>NC_139242.1:56396897-57841897 GCF_977018435.1 Lepisma saccharinum | reverse complement strand
TCAGGGAATTTGAGGTGTCAAAAATAGTCAGGGAAATGTCAGGGAATTTCATCTTCATTGACTTTTTTTAAATTTAATTTAAAGATATCGTTATGGAACTCTGCACGGGAACAGAAAATTGTTATAACTCGGGCACTATGGGAGCAATCTACTTCAGATAAGTTTTGTTTTGCAGCTAAAATATCAGCGCATGCAACCGTGTACAATTCAGAACGCCGGACCGAGGAAGGGGGTTTGGGAGGCGCGACTCCCGAATTTTAATAGAAAAAACAAAAATCTGAAGTTTACCCCCTCTTCTCCCACTATTTTGGGGAGAAGGCGCGAAATTTAGTATTATTTTCAAAGAATGGACATTTCTCAAGAGAATGAAACATGTTTCATGTTCTTTGGTGCCGTACAAGTTGAATAATAAGCCAAAATGTGATTATTTTTTTTTTACGAAAAATATGTAATTTGCATTTTTGGAGGAAAATTATTATAACTCTGGCACTATGAGAGCAATCTACTTCGGATAAGTTTTGTTTTGCAGCTAAAACACCATAGCATGCAACCGTGTACAACTCAGAACGCCGGATCGAGGAAGGGGGTTTGGGGGGCGCGACCCTCGAATTTCAATAGAAAAACACAAAAATCTGAAGTTTGCCCCATCTTCTCCCACTATTTTGGGAAGAAGCCGCAAACTTTAGTATTCTTTTCAAAGAATGGACATTTCTCAAGAGAATGAAACATGTTTCATGTTCTTGGGTGCCATACAAGTTGAATAATAAGTCAAAATGTGATTTTTTATTTTTACGAAAAATATGTAACTTGCATTTTTGGAAGAAAATTGTTATAATTCGGGCACTATGGGAGCAATCTACTTCAGATAAGTTCTGTTTTTCAGATAAAACATCATAGCATGCAACCGTGTACAATTCAGAACGCCGGACCGAGGAAGGGGGGCTGGGGGCACGACCTCCGAATTGCAATGGAAAAAACAAAAATTTGGAGTTTGCCCCTACTTCCCCTGCTATTTTGGGGAGATGGCGCAAAATTTAGTATTCTTTTCAAAGAATGGACATTTCTCGAGAGCACGTAACATGTTTCATGTTCTTGAGTGCCATACAAGTTGAATAATAAGCCAAAATGTGATTTTTTTTTTTTTTTACGAAAAATATGTAATTTGCATTTTTAGAGGTAAATTGTTATAACTCGGGCTCTATGGGAGCAATCTACTTCAGATAAGTTTTGTTTTTCAGATAGAACATCACAGCATACAACCGTGTACAATTCAGAATGCCTGACCGAGAAAGGGGGTTTGGGGGAGCCCGAACCCCGAATTTCAATGAAAAAAACAAAAATCTGAAGTTTGCCCCCTCTTCTCCCGCTATTTTGGGTATAAGGTGCAAACCTTAGTATTCTCTTCAAAGAATGGACGTGTCCAAAGAGAATGAAACATGTTTCATGTTCCTGGGTGCCATACAAGTTGAATAATGAGCCAAAATGTGAAAGTCTGTTCGGAAATGTGGCATGGATATGTTGCAGAGAAGGGGGAGGCTGGTCATCAATATGAATTTCCCAGGCTTGCTCTAGACCTGTGTGAGAGTTTCCACCCAAACTTAAGTGTTTGAAGGTCCAAAAAGCACATTCATTTCGTAATCAGCACCATGATACCATATGGTATCATCGGGCGAGTACGACCTTACACTGATGATACCATATGGTATCATCGGGGGAGTAAATGTTAAGCCTCTAAATATTACGTGGAAAATGCATTGAATTATATTTTTTTTCTTGTCTGTATGGGAGTAGTAAGAGGACTTGTCAACAGATGGAGGGGATAAGAGCAGGTGGCGCCGTCCGATAGTTGTCGGATGTCGTAGTAAGGCATTTTGTTGGGCAAACTGAAGGAACATGGAAACAAATAGGTTCCATTGATACATACGATTTTTGTCGAATATCGCCACCCAACAAAGTATCTCACTACAACATGCGACAGAAATTGCATGGACTGCAACATCCAACAAAAATCGAATGCATAAACAAGAAGAGCTTTAGACTGCAAATATGCTACTGGAATTTTATTACTCTTCTGGCTCACTTCACCTTATTTAATGTAGCAGTGCTTATGAAGGTTTTCTTTCATCGTCCTGACGTATTACTGGTTTCGCACAAGTTAACATACGTTTACAATGACATTGCACTATTCTTAGATATCAAGAAGAATCCAACCAAATGGAATACATATTGAATACTATCACGAAAAAGTGAAACATAAATCTGCATTAGTGAACGTTATAAAAATTGGCAAGTGCATGCTCCCAACCTCAAATTTACTGCAACACTGTAAATTCCTGTCTGTTTAAACTCATGAGAGATGGTCATTAATCTCTCACTGAGTAAGGTTAATGTCCAATATTATGAAATAAAATACTAATAATAGATACGTAAATATTTGAATATCATATTTACTCGAATCATTCAATCATAAAAGCAAATCACTTTCTTCAAGAATTGATTTTTCTCTGTCAGCCCTGCTAAATTTTCACTTGCCATCTACTGAGGGGTGGCCAGAAAGTAATTTCCAATTAGTAGGGACATTAATTTTTCGCAAACGCGAAAACTGTGAAAAATGGTAATTGCTGCGAAGTTATGTTTAGGAATGTGCAGTGATGATGTCCGGACACATTTTTCGCCCGTTCGAAATAATGTGAATTTGGCATAAAATGTGAATTGTTGGTGTTTTTAGCGATTTTTTTTAAAGAAATGTCCTAAAACAACGAAAAATTCCATGAAATCCAACATTCTTGTCTTTTGTAGGCCATGTTTGTGTACGTAGAACATGCAAGGTTTCCAACATTTTACTCAAGAGTAAACTATAGAGTTATACGTACATGAAATAATTCCGACAGCCACATTAAATCATGTATTTCCCACGATTTTTTCAACTTAACAAATGAAAAAAAGATAATGCCAATTTTTGGTGCCATAATATATAGTGTTGCTCACGGGACGGGACATGTCCCGTCTCGTCTCGTGTCTCGTCTCGAAAACGAGACGAGACACGAGACGGGACAAGCCTTTTGAAATTCGAGACGGGACGAGACGGAATGCCTTTCTCGTCTCGTTTTCGAGACGAGACACGAGACGGGACGGGACGGCTTTTGAAAAGTCTCGTCTCGTCTCGAATGTCTCGAAAAAATAAAAGCAAAATTTTTAATCAGTTGCAAATACTTGTTTGCTTGGAATAAAGTATTTCAATTAGAAACATTGATACGCGTGTATTAAGTCAAAATAAGAAGACTATTCTAGAGAGAGGAATGAATGAATACCTAAACTTATTTCCTATACTCTTTCGAAACACAGCGTTACTCCCCATTTTTTTTTAAAAAAAATATTCCAGGTTAATAACTTTATGTTACGATAGTACTCCAGATACTAATACAATTCTGAATAACATCAAGTAAAAGGGCAGGTAGAGAATGTGGAAGGAGGGGCCAAAAGATCGTGGAATGTCTGCGTCCGAGGTTTATCTTGTAAAAATAGTCTCAGCTCTATAGGTTGGAAAGATAAACGGACCGACGGATATGGTTTATTTTTATTATTTAATTTTTACATCAAAGGGTGTACAGAAGTGATTGTTATTAGGAAGTAGGAAAAGCATTGTAGGAAACATGGCAGTGCAAATTGATAAGGAGTTGTTGGGAAAGTTATTAAGGAGTCCAAGATATAAGCAAGACTAAGAGAAGGAGATAATTAGGGACAAATAATCTTGCATTATCCCACTCCGAACAGCTGAGAGCTAAAGAGGAGGAGAAAATACGGGAAATATGGAAAGAAGTTATTTGGTGATTTTAGTGTTTACAGGGAACCACGACAAGATTTTACCACATATTATTTGCACGGATTGCGAAATTATTAGAATGTTATGGAAATTTCGGATATGTCTTTGTTGAGAAAATTCTTGTTGTTTCCCTCAGGCATTCTGCAGGTGGTTGGATTCGATTTTTTTACGTCCGTTTGAAGATTATTTCCAATGTTTTTTTTTATTTCTTTATTTCTTATTTAAGGAGAATACTATTCCTTGGATTGTAATAACGAAATACTGAGGCTGATATAGAATAGATTTCAAATGAAGGAAGTGCACTAAGTTCTGTATAATCGTCGTAGAAGGAAACTTTGTTCTATGAGAGGATTCCCCGATGGTACAGTGGTAGGTGTCCCGGGTTCGATACCCGGTGAAGGCACATTGTGATTTGAACCCCACTTTAAACTGTGGGTCCAGTCCCGATTAGCCTTTCTGTAAATCAGATGAAGGAATGTTCTAGCTGTTCTTTTTATTCTGTAAATTTAGCCTTCAAGTTTATGAGCAAAATACATGTAGTATCTACTGTCTACATTTTCACTCGTTATTAAAGACATTTCACAAAGTAGTTTTATCGAACTTCAGAGGGAAGCTGACAGCAATGTCAGGGTGGCGGGAGCTTGTTTACGACCAGGGTGTATTCCGAGACTATTTTTCGCCGTTCCCCACTGACAAAGGTTTCGCTTTGAACAATGGACACCGTTGCTTCAGGGAGCAAACACCAAACATAGGGCGAGGTTGACCTGTGGTAGCGGGTACGTGCCATAAATCCAGGCCTAAAGTAGGAATGAAAGTTGATGCAAGGGAGGGGCAATAAAAAAAAAATCTGTAATTTGGTTTGCTTACTGACAGGAAGTTTTGCAGGAAAAGCTGAAAAGAAAAACGGCAGACTTTGAATAAAAGAGGGACAGTGAACACAAGTTCTTTGTATTATTCGCCGACACCCAGGCTTCCATTTCGAAGGTGAGGCTATCAGCAGCGAAGTTATTAGAGGGTTGGAAGCAGTGACGACGCCAGAGGGGGCAGGGGGACGCCCCATGTCAGACACTTCGCCCCCCCACCCGGGCCCCCCAACTGAAGTTAATTAAATATCGAATAATAAGAGAGTTCATTTATAGAGTATGACGATTTTCACATTTTCAAAGTGGTGTATTCTGCATGATATTACTTTCCTGCTTATAATATCAACTTGATTAACAAATATTAATTTGCTTCGTCCAAGATTCGAGCGCCGACCTGGGCATAGGTGATTTCTCATTCATTTATGTCCTGTAATAGCCGAGATTAACCTAAGTTTTAACCAGTCTTAAGAACTGGGAAAAAGTGTTGAATGTGGATGATTTTAAAACATCACGAATATTTTCAGGACCACAAGACATCATCTGTAGCACGGGCAAATTTTTCTAATCGTGGTCGTTAGTGACAACGCTAATTATTAAAGGACATTCAAAGTTGATTCAAGATTTGGTTGGTTGGTTGATTTGGCGTTTGAAGTCCACTATATGCACAGTAAGGCTAATCGGGACTGGACTTATAGTTTAAAGTGCCTCCACTGGGTATCGAACCCAGGACCAAATGTGATCGAAGAAAACCCGACACTACATGTCAGTTATTGTGGATTCATCGCGGTTTCTTACTATTCAGGGAATTGAATTTCGAGATGATGAGTCTGAGGAAACCTTAACAAAGGGAATTTCTTCAATACTCTTGAAGCTAATGAGGGGATATTATTTGGAAATGTATTGAACGTGAACCTTAAAATGCAAATTACACTTAAAATTCGATGCAAAACATATCGCGGGCAGGTAAAAGAACGCTTATTAGGATTTGCCACTCTTCAATCATTAGATGCAGGTTCGCTCTTTCTCGTACATATCAAAATCGAAGAACTTCTTCCCACGAACTCCATAGGTGCCTGTAATTGGGTAGCACAGACATACGTTGGAGTGGTAGAGTAAGAGTAAGTATTGCCAAGGTCAGAATATTTCTTGAATTATGAGATAACTGTAACCTTTGTCTGATTTTTTATCCTGTGATAACATTTCCCTGAAAGGTGAAACACAAATTTTGCCCAAAACTCTTCAGCGTTACGAAGATGGTTGTCCTTAAAATCTTTGAAAAGGCTTGCTCGAAACAGGATGCTGGATGCAAACTGCCTCATTTGGCTGTTCTTGCCATTGAGAAGAAATGTCAAGTCCTGGACGTACCAAAGGTGCGCAATGTGTTCTCCAAAGCACATAGAGCAGAATTCTCCTACAAGAGAATTGCACTTCACTAAGTGCCTCACATTGTTTCTAATACTTAAGAAGATTCATTTCTTCCAACGTCACGTTTATTTTGCAAGAAAATTAAACTCTTAGAAGCATTATTTTCATCATTTATATTATTATCTTATAACTTAAATATTTATATCAGTAGTTTCATCTCAAGAAAGACGATGAATTATAAAATTATGAATGTCTTTCAATACTGAAATAGGCCACTAGAGACAACGCAACTTACCAATAAAAAAGAATTAATGTGTTTATTAAAACGAATCATGTGGAGATAAACTCGTAATCAAGAAGTAAATTTAGGCAGTAAACGCCCACTCTAAATAAAAGACACACACAAAACACCATACATGAATATAATAATAATAATTATTATTATTATAATTATTATTATATAAGTATATATATGTGTAGTGTTTTCGGGCGTTTTAATGTGACTGCCCACTTACAATATTTTGTTGCCAGCCTCCCCCCCCCAGTCAAATTTCCCTGGCGCCGTCACTGGTTGGAAGTAAATTTATTAGGACGAGGAAAGTAACATTAGCTGTTGACAGTGTTGCACCAAAGGACGTGATATGTGCTACTGTTTGTATAAATGATAGGAAATTTAAGCAAAAATGTATAATTGTTGAGACTTGAGAGTTGTTTCCTTCATTTGATCTTAGGAAGAGGTTTTCTGAGACAGAGTGGGATTATTTTACACATACATGGGAAAGGGTGGTTGTTTAAAGATAGAGACGTATTTTGCACATTTTTTAAAAGTTCAGATAAAACGAGAATTTAGCCTTACTGTTATGAAAAGAAATAACGCAGTACGGGGAAATAATAATTTCACATTTTTTGCACCTGGTGGGATGCAACACAAGAGTATTGCAGGAAGTCTATGAACGAAGATGAAGAAGGATATGTGAAGGATATGCATAATCTGATAATGATGCACTTTGGGTGCATCTAAACATATTTTTTTCAACTATAGCATGTCTAAAAGAATCATTGAAGTTGGGATTTTTATAACTTCAGGAGGCACGGCTCTGTAAACGTGCGATATAAAATTAATGCAGGTTTGCCTTCCATACGTGTTGGTTTTGTCACGTTTCTTCGCTTCGTAAAACATACACTTTTGCAGGAAAGGCTTCTTGCATCCTCCTGGGGCCTTGCTCTAGCTAAACAAAAAATATATTTGTTTAGCAAGCATAATCGAGGGTTACATATTCCTGCCGAACTTACTAGAAAACAAGGATTCTATTGGGATCATACTGCTTTGAATGACAGCAAGAATGAAGTATTATGTACGCTACCACTTATAATAATGAGCATAAAATATTAATCAGGAACTTTATTTTTCGTCAACTGGATGTAACATCTTTTTTTGTTATTCAGCAAATATTCAATTCATCACCTTTTTTGACATTAATTTTCTTGCCAGGACAGCTGTTTTTATGCAGATTTTGACGATCTTAACTACACGTAAGCTAGATATTAGCTAATATTTGTGCTGTTATATTACTATTCTTCTACCATCTTTGTAACATGTCATGCAATAACAATAATATAATTGATTAATTTACATATTCAAGTGAATAGACCTATGAATTATATTAATGCATTAATTTAAACATTTGTTTAATTGTTGTCGATAATGTTATTATATTTTTTCTGAAACACTAAGTCCGGTACCACCACCGCTTGATCTAATTTATCCTTCGGTAAACACGCATCTAGAAATATATGTCGGGGGAGGGCGTCCGAGCCAACACTTGGCTCGGACACCCTCCCCCGACATATATTTCTAGATGCGTGCCTACCGAAGGATAAATTAGATCAAGCGGTGGTGGTACCGGACTTAGTGGCTAAAGGGAAAACAAAGAAGTATGTGCGTCATAAGCTGAGCATAAGAAACAGCACGATATCACAAAGAAACACTTGTTGAAACTTATGTCATAGAAGATGTTTAACAATATTAAGAACAATAAATGCTTTCTATTTGTAATATACTAGATATTGAAATTTTAAATAGTCTTTTGTGTTCGTACTACACATTTAAAAACTTTTTTGTTGCTCCCCAGCGCCAAGCTTAGAATTTAAAGAAAAATGTACATTTTCATAGTGCACGGAAGCTCGACATTCAGAAAGAAAGAAGGTCTATTGGAAAAATTTCAAGACTTTCCAAAGGTATAGCAGTAAGGAAAAAGAGCACTCACTTATACCGTGTTTGTTACAACCTGTCCGGCTTCCCGCGGTAGCTGATCGCTGGCTTTTCTAGCATAAACCAAGCGGTGTTGCTGCTGAAGACCGCCTGAACTCCGTACTGGGGAAAGCCAAAGCCAGGCAGCAAATTACGAGTAAAATACGCAACGTGACAACAGCGTCTACGTAAGCTCCTCTATTCTGGCTTCCATTCGCTCCTCGCTGCCCAGCAGACGACTTTTTTCTCGTTTCTCATTGGCACCAAAACTGTCGAGCGATGTCCTCATGATTAACGAACCTTATTTATTCTCACCACGCAATGGGTAAAATATTTGGAGCATTATCCCACTTTCCGGAAAAACATTTCGTGTTTCTGCTACTTTTGACTTTTGTTGGCATGATATTCCGGATCACTTTTACGAGACGAGACGGGACAAAACGAGACGGGACGAGACGAGACGAGACAGAACCCTTCGAGACGGGACACGAGACGGGACAAACGAATATTTTCGAGACGAGACACGAGACGAGACAGCATTTTCACGAGACGGGACGGGACAGACCAAAGTCTCGTCTCGTCTCGTCTCGTGGGCAACACTAATAATATATCGGTATCTGTCACGTGAGATTGATTATTTTAATTTTTTGGGTGCGTCGCCACTTATGGTCATTATGCACCCTTCAGTATATACGCGGAAAATTCCATTATCTAAAATCCTTACCTTAAAATAAAAAAAGAGGTATGGAAAATAACTTTCCCGAAATAACTTTGAAGATATCAAACTCTCACGAAGAGGCGTAAGCCATTTGACTTACTTTGAAACAGTAGTTTAAAAACACCATGAAGGTATAATTTCAGATATTTGCCAGAAAATGCGCTAAAATGAAAACGTGAATTTTGGGGGAAATAACACCGTGTAGTAAAAAATAAAAAATAAGAAAATACACCAATTTTTAAAAAAATAACAAAATATCAAGGTCCTTACCGATTAGGCATAAATAAAACAAGAATATCAGTTGTACTTTATTACATTAGTAACAGTGAGTCCTAACCTAATTTTCGGCATAATCACCACCGTTGTTCTGGCATTTGTCGTAGCATGGCACTAAATTTTGTATGCCCATGGCATATGTGTCTGACAGCAAAGACTGGAACTATTTCTACCGCAGTGTAGCTGTCAAATCCTTGCCCTGCCAGAAATCTCTTCAGTTAAACAAGGAGATGAAAGTCGGTACATTCAAGGCCAGGGCTGTACAGGGAGTTGTCCAAGATCTCTCGCCCGAAGTGATGCAAATTACCCGTGTGTACTCAGCTGTATGGGGTTGTGCACATTCTATTGGCCTTCCGTGAATTGTCTGCACCATCGTCTGACCTTACTATCACTCACGACGTCCGTTCTGCACACCTGACACGATTGCTGGTGGCTCTGTGCCAAATTCTGAGCGTGCAATGTAGGCTACATCGCAGTCGGTGGGAGACTGTATGAGAGCTGCAATCTTTAACCTAGAACTGTCCTAAAACGGCTGCATTGCAACTGTACCAGATGTGTAGCTCTCCGACCACTAGTGCTGCGTATAGGCACCTTTGGAGGAGCTTTTTTCAGTATGCCCCTCGTATATGAACTTTCAGAAGCTTTTATTATTAGAGTGTTCCTGTTTTAATGTGTGGTTAGCTAAATCAGATACCTATACAATGCAATTCTATAAATTCCTTGTGTTCAATTTCTAATACCTTCATACCCTTTTCGTCAGTATTAATGGTATAACTGCATATTGTCAGTTTCACACACTTTATTTTGTTAGATTCAGTTGTTTCACTTATATGCAAGAGTTAAGTTGTTTGCTTTACAGGGAAGAGAGAAGTAGCTTTATGCATTGAAAAATGAGTCCGCACTCATGGTTCTTGCAAGCAGAGGGTTCCAAACCTCAGTGGAAATATCAACATATAATACGGAGAATGTATAGCTAAGGAGACTGATAAATTACAAATTGTATTTCTTAATCAATCACTCTTCACTCTTATCTCATTTAGTCGTAACTTTAAAAATAATCAAGTATTTTATTTTAAACTTACTGCATATGAAAAATTCCGTAATCGTTCCCTAGCTTGTGAATTGTAATAATTTTTCAAATTCACTATTTTGCAGTTTGAATTCAAATCATAGAGAATAGAGAAATTAAGTCAATTTCATAGAAGATAATATTGGTACTTAACAAAACCATACGTGGATGTGTGTGAGTTTATTATTTATATTTGCAAAAAAATCGATTTAGTTAACTTTGTAATTGTCAGGGAAAAATGTAAATTTTGTACTGGAAAACCTGGAAAAGTCAGGGAATTTCATTTCTGCTTGTTTGTAGCCACCCTGAATATGGTACCCCTGTGAAGCATAACGGAAACAGTATAACGGAGGAAACTAGAATGGAATAATGGTCCCATGAGAAACAGAATACCAGGGGATGGGGACGAATATCCTCCCATGAAATATGACCCCTCTGCGAAACCAAAAGACGAGAATACCAAGAGGAGAGCGCATATCCCGTGAAATACAGTCTTTCTGCGAAATAAAATTAAACAGTATACCAGGGGAACTAATTCATCCTGTGAAATATGATCCACCTTGCGATACTAAAATAAACTAAAAACTGTACCAAGGAGAACGAATATAATCCAGTAATCCCTGTACAAAACATAATGAAACAGTATACAGTACCAGGGGGGGGGGGACACCCAAAAATTCCTGTGCCCACATGATTGCCCACCCATCAAATTTTATAAGTACATATACTTGGGGATACGTGAATAATAAGTGTATTCTGGTGTTCATAACGTATAGTTTACTTGTGAATATTATCTACGCTAGAAATCTTCACATATTATCAACCCATAAAAAGCCAATTTTGCCATTACAAAGTGAAAGAGCTATTGAGAAAAACTGGGACAAATTAATACTTCTATCATTAAAAGCAGCTAGTAGGCTTAGGAAGCTCAAAATTATGCAGGGTATGATCAAGATTAGATCAGAATTTAGGGTGAACTTGAGGACTGCAGCTCCAGGTCTTCACTGGTAAAGACTGCTTTGAAAAGTACCACATAATTAAAAAATTAGGTACTTTGGGTGTTGTAAGGAATACAATAACAAACCACACCATGTAACTTGGCGAGAAGTTATAACTGAAACTGTGTAGAAGGGATTGGAGTGAGGTCTTGGTGCTGTAAGCTCCGGGCCTCCACATACGTACATAAATCGCGGCCTGAGTATGATTAAAATAATCTCCAAATAAACAAATAAAAACATCATCTTAGCGTTACTTCCTCCAGCAACAGAATAAATTATTTAGACTTTTTAAATTATTATTAAAATAATTTAATCAAGAAGACTTAGATGGGAAGGTCATGTGACACGAATGGCAGAGGAGAGAATAGTTTACAGGATTCTTGTTGGGAAACCTGATGGTAAGAGTCCAGTAGGAAGGCCAACACGAAGATGGAGGGATAACGTTGAGATGGACCTAAAGGAAATTAGCTCTGCATTGAAATTCCAGAAGTGTCCCTTTCTTTATTTCATTACAATTTTTACATACCTGTCATCTTCAAATACCAATATGGTTTGTGAAATATCAACTTTATATTCGTTCTATTAATAAGAAGTAATCACAATAATCACTACAATACCGAAGTGAATAAATTTTGATAAACCAGTTATGTATGAAAAAAGCTGCAGAATTATTCAGTTGCTATTGAGTGCCTTATCACATTTAGAAATCCTCGTTCGACACATAAATTTTGCCACATGAATCAGCCGAAATAGTCGACAGAATCTGTAGATGCAGCTGAAGTAAAGAAAGAAGTTATGCCACGAAGTATCCAGAAGACGTTTTTGTGAGTTTTTTTAAGCCCACTTTTATGCTCAGATAGGCTAATCGGGACTAAACCTACAGTTTAACGTGTAGTCCGAACCAGTGTGCACTGTGCTTCCACCAGAGGAGGAGGGAGTCGAACACAGGACCTCTTCATTATAATGCGACAACGTTATGCCAATGGAGAAATAATATACAGAAAGAACTCACAACAAACTTGTCATTTTACCACCACAAAAGATGCATCTATTTTAAGATCGTGTATTGCCCGAGACAAATATTTGAGACATTGGGAAAACAACGTCAATTGTTCACGGAATTAGCTGCCTTGATCTACTAATGAACACTGTGCAATGTGTCTCATTAGTAGAAACTACCACCCCAACTTTCGAAGTGGTATGTACTAATGAAACTCCATTTTTGGAAGAGTAAGTTGTGGGTGATTTGTTTTATTTTAAGTCATCTTTCTGCTAATTTTGATAATGACGACGATAAGGTTCAATGGTGATTAGATGAAAGTGACACACGCGGACACTCAAAATACAAAACCCCATAAATTATCACTTCAACTGTGGTTCCAGGCGCCCTGCAAGAATAAAGTTTGCATGGTATGCTGTACAGGACAGAGGTTGACATTCTAGTGTGTTCGAAATGGTCATGCCGTACAACCCAAGTCATCTACGAAAAATAGATGGATTACTCCTCGTACGGTGATCAACTTAGATGAATTCCTTGTGTCCTAAATCATTTTGTTACCTCAAAAAATATGTTCATGTAACCATACATGTATTGCTTCTCCCGCATGAGTAACATGACTTAGTTCAGAAAACTAATATCAACTTAGCTAATAATGTCTTCAATTTTAAACAGATTTTTCAATCTTACCTGTTTATTTCTTATATTTTGTCAAAATAGCCTTTCATTAGCCTAGGAATACTTCACGGATAATGAACAAAGAATTGTTTTCCGTGTGTGTTTTAATTCATTCCTAATAAGACGTTAATTTTAATCCAAACTGTCAGTGGTGGCGATTAGGGGGAGCGGGAAGTGGGGGATGCAGTCCCCCCCCTGCACATTTTGCCACTTTTGGCCTCCGCACTATGACCTCTTTATGCTAAGCCTTTTCTACCAAAATAAAGTATATTGCCATTGCCCCTCAAATGTTGGCACCTAATCGCCCCTACTGCAAACATTCAGATATATTTGTCAGTTGTACAAACCATGTAAGCTAAGAAAAGTGACCCCCAAGGAGTAAGAAAACTCATTCAGTCAAAAACTCATACGATGAAATACTATGCTCAGGACATGCATTTAAATTACGAGAAACATCACGATTGTCTACCTTCGCACTTTCTATCACTGTCGCCGAATACATAAAATCAAGTATGTGCCTCGTATTTCTTTTTTGTTCTCGAAGGGCAAAATGTCATGCAACACAAGCTTAAACCTAATTCATATTTATTTCATTATATTAACATGTATGAAAGAATGTGACTGTGTATGTATGGCTGCGCATGGATAAACACTTCGTTGAAATAATTGTGTCCATCAAGAGACAACGCGAAAGGAAATGGAACAAGATGCGAGAATAGATTAGAAAAGAATAAATAGGAAAAGAAGAAAAGGAAAGGGGAAAGATGCAAGAAGAAAATCGGGAGTGTTAGAGAGAGGGCGTATATATATACGTCTTACGCGCACATATAGGCCTATGTGGTCTTAAATTTATACTGCCAATATGGAACTTCTGCCCACCCGGCCGAAAATTTCTGGCGCCGCCCCTGAAACAGAACACCAAGGGGGGAACGAATATACCGTGAAATATGGTCCCTTCTGCGAAAAAAAAAAAAAAAAAAAAAAAAAAACTACACGAGGGGCACTAATATCACTCGGAAAAATATGGTCCCCTCTGAGAAATATTTCGAAACATTATACGAAGGAGAACAAATATTATCCTGTGAAATATGGTACCACTGCGAAACCATGGAAAACTATCACCACGCAGAAAATGGCCCCCTTCGAATCAAAACGAACAGTATACCGGGGGGAACTAATATCACCCCGTAAAATATGGTCACCCTGCAAGACAGTCGATAAAGTTTAGTAGGAGGGTGGGGGTGGAATTACATATTCCAAGCCTGGAAATGGCGCTGTTGTTATATTCTGCAGCTTCCTTCGCCCTCTTTATTTTGTGCACTGATATTTTTTTTCTATTGCACGAAACTAGGCTAGATTCTTCTTACAATTTACTTTTGCTTGATATTTTGGTATATGCAGAAGTACTACGTAGAAATTCAAGTGAAAAGTGCATGATCAATCAGGACTCGAACCCGAATCTCCAGCCTCGCGTACCGTTGCTCTCTTTCAAAATATCCTCTGGAGCGTTGCTTCTTTTTATTTTCTGATGTAGTAAAAGTCTGCTGCTGATAGCGAGCATTAAATTGCTACTTTACTAGGCTTTGTATCCGCTCTCAATCAACGCCAAGTAACATGTACATATGGGCTTGATTGCCTTCTTTCCCCCGTAACGTCTTAATTTTTGCTAACTATTGCCAACAGTTGTCAACACTCGTAAATTTCTCTTAGGTTTGTGCATGAATTAGGAACTGGCGTGACGCACAACCACAATGATGGTCCGAACCTCACTCTGTTATTATTTTCGCATGTATCCAGTAGGTGGCACCAAAAGCATATCAACTCCGTGAGAGCACTCTGTTGGGGTTTAAAGGAACTACCTCAGTTGCCTTGATGTCGATCAACAAATGACTGCGTTGCGCTGTACAGTCGGAGAAAGAATTACCTGGGCCACGGGACCTAGAATATCGTAACGTCTTAAAGCCTGTTGTTTATGCAACCCAAATAACAAATTATTCGCTTAAGTTTGTCTGGTGGATCTGAGTTCTCGGGAAGGATTGAGCATTGATAGCATGAGTCACATGACTCATGCCCCAGCAACAACAAACAACAGCTGGGTGCTACGTGGCCTCAAGAAGAACATTTCAGCAACTGGTTTCTTAACAAGATCTACTCGTAAGAAAATATTTTTCGAGTGATACTAGTCATTGTCAAGAAGGTTCACTGAAATGATGGTTCTCATCACATGCCAAATGCCACACGCTAATGGTTTAAGTCCAGTTTATGCACTGGACCTACAGATTAAAGTGGAATCCGAACCAAATGTTCCTCTATCTGGTATTGAATTCGGAAGCCTTTGGTTACATGTCGAAGACGTTACCACTACGCCATCGGAGAGGCAACGGAACGCCTTGAGAAAGAGACGAGTGAAACCATATTTGGCGTAAATTTTAAAAATAAGACAATATTTTGTGGACACAGTTTCGAACCGTGGGAGAGGCATTTTTTGTCCCATCGTCCATTTCACGAGTTTCTAATTCTTCCTCACCGACACGATTAACGCCAGTGGGAGAAGAAAAGCGAAGTAAAATAACTGAAACAGAAATAAAAGGAAAAAGCGAAACAAATTTTATCCATAATATCCTGCAGTCACTTCAGTCGTGTTCAAGGAATCCTACCTTTAAAGAGAGCCGTGGCCTGTAACTTGTCTTTTCCCCTTCCTTTGTGCTCTCGATTCCCTCTGTCACGATTGGTCTAAAACTAATAAATGCCACGTTAATTAAACAATCCAAACAACGAAACAATGCACAATCAACTGCTCAACATTCCATTTTTTTTCGAATCGGAAAACAATTGAGATGCTGTAAAATGAAGCAAGATGCAGTAAAAAACTGGGAATTTGTTACGGTATAGAATTAAATCGGTGAATATGTTCCATTTGATTGGATTTTTGTTATTTAGTGTCACTATTCTTTCACTTTTGGCAAATAGCGACGATGAAGATGAGTAATTAGTGATGATATGATGACATTGATTAACGGACACTCACCAAGAACACCCATGGCCAAGCCGAGATTCGAACCAGGGGTCCATGCTGTCGTAGCGCGCTGTTATAACCACTCCGCCACGGAGGTTGGTTAGGAGTGGACATTATACCATATTTTGTGTGCGCAATTGGGATCAATCAATGGAATGACTAGGCATATTATATTATTAATATATTCATATCATAGTATCACGTCATATTATTCGGCACGAAGTAACATCAGAGACATTCAATCTTGCATTATTGCCTTTCGACTATTTCTTCGACTTCAGGTTAATAACATCAATAAGATAAATTATGAAACAAATGATAATGAATGTGGGATATTGACAGTTATTTCGAATTACCTGACACAAGCAAAATTAAGCAGACTCAGTGGGCAAGCTCATTAAGTGGTCAACCTTCGATCTCGTCACCAAAGTTCCCGGATTTGAGTACCGTCCTTGTCACAAGTGTTTGAGTATTTCGTCATTAATTTCATGTAATGGTCACTCTTCCGCGACTAGGAAGAAAAGTGATGTTACGTAACAAAACTAATAAAAATAAACATGATAGAAGAGTACTTATTTCATCTCTCACGAAATCTCCTATAAAACCGGGATATATGAAATATATGTATCTTCACATACTTTTTCGATTTCTATATTTAACTAGCCGAGACCGAGAACGTGATAGCAATTTTCAATTCGAGAAACCGAGAGACGGAGACACTGTAAAGTCTTGTTTCTTTCTTGACATCTCCCTAATTGAGTTGTTGTTCTGTTCGTTATTGGCTTTGTATTGGCAATTGTCATTATTCTTCCCCTGTAGGTAAACCATAACGACGATTTATGATGAAATAAAGCAGATAAAAAGGCAAGAACAAGAAAGCCATGCCTGCCCGGGACTTCAACCCAGAACCTTACGTAACGAGATTTGAAATTCTGGAGAAGGCATCTGTGTTTCGCTTGGCTTTATCTTTCCTCAACTTCTGTTATTTTATCATGCACGTATAATTAAAATGGATCTGAGAAAATATGTTGCGATCCATAATTGTGTTGGTTTTTGTATGTGGTTGAACATGAAATTTTCTTACACTGTGACAATTTCTTTTGTAGTTTTTCTGCACAGATAAGCTAATCTGGACTGGACCTTCAGTTTAAAATGACATACGAACTACTACGTGCATCCACCGTGTATCGAACCTGGGATCCCTTGCTTATAAGGTGACGACGTTATCATTACACCATCGAGGAGGCCCCGTGAGAAAATATTATTCACTCGACCGATACAATAATTTATTTAAACATTTACATTTTCGTTTTCTTCTTTCATTTTGTTAAATACTCTTCTACGACTCTTTTTTTGTCTCGGAATTTCTTCTTGTTTCAGGAAAAAAAAAATAATACATGCAGGCTGTATACCCCCCCACCCCCATACAAATAGATAGAAAGCTCACTCTCGATAACTAATTTATAAATAACGTAACCATTAGGAAACAATTCGAACGTTAACTGATATAACTGCAGAGGAAGCAATACTTACAGACGCTAACGAAATATCTATTCTTGTATAAGCTCACAGGCAACAGGTATCTGGTGAGTCATTCACTCTTGCTAACTACGGTCGAAGGTCACTGAACCAAAGGGTGGCGAACAGGCGTCTGCTCTACGAAACTAGGGTTAGCAGACGAGCCCCGTGTTCCTGTTATCAATGACGTACGAAATAAGGAGGAACACAGCTTTCATATCAAACTAGACCTGTGTTTTGGTCCCGTTATTGCATGTAAAACACTTTCTCGTCGTAGCCTTGAAGGCCTACGTAAAGGCTTCTCTGCAAGAAAGATATCTTACCATTGAGGGGAGGAAAAGTGTGTGTGTGTGTGTATCGAGGTCCTTCAACTTTCGTATTCTTCTTCATTTCAGAACGCGTGCTCTATCGTCGATTTATTCTAATCTAGCCGTTCTAGGTTTTAGGTTCTGTTTCTGTTCGGTAATTTCACATTGTCTTCCTGCTTATGTTATTCGCGACGAAGCTTCTGGTTTCGATAATCTGGAGGATAACGGGATTGTTTTGTTTGGTTGATTTGGTGTCTTAAGTCCACTTTATGCACAGTAAGACTAATCGGGAATGCACCTACAGTTTAAAGTGGTATCCGAACCACTATGTGCCTACACATTACTTTGTTGCTAGATATTTGCATGCTAAGATGTAGGAAATGCTACATTTTCATTGTGTGGAATTAAGATTTATTTTTGATACGAAGAATCGGAGAATGGAGTAGTGAGAAAAATATCACCTCACATGTTTGAATTATAGCCCCCTCCCCCCCCCCCCCCACACACAGGATATCGGCCGTGGTTTTTATAACGAAATATAATATGGATGAATTGTGTCAAGAAAAACTGGAGCCTATTCACATCCCTACGGAACTTGGAAGAAAGTCCACGTAGAAATTAGAAAGTTCTGTTCCGACAAAATCGGGACGTATAGTAAATGAAAAAGCAAAGTGCTACCTTGTGCTTTGCACCAAGCCATGAAGGCGTGTAGGGGGTGCGGAGTTAGGGTCTCACACTTTCTTGTTACGGCCGAAGGTGGGGATAATGTGATCAGCACCACACCCCTGGCCGCCTTTACCCCTTCCCCCCACATGTTTCCTACAGGTACCCACTTTATACGACGCTGGGTGGGCGCCGGAGCCACTTGAACAGGTGGACAAAATTCCAATTCTCCCCAGTCGGAGATCGAACTCAGATCTCTCGCATGGTAATCAAACGCCCTAACGACTGAGCTACTGCGGCACATATAGTATAGTAGCCTTTGTAATTAAGGCAATAATTATTTTAGCGTTTCGTTCAACGGTTTTAGGGGAATCATTTTCGGACATAGGCAAACTCTTGTGGGTTCTGCGACCTGGCTTGAGAAAGGCGATTTTATGACGAACAACATTCCACCTAACAAGTCACGTGACTTTCCTACATTTCCTGTGTCTGTTGGCTATTGCATGAAAGACGAGTTGCTCCTTGAGACAGACAGAATCACCCGATCACCTAAAGGTGCAATGTGTGTTGCCTACCTTTCCGGCATTATTTACTGCCATTAAAGTCTTATGGGGAAGAACTTTTTTCCACCACTGTACTTTTCAAATAAATGAGATAAAAAGAAATAATAATAAACTAATTTAACCTGAGATGAGAAATAAAAACTTCTAAAAGTAAGAATACACCTGGCTCATATCATATCATAGTGTTTTTCAGAACAGTCAGATCTATCTACTCTTAGGCAGTGGCGGCTGGCAGCTACAGACATTCGCTACGAGACTCGTCGGCCAGCGGCCCGGCGTCAGCGCTTGTATTTCCCGGTGAACGGGGTCCGCGACAGTCGCACGCTACAGTCTGTTTCTTTGCTCTCCCTGCCTTCGCTCTCTTTCCCTTTCTGTTAACGTTGCAGACTGACGCAAGTATAATCCTCCCTCGGAAATTGTGTCGTGTCCGTGTGTTGAAGAATGTGGCTTAATATGGCACCACAAAAGTTTACATTACAACAAAGGATTTTGGCTTAATATGGCACCACAAAAGTTTACATTACAACAAAGGATTTATCTTTTTATCTTGTTGAGTGTTACTTCGGAAAGAGGAATTGTGGAGAAGTGCGACGACGTTTTGCAACGAAATTTCCTGGTGTCCCCGTTCCACATAGGACCACTATATTAAACATCGTAAAAAAAGTTTAGAATAACAGGGTCAGTTCTGAATAAAAGTGGAAAGAAAAACCCACGTGTACTTACTGAGGAAAACTCGATGAGACAGGACAAAGGTTAGAACAGTCTCCTCGGAAATCTATCCGCCACCTCTAGCAAGAAACTGATGTTTCAAAAACCCTCTAGGTCCCCCGATTTGTCAGCCTGCGATTTTTATTTATGGGGAAATCTAAAAAATAAAGTATACAAAGACAATCCGCACACCATCCGTGAGTTAAAAGAGAGTATTGTACGAGAAATCGGGAGAATTATAGTAGACGAACTTGCACGTGTAAATGCTGATTTCCTTCGGAGATGCCAGGAATGTGTTGCAGCAGAGGGACATCATTTTCAGCACCTTCTATAGTCAAGGTTAGTACACAATATGAAAACTGTAATTTTAATAGCAGACTCTACCGACTGTCGCGGACCCCGTTCGCCGGGTCGCTTGCCGCCGAGTCTCGTAACGAATGTCAGGGAATGCTCTGTAGTATGATGGGTAGTGCCAACGTGATCAAGAAATCGAAAAAATTTCGCTAGCATATGTCATAGAAATCTAACGAAATAGGTAATTTTAATGGAACTTTGTTTACTAAAATTTCAGACAAAAATTCAGAGTTCCTAAGTTTGGTTTATTTTACTTCGCATTTGTACTACTTTTGGCTAATCGAGAAGATAAGGATGAGTGAACACTCACAAAGAACACCCGATGCCCAGGCCGAGATTCGAACCCGCAATCCCTGGCGTCGTACCATGCTGTGCGGAGGTCGGACAGAGTTTCTAGGAAATAAATGCGACTATTAAAATTTCGACGCCTGTCATCTTTACCCTTTTTTTGATATTTTTAAATAGAATTGATGATTAAATCTGACGTGGGACAGCCAAGTTGTTTAACTTTTAATTTAATATCGTATAGTACCTTGGAAAACGGTGTATGTAATAATGGTCTAATCTGACTCATCTTTACTAACTACCCTTCCTTTCACACATCATCGGACACTTTCACTTTACTAAAAAGAAAAACACTGAACAATTAGACACACCGAGTCGATCACGGTTATATCGCCTTGCTTTGTTTATAATTTGCAACCCCAGCACGACAGACGGTACATCAACGATCGGTGTTACAAACAACCGAAATATGATTATTTGCTAAATGAACTGTAGATCTACAATTTTTAGAATCCAATGCAAGAAATTGAATTATATCTCCAAGTGAAATTCTTATACTGATAGATTTTCCGTGTGATTTTTCACAAATATTAAAAGTAAAAAATCCCCTGGTAATGCGAATTCCCTTTGATATTTAGGCAATTCTTTTGTACAGAAAATGTCTTCAATGTTGTCAACGTCAGTTGCAACACATGAGTGTCTGTGTGCGTGTGAGCAAGGGATATATCTTTTCTTAAGGAAGAAATCGATAACAAAAAAGTCTGGATGGCTCTTTAGACGCATCTATCTAAATGGATATATAAATTTGGAGAAAATATTACGTTCGTTCTTGCCAAGTATGCAGGAAAGTATCTTTCTCGCGAATTACTTCTCCAACGAGTATTACAAATCGGTGAGGATTAGTCACTTCTCTGTGAAGTTTGCAGCTATGTCAACACAATGCGAAAGCTCTCGCGTCGTGCCAGCCGAAAAGGGGCACGGCTGGTTGTCTTATGGCTACCAACCCCTCGCTCGTTAAGTGTTGAGACTTTTTCATGTCTCCGCGCATGCCTCTGCGCACAGGCCAGACTATGCTGGCCCAGAGCAAGTGAGAGAACAACTGGGGATGCGGCGCAGGAATTGAGATTACGAGATTCGAATCTCCTCGTTCGTAAATGTATTAATTTAACTATATTTTGGCAAAGCAAGTGCTTTTTCTTTTTCTGAGGGTAGAGCCATGGCACGGCGGCTCTCCCCTTAGAGCCGCCGCTGCTCTTAGGTGGGCAGAGATGGGCAGACACTCCCACCTTTGCCCACCCCAATCAGTAAATTAATACTTGCATTAATAAACTAAAGAATTACAATTTGGTCTGCTCATATTTTTCGTGGGAGTATTGTCGGTTCCAGAAATGTCCACCAATTCTTTTTCCGTAAACTTTACTTGGATACTATTCTTTTACATTCATTTACCGAAGATTCTGATGTGGATTGCTCTTAAATTAAATTAATTTTAGTTTCTCTTTCAATTACACGTACTTTTTCTTTGTTCTGAGAAATCTGAAGGGAAAAGAGAAAAATAAAGGAGATTGCCAAGAAAGAGGGACGGGAATAGAGAAGCAGAGAGACACTATGGTATAGAGAACATCCGTTTTACGTGAGCAGTTGTAAAGGGTGCGAGAGATAGTAATTGCATTATTATTACAAGTCCGCATAATTTACACCCTACCCACCCATTGAAACTTTCTGACTTTCTACCTACTGTATCGCTAAATTATAATATATCCCTCTCTCTCACTCGCACTCAGCGACTGGCAGTTTTGGAAAATATCAGAAGGGCCGGGCTATTAGAGATAATTTTTTCTCACATCTGTAAAAACTTTAACTAATTTGCTCTGCCTTTCATCCAAATACGGTGGCTCAGTCGGTAACGCGTCTGACTACCATGCTAAAGGTCCCGGGTTCGATCCCCGGCCGGTTCAAATCCGGGAACTTTTCTAACGGTGGAAGCGGCACCGGCGCTGGGGGAAACCCTGGGGGTAAAGGCGGTCAGGGGCGTGATGCTTTATCACATCACCCCCACTCACGACCGGATCAAGAAAGTGTGGGGCGTTACCCCCACACCTCCTATACGCCTTCATGACGTGGTGCTATGTACAGGAGAACACTTTACCTTTTACCTTTTTTCATCCAAACGCTGTCCATATACTGTATTACTAACTCCACGGGTCTGCTATACGAAGAAGGATGTGATTATGAATTTGAATTGAATAGTCTGACTAACAAGATATTACAGGGCGATTACTTAGTTTTTTTCAGGTTTTAGGAAGTTCCTGGACATAAGTGTAATTTCAACAAAGCAGATAAGGATTTATGGCGTGAGAGCGAACTGAATGGGTGTTTGAAACTGAAATAATAACTGACTTCTTTAAGGTAAATGAGAGGTAGATACGAACAACAGTCTACCCTCGATAAATCGATATCTGCCAGTTAAATTGATTACAATTACTTGATTACAAACGGTCCCTAATGATATTTTGTTTTCTTTCCCTTATCAGTTCTCGCCGAGTTGTGGCCTATAATGGACAGATGCACGGTGATAGCGAAGAAGGAAGTGTTGTATTTGGGTCCGTTCGGAATCGCCTGCTGGCTGTGGGGATCCATCTTCATCGACAGGTTGCAACCTGACAAGGCTCGGGAATCCATCAACAAGACTGCTGCCATAATCAAGGACGGGAAGGTAGGTGCTACCGAAACAGTAGCGTTCAGTATCTCCTATAATGAAAACAGAGCTAGAAAAAAATATACGGACAAATAAAGATTAGTTTTATCTATCATTGTAGAATATTTTTTTGTCTGTAATATTTTCCCGTGACGAAATAATATGGGCAAAAAGTCAAAACTAGTGCACTTTCCCAATATCGCGGTCAAAAACACAGCTTCGATTATAAGGGACTTTTAGTGTGTTCATTAGGAAGGCAAGTTCAACCCTTTCTAGCCCTATTTTTATTTCCAAACTTCTGTTTTACTGCGCTGCCCTTGTGCATGTTGTATTTCACCTAAAAAAAGAGAACACATGATATTTTTGTTTTCTCTTTTGAGGATAGTATTGGGGTTTAATTGCTCATGCCAAGATAATGTTATTTGATTGTACAGCATTGTCTAAGAGTAATTAATATCAGTTTGGTAATGGTGGTGTGAGGAGGAGCAATTTGAATACCAATTTTTCCCCAGTTTGAAGCTAGTTGCCGACCTCCGTAGAGGAATGGTATTTACAGCGTAATACAATGACGGATGTCCCGGGTTCGAATCCCGGGGTGTTCTTTGTGAGTGTCCCTACATCACTTCCATCATATCATCACTCATCTTCATCTTCGTGATTATCCATAAATGGCAGTAAAGTGGACAAACCAAACCAATCAATCATAGCAAGTCATTCGTAAGAAACTGCAAATTCGCATGTGAAAAAATAGTAAACAACAATTGTAAATTTGGCACTTCCTGATTGCTTCTCTGTGTGAAGGAACAAATATAATGGTGGCATCCTCAGTATCGGAAAGATCTGAAATTTCTGGAAGTTATTTATTGAAAAGAATATTTCATGTGTATGGCATACTTCGTTTTGTAAGCTAAAATCAGAGAACTTGGAAATAATTTTATTAACACTATACACAAAACTCTAGGCTGCCATCTTGGTAAAGAGCATCATCATAGAATAAGTACCAATTCAGTTTGATGTGTGTTGGTTACAGATACATTGCAAAACATCTTTTGAAGTATGATGTAATGTACCGGTTTTCATGGACTGTGATTGTAAAACACTATTCTTCATCTCCATTGGATGCACAGGCAGAAAAGCAGTGGATATGTTGAAAAGGCCAAAGGATCCTCGGTAGAACTGCTCTTGTGAAATTACAATTTGTTCATGCTTTTGGTAAATTCTGTCGTTTCCTTTTGCAGATGAGGCTCTTGGTGTTCCCAGAAGGCACCAGGAACAGCAAAGACGAGCTTCTCCCCTTCAAGAAGGGTGCTTTCCACGTGGCCATCGAGGCCCAGGTGCCGCTGCAACCAGTCGTCGTATCTCGTTATAGGTTCCTTGACCTCAAGAAGAGGAGGTTTGACCCAGGTTGGTTATTGACTTTCGGCTCAGTCACTCTGCATTGACATTTAGACAGTTGTCCAATAACTATGTAATTTAAAGCTTTCAATGATGAGTATGTGTTACGAATGCTTCCTCCTCAGTAAAATGCAGGCTTTGGTCATAACTATCATCGGGTGTCTCAAAAAATGGGGCACATCACAATTTATTATTGGCGATTTTGTCACCAATTTTTTAACAATTGTTTATCGCAGTGTTTACACTGGAGTATATAACACATGTATGTAAAAATGTAGTCATATGATTGAAAGGTTAAGAAGAGAAAATTTCCTATTGGGAAAAATACTAAAAATCCTAAACCTTACAACAGATCTTGAAACGACCTTGGCATCGTGTATTGCCTTTTTGTTTTGACCATTACCCGACTTCGTCAAAAAGGAATCTTTATAATGTATATAAATTATAGAAATTTTCACTAATATGAGTGAATTGAAAGACATTTATAACTTTCTCGTCAACATCAACAAAGCGTACTATTTAAGGTATAATGAAAGCAGAGGTTATTTTTTTAAATTTGCACTTAACTTGGAGTTCACTTGTTACAATAGTACGGTTATCAATTACCCAGTTTAAAATTAATTTCTGGTACTGAAAATTATTGATGAACAATAAAATAATCTAGGATAATAGATATTGTATTCTGAGACTGGTGGAAATGTTCTTGCTCTGTCGGAAACTATTTTAAAAATGTGTATAACCTTTGAGAGAAAATCCGTGGAGGTGATTGATTATCCGACCTCGGTCTCCTGAGAGGTAGGGGGTGCCGGGAGATGAATTCTAACTGTAACTATTTTTTTTTAGCTACTTTTATGTAAGGTACAAAATACTTAAACTGGCAATCCTTACCTAAAACAGGACTGTATTCTCCTATTTTTAATGTTAAGCAGGAAGCATTTTTGTTGTTCGCCGGCTGAGAAATTGAATCGATTTTAATAAAATATTTTTTTTCTTTCTTATTTTTACTTTTATAACCTTTATTTCTTAAGGAACAAGTTATAATTTTTCTTACTTCCCTTCCAGCGATAAATACGATCAACATATTACCTGCAATACCAACCACAGGTCTTGAGAAGGATGATCTTGAAGAACTTATGATGAGGTCAAGGCAGGAAATGAACGCAGCTTATGTAAAAGTTTCCAAAGAGATGCTCAATGAGAATAACTCGTGAAACCAAATTTCAGATCTATATCAAGTGTCATATGAAAGAGGAGCTTAAGTTTTGGTTCCAAAAATTTCAAGTTTCTATATTCGTCTATTCAGGTTGAATGAATGAGGAACATATTTATGTGTGTTTGATAACACAAAATTCCAGCAGTAACGATATGATTCGGCATGTTAAATATGTTGTTTGGACGTTAAAGTAGTTAGGTTATGTTGAGTACAGGAACATGTGGTGGAGTTTCGATGCGAGCATTCATACATTTCTTATTCGAATCTATCTTCAAGTTTATTTTTCAGTGTCAATGCAGAAGCCGAGTAAAGGAATCTGACACTAGTGATGTTTCATTTATTGAAACTGTGATATGTATAAACTATATTAGCATAACTCAACATGACTATGAGTTAAGGCATTCCATTGTTTTTAATTATTTTGTTAAACGTTACCTTACAAGAGTGTTTGAATTGATGAAAATTGTGCAAAAACTCTTACAACATTCCAAGGAACTTGAAATATCGTTCTGCAGTTCATATTTCTGTACAGTTCAGCCGTTTTTCTCTATTTACACCTTGATCCAGGAATAAAAAGAGATAATGTTAATTTGTAATAACATGAAGTGCAGTTTTTTCTTTATGGTGCTGTATTATAATTATGAATATATTGTCCAGAACTGGTAAACTGTACTATACGTAGTAGCATTTTGTGTATCGGTACGTAGACTATACAGGAAATATGGAATTACAAGTAAATATTCATACAAAAATTGAACAAAAATCTCATCAAAATATTAATATTTGTTGAATATAACGGTTTGTATCAAATGTTTAATTTATGTTAAATGCAGCTTGTGTGCTCATGTGGAACAAATAAGTTTATTATGGCTGTGAACGTTTGGTTCCTGGGCCTTATTGAGTTGTTAGAAATTATACACATGCATCCTTCGTAAAAAACAGTGCTATATCATGGTTAATACGTAAGATGTTCCTGTACATGGGGAAATTAACCAGTGCACACTTTTGCAATACAGAATGTACATATATATAAAGGTACTGAAATTGTTGAGATGTATGTGTATTTAATGTTTTGTGGATTTTATAACGAATGTTTGTTTATGAGGTCATAATGAAACATGTTAGTGACCCAAGCGAGTAATGATGTATAGGAAAAGAGGTATCTTATTTTTTGCAAAGATATTGTAAATAAAAAATTGAAATTGAAATTTTTTAACATTTCCTTTAAAAATATACAATCTTTTTTAGAGGTTTTGACACTTAACACTAGAACAGAAATTATAAGTTTTATATAGTTCCAGTTTTGAATAGTTGTTGCCTTTCAGGTAACTCCGTTCCTTTTTTTAAAAAAAAAAAAAGTGAAAATCAATTTGACATAACTGCCTCTGGCTGATCTTGTTTTTTCAACGTAACAACATTTATATACACACGGTCACAGAACTAGTCGGACAAGTAAGAATTTCCGGAAAAAATGGTAACTAACTGCAAGATATGTAAGTAAAGTTATTATTTATTTCAAAAATCAAAACAACGAAATAAACATGTAATGAAATTTGCCGCCTGGTTGAAAAAATAAAATAAAAATGTTGTCGCTAATGAAATAAAAAGAAACACATTTCTGAGAACCACAAAAGTATTCGGACACAGGCCAAAACATATCACACTTTCAAACAAGAAACTTAATTAATACCTTGTGGGTATGTCCTTTATTTTTAACACCTCCTTTGGTCTATTCGGCATACTTGCCACGAGATTTTGCATGTAATCCACAGACAGTTTGGCCCATTCCTCCCGAAGCCTGCATTTTAGGTGATACTTTGAGTCGATCGGGGATTTCCTTAGTCCATCTTGAATTTTATCCCACAAGTGCTCGATGGGTTTAATGTCAGGGGACAGGAGGGGGATGAAGCACTTTGGTACAATTATACAAAAGCCACATCTGCACAATATGAGCCGTATGCTTCGGGTCATTGTCCTGATAGAACATGAACCTATCAGAAATTCCCATTTTTTGGGCACGGCTTTAAATTGGCCCGTAAAAGTTGAAGATATATTTCCTTGTTCATAGTATCTTCAATAAATACCAAATTGCCAATACCACTCGCTGACATGCAGCGTCAAACCATAACACTCCCAGCTCCATGTTTAACTGTGGCTTGCAGGTTTTCCCTTTTAACTCTTCCTTGGGTCTTCTCCACACATACGACCGCCCATCCGAACCGTGTAAGTTGAACTTTCTTTCATCGGCAAAAATTACGATGCAATCAGCCCTCACCCTTGTCAGCGTATTCGTTCGCGAAATTTAGTATTTTCTTTCGATTGATCTTGTTGACAAACGGCTTTCGCTGGGACACACGACCGTGAAAATTGGCCCTCCTTAGCACTCTACGAATTGTTTCCGGACAAACTTTCTTTCCTATCCCCGATTCCACTTCGACTGCGATTTGGGGAGCACTTGTTTTAGGATCTTTCTTCACTTTTCTCAGAATCACAGCCTCTTCTCTTTCAGAAAACGTTTTAGGACGTCCGGTGCGAGCACGATCTTCAAGTCTATCTTTCTTGTTAAAGCGTTTGATAATGTCAAATACCGTGCTCTTCTTCATCTGGAACGTTTCTGCGATCTGCCTGCAAGTTTTTCCTTTCGCATGGTGGAAAACAACAAGTTGTCGCTGCTGAAAGTTGCTTTTCTTTCCTCTTCAGCCCATTTTCCTTGAAATTCTTCACGCACTGGAAGAACAATTTTGCCTGTGCATCAGGTGGGCAACAAACGTGAATCTCAAGCGTAGCTTCCGCTTTACAACGCCCTCTGTTATCGCATTCACAGACATTTCTTCCATGCGTACCGATGTCCGAATACTTTTGTTGCACCAACTTTTCGCGCATTGGGAATAAATAAGATTGTATCTCTTTCTATGTCAATCAAAAAAGGGATATTTAATGATGTTTATATCTTCGTAAGTCATACTTCATCACTGGCCGATCTTCATCTTTCACTAACTTATTTTTACACCAGATGCATGGTAAAATAACAGAAATGGATGGGTGTCCGAATACTTCTGTAACCGTGTGTACATACTTAACAATTACTTTAGTAACTGAGCTCCAGTTTGTATGTGCGTGCTCATTTATAAATGAACATTTAATATTGAATTTCCCAGGAACCTTTGTGACAAGGAGCAACATCTGATTGTTCTTAACATCCAGTGAAGATAGTGGGTGACAGTTGAAACATTCATCTGCCTACCCTCTTCCTCCCAAACATCATTATGTAACAGCCTTATGCTGTCACAAAGGTATGAATGGGGTACTAAACAGTTCACTTTTTTCTCTTCTCAGCACTCATTTTGGGTGACGTTTTCAGAAAGCACTTACATGTCCCTATACAGCACAAATATCCAAGGATTATCCATAGAATATCCACAATGTCCAGATCAGATCCGTGGATATTATGGATATCAATTGGACGTCCATGGATATACGGTATGAGAGGTGTGGCTAGAAAAAACCGGACTGTTGCTACAAAATCTTTTATTGGTTATTTTGTACAATATGAACATTATCCCCTTCAAAGTACTCCCCTGCACTACAGGGGCGGCGCCAGAAATTTTCGACCGGGTGGGCAGAAGCTCCATCCTGATAGATTAGGGTGGGCAGTATAAATGTAAGACCATGTATGTGTACGTATGTATCCCCCTCTCTCTTACACTCCCGATTTTCCTCTTACTTCTTTTCCCTTTCTTTGTTTTTCTCTTTATTCTTTTCTAATCTATTCTCGCATCTTGTTCCATTCCCTTTCGGTTTGTCTCTGATGGACACAATTATTTCAAGGAAGTGTTTACACATGCGCAGCCATACCCCAGCCATACATTCTAATCACATTCTTTCATGCATGTTAATACAGTGAAATAAATGTGAATTAGGTTTAAGCTTGTGTTGCAAATACAAGGCACATACTTGATTTTATGTATTCGGCGACAATGATAGAAAGTGTGATGGTAGACAATCGTGAATTTTCTCGTAATTTAAATACATGTTCCTGAGCATAGTATTTTCATCGTATACGTTTTTGACTGAAAGAGTTTTCTTACTCCTTGGGGGTCACTTTTCTTAGCTTACAAGGTTTGTACAACTGACAAATCTATCTGAATGTTTGTAGTAGCAGCGATTGGGTGCCAACATTTGAGGGGCAAGGACAATATACGCAGGGGTGCCCATCCCCCCCAAGGCCAATGGCGCATCCCCACAAAAATCACGTCTATGTCATCCTCCCCCCCAAATCATATAATTTGCGCCCCGAAACTATATCGTAATCCCTACACCGAAAGTAACTTTTTCCTTAGCTTTTTGTTACAAATGATGCACCTGCTTTAAAATAAGCAGTATACCAACACTAAACACTATATTTTAAGAAGTGATGTTACTAATAAATATGGAGAATATCGCTCATGTCTTGTAATGCAGCTATAGCATAAAAATTCACATCCACCTCAGTAAAGCGCCAAACACGCATTGTTGTAACAAACACATTATAGCGAGCGAAGCAAGCAAGAACATTTTTACATCCATTTATTTGCAGGCTTTCAAGAATATTAATTTAACGGGGTGTCAATGCTTTCTTAGGCACGTTCGGGGTCGAAAACGTGTGGATACCATATCTCTAAATACAGTCTCCAAAATTTAATGTTCGAATTCTCTCTTCACTACAGAAATCCCTTGACAATCTAATATTTAACACTTTATCAAGAGCTTCCTATCTCCCCCTTTAAATTTAATACTCAATCCTACCACAAAAATGTCCATGCCAATTTTAGACTTACTGTTGATATTGAAGACCGGATATTGCCTCCTCCAAAAAATTAAGCCTCAGTCTCCACACCAGAATTTCTGCAACATTCTAAGACAATATTAATACACAAGAATTGGATACCATAATGCTCAATGCCCCTCTAACTAAAATACCCGCCATAATCTAAGACTTAGAGTTGAATTCTGTCACCGCCAACGTTTAATTCACAATTCCCTCCAGAACCCACGTGTCAATTAAGGCCTAATATATGAGAGTTGGATATTTATCCCCCCCTCGCACCTTCAATAATGACCTTAAACGCTTTCTTATCTTCATCTAATGGATTAAATATGGTGAATTTAAGGTGTAAAATTTTTACCTATATTTTGGAAAAATATATAAATGTTCAATTTTACATTATTTGAAGGGAAAAATCCACCAGAGAATTGATGGCGCAGCCTGCGCCATAATCCCCCCTGTGAGCACCCCTGAATATACGTTTCTTTTGGTAGAAAAGGCTTAGCATAAAGAGGCCATAGTGCGGGGGCAAAGAGTGTCAAAATGTGGCTGGGGAACTGCATCCCCCACTTGCCGCTCCTCCTAATGTTTGGATTAAAATGAACGTCTTATTAGGAATGATTTAAAACACACACAGAAAACAAATTATTTTTTCATTGTATCCCTAGGCTAATGAAAGGCTATTTTGACAAAATATCACTCGTCATAAGTAATAAACAAGTAAGTTTGAGAAATCTGTTCAGAATTTAAGAGATTATTAGCTAAGTTGCTCTTTGTTTTCTGAAGAACTGTCATATTAATAATGCGGGAGAGCAATACACGTATGGTTACATGAACATATTTTTTGAGGTAACAAAATGATTTAGGACACAAGGAATTCATCGAAGTTGATCATCGTACCAGTAATACTTCATCTATTTTTCATTGGGTTGTATGGGGTGGCCATTTCGAACACACTAGAATGTCAACCTATATCGTGTGCAGCATACCCTGGAAACTTTATTATTTCAGGGCAACGAGTCCCTGGCACTTGGAACCACTGTCAAAGTAATAATTTATGAGGGTTTGTATTTTGAGTGTCAGCGTGAGTTTGTTTTCGCCCCTTCGTTACTTTCATCTAATCACCATTGAACCTTATCGTTGTCATTATCAAAATTAGCAGAAATATGACTTTAAATAAAACAAATCAACCACAACTTACTCTTCCAAAAATCGAGTTTCGAGCTCTTAGAAAGTTGAGGTGGTAGTTTCAATTGCACAGCGTTTTATTAGTGGATCAAGGCAGCTAATTCCGTGAATAATGACGTTGTTTTCCGAAAGTCTCAAATATTTGTCTCAGGCAATCACTCTCTTAAAATAGACACATCTTCTGTGGTGTTAAAATGCTACGTTTTGTGCGAGTTCTTCCTGTATATTTTCCCCCCAATGGCATAATGCTGTCGCATTATATTGAAGAGGTCCTGTGTTCGATTCCCCCTCCTCTGGTGGAAGCACAATGCACACGGGTTCGGACTACACGTTAAACTGTAGGTTTAGTCCCGATTAGCCTATCTGAGCATAAAAGTGGGCTTAGAAACAAACTAACAAAATCGTCTTCTATATACCTATAGGTACTTCGTGACATAACTTTTTTTTCTTTACTTCAGCTGCATCTACAAATTCTGTTGACATTTTCGGCTGATTCATGTGACAAAATTTATGTGTGGAACGAGGATTTCTAAATAGGATAAGCCACTCATTAGCAATAGAATAATTCTGTAGCTTTTTTATATATATAACTGATTTATTAAAATTTATTCACTTCGGTATTGTAGTGATTGTTGTGATTCCTTCTTATTAGTAGAACGAATATAAAGTTGATATTTCGTATGCCATATTGATATTTGAAGATGACAGGTATATAAAAATTGTAATGAAAAAAAAAGGGACACTTCTCGAATTTCAATGCAGAGCTAATTAAAATTATATTATACTCTATAGCAGACATGTCCAACTTCAATCAAGCAGTGATCTACTTTTTATTGTCACAACAGGCAGTGAACTACTATTAATCGTTAATCTTTGCAAAAATCTGTACCTACTCAGCCATTATACATTATAGAAGTTGAATTCAAATAACGTATATTCGTATAATTACAATAGATAACTGCGATCGACCAACAAACGCCCCGAGATCGACCGGTGAATCGCGATCGACGCGTTGGACATGCCTGCTCTATAGCATACTTAAACCCGAAGGTTTATGGCTGCAGCAACACAAGCCTTCCATCTGTCCCTATCCTGGGCAAGATCAATCCAAACTAATCTTTCCTCCGCCATTCGTGTCACATGGCCTGCCCATCTAACCAGGGGCGCCGACTTGTCAAAATTATTGGGGGGGGGGGCTCTGATCACTGAAATAAATTAATGAATGACTCACTCCCTCCCTTTTTTTAAGTTTTGGCCTCAGTGTTCGGAATCTCGTAAAAGCCAATAAATTCCTCAAAAATATCAAAATTTTCATTCACAGTTCGAAAACAGAATGTCAATTGTTACCATTCCCGACTTTTAATATCTGCTACCACGGAGCGCAAAACAGATCTCCCTAATATATTAACGATCTCGTTCTAAATGTCATGTGAGAGCCATTTGTAGCCCAAACGTCCCACTCCCCTAGTTCATGCACATCGTCTTTGGAAACTCTTTAGTAAAAAGTTTGTTAACAATACTCATAATTAGGTATATACTTACAAGGGAGGTTATCTAAGTGTCCCCTTCCGACTTCCATGAAACTTGGCAGGTGTATAGAGGGGCCCAAAGGAAGAAATAAGTGGTTCTTTTTGTTTCTGCTAAAAAATTGTTTTAGGGGGCAAAACCCCCTCTCAAATGTCAAGATGAGGAGAAATTGAAGTGGGGATCTGACCCCGAAACCACGTAAATCTGGCATAGGAAGAACGTATAATTGTAACACACACAGCACAGAAGTGTAGGATTGTCGGTACCAAACGCAGTGCAATTGTAGAGAGATGCTGAATTCATAGACACCGTTGTTCCCGGATAGGCATGGGCATAACAATAGACGGACCACAGCAGGGTAACGGAGCGTGGTTAGCCGAAACAAAAAAAACACGTATTTCTTCCTTTGGGACCCTCTATACACCTGCCAAGTTTCATGGAGATCGGAGGGGGACACAGGGGTCAGGTCCCCACTTCAATTTGTTCTCATCTTGACATTTGAGGAGAGGGTTTGCCCCTTAAACCCGTTTTTTAGCTGAATAAAAAAACACGTATTTCTTCCTTTGGGCCCCTCTATATACCTGCCAAGTTTCATGGAAATCGGAGGGGGACACAGGGGTCAGGTCCCCATTTCAATTTGTTCTCATCTTGACATTTGAGGGGAGGGTTTGCCCCTTAAACCCGTTTTTTAGCTGAATAAAAAAAACACGTATTTCTTCCTTTAAGCCCCTCTATACACCTGCCAAGTTTCATGGAAATCGGAGGGGGACACAGGGGTCAGATCCCCACTGCAGTTTGTCCTCATCTTGATATTTGAGGGGGAAGTTTGCCCCCTAAACCAGTTTTTTAGCTGAAACAAAAAAAACACTTATTTCTTCCTTTGGGCCCCTCTATACACCTGCCAAGTTTCATGGAAATCGGAGGGGGACATAGGAGTCAGATCCCCACTTCAATTTGTCCTCATCTTCACATTTGAGGGGGGATTTGCCCCCTAAACCAGTTTTTTAGCTGAAGCAAAAGAACACGTAATTCTTCCTTTGGGCCCCTCTATACACCTGCCACGTTTCATGGAAATTGGAGGGGACACTTAGATAACCTCCCTCATGTGTTTTGCTGTCTCTGGTCATACCCCCCCCCAAGTTGATGGTTTAGCGGTCTCAGCCCCCCAGCGTTGATGGTCTAGAACATTTCAAATGTGTATTTAAAGTTAAATTCATGTGGCACAATTCAGAGTAAACTTTACAAGAGAAGCAAAGTAATACATTAGATCCTCTTAAGCAAATTATTTGGGGGGGCTCTGCCCCCACCTCGTTAACATTGGGGGGGGGCTCGAGCCCCCCCAAGCCCCATGGAGTCGGCGCCTATGCATCTAACTAAGTCTTCTTGATTAAATTATTCTAATATTAATTAAAAAGTCGAAATAACTTATTGTGTTGCTGGTGGAAGTAACGCTAAGATGATGTTTAGATTTGTTTATTTGGAGATTATTTTAACCATAGCCAGGCCGGAATATATATACGTAGTGGAGGCCCGGAGCTGCAGCCCTCAAGTTCACCCTCAATTCTGATTTAATCTTGATGATACCCTGCATAATTTTGAGCCTCCTAAGCCTACTAGCTGCTTTTAAACATGGAAGTATTAATTTGATCACAGTTTTTGTTTCAACAATGACAAAAGTGGCTTTTTATGGGTTGATAATATGTATGTGAACATTTCCGGCATAGATAATATTCACAAGTAAAATATACATGTTATGAACACAAGGTTACACTTAAATATTTAATCATTCATATATCCCCGAGTATACCTTATGTACTTATTGAATTTGATTGGGTGGGCAATCGGGTGGGCACAGGAATTTTTGGGTGGGCGCTTGCCCACCCGTGCCCACCCCTGTCGCCGTCCCTGCTGCACTATCTATACACCGCTCCATACGAATTTTCCATTGCTGGAGACAGTGCTGGAAATCATTTTCCGGAACCATGTTCATGACCTCCGTCGCTTTTGTTTTCACACATTCTACGGTCTTAAATCTGGTTCCTTTCAGTGCTGATTTGACCTTTGGGAATAAAAAAAAAAAAAGTCGCACGGAGCGAGATCCGGCGAATAGGGTGGATGTTGTAACACTGGGATCCCATACTTGGCCAATAAAGCCTTGACTGACAATTCCGTGTGGGCAGAAACATTGTCCTGATGAATAATCCATGACTTGCTTTTCCACAAATCAGGTCGTCGTCTTCTTACTCGCCCACGAAGGGTCGTCAGAATCGTAATGAAATATTGTTGGTTGACAGTTTGACCTTCGGGTACACAATTCGAATCAATTCACCTACATTTGCAATGTTTGATTCCGTTTTTGACGTGCAAGACCGTCCAGGACGCTTGTCATTCGCAATCACTTCTCGTCCCTCTCTAAACCTTTGAAACCACTCGAATACTTGAGTGCGTGATAAATACACATCTCCGTACACTTCCTTCAACAAACCATAAGTTTCTGTGGCGGATTTTCCGAGTTTCATAAGAAACTTCAATTGATACGCTGTTCCACTTTCACACTTAATTTCTTTTCCGACGGAGCACAGATGTACGGTTCACTTCGTCCACAAACTACAGAAGAACTGAGCGCCGCGCACCCTGGGCAATCACACAGCCGGTAGGCAAGATATCACGTTATACACCCATGCACCGCTTAAACTTGACGCGCTTGCCGTTTGTCGACAGAAACATCAATCCGGTTTTTTTTCTTGCCACGCCTCGTATGTCCACTCGTTATTCAAAAATTGACATAAGTGTTTTGATATTCGTGGAAGATTCATTCAGCCTATTTTTAAGTTTATACTTAATTAAACTCTTAAAATTTTCATGCACATGATCCAACGAATCACGTATGCGTGCAAGGCCAGGTGAAAGTTCCTTTGCCAGGAGTCTTTGTCTCGCTCGACACACCAGTTTGCATTGAGGATGTTGTTGCGGTTCTTACCCGTGGCCATCTTAGTTATGAAAATCCTCCAATTCCGTGCATAATCTGCTTATCATGAATAGGATATGTGTAAACATGGAACATTTTTCGTATGTGTAGACGCATGTGGGTGTGAGAGCGACTGAGAGTAGTACAGTCACAGACAATTCTGGCTTGTAACAATTATATTAACTTCCAATGGAATTGTTACAACCTAGAGTCTACGTGACTGTAAATGTTATAAACGTGTGTGCACGAGATTTTTGATATGCGTAGTTCTAGTCCAGAAATGTGCTTTTCGTTTCCAAAATGTATGAAAATTAACAGCATAATGTCTAGATTAGGTCCAATTCTAGTCGAAAATATATATTTATCGACAATACAATAAAAACTTCCAGATAACTTCTCCTTCACGTGAACAAAGTCACACTGATGTCCGAAACACATCAAAAAGTTATTCATAGAATGTCCAGACATGATCCACAGAATGTCCAAAACGTATCCTTCCTGGATGTCCTCTGGACAGACATGCAGATATCTTCTGGATATCCACAAGTCATCCATTAGATTCTCCCTGAAGGGATATCCATAATATATTCATTAGATGACCCCTGGATATTTGTGTGCTGTATGGGTCAAACTTTCTCACACAGAGTGAAGCTGAATTTTTGCAGGCTAACGAGGTTCTTGATCCAAATCCACAACAAATTAAATCATGTGGGAGTGTGTGTTGTTCGTCCATGTCCAGAGCACCAGTTTACAGTCCCTGCTTCTATCAACGGTATATAGTCATTTTTAGCTCTTACATGTTTTTCAATTTATTCTTGATAAGGAGTTGTCTTCCAAAATTGTTTGCTGACTCAAATTCGTTATTGTGAAGGAGCTCGTATGAGGCGAATGGAGCAAATAGCCACAATCTAATCTAAAATTAGTTATGTGTTTCTACTAATGAGTTCACGTTCCCATATTAGGATAAGGATGTAAATAGTCTGTACTGATACTCACACTATTCCATAATCAATCAATTCTCCGTTTGACACAAATGCGGTCTATGATAATAAATCTTCATTGTTTTTGCGCCATATCACGTTGACTAATATACATTTTTCTTTCGCTATGCAAGTAGACAACAACCGCTTCAGGGTGTTCGATCCGGGATCAATCCACATTAGTGTCCACAGAAAAATATTCATATATCACTCGCTCAGACCGACATAGGATGCCATTTTTATTAATTTGCTCCTATTGTTTTGATCCACAGGTTACCGCTTAAATCTTGAGCAAACCTTCGTGAATAGACTTGAAAAACAAGCATACTTTGAACACGTTCTTCACAAAGCAAATTATAACACCCACGGAAAGCTATGTTGGTGTGAGCTGGTGGAATTGCTCAAATGGTTTCCCTTAAATTACTGATTATGCTTCCTTAGCTTGTCCCGATGTTCGTCAATTATTGAAATGTTTTGCAACCATGTGCTTCATTTACCTGTCGTAAGTGTCGGATCTGGTTACTTATTGATTTACGTTCAAATTCCAACACAAACGCACGCGAACAATGTAGTGTGTGATCGCGTTCCTCAAAGTATCGGAGTTCTATTCGAGAAAGAGTTTCCGAAGGCATCTCATCGTAGACGACCACGGACTTCGCATGCAGACGCTAAGTTGAACCAAAGTGCCTCCACCATAGAGGTTACATTAAGGGCTCTCCTGAAATGGCTGGCACCTTAGCACAACGGGATCGCAAAAAGATATTGAAAAGATCATTAATTAAGCTTCTTAAAGAATTTTTACAACATACTTCTCTCCATGGACTCCAGTACATGAATAATGAGGAGAGACCTACATTTGAAAGGTAAGATTTTTGTTTTGATTGTTAATGTTTAAGATTAAATTTCATAAAGAATTCGTAACTTACAAGATTATTTAATTCCTGTGTCTTATCTTACAGATTAAAGTTCCGTGTGCTAGATAAATTTCGAGAAAACTTTACGTATCTTTCAAGATTTGAAAACGCTTTTCCCGTTTGTAATTTGCGGAAATTATTAACTTTAGTTTGGATAAATCTGGTTCAATTTGGATGCACAAATTCGAGCTGGAGCTGTTTGAATTTTTTCGTGTTAAAAACTTTGCCTATACACACACGTATAAGCAAAGAAGCGAAGTACACAAATACTAACGCAACAAACTTAATTTTTGTAATCTACTCGAAACACTTGACTTCTAAGAACAAACTTAATGACATAACCTACTAATTCGAAACTATAGGAAGAGATTTACGATCACACGGAAAATGAAATTAGTTTGTGGTAGTAATAATGCAAATAAGCAAAACGAAAGAAGAATAAAGTGAAAACAGTACATGCACAGTCAACGGCAAAGATAATGGTAGGCGAATTGTCCACCACTATTTTCATTACATTTTTATTCTACGTCCTGTGTTGTTTTAAGGAATGAAACTATGTTGGTTCGAAGCAGGCATTGCTCTCTGCTAATTGACGTCATTATTTCAATTCATTGACATCACATTGTATAATACAGACAGAATGAAAATGGTGGTGAAAAACTCGTCTACTGTTTCTTTCGCCGTTGGGCGTACGTAGTATGTAAAAGAGGTGCCTACGTGGTTGGGTACGCATTTTGCTTCAGTCCCTCCCATTGTCTTGCAAAACGAGCTGTATTCGAGAAATCAGTATGAATGAAATCGAAAATGCTATCAAAATAATAAAACCAAAGAAGTCCGCTGGACTGGACAAGTGGCCGCGGTCGGTAACGCGTCTGACTACCATGCTCAAGGTCCCGGGTTCGATCCCCGGCCGGTTCAAATCCGGGAACTTTTTTAACGGTGGAAGCGGCCTCGGCGCCCACCCAGCGTCGAATAACATAGGTACCTGGGGGAAACCCTGAGGGGTAAAGGCGGTCAGGGGCGTGATGCTGATCACATCACCCCCACTCACGACAGGATCAAGAAAGTGTGGGGCGTTACCCCCACACCCCCTATACGCCTTCATGGCGTGGTGCTATGCACAGGGGAACACTTTACTTTACCTAGTCCGCTGGACCTGATAAAATCCCACCATACACTTTCAAATGTTGCGCCGATATTTTAAAGGATCCTTTGTCTATCATCTTCAACTCTGTCCTATCCTCTATGCAGTTTCCTGATAGATGGAAAGTGACTGCTGCGGTATGCCCAATTCCAAAGTCGGATGATAACAATGCGATACAAAACTACCGTCCTATTTCTATTTTATCCGCTCCTGCGAAAAACTAGAACAAATACTATATATGCATATTTTTCACCATGTGAAAAATGCAATATCCGAATTTCAACATGGATTCCTACCTAACAGCTCAATTGAAACAAATTGCATTATACAAGTATCGTACAGTATTAGACGAAGGGGAGCAAACAGATGTGATATATACTGATTTTTCAAAAGCTTTCAACACAGTAGACCATGACGTACTACTGAATAAACTAGGTACTTATAATTTTTCACACCCCCTAAGAAAACTCATAGCGTCGTAACTAATGAACAGGCGACAATATGTCACCTACAAAGGCTCCTCATCGGATGAATTTTTGGTAAGCTCGGGCGCTTCCCTCAGGGATCCAATATAGGACCTCTTCTATTTTTGTTATTAATTAATAATTTACCCGAACATCTGATTGATTCTCGTAAACTCTTGTTTGCAGACGATTTAAAGTTCTACTCGTATAATAGAATAACAAGTGAGCAATAACAATAATAGAGCAATTCCATATGGACAGACTTGACCACAGAAGAATGGCCCGAGACCTTATGCTACTTTGGGAACTTTTTAACGGTAAACTCCGATCTCCTCTGTGACTTTCACAATTCAAAATACGTATTCCGAACATTAAAACACGACCCAAGCATGGAACCTTCTATGTAAGCAAAGCACGAACAAATATCTTGAAAACATCACCTATTTGGAGAATGAGTGCGTTCTACAATGCTATAGAGAAAGAAAATAAAGTGAAAACAGTACATGTACAGTCAACGGCAAAGATAATGGTAGGCGAATTGTCCACCACTATTTTCATTGCTTTTTTATTCTACATCCTGTGTTGTTTTAAGGAATGAAACTATGTTGGTTCGAGGCAGGCATTGTTCTCTGCTTATTGACGTCATTATTTCAATTCATTGACATCACATTGTATAATACAGACAGAATGAAAATGGTGGTGAAAAACTCGTCTACTGTTTCTTTCGCCGTTGGGCGTACGTAGTATGTAAAAGAGGTGCCTGCATAATAGAGATCATCAACCTACAATCGAAGTGATTTTTATGAGGTAGGTATAGACAATTTAAACTACTTCGTTATAGTATAATAATTGTATTTTTACCCTCACTTCGAAAGTAGTAAATATTCAAAGAAGAGATTCATAATCTTGTTCTAAATTAATTGTCGATCGTTGAATTGATAAAATGTTAAATTTCCTCTTGTACGTACTTGTGGTATTTAGAATAGGTTCAGATAATCTTTTTCCCTTCTTCTTCTTCTTCTTGGATACAAAATTAAAATTGAACTAAAGCAAATAGTTAAGTTAAATAAAACCACAATGACTGACGAGTGGAAGAGTAACCGTGTATTCATTATGTCCCAAATTTTCACTGTTTAGAACTTCACCTGCTGATTTTCCTTTTTTATTTCCATCCACATCTTATTTGTTGCACCAATTTTCATGCATAGCTCATTAACTAAATTCTATTAATTGCAAAGATTTTATGTTTTTAAAACAAATATTATACATGAATCAACGAGTTAAAGTGAGAACAGGAGACGAAATGACAGAAGGCTGTGAAATTGGAAGAGAAGTACGACAAGGATGCTGCCTATCGCCTACTTTGTTTAATATCTATTTAGAAGATATAGTTAAAACTTGTTTCCAGGGCACAGGAGGTGTCAAATTGGGAGGAAGAAGAATAAACTGCATAAGATTTGCTGATGACATGGCATTATTCGCTGAGGATGAAATAACCATAAATAGTATGTTAGAAGAGTTAAACAGCAGATGTGAGCAGTATGGAATGAAGATTAATGTAAAGAAGACAAAGGCAATGGTTATAGGACGGAAACCAAGGAATATTAATGTGAGAGCAAACAGTGAAAGAATCCAGCAAGTGGATAGCTTCAAGTACCTCGGATGCACTATAAGCAGTGACATGAGCTGCAACCAAGAAGTGAAAATGAGAATCGCAATAGCAAAAGAAGCTTTCAATAGAAGAAAAAATGTTTTTTGTGGACCCATGGACATAGGTCTAAGGAAGAGATTAGTGAAATGTTTTGTGTGGAGTGTAGCACTATATGGTGCAGAAACCTGGACGTTGAGAAGAAATGAAGAGAAACGACTCGAAGCTTTTGAAATGTGGACATGGCGAAAAATGGAGCGTGTAAAATGGACAGACAAGGTAAGAAACGAAGCCGTACTGAAAAGAGTTGGTGAAAAAAGATCTATACTGGAGACCATCAAGAAGAGGAAAAGAAACTGGTTAGGACACTGTCTAAGAAGAAACTGCCTGCTAAGAGATGCCTTGGAGGGAATGGTTGAAGGAAGAAAAGTCCGTGGAAGAAAGAGATATCAGCTTATGGATGATATTAAATTAACTGGGTCGTATGCTATTACGAAGCGTAAGGCAGAGAACAGGGAAAGCTGGAGATTGCAGTGAAAAACCTGCCAATTAGGCAGAAAACAATGAATGAATGAATGAATTATACAATAGAGAGAACATAACATTTAGTGTAAGTGTACAAATGTATTCATAATATATTTGTGAAAGAGCAAAATTGAGAGGTCTTAAATCATCGTTGAAGGACGTTATATTTAACTCACACAATTTTGACTGTCCTACACATTTTGCTATGTTACCGGAGCAGGCATCATATTGAATATGTAACTCAGTTTCTTGAATTATGGCAAGAAAGTTTATAAGATTTTACTCTTCCGGCTGTACAATTTCCCACAACGTGTGGACAATACTATGGATATTCAAATCACAAATCGTGTTAAATAAAGCAATGCTATAATGCTGCCGTCGCAGGAACCGGTGTTGAACTACAGCGCAGAACGGTTATTTTGACAAAATCCTGTTTCCCTGCTAGCTGCTTCGGGGAGGAGGAATTGTAATGTTGCCGCTTCTTACCCAAGCGGTAGGCCTAATTGGTTGTTTGACCGCGAGTTCCTTCGTAGAAACGCGGCGACAGAGGGCCACTGCCACAAAGGCGGTCTCCGCGCCGGATCCTAAGCCGTCCGGCTTTAGGAGTTACAAATGCCACATTCATCTCCCCGATGGCTTAGTGGCTTGTAATCAATGGTTCCGGGTTCGATACCCGGTGGAGTCATATGATGGTTCGGGTCCCATAAATTGGACGTAATAAATATTACAAACAGCTAGATTCACAGGTTTTAAATTGCAAATTTACGTGCACTTGATCAGGATATTCTTTTTTATTATTATTATTCTAATCATGAAATGATACAGAAATTATTTCTTCAATCTCTTGTCTCCTTCAAATAGATATAGTGCTTCAAAACATAAGATCTTTGACGTCATGGGCCTTTGTAGCATCGTGGGCTCTGACTGGATCCATCTCCGTTTTGGGAGATTACAATTAGTTTGTAAAAGTGTAGTGTACTCTCTCGCATATTATGTCTGATTCCTTATTTTGGATTAGGTTATACACAGACCCAATTGTAAACAAAAATTCAAGAGCCTTCTCAGAATCATGACAATATAAATAAACAAATAATTTAAATATATCTTACAATACAGGCTAAGGAAAGAAATAAAGCAGGTGGAACACCAAGAGTCAGGGGATGCACCCCATTCAGGGTGAGGAGAACATTGGATGAGGGCAACTCGATTATTTTACTCCTAGGGTCTGTGCATAACACAGACAACGTACCCCCTCCAAAAAAAAAACAACTTCTGTCATGAGCAGCTAAATTGTTACTAACTTTTTTGCAGGGCAATATGGTTGGTGGTCTGCGCCATAATGATGGTGACTGCTATTATGATAGTAAGCATTATTTACAACACATTTAGCAACACCCCCACTGTGACACAAGTGGAGAACCCTCACTACTCACTCTGGAAGATTCCTTTTCCTGCCGTCACCATCTGCAATACCAACAAAATCCAGAAAGATAAAGTGGAGCAGGTCATGATGGAGTAAGTACTCGTACCTGAAAATTGAATATCAAGCGAGTAACAAATTCGATATATGTAATTTTAGTTAATCTTCAAGTTTGTAATCGGAAACGTGTACGGGTGTTAAGTTAAAACAACAGAGATTATGCCTTTATTTAACAATCTCTGAGGTCCCGTAGCTAAGACTACATCAAATCATACAGCCTTTTTAATGCATACACTTAACAGCTTGATGCTATTAATTAATGTTTTTAAAATATTTACAAGACTCGTAAACATACAAGAAGGACAATGGTGTTTTTCATATATTGTTTGTAGGTTGATTGAGGATCTGTGCATGAAAATTTTAAGAGTTTAATTAAGTATAAACTTAAAAATAGGCTGAATGAAACAATTTCAAATAACAAAACTAAAGTAAAGTCCTTCGAAAATTATATTTAGAAGTGATTTATTAAAAAACAGATATCTAATACCAACTGAACAATTTCATTCAATTGAAAATAGGTTTCGAACACTAACGTAGATGGCTAACACTAGCCTAGAAGTAAATACCAAATATCCCTCATATATGGGACTCCTAGGTTTACCAAAAATTTGTTTGTGCAACTTTTGAGCTGGTGTTTGCTTGCACTCTGGTTAACACATTAAATAGTCTCATACCGTGACTGGTGACAAAAAAAATCACTGATTCAGATTGCTTTATAGTTCTTATCAGCTCATTGTTGCATTACAATGCTTCTTGTACCTTTGCAGATTGTACCCAAACATTGACGAGCACACGAAATTGGAATTCATGAGGACAATGACAATTCTGTCGATGATGAAGTATCCTTTCTACTTTAGGATTCCTTTCTACCTGAACAACAGCACCAAATCCAGAATCACAAACGAATCCACGCCTTTGATGGACATCACGCACATCAATATCACTCAGCTCATGTTGAGGGTAAGTTAGCTTTTGTATCATTCCCTCATGTCAGTGGATGATATTCAACTTGAGGTCATCATGCAGTGTGCTCTGGTTAGAAATCGGGCAAACAGATTCGCATGTGTTGAGGAAAGCGTATGAGAAGCCTTCTTACAGCGAAAAATTTGCAATAATTTATACTTCCTATAGTCATGATATTCATACCTTGGATCCCATGCACATACCCGGTACGTTTTCAATGCAGGATCTGACCTGCTTGCCCGAAATATGGTGATTTCGCGCAATGAACTGTGGGAGAAGTTGTTCGCTGAATACGAGTATCATCCGTTGTGGCCAAAAAAGACATTGAAATATTTTTATAATAGAAAACCTTTAACCTCAAATATGACCTCCAATATGACCGTCTTAATGAAAACTATATTAGTCACTTTTGACAAAATCTAATACTCAGAACAACTCCGATTCAAAACTGAGGAAAACTAGCGTAAATACATCAAATTAAGCCATTATTCACTAAACTATTTTTAACAGTATTATAACAGCTGTAACTATTCTTACTGTTCAAATGACCCAAAAAAAACATAGTCCGAAGACGAGGTGTGCTGGACATAACGAATGAAATCTAACTAAATCTTGTTCTTCGAATTCGGCGAAATATGTTTTATCTGTTGAGGGAGTTGTTGGACTGTCTTATCGACTCCCCTTTTTGGATAGTGACTGTTTACACGCATCTTACTAGTTTCAGTAAAGCGAGATAGAATGAATTATTTTGTGGACACTGACGTCGAGATCGTGAAAAAAGGAGATTTTTGTTATGAATTCTTAAAATAGACTATATGTGTAGTGTATGTGTTATATCGTGTTTCTAGCATATTTTGCATCATTCAGCAGATTCTAATGGGGTTCAGCAGATTCAAGGGTTCTAGTTGATTTGAGAAAATAGTGATGTAATTTTTGCTGTAGTTTGTAACACTGGTTACTGATTTGCCATTTTTCTACTTTAAAACAGTTTCTCAACGGGGTAGGGATTTTCTTACGGCAGTCAGCAGTTCCCTGTCGAATCTTACCTGTTACGTATTGTAATTCAAAATTGAAGCATCTATGTGATTAATCTATGGCGGCGTGCATTCAATTTGAATCTTTTGGAAGAAAATTGAATGAGTTTTAGAAACCAAAGTAAAACATTTGTGATTTGTTTTGGCCTCAGAAAAATATTACTGAAAGGTGTGTTAATTTCAAGTTTATCTATTTTACGTAAAATTTTTAAATTGTAAAATTACATTATGTAATTCAGTTAATCCATAGAAACGTGTAAGTATTGGCCAGGTTGCCTAGGTATTTTGTAAACAACCTTTCACTATAATAAGAGCCAAAATTGTTAGTTTATTCTTGGTTTTCCAGCCTACTTTTTCCGGTTGCCTTAAGGCAGGTGTCTCAGGTCAACCGATAGAGAAGAACGTAGCCCTACCTTCGGGTCTACGCTGGTATACAAGCCAGTGGCCGGTTTTTCATAAACCTGTTGCCTTCGGGAGTGGTTTCTGCGATACCAAAAGAACCGTGGTTAGGTTCTGAAAGGGTTATCGTTACGTATCAGTTAAATTATTCCAGAATCGCCAGTGAATAAGTATTTTTGTAATTGTGTCAATTAGGAAAATAAACGAACTTATTGGAAAAATACTCCATAATGTTTTCATTATGGTATATATCCGACACCAGTGACCAGTCAGGGCCTGGTCATCCGTTACCCTGTAAACCAAGCTGAGAAGTCCGATTAGCTGTGACCAGTCGCAGGCTCTAGGGAACTAGGAAGGTGCGTGTCAAAGTTCAGCGTTTTAGTACGTTCTCAGTTATCGTGATGGAAAAATTTGGAACTTGCCACTTCAAACTCCAGCTCCTCCTAAATTAAAAATTTCACTTGTGGTCAAGGGGACGCTCTTAAAATTTCTGAGTTTTTCGTTATTTCATCACTAATTACAAAATCCTCCAAATAAAAACCCACAATATCTCTATAACATTTCAACATCTTTCCGACTTTCACAGCTGCAACGCCAGATCGCTTGAAAAAGACGGAATTATACAGTATAGGGCTAGGATGGATGTGGGAAGAGGGAATAGAGGGGAGGATTGATACGCAGATGCTAGGGGCCATACGTGCCAGGCTGGAAGATATTACCAAACAGAAAATTCTGGCAGAATGCGACGCAAAAATATCGTTAACATCGGCGAAAATAGTGGATACGGATCGAGAATGGGGAAGGAGGAACTACGTAGATTTGTGTGGGGCAAAAGAAAGGTCAGGATTGGCCTGGTTCAGACTGGGGGGATGGGCACAAGTTAGACTTAAACGGGAGGACGGGAGCGTAGAATGCCCGTTATGCGGCGAAGACGAGACGAAATTTCACATTCTCCTCCAGTGTAAAGAAACAGGGGAGGCAAGACAAAAATATATCAGGGAAATAAATGAAGACAATATTGAGAATATAATGACAAGCGTTATTAGGAGGGAGAGACCGAGAGGGGGGGAGGCGCAAATAAGGAATCTGGGAACTTTCCTACACTACGCCTGGGTAGTGAGATCAAAGAAGCTCACTGGGGATAGCGAACATGTGTGAAAGGGGGGAGGGGTACTAAATAAATAAATTAATAAATAAATTTGAGAAAATTTAGGAACCACTCAGGTAACAGGGCAAGTATAGGGAAAGATTTCAAATGACATAGTGTTTGTGAACTCCCAAGCAGTGGTGAAGGTGGAAGCAGACTAAAAAGGAGGAAGGGTGTAGTAGGGAAAGCACACGAAAATTTTGCACTTGTATGGTATGTATAGCTGTAACGGCTCATACTGGAAATAAATTCTATTCTATTCTATTCTATTCTATTCTCTGCTGTCCATTCCTCTCCACAACTCCAACTCTTATGCAAATTCTTTGACTGTTACCTCAGCAGGCATTTGGAATAATTTGCCACCTGAAATTCATGTTTCTTCCTCAATTGTGACATTCAAAAAACTGTTAAAATTCCATCTATTAAATAATGAAAATTTAAACATTTGGCTTCCCAAACTAAGTAGCTTATCTGTGGTAGCAGGTACAGAGTGATAGAAGAAAGTATGCACAAAAAATGATTATAATGAATATAATTATATGTAATATTTAAGATGAATCGTTAATGTATACCGTTTTGGACTCTGTTTAAGCGTAATCTCGTATATTTGTTTGTACGTGTGTGTGGGGGGGGGGTGTATGCATGTGTAAGGGTGAGAATGTGTGTTTCTGAGTGTGTGCCCGTGTATTAGATTCCTATTGTTATATGTAATTCGTTCTTTGTATTTTTTATCCCTTTAAAATTTTTATATTGTAATTTCCACATTCAAAAATTGGGTAAACATGGTCAAGTGGAATAAAAGGCTCCAAAGTGTTAACTTCGCCATGTAAAAAAAGACGAAATAAATAAATAAATGAAATTGGCAAAACATGGGGTGGTCACCAACCTGACCATAGATGGGTTTTGAAGATTTTCGGTGTCTTTGGAGTATGTGGATAAATCACCCCTGCCTTGAGGGTCGCAGCAACGCTAAGAAAATACTGGATGCGAGGGCTATACAACAAGTATTATTTAAAGAATTGTTCTGAAAGATGCATGTTACTAACTTGCAGGTGATGCCGACCTTGGACGAAATCTTCAAGTTCTGCTTTTGGAAAGGGAGGAGATACGACTGCAATGACTTGCTGCATGTCCAAAGGACGGAAGAGGGATTCTGTTACTCATTCAACTCGAGGACTGCCGAGTACTTGAGGGTTGGGTATGTATATTGCTTCAGTCCCTCCCATTGTCTTGCAAAACAGGCTGTATTCGAGAAATCAGTATGAATGAAATCGAAAATGCTATCAAAATATTAAAACCAAAGAAGTCCGCTGGACCTGATAAAATCTCACCATACATTTTCAAATGTTGCGCCGATATTTTAAAGGGTCCTTTGTCTATCATCTTCAACTCTGTCCTATCCTCTATGCAGTTTCCTGATAGATGGAAAGTGACTACTGCTGTATGCCCAACTCCAAAGTCGGGTGTTAACAATACGATACAAAACTACCGTCCTATTTCTATTTTATCCACTCCTGCGAAAAACTAGAACAAATACTATATATGTATATTTTTAACCATGTGAAAAATACAATATCCGAATTTCAACATGGATTCCTACCTAACAGCTCAATTGAAACAAATCTTGGGGAAAAATTGCATTATACAAGTATCGTACAGTATTAGACGAAGGTGAGCAAACAGATGTAATATATACTGATTTTTCAAAAGCTTTCAACACGGTAGACCATGACGTACTACTGAGTAAACTAGGTACTTATAATTTTTCACACCCCCTAAGATAACTCATAGCGTCGTAACTAATGAACAGGCGACAATATGTCACCTACAAAGGCTCCTCATCGGATGAATTTTTGGTAAGCTCGGGCGCGTCCCTCAGGGATCCAATATAGGGCCTCTTCTATTTTTGTTATTAATTAATAATTTACCCGAACATCTGATTGATTCTCGTAAACTCTTGTTTGCAGACTATTTAAAGTTCTACTCGTATAATAGAATAACAAGTGCCGACGATTGTGCATCCTTACATAGGTTGAGTGCGTGGTGTTCATATAATAAACTTTCCCTAAATGTTAAAAAAATGCTTCTCTGTTACAAACACTAAGAAAAAAGGCTATAGATTTTATTTCAGTATAAAGTAAATAATGTTAACCTTAAAAAGTGGAAAAGGCAAGAGATCTAGGAATACTTATTGATTCTAAATTAACGTTCGCTTATCATTTGGACAAAGTAATAAGCGAAGCCTACAAGCTTGTTGGATTTATTATTCGTACGGGCAGGGGTTTCAGAAATATTCAAACACTAAAAATATTGTACTATTCTTTATTGCGTACAAAACTGGAATTTGGCTCTATCATACGGAACACACAAATTCAAAAACATACAGCAAATTTAGAACGTATACAGTCAAAATTATTGCGATACATGAAATTCAAACTGGAAGGTGAATACCACAGGTTCGAATCATATTCTAACCTAATAGAGCAATTCCATATGGACAGACTTGACCACAAAAGAATGGCCCGGGACCTTATGCTACTTCGGGAACTTTTTAACGGTAAACTCCGATCTCCTCTGTGACTTTCACAATTCAAAATACGTATTCCGAACATTAAAACACGACCCAAGCATGGAACCTTCTATGTAAGCAAAGCACGAACAAATATCTTGAAAACGTCACCTATTTGGAGAATGAGTGCGTTCTACAATGCTATAGAGAAAGAGAATAAAACCATCGATTTGTTCACAATGTCATATTCGCAATTCAAGGAAACAGTTATGTATACATTGGCAAGAAAAACAGATGGAAATGTTATGTTATGAAAATCTACAGTATTGTTGTTCCATATGTATTGTATAAGAAATTGTATTACTATAACATGAACTCTGTAAATTGGTGTAAACCTGTAGAGTTCAATAATAATAATAAATAAATAAATTTGTAAAAGGGGGTTAAATAAACAGCGAGTGTAGCCAAGAATTCTGATCATGTGGTTCGGTGAGTGGTCGCCTTTGTGAGTGGCATAATCCATTTCATCTAATCATCATTTGTCCGTACCGTCGTGTGCACACGCACAGAGAAAAGCACAGTTTGGCAAGGTTTGTTTCAATCCACTTACGATTGTTATGTGAGTAAAAACTTCGTTGTACTTGCGTAAACATTCGATGGCGTTTTACTAAACGTTAAGTTTTCGTTTGCAGGAAACAACATACGATGTTCAACGACACTGAAAGCAAGTTTAACTTTCCTGTTTGGAAAAACAACGCAGCTGGAAGAACAACGGGGTTCGAAGCAATGTTGAAGTCTACAGCTCACGATTATCTTGGACCTGACATCAGGAACAAGGGCTTTAATGTGAGTATCAAGATTTATTTTTCTTCGTTTAAGCACATAATAGTTTAACACTCCATTAAATTGGATGGTTATCCTATTTACTGTGTTACTTGAATATTTTTCTTACCTGCTTCAACTTCATTACCACTTGTTGTTTAATCCTTGTAATTAGCATTTTGTTCTCACAGCAACGAATTCTTCGTAAATGTTAAATTTTTACTAGCGCAAGTATAAAATGACCATCATATTTGGAATACATCTATCCATCGCCAGACAACATTAACAATGCAACTGAAATTTTTAAGTTGCCTAATTGTTTCACATCACGTGTGCCATTATACATTCTGTATTTTGTTGCCTTAGAATAGTTTGGTAAAGTTTAAATTCGTTATATCTTTAAATTAATTAGGCCATCAGTTGCTTGGTTATTCTACTCAGGGGTTTATGTAGAATTTTCCATCTGAGGAGTATAAAGGTATATTTTGCTCATTTGGGGGGTAGAGGTATGTGCACTGGCGTGCGCAGGGGGAGCCCCTCCAATTTTCTTTAGAAAATTAAAATTTTGAAATGTGAACAGTAAAGAATTCTCGGAAGAAACAAAAGTGGCAAATACAAACCCACCTTAAAATGACCTCAATTACCATTTTTGTATTTGAACAACTTATAAAACGAAAGTTGCAAATGCTAACTACGAGATACAGTGGACTCTTTTTTAATTTGAACTCCAATAAAAATGGATAGGTTTTCTCGGGCAATCAACCAGGTGATTTCCGGATAGGCTTCCGAGCTTTTGAGAAACGTCGCTCTCATCCGCAAGCCTATCCGGAAATCACCTGGTTGATTGCCCGAGAAAACCTCGTCATTATTCGCCGCCAGGAAAGTTTCAAGAATTATTTCCAAGAAAAATGTTCGATTTATCCAGAATTTGAATTAAATAAACATCATGTCATTAAAGATTCTTTCAACAAAGGGAATAAACATATGTTCGAATTATCCAGAATTTGAATTAAATAAACATCATGTCATTAAAGATTCTTTCAACAAAGGGAATAAACATATGTTCGAATTACTTAATTCGAATTATTCAAGTTCGAATTAAAGAGTCCACTGTATTCATAGTGTATAACGTCCACCATTTAGAACACCGCTATGTAATATCCACTACAATTGCAGCCCCCTAAAAAAAACTAAAAAAAAACCTGCGTGCCCTAGTGGGTATGTACGTACCCTACTGACTTCTAATTATACGTTAACCCTGTATATAACTATTTATCATTTTTATTTAGTTATTTCTAATAATTTCGGTTACAATTGTGCCTATTCTATACTTTAAACGCTAGGATGTTAAATTGTAAATTCATTGGGAATCTCTACGCCATCTGCTGAGCTGGTGTTTATAAAATGTCCATTCAATTCATTGATTGGTTGTTTTTTTTATATTTTGGGCACATCAGAACATATGTTATTTTTTGCCCGTCACGCAATACGGGGATAAGCCCCTTAACTAAATCAAAAGTGAGGACAGGCCCTCCACAAAAATATAAATGAATAAATAAATAAAAAAGTTTAATAAATAAAAGGTGTCTGTTCAAACTTCGTAATTCAATTTTCAAAACTAATTGAAGGGCTCGGGTGTAAAACATGGTGACATTTCGGTCACTTTGGAGTTACAAAATGCATCGTATAGTCCATCGTAAATGGAGTCGAATCGTACTCGAAGGTGTTTCGTTTCGTCAACAGATGGCAGAGCTAGATGTGTTGAAAAATATGGTATCTACCAGTTGTTTCATGTAAGTATGGTAAGTAGCAAAGATGTCGGCGAAACAGCTGTTACTGAATTGCAACGTGTCTCAGAAAGTTCGCGAGTATTGAGGCAACAGCAAAGATGAGAACGAGTTAGAAAGTGTACATGATTCCCATAATGCCCCGGAATATGTACGTCACGGACACTGCAGGCTTGTAATGAATACATTCACTTTCAATGGAATCGTTACAAGCCGGCAGTTTCCGTGAGGTACCACCGACTAAGAATGAGGAGAATGAAGAGGTTGCCAATCAAAAATACGACTAAAACTGTGCATGGGCACGTACATTCTATTTCATGTAAAACGTGGTATCTACTGTAGATACCATTGTTTACATGCAGCAGTGCTCATAATGGCAGTTTCGAATGAAATTTTACTCTCGTACCTGAATGTGAACTGCGATCTAGTGGAGAAGCACATACTTTTCTTCTACTAGATATAAATAACTGTAGTCACATAGAAATTCGTTTTATTTTTAATTGGGTATGCGCATTTAAGACTGGTTTAAGATAACATGCCTTACAAGCAACGTCAAAAATGTATTACACTTAAGTAATATGTAATTTGATGTGATTCATATCAAATATTTGGAACAGTTTAGTTTTTTTATAAAATATTTCTTTCATAAATCTGTAATGCGCATTTTAAAAGTTATAATATTTTTATAGTGGACCTAATGACGTATTTGTAATTTTATTAACTTTCGTATTTATGATACGTGTCATTTTGATGAAAGCAAATTATTTTCTTGTTGATATTGCCAATATGTCTTCTTCTTGGTTCGAAATTATAACTATTTTAATCCATAAGAGCTAAATATCAGTGAAAACTGGGGATGGGATTTACGTAAAAAATATTTTTTCGATTTTTCGTTTTTTATATAAAAAATCGTTTTTCGAAAATAAATTAGTTTTCGGAATAAATTTCCTTTTCTCGAAAAAAATCGTTTTTAATTTTTCGAAAAAAATCATCTTCCGTTTCTCTATAAAAAACAGTTTTTCGTTTTCCGAAGAAAAAAATTCGCATTTCGAAAAAATCTTTTTTCGTTCTTCACTTATTTGTTTTTCGAAATGTTTTTCGTACTTGCACTTTTAATATTGAAGTAATGATTTTTAGGTTTTCCATTTTTGGAAAAAAATAGTCCATCCCTATTTTATGTATAAATTGCTTATTGAAACACAGAAATCTAATATTGCCATTGTATGCAATCTGGATAGTCTACGCAACACAGCTTTGTATCAAGAGAGGCTTGTGAATCGCATTTTGTGTGTGTGAAAGTAGGTATGTGAAGCTGAAAAACCGCTCATATATAAACATTTTTTTACGAATATTGATCTCCATATAGATATAAGGAAGTTATTTTTAAACACAAGCATTCAGAACTTATTTTTTAAAATACTAACGTAATAAAACGATGAAATCAATAGATGGTGTTCATTTCAGTCAGAGACATAGGAAAGCGAAAACTTGTTACAAGTAACTCAGGTTATTGTTTATTGAATAAAATTATTATTATTAAAGGCTTTCATTTTTGTGTTACAAATTGTTATGGTTGCCATAAAAAGTCTAATGTCAAAATTATATTATTGAACTGACATCACAACTTAGCTTGAATAAAGCGGTATCTGATCACTCATTTTGATAATAGTATCGTTGCATGTAAAGCATGGTAACTACAACAATTCCTTGAACAACCATCAAAGAAATCGCATGTAACACCACCGAAAAAATAATTCGGATTAAATATCATGTTTGTATGATAGTAAACATACAAGTGAATTGTAAATAATTTAGGAATTTATTTTAATTTGTAAATCAGATTTTTTTTTTGAACATCAACTTTCAATATCTCGAAACCTGCATTTTGTCACTTACCATGTTTTACACGCGAGCCCTTCAATTAATTAATTTTTTACTTAACAAGAAGTAAACCTATACTGTTTTTGGGGAATAAAATCTCCTTATCTATTAAAAGCTGAGGCAGCAAAGGGGCACTAAGAACACACTAGGGCAAACACAGAACAACACGACTCCACAGAGGATTGTCCTGGCCTTTAATCTAGGCGCAAGAGCTTAGAAGCCAGAAGCAGTTACCGAGGATCGTTGATTCAATTTGCGGAGACACCGTGTCAACCATTGTACAGAGTCATCTACCTCGTTGACTACTTTTTTTTAAAATTACATTTACAGAGTTCTGAACCCTACATACTTCCAGGTGGTCATTCATCATCCGGAAGAAATACCCGACGTTTCCAAGGCTGTGTTCATCCCAGAGGGAAAACGGCAGGTGACTGCACTGGCGGTGTCCCCTGCCTACACGTACGCCACGACTGAAGTGAAAAGGTTGTCAGTGGAAGGAAGGCGATGCATGTTCTCGGACGAGAAGATACTGTCTATCTACCCTGTGTATAATGAGAACAATTGCCTGGTGGAGTGCAGGATGGACAATCTTCTGGAGAAATGCAACTGCACTCCGTACTATCTGCCACGCATGAGTAAGTTTCTGATACAATTAACAGGCAAACCTAGCAATGTGACTAGAGAGCTTAGAAGTTTTAGAGCTACTAGTAGATGCTCATTATTATACTATGTACCTTTTTTTATTCCTTCTGTAGTAAAACAGGTATTAATTTTTAAAATTAATGTTGTTTCGAGCCTGACAACGTATCTTTGTATTGTCTGTAAATGTCTATTTCGAGACTTAGTGCCTCATTTTGCATAACCTTGACTATGCATTCTTTTCGTGTGTTATTTTCCTTACCCCTACGAATTATGTATTGTACCTAGGTATAATATCGGCAGTTACTACTCTGCAGGAATGTCATATTGGACTTCCCTGTGAACATTCTATAAAGTAAAAAGAATATGTTCACTGCTTTTAACTATTTTTATTATCAGAACATTTCAACAGACCCTATAACAATACAGAAAATTGAGCAAAAACAAAAAAAAACTAGTGATCAATTTTAATTTTAATTCAAATCAATAAGTGACAAAACATATCAAAGTTCATGGGGCTGATTGAAAAGTTAACTGAAGTTTTCTCCCTAATACATTTTCAATGGGTTATTCACAAGGGGTCCTTAGCATATAATATTCGAGAATGTAACAATACCCACCCAACCGTTCTCTCAAGTCCGACGTCTGTGGTCTTTCTTAATTAAAATGAGTAAATATATATTAATAAGTTAAGTGATTTAAGTGTTCTGCTTAGAGGGTTAAAAGGTATTAAAGGGATGTTTATTTAGAATTAGGAAAACTACATTTTCCTCAGACTAAGGGCCCCAAAATTAACATTTCTCCAGGCCCCCCCCCCCAAATTTATCTCGGTGGTCGTGCGTATATTGACAAATATTTCTAACATGTAAAACCATTTACTCTACATCATCCTACAGTTGTTGACCATGGCCATCAACGACGATTCTTTCACTGGTTCTATAACCAAGACATTTCATTCATTACGAAATCTCAAGCAGGTCGTTCCAGCCCTCACAAACAACTCTCAACACGTTGAACGGGATCAATAATGGTTTCAGTATGAATAGGACAACGATGCTTTTTGTCTAACAATAATTGCAACGATGGGTCTACTATACTATTAGTTTAGATCACTTTTATTTACTTGCATCATTAACTGATTTTCATCTTAGCATGTGTGTGTGTGAAATGTGAACATTCTAAAATATTGTTGATGTTCCTTTTCCAGAAAATGCTGTGGAATGTACAACAGTAATACCGCATCTACAATGCTTGTCAGACCACAACGGTAAGTAAATCACGGAATTAAGGTACGGAAACGGGGAGTGGTGGGGGAGTATGTCGCTCAAAGTTTTAGAAACACGTGACTTTCGATGTAACCGCGATTAGGAAATAACCGAAATACACATCCACCAAAAGATGAAAGACACCTGCCACATATTAGTTCGCTTCATTGTTCATCATTTGCATTGAATTTGTATCTACTTAATCTAAAATGCATAAAAATATAATCTATGAAAATAGGAACTGACAATGTACGTACTTGAATGAAATATACATCATATGTGTTCAAATCAAATATTCACTTACATATTTTTTCATACAATTCAGTAACATTTTTTGCTTCGTAAATATCGAAGTTGCTTCATATATTGAGAATAATTAGAATGATGTTTTCTTTAATAGTGTTATTATTGTTTACATGCCAACATAGATCGTACAGATTAGATACTTCGAAGTTGAAAACAACAATTTAAAGACAACAGGTTACATTTCAACTATCATGGTAATGAACATATTCTTCAATGCTTACTAAAGAGTATTAGATTTCATTTTGATGATAATTTGTGTTGTCATCACTCTATTACTTAAGCAAGACATCTGTGATATCACCAGGTTTGTTGGAATAAAAGGTCGAATTTATGTATGTTCAAGGAACACATTATTTGACCACCTGGAGGACCTTGCTTTTCACAGTTCTATGCAATACTTTACCTTAACTTACGTGGAACTGTTCTTCAAGGGCTTTAATTGGTTATTTTGTGCAGTCATTTTGTGCAAATTTGTGAGGTACTCCAAACTACATGGGACGAAAATTCCCGAAGACAGAAACATGTACAAGGTGTTGTCCGCCTTGGTTTAAATCACTAAATATATCGTCACTTTTGCATTTTTTAATCTGCAAATGTAGAACTGTAAGTCCAATAAACTCTCGGTGTTTGTTTTGCAGTGCAGTTAAGAAACCATCGCCCCCCTCCAGGCACTTACGGTTTTACTGCTGAGGACATTGTGGATGGAATGAATTGTACCTGCCTTCCGACATGCTCTGACGTCATCTATCAAGTTGAACAGCAGTTTACTCAATCGTAAGTACTTTGTAAAAATGATGAAATAAGAATTGTCGCGACAACAAGTTGGGATAGAGCTATCGACAGAATATTTCTGCAAGCGATGTCTGATTTTATTCTTTCTCAGGGGCCTCCCCGATGGCACAGCGGTAGCGTCATTGCCTTGTAATCAAGGGGTCCCGGGTTCGATACCCGGTGGAGGCACATAGTGGTTCGGATCCCACTTTAAACTGTAGGTCCAGTCCCAATTAGCCTTACTGTGCATAAAGTGGACTTAAAACACCAAATCAACCAAATCAACCAATCTTTCTCAGGGGCGTGGAAACTTAAGCCTCGTTCTTCGATGCACCAGGCGACAAAAATGTGACGCTAACAACGCCACATGTAACCTGCCTAACCTACTCACGGAAGGTAATAATAGTAGAAGTACTTTCTCTCATAAGGAAAGTGAACACGTTAGCAGGTTAGGCAGGAACGAGGCCCTAAACAAGACATACCGTAAAATCAAGTTTTCAGATAGGGCTCGTAGAACTTAACTGTCGATAGCCCAAATGTAAGTAGTGGGTTTCCTAGTGCTGTCTTTGGGATACTTGTGTGTACAATGTTTGTAGGGGCAAGCAGAAAGGGGGCCAGAATTTGGGGAAGGGGGAAGGAGCAGTAAGAGAAGAAGACTGGCTAACTACAGAAACTTCCGTCTTCTCTTCCATTGAGGTGCTGCCGTGCCGTTGCTCTATAACAATACTGAAAGCAAGTTATGAAGATTTTCTTCACGTACCTTCACCTTTAAGCAGAAATTTGTACTTCTGTTAGTTGTCTACCTCCCTAGATCAATTACAAAGATGAGGATGAATGATTGGATGATGAAATTGATGATGAAATGAACATATTGAAACCTCACTTAGTATTCGAGGCTTCGAAACGCTCTGCGCTAACCATTTCACAACATAGACTGGCTTTATTAAGTAACAAGAATATAGCAGAACTGTGACTCGTACACAAATAATCTTATGGTTCATTAGCAAACATTTTTGCTGCGAGACATAATCCAATGATATCGTATAAATTAATAACCTGGACGATCTTAAAGGCAAGATATTGAAGAACTAAATGGATTCAAAAGCCATGAACAAGGTAAGGAGGTGCACAAACAACAATATGACCATAGCGGAAACTTTCTTCAACGTGTTATACGAGGTGCATTCAAATTCTAAGGTCTCCTATTTTTTCTTCATTACTAGAAGCAGTTATAGATGTGAGATTTGTTTGAGAAGAGCATCCATTCTTGAAGGTTGATGAGGTCAGATGACAGCACGAAACGGCCCATAGGAATCTAGTGGCGCTATCTAACGATGGACATGTTTTTGATACTGGAAATGACATCACTTACATCGAAAGAACAGCATGTTGTTATCCATTTTCTTCACCTGCGTGTAGTAACACCCATCGATATTCTTCTTAAATTGATTGAGACATGCTGTGGTGGTATCATGGACCTGAGCAATGTGCGTTCGTGGGTCTGATAGTTCAAGGAATGTCGAACGTCGTATAAAAACAAACCAAAGGAGCCTCGCCCACGAACCCGATGCCAGTTACTCCATTGCTGAGAAAAGGGATATTTTGGGACAGCGAAGGCGTTATGCTCACGCTTTGCTATCCTAAGGGTACCACAATGGTGGGTACAAACTATGAAACTGATTTGAGGACCAAGTTGCTTCCAGCATTGCGATAGAAACGCCGGAAATGGCTGAAGCTGTGTTCTTTTATCAGGACAACACACCTCCTCATTGGGTGGCCATTGTTCAGCCGCTCTTCGTGGAAAACAAATTTGAAGTAATCACATGCTCCCTCCATACTTCCCTGACCTTGCACCTAGGGATTTTTGGCTTTTCCCAATGTTGAAGGACTTTCTCCGGGGCCGCACATTTTCCTCTCGTGCTTCTATTGCATCGGCAATTTTCCAGTGGGGCAAGCAGACCCCTAAAAAAGCGTTCGCGGCGGCCATGCAATCATGGCGTCGACGTTGCGAAAAGTGTGTACGTCTAGAGGGAGACTATGTTGGGAAGTGAATGAAGTTTCATCTCTGTTGTGTAACTTGTTTATGAAAGAAAAAATAGGAGACCTTAGAACTTGAATGCAACTCGTATATTAAATTTAAGCTAATGTACAACATTCCATCTAACTATATCTTTATCCCATCTCATTGCAGACCAGTCACATATTTAGCAGATACATATTTATAAACTGAGTAACTGTAACTCTAACTCAGTTACTTTTTTGAGGCAAGTAACTGCAACTGTATCTCAGTTACATTTTAAAAGTAACTTTCCAAGAACTGCTATTATTCTTCGGAAAGTGAATGACTTCCATTCGACGTCATGTAAACAATGGGAAATCCTGGACGGACGCACCTGTACAAATTTCACCTTCAAGCTACTCTTGCAATTTAATGCGCTCTTGAATCGTAAAGATAACAGCAATAACAATTTCAACTCCTTCCTTCCAGAGACAATCCTTATGATATGGAAGCTTATGGCTATGTGGATGTCTTCTTCAAGAGTCTTGGAGCTGTCAGCTATAGGAGAGACGTGAGATTTGGTGTACTGGATCTCATGGGTATGTAGACCCAAAAACATTTGTAATCCTACTTTTGTAGTTGGTTACGACTGCTGAGGTTATGGGAAACACTTTTGGTAAGGAATATTGTTCCTAGATTGCCCGATCAAATGAAAAACATGAAGTCAGCACAAAACTATTTGTCATTAACCTATATTCACTTAATTTTCACACGTTCATATTATACCTAATAACAAATGCATATTGCCTACAGAATTTATATTCACAGTAATTTAATATATAACATCGCAATAATCATAAAGATCTTGTCTTTTTACAGAAATATTCTATAAGGGGAACATCATTGTTCACACTGAGTAAAATACAAAGTTATCCACAAGATGTGTATTGATGAAGTAGGCTATTAAAATTGAAGGAAGTTGTAGAATTTCATTGCGGGACATGATGTTTATTTCATCTCATGTTTATCATTATGCACATAATGCTTTTAAATTAGAACACAATAGGTTATTGAAGAAGTAACTGAACATTCTCTACTGTGGCTGGAAAGTAAATGCGTGGCCTTTACACTTTCAACTGCACTGTTTTCGACAACGTATACACAATAATACGGACGCACAAATCACAATCAACATTTTTCGTGTTCAAGCAATATTAATAGTTACAAGTGTGGCATCCATGTAATTGACGTTATCGATCAACTAGGCTCACGAATTCTCCAATGTCGTACTTCGCGCTGGTTGAACACAAGTAATTTTTGCACTAACATGTAATTGATTTTTGTATTACAAATTTACGTATAAATTATCATTTTAAATTTGCGATGATAATTATTATTCTAAATCTGATAAATAAACTTCTTCAAATTACTAGCTTAAGCCCGCATCATACGGAACTGGTTTCCAGTAGGTATGTCCTAGTTGGCGCTGGACTGTCTACCAATTTGCTAGTTTTCGCCTCACATGAAACTTATCAGCGTACTTGTCGATAGACTTTTGTTCCCATACGAGGGAAGTTGTAATGGCGGTGACGTGAAATGTAAACAATGCATCACTTCACATTTTTAAAAGCCGATAACTATTCAACCGAGAGGAATAACGTTTCGTATAAAACGTTATTAGGTACAAAACAATGGCGCTGCTTAAATACATACTTTACAACGTTTACTGTACACGTATGGAAGAATATTTTATTTGTTTCAAATGTAAACACCGTGCACTCAACATAGATGGTGTGACTCAGCGCACCTTTCATGCTGTATACGTTATACATTGCTGCAGTAACACTCGGAAACCACAGACAAAAGCGCTCCTTTGCACACTCAGAGATTATCTTCACATGGCGAAACTTTGCTCTGATTGGCTGTTCCACAGAATCCAGTCGAGGAAAGCAAGTAGCAATTAGAACATGTCCTATTCCTCCAAACCAGTCAAGCAGTCAGCCAGGCGGCCATGATTGCTACCTAGAAAGTTAGTTCAGCGCCAACTAGGGCATTCCTACTAGAAATCCAGTTCCGTGTGATAGGGGCTTTATTCAAATATATTTCCCCAAAACATAAGATCAATCCTTGGACATCACAAGCCTTCTTAGCATCGCAGATTGAGACGGTTAGGCCTTATTCAATAAATCTTGAGTTGCAATCAACAGTTTCATTCACATTGCACGTTAGACAAAACAGACAAATGGAAAGTTGTTAGGCCAGAAAACGATGATGAAGATCTTCTTATATTCCTTCTCATTTCAGTATCCTTTGGCGGTCTGGCTGGCCTCTTCCTTGGATTTAGCCTTCTGAGTGCTGTGGAGGTTATCTACTATTTCATGAGAATGGTCTCACTGGTCATAATTGTGGCTCTCGGCGGGGAACCAGATAGGAAGAAGAAAATACCTGTTTTGTCCGCTCATGACTCGCAAATGGAAATATGGAGGTCTGGCAAAAAGCCACACAGGCATGCGTGGAATGTTCATCACCCGGACAACCATGACAAAATGGAATTATGGAAGTCTGACAAAAAGCCACACAGGCATGCATGGAATGTTGTTCGCCCGGACAACCACCAGCAAGAACAATATTTTCGTGAGCAAGAATATTTTCGTTACCTACCATAACACGCTGCTTCCTAGATCGTGAAATGTAGGTTACAGCCAACGGCAAACACAATAGTAGGCAAATTGTCCATTGAAGGGCTAGTAGGAAAAACGTAAAACATCCTTATCTTAGTCTTTCCAATGGAGTTTCTAACAAACCACACACTAATTCATAAACAGAATTCATATTTCTCTTCAAACTACACGTAAGAAGACGACACAGGTAACAATAGAGAATACGCACTCAGTTCAACTCCTCGAAGGCAAGTGCAGTAGATTGCTGCGCCTGCCCCTAGCTCTGCAGTCGTGTGATGGCAAACCTCACAGCCCAAGCAGTGACGTCATGATTGTCATGTCAACCAAGGTAACACAGCTACCTTTGTGTTCATGATATTACTTCACTTCCCGAGCTGTGCACTTCCACGTGCATCGGCGCTGCAGAAGTTATTGTCGAGTGTGCGCGCCGCGCAACAGACTTCAATGCACAAATATTTATTTTTTAATACTAATATACGTGACAAAAATAATTTAATAAAAACATCTTGTACATTAATATGTGGTGAAGTGCCACGGCACCTACTTCACTTGAATAGCCCCCACTGCACTATTTTCATTCTATTTTATTCTACATCCTATGTTGTTTTAAGAAATTGAATTCTCTTGATGCGAATCAGATATTGGCCTCTACTTAATTCATGATCATACATTTTGATAAACAGGCTGCTTGAAAATGGCGCTGGATTTGCCGTTAGATGTACGTACGTACACATTGCAAGATCCCCAATGCAAGAAAGCAAACTGGATTCAATAAAATTTAAAAACCTTTTCACTAATGTATGTACTTCTAAACGTGTAACTACTTATGTAAGATGTGAATACCTGAATATAAACACGTTATTTTCCTCATAAAATATAATACACTTTGATTTCTGTCTCTACTCTTTTGCTTAGAATATACATAATTTATGGCTTAATCTTGTAAACGCACAAATACGTGTTTCATTTATGTGTATTTTCTATGTATTTTTGACATCGGGCATTAGATATATGAAGGCTAAATGCAGGACCTGATATTGCAATGATGTGGTGTCTTGCATTCATTGAAGAGGTGGAGAATTGCTTCCCAGGATTGGTCCTTTATGTTATTACATAAATAATTGTAAACTAAATGTACTCTCCACGGCTGAACGTAAACCTTTTGTACATTCATCTTCATGCATAGCAAGTTGAAATTATTCTTTAATTTGAAGCAAATTAATGCATTTTATATGTTATTTGAATACGGTATATTTAGACTATGAAGTAATGAGTTTGGTAGCAAAATATCAATTTCTCTAGTTATTTTACACATTCCTTCTTGATGAAATTACAACGTTCATTACTATTATTTATTTAATTGCTACTATTGAAATTATACAGTACTAATACATCTTCGTTACGGAGTACAGTGGGATGCATAAGTCTTCCCGAGCAAACTGTCCACCAACATGTTTATTCCCTTTAATTTACGTGCCGAGAGCTTCCAGATCAGAAAAACACGGCCAAACAAGTTGCTGACAACCTCTGCACAAATATACGTAAAAATCCATCCTTATAAACACGTGAGATGCAAAGACATAAATGAAAATAGTCGTGGACAATTTGCCGAGCAATGCTTATACATCCCACTGTACAAAAGTTCAGTACCAAGCATAGATATGTGAGTAGATATATTCGATCGATTTTACTACTACGAAGGCACCAGTGTCTAGCTCTAGTCAGTTTTTGATGTAATTGTATAAAACATTGGGATGGATATACGACGCAATTGGGATAGCAATCATTTAAAAAAAATAAAAATGTATTGCGTAGAATGTATTAATTTAGTCGCAATTTATTTGTTCGCTGAATAAAACTGGTGTTGGGAAATTGCTTTGTAATACTTATGCATCCCACTCTGCAGTGATACAGGAATAATACTAGGCGAATTGTCCATCACCAAGTTCATTCACTCCATACATTAGCCTCACCTTGCATAAAACAGACTGAATGAAAGTGGTGATCGACAATTTGCTTTTTTTTTTTTTATTACTTTTGCCGTTACAACAATTTGATATCAATAATCCTCGTTATCAATTATTTCCTCCTCATTTTCATTAATTCAATCAATTCTAATGTTTCTCTGAATAGATGTTTGAAGTTTCGTGTTTGTAATTTCCATTTTTTCTAAGATAAAAGGAAAACAATTGAGCGAAAAAGGGGGGGGGGATTTTGTTGAGCTGTCAGGTTGTGGCAACACTGGGCACAGTAAGCCTTTTGTGGCATGACGCATGACCAAAAGTGAATCTTTTGCGCGAAGCTGACAACTTCTTGTGTTGAGTGCAATGAGAATCGACGCGAATTAGGTAAGTCCTGCTTTTATTTCATAGTAATTGTAATTGTGACAAGTTTTGAAAGTGTATACTAATCGTCAGTGGTCAGAAGTAGCGTGCTACTTGTAGCGTCGCTACTGTAGCTAGCTACAAAATTTGTAGCTGTAGCTGTAGCGACGCTACATTTTGAAAACTGTAGTTGTAGCGGTAGCGAAGCTACAAAATTCCTGTAGTTGTAGCGAAATTTCGCTACAGCTACATTTTTTCTTGGCATTTTGAGGTGAATTTTGAATGTGGCAACAGCGTCAGAAAAAATCGACAATAACCCTTAATTTTGCAGGAGGTTCATAAAGACAGTCTATTACATGGAGATACAGATTATCTAGACTGTAGATTATATATATCTGCGTAATTTATTTAATTAGTATCTGAAGAATTCAGATTTCCAGATAGCTAACTGACATATATGAATATATTCCTGCTAACAGCTACGTTTTTCTAGATGCATCGCTATTTTGGGGAAAAACATGCCTCGTTTGCTGCCCCACTGGAAAAAAGTGCCTGGTTTGCGTCACTCCCGGAACAAATCCTGTGGATATTCATGGTGTAAGAGACACCAAAATGTCATTAATTGCTGTGTTTTGCAGTGCAAAAACGAGCGATGGAATTTCCACTGCACTGACAAGGGAATAGTGCCACCAATAAATGGCTCAGTACGTTAACAACATTGATCATCGTCAGTATATAGGATCTCACCAGCAAGAAATTATTGTTACAAGAATGATACAGTTTCTGGAATTACAATTATTTTCGCGATAGTATTTGTTCACAAATTTAAAATTACAATACGTTTAGAACACTCAGGTTTACATTACAGTTTCCTCAATAATTTTATCATATTGCAAAAAGTATGTACGAGTTATTAACTTTCCTGCAATTTTCTTTAGTTAATATACATAGTTTTCAAATTTATGTATTTCTCCTACTTTTGCGTCACTTTTCTGTAACTTTTGAAAAATCATGACATCATCATCCCTCGCTGTTTCCTGCCTCTGGCTGGGTCGGCATAGAAGTCAAGCCTTTCCATTATTTCCTGGTCTTTCACAACTCCTCTCTTTTCAAGGTGTTCCAATCTTATCTCCTAACACTCTCCACTATCTGCTCTTTCCACCGACATCTTGGTCTCCCCCTTGGCCTTATTCCCACTCCTTGTGTATTGTAAGCTCTTACTGATAGTCTTCTTTCTGCATCCATCCTCTTCATGTGTCCGAACCATATCATCTGTGCCTGATCTATTCTGTCCTGAAGCTTCACTACACCCATTGTCTGTCGGATCTCCTCATTTCTTATTCTATCCCTTCTAGTCTTCCTCAAAATACTCCTTAAAAATTTAATCTCCACTGGCTGCATCTTTTCTGTCTCTCTATGTCATTGTCCAAGTCTCTGCTCCATACGTAATTATTGGCACATAGTATGTGTTACATATTACCTTCTTGCATTTCATAGATACATCCCTATTCCATATTAATCTTCGAACACTTTGATATAGTCCACCACCATTCATTTGTCCTCTTCTGTTTACCTCCTCATCTATTCTTCCACTTCTTTCAATCATGACAATGAGGATGAATGGTTTATTTAATTATTCTCTTATCTATAGTCGCTTTTTGCCACTTTCGGATAATTTGTGAGAACGAGGAAGAATGATGAGCAGTGTGGGGAATGGAGGAGCAGGAGCATCTGATCCTCCCAACTTGGCGTCTTTCCTAGTTTTTGTTTTGAGTCCATTTTATGCATAGATAAGCTGATAGAGACTGGATCCTTCCTAACCACTATGTGCCTCTGCTGGGTATCGAACCTGGGTCCCCTTTTGTAGTCAAAGGGCTCCAGGTACTTTTCATTCAAAATGCTGACTTCATATCAGTCTATAAAAAATGAAATATTTATTCGCAAGAAAAATATGTTGATCTGAACATAAATACGTAATGCTACCAAATTTTAGTTGTGTATAGTTGTAATAATTAATTTGGGTAACACCCTAATTGCAATATTCATATATCAAATTTCAATTGATATGCCACTTGCATATGTATGGTATTCTCAAAAACTATAGTAAAAATAAGTAACTGAAGTAACATTGCTATCAAAATTATCGAATGACTGGAATCATGATAATAAATAACAGAATCTATTTACCAGTAGTAGGGGATTTTTTTTAATACCCATATCGTTGTTTTCATTTTTTATGCAGAAGTAGCGCAAAAAGTAGCGAAGTAGCGAGTAGCGAACAGGAGTAGCGTAGCGAACTAATTTTTGGTAAATGTAGCTGTAGCTATAGCGAAGCTACATTTTGGAAGAGTAGCTGTAGTTGTAGCGAAGCTACTTTTAAAATGTAGCATTCTGATCACTGCTAATCGTTTACAGTGGCGTGTCCAAGCGGAGGTTGATCGGTGTCACAATTCAAGTAAGAACTAAGCTTCCCAATAACCATGGTCACTGGTACGCAACACGTGCATTTGCAAGGGGCGGCAAGCTCAAGGGGGCGCCAAAAAGTACAAAAAATGGAAGCTGCATTATTTCAGGCGGTTTGGTCTTCTTGGGGCGGATAAAATTCATATTAAATCCATTTGCACATGCAGTATAAAGCAGAAACTGATAAGAAAAGCAAAGAGTAACTGCGAAAGAAAGCGGTGCCAAAAGTTTATATTAAAAAAAAACAAAAAAAAAACTCCGTACCAGGCGAACGAGAACAAGTCTCTGCGCAAGTAGTGACGCGAGTCGGTTCCACCAATGAACAGTGAGAGAAACGGGATTGTGTAATGGGCGACAGGAGTTTTCCCGATTTCTTCCTTCGCTATGCAGCGTTGCAAACTTTTGTAAAGGATAATACCGAACGCACATGCCAAACGGAATATATTTTTGTCTCCAGGTCCGTACGCTTGGTTTAAGAATTTCTTAGGGAAATATTAGGGATAAAACTGCAAGAGCAAATTTTGTCAAGCCGTGCATTTAGCGTACGGACTAAGGTATGGACCGTACGGTTGGCAACGCTGCACTTTCACCACTCGATTTTCCTCCTCCTCCTCTGCCGATATGCGCGGCCCTGCTCTAAAGTTAGCTGGGACAGGGTATAGTTGTCCTCTTACAAAAGCAGCTATTATTGTTTTGTCTGTGAAAATGGCAAGCAACGTCTACTGTGCGTGTGCGGTGCCAAGTTACAATGCTATCTATTGTTTGATCGTGCGACAGTCCGCCAGTACTCCGCCACCGCCCCATGTTATCGAGGTTTGATTTAAACTGACGTGTCGCATTGGGTAGTCGGAAATAGAGCTGCATTGTTCTTTGACGTGTTGATCGCGAAAGGTGGTGGTGATAGGTATTGTCGAATCGCGCAAGACGCAATAGTAAGTACGAATATCCGCTTTTTTTGTCGTTGCTGGTTGCACCTCATTTACGATCTTGCTAGAACATTAGGTGAGGTAGTTGAAGCTGGTGCTGAGTTGGAAGTTTCATTTGTAAGTTCAAGAATACGTCGGAAAATAACACAGCATGACTATGAGGCAAGGAATGAACCCATTTTGGATCCAGAGACAAAATTTAGAGTGGATTTTTTCTTTTTCATTATTGATGGGACAGTCAAGTCTATTCAAGAAAGATTTGAACAACTGAAAACTCACAGTTCACATTTCTAATTTTTATATAATATAGCTAAATTAAAAACTATGGACACAAGTGCGATTTTAAGAAAATTTGAAAATTTGGAGAAACTTTTAACACATCAGGAACACCGAGACATGGATGCCACTGAGTTATGCGATGAACTGACGGTACTTTCCCACTTAATAGATGATTCGCCTCCACTTGAAGTGTTGCGCTACATTATTGACAATTGTTTCGCTCCAAATGTAGCCGTAGCTTTGAGAATACTGCTTACTCTGCCGGTAACAGTTGCAAGTGGTGAACGTAGTTTTTCGAAATTGAAGCTTATTAAAACTTTTTTACGTTCCACAATGGGCGAATCGCGGTTGGAAGAACTTGCCATGATCTCAATTGAACATGAAAGTAGTCAAAAGTTAGTCTATGGTTCTTTTAGTCGCGACTTTGCAAATAGAAAAGCTAGAAAAGTTCATTTGTAAGCTTTCCAACTTAAGGGGGGAAAGGTACAAAGTAAATAGCGTAATCATGAAGAAATCGTGGATTACGAGACGTACATAATTGTACATACATAGTTTATTGAAAATAGTGATGAAGTGAAGATAATGTTACTTCATGTACAACGTTCTGGAAAATGTACATAATTAATTATGTACAATATAAATAGTCCTGAAGAAATAGTAAAATATATATAGTGAATATATATTATTTTTTTATTTATGAATAACTTATCTTCTCAAATTATGTATTATTTCATTTTATTATGTTACAAATTGGTTACACCATGTGAAATTGCCACGGATGACAAGCTTAGTTGTTCATACATTACGTTTTCTTTGTACGTATTTTGGGGTGGGGCGGCAAGAAGTAAAATTGCAAGAGGCGGCAACAACCCTAGGGCTGGAACTGCCCGTGATAAGAAAAAAGTTGATTTTTTTCTCTTCCTTGATACATTCGTGAATCACTTAAGGCGAAGAGGGACAATTACGCACCAGGCATGCATTTATTCCAATATCGTCGGAATGTGCAATGCTACTAAAAAGATCACCAGAAATGAAGAGTATGAATTTCTCCCCATGTGGCAAGTGGAAGCGGTTTCCTAAGTTGATTATTAAGCCTTATACGATTTTTGAAAAATATGATGAATTAGTATTTACCGAATCCCATGTATTACTTATAGGACATCAACTTCAACTTCAAGTTACGGCTCATCAAATGGGAGTTTCGATTTTTCCTACTACTATGACATAGTTCAACGTGTCCTTTTTCCGTCCATGTACTTTTCTACGTCATCGGATGTTTGATATTCCCGAGAGAACGAATAAAATAATGGTCTCATAAGCCTAGTGCATTTCTCCTTGCCTCCTACGGCCATCCTGGCAGTGTTGCCAAACATGATGTGCATAATATAGCTAAAGAGGACTTTCAAGGAGCTAGATTAACGAAGGCTGCATAAAGTGCCTACTAGGGTAATTTTAGTTGTCAGAGGGGTGGGGGTGCTGCTATTACCGTTAGCTTTAAAATGATGGCAATTTATTCTTAGTTTTCACCGCCTAGATTTGGCGGCATCACCAATCTCAATAATCCAATGATGTTAATATAAAATCGAAAATAAAGGGTTCCCGGATAACAAAATTGTCATCTTCATCTTAGCCACAGCGCAGTGGCGTGGCGTGACTTTTAAAAAGTGTTACCGGCTATCAATCAGTACGACAATTATGCCTGCTAGACGTTATTACACCCCCCCCCCCTTTCGGTAAAGAAAACATGTCGTCGAGCTAGAGTTTTGTTCATTTCGTTCTTGTTTTGCAATCAGCACAGTGATTTAGCCACAAACATTTCTAGAAAGAACTACCACTCACGAGAAAGTTAACACAAAAATCCAATGAATAGTGGTACAACCTTTATCAATTCTTCATCTGTCTCCGTTTCTTTGCAATCAGCTGCGAAGGGGAAGAAGAAGAACCACACTTTTCTCGGGTCAGTGTGACGTTTGTGTGGTGAGCACTGAGCAGACGACAGAACTCCACTCCTTTGTGGAAAGGAAGTTCAGCTGTACGTACTCCTGTTGTTGCCAACAGTAAGCAAGGTTTGTCCAAATCGCAAATCACACCAATGAAGTATATTTTCGTCTATTACCTAACTGGTCTCTGTTGCAGTTCAATCCAGCCTTGGCTCTGCAGTCTAGCTCTAGTTGCTTCACAGAAATGGTATTCCTATTTTAGGCAGCATTTAGCTCTTTTCTGCCAATCCAATGTGACAACACTGGCTGATCCGGTAGGTCTGAACGGCAACAGGGCCCATTAACAGGCATATGAATAACCCCGTAGCACACTATGCCTCAAAGTCCTTCCCCGCTCTTTCCTTGCATTGGCGTCCTCTTCTCCCTTGTTGTCTTTTCATGGTAGCGGAACGGCCTCCCTCGTCGCTTCCGTCGGCTGCAGAAAAAATGTCCTAGGCAATATCTACTCGACGGGAACGGTGTTCATTAACGTATTTAACAATGTTGTCATTTTATTGAAACAACTTTTTAATTCTTTACATTTTGCTGTTACCTGCGGTAACACCGGCTACATACACGCCACGCCTCTGCCACAGCGCTATATATAAAATACATGGGGAGGAAAGAAGAGATGGGTGACGCAGCCTATAGCTATACGAATATCACGTCACGTGCAAAATGTATACTCATGGAAGTTGGTATTTATGGGCCGGAGCCAGTGGTGGCATCATAGTGGGGCAGAGGGCGGGTGCAACAGTTCACAGTCAAACGAGTGCACGAAATAGTCAGATCTGGCTCCAAAAGAGCGAAGTTGGCAACAGTGATGAGCAGCTGCCCCAGCGAGAAAGACCTAGGGGAAATTGTCCCTCCTCGCCTTAATATCTGATAACTCGAGTTAGTTCAAGAAAATCCCGAGAGAGGGTACAACTATAGGATGGTGTGTGCTGCCATCTGTTGAGTTTTTCAAGGTATAAAAGATCCCGACGAAGTTTTTAGAAGATAAAATCGGTACTGTGATTATACGAGTATTTACATTTCCTCCATTTACAATATGAAGCACACATGCAATAGTAGACATTTGCGGTCACAGTATATCTGTTCGCGGGCAGACTTGAATGATATGTTCCTTTGAATAGGTATATCACTTTTTGTAAAAGGTTAAACATAACCTCTTCGCCCCATTTGTTAAAAAAAAAAAAGTTATTCATATCAGTAAGCTTCATATTTATTACTTCATACATTAGTCGATCTAACTATTACGTTAGTTCGTTCTGGAATATTGAACAATTTCTTCCGCTAGTTTGTTTCCTAATTCAAAATGGTGTATGATAATTTTACTCGGAATGTACCGTATTTCATCAAACTGTTTCGGGAATTGGCCTCAGTTTAAAGTTTATGTTCCTCCACCGGGGATCAAATCCAACATCCCTTGATTACATGGCACTAAGCCATGGAGGAAGCATAATTCACGCAATATATGCGCATCATCACAACCACAAATGCTAATTTGAATGTTACGTAAAATGGTAGTGGTTGTGTGTAAAGCAGTATCTGCCAAAAGAAAATTGTTGTAGGATTCTAGGAGCTAGTAATTCCCTACTTAAATATTTTTAAAGGAAAAACTTATGTCTAAAACTCAGCCTTACTGGCGTGCACACAGGTCTCCAAGTGGATTCCGACCGCTGTAAATTGTAGCTCAACCAGGAAACGAACCCAGAATTTTTGGTTATACGGTGATACGAGCATTAGTAGTTTCTTTGTAAAACATTTAATTCTACGTTATTTGCATTAACAGTGATTACACAAAGCTATATATCTAATCTTGAGAAGCCATTTCATCAGCCGAAACTATCACCAATAAGCGATATGTGATCTATAATGCTCTATCTTGTTATTGTTTTGCAACGAACCAGTCCCGGTCTCGTGTCCAATAAATCTAGTCCCGATTGCTAAACTTTGTTTTATTCCTTTACTATCTGAAAAAGGATTGCTAGAATATTTCTTGCTCCTTGTGATAATGCTACAAATCCTTTTTTGTAATACTTAGTCATCCCTTTTCGGAGGGGAACGTGCCCCCATTCCCCTCCCGCACCAATGCTATTACCATGTATTAAAAAAATACATGACTTATTAATGCTCTCAGCTGGTACACTCGCCTCAATTAGTACTCCGGCAGTTTGTTTCTTTATACAGCACTTAGACAAGTGCATCAATATACGCTGTATAAAACACAACTTATTACTAACTTCGTTGACCATGTACAGTGGGATCCATAAGTATTACCAAGCGCATTGTCCATCACCACGTTTACTCACTTTGTTTTATGCAATGAGATCTTCAAGAACTGACACAAAATACCAAACAATCTGCTTACAACCTCTGAACCAGTATACGTCAAAATACAGTCCTTAAAAATACATAGGATGAAGATACAAACCAACGAAAATAGTTATGGACAATTTGCTGAGCTTCGATACCCGGTGGAGGCACAAGTGGTTCGGATCGCACTTTAAACTGTAGGTCCAGTCCCGATTAGCCTTACTGTCCATAAAGTGGACTTAAAACACCAACTCAACCCAACCCAACACAATTTGCTGAGCAATACTTATGGATCCCACTATACCAGTCCCTCTCTCTTTGAAATCTCCCAGAGATATGGACTTCGTCAGAAACTTTTGTCTGACCGTTTAATAATAGAAAAAATAATGTAGTATATATAGCAAACTATTATTTAGTGTCAAACTGTTATTAATATTATTGTTTCCTTGAGAAGATACTTCTACTCATCCACCACATCAAGCGCAACTATTTCTCTCTTATATTTTTAAATTTCATGCAGTTAATATTCTGGAATTCACAATTATTGCATTTTCTGTACTTTTATACGCCTCTTTCAAGGGAAAGCTTTTAAAGTTGGGAGGAAATTTTTGTCAGATATTTTACGTTGTGACCTGTTACATAAAAATCTCGTTTCTTGGAATTTTGAAAACTAAGGAACCATTTGTTCTACATTTTGGCCGTGCGGTCTAAGGCGTCATCCTTTGGGTCCCGGCTACAGGACGGGCGCAGGTTCGAGTCTACTAGGGGAAGCGTAACAACTTTTCAGCCTGCGTATGGGACCGGTGGCCACCGACCAACGTGAGGAAATTGAGGAGCTACGAATGAGTAGCGTAACTCGGTCATGGAAATCTACAAACAACGACGGTTTTTTTTTCAGATCTCGCTTGGATTTATAGGTTTAAAAAACTACTTTTAGACTCTTATTTTTATGAACAACAATGGCTTAATATTAAAAATTCTATAACTATCAATATGAAACAAATCTTGACTTAATTTATTTTGCGAAACTCGTTCATTCATGCAGGGTGGTATTTGTAGGGGGGGATGAGGGGAATTTATTTATTTATTTATTTATTTGTCTCTTATTTATTTGTGGCGGAGATTAAGGTTCATGCCTTTTCTTACACTCAACCACATACAAAATTTCATAATATAGAACATATTCATAAATTGATTCATATATAAACATTGCAAATAACGATCACACGTATACATTTCATGTCAAACCAACAGCGGTAAAAATATGTAATTCAGGGAAATATATACACACATGTACACACACTCATACATAGGTTTATATACATAGCAGGCCACTACAAATATTTATTAAACATGTACTAATTTGACAACCCCCCCCCAAAAAAAATCGCTCCATGAAACTTCTCTTAATCTTCTTTTGACGATACCTATGGAAATTGATTTTCTCATTTCATGTGAAAGTGTATTCCAGTCCCCAACCACTGATACAGTAAAAGAGTTACTAAAAAATTCAGTTTTGTGAGTTTTAATTGTCAGAAGATTGGAACTTTGGGATCTTGTGTATGATAACTCTGGGTTTCCTAAGGGAAGCAATCCCCACTGGATACTTGTGTCCCCCTCTCTGCTTGACAAATGTTATACCTGGGCGGGGGGAATGATATTTGAGGGGGAAACAACATATTATTGGCAATCTACTTACTTTTCCCACTTCGCCATCCAATTGCATCACTTTTCTGTCAGACAACTCGAAGCTTCATTTGGCGAATGGAGATATGGCCTCAAGCGCATCCATATTCCCGGAACTGTGAAACAAGTGGTCAGGGTTGAAGACCACCTCCCCTCTTCCCTTTTTATTTGTACACGGAATTTGGCAGGAAAATGCCACCCCAATGAATGTGAAATTAGTTGTTCCGTGACGCGAACTTGTCACTACAGAAAGTCTGTATTTAAATGAGTGGAACAATAGTCCAGGAAGATAGGTGCATGGATTTTTTTAAATTGCGTACACAATGATAGACGTTAATATGTAGTAGCGGTAATCGCTATTTTGTCTCGTATTGCAAAAGTCACGGACTAATTAGGCGTAACTTGGCAGGGGCAGTTCCCCACCTAACAAATTTTCAGAGTTAACAAGGTAATGGAACTTTTGTTAAGCTCTTGGGACCTCGAGAAGCAAGTTAATTTGTAATTTTTATGATTTCGCAAATGTAAGAGTAATTTAGCAAAGTAGACTTGGGCGAAAATTTTATGGGGTAGAAAACTTTTTGATTCTGCGCAACCCCCAAAGATATGCTTAAGTTCGATTCATATCCCGAAAAGGCAGTATGTCCCAGACTAGATTTCTGTAGGTGGGTATCAACACCTCTTCTCTAGCGGCCACAAAGGTACATACACACACATGTATGTATGTATATGTATGTGTGTGTGTGTGTGTGTGTGTGTATATATATATATATATATATATATATATATATATATATATATATATATATATATATATATATATATATATATATATATATATATATATATAAGCAAAAGCATTATCTCATGCTGTCTCTAGACAGTCAGTAGAATTTCTCCCCCACTTCATAAATACCACCCTGAATTCATTACGTTTTAAACTAACCACACGTCACCCCGTAACTGGTTGTATGATCTCCCACCTCGGGTGAGTGAGTGAGTAGGATCAGGTAGGAGTGAGGCTGACAGTCGGTAGGTAGGGCCGGGCTCTCAACGGGCTGTTGCGCTAAGGGTTAATTATTTAAGGATTAAGCGGTTGAATATTAAAAGAATATTCATTTTACATTTCATTTTTCGAGCCTACCCTTTTTTATTTCCTTTTTCTCTTGGAATACTAACTAACTGAACATTATTATTATTCTTTTTTTCTAATTTGATATAAAAAAATGCAATTTCTAGAGAGATCCTCTCCCAATGGCCTTGCTATTTCCTTTATTTTCTATTTTACATCCTGCTTAATTATACTCAACATTGCTCGCACTTTCTATTATCTAATCTCATTGTATCGAACAAAGTGTATGAACATGGTGCTGGACAATTCGTCTAACATTATGTTTGCATCCTGCAGTTGGAAACTTGTTACTTCTGCCACCATGGCGCAACCGAAAGTTAGATACCGAGAACTTATACCGTTATCGCCACTGTTTAGAAGGAGGGAAAAGTAGGTTGTGTACTGATTGACGTGTTAGTCCTCCTTCGTGCCATCATGATTAGCCAATGAACAGAAACTCGCCAGGACTTAAATGGAATTCCTTGTTTTTACACGCAGCGAAAAGCAGCTAAAAGGACGTCATGTCGTCAGGGTGACACAGATCGGCAGATGCGGCGATGACTTAGCAAAATAATAAAAATACTGCATTTTAAATATTTTAGAGAAGTAAAAAAATAAGTCAGAATATTCTCATATTTGTGCGAAATAAGCCAAGTGACACCATGAAACGGCTAGAAATACACAAGGGGTTCGCTAAGTTTAGCGCGTCGGAAGAGTACTATTCCCCGTGGCCAACGCTCGCGCTAGGTTTCCTATTGAAGTCAATGCTGTTCGCAGGCCAAGGTCATCGCAGAAAATGTGCGTTATCTCTCTACCTGCGGAGTGGTTAGCACATCGCGCTACGACGCCAGGGGTCCCGGGTTCGAATCCCGGCCTGGGCATGGATGTTTGTGAGTGTCTGTTCATCAATTTCATCATGTCATCAGTCATCCCCATCTTCACAAATTAGCCCAAAGTGGCACAAAAATCAAAGTAAAATAAAGCAAATCAATCAAACTCTCTAACTGCTCCGAAGACACCCGACGACCGCTAAAGTTGTCTGGTCATAAAAGGCCTTTTTCTTTCAGCTCACATGTTTACGGCAGAGTTTCTCTGACGTCATCAGGATTAAATTTTTTCCGAGTGCTATTTCCATCATTGTAAAGCATACAGTGCGATGATCTAATGCACGCAATTAGTGATGTAGTGAGTGAAAAAAAAAATTAAATAAATTGAAAAATCAGACTTTCTTTCAATTATGTTAGACGAACCATCTGTTAACAGTAGGTCTCAATTGTGAACTGTCTTGAGATCTGTGCATAAGGAGGAGGATTTATTGGTTTTACTATGCGAGTACCGATTGTATATCTGACGGGTTATTTGTTCATGTAAGAATTGTCAATTAGTACAAACTGCAGGATAAATTTATTATTGCTCAACCTTATGATAGGTCGGCAGTTATGTCGGGGCATTTAGCGGATTTGCAACAGAAGGTCCAGGACGAGTACCCGAAGGCGTTTGCTATGCATTGCTAAGCTCAAGTATAGATTTAGTGCTGTCCCAGGGAATGAATGAAATACAATGTATTCTTATCCACTTTGCCACACAAGAATGTATAAAGAAAACCATCCCATCCTTTTCACAACTTAGTTAACACAGTTGAACAGTACAGGAAACCAATAATTGATTTTTTTTTCTAATATTTGATGACAACTGAAATGAACCGGGCTGGTGTGCACAAGTATGGATTTGCGCACTTTTTGCAATGCTTTCAAACAATATTTTTACTGAGACATTTTCTCCTTTGATGAAAATATTCTCTCGGGCTATCGACCAGGTGAGTTGTGAAGAAGATTCCAAACTTTCGAAATCTAACGTCACTCTCATCTTCAGGGTAGAAGTAAGAGTGACGTTAGCGATCGAAAGCTTGGAATATTTTTGGCGTTTACCGAGGAGAAATATTGTCCCCACTTCCCCCCCCCCCCTCTTCTTCCAGGTTGGGAAGATCGACCCTGACCTTTGACAAGTCTTGCGATGACTACGTAAAAATGTCACGCTTCGGCACTGGTGACAGACATGGACAAGGTATACACAGCCCTTGCACAAATGTCTGTGGACCAAATCAACATCTTGTCAATCAAGACAGCACGAATCACACTGTGCTTACTGGAAATATTTATCATTCCTCGGTTTATATGGACCAGTCTGACTGCCGCCAGATTGTATCATGCTGCTGCACACATGTAGTGGTAGGTATAAAAATTACAGGAAAGCATAGGCGCCGACATTACGAGGGCAAACGACTTTCTGACCCCCCCCCCAGCGATTCCTAAAGAGAAGAGGAAATAATAATTGTTGACAGTAGATAAGGGGCGTGGCTTGTGTATTTTAAGGAACAAATTTGATTCATATATACACACGTATATATAATTACATATTGTTTTCTATAATATTCATTATACAACTATCATACGCTATCAGAGAAAATTTGTTCTGAATACCAAAATAAGTATTGATATTAATACATATTTAACTATTACAACATAAAATATATCATAACCAAATTATGTGTGTAACATTGTTTTACTTCTTTTCTTTTGTGATATATACAGGGTGCATAGGCTATTTGAGGACATTTACGCAAATTTTGAAAAATAACCATATCTCGTCCAAAATCAAATATATTTTAATAAAAATTTGTACACATGAGAAACAAAGGATTCTGAATAGGTTTATTCTATAAAGTCGCCTTCAGCCTCAATAACTTTCTCGAGACGGGACGGAACGGAAAGCGTTGACAGGCCTGAATCAAGTGGTCTTTGTTTATTTCCGGCATCACCTTGACAATGGCTGCTTTCAATGATTCTTTGGTGTTGTGGGGATGTTTATTAGACACATTATTAAGGTATAAGTTTTTAGATCCACCCATTACGATGACGAAACTCTGAAACATTCCAACCGGATGCTTCCAACTCTTTCCGAACTTTGTGGACAAATGATCTGGCAACATTCAGGAACCTGGCAATTTCTAAATCCTTGTGTTTTGCATGTAAGGCCACAATCACAGCGTTTCTTTTCATTTCTTGAGTTAATATAGGTTCAGTCATCGCATATCTGGAGCAAACGACTTTTGCTCTGAATTTATCGGTTGCCCCGCTTTTCTGGTTTATTTAAAGGCACCAGGATTATCTAATAATGTACAGTACATAAAGATTTTGTAGATATCAGAATCTCGTAATCACTTCATGGTGTTTATTAAGCTCTAAGAATGGAAACAAAATATATGTACTGATGTAGCGAAGCTCATACGAAAGGATATGTAAACTGTAAACACAGTTAAATTTCTCTTGATTTAAACTTCAATAACTTTTATAGGCAAAAATAGCAAACATTTTGTGTAGAATAATGCCTCATCTGGCATAGCTAGCTGGTGGATATGAACTTTATGAGAATAACTTTGGTTCTCTGCCCTAAGCCATATTGTTCCCAGAAATAAAATTCCAGGTACAGTGTAGAAGTGATCGCCCGGTACCGTGCTGCAGGAAATTCTTTCTCCCCAGCTTCTGATTAATTTTAATTATTCTGTGTCCGAAATGGAACATGCCAGATCAACACTTACCAAATTAATTTTATATTTGCCACAGAAAACAAAAGATTAAGTAGATCCAGTCGTTGTCAAGTGTACATATTAATTAACTTAATAGAGTTAAATAAAATTAGAAATATATTGCCGCGGCTTACGAAGATTGAGAACAACTATTTTATAGAAATTGTGTGAGAAGCCGGGCAGAGAGAAGGAGAACAGCAATATAGACACAAAAGTAACATTTCCATTTGTACGTTTCTTCTGCCAATTTTAGTTTATTGTGACGAAGAGGGCGAGTGGTCATTAGATGAAGCGATACTCACAAACATGAACGTCCGCAGGATTTTTTCAATGCAGGGGCAAACAAGATATTTTTTTCTGTGACCGAAACAGGCCCGTAGCTAGAGGGGGGCAACTGCCCCCCCTGAGAGCCTGCTTCCCCCTGTGGAAAATACAGAACACATTCCTACCTGGAATTCTCACTAATCTTTACAATTATATCATGTGTTACTCTAGCAACATAACAAAGACACTTATTGATTTTGTGATTTATGAAGGTGTGTGGGATTTAGTATAATGTCGTATCAGGATTGGGTGGGGGGGGGGATTCAGATTTCGGGAAATGATTTATCAATTTTCAGTATGTAGAACAGTTGTGACATTTTGAATAGTCTTGTATTAAAGGTGCCTAATGGGTTCGGACGTTTTTCTTGGATGTGTTGCTATGAACTTGGAACTGCTTAAATTTTTGTTTCTCAAGTCTATCTTTTGGTAATGGTGATTCATGTGGTAGAGAGAGGGAGTAGATATTTGATTTTTGTTACTTCGCGTTGCTTTTTTGCCACTTATAGATAATCGCAACAATGAGTGATGACGTGAAATTGATTAAGAGACACTCATAAACAGTGCCGCAACCACAGGACGGCAGGGGCATTGTCCCCCCCCCCCCCCGACCTTGGACGGAAGTCCATTCTAGGGGAAGCAAACATTGAAGTAACAAAAACAAGACTAGGAGAATCTAAGAATAGCAGGACAATTGGATACTCATGATGGAATTAGTTTTTACGTGTTCCTTGCATTTTCTTCCAGGCGGCCAAGGGCACTTGCAAGGGGCACAGAGGGGCAATAGCCCCCTCTCGATTTCAAATTTTAAAGAAAAATACATTTCGTAAAATTTTCTTGCTCGCTTCGCTCGCAATATATTCTATTCTTATAGTCCAAGTAGAGAGCCATAGCTATGGGACGGCAGGAGTCGGGCCTGGGAGCCAAACGATCTATATGGGGAAAAAATGTTAAATAGAATGCCATGGCGCCCCGTAAAGTTATTTGCGCCCTATTAAGACAATTTTTTTCTATGAAACTTAATATGAAATATTAATGATGACATGACACTGTAATCCAAGAAGTCATTGATCAATCAAGGGATTCCTGTTTGTTTTTGTCAAGTGTCAAACACATTTATTTCAACTATAATATAATACAATTCACACAATATTTAGCAAAATGGTTAACGCAACCAGTAGGCAAACATTGTCTGTAGTGATGCAAGAGTCTCCACTTTGAAGGAAATAGAGTCCGAGGGGACTAAGGGACCCATGTTTTAGCAAGTATACAAACAAATGTATTATAGTCACGGACACTGCCGGCTTGTAATGAATACATTGACTTTCAATTGAATAGTTACAAGCCGGCAGTGTCCGTGCTGTACAATTTTTTTACACAATTCATCAAAGTGTAGATAATATGTAACCATTATTATTTAATTAATTTGATTTTTCTTGCATAACACAACACAATGGTGTTGTTGGATTCTCGTTAGATTCCTTTGTGCGTAAAAATCTCGCGTACTGGAAACTAGAGGGAATCATTATGAAGCATGATTTATAAAGGGCTCCCTTAATCAGTTCTGAAGAGAGGCCCAAAGCTGTTGGTACATATTAATCGTCTATTAACATTATCGACCTGTAAATATCAAGTAGATACAGTCCCTATTAGCCTATTTATGTTAAACTTTATATTCTTTGGCAATCTGGAAAGGTCATTATCGAAATATTACCATTTGATGTTGCTCGAAGTTTTTTTTTTTGTCCGTTGCAGTTTCAAGATATCATCCCTTTTCTGTTACTTATCTCTTTTGGGGGAGGGGGCAAAGTGCTTCTGTGTACCCTGCTATATCTGCCAATGCAACAAAGAATTACTGGGTACTGGCCTGGACCGAAATGACATTATATGTGTGAAATATGTACTTTTTGGTTGACTTTCATTTTCCAGTGGGGGTTCTTCCGGAAGTCCATGCTCAGATCGGAACTCGGAACATTTTACTTCTTTTTTATCTCAACTTAGTATTCAAAATGCAATTTACTTGCTCATTTTTTGTATAACATTTTATCCCCGCCCTCTTTCTCTCCCTTTCATTGTATCAACCTAGAATGTCTCCGAAATACCATCATGACCTGCCCAGCGTTAACTGTTCGTCTGGTGGATCGTTTTGTTCTCTCTTGTAATCTTACCCAAGGCGAACTGCACTGATTGGGCGCTTCTCTCTCCGAACCCTTCCGAAAAAAGCTCCGCGCGAAGGTCAACCCACGCGTCGTAGGTGCAACTGGAGGTCAAAACCATGCCTTCCAAGGTCAAATCGGAACACTCCCACCCTCGGAAATGAACTCCTCAGAAATGCTGGTGAACTTTCGTGCGTTATCTCGCTAAAGGAGAGGGTTGCATGGAACGGTTTCCTCATAACTTCTCCACTTGAATATTATCTGTTCTCGATTTCTCTGTTGAAATGCATTGTTTTGTGTCAGCTTGTGCAATATTTTTATATTGTGATTCCAATATTTCAATATAATTACAACCGCAAAGGTACATTCCTAGATTTTAGTCTTATGTCCGTGTCCGGTGTCCAAGAGGAATTAGAAAAATTAAATTGATGACTAAAATTGGTAAACGCTGTAAGTGCCACAATAATTCAAACACCGTTTCGCACGTTAAACTGTGAAATGTGCCATGCTTTATAATGTGGTAAATGTGAAATGTGGCTGGTAGCCCTCTAAGTAGTTAAAAGGGCGTGTAAAGAGGTCACTAGTGTGCACGTTCTTACGGGCTGATGTGCGGAACGATGCGATTTCCCAATACTTTCGCTTTTGGCACTTACAACGTTTACCACTTTTAGTCCTCAATTACATACATTTTGAGCATCACACAATTTTCATTTTTAAAAATACATCTTTCGGATAGGAAGTGTAAGGGGTGGCCCTTTCTGACGACACCCAAATGCCAACCCTCTCCTACGTCCAGTCCATCCTGGACTGCATTTTGCAGACTAACAAGGCTCTGGCGCCTGAACTCTCAGCCAGGGTAATCCTCTGTGAGGCTCATGCTGTATTGTTCATGTTTGTTTGTGATTGTTCCCTCGTCCATCTCATCTTCTCACCATTCACGCTCATTTTCACCAAAGGTGATTAACCAAAAATGGCAGATAAAAGCAAAATGAAGCAAATGAACTAATCAAGCAATCTCATGTTTCGGACGGAGTAGAAGAAAGTCTTGGGGAAATTATTTGTCTCCTGACGGAATTGAAAACGCTAAAATCTGGTATAGAAAAGACTTCGAAAACTGCAATTTTTTTGTTGTTTTTATCAGAGAAAGATGCTGTGATCAATTATGTAAACATGAAAAAAAAACATTGCTTTTTAACTGAAGATGTGTCAGTTTCACATCATTTGCCATCCGCTGGTTATATTTACGTATTATTCACTGTGAATAATTAGCGATTAGGGGTGGGGCAGTTGCCTTCTCCAACTTCTTGCCACTTTTGTCCCCGCAAGTTACGCACCATGTGTGCATTTATTTGAATATCGTCGGAATGGGCAATGCTACTGAAGAAAAACGCGGGGGTACAAGAGAGTATGAATTTCTCCACATGTGGCAGGTCGAAGCGTTTTTCAAAGTTGATTATTAAGCTAGATACGACCTGTTAAAAATATGACCAATAAGAATTTTCGGAATCCCATGTATTCCTTATGGGGAATCAACTTCAACATCAAGTTACGTCTAATCGAATGGGAGTTTCGACTTTTCTGCTGGGAAATCACTTCTTATAAACTGCCCTCTTCTCGTTGATATCATTTACTATTCCATCGGAAATTTGATATTCCCAAGATAACAAATAAAAAAAACCTCCCATATGCCCATTGCATTTTTCCTTGCTTCCTGGCAGTGTTGCCAAACCTGGTGCGCATAAAAGAGCTAAATTTCACCGTAAATGGAGTTAAAACTGACTTTCAAGGAGCTAGATTTACAAAGTGCTTCCTAGAGTAATGTTAGTTGTCAAAGGGGTGGGGCGCTGCTATTACCGTTAACTCTAAATCGATGACAATATATTCTTAGTTTTCACCATCTAGATCCGCTGGCATCACCCATCTCATGGTCGTACGAAATCGAAAATAAAGGATTCCCTGATAACAATATTATGCCAATTTCACGTCAACACGGCGCTATAAAAAAAGTAGCTGGGGATATAAGAAGGGATGGGGTGACGCAGCCAATATAACAATATCACGTCGCGTGCAAAATGCATAATCATGGCAAAAGTTGGTTTATGTGGGCCGGAACCAGTGATGGTATCATAGTGAGGAACGGGGGCGGGCGCCCCAGTTCACAGGCAAATAAGTGCACGAAAGAGCCAGATCTGGCTCCAAGAGAGCTAAGTTGGCAACACTGACTCGGAGGGAAAAGAAGGGCGGAGACTGTCTCACATGCCCTTAATGCTAAGCCTCATCTACCAAGAGAAAATAAACTTTTCTTGCCCCTTTTGGCACCCATTCGCCGCTACTGATTGATTTGCATTATTTTACTCCCCTTTTTGTGCCACTTTTGGCTAATTTGCGATGAGGATGAGTGATGATATCATGAAATTGATGAATGGACACTCACAAACATCCATGCCCAAGCCGGGATTCGAACCCGGGCGCTGGCGTCGTAGCGCGATGTGCTAACCACTCCGCCACGGGAGGCAATCGCAGCTACTGGTCCTAAATTTTGACTTTGTCTTACATCTTGAGGCAGTGTATCCTGCTTTTTCCTCAAAGTCCGTCCCCCACGAAGCTAGAGTTCCTTCTACAAAGGCCTTCTGACCGCGGAACCAAATTCTTCCCGAGCTACTAGTTTTGGGTTTACTTATGCAGGAGTAGATCGTTTCTTTTATACAGCACGTTTGCTAAAGATTCAGTTCATCTCATACTTCCGATTACGACTTATATGAGGATTGTCTTTAAAGTTTAAAATTATATTCATTGCTTGAAGTAATTAGAATAAGTATTTTATGATCATAGAGAGTCAATGTGAAGTACATACTGCCACATTTACAATTTTTGTGTTTTGATTCTACCAAATTTATTCAAGTGGTTCGTATTAAGGAATAGTTTTTTTTTTGTCTTTTTAAAACCATATTTTACCATTGGGCCTTTATTACAAATCTTCCATGCTTATACCCTTATATTTATCTGATAATTCAAATGTCACGTGCCAGTTTGTCGGAGGAGTGCTGATTAATATACGTGAGATAAAATTGGTTCTATAATACATTCGACATTCAGTGATACGATACTTCAGAAGTGCGAATGGTATTATTATTTTCCATATTGCCGATGTGGCGGAGTGGTTAGCCTGGGCATGGGTGTTCTTTGTGAGTGCTCCTTCATCAATTTCATCATATCATCACTCATCCTTGTCGTCACGATTAGCCAAAAGTGGCAGAAAAGCGACGCTAAATAAAAAAATCTTCTCCTTTGATTGATTGAGTTTGTGTTTTAAGTCCACTTTATACACAGTAAGGATAATCGGGACTGGGCCTACAGTTAAAAGTGGGATCCGAACGCGGGACCCCTTGCAAATATTTTTCTTATTCGTTTCAAACTTATAAGAATTATTGTATTACCAGCTACAGTTGTTAAGTGATATATTCTCTTTATGTAGTCACCAATTATGCTGTATGTTGGAACATATGCAGGCCAGAGCGTGATTGATTGTCTGCTCCAGTCTTGAGATAAGAAGCCAGTAGTTGCCAAACTCCACTTCCCAGTCAAAAGCCAAGAATTTCCAGCCTGGTACCTAGTCCAGCGACCTAGTAGGAAATCTACATAATGATCCAGTAACCCTTCCCCTACTTAACTACCGGCTTGCGGAGCGGACAGACTTTTCCGTAACACCCTGTACTGCTGTCCAGTCCACGCTGCAAGATTCTCGGGTGGCACGTCAACGTCAACAATCGCAGGAGAGCCCGACACATAATCTTGAAATATGCCCTTGACCTTCCTCCCCGCACGTCATTGGCCGCATAGAGGCGTTCCTGACGTCACGGGACCGGAATGTATCCCTGTCTCCGTCCGGGAAAACTGCGCAGGGCGAGAAGCAACCCTGGTTTGACCTAGAATCGAAGCCAGCAGAGCACCTGCGACCTTGCCGCGTGTTTCCAGCCCAGTTTTCCACGTTCCGAGGTCATAGCGGTCCCTTGCCTCGCCCAACGGACGGGGTGTTCCGCCCCCGTCATTCTGGTCGAGGCCTTTGCTTCGCTCCTCAAGGCCCTTTTTTTTGTTCCCTCCCCCGTCCGGAATCGATCCTACGGAATTGAAGCTCCCGTGGCGCCTCCTGCACGTTCATTCATGAAAGTTCCGAGCTTGCCCGGCTGTTATCCTGGAGTTCTGCAACACGCGCAACCTGTTACGTTTCGCGGTTGTGGGATTACTTGAGCTACCGTGCAACCCCTTTTGACTTATATTGTTCTTTGATTGATTGATTGAATTTTACTTCGCTTTTCTCCCAATTTTGGCTAATCGCGAGGATGAGTATGAGTGATAATTATGGAAAGGATGTCTAGTTTAAGCTTACCATACGTCCGGGATTAGCCCGGACAGTCCTGTTTTTTTAGTGCTGTCGGGGTGATGTCCGGGATTGCAAAATGTCCGGGGTTTTGAGAATCTGAACATGAAAATAGCTACCGGTATTGAATATTCACGACCAATTTTTAAGCTGTTTTAAAAGACTGACATTTCATGTACCAACATTTCTAAAATGGTTGAGTTTGCTATGTCTTTGCCTGGAACATCTGCTCTTGAGAGAGTATTTTCAAATATGGGGAATATTTGGTCTGCAGAAAGAGGTAGACTTCCAGTATCCACTGCTAAACATCTGCTGAATGTTGAAATTAATTCAGAATTTTCATGTTGTGAATTTTATGATGTTATTAAAACAAACTAGCCATTTCTGAAAAAAGTCTTGTCTAGTGAAAAGTTCAACTGAGTCAACCAACAGAACAGAGAGGCTTCCTAAACATCAGAAAATGTATTATTCAATTAAACATTTGAAAATTAATTGATTGATTTTAGAAAATAATGTTAATATTTTTCTTGTACAATTTATAGTTTAATGTTCCAATAAAATGTTAAGGCTTTTAAGTAATTTCAATTTATTTTTGTAAAGAAAACTGAAATTCAGCAGTGACGAGTTGATCACGAATATGTCCTGGGTTGGACCCAAAAACAATATGGTAAGCCTAGTCTAGTTCCACACCTATTGCCTAATTCTACGGGGGTGGTACAGTCACGGACACTGCCGGCTTGTAACGATTCCATTGAAAGTTAATGTATTCATTACAAGCCTGCAGTGTCCGTCACTGTACAAGTTGCTATTAAAGATTCACTTATCGTCGTACAGTTAGATAACACACACAACACCTTGCAGAAACTAGTGTTTCAGGATCTAGATGTCCCAATTTTATTGCTGGTGACTGTACAGCTATTGTTTCGCGCTTTATCGTTTTTATAATATGATGCTCAGTTGCGTCCCTATCTTATTAACACGTTCAGTTTCTTATATGAAGAATTACCAAGGACATTTTTCCTTATTTCAAATTGAACTCTTCAATTATTAAGTCATTTTGTAGTTTTCTGATGTTACGTCGTTTTTAGACTAATCGCAACGATGAGAATGAAATGGAATTGATACAAGGCCAATCTCAAAGCAACACTCATTACCAACCAGGAATCGAACTCGAAGCATTCGCTGGCGAGATCGGATCGACCACTCAACGTGCTCTGCCACCGATGAGCCAGGAACAGAGGAAGGGGTTGTGGAAAACAGGATTCACAGAATGATTTTTTATTTATTTATTTATTTTTCACCTATAACAGAGCTTTGGCTCCAATTACAATAGGCTTGCATATATTATAAACAATTAAAAATTACAATTTCAAAAATACAAAACAAAAGAAGCCGAAACAGAGAGAAACTACACTAATCATTGATTAAAGAATACTATTGGTCGTCCAGCGAAAAGAATAGACTGTTGGGTATATGAGAACAGCGTTGCCGCTTGCCACAGGGCCAAACAAACGTGCGTGGCGCTTGAATCGCGGGTACTTACAAATTGAAGAAATAAGTTCACGGTTAGCTATTATAAAACTCGCCTAAACTCCCTAATTTCTCTTAAATATTTATATATCGAAAAGAGAAGTTAAATCTTCTCTTTCCATTAACATGGATTTGTCGTCCCTTTTCTCATACGAAAAGCCAAGTTCGAATGACATGAAACGTTGATCTTTTAAAATTCGATAATGTGGAGTCAGAATTAACAGCAGCAAGAACCGAATTAAGTGTGGGGGTTTCTTTTTAAAAATAGAATTCGTTAACTTTACGGCGCACAGCACTTCTGATAAAATCATTATATTTTATATTTCTACTTGTAATTGGCGTTATTTTCCTGGTGCGTTTCTTATGTGCTGTTTCAAGAAGACCTTGAGAAACCTCACCTCGAATTAAACACAGTAGCCCGTGAAACTCCCGTTGCTTACGCTTACACCGCGATCCGGATTTTTCTGTTTTAAATAAACAAAAATATTCATTACTATTTGCCTTTCTTTACTTTTGAGAACCTCACCACGACTTCTCTTCTACTTTCTCTCATATTTCACTATTAAAACCAACGGTTTTTTACAGCACAAAACAACAAAACCCAACGCACAGATCCGCCACAGTCAATCCTCGTCAAAACCAACGGTCAGTCACCTTCCCCTTCTGAGAAATTTTGTCTACCGCTGTACTGGCTGACGGGGTGGGGTGGAAAGCAACCGACAACGCTGGACTCGCCGTTCCCCTCCGTGCACGTGCCCCTGCAAAAATAAAGTTAAAAACACGCGCTGCTGGAAGGAAATTTTGCTGGTCTGAAAGCTTAATCAGCTCCAGAATAGCGTTTTACGTTTGGAACAAAAGCAAGTGTGTTCACCTTTGCGCTCAGTAGTGAAAAGAAAATTTAAAAAGAGGGAGGAGGTAGGGAAAGTAAAAGCCCATTTGAAGCAACAGTCTATTCTTTTCGCTGGACGGCCTTTAGCGCAAATTTTATAGAAAACATAAATCTAAGAATGACATTTACAGAAGTGTAACAAGATTCATATCTATATGGAGACATTGATAACTATACACATGTACATAAACAAATATACACACATACTGGCATAATTATATTAACAAACATACTCATGTAAGAAGAAGACATCTATAATTGTTTGATTTATTCATGACGTTCTTCGAAGGACAGACAGAAATTGCTTGAATGGCATAGCGAAATCCAAGTCTCCACCGTTTCTGACTATTTCATTGTGTTTAATAAATAGTCTTAGAAATGGCGAATTCTGGTGCACTGTTGAGTGGAATTTGCTGTAATGAAAAGGCTGCCTGAATCGTAACATCTCCTTAGCATTAAAGTTTAATGTTTGGAGGAGACTTAGACTGTCGACTAACTTATATAAGAATCATTGATTTGATACCACTCTCCTATTGTACAAAGGTGTAACATTGAATTCTCTGAGTAGTTGTTTATATGATACATGATCCTGAAAGGATGATCTTTTGCATTTTTTGTAATACAAGTAACGAACAAATATCTTCTGAATTCTTTCTATCTTTTTGCTAATACATTGTGTGTAAGAAGACTAGACTACACTTGCATATTCTAATTTAGAAATTCACAGGACATATACAGTGAAAGAGCACTGACAAGCCTGTTTAATTGCCTTGTTCGAACTAATTAAGAACCCTAAAGTTCTGTAAGCATCATTACAAATCTGATCAATTAGTGTTCCAAAAGATAATTTGTTATTTAATGTAACTCCTAAGTCATTTATCTGGTTTACTCTTTGTAATGCATTATTATTCATTGTATACTGATAAATATTATGTTTGGTTTGCCTGGAAAAAGTTATTGCAAACCATTTTGTGACATTAAAGTTTAATTTATTTTCGATGCTCCATCTTCGTGCATTTTGCAAGTCTTTTTGCAAATTAAGTGCATCGTTTGGATCTTTCATTACTTTATACAATTTTAAATCATCAGCAAAAAGTAAACATTTTGAGTATTTAAAAAATGTGGGTAGATCATTGATATATAATAGAAAGAATAATGGTCCAAGATTAGAGCCCTGTGGTACACCGGAACAGACTTTGTACGTGTACGACTTAGCTTGATTATATGTCACAAATTGCATTCGATTGCATAGGTAAGAGGATATTAACTTAAGAAAGTTATGAGAGAGACCAAACTTAGACAATTTACTCAGCAATACATCGTGATCAAAGTGAATCGGATATAGTCTGTGTGAAATTGAACAAAATAGAACAAAATGGAAGCATTGGAAATAGAAAATGGATATATAGACGATCAAAGTTTGGTTCAAGTTCACTTTCCACCCAAATTGCAGACTAAGGAGGCTCTGGCGCCTGTACTCAGTATAATCCTCTCTGGGCTTGTGTTGTGTTCTGTACGTGTACGTTTTGGGATTGACCTTTCGTCAATTTCATCTTATCACTGCCGAAAGCAGGTCCGTAGCCAGAAATTCTAGGTAAAGGTGCAAAGTTAATCCTAAAGGAGACAAATGTTTTTTTCGAGAATTCGAAAATCGAGAAGTAATTTTTATGTCAGGATCTGGAAGGATTCTTCCCCCCCCCCCCTGATACGACATTATGGGATCGCACACACCCTTATAAATCAGAAAATCAATAAGCCATCTTTGTTACGTTGCTAGAGCAATATCGGTTTATTGTAAAGGCCAATAAAAATTTCAGATAGGAATGTGTTTTATATTTTTCACAGGGGAGGTGGAGCAAGGTATCACGGAGGACAGATCCCCCAGTTTGGTCAAAAGTGGCAGAAAACCTAAAAAAATTCAAACAAACAATTGTTGATATATACTATATTATTACAGAAAATTTTATTATTTTGAAAACAAATTTATAATACTCTATGTTTCAATTAATGAAAAAAATTATACAACCTATATTATGAGTAGAGCATAGTTGCTACTGATAACTAATTTTTTATTATTTTTTATTTGCATTACTAATAATTTGACAAGCCAGGAATGTCGTTAAGGGGACCCGGGGAGCAATGCCCCCTCCCGATATTTCCCCGTGCTCTTCACCAAATTTTCCGTGTCTTAGAGGATTTTTTTAAATTTAAATTTGCTTTCAAAAACTCCAAATTATTTGTTATGAAATTTTGCCTGTAGATCAGAAATCAGTTTAATATTTTTAATCATCGTACTTGTTGGGATATAGAATAAGAAATATAAATGTAATAATAATAATAATGTAATTAACATACTATATATATTAAAAATAGTATTATGTGTTGACATTTGTTTTGCAGTGAGAGGCCACGGCTCATCCTTGCCCCCTTCCGGATGTCCATGCCTATTATTGCGCTCATTATCATGCATTAGATTATAATTATAAAATAATAACTATTATAAAGTAATTAGAATAATTAAATTGTAAATTATTATTATTGTTGTATCTTTGGTGGAATTTTTATACTCAATTCCACCAGATGAGTGAATAAACAGCACAAGTACATATTTTCCTATTACTATCGAACATTTCATACGGTTAGGGTACTAACATGCGTAATTATTCTATTTCGTTATTAACTTTTACACATCTCGTTCAAGAAAAAGCTTTAAAAGTTGGGGCGAAATTTTAGTAGTGACTACTGACTGAAGGTACAGATAAAGAAGCTCCCCTATGAAAGAACTTTCTGAAGTCTCTAGAGAAACAAATTACGCAAAATAGTTTACCTAATGTAAAGGGGGGCTGACGGCAGTTCTAGCCCCCCCTCCCCCCCTCGGCCTCTGCCTGGCTACGGGCCTGCATTGTATTTGGGTAGTTTAATCCCACAGAAATCCGAGCTCTGATTATCAATCGGGCCTTCCTCTCGCATCTCGGGGCAGTCGAGTTGCGGAAAAGTTCATCGTTCCTTGTGCGATGCGAACAAAGGAACGATTTCGCCAGACCTTCGCTCGCCTCGGCCCCCTGGCGTCTCTCGTCCAAAACTCCGGGGTGAACGAACGCTCCAGGTTGCTTCCCCCGCGTGCGAACATGGACAAGCCGGAGCGATCTCGTCAGGTGGGGCGAGGAGGCGAGTCCATTTCGCACGGGAAGGGGATCCACGTCTCCCTGCCTCGGTTCTATCGACCCTCCGCTCCGACCTCGGAGGTGGATCGTGGGACCTTGACCAACTTCCTGCCGGCGGTTGACGGTCGCGTCGGCCGCGAAACGCGCCCGATGACCTTCGAGCGGCTCGGGGGGAGAAACTCTGTAACGCACGGAGGTCGCGAGCGTCGTCCAGGGCCAAGTTGAATTGGAGCTTTCTCCCCACGTGGAAAGGTGGGAAATGGAGGAAAGCGCAAGCTCCAGACATTTCCCCACTTCTCCCCAACAAACACAAAAGGAAGTTCCTTGGTGGAGTCTCGCTGGGTAGACGGCAGAGGGTGGGATGCACGTGTTGCGTAAGCGTACGGAATGAACGACACATTACATTACGTACGCACGTGCGGTTGATCAATATTGAAGATACGCAGCACACATCCTTCTATCTGATCCGCAAAAGTGAAGTACCAGTGGCGCAGGAACCGGGGTGGGGGGGGGTACAGGGGTACATTGTACCCCCTAAATTTTTGAAGGCGGGGTACTGTACTCCCTTAAATCCGTAAATCCTGTTGAACCCCCTGTATCGCCCTTAGATAATTTGACAGACGCAGTGTGCTACTGTTAAAGGGACATATTTTCGATTCGCTCAAGGAAAAAAGTTTATATTGTTTATAAATTACATGCATTATCTTCCTTACCACAGAAATTCAAAACCATTGTAAACTTATTCTACTACATTGTGCTTGCTGCTAGTTAGTTCATTGACCTGTGTTCTTGGAAAACTTTTCAAGAAGATGGAAGTTGTTTAAAATTTCTGTGAAACGATGGGATCAGATAAAGTTTACTCTCAGAAAATCACGCTCCAGATGAATGCTCCTTTGCGTAAGGGGGGTACACTTTTCTAAATAAGTGGTCGCGTCGATCCAAAGATAATACATAAATCTTAATCAGAAGAGTATATGACTGACCTTTTCTTTTAAATTTTTCAAATGGAATTTTCCCAAAGGAAATACTTACACAAATGAGACGAGACATTGGGGGGTACAGTGTACTCCTGTACTTCATAACTTTGTAAGAGGGAAAACTATACTTAAACCTATATATTAGGAGATGTTTGAACAGTGGCGTAGCGTGATTCTATGAAAGGTGTAAGGCTTCCTTAGATAAACCTGATCTGAATATTGGATAAAGAAAACCCAAAGATAAATAGAATCTATTTGAATGTAAGTCATGCATGGGCATACTCAATTTCAAACACAAAATGCACACACTCTATGTTAACAATAATACCATATGTATGTATGTATTACTTAATGAAAATTCTCATTTATACTGTAACTCGATCCGACGATCCTTTAGTCTGAACACTTCCATCACGTCGTCGTAGAATCGGGAGTTTCCGGTCAATTTCTTTAGCAGCTCCTTTTCAATGGATATCACTCCCAAGTTAGGTTTCCTTGTCTGAGTCAGTGTGCTGCGTTGAAATGTGTGAATCCTGTTCAGTGCAGAAAACTACTTTTCCACCGACGAGCTTGAGGCAGGAACAGTGAGGAAGAATTCTGTTAGTTTGTACACTTGTTCAACAGCTTCATTCAAATGGGTAGTACGCAGGTACTCATGAAGTTCAAACACACTCTATACTCGATATTCGGCTTCAGAATAAATTACCTATAGCTCAACTTTCAACTGGTAGCAATTGACAAATTTCGCATACAGCTTAGTTAAGCACACAAACTCTTCTTCTGGAAAGGCTATGTCATATTTTTATTCTTCTTATTATTTTTCTTTCACTAAAAAGCCATTTGTGGGAAATGCGTAAGATACAATTTGCAAATGCAAATGCATTCGAAAATATTACTCATTATCATGGTTACGATATTTGCGCACATTTTGAAAAGCATATCAAGCAACTTAGACAAAGGAAAAGGTAAAAAAAAATATCTGTAAATCATAACGCTAAGTATTACGCGCATGCTTTTAACATTACGGGCAACTGGTATGCACGCGCCTAACTTTGCGGGCGCTGCCGGATCTAGGATTGCCAGACATTCCTCTTTTATCTTTAACTTCGCTGCTTCTAATGGAGGTAATATCCAACGTTAAACCATCTCTTTGTGAACTTAATAGTTAGTTTACACATTTAAAATGACACCCGTTTTGTTAGCTACACCGCCCGTCAAGCATTGTTGAAACAACACGGGAGTCGAATTTCTTGGTTCTCTTCTGACCGTGCAAACAGACGTAGCGGGGACAGAAATCTCGCCAGATAGCACCCACTCGTAATGCGCATTACAGTGCGTGAGAATCGGGGCGCCCTGTCATTGGTTGATAAGATACTACGTAAGCAAACACACCCGCCATGGGCGAGTCCAAATCATTTCTTCCATTCACCCGAACGTAAGTCCTCTCAAGAGGCCTTACAGAGAAACAACTCGAATCAAAACAAGTCCTCAATTGTTTCGTTAAAAATTCTACTTGAAGTCTGATATTGCTATGTGTGTTCAAGCGTTAAATACGGGAATGAAATACGTTTTCTTCAATAATTTCAGCTTGTAAGGTGGACTTACAAGCCTTACGTGGACACTACGCCGCTGTTTTTGAACATAGAGATGATACTGAGACAAGAAAAGTCTGTGATTCCTCTCAAATTTCGAAACGAGACTGAAATAAATCTCTGCAAAATCAAAGCGTGGCGATACTTGATGTCCGAGATGATCTCATTCCTAACTCTGGTATCATATTTGAAGAAATTGGTAAAAATAAATTTAAATTACTATGTGTCTTATCCAGACATACCAAGCGTATAATTTATTGATTTTTTTCTCAAAATGTTGTGTATTTTGTTTACTGTAATTGGAAAGTTAATCCATTAGTGACAATTTCGAGCCTGTGCTGCCCGGTTTAATCTCTTCAGGATATAATTCTGTATTTCGACGGTTCACAGCATCGAAACAAGATATAAAACAGAAAAGCGTTATTAAGAAAAGTTTTTCTTTAATGACATATACGTTGTGAAACGTTGAGTGACGACACAATGTACGTGTTGCTTATACTAAACATTTCGTGGGTCAGGACGAGATATCTCGCCTTGTAATTGAAGGGTTCCACATGCACAGTGCTTTGGATACCACTTTAAACTGCAGATTCCGTCCCGATTAGCCCATGAAGTGAATATACATAGAATAAGTTTTAACAACTTTTGAGTGGAAACCGAAACAAAAATAAGCACAAACAAGAACGAGAAGGACCTCACCACACAGGAGAGGAGATGAGGCTGTGCTCATCTCGATATCATTCCTAGGTGAAACGAAAGGTTTCCCTTTCCACAGGGTGCAATTTGAAGTTTTATCAGAGGACGACACCTTATATTTACATAAGTATTAGATATAGTACTTAGAATTTGATATTAATCGCTTAAAATCTAATTTTGATATCGAATGCAACACAAAAACAACGCTATTTGAAGTTGAACCCTAAAGTCAAACTGGAAGAAAATTACATTAGTCAAATGAATGCACGAGATAAATGAGACTCGTAACAGGCCCTATGGTTTACCAGTTGGCTTCTCAAGGGCACGGTGTTATCTAAACTTGATCCAATTTCTTGTAAATTTTTCTGCATGAAAGCAATGCACTGGGGGTATAAGGAAAGGAAAAGTATGTTTAAAACTTCTAAATGATTTCTCTAATCAGTTAAGGTTAGGTTTATGACATTTCACATTCGGCTGGTAGATATTGGTAGATTTTGGATTGAATTCACAAGGTCTTTGAGCGAGATGGGAATGTTTGATTGACTGATTTGGTTTATTTTACTTCGCATTTCTGCCACTTTTGGCTAATCGCGAAGATGAGGATGAGTTGATGAAGGGACACTCACAAATAACACCCATTCCCAGGCCGGGATTCGAACCGGGGAACTCTGGCATCGTAGAACGCTATGCTAACCCCTCCACCACAGAGGCTGGCAAGGTGGGAATGTGTTTTGGATTTTCTTTGTAGATGCGAAAATCTTTAACTGTGACGCGCACATGCTTTTGCTTACATTAAAGTTCACCTTTTCACATAAACGAATAATTGACAAGTCACCTTAAAACACACGTACTTATCTGCATTTAATACCTCTAAATACGAAAAGAAAACTTGACCGTCTCTTCATATTGCCACCGAAGATTGAAAAGAAAAATAAAGTAACTTTCGAGCGTGTTGTTTTCCTTGCTTGCTCTGAGATCTGAAGCATTTTGGTTTTGTATATGTAATGATAGTACTTTCAGTGCTTGAAGAGCGTCAATTATGTTACAAATAAATGCTTTGTCGCATGTTTTACCAATATTCCAAACTTAGACCTCTTACGAGGTCTTCTTGTAGGTCTTCTTGACCGGATTACTCTCACTCACTCGGCGCTCCCCAATTTCCTCACGATGGTGGGTTGCCACCGGCCCTATACGTAGGCCGAATAAATTCCGACCAGAGCCGGATTCGAACCTACGCCGTCCCGCAGCGAACGATCTCAAGACGAGTGAACGCCTTAACCCGCTCGGCTACGGAGGAGGACGGGGGGGGGGGGGGGTTATACCAATTCTATATATCTTCACACAAAAATGGGGGGAGATCGTATCGTTTGATTGACTTGTTATTGATTTTTAGTTTTGATTATTATGTATAGTTTTTCTACCTGCCTGTGGGTGATCGTGGCGATAGCAGGCCCGTACCTAGAAGGGGGCAGGGGGGGCAACTACCCCCCCTGGGAGCCTTGTTTGCCCCCCCTGTGAAAAATACAGAACACATTCCTACCTGGAATTCTCAATAATCTTTACAATTATATCATGTGTTACTCTAGCAACATAACAAAGACACTTATTGATTTTGTGATTTATTAGGGTGTATGGGATTCCGTATAATATCGTATCAGGATTGGGGGGGAAAATTCCCTTCCAGATTCAGACTTCGGGAAATGATTTCGCAATTTTCAGTATCTAGAACAGTTGTGACATTTTGAGTAGTCTTGAATTAAAGGTGCCTAATGTGTTCGGATGTTTTTCTTGGATGTGTTGCTATGAACTTGGAACTGCTTAATTTTTTGTTTCCCAAGTCTACCTTTTGGTAATAGTGATTCATGTGGTAGAGAGAGGGAGTGCTTTTCTGCCACTTCTAGCTAATCTCAACAATGAGTGATGACGTGAAATTCATGAAGAGAGACTCATTAACAGTGCCGCAACCACAGAGGGCATTGTCCCCCCCCCCCCACCGACCTTCGACGAAAGTCCATTCTAGGGGATGCTAACATTCAAGTAAAAAAAATAAGACTAGGAGAATCTAAGAATAGCAGGATAATTGGATACTCATGATGGTTTTCACGTGTTCCTTGCATTTTTCTTCCAGACGGCCAAGGGCACTCTGCAAGGGGAGCAGAGGGGCAATTGCCCCCCCGATTTCAAATTTTATACAAATAAAAATACATTGCGTAAATTTTTTTTGCATAATTCATCAAAGTGTAGATAATATGTAACCATTATTATTTAATTAATTCGATTTTTCTTGCATAACACAACACAATGCTGTTGTTGGATTCACGTTAGATTCCTTTGTGCGTAAAAATCTTGCATACTGGAAACTAGAGGAAATCATTATGAAGCATGATTTATAAAGGGATCCCTTAATCAGTTCTGCAAAGAGGCCCAAAGCTGTTGGTACATATAAATAGTCTATTAACATTATCGACCTGTAAATATCAAGTAGATACAGTCCCTATTAGCCTATTTATGTTAAACTAAATATTCTTTGGCAATTTGGAAAGGCCATTATCGAAATATTGCTATTTGCTGTTGCTCGAAGTTTTTTTTTTTGTTCGTTGAAGTTTCAAGATATCATCCCTTTTCTGTTACTTATCTCATTTGGGGGAGGGGGCTATATCTGCCAATGCGACACAATATATATTAAAAATTTGCCCCCTCTAGGATTGACTTCGTTCCCCCTACAAAAAATTCCTGGCTACGGGCCTGGGCGACAGGGTTGGATAATAAACCTTTTCTCGAGCAAGGCCTCATCTCCAGGAAGCTATCAACTCGCGGCAAGCCACGGCACCTAGCGACCTGTTGAGTGAGATGAGTCAAGGCAAAATGGATAATAAGCCTTTTCCAGCTCCCACAAAAATAGGCAATAATTAGGCTGGAGAGTTCAATGAACTAACCGAGCTAATCAATTCATTGGGCGATAGGGTTGAAATAAAACATCACCTCTTATGCCTTTAGAATCGGTTTGGATGGAGGGTGGAAGTGGTATTCGCATTAATACAAGGTTAGTCGAGCAGACGAACTGTGCAGAATAAGGTTGACTAACAATTACAGTGAGCCTAAAGTATCTAAAGTAAAGATATATTGCTGAAATATGTCTGTATTATACAGTGACGCAGGGGTCATTGCCTTCCCGCCCCAGACTTGGACGGAAGTCAATTCTAGGGTAGCAAGGGGGGACAAACATTAACGGCCAAGGGCACCTGCAGGGGGTTACAGAGGAGCAATTACCTCTTCGATTTCAAATTTTATGCAAAATAAAAATTCATTTTGCAAAATTTTCTTACTTGCTTCGCTCGCATTATCTGCTTTTCTAGTTTTCGTCAAGTTCAGAGCTGTAGGTAGGGGCGGCGGGAGTCGGCCAATTGGCGCCGAATGATCTAAAAAAAGTTGTAAAAGAGAGAATGCCATGGCGTCCAGTGAAATTATTTGCGCCCTATTAAATCAATATTGTTTTCAATTGCAAAAATTGGAACTAAAAATTTTCTTGCTCGCTTCGCTCGCAATCTGCTTCTTTTCTGTAATGCAATGTATGTAAATAATATGTGTTGTATATTTGTATTGAATAAGCTTTGAATAAGTACACAATTTAGTGTTAGCCTGTTGCATATGTATTTTCTATTTTATGTCGCTCCATGTTGCATATGTGTAAAACATATGTTGTACATGAAAGTTACATGTATCTTCCGAATGCTTTTATCATTCATTTTCTGCCGTTCAAAAATACAGTTTGTGTGCTTGATTTCCATTATTAGCTAATGTGAAATTCACGATGTTGAAAAAATATTTCAAATCGTTTATTCCAAACAAAATACTTTAGCACAGACTTCTACCCCCTCTTTGCGTAATTTATGAGGATAATAACGTCTTTGATACTACTACTACTACTGGTAGTAGTAGTAGTAGTAGTAGTAGTAATAATATAATAAAGCCATTATTAATGTTGTTATCATTATTATTATTATTATTGGTATGTTTATCCCCCAGACAAAAATTCGAGGTTTCACCTCTGGTATTATATTTTTCCGCAAATTTTGTCTGACAAAAATAATTTGAGTAATTAATTCGCCATATACGGGAGGGGGGTTCTACCTTTTGGGGGGAGTGCGTCATGGGCCTTGGGGGGGGGGATGGGCACCCCTGACCCTAGTTACTATCTAGTTCTTTGTTAAATCCGGCCGAATGTTATTTCCCTTTCATCGGAAAACTTCTAATTCATATGAGATTAAGCAATATGTGTAGGCAAGTTGTTTCTTATCGGACAATAACTGGCATTTCGGTGTTAAAATGGTGAATAAAAACCTAAAATTGATTTTAAAACTTCACATATTATACAAAATAAAAATTTTCCTCCTAATAGCACACTTTTGTAGTTATCAGACTGTTAAGTTTATTCCTGCGTAACGGAGTCCATTTTTTCCTTCTCAAGTTTTTAAGAGTGTAAGAGATTGATTGGTTTGGTTTCTTTTACTTCGCTTTTATGCCACTTTTGACTAATTGCGAAGATGAGAATAAGTGATGATGTGATGAAATTGATGAAGGGAAATTCACAAAAAACACGCATGACCAGACCCGGATACGAATCCGAAACCAGTGGCGCCATAGCGAGCTGTGCAAAGACTATTCCGCCACGGAGGCCGGGTATAGTAGTATGCTTTTTTAACCCTTAAACTTCCAGTGGGGTCCAATGGACCCCATGACTAACTTTGGCAGTTGACCGTTCATATTGATTTATCACGATTTACATGTTAGGCTGTTACTTTTCTTAATGTTGATTGTTGTTCTTATTACGCAAGTGTCAGTTTGTTTCCTTAATATTTTCTTTCAAAAATGTATGGTGTAGCATCTTTTACCAGATGGGGTCCAATGGACCCCATAATTTTAGTGTTTTTTTTTTCCTTTCGTTTCTTAGTTGTTCAACGTGTGGCGCTAAGGTTTTACTACTGTTGTATGTTATACAATTCAGTTTCTTATTAACTATTCTATTTCTCTTCTACCTAGAAGAAAATTCCAGTTATATAATGATGGTATTTTACGTCAGTATTTTGATCCGGGAATTTAAGGGGTTATACACAAAAAAAACATAGATTTATCTACACATACCCACATTTTTTTTAACACCTAAACTTGTTCACAAAAGTTCAATTAATGGTCGTTTTGGAGCTAAATCTAGCTGTACAGTATCCCTCCCAAGAAAAGAACAACTTTACACCGCCCAGATTTAAATTCTGCACGGAAAAGCTGATCGGCACTGGGCCTGCAGTTTAAAGTGGTATCCACACTACTGTGTCCCTACACCGGGTATCGAACTAGAAATCTTTATTGGGAATAGATAATGAGCAGTGTCGTACGCTGCGTTCAAAACCTAGGCTATCTCACCATATCGTAGTATTCGAATAGACAAAGCATATGTTGTATACATTTAGTGAACTGTTGCAAGAGGGTGTCTCTTTCTGTTCAATCTAGCAACAAACCCCTTGCGACTGGATACACTGTTGAGCTTTGAGAGTGGGGAGAAGACAAGCCATCTAGTAGGGTGGAATTAACTAAAATTTTGCTCCAACCCGAAATTAAATACTGAAGAAAAGATTTTTCACAAGAATGTTCCTCAATGCCAGGATAACTCAAATCCAAAATGCCAAAAGATGGAAGTTTGGGGAAATCATTCTACACACGAGGGTCGGTCAGGTCAATAAGTATCTGCGCTTTTGCTGTAATTTTCTGTGGGTTGGCCACACTGCTTTCTGGCACTAGTAAGAAGCCAAGTTGGCAACTCTTGAAGCGCGCTCTTATTGAAAACAATTTAATGGACATGCTCTAATCGTTTTTCTTTTCGGACTTCGCAGATAGTCGAGCTATCATAGAATATACGCTCTTGATAATGAGCCACAGATACAGATTAGACAAAAATGTTACTTGCCTATCGATTCAACCTAGCACCACAAAATGTCCTGGCACCAAAATGACCTAGACCCCGATTGTGGTAAATAAACTCTTTGCATCGTCATGGAATCTAGCGATTGGATTTACGATGACGTTTACCGATCACTTTTTTTAAAAAAAGCATCAAAAGGTCAAAGATTGGGATGATCCCTTTGCGTCTCCTTCATGTGAATATAGCAACATATGCACCTTTTGGTGGAAACAGTTACAAGGTTTGTTCAAGGTTGACCGAGACTTTTATTTCTAACATGTGATGACAAACAAAGTTCTACAAACTTCAATGGAATTCCCCTGAGCATCGAGACACCTCTGCCATCATTGTGACAGTTCTTTGAGTCTTTTGGCGTAGAAGAGGGTGCGAAATCCTGGGGGGACGGGAGGATTTCCCCCCCAACAATGTAGGCCTCAAAAATCCTCCCCACCAAAAATTTTCGGGCGGGGAGAGTTTTTGTTACAACAAACAAAAGATGAGCAATTACTTTTAATTTCAAATATACTGTACTAAGAATAATATCGAAAACATACACAAATTAGTCTAGTTGTGAGGGTTCAATCCAAGGCTTTTTTCTCTCTCGAGAGATCATTAACAAATCTACATCAATACGCACAATAAAAATAAAACAAGACTGAACAATAATAACTATGAAATCTAATTGATTTATATTAACATAAAGCAAACGCTAAGTAAAAACTTACATATAATAAAACATTCAACTATTTCATAATTTATTAACATCTTGAACCAGTTAGTAAAGGACGTAGTTTGCTACTTTATAATATATTATGATATATATAAAAGTGACATTTTTTTCTGCACTTAATAATAATAATAATAAATTTTTAATTTGGTAATTTATTTGTACTTTTAATAATATTATAAATATGTATGTCGTATATGGGGGAAGGGGAGGGGGTTTGTAGATTAACATATTTCTCCCCCCCCACCAGTCTAAAATGATTTCGCACCGTGGTTGACTGTTGTAGACGCTGCAGGACATCTTTTGTCAGTGCTTCATCTGTCTTCAATTTCTTCCCTCTCATACAGTAGCGTACGCAGGATTTCATCAAGGGGTGGGGGGTTATTTCTAAAACTTTCTCCAAATTCACATTACCATTGTTTTATTATACTTTAATTAAATAATAATAATCACAATTAATTAATAATACTTATAATTAATTAATTAGCTGAATTACTACTAATTATACTACTAATACCACGCTACTATTAAGTAGTAGAGATCTACATAAATATAGTATTTATGAAAACAATAGAATGTAATTACTTTCTAGTCATTCGATTTTTATCAAATCCTGGGAGTATTTTTTTGTTTCTTTCTTACGAAATAATTATCTGGTCAACGAGGCGAGACATTTTGAGGGTGAAGAAAATCCATAAAAACAAGAAAATATATTAAAATAAATTGAAATAATCAAAGTATGGAACTCATCCAAGGAGCGGCGGTGGTCTGCTCGGTAGAGCGTCTGACAATCACGCGGATACAAAACATTTTTTTTCTTTCTTTAAATCATAGTTGCCCTCATATTTTATTTTCAAGAATTCGTGTTTATTTTCAAGGCATCACTCTGAAAGACGCGTGTGTTTGGAATGCTATGCTTTTCTCCATGCTGCATGGAAATAATAATTCAAATTATTATTATTATTATTATTATTAGTAGTAGTAGTAGTAGTAGTAGTAGTAGTAGTAGTAGTAGTAGTAGTAGTAGTAGTAGTAGTAGTAGTAGAAGTAATAGTAGTACCAGATCTTTGACTGTGATAAATTGGCCATTTAATTTGTTTTCCGCAGCATTTTTCATAATATTTCACAAGCTCAAGGGGGGGCTAAACCCAAGACTAGTAGAGTAGAAGGCTGGAGCCATACCTGATCACGTGGTCCTTGACGTCAGGCGTGACGTCACGCGCGGACAGATCGCTCTACGCTCCGGTTTCGCAGCCGAATCAAAGCAGTAATTATGAACAAAAAAGAGCCGTAATTATGCCCAGAAGCTAATTGGGAGTGAATACACAGACTTACTTAGGATCCGACATAACGTATGTCCTTACAGTTGGATTACACAGCCATTTACACACACATTTTATCGGCAGTTTATATGTCGTCACATTCCTCTGTGAAACATTAGTTTCATGTAAAATTGCGGTTAATACACCTAGTAATGCGTTTTGTTAGGGCAGAAAGAAAAATATATATGTTGAATGCGTAAAATAATTTTGTTAAATAAAGAAAGGCAGAAAGCCAAAATTATGGATAAGTTGAATATGTAAAAGAAAACAATCTCGTCTATTCCTCTCTTTTAGGAGTGAGAGAGGAGCTGTTTTCACTTAACTTCTTCAAATTTGGTAACTTTGCTTCGACTATTGGTATTTATTTCTTAATTAATTTTCCTTATTCAGATTACAATTCTGAGTCTTATGAATCTTTGAACTACACAGGGAGGAATGTGAGGAAGTTCCGTGTGTATTATGTAACACACACTTTAAAAAACTTTTCACTGAACGAAAACTTGAGACATAGAACTGAAGAAAGTCGAGGGTCACTTTATATACTTATACCTATATATAATCAGTGGAATGTCGAACAGGGGTGCCTACAGGCGGGTATGTGAAAGCTGGTTGAGTCCACTTAACTTTGGGAGGGGGGGATTGTGATGAAAATTTGACTGAATAAATAATAGAACAATGGAGGACGGAAGTTGATCTACGTTGTCATTTAAGCATCACTCGTATATAAATAGTAAGTTGTGTATTTTGAAGTGTATGGTAGCCTGATGTTGTGTAATGAGACTACTGGTATTACACTCCACTAACAAGTCTCGTTAGATGCGATGTGTTCAGTTATATATTGTCGCCAGCTGTTTTTATTTTTTCATCGGAGATCACGACACGTCGCAACACCTCACTGAAGGCATTGTGAACTGCAACACCTCACAACCCACCAGGGTGCGAAATCATTGAAAACTGGTGAGAGGGAGAAAGTTCGTAACCTACAACCCCCCTCCCCACAAACATATGTGTGAATTATACGATGTACATATTTGTAATGTTATTAAAAGTAAAAATAAATTACTCAATTAAAATAATTATTGTGATTATTAATTAGAAATTAATTTGTTACTTTCATACATATCAGATAGTGTTAAGCAGCTAAATAATTCCATTACTAACCGGTTAAAGATGTTAATAAATTATGACATAGTTGAAGTGGTTTTATAACGTGTAAGTTTTTGTTTAGTTTGTGCACTATGTTAATATAAATCAATTAGATTTCATAGTTATTATTGTTTTGCATTCTTGTTTTACTTTTACTGTGCGTATTGATGTAGATTTGTTAATGATCTCTTGAGACAGAAAGCATTCAACACTCACAACTACACTAATTTGTGTGTGTTTTCAATATTATTCTTAGTAAAGTATATTTGAAATTTAAAGTAATTGCTTATCTTTTCATTGTTATAACAAAAACTCTTTTCCCCGGGAAATTTTTGGTGTTTTTTTTTTTGTGGCCAAGATTGTTGGTGGGGGAAATCCCCTCGTCCCCTCCAGGATTTCGCACCCTGAACCCAACAATCGAGAAATACAAGAAAAAAGGAGCGAAAAGAACAAAACAGATCAGCCTTTCCACGTTTCTTTCCGTATGGGGTAAAGACTCAGCTAGGTTTTGTCCGCCCAATGACGTCACACCCGCGGCAGTCGCGAAAAGAGGCGTGTCTGACCCCAGCCTTTCCTTCTAGTAGTCTTTGGCTAAACCCCGTAACCCTCCTTTGCGTACGCCACTGCTCTCATATGCTCTTTAAGGCGAGGAGATACAGTTACGCACCATGTGTGCATTTATTTGAATACCGTCGAAATGGGCAATGCTACTGAAGAAAAACGTGGGGGTACAAGAGAGTATGAATTTCCCCACATGTGGTAGGTCGAAGCGTTTTTCAAAGTTGATTATTAAGCTAGATACGACCTGTAAAATATATGACGAATAAGAATTTTCTGAATCCCATGTATTCCTTATGGGGAATCAACTTCAACATCAAGTTACGACAATCAAATGGAAGTTTAGACTTTTCTGCTGGGAAATCACTTCTTCGATGATTTCACGCATGAGGAAATCAACTGATTTGGGGTAAGAGACGTCGTCAAGCCAAGTTGAAGAGCCTTTTCGGTACCAAAAGAGTTCCCTTGAAGATTGGTGGATTGAGAGCTGAAAAAGTGGAAATCAAGGGTGCAAGATCGGGGGGGGGGGTTAAGGAGGATGTGGAATAAATTTACTCATTTCATTAAGAAAATATTGGCATCAGGGACGTAGCTAGGTTGATCAGTTTGGGGGGGCCCAAAACTTAAGATTTTTTTATCAGACCTTTAAAAACTAACAAACTATTAATATACCATATAGGCCTACATATAAGTACAGTATGTGTGTGTGCCTTTTATATATATATATATATATATATATATATATATATATATATATATATATATATATATAAAGCACACACACATACTGTACTTATATGTAGGCCTATATGGTATATTATATATTAATAGTTATATATATATATAAATATATAGCCTATTTGCAGAATGAACTTGTTAACTTAATGGCATCTAGACAGTCTTTAAAACTCCATATAGGAGTCAGATTATGTCTTATGTCAGATTTGAGACACCAAGAACAATGTCATTAGTCCTTACTCCTTAGATTTGTAAATTTGCTCGAAGAAAATTGAGAAGTAGAGAAAACCCTCTTCCGTGGGTTTACGAGAGGGTGCTGGAATCAGGTGTACAAGTATGACAACGGCGCGAAAATGAAATGTTTGTGTAATGAGTTCAAGATAGGCGTTCCATGTATATTGTTTATACCAGAATCTAATCCGGCGTCCTTTAGTGCAATGCGACACCGTTAACCACTATTCTATGGGACATGCCCGAGACTTTTGTGTCGTCGTACTGTACACATTGGAGAATGATGACGATATATAAGAAATTTTATGCACACATCTAATTTCTTAAAAGTTATCTTATTTTTCTCTGAATACAATAGAAATAGCAATAGAAATAACAAAATTCCCGCGTGCGAAAGTTATTACGCTCTCGTCTTTGGTAACACAGGTTCAAGGTTCGATCCCTGGTAGGAACGCCAAAATTTCTGTGATGGCCAAACATCGTGAGGACAATTGGGAAGCTAGTTGAAATCAATGTGTAAGCGAATTCCACTCTCAAAACTAGATGGGACTTGCTATGATGACCACGCGTCACCGAATGGAAAAACACTTCGGAGGCTTTGTCCTTCAAAATTAATTTTACTGAATAATTGTAGTTTTCTTTAGAGGACCTAAACATTGCTTTTTTGCGCAGTACAATGTTAGTAGTGGGGTTTGTGGTATTATAAACTCAACAAATGATGAGCCCCCCTCAGGCAGATTTGGCTACACTTAAAACAAGCTCAACATGCCCATATGAGCTTTTTGCTCAAGTGTAGCACCCTGTCTAACCCAAGATTTTTGTAAAAATGCCCTCGGGAATTTCCCGAAACTACAGTGTACAAATGATGAGCCCCCTCAGATTGATTTGGCTACACTTACAAAATCTACATCTGTCAGATTGTTGTCCATAAGCTTGATAAAAATATGCCCCTTTTGATATTGTTTTGGATACACTTGAAATTAAGCCAAAATCCTCATAAAACCCACACCCACCCACACATACACACACATACACACACACACACACACACACACACACATATATATACAGTATATAAAGCATATTGCTGAACCCAATTGATATTTTTTTATTAAGTATAGAGTTTTGATTTGAACCCCAAGAAATTTTATATAAATACCAAAGCCAAAAATATTAATACACATACACACACACACACACACAAAATATACAAAGCACACTGCTGAACCCAACTTATATTTTTTATTAAGCATAGAATTTTGATTTGACCCCAAGAAATTTTATATAATAAACAACAACAAAAATGCCAAATCAAAAATATTGTAATCAATGCAATAAGAATATATCCAGCCCCAATTGGGTTAGGCACCAAAAAAATTGTAATCCAGATAAAAGCAGAATACTCACAAAAATATGCCCCAAATGCCATAGAGAATATAGCATGCAATACTTCACATATAAACATACAGATACTTCTTCTGCACAGTCATCAATATTGCCAAACAAAATTGATTGGAAATATTGGTGTGATTGCCCTGTATAACTTAGATTGCAAGGCCAAATTTTGTAATTTTCTGAGCTCTTCACTATTTTTCTCCCTTTTGCAATAGGGTATATCATGTATGTGTTTCCGGCATAATCATACTGCATTTCTACAAGAAATTAAAAATTTACATTAAAACAGGACATTAGATACAAAAATATCTCGTTTCTGTCAGAAATTACATCAAAATTGTCTGCAAAACTTATGTTTCTTTTGAAATCATTAGGGGAGCAGATGTTGTTGCATCCTATAGTTAGGAATGAAAGATTTGGATATGATGTGATAATTCTGCTTATGTTGTCATGATCTGGTTTGTATGGAAAATGAACCCATTTAACAGCATCTGGGTTCTTGGATAGACCTGTGTAATTTGTCTGTTCCAGAACAAACTCATCATGATCCGGAATGTAATTAAAAGTTAAAAATTTGCCAGTTGTTCCCCACAGTTTAGTTTTTATACACGATTTTGTAAAATTTGGAAACAGGTGTGTGAGAATAACAGGGCAAAAATAATTGTCAACAATTTCACACCCAACCCAATATCCAGAATAACAATTATAGAGCCACAGATCCTCAAGTGTTATTTTACCTAAAACTAAATATTGTATGTGTGTTCCTCTAGATCCGATACTCTCTATTGTTGCAACACCATTCTTCCCAACATTATTAAACTCATCAACAAAATAGCTAAGCTCCTCAGATTTAACAAACTTGCTCATCTACAAAAAAATAAGAGTTAAGCATAAATGCAAAAATTATTGTGATTTCCACTGAATTCAAGATATACCCTAATAAAAATATATCTTATACCCTTGGGTATGATAATTTTACGGCTCTTGCCCGGGTGAATAGTTTCACCTACAAATACACGGTTGTTGAAATACTCAACACCAATATAGTGAATTGTTGGGTTTTGAATGCAAATTTTGACATAATTTGTTTTAAAATATTTTCTGTCTGTTCTTCTTATTATTCTTGTCCCATATCCCGTTAGTGGCTTATAAGATTTTAATTTAATTCCTCTCCTATTATACAACTCAAAATGTGTTTTGGGATTTCTGCTGGGCATCTACAATTGAAAAATTGTTAATGTTATCACATCCAATCTCATATTCAATATCTTCCTGACCATCTATTATCAAAAAATTAGATTCGGATGGGTAAATTGTAACTCTCATTACTTCCCCAAGTTCAATATTAAAATATGACAGAGTACATTTCTTGAAGAAGTAATTGTTTTTTGTGATAATCATAACATATGTCTCTTCTGTGTCTTTATTCCTAACAAAACCTCTTCCAATGCCACGCATTTCAGATAAAAATCTAATGGGGCGATCCTTATAAGAATAAACAATAGCTTGGGTTAATGGATCCATGCTACAAAAGAATCAAAAATAAACTCCAAATCTATACATCAATCCCAAAAATACCTCATTCTTGTATCTTGTATTGATAGCTCTTAAAGTGATTTTATCTTTCAAATCATACAGATTATATCCTATGGTGATGTATTTCAAGTTTGGATAATATTTTAGGTTAGTGTATATAGTTTTGTAACCACCAACAAGATCAAAATGCATCCATTCTGTACTGTAGTCCATAAGCAAATCGGGGGAAGCATTGCAGAATAATCTTAGAACTTAGCCATTGTCTATTGGGTTGAAACAAATATCAACTCCATGATAATAAATTTTATTGTTTGTTTTTGTGACAAAATACCCTATTAAATTTGGAATGTATGACCCAACCTCAAACTCAAATACATTTGCATTTTGGCATTTTATAAAAACAAAATGCAAACATATTTTGACAGAAGAAACATTGCATAGTACATTAAATCTGACATTCTTGTTGATTCTATAAGGCATGAATTTTCAACTCTATCAGAGTATGATTTTTTGCAGTTAGGAATGAGACAGAGTTTAGGTGGTTGCTTGACAGGGATCATAGTTTTGGGTATGTAAGCATAGGGCTGGGTGATTGCATACATTACCATGAATCACAGGTATATCACTATAGAATAGATGCATTCATGCTTCACTGTTATTACAGATTCTATGTAATATGGTTCAGCAAGGCATCTGCTGAATTGCACAATAATTTTTTTGTATTTATCTACATACCCCAACTTCATATAAATAATAGGGGTTGGTTTAGATTTAATGGTGCAGACATTATAACAGATGGGGAGGGGAATATATATGATGGGGGCAAATGCCTCATGAATGTAAAATTCAACAATTCTTCTTATGCTGCATGTTTTAATGAGTTACTCATGTACATGCTTAGTGTGTAGAATTATATGCTATTAACATAGAAATACCTATTGCATGCAAAATAATGTATTGATAAATTTTTTTTAGATATGGCGCCCCCACCTGATTATAATTCATTTTATGGACCATATGTCTACACGGGCCCATTGTCCGAGTATAAAGGATCTTTTATTGTATTTAATGAGGAAGGGCAACCATTTATAGTTGATTCCATTCAAAATTCCAAAAACACTATTCACAGCAAGAATAAGATTCTAGGTCCTGACCATGGTGTTACACCCCTATCACATCAGTGTGTAGAGATTCTGCTTGATCACAACATGAGTTTTGTGGGCAAGCAAAATTTTGGATTTTGTTTGTGAGGGATTATACTTGGATGTTGATTGCAGAGACATGTTGAGCACCAAGCTTGTATATTTCTCTAAACCAGATTCGCTCAGGAATAATGCTGAGGAGATTAAAAAATTGAACACTGTTGTGAAAATTCTCATAGTGCATCTGAAAAATGAATTTATTGATGATCACACAACCCTGGAGGATCTGGAATTTATATCAAACATAAATCTGGTGTGCATATATAATCTGTCTGCAAAACAAGATGTTATGGATGGGTTTAAGAAAATGTTTAGGGGTGATCACTTGTACTGGGACAGATCTGATTACAAACGCAATTATTCCTCACCAGACAAGCAATTTGTATGTGCATACTCATATGATTATCTGGACACTATTGGGGGATCCAGAACTGAAAGTGCAAAGGTCAAGTGGCTTTTACAAGATACAGATTTTTCAGAAAGCAGGCAATTCAAAAGGGTGTTTAAAAACCTGCACATTGTTCAGTTTGTTGGGGGGAATAATAGGAAAATACATGTGAGCCTTAGGGATCAGTTGAGACTCATGCTCCATTATAAGATAGTACATCCAATTTTGTATAACATCTATAATATCAACGAGCCTGTAGTTCAATTTTTTAGTTTTTAATTTGTTTGTTTTGCCTTTTCAAGCAATGGAGGATCCACCACAGTCCATAAAATTTGTTGAGATTGGAGCATCTAGAAAAAAATGGAAGAAAGTTCAGATATACCCATTCATAAAAAAATTTGATCTCTATTTTGACGACAAAGTTGATATTGAGAAAGTCAGGTCTCAGCTCAGGCCAGAATTGAGAAAGAAGCTCTCACTGAAATATGGGAGGCCCGTTGTGAAACAATATCAAAATGCATACAGATTAAATTTGTACGGTGAGAAATTCCTGCAATGTGTAACAAATGTGGGTCACACTTTTCTTCTCTCCCCATATTATGACATGATCCCAAACACAGAAACAGTCACATGGATCCATTTTGATAGTATCCCCACAGATGAGGATAGGAAAATCCTCATAGAGAAATTTCCAAATTTAAAATATGTCACTGTGTATCACAGCTTGTGCTCACCAGAAGATATTTGTAATATTCCAGATTTCTGTAAAGATTTGAAGGATCTAGGTGTAAATGAATTATATTTGTACATGATGAATGAGTATCACATCAACCATGAGGCCATGAGTCTCGGCATTACAGCAGAGGATTATGGAACATATGGTGTCTGTGTTTAATGCAGTGCATTTTCTTACAGATGATTGTTTTTCTTGGCTTATACTTAATATATGCAGCCATTCAATCTTGATGTGCCATAGCTCATGCCTTTGATCAGAACAAATATGTAATCAATGCAATATCAAGTTTCACCGCATTGCTTCAATCAATTACAATAGTTGTAAATTTGTGTCTCCTTATCAATTATGGACATGATGGATATAGAAGAGAGCATATTTATTGATAAAAACAATGTTGAATCCCTGCTCGCATTGGATGTTTTAACCTATGATATAATGGAGCTAGGTCCTATTAGGTTTAAGATGTTTGCACAGATTGTAAATAAAATAAAATATGCAAAACTTGTAAGGGCAACAATTATAAGCACAAGATTGGATCAATTTAGAGAATTGAAAGACTTCACACAGAACATTGATATATTTTCATTCAGCCAAAATTCAAAAATTATATCCATTCCCAGGTATCACCAGTATAGGTCAAATTATGGAATAACATATTACAACCCAACAAATATTATAAACACATCACCTCTTGCTCAAATATATCATGCAGAAGCTGAGATTGACCCGCTTGTAGAATGGCTTCACTTTTATGAACTTCCAGACAGTTTGGATTCTGTTTCAAATTTAAGAAACCTGAAATACATAAGCTTTGGGAGTTTTGTTTGCAACCCGTACAATATTATTTTTCCTACATTTGTAGACAATATATTGCACAGTCCCGAACTGCTGAAGCTCCAATTGCAGTATAATTTTTTTGTATGATATGGAATCGTGGAAAAATGATTACTCCATGCCATCGCTTGGAATTATAATTTTATGCGGTGCGTGCCTTGTAATGGTACTTGTGATATTAATTGTATTAGAATGGGTGTGACAGAATCCAAGGACTTAACATGTTCCACAGCAATGCTGTACTACAGAATCAATGCTGATCTTAGAAACAACATATTCCCACTCAAGGAACTTGAAATTGTTAGCAAAAAAAATATTGTTAGCACGTCTCTGTGCAATTTTCCTATCCTATCTGTCAAGTGTGATGAGCAAATTAAAATACTCACCCAAAAAAATGTTTCCAGGATACAATACCTGGAGCTTGGCATGGTGCAATTTTTTGAATTTAAAAAAATTGCAGAGATATCAGAATCAAAATACATACATTGTTACATAATTAACACAAACTCATCCCCAGATGACATATGCAGCAATGTCGATGTATTTGAGTTTGAGGTTGGGTCATACATTCCAAATTTAATAGGGTATTTTGTCACAAAAACAAACAATAAAATTTATTATCATAGAGTTGATATTTGTTTCAACCCAATCGACAATGGCCAAGTTCTAAGATTATTCTGCAATGCTTCCCCCGATTTGCTTATGGACTACAGTACAGAATGGATGCATTTTGATCTTGTTGGTGGTTACAAAACTATATACACTAACCTAAAATATTATCCAAACTTGAAATACATCACCATAGGATATAATCTGTATGATTTGAAAGATAAAATCACTTTAAGAGCTATCAATACAAGATACAAGAATGAGGTATTTTTGGGATTGATGTATAGATTTGGAGTTTATTTTTGATTCTTTTGTAGCATGGATCCATTAACCCAAGCTATTGTTTATTCTTATAAGGATCGCCCCATTAGATTTTTATCTGAAATGCGTGGCATTGGAAGAGGTTTTGTTAGGAATAAAGACACAGAAGAGACATATGTTATGATTATCACAAAAAACAATTACTTCTTCAAGAAATGTACTCTGTCATATTTTAATATTGAACTTGGGGAAGTAATGAGAGTTACAATTTACCCATCCGAATCTAATTTTTTGATAATAGATGGTCAGGAAGATATTGAATATGAGATTGGATGTGATAACATTAACAATTTTTCAATTGTAGATGCCCAGCAGAAATCCCAAAACACATTTTGAGTTGTATAATAGGAGAGGAATTAAATTAAAATCTTATAAGCCACTAACGGGATATGGGACAAGAATAATAAGAAGAACAGACAGAAAATATTTTAAAACAAATTATGTCAAAATTTGCATTCAAAACCCAACAATTCACTATATTGGTGTTGAGTATTTCAACAACCGTGTATTTGTAGGTGAAACTATTCACCCGGGCAAGAGCCGTAAAATTATCATACCCAAGGGTATAAGATATATTTTTATTAGGGTATATCTTGAATTCAGTGGAAATCACAATAATTTTTGCATTTATGCTTAACTCTTATTTTTTTGTAGATGAGCAAGTTTGTTAAATCTGAGGAGCTTAGTTATTTTGTTGATGAGTTTAATAATGTTGGGAAGAATGGTGTTGCAACAATAGAGAGTATCGGATCTAGAGGAACACACATACAATATTTAGTTTTAGGTAAAATAACACTTGAGGATCTGTGGCTCTATAATTGTTATTCTGGATATTGGGTTGGGTGTGAAATTGTTGACAATTATTTTTGCCCTGTTATTCTCACACACCTGTTTCCAAATTTTACAAAATCGTGTATAAAAACTAAACTGTGGGGAACAACTGGCAAATTTTTAACTTTTAATTACATTCCGGATCATGATGAGTTTGTTCTGGAACAGACAAATTACACAGGTCTATCCAAGAACCCAGATGCTGTTAAATGGGTTCATTTTCCATACAAACCAGATCATGACAACATAAGCAGAATTATCACATCATATCCAAATCTTTCATTCCTAACTATAGGATGCAACAACATCTGCTCCCCTAATGATTTCAAAAGAAACATAAGTTTTGCAGACAATTTTGATGTAATTTCTGACAGAAACGAGATATTTTTGTATCTAATGTCCTGTTTTAATGTAAATTTTTAATTTCTTGTAGAAATGCAGTATGATTATGCCGGAAACACATACATGATATACCCTATTGCAAAAGGGAGAAAAATAGTGAAGAGCTCAGAAAATTACAAAATTTGGCCTTGCAATCTAAGTTATACAGGGCAATCACACCAATATTTCCAATCAATTTTGTTTGGCAATATTGATGACTGTGCAGAAGAAGTATCTGTATGTTTATATGTGAAGTATTGCATGCTATATTCTCTATGGCATTTGGGGCATATTTTTGTGAGTATTCTGCTTTTATCTGGATTACAATTTTTTTGGTGCCTAACCCAATTGGGGCTGGATATATTCTTATTGCATTGATTACAATATTTTTGATTTGGCATTTTTGTTGTTGTTTATTATATAAAATTTCTTGGGGTCAAATCAAAATTCTATGCTTAATAAAAAATATAAGTTGGGTTCAGCAGTGTGCTTTGTATATTTTGTGTGTGTGTGTGTGTGTATGTGTATTAATATTTTTGGCTTTGGTATTTATATAAAATTTCTTGGGGTTCAAATCAAAACTCTATACTTAATAAAAAAATATCAATTGGGTTCAGCAATATGCTTTATATACTGTATATATATATGTGTGTGTGTGTGTGTGTGTGTGTGTATGTGTGTGTATGTGTGGGTGGGTGTGGGTGGGTGTGGGTTTTATGAGGATTTTGGCTTAATTTCAAGTGTATCCAAAACAATATCAAAAGGGGCATATTTTTAACAAGCTTATGGACAACAATCTGACAGATGCAGATTTTGTAAGTGTAGCCAAATCAATCTGAGGGGGCTCATCATTTGTACACTGTAGTTTCGGGAAATTCCCGAGGGCATTTTTACAAAAATCTTGGGTTAGACAGGGTGCTACACTTGAGCAAAAAGCTCATATGGGCATGTTGAGCTTGTTTTAAGTGTAGCCAAATCTGCCTGAGGGGGGCTCATCATTTGTTGAGTTTATAATACCACAAACCCCACTACTAATGTTGTTTTCTTTCACCCTACTTTTATAGTTTTTCATTCAAAGGATTCCACTCCCGAAGCATGAGCATGACGCGCTACGAAACCACAGGTCCCAGTTTCGGACCTTGGACAGGTGTGGTTGCAACATGTCTCTCGCATCGCTATTCCTTCGAATCATCATTCAATCTCATCGTCGCATTTACCCCAAGAGGTAGAAAAGCGGCGTAAAATAACGAAATAGAAATGATTGATTGACTTGGTTCATTTTACTTCACTTTTCTGATACTTTTTGGCTAATCGTGAAGATGAGAATGAGTTAAGATTAAATTGATGAAAGGACCATCACAAAGAAGACACATGCCTAGGCCGGGATTCGAACCCGGGACACACTGTTTCGTAGCGTAACCTGCTAACCACTCCACCACGGAGTTATCGACCCAAATAGAAATGAAAATTAGAAAATGCCGTCTTGAATTTGCAGGAACCGAGTTCATCACGAAGGGCAAAAGATTTTCGCTCCCACTAGGATAGGCAAATAACAGGAAATACTTGATAAGTAATTTGGCTCTCCATATTTCATGATATTATTATGTAAGTAACAATTATTTGTTATATAACTTCGGATTAATTCTATTTGTATGTCTAGTCAACTTTCCCTCCTAAGCAGCAGCCACAGTGTCTGCATTTGCGGGTGGAGGCCAGAGTTGTTAAAGGTCCAGGAATTTTAAATAAATTCAATTCCCGTCCAGGAGAGAAAATCAGCAAGCGTAAATGGGTTCTGGACCGTAAGGAACCTTCTTATCTGTAAAGTTTTCAATTCGGTCCAGGAATATTTTTTCAAGATGAATTTAAATTCGGTACAGGAACCTTATTTCCTGATGAATTTAAATACGGTCTACGAACATTTTTTTTCCGGATCAGTTTAAATAGGGTCCAAGTTCCGTATTGGAATGAAACAATTCGCAATTTGGTACGAATTTAAATTGGCGAGAAAAAAAGTTCCTGTCCTGTTACGGAACCCTATAGAACAAATTAGAATGTATGCGTTCCTTGATCTTTAACAATTCCAAGGTTGTTAATGGTCCAGGAATTGTAAATAAATTCATTTCCCATCCGGGAGAAAAAAATCGGCAAGTGTAAATGGGTTCTAGGCTTCAATTCGGTCCAAGAACTTGTTTTCCGTATGAATTTAAATACGGTGTAGGGACTCTTTTTCCAGTTGAATTTTAATACGGTCTAGGAATGTTATTTGCGGCTGAATTTAAACACTGACCATTGAACTTTTTTCCGGATCAATTAAAATTCGGTAAAGGTAAAGATAAAAAAATGTAAAGTGCTCCCCTGTGCTTAGCACAACGCCATGAAGGCATATAGGGGGTGTGGGGGTAACGTCCCACACTTTCTTGATCCGGTCGTGAGTGGGGGTGATGTGATCAGCATCACGCCCCTGACCGCCTTTACCCCCCAGGGTTTCCCCCAGGTACCCATGTTATTCGACGCTGGGTGGGCGCCGGGGCCGCTTCCATCATTAGAAAAGTTCCCGGATTTGATGCAGGGATACTTTTCCGGATCAATATAAATACGATCCAGTAACGTTTTCTTAATGAAACAATACCCTACTTGGACCGAATTAAAATGGTTCCGGTCCTGCAACGGAACTCAATAAAATCTATTACAACTTATGGCTTCCTGGACCTTTGACAACCCTGGTCTAAATTAAGAAAAATCACAAAAAGTCATAAAAATATGCAGAATTTTTAAACGTAATATTTCTAGAGCATATACACTACTATAAAAAGTTTACTTCATACCTCGTTTCCTTCCATAAATGAAACGTGACTTATTCTTCATCACATGTGATATCAACTGCCCTGGGAGTCAAACCCCTGCTCCTGTGTGGTAGTCGGACACCAATTTAGAACGTCAATATGTTGGACATTTGGTCGATTTTTTTTTTTTCGGGAGGACAACAAGCTGGCAGCTTCACACTCGAGATTTCACTTCGCCGGCCCCCGTGGCGTAGTGGTTAGCACATCGTGACACCGTGTCCGGGACACCTGGCATAGGTGTCCCGGACTGGGCATGGGAGTTTGTGATTGTCCATTGATCAATTTCATCATATCGTCACTAATCCCCATCTTCGCAATGAGCCAAATGTGGCAGAAAAGCGAAGTAAAATGAACCAAATCAATCAAAATTTCACTCGCAATGTATGAAAACGAGATCACAAGCACTCCGTGATCCTACCGGAATCTCGCGTTTACAGAAGCTAACTATGGAACCACTTCTCGGATGAAACTGTACTTCGAACTATCTGACAATCATCAATTGTCTACCAATCAACGCAGTAGGGCGATGTTTCTTGAAAATGCGTGGAAAGTTACCAAGGGAGTCGGTACAATACAAAGGCTTATTATGGTTCATTGCAGGTTATGAGCACAAGGGTTGAGTGTGGGAACCTGAGATACCGCGACATCTTTGTCATTCATCTCCCGCCAGAAAAGGGACAAACAGTAGAATTTTGTCTCTTGCAAATTGAAAAGCATATGTCCATCCTGAACCATAAAGTAATTAACCCAGATAGTCCTAGCTACCTGCAGCTAAATCTTCTTGTTTGTGCGCTACCGATAAAGAGAAGATTTTGTGGGAGGGGGTGACCTGGCTTAGGCCTCTGGTGTGCATGAAGGGAAAGTATGTTTTCAAAAGGTCCCCGACTTCCCAGAAACGGAGGGCCCATAAAATCACCGCATTTCCTACCAACACATCTGTTTGTGTTCAACCAAAGTGTATGTCACAGTAGGATCCGAGCGCTTCGAGTTCTGTCGGTTGCGGTACTTCTTGTGTCAGTTGTCAACATGGAGCCAATCGCCAAGGTCGTTTCACCTATGAATCGGTTCTTCAGCCCGAGTGGCAAAATACATATTGTACGGAGGAAAGTTGCACCGGAAAATTACCTTCTTAAATACGATGAAACCTGTAAAACATCCAAAGATATTTATTCGGCTGTGGTCCCTCTGACAAAACATCAATGTTCTCAAAATTCTTCGAACGGACTGTGTAAAACATTGCAATACTACAAAAACTGAACCTGCTCTGCAACACAAGGAAAATGTCTCATTAAGCAATCAATGTGCCTTTGCAAAGTTGGTAAGTTTAGTATGGCACTTTCTTTTAAATAATGCTGATGGAATAAATCAATAAAGTTTGTTAAATTACAACGACTCCTTACCACAAGAATATAATTATTCTTTACGGATATCCCCTATAACGGTTAGGGGTTCGACGTGCTGACCCCACGTCACCCCATTACTGGTTAAAGACCTCCACACCTCTACGTAGGATTGTGGGAGGGAGACTGGCAGTCGGAAGATAGGCCAAGGCTCTTCCAGGGCTGTCGAACCATGGGTAATTATTTTTTTATAGATGCTTAAATATATGTGCAACCACACATGTCTTTCCAGTGACTTATTGCAAGGGTTTGGTATTGTACTTGACTCAATGAAATAAACTTACTGTGTCAGGCAGATTCATACGAACAAAAATAGCCACAATAATAATAATAATTTACTTCAAAATGACAAGAATGTATTTACTTGTTCTTGTTAAAAAAATTTATTCTTCGAAACGTTTGTTAAGGAATTGAGTTGAGTTGGTGGTTTAAGTCCACTTTATACACAGTAAGGCTAATCGGGACTGAACCTACAGTTTGAAGTAAGATCCGGACCACTATGTGCCTCCACCCATGTATCGAACCCGAGACCCCTCGATTACAAGGCAATGACGATATCACTGCGTCATCGGGGAGGCATCGTTTGTTAAAGAGGATTCTCGCCGGACCCTGTGGCCGAATGGTTAGCACATCGCGCTGCGACGCCAAGGGTCCCGGGTTCGAATCCCGCTCGGGCTTGGTTGTTTGTGAATGTCCATTCATCAATTTCATCATTTCATCACTCATCCCCATCTTCGCAAATTAGCCAAGAGGCACAAAACGCGAAGTAAACTAAATCAATCAATTAAGGAGGATTCTCAAAATTGGTCTTCACGAAATCGAGAAAAATATGCTACTCAAGAAATCGTACAGTTTGTGAAGATAATTACTTTTAACACGTTGCGTGTTTTAGACTGTCCCAATACAAGAATAGTTATTTGATGCGAATACTACTTACCCGAAGATATGATAATCTACTTAGGCATCCTGCCATCATTATGGTACTTATTTTAGCTTGTATTTCGCTCTGATTCGGGACCACGTGTAACTGTTTGCATATATGTGGTTTACCGCTGCCAAGCGGTTGTTCTTCAACCTGGTCACAAACTACTCAAGCTCGAAACATTGTTTGGACGCAACGGCAACATCGAACGCCCAACCCTGCCTGTTGTTGAGGGGTGGAAAGACCGCAACTTCAAAATTCCGAGAAACATCGAAGTGCTAGGTTCCTACACTGACATCCACTATAGCTAGAACCAGGAAAACGAGAAAGAAATGTAATGTTTGGGGTTCGTGCCACTCAAATTCAAGAACAGTGTTTCAAACTGAAAGCAAAATGTACTGAAACAGTATTTTGCAATATTTGTCATGAATGTAAAATTTTTAGCAAATGTAGAACAGTTTGCCGGGGCCACGTGAATGTTTCGGAGGGCCGGTGCCCCCCCGTGCCCCTCCCTAACGACGTCCCTGATTGGCATCCTGAATTCTTAGGAGTTGGCAACCTGAATTCTTAGGAGTTGGCAACCTGAATTCTTAGGAGTTGGCAACCTGGATTCTTAGGAGTTGGCAACCTGGATTCTGAGGAGTTGGCAACCTGAATTCTTTATGAGTTGGCAACCTGAATTCGTAGGAGTTGGCAACCTGAATTCTTAGGAGTTGGCAACCTGAATTCTTAGGAGTTGGCAACCTGGATTCTTAGGAGTTGGCAACCTGGATTCTTAGGAGTTGGCAACCTGAATTCTTTATGAGTTGGCAACCTGAATTCGTAGGAGTTGGTAACCTAATTCTTAGAAGTTTGCAACCTGGCTGCTGTTGGGATGACAACGTAGCTTCGCCGAAGAAATCAAAAGCGAGCAAAATGTGTGTGCCTAACCACTTATACGAACCTGTAGTTTATGCGAGCCGTCTTCTCTCTTCCTCCACAGTCAAGGATCACGTGTCGTAGTGAGCTAGTCCAGGTTTTGGACTCAGCATACGCCACTGGTCGGAAGTGTTCGCCCCCCCCCCTTCCCCCCCGCTTGACACTTATTGTTCTTTAGCCCACAAATAACATTGTAGAATCTACATAATTCAATGCGTATTCACAAGCGCAACAATGGCACTCCAATTGATGAACCTGAACGTTAAATGATAAGCAAACTTCTAACACCGCAGTGTTGCCATCCTAAACACAAACGCTACGAACTTATGCATCAACCCAATATACGGGAAGTCACAAAGTGGTCGTACCGCCCTTGTATTTTCGGCACTATGATGATTATGGTTGAATGCTTGATATGAGCACATACCTGATGGTTTAAGTGTCCAGAACATCGGTATGGAGACCGTCTTTTTCGTAGCACGACCGAACTCTGCGCCATATTTTGGCGCACTTCGCGATGCAAGTGTGAATAAGACCTTTTTCCGGGCGGTGACGTTCACCTAAATAACGTTCTGAAGGGCCTCCCAAGAAGTTCCAGAGCTGGTTAATCAATAACACAAGTATGTGTTCATATCAAGTAATCAGACTATTACCATCATAGTGTCTAAAATAAAGGGGAGGTACGCCCACTTTGTGATCATCCTGTACATATACATACAAGAGCAGTTCAATAGAAAAGCAGACAGAGAAGAAAGAGAAATAGCAGAATAACAAAGAAGGAACAGACAGAAAATGGGAGTGCAAAACATAGAATAAGAAATGATAAAGAGGGAAGAAAGCAAACACGAACTAATTTGTATAAGAAGGTGCAAGGCAAGAAGGAAGTAAGAGTGTTACAAATAAAAGGGAGGGAGAAAAGAGAATTAGGCATTTTCTTAAAGCCTAACTATAGCCTATTTTGGGGGGAGCAGGAATGATATTCAAAGTCCTTGCCTTGACTCATTTTCACCGAACAGGTGCCCCCGACGGGACTTGCTCCGAGTTGATAACCTTCCTGGAGATGAGGACTTCTAGAAAAAGGTATTTAAATTTAAAGAAGTTGGCAATTTTTTCTTTTGTAACACACCCTTTCTGCGGACGCCCATGATTTCTTATGATCAACACAATAACAATAACAAACCAAGTTGAAGAGTACCTGAACCTTCTTCCCAGAAAAAGTACTACTACTACTAATAATAATATTAATAGTAATAATAATTATTATTTACTTCGGTTCTTGGATTAGTAATTAATGAACTTCATTTAGGTTTTTTGGCTAAAAAGCAATATGCATTTACTTTTTCTAATTTGAAATGACTGACTGGTTCGCATCCCCACCCCCACCCCTTTCTCTCGATGCTCATAAGGTAGTCTGCGAGAGTACTTTTCAAGGTTAACATCTCGTTCTAGGTACAAAATAGTAAGTTGGCAACTCTGTATTTCGGTCTTATCGAGGTGGATCTGTGATTACTCGGTAGGTGGAGCGCGCGGCTGGATCACGCACAGCATGACTTGTGGCGCTTGTAGCGGAGACTGCAGAAAGTAACTCAGCATCGTGCAGCAGATCTGTCTGCGTGATTTATTACGAAACTTATAACATAATACAATGATCACGAATAGATTGCGGGTGCAAATTTCCCTCGGCTTGAAAACTTGACCAAACTTTGCAAACATGAAAGCTGCTGCGGGAGACTGTCAGAGGAGACAGTTTTTCAGAATTTTTGAACCTTTTTCTTGCGAATATTTAATGTTATGAAAGATATGTAAAATGGTTTTAGAATGCAGAAACTTATTTACGGAGCCACATTCTTTAGAATTCATTCCGAAACGTTACGTTTTTCTCATTACAATAGTCTAAATGTCAATTTTGTAAATCAATTATAGTGTTATTTCATTCATTGTCACTGACTCGTAAGTGTAATCACTTGCACAAAACCGTAAAGTCAACAGAAGAATAACATTATCATGATCATTTTTGTTATTAAAAACTTTGATAAAAATTATGATAGGTGGCTAACATATTTTGGTTTATTCTCAATAACAGAGACATTTCGTCAAATGACAATTGATTATGCACAAAAACGTGTAAGCAATATTGTGAACAGAAATGGCACACAGTGGTTGGTACACTCAGCGGCAAAAGTAATAGTAGGCGAATTATACATTTAGTTATTGTGCCGCTTTCCAAGGAAATCGTATACACGTATCCAGGGGCGCCGACTTGTCAAAATTATTGGTGGGGGCTCTGATCACTGAAATAAATTAATGAATGACTCACTCCTTCCCCTTTTTAAGTTTTAGAATCTCGTAAAAGCCCATGAATTCCTCAAAAATATTAAAATTTTCATTTACAGTTCGAATGCAAGATGTCAATTGTTCACGGATGGATATGTCACAAGTATCGTCAACCATAATAGCAAAATATTCCCGATTTTTAATATCTGCTACCACGGAGCGCAAATCAGATCTCCCTAATATATCAATGATCTCGTTCTGAATGTCATGTGAGAACCATTTGTCCCGAACGTCCCATCCACTCTCCTAGTTCATGCTCATCTTTTGAAACTCTTTTTAGTAAAAATGTTAACAATACTCATAATTATATACTTAGTATATAGTAATAAGTCATGTGTTTTGCTGTCTCTGGTCATAGCCCCCCCCCCCAAAGTTGATGGTTTTCCGGTCTCAGCCCCCCAAAGTTGGTGGTCTAGAACATTCCAAATGTGTATTAGAAGTTAAGTTCATGGGGCACAATTCAGAGTAAACTTTACAAGAGAAGCAAAATAATCCATTAGATCCTCTACAGCAAAATTATTTGGGGGGCTCTGACCCAACATCGATAACATTGGGGGTGGGCTCGAGGCCCCCATGCCCCATGGAGTCGGCACCTATGCACGTATCCCCCTCAACTCAAGCGCATAGAGCTGGCAGCATCAATATTATAATTATTGGAGCAAATACAGAATACCGGAAGTATCTTCAATTGCTTTCAAATTCGGCATACTTACTAATTTTGACCTCGTAATCACGAATCTGCAGTTAAAATTTGTCGTTCACGTCTCGAAATTGCGAAGTAAGTCGAAAAAATGGGTCCGTGAACGGACTAAACACCATTGATATATGAAGAAAACAAGTATTTTTTGCAATGATTAGCGTTTCAAAACTATGTTTACAATCACCCTTAATTTTTACTATGCTTGCCTAACCTAACCTAACCTTGCCGTGAATGGTTCGTGGGGTAAATATATTTTTCAACTTTACGCAAGACGCCATTTTCTTACATATCAGTAACATGGTTTCCATGTTATTGCATAGCGGTAATTGACAAGCTTATTTTGCAATTTCTATACGTGACCGCCAATTTTTAACTGCAGATTCGTGATTACGAGGCCAAAATTAGTCAGTATGCCGAATTTGAAAATAATCGGAGATTCTTCCGGTATTCCTAATATATACCTAATTATTATTATTTCACGAAGTCAGAGTATTGAAATGTATAGTTATTGTATTTTATTATTAACTTTTACACATATGGTTTTAAAAAATACTTTAGATATAAGGGGGAAATGTTATTCTTAAAGTTCATGTAGTGTGACGTCTCACATACAATTATCATTTTTGGAACTTTGGAAAGTGTGGAATCATTTATTCTTTGGATTAACTGGTAGTTGCAAATATAACCTGGTTGCTGTGATTTAAATCATATCCTTCGATCTAATGCAGTTTTTAGTTTGGTTATTCTGTAATAACTAAACGAACTTTATTTCTGTTGTTGACAATAAACATTATAAGCTTTCTGCTCTTTGTAACTTGAAATGAAATCAACGATACCAGCCGACCTTCGTGGCGGAGTGGTTAGCACAGCGTGTTAGGATGCCAGGGTTCGAACCCTGATTGTCCTTTCATAAATTTCATTAGTCATCCTCATCGTTGCGATTAGCCAAATGTGGAAGAGAAGCGACGTTAAATTAAAAAAAATGAACGATACCAATTTCCTTGGGGGGTGACATACCCCCACCCCCCTTTCGAGACGCCCATGATCGTGACGAAACATTGGATAGATATGCGTCGTGCTTTTAGAACGCAGCATGGAAGAAATATTAAATGCCTGGTCTCGGCGACTTTCTTCTCATTGTCTTATAAATCGTTGCTCGCGGCAGGTTTAAAGCTACCATTAATGCACGTGATTTGGTGGACAAATCCTCTCTGCGTGCATCGAATTGGAAGTAACGCCGTCAGGCGACAGCTTACGGAGACACCTGAATAAAAACTTAACACCTGTTGGAGCCGGCGTTCTCTTGGTAAGATTCTCACACAACAAGAGGACGTGACACATAATTGTTATAATGTGGCCTTTGGTACGAATATAAACGAGGGATGGACATCAGATGAACCGAAATGGAGGTGGATACTCATTCATAGAGCTGGAGACAAGAGTCATGGACTCATTTCAAACGTTATGTGACGGCAAATCAAATGGAGAAAACATAACTTTATATCAAAGTTGAGAGTAAATGTACAGTCACAAGCAATAAAATGTGACACATATATCCTGAAATACTGGCTGGTGTTATGAAATGTGTTGTGTGTTGCCTAACTCTACGGCGATGACCGAACCATAATAGCAACTTTTCAGTAGGAAGTTCTGTTATCGTCTCAGGGTTAGGCAACACGCATAACGCATTGCAAGTCAGCATTTCAGGATCTAGGTGTCCAACTTTTATTGCCGGTGACTGTACGACTATTTATTACAATGTATGTATAAAAATATCACTGTTTCATAGCGCCGCGTTTTGAGAGAAGTCTGCCAGAGATAAGGAAAACTGTGAAAATATTTAAATGGTTGCAGTGGACACAAAACAAATCAAGGTCAATTTCTTTAAAAAAAATTGGGGGTACAATATACACTTCTACCCAACCCTCCCAGTTCTTACACCACTGCAAGTGCGGATGGAAGGAAATAAAAAGACGTGAACACGTGCAACGTTAAATAGATGGCTACAATGAAGGAAAATAAGAGAAACGAGAGATGTATGGAAAGGGCGAGAGCTGAAAAACAAGGAGAGAATTCACGCACGGACAGAGAGGAAAAAAGATAAAAACTTGCACGCATAGAGGGAGGGAGATAGAAAAAGATAATAAAAAGAGAGTATTCATATGTAGATTGATTTGGTTTATTTTACTTCGCTTTTCTACCACTATTGGCTAATCGCGAATATGAGGATGAGTGATGATATGACGAAATTGATACAGTCACAAACACCCATGCCCAAGCCGGAATTCGAACCCTGAACTATAGCGCCTTGAATAACGTAGTGTGGAAAACGGCGCTGTTCTGGGCTCTCCGGCTGGTTCCACTCGAATATGATACCGCTAGAGGCGCTGGTGTTGCTCTCGGTGCATGGTATTCGTCTGCTTGTAATGGAAGTAAATGGAGTTTTCGCTGCAACGTTTGATTCTTTTACATGAGGCATTTCTATGAATGTGATAATTGCTATGATATTTGGTACAGTGGTCGCGAAGGTATTAACGAACATTCTAGACAGTCGACCACGTCCTGTTATCGTTATGCTTTCATTAATAATACGGGGGGGAAAATACGCGTTGAATGCTCTTAGTAACTAAATTCTTGTGTATGAATTAAGTTCATGATTATCATCATCATTTGTTTTAAAGATGATACACACTGAAGCATTTGTATTTTTGGTCTCTTTTCTTCCGCTTTAAACTAATCGCGCCGATGATGATAATGATGATTGCATAAAACTACATGGGGAAACCCACAAAACTTCCTTAGTGCCATCGACATGAGTGTAAGGAAACTTTCAGACCAAGAGGACAAGCGACACGGGATGTTCACGCTGATGTGACTAGTGACACAGACACTTCCGTTCCAGACTGTTAAATAGCATTTATTGCGCATGAGGGTCCAAACAGCAAACGACACGTTCATATGCCGTATTCGCGTGCTACTTGTTACTTCGGTTCGCTCTGAAAGCTCCTTAAAGGAAGGGTGCTCAGACCGAAGCGACGCGCCACAAGGGGAGTTCCCAACTACAGGGAGGTTATTTCAGTCGTTCACCGCCAGCGTGGCGGCCGGTCGGCGGACTCTTCATGCAACAGGTCCCGGCAAATTGCGTTCAGGAAGTCCGTAACAGAAACCGCTTGTTTTGTAATGTTTCCACTTTTCACAATTACAGTTACAATTACAATTGAAATAAGCACGTACCTTGTCGCAAGGATGCTGGAAAAGGTGTCCTCCCACATACAAATATTTCTGGCACCTTATTTCTGACATCTAATCTTAGATTAGACATCGCTACTTAACCTCAGTTGACAGAAAGGAAGACAGCATCCCGGCGCATAAAGCAAACCGAAAGCGTAAAATGATATTTAAAAGTAATAATAATGATGATCACTAACCTCCTGTGTTATAAGAGATGTTGAAAATGACCTACTTCAACAGCAATACAACACGTTTCTTAGGTTCAAGAGATCCTGTGTCTCGTAATTGCCTGACCACTTTTCTGCAAGAATTCGTTTTCACGTAATTATCGTACATAAAAACTCTCTGTTCAAGACTATATTTGTTTAACGACATAAGTAATGAATGAATAACAATTAACACACAATAAAGCACTGGCCATGAGTAGCACATTACAATAACACAGTATAAGCAACACGCGTACTGTTGAACGCAAACAGAATTGAACATGAACGAACACTGACGTCTGGTAGCCGACAGTGTTGCTAACCATTTTTCAGCAATGTCCCTACAGACGTAGTCAAAATGTCCCTACAACTGACCAAATGTCCCTACGCCAAGTAAAGTAACTAAAAAAACAACACCTCATTAGCATGCAAAACAGAAGATAAAATATACACATTTACTTACCAAATCTTTCTTCTCGGTGCTTCCACAATTAATGAAGGAGCGAATTTACAATACATGACCCCTCCCCGATTTTTGTAATATTTTGCATACTCACTAATTGAGGCCTCCTAATCACGAATTTCAAGTTAAGATTTGGGGGGTCACGTGTAGAAATTGCAAAATAAGTGACATTGAGTGGTCCGCGATCGGCACGATTGCTTATTATTTACCGGAAGATTTTGTGTTTCCAATACTTAAAAAACGAAATATACATTCCTGATATTACTACGACCCCAAATTTTAACTATGTTTGCCTATCCTAACCTAACCTAACCGTACCTGAATGGTTCGTGGGGCTATCCGTCAATGGTTTGTTGGGCTACCCGTGCATGTTTTTTTCGAGCCCAAATTTTAACTATGTTTGCCTAACCTAACTTAACCTAAACTTACCGAGAATGGTCAGTGGGGCTATTCCTGAATGGTTTTGCGGTAATTGTGATTACGAACCGATAAAAAATATTATTTTCGTAGCACTTTAACGGGAAACGTTCATCATCGAAGACGCTATTTTCGTATCCTGCAATTTTATGATTGATGTACTGTTGCCAAATTTACCTGTAATCAAATCAGTTCTTCTACATCGTGATTGTCGCTGTCACATGTAAGCACGTTCTTTGGGCAATATACTGAAATCCATAAGTTTATTAATTAGCCCACAGCCATCCTCCTGCACACTCCACCTAACAATCTGTACAACATTAACAACTTTTTTACTGTTCTCTTCCGCCATTCTTACACGATCCATGCTCTCCAAGTATGAAATCAACAGTGTGGCAACGCTGTAGACAGCGTAACTAATTGTAATTTGTTCATATCAACAAATATGGCTACCATACTTGTATACGGAGAATCATTGCAAGAATTGAAAAGCTTATTTTACAACTTCTACACGTTAATGAACATTTTCCCCCCTCACCCCAACATGTTAATTTGAGATAAATCATCACGAATAATTATTTCGTGAGTATAAGACGTAGCATAGAAATTACAGAAGGGTCCGGTATTGTAAATTCTTGCCTTAATGAATAATAGGGTTGTGCGGGACAGAATTTTTTGGGTCGGGACGGGATCGGGACGGTAATTTTTTTAAATCCCGACATTCGGGACTGAAAAATTTGCAATTTCCCGACCAAGTCGGAAAATTTTCGGGACGGGAAATGTTCGAAATTTCCCGAAGCACTGGAAATCTCGAATTTTACAAGTCATTTTCACTTTAAGTGATTGTTTTTGCATTTCTAGAATAAAAACTTACAACTTTCGGTAAGTTCCAGAAACTTACAAGGCAGAAAACGTCGAGAATTAACGACTTTTTAAAGTAAAGAATCCAGCACACCCCTAATGAATAATGTTGAGTCGTTTACTGTTGATTATGTTATTTGAAGTCATACATGCTGCTGCTGTGAAGAGATAGATGTTGGTTGGTGATGCTGTATTTCCTGCATTCTTTAACAATTTTGGTCCCATTTTATTTCCCTTTTTTGTTTTTGTATCACTTAACATTGAAAATATTCTTTCCGTTTCCGCGTTAGAATGCGGCAATGTTAGCACTATTTTGGCGAGAGTGGAAATGTTTTCAAAAAGGAACTTGCCTTGAAAGTTTTTGGTAACCGATAACATGTTCCAAAATTCTGATGGAGATCTGTTAGTTAGTTCTTTTTTCTCCTCCTCGCTAAAGTATCCAGATAAACTAATTCATAAAATGTAATTTACCAAGATTGAAAAAAGTACCTACGTTTTCCCTCATTTGGCAAAATCTGTCCCTACGTTCCTACGCGGGCGAAATTTAGTGAAAAGTCCTTATGCGTAGGGACATGTCCCTACGGTTGGCATCACTGCCGACACGTGCAGTATGAAGCGCCCTCTCGCGGCTGACAACTCACCCAACCTCCGATAAGCTGCCGGCGCTGTCGCGACAACTGAGGATAAAGTAGCGATGACTAATCTAAGATTAGATGTCAGAAATAATGTGCCAGAAATATTTGTAATTGCGAGGACACCTTTTCCAGCATCCTTGCGACAAGGTACGTGCTTATTTCAATTGTAATTGTAACTGTAATTGTGAAAAGTGGAAACATTAGAAAACAAGCGGTTTCTGTTACGGACTTCCTGTAATGCAATTTGCCGGGACCTGTTGCATGAAGAGTCCGCTGAACGGCCGCCACGCTGGAGGTGAACGACTGAAATAAACTCCCTGTAAGTGACAATCGACATGGCGACATGGTGCCTTCAGTCTATTAGCAAGCGCTTGCTGCTAATTGTGCGAACAGCAGATGTAGGCGACACGATAAGCCACACGTGTCGCTTTGTCGCTTGCGTGTCGCTCATACTGGGCCCTTTTCTTCAATAGTGTTGAGGAAACGTGTTGCCGTGTTTTGTTGTTCGCGCATGCGCGATGCAATGAGTGTCTTGCTTTAGGGAGATTGCGCACCAAATCGACAAGCGGCACGCGACACTTATCGCTTGAGGATTTCAGCAACCGAACGCCAGCCTGTGCTGCCCGTCATACCGCTACGATGTGAAATGTTCCTCTTGATTGGCTCGTTTCTAAGTGACATGTGTCGCGTGTCGCTTCGGTATGAAAGTTGCCTTGGACAGAAGGATCCGTATCGCTTTGGTGTGAAATCCCCGTATCGTTTGTCGCGTGTCGCTTTGATCTAAAATCTCCTTAAGGAAACGGTTCAGTCACAGCGTGTGTCCCTACGGTTCGAAAGGCTGCATTAATTACCAACTGCTCGCTTCCAAGCGACACTTGTGGTTGGTCGCCTCGGTATGAAATATCTCTCAGGATACTATTTATATTCTAATAACATAGAAAAATAAACTCTAGTACACAATCCAACACCTGACGTCCGGAATCACATTGAGATGTTTCGTCTTGTGTTACGCATGCTATTTATTTATTAATTTTATTTCAATTTTCTATCCAAATTAATGCCATTTCGTGACCTCAAATCACTCCACAAATATAACTGTCTCAATCACTTCACGTACCGCCTTTCAAGACAAACAAAACTACACAATATATTCCAAAAACTAACTAAGCCGCATTAATTTCATTAAAAAATTAGCAGCTATGCTGATCGCACTGCCATCTATGTTGTCATATCCGTCTCGGGAACCAGTTTCTTGGGTCGTTTTCCACACTACGTTATTCAAGGCGGTGTACCCGAACCTCTTGCTTCTAACTTTAATGTCTTGATATTCTAAAGTAATAAATCGTACCACGAGCTTCCGAAATTCCAAAAATGATATTTATGTGTGGGAGGTAACATGAACTCAATCCTTATGGCTAAGATTTTTGCCCTGAATTTCAAAGTTTTGTATTGAAACATGTGTGTAAAAGTTCATAACAAAATAGAATAAGTATACACTTCAGTTTATTAACGGTATGAAATGTGGAGAAACAAAGAAAAATAATTGTGTCGGATATTTACTCAAGTAGAAGGATATAATAATAATATAGTTTATTATATTAGTTTCTAATAATAATTGTTATTTGATTACTACATGTAAATATTCACCCCACCCTTTCCTACAAAAATATCTGACGACGCTATCCGGTTTGGGAAGTTCGGATGAACTATTGCTTACAGGACCTGGTGTGTTCTCATGATTTTTAACTCGCTGATCAAGTTAAATCGCCTTTTGTATTCATGCCTCACCTTTTCAAACCAAACTCCTTGTAATGAGATCATTTTCATGAGAGTTACGGCTCGAAGTTGAACTTCAACCTTCAGTTCCGGCCAGGAAGTGACTAAAGTAAAGAAAACCGGTCTGGAGTTTTGATACGAACTATCTGAGAAGCAACGATATATTTCGCCCTTGCCTTATGACATCATACCTGCGTTCACTCCCTGCTGAGCATCGTGAGGCAGTGTTGCAAAGTGGTAGGACGTACTTTCCACTAGGCATAGATGCGAGACTATTTGGTGCAACAATAATCAAATTGATAAGTTAAATGAAACTGTCGCAAGATGCCTCTAGTTATTAAGTGTGCAATTCCTATGAAGCAACGTTTAGGCATATGCGATAGATTGACGTCTACTTGAAGCATAAATATAGCAGTTTAAACTGAGATAAGAATCACTGGAACCTCTTGATTGCAAAACGACAGTGTTGCCACTATGCCATCGTGGAGGCCCTACAGTGCATCATAGGACAAGGGTTTAACAAAATTTACGGCCTCCCCGATGGCGCAGTGGTAGCGTCGTTGCCTTGTAATCAAGGCGTCCCGGGTTTGATACCCGGTGGAGGCACATGGTCAGTGGCGTCGCTAGGCCATCTGCTTTGGGTGGGGTACAACCAGATACATGACTTACTACTATTGTAAATATTTTTAATGTTTGAAAATAGCAAAGTGATTAATAAGACAATAATATATAACAAGCATAAGGAATTGAAACTAACATAGATTTACTGCATTAATTTTTTTGAAAACAGATGGATATTCTTGTTCTGTTTTTCTAATGCTGGTGAACTATGTCTTTATGTATCAGCTGTACTCTGCGGTTCGAATTTCTTGCAAAAGTATCAATAACACAATCCACACACAATTCATGACACTCTTCCTTTTCCGATTTCCGATTTCAGGCGCTTACTTCGAATAATAAATTTGTCCATTGTTGTACGAACAACAGTAGCTAAATGTCACAAAAAGCTTTGATAACGAACACACAATATCACAAACTCCGTAACACAAAACGCACCACTACCGTTTTCTCGCGTAGCAACCTTTGTGAAAATAGAACAAATGACGGCGATCGTTTGCACTGTTGCCAGCTAAAGACATGACGTGTCAGATGTAAGATCGTGGTTTAAAAAAAACTGTCACAACGAAACGAGTCTTTCCCAGAATATGTATCTAGAGGTATGTTCCTGCATTAACAATTGTTCAAATATGTTTTCTCGCAATACTGTATGTAATAATAGCTAAAAACTGGGGGGGGGGGCTTATCGAGGGATTGGGGGGCTGAAGCCCCCTCCAAAAGGGCCTAGCGACGCCACTGCACATGGTGGTTCGGATCCCACTTTAAACTGTAGGTCCAGTCCCAATTAGCCTTACTGTGCATAAAGTGGACTTAAAACACCAACTCAATCAGTCAATTTAACAAAATTTGATGTAATTACTATTCAGAATAGCTAAGCAGGATTGGACCTAAATTTTAAAGCGGGACATTAACCGGGAATACAAAATGTGCCTCTATTGGGGATCGAACCCGGGACTCCTTGATTACAGTCGTGCCAAGAAAAGAGGATTGCGATCAAATCGTGAACTAAAGTGGCTTACATTACAACAAGCCTGCAGTTCTACACGTGTCCATTGTTGAGATTTAATGAAATGGAATTTTACGTGTTACTAGTTATCAATTATCAAAACGGGCTCTGACGCTCTATAACTTAAATTCGTTCATTATTTTGAATTTTTATTATAAAGAGGAATGAAACAGTGCTTATTACGTAAAAGCCCGAAAAAAATACGTTCTATGTTACATTAAAGTGAATGAAAGGGAGCCAACGTGAACATGGTTGCCAAATTTCTGAGATACTTTCCGAATGCTCTGCCAGGTTATTGAAATTCTCGGAGGGAGGGCTTTTCTATTTCCGGGGGTATCCCCCTGGGCCACCCCCTGAATTCATCACTGAGAACCAGTGATGTGCCGTAGACTATAAGTTTACGTCTACATGCGTTGTCTACACGTAATCTACGTGTAGATTACATTGGGTTGTAGTTTACATAGACAATCTAAAGTGCATTAAAATTAATTTTCAAGGGTTTCATGAAAGGAAAGTGACATTTTCAACTGTATTGGTTCCTAACGAAATGAAAAGAATCCTATTTACAACAAAATTTCTCTTCTCTTCTATTATCAACTATGGAGGAAGATAAATAGTATGCAAAAAACAACAACAGATGGCAGTCGTGTGCCAAGAGTGGTCTTTTTCCCATAAAACACTAGAATATTTCCTATATTAGGTTTCTTCCTAGGTGAGAAATTTGTTCGAATTTGGAAGAAAGAGTATGAAAAGTTATCCTTACACATCAGCAAACTGATACGCAGTATAATTTTGTTTTACTTCCACGACGCCCTTTGCTAAGTTATCACCTTTTGCCATGTTGTTTACATAGATTACGTAATCTACGTGTATAAAATAGTCTACGTGTAGAATGTAGGCTATCATTGTTTACGCGTAGAAGAACATCACTGCTGAGAACACATGCACAATATTTCTACGCGCAAGATTCGTGCACAGTTCCCATTGTTCCCGCAAAGCCAGGTGTATTTGTTTACACTGACTTCGTTCTTACGGAGGACACGGATTAGCCGTATTTTCTTCATGGACTGAATTGATTGCCTTTTAGATGTAGGAATGCAGCCAATGACTGAATTGTTTTTGCGTGTTCATTTCTCTCTTTCATGCATCTATCCCATTAAACTTAGATGTTGAAGCTCAAATATTGGGTTAGTTTTTTTTACTCCTGTAATTAGCGGGGAAACATTTTGGGAAGCTTGTATCTTTTCTATAGTGCTGTCTGGCCTAGCGAGCACATGCTTCGTCTGTCTCATGTCACGTGTTGTCTGTCACTGAAATTGCATGCTGCAATACTGGTTCAAAAATTCTGGAAATGTGGTGACAAAAATCCAGAGTTTGCAACCATTCTTGCCTCGAGAAATATAATGATGTCATCGTCTGACGTAACTGCAAATGGGAAGTTCGTCGAAGCATTACGTACCCATGACGTTCCGTGCCATTGAATTCTACAGATGAAATGTAATGGCCAGAGGCAGTGATAGGGTACTGGATCCATTCAGGAGTGTGGGTTGTGACTCGGGGTGGCAAAAAATGTCCTGTTTTATTACTTTTTGTATTCTAGATGTCGTAGGCATGAAGACACCTGTTATGCACACTAACGAGGCTTTGGCATCTGGACTCTCTGAAGGGCTTGTGTTGGTTTCGCGTCCATGTGTGTTTGTAAATGTTCTTGCACCAATTTTGACTTACCACCTCGGGCCTCCCCGATGGTGTAGTTGTAACGACGTCGCAGCGGTTCCGGGGCCGATCTCCGGTTGAAGCATATTGCACAACAGTTCGGATTCCAATTTAAACTGTAGATTCAGTCCCAATTAGCCTATCTGAGCAAAAAGTGGGCTTAAAACAACTTCGACCTTAAAAAAACAAACTAGTTTTATCATATACATAGAGAATTTACATAGCATGACAGTACTGCCAAACATTCATCTTACTTTCTTTCGTAACGATTCAAATCAAATCCATACCCGGTGTAGGCACATAGTGGTTCAGATCTCACTTTAAACTGTAGGTCCAGTCCCGATTAGCCTTACTGTGCATAAAGTGGACTTAAAACACCAACTCATAGTACTGGTATTCAATGAAAGAACTGCAAACCATGAATTGTCAACTAGAGATTTAACAGTGTAAGGAAATGATTATAGAAAACTTGCATCGTCTATTTTCTCCAATTTCTCCTTGAAGGAATTCTTGACGTAATCATTAAATATAAAATACAAGAGGACAGCTGAGTTGAGACAGTTGACAGAGTGTCAGCTTAGCAGTACTAAGAATACGTGTGTACCTACCTGTCAGTGAGATAAGCGTCCCGTATTTTATCATGCAATGTTGATCCAACTTCTTGTCTCAGTATTGACTCTGTAACAGAACCTCATAAATTTTCAGTTTCACTCTGTGATGGTCTTGGCTCTCCATTGTTCCTGTCCTTACCAAGGCTAGAGCTTTTGCATTATCCAAAAAACAAATTCTAATATCCTTTAGATCCTAGATGGAGTAAGCAGAACGTGGATTGTTTCTGAATATTCCAGGCATTAAATGTCGTCACTCAAAGGTCTGAAGAAAAATATTATTGTAATTTTAAGAGTCCTGTGCAATCAATTTCAAAAGCTAACTTACATTTTTCATTTCAGTCGTGGTACACAGTGAATCAAAGATGTTATGTGTGTTACACTATTTTCGTGTCATACAGACGTGACGTCATCATAACTTGTACAACACGACTGTTCTGAAGTGTCGACTTTTCTATAATTATTGTATTATCCTCAGAAGAAAGATAGACACCTCCGAACAGGCCTTCTGTGCAAATTTATGACGTCACACATACGTCACAGAGATGAACCCAAAAATCATCGATATCTTTGCACCTTGAATCCGTGTATACAGTGGGAAGCATAAGTATTACCAAGTAAATTGTCCATCACCATGTTTATTCTGTTTGTTTTGCGCGATGAGAGCTTCAAGAAACAAAACTTCAAACTAGCTGTTGACAACCTCTGCACCAGCACACGTAAAAATCCATTCCTTAAAAGCAAGCAGGAAGCAAGAGAAAAATTAATAAAAATAGTCATTGACAATTTTCCGTGTAATACTTGTACTGAAGCAAATGGGATTCCACAGTTTGTGTATAATTTAGTTTCGTAGCAAACACCTCATAACATATACAAAATACTGCCTGTAGTGCAGGAATATGTTTCTGAAAGCAACATGAGCACAATGTTTCCTTTCTAAAATTGCTTTATCGACCTTGGTAGTATTACGTTCCAGACGTACATGTGGAAAATGTGTCGAGATTTTCTCATACGGTTCATAATTCTAAAAATGAACTTGCATAACTTCGAACCGCATTGTAACTTTGTAGGACACGTGCTTGTTATACCTTGATGTAGCAAATACCGCGAGTGACGCTCAACACTGGAGCTAGATCGTCTCGAATGAAATGTTTTCATTTGTGTATTAATGTATTGCGTATGATTTAATTGCGTGATTACGTGACAGGCAAGGACGTATTTAGGGGGGTCCAGGGGGTCCGGACCCCCCCCCGAAAGATTTATCAAGTACTAAAATTAAATAATGAAAATTATATTCGTTTAGCCGTTATTGTATAATTTCCTTTGAACTTATTGGAAGACGTGGATTATTGGAATCATAGGGCTCTGAAGGTCAGGAAGGACGTATTTAGCGGATCCGGACCCCCTCCCCCCCACACACACACCCGAAATACTTACTAAGTACGAACATTACATAATGAAAATATACTCGTTTAGCATTTGTTGTAATTTCCTCTGAACTTATTGGAAGACAATATTGGGATCATACGGATTTCAAGGACAAGAAGGACGTATTTAAGGGGGGGGGGGGGTCAGTGGCGGCGATTTGGTTCCAAAACCGGGGGGGCAGGTGCCAAAACTGGGGGGGGGGGCAAAGACAGTATATTTCCCTTTGTAGATAAGGTTTAGCATAGTGCTGGGGCGAAAGTGGCGTAAAGTAAGGGGGCAACTGCCACCCCTCGCTGCCACTGGGGAGGTCCATGGGTCTGGACCACCAGAAAGACTCACCAAGTACTAAATTTAAGTAATAAATATATTAGCATTTGTTGCTTAATCGGTGGTTATTAATTTCCTCTGAACTTTTTACAAGGCAAGGATTATATTGGGATCATACGGCTTTGAATGACATTACATACAAAATAGATTTATGTACACTACTACTCAAAATAATATGCATAAAATTTTAACCAGAAACTTACATTTCTCCAACGTTATTCCATAAATATTCAATTATTCATCTATTTGACATTAATTTAATTTGCCAGGGCACTTATTTTTATGTAAATTATTTCGATCCTAACTACAGGTAAGCTACGCAAAGAATATGCACTCTTATATCTCTCTTCTTATACAGTCTTCTTACCTAATTGTGTAATAATAATATGTTAATTTATGTATTGTAATTAGTATTAATTTGATTTATAATTATTATTATTATTATTATTATTCCCAAGACACTTGGTCCGGACCCCCCCTCCCCCCGGAACATATTTCTAGATACGTGCCTGGTTACAGGAACTTCGCAAATACATAAAAATAAGACTTATAGAATGTGTATAATAAAGTTGACATAACGTGTTCGCAACATCCTTTACACTCACCCTGTGTACACGCACAAGCACATATGTTCTTCATGTACTACTTGTTTATGCGCAACACGTAAAGCTATCGCCCTGTAATCAAGGGATACTGGGTTCGATTCCCGATGGAGGCACATTGTACAGTGGTCCGGGTGACATTTTAAACTGTAGGCCGAACAAAAATGCATTTAAAACTAAATTTAACAAACGTCTGAAGACTTTCATATTTTTCATCTTCTGTGTCTGCGTTTAATACTTTGAGTTATATTTTCAATATCAAAGTGATATGAGCACTTCTTCTACTCCCATTAAGAAAAGTCACTCTCTTTAACATCCCCCAACACCCTCTTAATATTTATCACAAAGGCTCAATGTGTGTTTGGTTGTTGGTACTAAACCTTTGCATTCCCCTAAAAAGGACCTTACTCCTGCTCCAAAAGATAAATTCCTGTCTGAAATATTTTTTCCGTCTGGCTTTGCTCGAGTTTACTCACTTGGGACCAACTTTGCATCACTCTGCAAGCCTTCCACATCACATGCATAATGTTTAGCAAAAATCTAATTGCTTTGGGACATGTTCACCGACTTTGAGAAAAAACTTCCCCTGAATATACGCCCGTCAAAAACAATCACGAGCTATTAGATTGGAACATCTTTACCGACACTATACTAGAAAAGGAATTGGTAAATTTCTCGTATCGGACAAATGGCTGAAATTTGCTAGTTCATTTAATTTGAATATTCGTACTTACGTATTCTGCATTGAGAAACATTGTTGAAGGTTGCATTTCGCTTATTTCACGGAAATAAGCTCTATTTGCGACATATCGAGTAAGTTTTCTTCGTTTCTTTTTGCCTTCGGTAACACGCAAAATGGCGGTCACAATTTCACTACCGTACTCGGCATGCAGTGTTTCCACCCCACTGCATCCAAAAATACCTACGTAGCCCCACAAACCATTGACGCATAGCCCCACGAACCATTTTCGGTAAGGTTAGGTTAGGTAGGGTCACGTATATAGCCCCACGAACCATTGACACATAGCCCCACAAACCATTTGCGGAAACGTACCTTCTTCGGTTACAAAAACACGTGTTTGGAAACACTGACCGGGATTACGTCATCACACACAGGCTACATCCACCTGGAAGTAAATGGATGCAAGAGCTTTCGTGCATCATTCACACATTTATATAGAAAAATAGATGATTTTTACCGGCAAAATTCAATGAACGATGCGAGAAAACACTTCCAGAAACTGCATTCGGTAAGTAATTTCTCCTGTAAATTTGAAGAAATCCGTTTGTCCGATACGAGAAATTTACTAAGGAATTACCTAAAAACCTAAATTCACGTGATATCAACACGGATTTTATGAGTATTGTACTAAGGTCATATGTAGTCGCTAATTAATTGCCATATTTATTCCCAACAACGCCAATCATAATCTTCCAATTTACGAAAATAACTAACCCAGAGAGTTTCACTTGCTGGGAGTGCACTATGGGTGTGTTTCACCTACGTCACAAACTGTTGCATTGTGGCTTCGAGCAACCATGTTTGAGGTCAGTTCTTTTAAGCGCACGGAATTCAAGCTGCGGGCAGAAGATACTAACACAGACATTCGTGATTGAAAACAAGCGTGCAGTTGGTGCAGATGTAACGAAGCCTACGTGATAGATATTTCCTTGCAAAAGACAAATATAATTTACCGCAAACACGGCACATCCTGACTTCACATGAAACCTACCTATAACAATACGTACTATTAGAATAAATAAACAGAAATGCATATGAAAGTTGATCTTGATCAGCACTTTTTCACAAAAAAATCGAAAAGTACTATCATCCTAGTAAAACTTCGTTGCACGATTTCGAAATTTAATACAAAAAATTACCACAAGTTCAAAAGATAATGCAAACAGTTACTTTTTTAAGTATCTGTAACTAATTACTTTTTAAATGAGTAACCCTAACTATAAATGGTTTATTTAAACCGTGATGTTATCATAATTTAATTAACATCAATTATAGGTGGTCATTATGACAGGCCTGCTTCTGGTTCTCATACAACACGATCTACGAGTTGTATCTTACCTAGGTTAAAGTAGGTGTAAAATTAACTCACAGTTATTTTTAAAGTAACGGAATTTGTAACCGAGTCACATTTACGGAATAACTGTACCTATAACTTAGTTACGTTTTGAGGAAAGCTACTATTACTGAGTTACTTTTCAAAGTGAGTGACTCTTTACTTTGAGTTGCTTCTAAAAAGTAACTTTCCAAGGACTTCCATGATAATTTTACTTATTGATAGTTTGATTATTGTTTCTAAAACTTTTAGACCATGAGGGGCAGTTGCTGTGATAGGCCTTTCTTATCGTAGCCACTGTTTTTAAAGAAGAAAATTGTCCACCTAAATTCACCCAATATCACCAAATGGCGCATTTGCAAATTCATTACTATTTCCTCACTCTATCCATTTGCATTGGTTTGTGATCATTACACGTACAGTATTTTCAGCTTGACTAACACTTTGACCAGTCCCTTTCTGGTGATAGAGGCAACTTTCATTTAGTTGCATGCAGAAAATAAGGTTATTTAGTATACAAAATCGAACCAGGAAAGTACGGAAAGCGTTGTCACGCAGTAGCTGCGATTTAATGCGTTTGTTATTGTATTTATCACAACCTTGCAGATAACAAATAGTGTAGCATGGTAGTATCACAGAGATATGTTTTGTATCCTTCAAATAAACAAATGTCCGTAATGCCCGTGTCATTTTTGACCTTCGACTGAGCTCACCAGATGTCCTTCCGAGTGGTTTTGTCAGTAATATCCTTCACTTTCACAAGGGGACTAGATAAACCCTTTTACCTGTACTGTGAATAATGTATTCCTGATAATATAAAATATTATTCCTGTACACAATCGCTACTGACAGTTGCTGCGTAAAAGGGCGTGTGAAACATTGTTGTAGGGTTACAAGAAGCTAACCTTCTGATATTCATATTTAATTATTTTTATTATTTATTTTATAATACTTCATTTCTATACATTGGTTTTCAATCAATTTGAGAAACCAACGAATGCTTTACGTATAAATTTTATTTCATTATGCTAATTTTGCTTGAAGCCTTCTTCAATGCACGAGGCGTCAAACAGTGTTTGTCCCAGTAACCTCTATACACATGAAAGTTTGTGTCGTGACACGTGTTATAGTTAGGGTATGTATGTATGTATGCGTGTATGTATATATATGGTAGTATATAGGGTGTCGCAAAACTCTTTCAACAACGCTTGGGTGCTGGTAGATATCATAAAAACAAGAAACTTTTCCCTATAAAGTCCCTTAGTTTCTGCGCTATAAGCTCTTAACATCTATCCTGTACGTATGCAACCCAACAGAGCAAACGCTTGCTCTGACATAACTACCAGGGGCGCATGGCAGGGTTGCCACTAGCGTTCCTCGTTCAGAGAGACGACTTGGAAACATCTACTTGGGAGTCTTGCCTGAGCAAAATCCAAAACATTAATGGTACTTGCGATGTTGTAAGAAGCATTGACAGTATTTATAAACTGACCAAGACAAATAACGGACAGACTGAAATTCAAGATTACCCATTCTAAAATATCTCCATAATTGATTGATTGATTGATTTGGTTTATTTTAATTCGCTTTTCTGTCACCTTTGGTTAATCGCGAAGATGAGGATAATATGATGAAATAACAAATGACACCAATGTCTAGGCCAGGATATAAACCCGAGACACCTGGCGCCGTAGCGAGCTGTGCTAACCATGTCACCACGGAGTGTTTCATGTATCATGCAATATCAACAATTACAAGGGACACGTGAGATAGGGGAAATCCACGAACGAACGAATGTAAATAATACGCAAATGTGCAATACGAGTGCCCTTTACAGTTCAGCGCTTGATATAAGTATGTATTTCTTGGCTTTGGTTTTTAATAAGAACTAGTTTTAATGTGTGAATTTGAAACGACGTTTTTCATTAAATTGAAAGTCGGGCTCCGGGGCGGAGTGGTTAGAGCATCGCGCTACGATGTCAGGTGTCTTGGATTCGAATCCCGGCTTGGGTATGGATGTTTGTGAGTGTCCATTCATCAATATCATCACTCATCCTCATCTTCGCAAATTAGCCAAAAGTGGCACAAAATGCGAAGTAAAATAAACCAAATCAATCATTAAATTAAAAGAACCTTGCAATTATTTCCTTATGAGACGAACACGATTAGCAATAACGCTAGCAGAAGATAGGAATAATTTTCAAATAAATTGTAATAACATTACAGTCTGCGTGTTCGAAACGAGACAGCAAACACATCATGTTTACATTTGTTCGTTCGTGGATTTCCCCTATCTCACGTGTCTTTTGCAATTGTTGATATTACATGATACACGAAACACTCCGTGGTGATGTGGTTAGCACAGCTTGCTACGGCGCCAGGTGTCTCGGGTTTAAATCCTGGCCTAGACATTGGTGTCATTTATTATTTCATCATATTATCCTCATCTTCGCGATTAACCAAAGGTGACAGAAAAGCGAATTAAAATAAACCAAATCAATCAATTATGGAGATATTTTAGAATGAGTAATCTTGAATTTCAGTCTGCCCATTATTTGTCTTGGTCAGTTTATAAATACTGTCAATGCTTCTTACAACATCGCAAGTACCATTAATGTTTTGGATTTTACTCAGGCAAGACTCCCAAGTAGATGTTTTCAAGTCGTCTCCCTGAACGAGGAACGCTAGTGGCAACCCTGCCACGCGCCCCTGGTAGTTATGTCAGAGCAAGCGTTTGCTGTGTTGGGTTGCATACGTACAGGATAGATTTTAAGCGCTTATAGCGCAGAAACTAAGCGCTTTCGAGGCAAACTTTATAGGGAAAAGTTTCTTGTTTTTATGATATCTACCAGCACCCAAGCGTTGTTGAAAGAGTTTTGCAACACCCTGTATATACAGTGTTTGTACATACACACACTGCCTATTCGCACGTGCACACCCAAATAAATCTGTAATGCAAATCATTATTATTATACTTATTTATTGAACTCTATCTCCTTCGAAACATCAAGTGTTCCCACGCCGCTCCACCAAGAGAGATGGTGGAGAAGCCTGCGATCAGTAATATCAACCCGCGTAGACCAGGCCGCGATAGGGGCTGGAACACAATGGTAGTTTCGCTCGGTATGACGCTGTTGCGGCAGTCGCGTACAGGACGCTGATTGGGTGTTTTGGCTTGAGCGCCGTGTGAGGGGAGGTTGCATTATTTAGGAAGGCTGTGAACGCAGGGATCTGTGTGCGAGCGAATGTAGTGTTGCAAACCTATTCCATTGGAGATCGTGTGACGCAGTCGATGCAAATCATCGCAAATTGAGGATTTTTTTTTTTTTTTATGAAAGGGAAATGTCAATGTTCTTTGTCCCGAGCATAACAGGGGAAGAAAAGGAGGAGAGGGGGGAGGGCAACTGAATCCAAAAAGGGTGTTTTAAGCATGGCTTTGATTCGTGCATCTTGGTCAAAATAAACGGCCTCTGTGGCGCAATAGCCGAATTATCAACCCGGGGAGGGAGCGTGCATCAAATAGCCAGCTGTTTTGCATTGTGTGGGTTATACTGCTCTACAAAATTGTTTAACGCTGTCAAAAGGTCGTTCCTGTTTCAGTAAAGTACAGTAGACTCGCGATTATCCGAGCTAATTGGGACCGAGACTACCTTGGATACGAAAAAACTCGGATAATGCGGAGATAATGTGCTAATAGGTCGTAAATGACGAAACAACACTTAAAACTGTATAGTAATTGTTTTATTACTAGTACAACATAAATGGGAAGATTACTTTTTCAAAAGGTCTTTCATAGTTTTTTGGACACACCTTTTCCGTTTGCCACTCATACTACATTACTAGCTTAGAATAGGCCTATACTGTCTGGCTGCCTTAGCTGAGACCATGGACGGAAGTGCGCATGCGCCAAATGGACGTGTTCATTGGCAAAATAGGGGTGACGGCACTTTTTTCAGGAAGCGGGTTTCGTGAAAATCGTCTACTGTGGGAACAACAAAGAAGTTTCAAACGTAGTAACATCGCCGCCAAAGTACGTAGAGATGTTTACGAATTATGTAAGGGTACAGAATGAAAAAAAAAATCCATATACTATATAAGCAAACGGAACATGTCAGGAAAATATTCATTACGTCACATTAGTAGATAAACTTGTTTGTAAACCAGTAACTTTATTTTGGATCTAACAATTAAATTGGTCTCCTTAGTAAATCGTATAATTAGCACAAATGTACACAGCAGTAATCAGGATAGTATTCACTAATAATAGTATTATTATGCAAAGTATTAGAAATACAATAAAGAAAATGTAGTAACTGAATGTTTTTTGGCATTCTGTATTGTATCGAGGGCGTTTTGTAGAATGTGCAACAGGGACCAAAACGTCACAGTTTTCTTTGTTCCACTTCGAAACGGTTTGTTACGAATTGTAAGAGACATCAGAAACACAACACAGAAAGCAGTAATAAACCCTAGCAAGCAAGAGCCACAGGGTGGTTGGGTGAGTGTTCTACCTGCTTCCCCTCTCGCGTTTGGAATCGTACTTTCCAGCTAGTTTCGTTTCCCTTGGCCGGACTGTACACAGATTTAAACACCACCGTAACAATCGGATACACCGACAATGTAACGAACACGTGCAGCGCGGACGGTGACTTGACTCCAACTTAAGCCCCTATCACACGGAACTGGATTTCTATTTGGAATGCTCTAGTTGACGCTGGACTGGCTACCCATTTGCTAGTTTTCGCCTCACACGGAACTTGTTATACCGTACTTGTCGATAGTCTTTCGTTTCCATAATGGCGGCCGCGCGAGATGTAAACAACGTATCACTTCACACTTTTAAAATACGATACCTATCCAACCGAGAGGAATATCGCATCGCATTAAATGGTTTTAGGTAGAGAAGAACGGCGCTGATAAAATACGTACTTTACAACGTTTACTATACACGTATGGAAGAATATTTTAGCTCTTTCAATTGTAAACTTACCTTTCGTGTTGTATGCGCTCGGAAGCCACAGACAAAAAAATTCTACTTTACAAACTCACAGAATATCTTCACATGGCCAAACTTTGCTCTGATTGGCTGTTCCACAGAATCTAGTCGAAGAAGTTAGTAGCAATTAGAACATGTCCTATTCCTCAAAACCAGTCAAGCAGTCAGCCAGGCGGCCATGATTACTACCCAGAAAGTTAGTTCATCGCCAACTAACTAGAAATCCAGTTCCGTGTGATAGGGGCTTTAGAGTCCAGCGCAGATAATTCTGCCGTGCAATGCGCGACAGAACTAAAGAAGCAGTGTTGCTAATGGAGCAGATAGAAAAATCGCTGCGGTGCGCCGATGCACAGCTGTTACGTACAACAATAAAATTAGAGAATTCAGGTCTATCTAACGTTGAGTTTTAAACGTCATGCATTATACCAGGACTAGGATTAATATGTACTAACAAGTGACTATGTATGTAGCTACATACATATGGACTAAAAATTCGCAAAATATGAACTAACACATAAGTAAAATTACCAAAAATGCTGCAAAGAAGACTTCTTCATACGATTCCCTATTTGAGTGATTTCAAACAAAATAAAAAAATATATATATTATTTTTCATTGCATTAATGCACTGGTGGCGTTCTAACTTTTCACTCCCAAAACCCGTATACACTGGTATGGAACTGCAACGGCAGATAATAACATGCCAACGTGTTAAACCGCTACAATTGCACCATAACACTCCTCCTGAAGCAGTATTATTATTTCCTCTCTGAGATCGGCGACAGTCGGTTGCCTTTGTTGTACATTTACAAAGGATGCCGGCTTCCACAACAATAACAAGTACATATACTGCCACTAGACGATAAGCTGCGCGGCTTTTTCTTTTGTTATGAACCAGGGCCGGCGCTAGTCATTTTGCCTCCCTGGGAGGTGGCGGCAGATGCCGCTCTATTTCGACCCCCCCGGTCATTACGCAGCAACGGAAAATTGAAAATCAATATATTCCTAACTAAAACATCAAAATATAAAATAAATAATGAGACTTCTTATGCTATTTCAATACTATTCAGCGCAAAAGAATATCTCGCTCGATCACAGTTTTCAATAGGCTTATTTTTTTCTTCTCTTCAAATTTTGCCGCTCTGGGCGATGGGACGGTTCGCCCTCCCCTTCCGCCGGCCCTGCTATGAACTTGGTCACCCATCAAAGCATGGCAATTTTAACACAGACAACAATATGTATCGCATTAAGCAGCAAAAATGACAGCCTCCTCTATGCAATTTCTACAAGAACACGTGCCGGAGCCAGAGTTGAAATGATGTTGGAGCCACATAATTTATTTATTTTGAATAATTCCAAAATTATGAAATATGAACAATTTGTTGCTGCTGTTCGCTGCTCTCTTGCCAAAATGCTTTATTGGGATGCTAACACCATGACTGGCTTCCTCCTTCATGAACTCGTGCACGTTGCTTAGAATTTCCCGAGCTTGGCTATGCAAGGTTTTTGATTTCAACTTCGACAGAACTGGAGGCATTATGGAATTTAACGTTCATTAGCAAACACACACTTTTACATAAACACACGCAATACACGCACACAACGTCAAACCGGTCAAATACTTAGTATAAAATAAAAATATGGTGCTTCCAATCCAACAAAACTCACCGCCACTTTACCTGCTTTCCCCTTCCGTGACAGAAATAGTGCTTCATTATTACAGTTGGCAACACTAGTTACTAGCTAGCCAATGAACATGCACTGCATAAAAGAAGCAACGACTACGCCGTGCTATATTGCCACATTGCCGTCCCTGCTGACCGGTGGGAACCGCGAGCTGGAGCGCTGTTCAATTGTTTTCAATGAAGTTTGCGCGAGTGTGTCCAGGAATGGAATGACAATATGGCAACAATAGCGAAGGTTTTCGAGCAGGGTAGAACACGTGATGCTAAGAGAGAGGGAGACGAAACGAAAATACGTTTCTACGCAACGGCAAATTTACGTGTGTGGCACTCTACTCAAAACTAGTAAACAAGCAGGGGGTGCGATATGAACCGCGATGTTTTCCAACCACTCCCTTGGTTAACCTGGAGCCTCGGTTAATCGGGACTCGGTTAATCGCGAGTCTACTGTATATGATTTCATGATGAATAGGAAAACTGTGCATAGCGAAAGCAGACTTACCGTTATTGAAATTTTGGAGGGAAGTTAGCTACAAAGCTTGTAATATATGGATACGGCGGAAGAGAAGGAAACTTCTGAAGTACGATTGCGAAGCAGGGCAGTGTGAACTTAGTGAGTACTGTTATTTGCTTTAATATTTATTGTTCTGTTGATTTCGCTTGATTTGCTTGGTTTGATCAGTCTGTCATTAGAAATAAACAACAGCTAGATAGATTACAACTGATTTCGTCTATGTGGTAGTTGAATCGGCTTCTTTGGTGTACGCCAATGTTATTATTTTCGTGTGAAAAAAATCGTGAAATACGTATAACTCTGTCATAGCCCCATTTTCAGTGAAAGGTGATCAAAATTTGGGTTGCCAATATATTAAGCTTCATTATGTACGCAAAAACGGGTGTGAGTATTTCACAAGGGTGGTATAACACTTCTGGACGATAGACTGAAGTGCATACCCATAGAGCCAGACAACGAGCCGTCACTGCACACACCTACTTATTTCCAGACTGAGAGATTATGAAGTCTCTTGTCTTTTTCGATACTTATTCAAAACCCCTGTTTAACTTCGACAACTGAGAATATATAGATGATGGTGGAATTGAAATGGCATCGAGACACTAACCATCTATGATTTCGCTAGGATTTCTAGGAGAGAAATGTGCTGAATGTCCAAATCACCTGTAGAACTCCATACATCAAAAATATGGTCCCAGCCTACTAAAAGATAAGTGATACAACCTCTTGATGGGAGGGTGTTTATTCAAACCCCTTTACGAAATTTTTGAGCATGCCATAGTCTGAATTAGGGATGGCCAAACGGATCCGGATCCGAAAAATCCGGATCCATTCGGATCCGGATCCGGATCCAAAAGTTACGGATCTGGATCCGGATCCGAAAATTCCGGATCCGGATCCGGATCTGAAAGTTTCGGATCCGCGGATCCGGATCCAAAAGTTCCGGATCTGGATCCGGATCCGAGAGTTCCGGATCCGGGTCTGAAAGTTTCGGATCTGGATCCGGATTCCGAGAGTTCCGGATCCGTGGATCCGGATCCGGGTCTGAAAGTTTCGGATCTGGATCCGGATCCGAAAATCCGGATCCGGATCCTAGAGTTTCGTATCTCAATCCCATTATAATATTACCACACCTTAGTCCTACAAGAATTTTTTTCAAGTGTTGTTCTTAAAATACTTTGCTACGCATCGGCTAACACACTCGTGCACAAATGTCCGAAGTGATTTTGTAAATGCCATTGAAACGAATATGTATTCATTCGAATGTATTGGAAATGAAAACACACATAAATGTGAGACATTCCATTCCAGGATGAAACCTTTAACACATATAACAAGATAGAAATGTTATACAAAAATTATACAATTGTTCTACAGTTACAGTTCAACAAATTAAAATAAAACATTATAATATATGCAGTGTTAAATAATTACAAAATGTAAGACTAACAAGAGAGGTTATCTAAGTATCCCCCTCCGATTTCCATGAAACTTGGCAGGTGTATAGTGGGGCCCAAAGGAAGAATTACGTGTTTTTTTGTTTCAGCTAAAAAACGGTTTTAGGGGGCAAAACCCCCTCAAATGTCAAGATGAGGACAAATTGAAGTGAGGATCTGACCCCTGTGTCTTTCCGATTTCCATGAAACTTGGCAGGTGTATAGTGGGGCCCAATGGAAGAAATACGTGTTTTTTTTGTTTCAGATAAAAAACGGTATTAGGGGCCAAAACCCCTCAAATGTCAAGATGAGGACAAATTGAAGTGAGGATCTGACCCTGCGTCCCCCTCCGATTTCCATGATACTTGGCAGGTGTGTGTATAAACGGGCCCAAATGAATAAATACGTGTTTTTTTGTTTCAGCTAAAAAACGGTTTTAGGGGGCAAAACCCCCTCAAATGTCAAGATGAGGACAAATTGAAGTGAGGATCTGACCTCTGTGTCTTTCCGATTTCCATGAAACTTGGCAGGTGTATAGTGGGGCCCAATGGAAGAAATGCGTGTTTTTTTGTTTCAGATAAAAACGGTTTTAGGGGGCAAAACCCCCTCAAATGTCAAGATGAGGACAAATTGAAGTGAGGATCTGACCCCTGTGTCCCTCCCATTTCCATAAAACTTGGCAGGTGTATAGTGGGGCCCGAAGGAAGAATTACGTGTTTTTTTGTTTGAGCTAAAAACTGTTTCAGGGGGCAAAATCCCCTCAAATGTCAAGATGAGGACAAATTGAAGTAAGGATCTGACCCATGTGTTCCCCTCCGATTTTCATGAAACTTCGCAGGTGTATAGAGGGGCCCAAAGGAAGAAATACGTGTTTTTTTGTTTCGGCTAAAATACTGTTTTAGGGGGCAAAACCCGCCTCAAATGTCAAGATTAGGACAAATTGCCTTGGGAATCATCTGACCCCTGTGTCCCCCTCCGATTCCCATGAAATTTGACAGGTGTATAGAGAGGCCGTATGCCCCCTGTTTCTTCCTATGCCATATTTACGTGGTTTCGGGGACAGATCCCCACTTCAATTTCTCCTCATCTTGACATTTGAGGGGGGGGGGCTCTACACCTGCCAAGTTTCATGGAAATCGGAAAGACACAGAGGTCAGATCCTCACAAATTGAAGTGAGGATCTGACCCTGCGTCCCCCTCCGATTTCCATGATACTTGGCAGGTGTGTGTTTAAACGGGCCCAAATGAATAAATACGTGTTTTTTTGTTTCAGCTAAAAAACGGTTTTAGGGGGCAAAACCCCCTCAAATGTCAAGATGAGGACAAATTGAAGTGAGGATCTGACCTCTGTGTCTTTCCGATTTCCATGAAACTTGGCAGGTGTATAGTGGGGCCCAATGGAAGAAATGCGTGTTTTTTTGTTTCAGATAAAAACGGTTTTAGGGGGCAAAACCCCCTCAAATGTCAAGATGAGGACAAATTGAAGTGAGGATCTGACCCCTGTGTCCCTCCCATTTCCATAAAACTTGGCAGGTGTATAGTGGGGCCCGAAGGAAGAATTACGTGTTTTTTTGTTTGAGCTAAAAACTGTTTCAGGGGGCAAAATCCCCTCAAATGTCAAGATGAGGACAAATTGAAGTAAGGATCTGACCCATGTGTTCCCCTCCGATTTTCATGAAACTTCGCAGGTGTATAGAGGGGCCCAAAGGAAGAAATACGTGTTTTTTTGTTTCGGCTAAAATACTGTTTTAGGGGGCAAAACCCGCCTCAAATGTCAAGATTAGGACAAATTGCCTTGGGAATCATCTGACCCCTGTGTCCCCCTCCGATTCCCATGAAATTTGACAGGTGTATAGAGAGGCCGTATGCCCCCTGTTTCTTCCTATGCCATATTTACGTGGTTTCGGGGACAGATCCCCACTTCAATTTCTCCTCATCTTGACATTTGAGGGGGGGGGGGCTCTACACCTGCCAAGTTTCATGGAAATCGGAGGGGGAGACTTAGACCTCCCTGGTAAGTAAGTGTATTAATTAATTACAAATCGCGCACGCGAGCACACACACTATATATATATATATATGTGTATGTATATTATATATATATGTATATTAGCAGGTAACAATATGTTATAAGCACATTCTTACTTTCCAAAGAAGCGCATGTGGGATGGCAAAACGGATCCGGATCCGAAAATTCCGGATCCGGATCCGAAAGTACCTGATCCGGATCTGAAAGTACCTGATCCGAAAGTTTTGGATCCGGATCCGAAAATTCTGGATCCGGATCCGAAAGTTCTGGATCCGGATCCGAAAGTTCTGAATCCGGATCCGAAAGTTCTGGATCCGGATCTGAAAATTCCGGATCCGCAGATCCGGATCCGAAAAATTTTAGGATCCGGATCCTTCCGGAACCAACCGGATCCGAATTTCGGATCCGCCAGGATCCGGATCTGGCCACCCAGTGGGGCCCAAAGGAAGAATTACGTGTTTTTTGTTTCAGCTAAAAAACTGTTTTAGGGGGCAAAACCCCCTCAAATGTCAAGATGAGGACAAATTGAAGTGAGGATCTGATCCCTGTGTCTTTCCGATTTCCATGAAACTTGGCAGGTGTATAGTGGGGCCCAATGGAAGAAATACGTGTTTTTTTGTTTCAGATAAAAACGGTTTTAGGGGGCAAAACCCCCTCAAATGTCAAGATGAGGACAAATTGAAGTGAGAATCTGACCCCTGTGTCCCTCCCATTTCCATAAAACTTGGCAGGTGTATAGTGGGGCCCAATGGAAGAAATAAGTGTTTTTTTGTTTCAGCTAAAAAACGGTTTTAGGGGGCAAAACCCCCTCAAATGTCAAGATGAGGACAAATTGAAATGAGGATCGGACCCCTGTGTCCCCCTCCGATTTCCATGATACTTGGTAGGTGTGTGTATAAACGGGCCCAAATGAAGAAATACGTGTTTTTTTTTTGTTTCGGCTAAAAAACGATTTTAGGGGGCAACCCCCCCTCAAATGTCAATTTGAGGACAAATTTAAGTGGGCATTTGATTTGTGTGTCCCCCTCCGATTTCCATGAAACTTGGCAGGTGTATAGTGGGGCCAAAGGAAGAAATACATGTTTTTTTTTTTTTGTTTCAGCTAAAAAACGGTTTTACAGTGCGAAACCGACTGAATTGTCAAGATGAGGACAAATTGAAATGGGGATCTGACCCCTATGTCCTCCTCAGATTTCCATGAAACTTGGCAGGTGTGTGTATAAACGGGCCCAAATGAAGAAATACGTGTTTTTTTGTTTCGGAAAAAAATTTGTTCTAGGGGGCAACCTCCTCTCAAATGTCAAGATGAGGACAAATTGAAGTGGGGATCTGACCCCTGAGTTCCCCTCCGATTTCCATGAAACGTGGCAGGTGTATAGAGGGGCCCGAAGGAAGAATTACGTGTTTTTTTGTTTGATCTAAAAACTGTTTCAGGGGGCAAAATCCCCTCAAATGTCAAGATGAGGACAAATTGAAGTGGGGATCTGACCCCTGAGTTCCCCTCCGATTTCCATGAAACGTGGCAGGTGTATAGAGGGGCCCAAAGGAAGAAATACGTGTTTTTTTGTTTCGGCTAAAATACTGTTTTAGGGGGCAAAACCCGCCTCAAATGTCAAGATTAGGACAAATTGCCGTGGGAATCATCTGACCCCTGTGTCCCCCTCCGATTCCCATGAAATTTGACAGGTGTATAGAGAGGCCGTATGCCCCCTGTTTCTTCCTATGCCATATTTACGTGGTTTCGGGGACAGATCCCCACTTCAATTTCTCCTCATCTTGACATTTGAGGGGGGGGGGGGGCTCTATACACCTGCCAAGTTTCATGGAAATCGGAGGGGGAGACTTAGACCTCCCTAGTAAGTAAGTGTATTAATTAATTACAAATCGCGCACGCGAGCACACACACTATATATATATATGTGTATGTATATTATATATATATGTATATTAGCAGGTAACAATATGTTATAAGCACATTCTTACTTTCCAAAGACGCGCATGTGGGATGGCAAAACGGATCCGGATCCGAAAATTCCGGATCCGGATCCGAAAGTACCTGATCCGGATCTGCAAGTACCGGATCCGAAAGTTTTCGATCCGGATCCGAAAATTCTGGATCCGGATCCGAAAGTTCTGGATCCGGATCCGAAAGTTCTGGATCCGGATCCGGATCCGAATCTGAAAATTCCGGATCCGCCGATCCGGATCCGGATCCGAAAGTTCTGGATCCGGATCCGGATCTGAAAATTCCGGATCCGCAGATCCGGATCCGAAAAATTTTAGGATCCGGATCCTAAGGATCCGGAACCAACCGGATCCGGATTTCGGATCCGCCAGGATCCGGATCTGGCCACCCCTTGTCTGAATTAATAACATGTAATAAATATATTACATTTGTGTTGACAACTGCGTGTACCCTCTGGGTCGTAAGTTTGGCAACAATAAAGCTCTCGCCACTCGACAGTGCGAGTGTTGGACCAGAGTTTAAGGCGATCCCCCTCAAACGGTCTTTAAGGAACCTTAGTTGCAATCATATGTAATATTGTATGTTTAATAGATATGATTTTTCAAATTTTGAAGTTGCAAGGGGTAACAAGAGTTTCTTTTCCTGAAACTTGTTTCTGCACGTGCAAAGAATATAAATTAATGTAAAACATCAAATCGAATAAATTTTTCACCAATAAAGGAGTTCCTATTTGTTTGTCGAGTGTAACAAACGTCTTTTACCAAATAAAAGTTAACATGATACTAACACAAATGACAAAATTAACTAACACAATATTTTGCAAAATGACCTGCGTAAAGAAACTGCTCTGTTTTGTTCCACAATGTTGAAACACCAGACGGGTATTTTTAGTTATCCACCATAATGTGTTTTCTATTGTATTCATTGCAGTGAATGTAAGTTGCAGCCATGTTATTGTTTTTATTTTTTATTTATTCTATTTCTCTTGCTACGCTACGACGCCAGGATTCGGGTTCGAATCCCGGCCTGGACATAAGTGATCTTGTGAATGTCCCTTCATCAATATCATATCATCAATCAACCTCATCTTCACGATTAACCAAGTGGTAGGAAAGCGAAGTAAAATGAAATCAATAAATCAATCAATTAATAGTTAAAATTCTCTTTAGATTTTTTATGTTCAAAATGAGGCATGTGGTACACCCAATGACAAAAGTAATAATAGACGAATTGTCCATCACCATTTTCATTTAGTCTGTTTTCCACAATGCCATACTCGTGGATTGAAATAAGAATTCCAAGAAGCAAACGACATCATCTGTATCGCAGCACAGCACGGTTCCATTCCTTAAAACAAAACACGATAAAAAGGCATGAAAACAGTCTCTTATTATCTTTGTCGCTGGACGTACAGTCATGGAAAAAATACTTCCCCTACAGAGCCTTAATACCAGTAGTCTTATGAGGGAAGTATGTCTTTCCACTACTGTACATTATTACGTACTACTGGATGCTGCAGAGAAGTTACAATTCATATAGAAGCCCTAATTTAATTTTGCAGGAACCAAAAACTGGTATTGCACGAGCTTTTCTCTTTACGAGCTTAAACGTTTAGGAAAAAAAAAAAAACAGAAATTTCATTTTAAAAACACAGATTGTGTTTCGAGCACTTAAATGTCCAGGAATTTTAAATAAATTCAATTCCGGTCCAGGAGAGAAAATCAGCAAACGTAAATGGGTTCTGGACCGTAAAGAGCCTTTTTATATGTAAAGTATTTAAATTCGGTCCAGGATCCTTTATTCCAGGTTCAATTTTAATACGGTCCAGGAACCTTTTTTCCGAATCAGTTTAAATAGGGTCCAAGTTCCGTATTGAAATGAAACAAGGTACAAGGTAGAAATGGTCGAAACGCAAAGGCTGCAGTCACGTTACCCCTCTCCATTTAGCCCCATTCTCTAGCGCGTGACCTTTCCTTTTTGTGATACCTGCTGGGAACACAGCAGCCTCACGTTACCTCGCCGACGGTTCCTATTGGCTGCGGTTCCTCGATCGGATGCCGGAGCAACATGTGACGGGTTTGTTTGCACTCAATGTGACGCCACACTAATATATTCAATTGCGTTATGTACAGTAACTCTTCGACAAGGGAGTTTTTGAACCTGGCCCACGAGAGAACAACAGTGTTATTATTTATTCCCTGTGGTACGCTTTTTACAACCGCAGTGTGACATTTCAATGTAAAACGTACTCGCGGACATTTTTAGAAGGCAACTGTTATCGGTCAACCCTGGTCCAGGAATTGTAAATAATTTCAATTCCGGACTGGGAGAGAAAATCAGCAAACGTAAATGAGTTCTATACGGTGTATAACCTTTTCATATTTAGAGCATTTCAATTGGGTTCAGGAACGTTTTCTCCGGGTCAATTTAAATACGGTCCAGAAACTTTTTTTCCCGCATCAATTTAAATTCGGTCCAGGAACCTTTAATCAATGAAACAATACCCAACTTGGACCGAATTTAAATTGTGCGAGAAATAAAGATTCCGGTCCCGCACAAGACTGCTTGTAGCCTAGGAACTTGTTGTGCAGCCATGTTGTGAACGTGTCTGTGAAAATGCAAACTATTAAATTGCGTTCTATGCTTGTAAGTGCATTCACGAACATTTAAAATCACGACCGTAAAGAGAGAAGGATTTTAACCTCTGTCGCTTCCGGGATATGCCATGTGGCACGTCATAATTATCCGTCTCCCTGTTTGTATACAATTGCTTGCTGCTTTTCCGGCCTCTGTATTTACACTTGGTTGAATCCCTGATTTTCCACACCTGGCAGCTTGCGTGTCTGTGCAAGAAGAGCCAATGGGCAGTCGAGCTCGATCAAATGTCGCACTGCTCCTTCAATACAATTACCTTTGATAAATTCACGACCGTAACTTTCGACTGGATAGTTCTGCAGGCACTGGCGTACGCAGGGGAGGGGCTGATGGGGCTACAGCCTTCCCACAATTTAGAGAAGCAACTTTTTAAAAAAAGTCGCAACTGAAATCCTCGTTAAAATAAGCCCAGATTACCATTTTTATCCTTGAACAACTGTTAAAACTAAGGTTAAAATTGGTAATTATGAAATATTTTGTGTATCCCCCCCCTCCCTCAGAACGCAGTTATGTAATATTAATCTTTTCAATTCCAGCCCCCTCCGAAATAAAATCCTGCGTACGCCAGTGTCTGCAGGCAATGTCTGAAAATTGATTTTATGCATCTTCCGGGTCCACTATGCTCATATCGATATGCTCACAAGCATTTTGTGTCTCGAGCCACCAAATAGTGCATAAGATCAAAGTTTGAGACAACGTTTGCAGAACTGTGCAGCCGATACCTTGAATCATACTGATATAGGCAGCATCAAAGTTGACCATGGTTTTTTACCCAATATTTTACGTAAATGACTACTGGAAAACAGTTTTCTACGACTGTGTAGAGAAATGTTTTCCTTAATTTATTAAAAAGAGTGACGTACTCGAAACATTCGAACGAATTCAATGATTTTGCACCACAGTAAATTCATAATTTTTCCTGATCTAGCACGCCTCTGTTCTCCCTTGGGGGGGGGGGGGGGAGGGGACAGCCCTAATGAGGACGCCCGTGATATGGTTTGTGGGAGTAAACAGTCCACTCTTATTGACAAAGAGAAAAACATTTTGATTACATACTGGAGTGTTGTAAGGATGGAAAAGAAGATCAAATGGAATGTTAGGGGCGTGACGTATGTGAGGTTATGTTTTTCACTTTTTTTTACTCGTTCAAGGACGCGGTTGTATCTGATGTATCACGTGGATAAGGTTGTCTGTTTTTTTACGAGTCCAGATGTTCTGGTGTATGAAAAGAGATAGAGGTTGCAGTAACAGGAAACCGACACAAACACTGCATTGTACTGTTTGGACAGAGAGATTTGGAGATATGGAATTTGGTATCTTGAGCCACGCCACAGTTGCCTTATCTAAGTTTTTCTCAACTTTCACACTAGATATGATGTGCTTGTTTACGAAACATGCTTGTGAAAATGGGACCACACGCACTGCATTGTGGTTTGTTTAAGATATTGCTTGACAGCTCCTGCTTACGAAACTTCGGAACAAGTTAGTGGCAAAGAATGGATTTCGGGGCATGCAATATTGACTGAAATATTAGGATAATGAATTAGCGCCACCTACAGCTAGTGTTACTCAACATAGAGTTGCTGCATGTGTTAAAGTGAAAGTACAGTAAATATTTATAACTCCACTGAACAAATGAAGCGCTTTTGTTAACTTGTATGGATCTGATAATGCTAAGAGAAGTGTTTCGTGATTCAGACATCCAGTCGGATACAAAAGTGGGATGTATACATGCGAAAATATGAGCACTTCTCGAATCTCGAATTCGTATTTTTTAGCATTCCCTTGTGCAATTAGTGGACAAAATAAGTATCGGTGTGAGTGTGCTTATATGATTTCTACATATTTTCATGTACAGGTTAAGCGTTCAGAGAAAATCAAATTTCTGTGGCTTGTTACAACAAATTCCGTTTCCGACTGTACGAAGGATTTTGATTTGCTTTGGTTTATTTTACTTCTCCTTTCTGCCACTTTTGGCTAATGGCGAATATGGCGATGAGTTTGAACCTCATTTTCCGTGACAGTCCCGGATTACAGTGCTCTGTCCCACAGACAATCCAACAATCGTATGGTTTTCAAAGATATAGAGAAATGTTGATTTCAGTCTCTAAAGCGAAGTAGATACAATCACAAAGACAAAAGGATGCAGGCAGGGTTTAAAATGTTTTGAGGATTGAAGAATGAATGTGTCATGTACGATTGCAGCTTCCCTCCCTCACTCACTTACTCCCATATTTATTTATCTTCCTCATTTCGCCTTCATTTATTTATTTCCTTTTCTCATTCGCTTCATTTGCTTCCACGATGGAGTCCTTGTAACCCTATCCCCTTGTAGTCAAGGGGTGCCGGTTTCGATCCCAGGTGGAAACGGTGCATAATGGTTCGAATCCAATGATAAACTGTAGGTCCAGTCCCGATTAGCCTATTTGAGCTTAAAGTGAACACGGAGATGATAACTTTAGCACCTTTTAATTGATGTTTCCATGTACAAAGAATGTAGTATTACACAGCCGGCAGTGAACAATTTACCTCTCAACATCTGAAACGTTGCGTCACCGTGAACGATATCGCGAGTTCATCTTCGTGTTTTCTCGTGTGAGATCGTCACTCAGCCGAACGCAGTGGAGCGTATCGTGCTTTTCCACCACATGGAGCATATCCTTGACCGCATGCGTGTATACTTTCTAATTATCTTTTCGTGCGAGTTACAGCAATGATGAAACGCAGCGGTCGTGATGCACAATACAAGTCACTGTCACAAAAGAAGCATGCGTATACTCAAATGACATTTTCTCGTGGGAGAAATTACATGCGCTCATACCACTCTTCGAGTAAGATCGCCATAAAGATGGTTGTAACATTTATGTGTCTTACACCATGTCTCTACCAGTTACTCGTAGACTGGTAATTTACAATGCGAATAATTGCCGGTCCTGTGGCAGAGCGTGTTCAGTGGTCGACTTTCAATATCATCACCGAAGTTCCCGGATTCGAGTCCCGTCCCGGGCATTACTTTTTAGTGTCCATCAATGTCATCCATTCATCACTCATCCTCATCGACACAATTAGCCACGGTGACAAAAAAAGTGATTCTAAATAACAAAAATACAAATACATTCCGAATAGTCTAGTAAACAATTAATAATCGTAATAATGCATAATGAAACGTTAACAAGCTGTTTGGCTCGTAACGGTACCTTTCGCGAGATATTTCCCTTTGATCGACGCCAGCGAAGCCGTTTCCAAATACTGCTATGATATTCCAATTTCTGAACAATTACATCTGCTTAGAATTACTTCTAGACTAGAGCATTCACATGAGGAGCGTATACTCCAGGCTAGCCTAGCTAGGCTATCTGCGAACTCTGAACCCTAGAAAGTAAAATACTGAAGAGAAATCTTTTAGAAACTGTGTGAATTAAGCTGATTTGAAAAAGAAGAAAATGGCGATTATGAAGTTGGCAACCTGAATTCTTAGAAGTTGGCAACCTGAATTTTTATGAGTTGGCAACCTGAATTTTTATGAGTTGGCAACCTGAATTTTTATGAGTTGGCAACCTGAATTTTTATGCGTTGGCAACCTGAATTTTTATGCGTTGGCAACCTGAATTTTTATGAGTTGGCAACCTGAATTTTTATAAGTTGGCAACCTGAATTTTTATGAGTTGGCAACCTGAATTTTTATGAGTTGGCAACCTGAATTTTTATGAGTTGGCAACCTGACTTCCGTTAGGATGGCAACGTGGCTTCCTTGAAGACGTCAAGAATTAGTCTAGTCTTCTCCCTTCCTCTATAGCCTAGGACCAGGTGTCTTAGACTCAGCATACGCCACTGCTTCGTGTCTAGATATTCCAAGTAGTTTCGTGGGTAGGTAAGCGTATTAAACTATTGCGAATATTTAGACAACAGCGAGAGCAAAATACATGAAGATTCACATGAATGCTCTAGAAGAAATTTAAGAAGATGGAGTCTTTCAGAATTTAGAGTATCGAAAGGAGAGGAAATTTCGAAAAAAGCTTCGCTGGCGTCGGCCAAAGGTCCACCCCTCCCCCCATCTACAAGTGAACAGTTTTTATGAAGGAATCACATGTTTGTATCCAATGACTGAGAGACAGAAGAGTTTGGTGGGTTGCGTCTTGCCGATCGTGCAAGGATACTACGATATTTCTTTCACAACATCAATCTTAAGATCGCACGCAGGTGTTCACACAATCGTTCTAAGAGAACGCTTCACTTAGCTACATATTCAAACACTACTGGGTTAAGAAATTAAGTTGATAAGTGCGCTTTACGCATTGAAAATCAAAGAAAATGCGAATTAATAGCTTGTTCTATCAACGAGAAGTTATGTCTCAATCTGTAGCACACACAAAAAAACTTCCGATAGCGGCCAAGTGGGAAAGCAAATACAGGTAAGTCAATCAGTAATACTGAACGGACATTGGCTGACGACAAATGACAATTCGTGTGTATGTGTGTATTTTTTAAAGAAATAAACACTTATAAGCACAATCATGTCAAGGGGTCCCGGGTTCGATACCCGGTGGAAGCACATAGTTGTTCGAATCTCACTTATAATTGTAGGTCCAGTCCCAATTAGCCTTTCTGTGCATAAAGTGGATTAAGAAACACAAGCACAATAACGTTTTTGATAATCTTGATATTTGATACATGTACTTTTTCTTTGAATTTTTCTTCAAAGTTGGTAACTAAACAACAAAACCAATAATCTCCCGTGATTTGTAAAACACCTCCAACCTACGTCATAAACAAGAATTTCCTGATTGACCAACCTGTATACATGCTTCTAATACACTATAGCTCTTTTCAGTTCTTACGGCGGGCGCACTAGAAGCTGGCAGGGGAAGTGGGGAGCGGGGAAGCGACCAATCCAGCGCGATAAAAGACTCAGCAGCCTGTAGAACGAGGTTCACGAAGTACTTATTTCCGCCACGTCGTATCTCTCGGCGCCACTGCTGTTGTCTGGTTGTCTCCGCTCCCCACTTCCTTTGCCAGCTCCTAGAGCCCCGCCGTAAGAACTAAAAAGAGCTATAGGGACTAGAAGTATCTCTTACGATACTAAAGCGCAGATAATATTAATCACCAGAGAAACAAAACAATAGTATTTTCTTAACTGAGGCATTATATTCAGGGTGTCCCAGAAGTCTTTCCCTGATTACAAACTTTATTCATGTCCGCTATATGCATGGTAGAGATGTGAAAGTGGTGCCAAAATGTTGGAAAACTAACCAAGTCTTTTTGTTTTAGGTTTGAGTAACGTGACTGTAGTGTAGCAGTGTCAGTGCTCAGAAAACCGGAAATGTTCACAAATCAGGAAAAAGCTCATCATGTCCTCTGGTATCACGAGACCCGGTCACCAATAACAGTTCAGAGGAACTTTCAAATGTACAGAATTCTTTCGTCTAGAATATCTGCCATCAATAAGTTGGTATTTATCTTCATTCCCAAATCCTGCAAGTCCAAGAAACATTGTATGGAAAGATGCCACCCAATGTCAAGAGCATTAATTCCGGATTCCTTGACACTGCTACACTACAGCCACATTACTGAAACCTGCAACAAATAAACTTGGTTAATTTTCCAACATTTTGGCAGCACTTTCACATCTCTTCATTGCATATAGCGGATATGAATAAAGTTTGTAATCAGGGAAGGACTTCTGGGACACCCGGTATAATATATCGTCCAACCAAATGCTTATCACAATATTAAGAAAAACATACAAATAGCCTGAATATAATGAGCCAGGATTTCAACAATAGTTAAGCCCGTTCTATAACAATATCTATTTATTAACAGCTACGTAATACAATATACCTATCTGCTAGGCCTCCTCAACAAAATATGATACTGACTAGTCAAAAAAGATAAACATCTAGATGGCTTATCGTGCAAAATATAAAATATTTAAAGCCATGATAGGCAGCGATGAATAAATGCTAATATAATATTTGTCTTCAAAGATTATTTTCAGTCTGTTCACAATATGAAAATATTTGGCGTTTTCAATTATTACTCTTTAGAGTATACGGACTTAATACTGTGTACGTTAAAAAAATGACAGTGAAAATTTAATAAACAAAATCAGGATGTTCAGCTTCTGTTGTATGACTTCATTGATTGTGTCTAGTTTTGAATGTTTTACCTAAGGTATTATAGCATTTTAAAACATTTAAATTCAACTACATGTAGTTCTTTATATGGAATAAGAGCTTCCTAAGGAAGTTGCCCGATTTCAGGCTTTGTCCTTAAAATTATCCTCCAGCCAATCAAGAGCTTTCTAGCTGCGTAACCTAATCGTGCTCGCTGCTTTACAGGACGGTCGCACCTGTATACAATCCACTTTCAATCCAATCCAAAGTGAAGACAACAGATTACATGCATGGAGTCTCTCTAAGAATACCTTTGCAGATTCAGCACTCGACAGCATAACTTTATCGTGCAGTATTGAAATCTAAATTTACAAATTTTGCTTCAGTATTGTTTAAGAGTGCATCAACATGACGGCAATTGTCACCAATAGGGAGGGAATATGAGGATGAGGGTGCGAAATCCCGGGGGGACAAGGGGGAATTCCCCCCCCACAAAACTCTTCCGGGGGAGGAGAGTTTTAGTTCTAAAAACAAACATAAACAATTAGTTCGGGATTCGAATATACTTGATTGGAATAATATAGAAAACATACAAAAAGAACGGACAACAAAGAGGCTCTTCTCTAAGGACACTGAACCCAGCAATCCCCAGAACACAGAAATTAGACCGACTTGTTATTTCTTCTCCGCGAAGTATATAAATACCCTATATCAATAAAACATGTGAATTTTTATACAGGAAACTATTATCTTCTTAAAATATCTTAATTTTTGTTCCCAAAAAATAATAGGTTTTCATCATAATTGTAATAAAAATTGAGTGTATCCCCCCCCCCCCTTAGGCAAATGATTGTTCGTAGCATCAGCAGTACATTAAAATCTTCAATTTGCAAGTACAGTTTGAATGAAGGACAGTTGATATAATATATTGTATATTATGTAATATAATTTGATTATTTAATAATTGACACATTTAATGACATATATATATATATATATATATATATATATATATATATATATATGAAGTGCCTATGTGTATGGGTCTGTCTGCTCCTTCTTCCCCACCAACCTGCGGAGATTTCGCACCCTGGTGAGGATATATACAATTACAATTAAGCAATCATTCCTCCTCGAGATTTCTAAAACTCACAATAAATTGTCAGTTACCGTAACATGAGTAAATGACGATCCACCCCTCGATGCCTAAAAGTAAGACGATCGCCTTCCATTGACACCGTGCCAAAAACTAACAATAAATCATAAATTAACAAATAAATAGCGACCCCCCCCCCCCGCTTTTTTCCCAGAGACGCCTTCTAAACAATTTTTTCAAGAATGTAGCAGGTGAAAGCTAAAAAAAGTGTGTACGCCCTCGAAGATGTAACGTCGTTAATTCGCCACTGAATAATATCATGTGGTATGTAGATTTTTTTTAGACCTTTCAGTTACGCACGTTAAAATCACTCGGTGCTGACATCCGTGATTATTGGAATTGAGTAAATTAACCGCACTACATACAATTAGGAAGTTACTACTTTTTAGCGATACAATTTCATGTTGAGCCTAGTTCACTTTTACTTAAACCTTAGTTTACACCTCCCCGATGACGTAATGGTAACGTCGTTGCCTTGTAATGAAACGGTACCAGGTTCGATATTCGGTGAAAAATCAAGAAGTTTGGTAAATATATAATGCATATATATTGATGAGAAACTTGACACGGCAGTCAAAACAAACAAAAATCTACTGACCCTCAATGGTGGATGGTAGTCATGAAGTCATGTTTTTCATTTTTCTTTAGCTAGAGACAACTTAAAGATGGAGGTGATTTGTGATTTGAATCAGTTAGAAGAATTGACAAAATAGTGTATTTTCCGCCATGTTGTCAATCTTCCTGACATTTTGTGGATTGAAGTCAATGAATGATGGAACACTATACTGTTGCTTAGTACATGCCTATTGGCTGCGCTATGTTATGTGAGCAAAGTACGTGAAATTTGCCCACGCCAATAGGTGTGCATAATTTGCAATGACTGAGACATGAGTGCTTAATGATTCTGGCAGTTTTCGAGAAATTATCGAGAGCAAAAAATAAGTCAAGTTTTACACACGTACGATTCAGCTTTAAACAAGGTTGTAAAAATATACAAATATATATTTACTGGCAGGTGAATGGTATGGCATGACAACTGAAACTTGTTTCTTCTTGTTCAATTCTTTTCTTTCGAGTAAGGAGTTGGATGGTTCTGTGATTTGGGCTAAACGACTTTATCGCTCTCCCCTCCCTCTCATTTTCTCGGAAATCAAAGTAAAAAAGTGGGTCTGTCAATAAAACCGTTAAGAAGACACAATCAGTGAAGCTCAGAATACAACGAACATCCGTTATGTGATAAACATGCTTGAAAGTCTACTCGACACACTAAAGCGGGTGTTGTTACCCCTTTGGCCGGGAGTGCTTTCAAATGCATTCAATTGCAAGATGGAAACTGGTTTTAAAGCTTATCTGAGCATGCTTTCCTACCTCGTACTGTACCCGGTTCACATACACGTCACATTTACCACCAGCATATACGTTACAAAACACTTCTTGTTAAGTGTAACACAAACACAACTGACACAGTAACGGCACCCTTTCACGAGCACGGAAGTGTGGATTCTACTAACCACTATGTCTTCTTATTTTTCCACATTGGAACCATTTCCGGGTCACTTTGGTCCTCCTCTTCGACCATTAAGTGTTTCGCTAGCTCGCTGATGAACTCTTTAAAGAGAAGGGCTTCCATGTTTCTCCCCAAAACATGAAGGAAAAGCCAATCCCCGAAATCGCACTTTTTCGCCACTATATCCATGTATTCAGGGTCGAGGGTCACCGCGGTGAGCGAGCGCCGAAACCACTCGGTGCGAAAACGCAGGCAGAGCGACACACCCCTCCACACTAACCCCAAAGCTGTGATGCAGGCCAGGATAATAAACCAGAACCACAGAAACGTGTATATCTTCTCGTTAACGATGTTTAGGGCCATCACACAGAGGGCGTCGTGCTTTTGGATGGTACCGGACGGACCATATTTGTGAAACGTGCATTTGGTGACCTTGGGGAACACTCTAGCCATCGGATCAGAACGATCTTCTGGATCTTGCTCTAGGAAATTGACAACGTCAAGGCCATACTGACTGAATTCGCCTCCGAGGAAAAAGTCCGTGAAGTAGATATTACCCACGACGTTCACCAGATTTAGGATCTCGCAAAACACAAACTGGTACGCCCAAAACTTATGCGTATTGAGGCGTTCGGCGAAAATCTTGCAAAGAGCCCGCAACTGCTCGTGCCTGTCTGGGGTTTCCAAATATGCGGTCCTCAGTCCTGCCAGACACACTTTGACCTTACCACCGTCCCACAACTTCCACGTATAGTGTGGGACGTAGAACAGAATCGCCTGCAAGAACAGCACGAAAGGCACCCACTGGTAATATGCATGGTACTTGATCTCGTCCTTGTCGGTGTGGGGTCCTATGCCGCGATGGGGGATCTCCTTGCCGACTATCTTGTCGTAGTGCTTCGGGACGGTGTACGTGGACATGATGAAGCAGTAGTTGTTGATGACTTGCTCCGAAATAACATAATCGTCACCGTCTTTATCGTGCGTGCACAAAATCGGCTCCCCGATGTACTGTTTTCCACAAACCAGCGCCGTGCACACAAGAAGAACAACAACTGTTAGCTTGTAGTGCAACTTGAAGACCAAATTGTCCGCGCTAACGTGTCCTACCTTCACGCGAACCCTGTCTTGTATCGAGGAGAACAGGGCGAACATTTTTTAAAAAAACAGAGCAGTCGAAGCCGTCTGCCGATGAACTGCTACAACTTTGCAGCGAGTGAACTCAGCCTTCGAGCCGGCCGCCCGCCCCCACTCACTATAGGCGGCGCGTAGCCAGTGACGTCACACAACTTTCCAACAGACAAAAATCTTCGTAGGATGACCTCACGCGTCGCTGCACCTCAACAATCGTACCGTGAGAGAAACCGAACAATATTCCGCTACCGGGCCCTCTCGTTGTTGTGGGCATCATTTCGAATTGCAATCGTGTTGTAGGAAGTCACATTCACCTCAAGTGCAATCAAAACAGCGACAAGGGGTTTGCCCTAAAAGGGGCCCGCAAATATGGTGTCAACGATAGATTAGCACAGGTGCGCTAAAGATTGTGTCTATCCGACCTTTTCCAGTTTCTCCAATCAATTAACATTCATAAAGGCGAGGCGGCGCGATGCGATTCAGACAATGAACGGCTTTGAAAGAAGCGAGGTATTCTTGTGACGTAGTGCAAACAATACTACCCAAGGCAATTCGCCTACTTCGTCCGGAGTTATCTAGTCAGTCCACTCTTATTATGAACTGTAAGCTCTGACATGATACAAACAGCAAAACGTTTGTACGACGAACAGCGATGAATCCCCATATCAAACACACCTTTTCATTGTCTTTATTATTTCCAGGGAAGTCTAATTTATGATCATTTTGGTGCTAAATTTACTCTTACACCCCTTAAAAACAAGACCTTGCACCCCCCCCAGAAAGAAAATTCTAGAAACAACACTGATGACAAAAAATGTATCGGTGGAAAACGAAAATACATCTTTGGTCGTTTATGGATATCCAAAAAATGGGTCCGAGATGATGATGAGGCGCATGAACGCCCACAGGATTTTTCCAGGTGGGAAAGGGGGGTGGGGGCAAAAACCCATATACCAGCGCAATCGCGAACACACGCACTGTGTTGATGCACTTATGCACACAGTAGATTGGTCTGTATTAGATAATATGACTGATGTATATCAGGCTATTATATTTTTTTGTAATAGAGTTCATGAAGTATTTCTTACCACAGTCCCAAAAAGAAGACAACAAATAAATATACCCATGTTGGTTTAATAATGATATCATTAAATTGATAAAGTTAAAAGAGTATTACAGAAAAAAATATAAAATTTAGAATAGAATATAAGACATTGTTTCGGCAAACAAGAAAGCAGGTAAAAACAATGATAAGTAGTGCCCATTACAACTACATAAAGAAATTGGAAAGCAATTTGAAATACTAAAGAGTTCTGGAGTTTTATTAGAAATGAGAAAAATAATAATGGTGCTTGTAACAGCACAATGAATTTTGAAGAAAATTCTCTCAAATCTGCAAAATAGATTTCTGATGGTTTTGCTAAATATTTTAGGTCTGTATATGTAGAAACATCTGAACCATGTATAATAGACGAACGCACGGAGTCCATTATATCATACACATTAGCAATGTCACCAGTTAGTCAGAAATAATATGAAAGTGCTACAAAACAGTTAAAAGGAAAACGATCTAGAGGCCCAGATGAAATACCACCTTACATTTTGAAAGGATGTTCTGAGATATTGATGTATCCTCTACTTAGAATTTATAACTTAATAATGAAAACACAAACGTTCCCTGATATCTGGAAGGGAACGCGTGTATGCCCCATCTTAAAAACTGGTGGAAGTTCAAAAATAGAAAATTACAGGCCCATATCAATTCTCTGTGCACCGGCGAAAGTATTCGAGTACATTCTATACAATCGCATATTTAATCATTTAATCATGTAAAATGTTTCTTAAGTGACAATGAACATGGTTTCTTGCCATGTAGATCAACACAAACAAATCTGATAAATTTTGTCCAGGATATACATGATGCGTTCCATGAGAGACTTAGTGTACATGGAATATATCTATATATATAGATTTCGCAAAAGCTTTTCACAGAATTAATCATAATAATCTTCTAAGAAAACTTGCAAGTTTTGGGTTTTCAACACAATATGTAAATCTTTTCAAAGCTTACATTATTAATCGAAATCAATATGTAACTTATAAACAAGCGAAGTCTTTTGTTTATCATGTTAAATCTAGGGTTCCGCAACGTTCAAATCTGGGTCCTCCATTCTTTGCAATTTATATTAATGATTTACCAGGTACAATCAAATTTTCAAAGTGTTTAATATACGCAGATGATGATAAAATATATAGAGAAATTAGGGATATTACGGATACTAGGAAATTACAGACTGATATAAACAGGATTCATAGGTGGAGGGAAGAGAATGGTCTCATGTTTAATATTAAGAAATGTTCATACATGATATTTACCAGAGCAAGAAATAATGTGCGAGATGATAAGTATGTTATTAACGGTGAATTTGTATCAAGAGTGAATTCCATTAAAGACCTAGGAGTAATTATTACGCATAATATGACTTTTACTGAGCATATTTCTTGCATTACCCAGACTGCCTACAGAAATCTTGAATTTCTAATAAAAAATGCTAAAAGATTAAATGATATATGCTCTTTGTGTATCCTCTACAAATGTTTAGTTAGAAGCAAATTAGAATATGCTTGTTCCGTATGGGCGCCAACCTGTGACTCCCAGAAAAATATGATTGAACGTATACAGAAGAAATTTCTAAGATTTTTATATTACAAGAAGTATCGAATATCGCCAATAATCCTTAAAATACCATACAATGATTTGTTAAATGAATTTAATTTTCTAAGCCTGTCAAATAGACGTGAAATTTCTCAACAAATGTTTCTGTATAAAAGGTTAAATGGACATATTGATAGTAGTTCTATACTAGAGAGAATATGGTTTAATGTGAGACAGGGTCATATACGTAATAGACGTTTACTCTCATACAAAATCCCAAGAACAGAAATGTATAGAAGTTACCCACTACAAAAAATTACCCTTGAATATAACAAGATCTCAAATCATTTGGTAGACTTCGATTTCGGTATATGACACGAACCAAATTTATGAATATGTTAAAGGGGTATCTCTCTTAACAATGTATTTATTATGAGAATTGGATTTGTCATATTGAAGTTTGTTGTAATGATGTATTGTACCAGTGTTTGTGATACTTGTTTTCTGCAATTCAGATGAAATGTGTAAATATCTCAAAATTGTTCTATCACCAAGATGTATGTGTATATATATATATATATATATATATATATATATATATATATATATATATATATATATGTTATGTATTATCTGTCTGTTTGTGAAAGTGTGTGTGTGTGTAAAGGAGGAAGGAGGGAGAGTGTGTATGTGCGTACGTACAAGTTGTAAATGAAAATGTAATATTTTGATATTACCTTCTGTAATTGGAGACTTGTCTCTGTTGAAGGGAAATAAATAAATAATACTTCATGTAAAACTCGACAGTTATTTCCGCAAATTGCATAACTATATATAGATGAACGGATTATAAGATTAGATATCTGGGTAGCATTGACAGGAAACAATTATTTTATTACAAATTTAAATAATTTGACAAAAGCACACATTAAACAAAAACTACGAGGTTTATTTGATACTACCAGCAATGGTTTCGGAGTCATCTTAAGACAGGGATCTCAAAACTCCCCGAGCCATGGAGCCACTTCCTAGATTTGCCGACACACGGCGAGCTACCGAAGGCGCATTGACATTTTCATGGTTATTTCTCGGTTCATAAAATCTTTAAACTGTATTGAAACGAATGATTTTATAAACAGACCGACGAAGCAATAAAAATGAATTAGGCCTATGTCCCGTTACACTTGCATTTGCAAGTTTTTGAACTTCAGAAAATTTTGGATGTATTCCATTTACTATCTTCTGAGGTTGAGTTGGTTTATATTACTTGGCTTTTCTGCCACTTTTGGAAGGGGGCGATGAGGGCAGTTGCCCCCCCCCCCCCGCTCCACGGTCTTTTTGCCACTTTTGCTACCGCACTGTGCTAAACCTTATGTACCAAGGGAAAGTAAATTGTTCTTCCCCCCCAGTTTTTGAACCCAATCGCCGCCACTAATCGCGAAGATAAGGATGACTGATCCCAGGCCGGAGTTCAAACCCGGAACCCCTGGCGTCGTAGTAGCGCGCTGTGTTGACCACTCAGCCACGGAGGTCGACTAGATAGGTTTGCCATATTAACAAAAAACATCTCTGGTATTGAGGTATCGATAGTTAATGTGGGCGGACGGACTTTTTTTAAGTTTTGCGTATAAATTCCTTACTTTATTGGTTCCCGAGTGATCATCAACGTTTAGTTGTGCGTGTATTATTGTTATTTTTGCTTCTCGAGTTATTGGCCGAGCTGTCCACTGTCTATAGTGTACATACTGTACGAGCAATCAACCTGAATACACGATGTTCACAAGGCTCCCCCTAAGATCGTTGCCAGCACCTGCAGTGTGTAGCTATAGCCATTCAGGAGCTCTCGCGATCCACGGTTTGGTGATAATGTTGACAACATGTATTTTCTGCTTCAAAGACTGATTTCATAAGGAATTATTGGACTAATACTGACCATAACAAGAGCTAGGATTTGTTGCTTGCACAGATTTGCTTAAAAAACACAACAACAAAATAAAGGAATGCAAGAGATATGCAAGATATAAGAGTGTATGGTAACATAGACAGCCCATATATCAAATAAAGGATTAAATCGAAAATTATATTACAAGTAATCAATATTAAGTGTAAATATTGCATGCAAAATTAAAAATTAGCCATTTATTGAAATATTTGATTTTAAAAATAAACTTCTTTCAGAGCAACAGCCTAAAATTATTCCATTTCGAAAATCCAGGAGTAGCAATTGCCTCCCATTACCCCCTCCCCTCAACGTGGGCGTCCATGGTGACGCGTATTCAAAATCAAATCATTGGTAAGAAAGAACTAAAGATTACTCGACTATGCTCAAAGAAGTCAACCTTGAACAACTACTGGCCTCATTACCCTTTCAGAACTATACAAATTCCTTGTGGGTCGGTTTTTGACAAGAGATAACACGCTAAAGAATTCCTTGTTTTCTACCACGTAAGTAGGTCTACCTTTCAGTTGAGGAATGATTTAAAGTCGGCAGCCTCTTCTCTGAATATCTCGAAAGTTAGCAAGTTGAAGCCAACGACGTTTTGCGTTTTATCACCTAGCGTAACTGGCACACGCTTAGGCAATGGTTACTGGAAATCCGTTATCTGTCCAGTATAGTATAAACAACATAAAATTGTCTCTGATAGGCTTAAATGAACGTTTTCCTCGTATTTTGTTGCGTAAACATTCTTCGATGCAAATTCTCTTCTCACTCTTTTAATGGTTCTTTTCTCACTTACTAACCAGGGCAAGGATTTTAAGGTTCTGAAAATGTTTTCAAAAAAAGGTACTGTAAAAATACTTTTTCTATTCAGGTCTAAACCAGTTACATTAACATTCTTTATTCAATACTGTACTAAATTAAAAAAAATAGTCATAATTACATAAAGTAACCAGTATTTAGGAAGCAAACGTGGCATTTATTGGGTTTCAAACAACTTGGTATGCAGAATTACTGGTCAACAATTCTGTGTTTTCGAATGTAAGTCGCTGACGCTTAGAGCTCAGGAGATCCTTATGTGTGGAGAAACTACATTATCTTGGAAACTATTGGAGCTACAATGATTATATTATACTATTTTATAGCTCTCGTTCTGCCCTACAAAATGAGACTACAGGATTTTTTGTAGCTGCTCAAGAAGAGTGAAAATCATTTATTTTTCTGTCCATTTTTTTTAACAAAACATGAAAGAAAAGGAAGAGAAAAGGCTGAAGCATCAAAGACGGGGTAAAAAAAGAGGGGATAAATGAGTTAATCTCAAGAAAATTTTCAACAAAGTGCGTTCATTTTACTTGATTTCATGTCCTAAAATACATATCTCAAACGATCGGTATGAAAACAGCTATATTTTTTGAAAGATGCTGCACCTTAAAATCCCTTCCCTATTGATAACGTTATTCTCTTATAACACTAGTTTTCTTTTTTCTCAGGGTCTTGTTTCCATCTTTTGACTTGACAATTATTTCTTTCCTATCCTAATTTCCATTTTTTTGTTCTCGTACTCATGGCGCTATTTGAAAGGATGAGTGATGAGGGAAATTTCCCCTTTCCGGTTGTTTTCGGCTGTTGCTTCAAGAGCAGTTCCTGTACCCCTTCCGCACTGACAATGATTCAATCATAGAGCGACCACAAACAAAAGAATCTTCGGCCGAAAGCCTTCGCGCATCTTCCGCTCCATGCACTCTACCCATCCATCACCTCCACGCGCAAGGACCATGCACAGGATCTGCTCATATCCTTTTGCTTGTGGTCCCACTATACGTAACTACTCGTATCTTAGATCTGTTGGATGATCTGGAATCTAATACTCCTTATTTTAATATAATTGACTTTCCGGGCTGATCGTGTATTTGTTCATTATGCATGTTCATTGTATGCTATTTTAAATGTACTTCATCTGTATACAATTAAACTGACTGATGGGATTTTTTTTTTGTAATTCTTGTTATTTTGCGTAGCTTTCTGCCACTTTTTGGCTGATTGCGACGATGAGGATGAGTGACGATATGATGAAATTCATGAAAGAACACTTCAGGCCGTGATTCAAACCCGCGTCGAAGCGCGCTGTTCTAACCATTCCGCCACGGAGATTGACCTTGGCAAATAAAATAAATGAAAACAATGTAACTGTTCCTTGAATGTGGAATTATTGAGAAATGATTCGACCATATACAAGACCACAGAAAATAAAGAAATAAAACTGGAATTCTTGATTTGTTTCACAGACTATTTAAAATATTTTAAAAAAAATAATTAAGAAACATGTCCAGTATTCAAACTCAGAACTCATGATGACCAGTAAACTTTATTATAGTTTATTTTTAGTCCTTTTTTTCTTAGAGAGAGGGGGCGGGGATAGAGAGAGAGAGCATGGACGTGCGCAGGTTTATTCCAGGGAGGAGCAAGCAAGTTATTTTTTTCAGGGGGGGCAAAGGGGGCATATTTTTTCCCATAATAGTGATGCCTTCTCGAAAAACACTGCTTCAGTCTGAAATTATCATGCTCCTTCAACGCTCTTATAATAATTAACATAGGTGTGATTGATATGAAATTATGTGTGAAATATGCCCATCCTCCCTTCCGGAGGTCCATGGATGATGCCATTGTAAAGTTTCCTCAAGGCCGATAGAGTGGCACCCGCTGGAATTTACATTAGTGCAACGTATAGATACAAACGGAGCAATTAAACTTCGTGTGTACCTCATTTTCACCTTCTACAAAATTTCACTTAAGACCACCGGATCTTTCATACTGCAGGACGCTCATTGATGCTATTAAAGGATCAAGAAATCTATTCTTTGCTGCCGTCTTTAGTCTCTTTTTTGTAAAGAACGGCACTTTTTAAGTACACCAAAACAGTTGTTAATTCAGTCTTAAATTTCTCTCTCTCCTCTCTTTATGGGGGCTCTCTGTGTGTGTATGCTAATGAAAGAAATCCTGTTTTATTTTAATGATGCAAAATATTAACATTCGTCACTGGTCGGGGCAAAAAAAAAAGTCTGTGAATGAAAGGATTCTAACAGAACGATGTGATTGTGTAGACATGTAGAACCTATCCAATTTCATACGTTACTGAGATGTTTATTCATAACTTTGTATTTTTTCTCCTTTCCTTGCTGCGTTGACTTGTGAATAACGCGAAAGAAACACGCAGAGTGGCGTACATTATCTATCTTTTGTGGTTTTGTGTGTTTTGGATATTATCCATAGTAAAGTGTATTCCAAGTCAAAACTAATTGATTATCTTTATTATCACAAAATCTCCCCCCACCCACGGAAATTTTGGTTGGGGGATTTTTCAAGACAAGCTTGTTAGTGGGGGAAATCCCCTGTCGCACCCAGGATTTCGCACCTGATGTTTACTATTTCCAACTTTCTCTCTTTTCTTCTCAGTGGGTGCTCCTATATCTCGGCACCTGGGGCGACTACCCCCTTCTCTGTCCCGTGGACTCTATATGTTCTCCCTTCCAAACCGATTCTGAATTTCAAGATGCATTAACAGAGTGAATAATGAGTCCATTGAGTGCCTTCAATGGACGGATTAGACTGCAAATCTATCTATCTATCATAATGGTGTTAATGGTATATTTCATTGCAATTATAACACAATATCTTGTCATCTCTAACCTTTGCTAAGTTACAGTGATCCTATTTAATGTGTGGGTTTAAATGTGCACTCAGAAGTCGGACATTCTAGGTTTGAATCCATGCGGGGGAGCTCATGTTGTATAGTCCCTATTTGTTTGTGATTGTCCCTTCATCCATCTCATATTATCGCCAGTCTTCTTCATGTGCGCGATTAGCCAAAAGTGGCAGAAAAGCGAAGTAAAATAACCAAAATCAATCAATCAATTAACATCAATCAAAGCATAACATAATAAGTAGGGAGCGGAAGTTGATGACCTAAAAAATATAGGTATATGACCTATAGAATGTCCTAAAAATGGGGAAAAATGACGTAAAAATGCAAAAAATGACCAATAAATTTGTTAGTTTCAGGTTAAAAATTGAAATGAAAAGGAAATTAAACAAAATGCAATCTTGCTTTCAAAAAATTTCGCCGTCTGGCCAGGGTATTCCCAGCCTCTCCTTATCTGATCTTAAATCTGAATTTGCCCCAGACGGGCACCTAGTACTTTCCCCCGACACAACAAAGACTGTCACCAGTTCAGCATTTCTTTTGCTCGTAAACTGTAATCCTGCGAGATATACATATATAGGCCTATGTTTACCTTCGTGAAAAGACTCAAGAATATTACCAAAATGAAAGATGTGACAAAATATGACGAAACAATACACGAATATTGCAAAATATGACGGGAAAATGCCGAAAATCAGGGAAAATGACCTAAAATCTGAAGATTGGGAAAAAAAAGAAAAAAAATGCACTTTAAATTTACCTTTTTGGGTTCTAGACTAAGCGTAATATTGTGTACATTTAATGGGCATCGTGTCCGAGATGTCAGAAAAAAGATGACATTTCATCAACTTCCGCTCCCTAATAATAAGCATATTACAGATTAATGTTATTTTTATGTCATTGTGTAGGTATTAAATAAACACATACCTACAATAAACTTGTTCTCTAGCAGTAACACTTAGGGTATTTAAGAAAATAAGCTATTAATTTTCCTCGTTGGTTATGATTGTTATTGAAAGGTGGTGAAAAGTTGGGGGACCAGGGTGGAAAGTTAGGGGGTGGCAACAAAGAACCCCGCAGGATTTTTCCTCAGGGGGAGGCGAAGTAAGATTTCAAATCTTACCCTTCAGTTACAGAAACTTATATTTTACCGTATATTATTATGTTACACATCATAAAATTGTAATTGAATTTAAAATACTTCGGGCGTTTTTCACAACTCTGCACAGATACGAGTATCAGAGACCACTTAATCTGCTCCCTTTACGCACCGAAGGGTTCATGGCCAGGTGCCGACTTCGATGATTTTCGGGGTCCCGAACAGTCGAGAAATTCCATACGATCGTATTTAAAAGTGTTTCTGCACTATAAGCGTCTGAAATTTATTGAAATAGCAATCATTTGAGGGGGAAATAGTGTGTAGAATTCGAGATTTTCACCGCGTCCGAAAATTTCGAATTTCTTCAGTACCGAACGTCAGGATTATAAAATTTCCCTTCCCAACCAAGTCTCGCACACCGCTATTTACGGTAGTCAACATGATTCTAATGTCTCTGGTAAAAACGTTCTCTCGTTATTTTGTTGAACATGGCAGTTAATTGCTGTAACTGACAGCATGTAAATCACAGAAAACAATTTGTAACAATTTTACTATTCGAATTACATGAACTCTTTCCAGATCTAAGGGGGAGCAAATTACCCTCTGGCACCCCTTTGCGGGCGACCTACAGTGACAGAGTAGAACTTAGGGAAGGGGCACCATTTTATCTTGAGCTGACCCTGGTGACTTGCATTATATCAATTAGAAATAGAAATAAACACAAAGTTGATTATTTTCTGTCTCAGTTCGCCACACCAACAGCTGACAAAGGAAAATAATAATAATAATAATAATCCGTCGCGCAACAGCCCATGAAGGGCCTAGGCGTACCTACCGACTGCCGGTCTCCCTCCCACGCTTTCATTCGTCACCTCTAAGCGTGGAGATCTTCAACCGGTATTGGAATAGTCGGGGGGTCGGCCCGACGTATCCCCAGCCGTTATAGTAGGTCTCCATCCTTGAGCGATTTGCTTACGTATTATAAACAAGCGAGGAGAAACATAGAAATAGTATTGGAAACTGCCACAGATGACTCTGTTGTCTCCTGCCCAGTAGCGTCCTCTCACGGGATTTTTCGGAACTCGTTCCACGTGGTTAACCCATAGACATGGTTAACCTAACAAGCAATGGAACTGCGCACTCATAATGTGACATTTCCACTAAATTTTACTTGCAACAATTTTCAAAAACGACACCATAGAAGAGTGACCCCTGCAAGTTCTCGTGCTTCTCTGTGTTCAATTTAAGGTAAAAACGAGACTTGCAAAGTTGCGAGGCTAACGTTGCACTTTAAACACGATCAGCCATGTTGATACGTCATCTATTCGCAGATGGTTTATCGTCTGCTCTTCGAGAGTTCGGTCACTGTAGTTTGGTTTACTGTGTTTACGGAGTAGAGACAACGTGTGCGGCAGTATTATGATCTGTACAAATTTAAATAATGAAATAATGGAAGAAGGAACAATAGTGGAAGGGAAATCTATTCTATCTAATGATCATTCTTCTATTAAATATCCCTGCTGCCCACATGGAAAATAAATACCGCGTGCGTGTTCTCATCAACGCATGCGAAGAATATTGCTTCTAAAAATTGCAAATAGGTTACTGAACAAATTTTCAAAAATAAATTTTAAACTTACATTTTTCGAAATTTACCATAACCTATAGTGCAAAATAAGAATGAGATAAAAGTACGGTATTCAAGTATTCATATCCTCCACACTATTTAAAAAGCTTATTTTACTTTACAGAAGGCAATTTCAGTTTGTGTTTCCTTTCTGTGAGCGAAGTCATTATAAATTGTGATCAAATATTTCTGTGCAGATTAAAAAAAATACAATGTAATTTAGAATATTGCATCACTTGCACAGAAAATGTCAATACTTAGTTTATGTATAATGATTACAAGGAAATGACGTATGTAACATTATAACACAAACTCATTCATTAGCCGAACGTATGCCTCCCCGATGGCGCAGTGGTAGCGTCGTCGCCTTGTAATCAAGGGGTCCCGGGTTCGATACCCGGCGGAGGCATATAGTGGTTCGGATTCCACTTTAAACTGTAGGTCCAGTCCCGATTAGCCTATCTGTGCATAGTAGAGGTTGACCCCGCCAAGGACTGTTTGTGCCCTCGGGCGTTTAATATTCGCAATTTATTCGCATGTACTTATAACTAATTTGCACGGGTTTTAATTAATTCGCATGTACTTAGAATTCATTAGCATGTACTTAGAATACTTTACATTTATGTATTTGCATGTTTATAACTTTTTATGAATATATAATTATTTATTTTATGAAAAATATGTATATAGAAGGTAATTAGAGGTACTAAATGTTATGCATATGGTTTTATATTCATTACTGCAAAGTATGTAATGTATGAAACTATAATAATTAATGTTTATAGTATTGAAAATAAGTTTTCTATGGTTTATGAACCGCTATGAACGGTGGTAATGGCTGTAGGTACAGGTCCAATTACGATTGGGGACGGTCCCGGTACTCGAACCCGCGATATGTAATATTATTAATTAGTACTATGTAATAATTGCATTATATTATGAAACACGATGGTGCAACACGCTAGACAGAATACTGTCTCCGAATCTCGATTCAGCTCTGATGCCAGACAGAGAGAATGAATTAATATTCCGCGCAGGTAGAGAAGAAAGGAATTTTGGGGAAGCGCGTTCAAGGTCAAATGACGTCAGAACGTCAGGACAAAGGAAGAACCTGATTGACCAATCAGAGAACGCGTCGGTAGGTTTTCAGAACCGGTTTTTTTCAAGGTTAACCAGTACGCAATAACAGGGGAAAGCTATGCAATACTGTAGGGCAGGGAGGGATTCAACCAGACAACAAAGAATGTCTGAGAATACGCAGCAAGGGTTAAATCTCTGAAGCTATGCGTCGCTTGTAGAACCGGTTTCCGCCGCCAATTAATATTCCGCTCAGGTTTGCCTTCAAGGCACAGGACGCTTTAGCGCAGGGTCTTTTTATCTGTACTATGAAGAAGGGAGAGCTATTAGGGACGGGGCCTACAGTTTTTACCATTTGCTTTTATCACGGGGTAACGAACCTAGGACCCTTTGATTATTGATTTAGGTAGTAAATGTATGTTACTGTGTGCTATTTAACTTAATTTTGAGTTTATTTTTTACCAAACTTTGACTTTATGTCAAACATTTTCACAGCTTATTTTTATTTTTACCAAAATAACACTATTTGTACTATTCAGGCAACATTTTTTCATTAAATTTTGGACTCACAAAGACATTTTTTCAACTTTTAACTTATTATTTTACAATTTTATGTTAATTTTTTACCAAAATAACACTATTTGTACTATTCAGGCAACATTTTTTATTAAATTTTGCACTCACAAAAAACATTTTTTCAATTTTTAACTTATTATTTTACAACTTTAAGTTAATTTTTTACCAAAATAACACTATTTGTACTATTCAAGCAACATTTTTTATTAAATTTTGGATTCACAAAGACATTTTTTCAACTTTTAACTTATTATTTTACAATTTTATGTTAATTTTTTACCAAAATAACACTATTTGTACTATTCAAGCAACATTTTTTCATTAAATTTTGGACTCACAAAGACATTTTTTCAAATTTTAACTTATTATTTTACAACTTTAAGTTAATTTTTTACCAAAATAACACTATTTGTACTATTCAAGCAACATTTTTTATTAAATTTTGGACTCACAGACATTTTTTTCTACGTTTAACTTATTATTTTACAACTTTATATTAATTTTTTACCAAAATAACACTATTTGTACTATTCAAGCAACATTTTTTCATTAAATTTTGCACTCACAAAAAACATTTTTCAATTTTTAACTTATTATTTTACAATTTTATGTTAATTTTTTTACCAAAATAACACTATTTGTACTATTTAGGCAACATTTTTTATTAAATTTTGGACTCACAAAGACATTTTTTACAACTTTTTAACTTATTATTTACAATTTTGTACCTATTTTTAACCTAAATAACACTATTTATACTATTAAGGAAAGACTTTTAGTTATATTTTCGACACACAAAGTGTGTGTTCTCAACTTCTATCTGTTTATTTCACAAGTTTAGGCTTATTATTACCAAAATAACACAATTCAATCTGTTCAGGAAAGACTTTTAGTCGCATTTTCGACACAGAGTGTGTGATCTCAATTTCTATCTGTTTATTTTACAAGTTTATACCTATTTTTGACCTAAATAACACTATTTACACTATTCAGGAAAGACTTTTAGTTACATTTTCGGCACACAAAGTGTGTGTTCTCAACTTTTATTTGTTTATTTCTCAAGTTTAGCCTAATATTTACTCAAATAGCACGATTTGATCGTGTCTTTTATTACATTTTGGACACACACACACACACACACACACACACACACACACACACACACACACACACACAGAGAGAGAGAGAGAGAGAGAGAGAGAGACAGAGAGAGAGAGAGAGATTTTTCCAAGTTTACAGGATTATTCTCCAAGTTTACTCAAATAACACAATTTAAATGTGTTTTGAATTATATTTTGGATGCAAAAGTATGTTTTGACAAGTTCTACCCTTTTATTTTACAAGTTTAGGCTTATTATTACTCAAATAACACAATTTAATCTAGTCAGGAAGGATTTGTTATTATATTTTGGATGCACAAAGAGATGTTTTCAACTTTTTTACTGATTTTTTGCAGGGTACGTATTAATTTTTATTTATTTTGTTTTGTATCATATATACATTTACAAATTTTTAACTTAGAGTTTAGTATTTATTTAAATTTTTTCAAAAACACTAAAAAAAAGTACTTTTAGCTAAAATGTAAGCCACAGAATATATTATTATTATTATTATTAGGGTTTACTGATTTCCACTATGCTATTTTTGGTTCTGTATTTCTATATGTATTTATTTAGGTCAGGTTACGCCTGCTACGTAGGAAAGTTTGTTTATTTTAGAGTTTGCTGAGTATTTTGTTACTTTTATACTAGGTAAAGTTTCCAAAATATACCAGGTAGGGCTCCATCCATATACTTTTGTTTTTGCTGTTTGGAGATGATGCGATCAGCATCACTCTCCATCTGCTTTTTATTTTATGTACCCAATATTATTTTGAGGCTTAGTGAATTCTAGAGCCTATTTATGCAGGAGAGAGGGCTTGAAAATTTTCATTTCAGATAACCCACAACTATTTGTCAGAGTATTTTAAAGGATATTTTATATTTATTATGTGCTACTAGAATATCAAAGCTTGCTTAATTTTTATATCTGTAACGCTGTTATTGTATTTCTAGCTAAGGCTTACTGGATAAAGTACACGAAATGTTTATCATTTCGACTATTTGCTTTTATACTAAGGCCATTTTTTAGTGTAACGAAAATTATTGTGTGTCTATAAAGACTGAAATCCCTTTATCGATGGGTCCATAACTGGACGCTTACTAATATTGTTTTTTCCCTTTACATATAACAATTTAACAATATAATTACAATACGAAGTTAACAGATGGCTTAGGGGCCTAGGTCCACTTTCCAAACTTTTTTACTATTCTAGAAGAATTATTTAGCTTTATAGCCTTTTTCAAGGTATTTTTGAAGTATTACTGGCTTCTTTGGGTGCATCAACACTTGGGTTATTTCTATTTGGTTTATTATACGAGGCTACAATCACTATCTGAACACTGAAATCCTCAGATTGAAACTTAAAGCTTAGGCTGTAACTAGGCACTTAGTATGTATATCGACAATTTATAGGACAACACGAACCTTACAAAGGATTATAGGTGACGTAGGACCACACGCCAGAGCTTTGTTAATCTGCAAGAAGCAGTTGCAACTAATGCTATGAGGATATAATGTTAATTTTTCATTGTTTCACAAGGAGGCTATTTTTTACACAACCAATATTTGCTTTTTCAAGTAACTACATGAACCAGAAGCACACATGCCAACACTAACTAGATTTTGATTTATACTATCTCAGGTGCTAAATGTATCAAGAACACTGATTGTACATATTTTTGAGAATCCAACTATATCAGGATTTTTCTATGTAAGTATATTTTTATTGACTGGCTTATTTAACAGATCAAACAGAAAGACGGCAAAATTCACTAAATGTAGGTGATTGCATGAAAATAACTAGATCAAGGGGTGACCAACAGTGAGCTGAATGTATATATAGAGGGTTGCGCTCTATTATTCTCACCTTCGCTGGATTGGCGAAGGAACGCACTTGTGGGCGGTAGAACCTGAACGGGCTCCACCATGGCATCGGAGACTCGAAGCAGATGTTTTGGAGGATGAACCCAAGTAGGGTCATAGGCGCTACGACCAATTTGGTCATTGCTTTTTATATGAGGAACCAATTTGGCCCACTCCCAAAATTAACTTAGATTGCTTATAACTTATGAAATTTGAAGTCTGCACAAGATCCGATGACAAAATTTAAAAATTGTTATCGTCCAGACAGGGACTTGAACCCTGGACAGATAGGTTAAAAGCCTAGCGCTATACAAACTAAGCTACCTGCATTTTTAAAAAGTTAGTTATGTTAAGAAATATATTGAAACACCTGAGAACACTCTTGGTCTGGTTCGACAGAGAAGGAGACAACATTTCCAAATTTTTACAGACTGGGTGTATTTTTCCACTATAGAGGCCTTCACTATATGTAATTCGAAAAGCTAAAGTTCAGCTAGCTTCCAAAATTGAGGTAAAGATTGTGTTTGGCGAGATTAACAAGTTACAATTATATCCAGTTACGGACAAATAAAGCTAAAACTCTCAGATTTGCTGTACTAGCCAAGTTTTAGTAACATTTTCTTCACTTTAGTACAAGTATCAAAGAAATAGGTATATTTTATTTATAATTTGACAAAATGTACTAGTATTTAATTCACAAAGTTAGGTAAAAAACAGTATTTTTAAAAAATATTGTTACTGCCTTCAAATTTTATGTTATTTAGCCACTAACAACTGGTTTACACTGCTTGGCATCCTTTAAATAGGAAAAGAAGGAATTATTTGTTTAGTATTTTTACTACTTTATATTTATTTAAGAAAACAATTCTACAGTTTAACTTAATTTTTAACAAATTGTTACTAATTTATATATCAAAGTTATGTTATTTAGAGTGCATAAAGGCGTATAAAGTTAATATTTGTACTTATCAGTTCAACTATCAATTATATTTTACACACAAAAGGTACAGTTAAATTACTTGAATCAGAGAATAATATTTTACAGTAATTGATTCATTCAGCAGTAGTCAGTACTTTTATGCATCAGAAAGTTTTCTTAATTTTCTATTACGCATGCTATTTTGGGCTATTCTTAAAATGTATTTCTAGGGCAAATTGGTTTAATTTTCTGCTTATAATGCAAAGTTGACAGTTTTCGCACAATGCACTGTACATTTGTTATATTCTCTACTTACAATCCAAATATTATGCTATGCTTATTTAATGTATAACTAACTAACTCTCTAGCCTTCTTAAACCCGAATGTTCATGGCTGCAGCAACACATGCCTTTCATCTGTCCCTGTCCTGAGCAAGATCTATATACTCCTTTCCTTCCTCACCAATTTCCTTTAGGTCCATCTCTACATTATCCCTTCATCTTTGTTTTGGTCTTTCTATTGGTCTTTTACCATCAGGTTTCCCAACAAGAATCCTGTATACTCTTTTTCCTCTCCCATTTGTACCACAGGATCTACACACCTAAGTCTTTTTGATTTAAGCATTCTAATAATATCTGGACATGAATACAAATTATGTACTTCCAAATTATGTAACCTTCTCCACTCATCTGTCTCCTCATCTGTTTTAGGTCCAAATATTTTCCTAAGGATTTTATTTTCAAATACTCTCAATTTATGTTCCTTTTTCAATGTAAGGGACCAAGTTTATTTACTGTATTTAACTTTTATTTTTTGTAATTAACAAAAATTAAAAGCTTATACTGTAGTTATTATATCTTTTTCTATCAGCTTATTTTGAAATTAATATTATTAGGTATAGTCTTTGATTTATAACTATATTGCTTTTTTATCAATTTATCTAAGAGTACACGCAGACAAACACATGTGTTCACACTTTTATGTAAATAGATATGCCATTTTTCAATATTTTAGTATGAAGATTGCACTTTAGCTATTTAAGCAAGGGTAGGAAAGGTAGGATTTCTGAGAATTTGTTGCAGGATTTTGTTGTCCAAGTATAGATGAGAACTGAGCTGGGAGACTGTTTTGAACTTTTTCATGAGAGTTTGCATGTGAACTGTATGCAAATTGAGCACTATTGACTGTGCATGCTTCCACATTTTGCTGTTATTTTACATCAAGTCTGTGAGACTGTAGTCAGTTTTCCCATTTCAAGTAGTTTTTATTGATTGTATTTGTATATGTTGTGGGGACTTAGCAGTTTTATGTTATGAGTCAGTTTGTTGTAGAATATTTTTACATGATTGTTTTGAGATATTGAGTGTCTGCTGTTTTACTTGTAATTATTTTCCTTCTTGTGTTGTGTATTTGACTATATTTTGTCCAAGTTCGTAGTATTTAGAATAATTGTTATTGACTTGTAGATGTAGGGAGTAATAATCCTTTGCAAGATGCCCTATACTTTAGTCTGAATATTATTCTTAGTGTTCACTTTTGAAGCCTTAGTATTCTGGTAGTATTATTAATGTAGAGGTAAATTAGGCTGAAACGTAGGCATTTTTCTGATAAATTATACTCACTTAGTTGTTTCAGCAGGTAGAAGTTGCATGATGGTTTACTGCTGATGATGTTCATTTGCTCTTCTTATGTACTACGTATGATGTAGCTTACTTGAGTAACTGGAATTTTGTACTGAAAAAAGGATTGCTTGTCTATTTTATTCTTATGTTGTTGAGTTTGTCCATAATCAAGTCATGTTTTTTACTCTATCCTATGCCTTGGAAGAATCTAGATATATTGTGTTTGCAGTTTTATGTTTCTCTAAGGTTTCAGCTATGTAGTTTTAAACTGTGCTATGGGTGTGACTATTAATTTCTCTTTCTGGATGCCACGTTGGTTCCTGTGTATTCCTCTTGCTGCTTGAATTTGACTTAGGATGTTTGCTTTTTTCTTAGATCTTTATTTGTTCAGTATTTTTTATTTTTTTGAATTTTAATTATTTTAATTTTACATTAACTAATATATTTTACTTTAACAACAAAATAATATACTCTAGTGTAAAAACTTCTACTAACAAAAATGTACTATTATAACTTTTAATTTTAGAAAATTGTTTTTTTAAAACATTAACTTTGAAAAATTGAATTTTAATTACTTTAATTTTACATTAACTAACATATTTTACTTTAACAACAAAACAATTTACCCTAGTATAAAAACTTCTACTACCAAAAATATACTATTATATCTTTTAACTTTCGAAAATTGTATTTTTAAAACTTTAACTTTGAAAAATTGAATTTTAACACACTTTGACTTTAACAAAGCACTTTGAATTTTTTATGTAAAAGAATATTAAAAAAATAACAAATACTGAACAAATAAAGATCTAAGAAAAAAGCAAACATCCTAAGTCAAATTCAAGCAGCAAGAGGAATACACAGGAACCAACGTGGCATCCAGAAAGAGAAATTAATAGTCACACCCATAGCACAGTTTAAAACTACATAGCTGAAACCTTAGAGAAACATAAAACTGCAAACACAATATATCTAGATTCTTCCAAGGCATAGGATAGAGTAAAAAACATGACTTGATTATGGACAAACTCAACAACATAAGAATAAAATAGACAAGCAATCCTTTTTTCAGTACAAAATTCCAGTTACTCAAGTAAGCTACATCATACGTAGTACATAAGAAGAGCAAATGAACATCATCAGCAGTAAACCATCATGCAACTTCTACCTGCTGAAACAACTAAGTGAGTATAATTTATCAGAAAAATGCCTACGTTTCAGCCTAATTTACCTCTACATTAATAATACTACCAGAATACTAAGGCTTCAAAAGTGAACACTAAGAATAATATTCAGACTAAAGTATAGGGCATCTTGCAAAGGATTATTACTCCCTACATCTACAAGTCAATAACAATTATTCTAAATACTACGAACTTGGACAAAATATAGTCAAATACACAACACAAGAAGGAAAATAATTACAAGTAAAACAGCAGACACTCAATATCTCAAAACAATCATGTAAAAATATTCTACAACAAACTGACTCATAACATAAAACTGCTAAGTCCCCACAACATATACAAATACAATCAATAAAAACTACTTGAAATGGGAAAACTGACTACAGTCTCACAGACTTGATGTAAAATAACAGCAAAATGTGGAAGCATGCACAGTCAATAGTGCTCAATTTGCATACAGTTCACATGCAAACTCTCATGAAAAAGTTCAAAACAGTCTCCCAGCTCAGTTCTCATCTATACTTGGACAACAAAATCCTGCAACAAATTCTCAGAAATCCTACCTTTCCTACCCTTGCTTAAATAGCTAAAGTGCAATCTTCATACTAAAATATTGAAAAATGGCATATCTATTTACATAAAAGTGTGAACACATGTGTTTGTCTGCGTGTACTCTTAGATAAATTGATAAAAAAGCAATATAGTTATAAATCAAAGACTATACCTAATAATATTAATTTCAAAATAAGCTGATAGAAAAAGATATAATAACTACAGTATAAGCTTTTAATTTTTGTTAATTACAAAAAATAAAAGTTAAATACAGTAAATAAACTTGGTCCCTTACATTGAAAAAGGAACATAAATTGAGAGTATTTGAAAATAAAATCCTTAGGAAAATATTTGGACCTAAAACAGATGAGGAGACAGATGAGTGGAGAAGGTTACATAATTTGGAAGTACATAATTTGTATTCATGTCCAGATATTATTAGAATGCTTAAATCAAAAAGACTTAGGTGTGTAGATCCTGTGGTACAAATGGGAGAGGAAAAAGAGTATACAGGATTCTTGTTGGGAAACCTGATGGTAAAAGACCAATAGAAAGACCAAAACAAAGATGAAGGGATAATGTAGAGATGGACCTAAAGGAAATTGGTGAGGAAGGAAAGGAGTATATAGATCTTGCTCAGGACAGGGACAGATGAAAGGCATGTGTTGCTGCAGCCATGAACATTCGGGTTTAAGAAGGCTAGAGAGTTAGTTAGTTATACATTAAATAAGCATAGCATAATATTTGGATTGTAAGTAGAGAATATAACAAATGTACAGTGCATTGTGCGAAAACTGTCAACTTTGCATTATAAGCAGAAAATTAAACCAATTTGCCCTAGAAATACATTTTAAGAATAGCCCAAAATAGCATGCGTAATAGAAAATTAAGAAAACTTTCTGATGCATAAAAGTACTGACTACTGCTGAATGAATCAATTACTGTAAAATATTATTCTCTGATTCAAGTAATTTAACTGTACCTTTTGTGTGTAAAATATAATTGATAGTTGAACTGATAAGTACAAATATTAACTTTATACGCCTTTATGCACTCTAAATAACATAACTTTGATATATAAATTAGTAACAATTTGTTAAAAATTAAGTTAAACTGTAGAATTGTTTTCTTAAATAAATATAAAGTAGTAAAAATACTAAACAAATAATTCCTTCTTTTCCTATTTAAAGGATGCCAAGCAGTGTAAACCAGTTGTTAGTGGCTAAATAACATAAAATTTGAAGGCAGTAACAATATTTTTTAAAAATACTGTTTTTTACCTAACTTTGTGAATTAAATACTAGTACATTTTGTCAAATTATAAATAAAATATACCTATTTCTTTGATACTTGTACTAAAGTGAAGAAAATGTTACTAAAACTTGGCTAGTACAGCAAATCTGAGAGTTTTAGCTTTATTTGTCCGTAACTGGATATAATTGTAACTTGTTAATCTCGCCAAACACAATCTTTACCTCAATTTTGGAAGCTAGCTGAACTTTAGCTTTTCGAATTACATATAGTGAAGGCCTCTATAGTGGAAAAATACACCCAGTCTGTAAAAATTTGGAAATGTTGTCTCCTTCTCTGTCGAACCAGACCAAGAGTGTTCTCAGGTGTTTCAATATATTTCTTAACATAACTAACTTTTTAAAAATGCAGGTAGCTTAGTTTGTATAGCGCTAGGCTTTTAACCTATCTGTCCAGGGTTCAAGTCCCTGTCTGGACGATAACAATTTTTAAATTTTGTCATCGGATCTTGTGCAGACTTCAAATTTCATAAGTTATAAGCAATCTAAGTTAATTTTGGGAGTGGGCCAAATTGGTTCCTCATATAAAAAGCAATGACCAAATTGGTCGTAGCGCCTATGACCCTACTTGGGTTCATCCTCCAAAACATCTGCTTCGAGTCTCCGATGCCATGGTGGAGCCCGTTCAGGTTCTACCGCCCACAAGTGCGTTCCTTCGCCAATCCAGCGAAGGTGAGAATAATAGAGCGCAACCCTCTATATATACATTCAGCTCACTGTTGGTCACCCCTTGATCTAGTTATTTTCATGCAATCACCTACATTTAGTGAATTTTGCCGTCTTTCTGTTTGATTTGTTAAATAAGCCAGTCAATAAAAATATACTTACATAGAAAAATCCTGATATAGTTGGATTCTCAAAAATATGTACAATCAGTGTTCTTGATACATTTAGCACCTGAGATAGTATAAATCAAAATCTAGTTAGTGTTGGCATGTGTGCTTCTGGTTCATGTAGTTACTTGAAAAAGCAAATATTGGTTGTGTAAAAAATAGCCTCCTTGTGAAACAATGAAAAATTAACATTATATCCTCATAGCATTAGTTGCAACTGCTTCTTGCAGATTAACAAAGCTCTGGCGTGTGGTCCTACGTCACCTATAATCCTTTGTAAGGTTCGTGTTGTCCTATAAATTGTCGATATACATACTAAGTGCCTAGTTACAGCCTAAGCTTTAAGTTTCAATCTGAGGATTTCAGTGTTCAGATAGTGATTGTAGCCTCGTATAATAAACCAAATAGAAATAACCCAAGTGTTGATGCACCCAAAGAAGCCAGTAATACTTCAAAAATACCTTGAAAAAGGCTATAAAGCTAAATAATTCTTCTAGAATAGTAAAAAAGTTTGGAAAGTGGACCTAGGCCCCTAAGCCATCTGTTAACTTCGTATTGTAATTATATTGTTAAATTGTTATATGTAAAGGGAAAAAACAATATTAGTAAGCGTCCAGTTATGGACCCATCGATAAAGGGATTTCAGTCTTTATAGACACACAATAATTTTCGTTACACTAAAAAATGGCCTTAGTATAAAAGCAAATAGTCGAAATGATAAACATTTCGTGTACTTTATCCAGTAAGCCTTAGCTAGAAATACAATAACAGCGTTACAGACATAAAAATTAAGCAAGCTTTGATATTCTAGTAGCACATAATAAATATAAAATATCCTTTAAAATACTCTGACAAATAGTTGTGGGTTATCTGAAATGAAAATTTTCAAGCCCTCTCTCCTGCATAAATAGGCTCTAGAATTCACTAAGCCTCAAAATAATATTGGGTACATAAAATAAAAAGCAGATGGAGAGTGATGCTGATCGCATCATCTCCAAACAGCAAAAACAAAAGTATATGGATGGAGCCCTACCTGGTATATTTTGGAAACTTTACCTAGTATAAAAGTAACAAAATACTCAGCAAACTCTAAAATAAACAAACTTTCCTACGTAGCAGGCGTAACCTGACCTAAATAAATACATATAGAAATACAGAACCAAAAATAGCATAGTGGAAATCAGTAAACCCTAATAATAATAATAATAATATATTCTGTGGCTTACATTTTAGCTAAAAGTACTTTTTTTTAGTGTTTTTGAAAAAATTTAAATAAATACTAAACTCTAAGTTAAAAATTTGTAAATGTATATATGATACAAAACAAAATAAATAAAAATTAATACGTACCCTGCAAAAAATCAGTAAAAAAGTTGAAAACATCTCTTTGTGCATCCAAAATATAATAACAAATCCTTCCTGACTAGATTAAATTGTGTTATTTGAGTAATAATAAGCCTAAACTTGTAAAATAAAAGGGTAGAACTTGTCAAAACATACTTTTGCATCCAAAATATAATTCAAAACACATTTAAATTGTGTTATTTGAGTAAACTTGGAGAATAATCCTGTAAACTTGGAAAAATCTCTCTCTCTCTCTCTCTCTCTCTCTCTCTCTGTGTGTGTGTGTGTGTGTGTGTGTGTGTGTGTGTGTGTGTGTGTGTGTGTGTCCAAAATGTAATAAAAGACACGATCAAATCGTGCTATTTGAGTAAATATTAGGCTAAACTTGAGAAATAAACAAATAAAAGTTGAGAACACACACTTTGTGTGCCGAAAATGTAACTAAAAGTCTTTCCTGAATAGTGTAAATAGTGTTATTTAGGTCAAAAATAGGTATAAACTTGTAAAATAAACAGATAGAAATTGAGATCACACACTCTGTGTCGAAAATGCGACTAAAAGTCTTTCCTGAACAGATTGAATTGTGTTATTTTGGTAATAATAAGCCTAAACTTGTGAAATAAACAGATAGAAGTTGAGAACACACACTTTGTGTGTCGAAAATATAACTAAAAGTCTTTCCTTAATAGTATAAATAGTGTTATTTAGGTTAAAAATAGGTACAAAATTGTAAATAATAAGTTAAAAAGTTGTAAAAAATGTCTTTGTGAGTCCAAAATTTAATAAAAAATGTTGCCTAAATAGTACAAATAGTGTTATTTTGGTAAAAAAATTAACATAAAATTGTAAAATAATAAGTTAAAAATTGAAAAATGTTTTTTGTGAGTGCAAAATTTAATGAAAAAATGTTGCTTGAATAGTACAAATAGTGTTATTTTGGTAAAAAATTAATATAAAGTTGTAAAATAATAAGTTAAACGTAGAAAAAAATGTCTGTGAGTCCAAAATTTAATAAAAAATGTTGCTTGAATAGTACAAATAGTGTTATTTTGGTAAAAAATTAACTTAAAGTTGTAAAATAATAAGTTAAAATTTGAAAAAATGTCTTTGTGAGTCCAAAATTTAATGAAAAAATGTTGCTTGAATAGTACAAATAGTGTTATTTTGGTAAAAAATTAACATAAAATTGTAAAATAATAAGTTAAAAGTTGAAAAAATGTCTTTGTGAATCCAAAATTTAATAAAAAATGTTGCTTGAATAGTACAAATAGTGTTATTTTGGTAAAAAATTAACTTAAAGTTGTAAAATAATAAGTTAAAAATTGAAAAAATGTTTTTTGTGAGTGCAAAATTTAATAAAAAATGTTGCCTGAATAGTACAAATAGTGTTATTTTGGTAAAAAATTAACATAAAATTGTAAAATAATAAGTTAAAAGTTGAAAAAATGTCTTTGTGAGTCCAAAATTTAATGAAAAAATGTTGCCTGAATAGTACAAATAGTGTTATTTTGGTAAAAATAAAAATAAGCTGTGAAAATGTTTGACATAAAGTCAAAGTTTGGTAAAAAATAAACTCAAAATTAAGTTAAATAGCACACAGTAACATACATTTACTACCTAAATCAATAATCAAAGGGTCCTAGGTTCGTTACCCCGTGATAAAAGCAAATGGTAAAAACTGTAGGCCCCGTCCCTAATAGCTCTCCCTTCTTCATAGTACAGATAAAAAGACCCTGCGCTAAAGCGTCCTGTGCCTTGAAGGCAAACCTGAGCGGAATATTAATTGGCGGCGGAAACCGGTTCTACAAGCGACGCATAGCTTCAGAGATTTAACCCTTGCTGCGTATTCTCAGACATTCTTTGTTGTCTGGTTGAATCCCTCCCTGCCCTACAGTATTGCATAGCTTTCCCCTGTTATTGCGTACTGGTTAACCTTGAAAAAAACCGGTTCTGAAAACCTACCGACGCGTTCTCTGATTGGTCAATCAGGTTCTTCCTTTGTCCTGACGTTCTGACGTCATTTGACCTTGAACGCGCTTCCCCAAAATTCCTTTCTTCTCTACCTGCGCGGAATATTAATTCATTCTCTCTGTCTGGCATCAGAGCTGAATCGAGATTCGGAGACAGTATTCTGTCTAGCGTGTTGCACCATCGTGTTTCATAATATAATGCAATTATTACATAGTACTAATTAATAATATTACATATCGCGGGTTCGAGTACCGGGACCGTCCCCAATCGTAATTGGACCTGTACCTACAGCCATTACCACCGTTCATAGCGGTTCATAAACCATAGAAAACTTATTTTCAATACTATAAACATTAATTATTATAGTTTCATACATTACATACTTTGCAGTAATGAATATAAAACCATATGCATAACATTTAGTACCTCTAATTACCTTCTATATACATATTTTTCATAAAATAAATAATTATATATTCATAAAAAGTTATAAACATGCAAATACATAAATGTAAAGTATTCTAAGTACATGCTAATGAATTCTAAGTACATGCGAATTAATTAAAACCCGTGCAAATTAGTTATAAGTACATGCGAATAAATTGCGAATATTAAACGCCCGAGGGCACAAACAGTCCTTGGCGGGGTCAACCTCTACTGTGCATAAAGTGGACTTAAAACGCCAACTCAAACCAAACCAATTAGCCGAACGTGTTGGTTGGTTCACAACCTCAGCACTAAGGATGCTATCGAGACGAGACGTCTCGTTTCGAGTTGTAAATGTCTGTTCTGTTCTTGGTCTCTTGTTCATTTATAACTGTTTCATTGGCGGTTTCGTCTCGATTTATAAACCTTCTTTCTCCTTCTTGTCTCGGTTTAGAAGGGTTGCTAGGGTTCTCGTTCTCAAAAAATAGAGAAAAAACGTATGCAAAGTGTCACCATACGAACTTTTACAGTGCATAGAGGTTATTAAGACAAACAACTTTTCTTAATGATGTTTTTGTTTGACACCTCGTTTCAACGCTATGAGCCCTCGAAAACTGGATATTATCTTGATTATATATATATGCAAACCAAACCACCGATTCAGAATTACTACGACTGAACTGGCGTAATTATTATACGCAAAATTCATAACTCATCTGAAGAAGTAAAGTAAATTCAGTTTACATGATTTTTTTTTTCAATATCGTACAAAAGTCTTGCTACCTCTATTTGGTACAAGGTGCATAAAACGAAACCAGACAGGATGCCTTCCAATGGAGACTAGTTTGATATATCGAATATATGTATTAATTTATATCTTTTATATATATTCTTTATCTTCTTATAGTAGATTCTATTGTTCTTCATCATTCCAATTTGCTTTGTTCTTATTTATAAAGTTATTAACATATATTATGCCAATTCTTAATCTTGCACGCCTGGTGCTGCCATCTCTATTCCTTTTTGGCAAACTATTTACATTATTGGTCCTATTGGGTATGTAACATTCTCGGACGAGATCTATATTCCCGGACACTAAGTCCCAGTCTATCCTCGGTCTTCAGAGATCTGTCTCGTTGGGTCTGTTCTCGTTTCGATTTTTACGAGCTCATCTCGGTACTAGCCCTACTCACAACCAAATGTTCCAGGTTTGTCTCTCGACCTGGGCATGACTGTTCCTTTGTGAATCTCCTTTCATTGAATTGTTAGATTGGGGAATGTTTGCTCGAGCCTTTGGAGAAACGGGGGGTGGGGGTTCTATGACTAACCGGACGGCACAAGAGAATATTTTCGAGACGAGACAAGGGACGAGATGGCATTTTCTCCATACGAGACGGGAAAGACCAAAGTTTCGTCTCGTCTCGTGGACAACACTAACATGGTGGAAATGAGACAGATTGGGTGATACTTAAATTGTAATGGTTTGTGATGGTGATAGCGAGGGTTGGGTAGTGTCCTCCTGTACCCTGACTACGAACAGTGCTTATCGTCATTCATCTTCATTGCCGCAATTAGCCAAAAGTGGCAAGAAAAGTGACTCAAGAGAAGAAATATACTAAATTATCCATGCGTTCTCATCGTTGCGATTAGACCAAATGACAGAAAAGCGACGTAAAAGTAGAATAAATACACAAATTTGCACAATATATATTTACTGAAAAAAAATGCATTCTTGTAACAATACTTTTTTGCCAGTCAGAACCTACCGTATGTATTGGCATTTGGCAATGAACAAGGTTGTTTTGGTGTTCAGCCATTGACTGTTGGTAGTATTGCTTTGTCAATACTAAGGCCTCAACATCCCCTAAATATTTTCACAAAGGCCCAAATTTTGGTCATTTTGTTGCAAAGATACCCTTACACCTCCTAACAATAACTTATACCACCACACCTAGATGGAAAATTCTGGATAAACAAACCCCTGCTCTAACTGTACATTTGAAAAAAAAAAAAAAAAAAAAAAAGAGGAGGAGGAAAGTAAATATTCTATTATTTTAAGTCTTCTCAACATGTGACATACATGGTTGCTGTATTGTTTTCATTTGTTTTGTTAATTATTATGGAGGAGAGATAGATGGATTCTCGAGTGGATAGATGATCTACTAGTGTTTCTTGTGCTCTGTGATTTAAGTTAGGAATATATACGTATAAACTGAGAGTTTAAAAAGATAATATATAATAAAATAACTGTGTGAACTAAGTGAATTGATATAGTAAGTGGAGGTAGAGTGATTAATATGATATAAGTGATTAGTATGGCTCGACGCCATTTAACAAAATGAATACCCAAGTAAGTGACACAGACACTTCGGAATGTATGGAAGTTTGGGTCACTAGTCTGTTCGCCAAAAGTATAGAGCACTTCGGAATTTGTATGGTGCACATAATCGTCCATCAGAGCAACTATTGATAAATTTCGAACAACATTTACTCTACTCGATGAAACACCAACAACAAGACAAAAGATTGTACGTACGGAAGAAAATATCGGTGCTGTCAGTGATAGTGTTGAAGAAGATCCGAATTTGTCTATTCGTCGCCGTTCTTAATAACTTGGACTATGTCCATCCACTACATGGAAAATTTTACGTAAAGATCTTGGTCTACACCCATACAAGATCCAATTGGTGCAAAAACTGAAGCCGCAAGACCATAAGAAGCGTCGTTTGTTTGGCGAATGGTGCCTTAATCAATTGGAAACTGATCTACTTTTTTTATCGACAAATTGTGTTTAGTAACGAAGCTCATTTCTCGTTAAATGGTGATGTCAACAAGCACAATTGCCGTATATGGAGTAAGACCAATCCCCAGGAATTACACGAGGCTCCATTGCATCCTGAAAAATGCACTGTCTGGTGTGAGTTACATGCTGGAGGCATCGTCAGTACTTATTTCTGTAAAAATGAGGCTGGCGCGCGTGTTACTGTCAATGGTTGTCGTTACAGATCAATGATTATTTGTTTCCAGTGACGTGCGGTGATGTCGATACTTGGGGTAGCAATCAGTGGCGTGCCCAAGGGAGGTTGGTGTGGGTCATAATCCCCCTCCCCCCTTTAGGGCCCAGTATTCCTAAACATGGAACGTCAAAGAAAGGAAAGGATTGCAAAATGAGGAAGACTACTGAAAAGAAGCACCACGTGTTAATCCCACCCACTTTCGAAAATCCAAAACATGTTGATTTGACTATTGAGCCCGGGTTCGAACCCCGACCTGGGCATGGGTGTTATTTGTGTTTGTCCCTTCATCAATTTTATCGTACCATCTTGACGATTAGCCAAAAGTGTAGGAAAAGCGAAGTAAAACAAACCAAATGAAACAATCTATCAATGATTTGATTTATGTTACTTAGCGTCGTTGTCACATTTGGTTAATCGCGAAGATGGTACAATACAAATAATGAAGAGACAAACACAAAAAACACCCATGCCGAGGTCGGGGTTCGAACCCGGAACTCCTGGTGTCATAACGTGCAGTGATAACCACTCCCCCGCGGTTGGTTGATTTGGTGTTTAAGTCCACTTTATGTACATAAAAGCTAATCGGGACTGGACCCACAGTTTAAAGTGGGATCCGAACTACTATGTTCCTCCACCTGGTACCGATCCGGGGCCACTTGTACTCCCCCACGGAGGTCAGCCGACAACAAAGATGAGTGGAAAGCTCTAACTATTCGGATACGTGGGTATCGGTAAAGCAAACTGCGTATTTACTCAGTACGACGTAAATTTCAATTGGATTTTTGAAACACCATATTGTGACAGTCAGATTTACCGACGTCATTATTATTATTATTAATGTCCATAGCGGTAAAAAATGTGTTGATTCAAAGCGTTGAGAGTTTTAATTTGTAAGAATACATATTTGATTTTTGCCAAGCCGACGGGAGGAACGAGACGTTCGCGTGTCTTAAGGGTGAGCACCTGAAGGGTCACGTTATGCGTCTAAAGCTTAGGAAATTCAACCGTAGTGACAAACATTTAAATATCTCGGTTTCCAGCGGTCAGATTCATGTGAAACTTATACCAGCGCAGCAGCATGTGTGCAAGGACGGATGTGTGGAGTTTCGTCGCGATCAAGCAACAATTACGGACGCCAGATCAAATCGGTTGTAATTGATCAGTTTGTGGGCACCGATTGCAATTGAGCTATTGGCGACGGTCAGGCGGAAGCTTAATCCGCAGAAGACGAACTTCGAGCACGGCCCGACCAAGTTGGGAGACAATAGAGCGCAGTGGAATGACCTCTCCGGAAGCGTCACTTCAACGAACGCCTAGCGTCGTTTTTCAAAATCCAAATAAAACGAAGGACATGGTTCTTCGACACACAGTCTTACCGCGATCCTTGTAGCGAGAGCAGCTCCGTGCTACCTCTCCGTGTATAGTTTTGCCGCGATTCTTGTAACGAGAGCACCTTCGTGCTACCTCTGCGTGTACAGTGGACTTTGTTGTGTTTTGCGAACACCAGTGTGTGTGATAGACAGTAAGTCTACACGAGTGCGCCTACCTCAACCGCTGGGAGAAGTTGAAGCGAGACCGTGTTTCGTGATTACCTTACGCCGTTTATAATTTTTGAGAAACGAGGAACACCGGAAACTATGGCGGGCTAGAGGAAGAAGAGAGGTGAGGGCGTTACCGTCGATTCGCCCGATGTCAGAAGAGACTACGCTGATGATGCCTACCAGCCGCCACGGAGAGAGAGAGGAACGACGAGCCACGACGATGATGCCTATCCCCCGCCACGGAGAGAGAGAGAGAGAGACGTCGAACGCCGCCCTATTGATACGCCGATGATGCCTACCAGCCGCCACGTTGACGTCCCGACGCCCAGACCACGGAGATGTTCACCGATCCCGAGGGGAAGAGAAACCGAGGAACCAGAAGTATGAACACCTTTCGCATCTTCATCGTCACGACTAAGGAAATCTTTCGTGTGAATACTATGTGTTTTCAATCACCCATAAAGACGCCAGGATGCACCTCGGAAGCTGAGAGATGGTAATGTATTCATCTGTGTGATTGTCAGCACGTGACGGCCCGATTGATTTAGAGAACGCCCTTGAAATTCGTCAACATTTTTGAAAACGCCCACTCAACTCGAGACTTCATATCAAACTCCCGTCGCGCTTGTCACTTGTAATCTATTCGTCTCAGGTCAATTTTTCTTATTCCTTGTGATATTTTTTTTTAATGATCTTAAATTCATTGTTGTTTGTGCTCCATTGTATTTGTTTAAAGTGCGTACCATTAGAGTAAAACGCCGCCCACTTAATTGTTTAATCTACTTGAGGTTTGTTCCTTTTTCTATGTGTCAGTGCTGTGTCGCTGCTAGCTATGTCAGGCCGCAAGTGTGATTATTTGTTAAAAGTATTTGCCTGGTAATACGAATTGCTCGTCGCGGCGAAGTGTTTAAGTCCCGCCTGCTAGAGAGTATATGTTTGCGTCACTCAGCGGAGGTTATTTGTTATGTTTGGAACCACGTGAGGTCTTGTAAAAGGAAAACGTCCGCCCACGTGAATGTAATTGCCGTTGAGACGCCTTTGTTTATGCTGGTCAATTAATGTATTGTCACCGCGCCGACTAGTTTCTTTAAAAAAAAAGGTGAACTTAAGTAAGGGCTGGCTAGGATTTGAGTAGCACTGGAGCAAAATCACAAATGACCTGATTAGACAAAAAGTAAGGTAAAATTAATTGAGAATGCAATAATTAGGGCTTATCGTCATAACACCTGTACATGTCATGTATCATTCTTTGTGTCGATGACCCCGTGAGGATTGATTCTGTGAGTGAAAAAGAGTGAAAGAGGGGGAGATGTAGTAAATTGATTTTTTGTTGATTATGAATATAATATGCTTTTTATTTTCATGTTGATTTTGGGCTATATCATTTCGTACGCATGTCGCTACCCGAGATTTTCATGTATGCAGCTAGCCGCTTCCCGGCTACAGGTAAAGAGGTGGTAATTTGAAAGTACATATGTCTTTGTTTTTATTCGATATGGCTTATCACTATGCACTGTCGGTCACCGGTTCCTACACACGAACTTAACCTGGACCGTAACGCTATTTCGCTTGTCCGAGGGAGATTTTGCCGCCTCTATCTTGGTAGTGGTAGCATTTGTTTTCCCGGGCAAGGGAGGGCGTTTCACAATATTTGTATATCATTAACGTTTTTCCAAAAAAAATTACATTGCTTGATTTCCCTAATTTCTTCTTCTCACGATCTCGTTACTGAAGGATCCGGGCTCGAGCCCTGGCCTGTGCATGAGTGTTCCTTTGTAACCACTTTTCATCCGTTTAATTTAATCAACGTTCATCGTCATGGCAGAAGTTAGGTAAAATGATGGAAAAGCAACGCTAAAGAAAGGAAAAAGAAAATACAAATAATTTCCTCCCAGTGCATCTGCAGGGCACTGTGAAATTAGGAGTCCAGAGTTCTCTGTTTATGATTGTCCCTCGTGACTTCCATAAATTCATTAGCTACTTATCGCGATTAAATCTATACAGCTAGAAAAAGCGATGGGAGGTGGCAAAAATTAAATATATTAGAGGGGATGAACAGGAGCCAAAACACACTTTTTGTAGTTTTTCAACAATATTCATTTGGCTTTTTTAGTTCTGGGATACATTTTTCATTCTAAATTATTTCATTATTCACTGCAGAGTACAACACATAGGAACAAGAATGCGAGCTCGTCACGGGTTCGATTCCCGGCCTTAATTGTTTCTTTGTGAGGTCCTGTTGGAGTTGCGTTGATTCTTGTAAGAAAACACAATCACAAATGCACACGCTGATTCTTTTGAGACATCTATTTTCTACCTGTAATGCACTAACTACCATGAAGTATCACTGAAAGGCAATTCTAATCACTTTAGACGACCTATGTGCTTAGTAATGTCCAGCTGTGGTTATCGCGATTCGCGCCATGTTGTTTCTCTCTCACTAACCGTTTTCTTTGCTTGGCGCCCACGCAAACAGCTGATACATGGACTCCATACGCCATCTCTTGAGAACAAAAGTAATTTAACCCACATCATCAAAACCAAATAATGAAAACAAGAACACATTCCTATACATATTCCCCCCTCTTGATTGGATAAATTCCAATCAACAGATTTGCTAATTCAATTGTCATTAGGTAATGGAATCAATTTGTTCACTGGTCTTTTAGTAAAACCAGTTGTTGATCTAATTTTTGCCACACGCACTACACCGTCTTTACCAGGAAACGTCTCTTCCACTACTGCTATTTTCCATGTAAGTGGAGGTGCGTTGTCTTCTTTGACCAGAACCACCATGCCTAGTTGAAGATTTTCTGTTGAAGCCGTCCATTTACGACGCTGTTGTAGTTCGTGGAGATAATCCTTCGACCATCTTTTCCAAAAATGTTGTTGTAATTGCTGAATGTGTTGCCATCTAGAAAGACTGTTTTGGGGCAAGTTAGTTAAATCAGGCTCAGGTATGGACATGAGAGGTGACCCTATAAGAAAGTGACCAGGTGTTAAGTAAAAGGTGTCACTGGGATTATCAGATATTGAGGTCAGGGGTCGGGAATTGAGGCATGCTTCAATTTGCGTTAACAATGTTGCAAGCTCTTCGTATGTCAAAGTAGCATTTCCCACTATCCTCTTAAAGTGATATTTCATAGACTTTACAGCGGCTTCGCACAATCCTGCAAAGTGGGGCGCGTTAGCTGGAATGAAGTGCCAGTTGATTCCATCTTTTATTGCAAAATCTTCAAGTCCACCTTTTAGCTGTTCTGCTTTGAAGAGTTGACTGAGTTCTCTCAGTTCTCTATTAGCTCCAACAAAATTAGTCCCGTTGTCACTGTATATGTTTTGACATTTTCCTCTTCTAGAAACAAATCTGCGTAGAGCAGCGATAAATGCGTCTGATGTTAAGGAAATAACTGCTTCAATATGCACTGCTTTAGTAGCCATGCACACAAATATAGCTACATATCCCTTGGTAGTGATTCTGCTTCTTCTGTTTGTTCTTATGATGCAAGGACCAGCACAATCTACTGCTGTATTTAAAAATGGACGTGATGGTGTGACTCTTGGGCTTGGTAATTGTCCCATGAGTTGATGTGACGCCTTGGCTTGCAACTTAAAACATATTAAGCATTTATGCAAGACAGATCTTACTGTTTGTCTGATATGTGGAATCCAGTATTCCTGTCTTAAAGAGCTTATCAACAATTGAGGCCCTGCATGTAATAAACGACGATGTTCTGATTCAATTATGAGTTGCGTCAGATGATGTTTGGTAGGCAAAATTAATGGATATTTGCTCTCATATGGCAATTCTGAATTTTCGAGTCTTCCATCAACTCGTAACAGCTGTCTGTCATCAATAAATGGATGAAGATCCTTGATAGGACTATTTTCTGATACTTGTTGTCCTTCTTCTAAGTCATGAATATCTTGTGGAAATGAAATGCGTTGCACAATTAAGATACATTTCATCAGTACTGCACGTAATTCAACATAAGAAAAGTTTCCTGTTCTCTTCGAAACAGGATTCTTAACATTGTAAATGAATCTGTAGCATGTTGCTACTACACGAAGCAATCTCTGTAATGTGGAAAATCTCAGCATGAAATCTGCTTCTGTTCCATGTATCTTGCTAAACATTGATGTAACTATCTTCCTTTGTTCTGTTATGCATTCTTCAAGTTCGCTATTTTCCATAACATGTAATGGCCAAATATCTTCTTTTAACCACGTAGGTCCATTCCACCAAATTTCCGAATCCTTGAGGGCTCTTGGTTCTACTCCCCTTGTTATCAAATCTGCTGGATTACACTTAGATGTGACATGATGCCATTGGTTAATAACAGAAAGTTCCTGGATCTGTGCAACACGGTTACCTACGAAGGTTTTCCATCGAGTGGGGGACGCTGCTAGCCACCCAAGTACGATTTTTGAATCTGTCCAAAAATATGTACTGTCAATTGGAATTCTCAAAATTGGTGTTGTTTTCTTAACTAGTTTAGCTAATAGAAGAGCACCGCACAATTCTAGTCGTGGCAAAGTAACTTTTTTTATTGGCGCTACTCTTGACTTTGCGCACAGTAATTTAACATTGATTCTTCCTAACTCATCTCTTGATCTAATATAAATGCAACAACCATAAGCTCCTTCTGCTGCGTCGCTGAATCCATGTATCTGAATGTCATTTGTCTTTTCTGTTGTCAGTACAAATCTCTCTATTTGGATGAGAACTATATCTGGTAGTTGTTGATACAAATTCGTCCATTGGTTTCTTAAATCTGAATCTAATTGTTCATCCCACTCCAATTTACAACTCCAAAGATTCTGCAAAAACATCTTGTATAAAATGACAGTTGGACTGATAAGTCCCAGTGGATCAAATATGGAGCTAACAATTGACACAACTTGTCGTTTGGTTATGTTCGTTAATGGTGAACAAAAGTCTCCATCTTTCGCTACTTTGCACGAAATTAAAAATTTGTCTGTTGATGGTTGCCAGATGAGGCCTAATGTGTTTATTTCTGCTTCATTATTGAACTGAAATGGTAAATGAACTTCTCTGTGTTCTTCTGGTACTGCTTGCACCAATTCCTCACAATTGGAGCACCATTTGCGTAAAATAAATCCACCTCGTTTCAAGAGTTCATTCAGTTCAGACTGTAAGTTGAGCATAGTTTCAATGTTATCACCTCCTGATGCTACATTGTCACAATAAAAATCCCTTAATAATATGCTGGATGCATTGGGAAAGTTTTCGTTTTCCTGTCTTGCAAGCATTTGTAATGCTGCAACAGCTTGGTACGGCGATGAGGTTAAGCCATAAGTTACAGTTAATAATTCATAAGTTTGTATTTCTTCGTTTGGTGATTTTCTCCACAATATTCTTTGATATTTAGTGTCATAAGGATGGACTCTAATGTTGCGAAACATCTGGGCTATATCTGCTGTAAAAACTATCTTGTGCGTTCTGAACCTCAGTACAATAGAGTATAGATCTTCTTGGACTGTAGGCCCTGTCATTAGAACATCGTTAAGGGATAGTCCACTGTCTGTTTTCGATGATCCATCAAATACAACTCTCACAGGTGTTGTAGTACTTTCTCTAATAATAGCATGATGCGGTAGGTAATATGACTCCTTGTTCTCTTCATCAGTAGTTTTAATTTGCTTCATGTGGCCTAATGATTCATAATTGTCCATGAATTCACAATAGTTCTGCCTGAGTGTTGGCTGTTTTGTTAATCTTCTTTCCAACTGATGAAATCTTTTGTCTGCTTGTTGAAACGAATTCCCTAATTCAGTATGATTTGGTTTGAATGGTAGCCTAACCATAAATCTACCATCCTTCTGCCTGATGGTTGTTTCTTGAAAATGCCTTTCACAATCCATTTCTTCTTTGCTCTTGGTCTTTGTGAATACTTCCTCTAACTCAAGAAACCTCTGTAATTGTAATTGAAGGCTATCTTCAGTACGTACAAAACATGAAGTAACTGTTGTAGGTGCTTCACATTGTTGAGGCATAGCTCCTGCTAAAATGTATCCTAACTCTGTATCTTGAAGTACAGGATAATTTCCTATTCTTGTTCTTCTATCTGAACGTAGTAGCAAGATAAATAGTTCAGATCCAATCAACAAATCTATGTTGCCTGGCTGATGAAATGAAGGATCAGCAAACTGAATATCCTTTGGAAGATTCCAAGTACTGCAATCGATTATCTGTGTAGGCAAGTCGCCTGTGGTTTTTGGTAACACAAGACACTTCACTGTTGTTGTATAATTAGACGTTCTAGACTGGATTACAACATCTACACAATGTTTAGTTTCAAGACACGAATTGTTTATTCCCTGAACTGGAACAACATAGTTTTCTTTCGTCAGTCGTAGTTTTTGCACTAATGATGTGGTTACAAAATTAGACTGACTCCCACTGTCTAAGAGAACTCTGCAATAATGAAATTGTCCATTGTTGCCCTTTACCTTCACTAAGGCAGTTGACAATAAAACTTGTGAAGTGTGTCTTTCTTTGACTGTACAATATGAAGATTGAGGTGCTTCATCTCTTGCCACATTGTTGCTTTCTTGAGGAGACACCCTGGAATTCAATAGTTGTCTATTGCTTGTATTGTTACTGACACTCGCCGATCTTGGTCTTTCAGGTGTATCCCTGTGCAAGAGAGTATTATGTTTCAAATTACAAATTTTACAATTTCCAGATTTACAAAATTTCACTGAATGTTTTGAAGATAAACAATTAAAACAAAGACCTTTCTTCTTCACAAATTCTTGTTTCTGTTTATAACTTGCCTGTAAGAAAGTCTCACATTGGTACAAAGTATGATTTGCGGAACAGTACATGCACTGAATGTTAGTGGATGTTGCTAAATACGTGTTGCTTTGTTTCATGAATTTACCTTGTTTATCATGTGATTGAAACTGCTTAGCATTGGTGTCACTATGTGTCGGTTTCATGTTTTCTAAAGCTTGACACCTGCGCTCTACAAATGCAAATAATTTGATTTGATTTGATTTGATTTAGTTTATTTTACTTCGCGTTTTGTGCCTCTTGGCTAATTTGCGAAGATGGGGATGAGTGATGAAATGATGAAATTGATGAATGGACATTCACAAACAACCAAGCCCGACCGGGATTCGAACCCGGGACCCTTGGCGTCGCAGCGCGATGTGCTAACCACTCGGCCACAGGGTCGGGCACAAATGCAAATAATTCTGACAAGGTAGGAAAGTAATCATGCTCTTGTGATAATTCAAATTCCTTACGAGTATTGTGATCCAAATGAGATACAAAATGTTGTGATAAAATGACTTCATCCAAAGGCACCTCAAGTTTAAGAGCCTTTAAAGCATTCAGATTTGAGGTTGCTGTATTTACAAACTGTCTCAATTCATTTGCATCTTCTTTACGCACCGACTTTATGTGTAATAGTTCACTAACGTAATGTGATGCAATAAGCCTGCTATTATCATATCTTTCAGTGAGCAAGTTCCATGCTACTGTATAATTTGTCTCACTGACATGCAAGTTTGAAATGAGCTTACTGGCTTGTCCCTTTAAAGAGGACCGCAAATAATGAAATTTTTGTATTGCTGGTAATGTATTGTTATCATGGACCAACACTTTAAAATTGTCCTTGAATGGAAGCCAGTTTTCATAATTTCCATCAAAAGAGGGTATGGAAATCTTTGGAAGTCTAAGTTGAGACTGAACTGACGTAACAGAACTAGTACTAACACTGGGCTGATTCATTTGATCATGCCGCATCACTATTGTCTCCATTTGAGACCTAATGCTGTAGTACTTTTCTTCAAATTCTATTCTGTGAACTTCCTCTTCGGTTGCTTCCGATTGAAGTTCCAAACTGGTTTGAACGTCATTGAATTTGTCCCACATCTCTGTCAAGTGACTTAATCTCAATTTAATTTCCTGAACACTCTGTATATTAATGTCAAATGCATCGACGAATGCTTTCATACGGGTCAATTGCCCTTTGTAGCTTCCTCGCACAACTTTTAAACGTTTAATCTCTGCCTCTGTCATGGTGAAAGGATAACTGATAAGGTTTCACAATAATGCAATTAATGAACGTAATGTAATGTAAAGAAAGGAAAAGGAAATGGTACTAAAATGAGCCTGATTACCTGCAAACTTCAGCGCTGCCGATGTTGGACACACAATCGTCTCGCCGGTTGGAAACACTGCTGCACTGCTCGCACGAAGAATCAGCTGATTTCCTTCCCCGCCTTCTGAATATGCTTGCTACGCAATAAATTTAGTATCGAGATTCCGGAATGTCCCTTCTGCCACCCGCACGAAACGTTCAGTTCTTGAGACACGAATCCACACAACTGGACCACGCTATGTCAATGCAAAACTAGAACACACCGTTCACCACAAAGGTTACAGTTCACAGTCAGGTAGAGGTAAGACATCCAAGGCTTGGAGGACCATAAAAATGTTGGAGTTGCGTTGATTCTTGTAAGAAAACACAATCACAAATGCACACGCTGATTCTTTTGAGACATCTATTTTCTACCTGTAATGCACTAACTACCATGAAGTATCACTGGAAGGCAATTCTAATCACTTTAGACGACGTATGTGCTTAGTAATGTCCAGCTGTGGTTATCGCGATTCGCGCCATGTTGCTTCTCTCTCACTAACCGTTTTCTTTGCTTGGCGCCCACGCAAACAGCTGATACATGGACTCCATACGCCATCTCTTGAGAACAAAAGTAATTTAACCCACATCATCAAAACCAAATAATGAAAACAAGAACACATTCCTATACAGGTCCCTTCATCAATTTAATTATATCATCACTCATCCTCATTTTCGCGATAACCAAATGTGGCAGAAAAGTGAAGTAAAATAAACCAAACCAACAACAATTAGAACGCGCGTTTTCTTGAACAAATTAATACATCCATATTTATGACTTTTTAGTTTACACATTTTTTATTGGAGGCCAAATTATTAGTATATTTAAATAAAACACTACTAAAACGAGAGCGAGAGAGAGCGTGAGCAAATAAGCAAATATTTGTTATTTAATCATTATATATTCCATATTTGAAAAAAAGAGAATAGAAACCATAACATTTTTATCTCCACATAATACAAGCACGCTTTCCCATTGATATACAAATAAAACTACATCCCATATTACACATACATATTGTACAACGTTTAAAAGTTATGTAAATACAGAGAACATAAGCACTGCAGAAAATTTTCCCCTGAGTTCTTTGGAGGATTTACAACGGAATCGAAGAGAAACGAATCCCCTATCTGTCCTATAGAAGATAGACTGGAGGACCTGAAACCACGGGCTTTCAACCATGGGAGCGGGGGGCGAGGCTGCAAGGGAGGTACAGGCAGAAATCTTCCCTTTCTCTTCGGGCGGTTGTCTATACCTGGATCTGGTAAGGCGGAAGAAGAGCCAGCTAGGGTATCCAGCCTTGCCAGCTGATCACATCGAGGGACAAGAAGCGCGTGTAAAGAAGTGTTGCATATGAACTGAGGCTTCATGATAATAAATATTGTGATTTGAAAATAATTAGAGACGTGAGATTGATTGATCTATCTCTGCTAGACTAGCAACTCCTCAGTGCACGTCACTGTTTGTTTCCAAATTTGCATGACATAACCTGCAACAGTTTTGGTTTCAACAAGATGGTGCCACACCTCATACTGCTACCGCAACAATCGATTTATTGAAATAACAATTTGGCGACAAAATTATTTCCAGAAATAGTCCAGTGAATTGGCCTCCAAGATCATGTGACCTAACGCCACTGGATTATTTTCTTTTGGAATATGTAAAGTCTCTGGTTTATTCTGATAAACCAGCAACAATTGACGCTTTGGAAGCCAACATAACTCGTGTTATTAACGACATACGTCCCCAATTACTTGAAAAAGTGGTTCAAAATTGGACTGATTGAATCCGGTTCATCACAGATAGTCGTGGTGGACATATGCGGGAAATTATTTTCAAAAAGTAAATGTTAGAAAGTTATCTGTAAAATAGAAACACAATTGGCTTTAAATTTAATTTTTTATGTGTTTTATTTCAATTCAAAGTTCTATCACTCTAAAAAAAACTATATTATGTACAGACTATTGCTCGCCTGCGATAATTCGTTCATATCAGGATGTTTTCAGAAGTTCCGGTTTGTAGGGAAAGCTTCAAAATGTTTTTACGCCCAGATTGTACAGACAACGGTAAATGAAATAGTAGTCAAATTGCCCATGGCTATTTTCATTCTATATTTATTCTATATCTGGTTTTGTTTTAAGAAATGTAATTCTGTTGACACAAAGTTGATGTTTCCCTATGCTTATTGACGTTTTTATTTCATGTCGTTATCACATCGTGCTACGATGCCAGGGGTTCCGGGTTGGAATCCCGACCTGGGCGTTGTGAGTGTCCATTCATCAATTTCATCACATCAACTCATCCCCATCTTTGCAAATTAGCCAAAAGTGGCACAATAGACGAAGTAAAATAAAGCAAATCAATCAATCATTTAAATTCATGATCGTCACATTGTGGATGGACAATTTGCCTACTGTTGCTTTTGCTGTTGGTGGGTGTACACTGAACACTGGAAAAATATTGATGTCCTGCAATAAAGGGGGAACGATGCAACTAAGCTGTAAAAAAGGGCCCATCTCATTGTAGTCACGCTCAATCTCAACTGCTTAAAGCAGGATCTACCATATAACAGTTGGGCTGAAAAGTTCGTAGGCTGACTCATAGATGGCGTTACTAGAATTAAATCCATGTGATTTTTACTTAGTACTAACCTTCAAAAGATACGTGTATAAATTTCACAGCTGCCGGATAATTAGTTCGTGAGATATAGCATTGTGAGTGAAGCAGCTTTTGTTATTGTGAAAAAATGGATAAAAAAGAATTTCGTGTGTTAATAAAGCATTGCTTTTTGGCGAAAAAAATTACTGTTGAAGCCAAGGCTTGGCTTGATAAACATTATTCGGACTCTGCACCAGGAAAATCAACCGTTGAGGAAGTGGTTTGCTAAATTTAAACGAGGCGAAATGAGCATCGAAGACGATGCACGCAGTGGACGCCCCAAAGAGGCTGTTACCGACGAAAACATCAAAAAAGTCCACAAAATAATTTTAAATGATCGTAAAGTGAAGTTGATCGAGATAGCTGAGACTTTAAAAATATCAAAGGAACGTGTTGGACATATTGTGCATGAATATTTGAACATGCGAGAGCTGTGTGCAAAATGGGTGCCGCGCGTGCTCACAATCGATCAAAAGCAACAACGTTTTGATGATTCGGAGCAATGTTTAGCGATATTCAACCGTAATAAAATTGCTTCCCCATCCACCATATTCTCCAGATCTGGCCCCCAGTGACTTTTTCCTGTTTGCAGACCTTAAAAGAATGCTCGCTGGAAAGAAATTTAGCACTGATGAAGAGGTAATCGCCGAAACTGAGGCCTATTTTGAGGCTAAAGAGAAATCGTACTATAAAAATGGCATCGAAAAATTGTATGACCGCTATAATCGTTGTATCGCCCTCGAAGGCAACTATATTGAATAATAAAATCGAATTTTGTCAAAAAAATATTTTTTTACTATGTTAGCCTACGAACTTTTCAGCCCAACTGTTACAGAGTGTCAGTGAAAGTAAGCTGTTGTCCAGTCCATTCTTCTAGGAAATTATTTTTACGAATTCAAACAAGAACTTAAGATCTTTTCAATTTTATTTTTAACAATGCCAGAATATAGAATTCTAATAGACACATAGTTAATATTTCCCTTTCTTTTTATATCAAATTCAAATAAATTTATATCCAACAACTCAGTTGATTAATAATTGGGGGATAATACGTGAGTAGTGCCCGCGGCCATACGACCGAGAATTATAGATTAGGTTCCTGGATACTGAACCTAATAATAATCTAATTATCAATTGAAAATAACAAACCTAATATTGAACAAATTAATAAATATCTATCTAAAGAATTAAAAGGAACCACAATCTACTTACATCCCCCAACGGATAGCCACACTCACCATTCACGTGCATGGCCGTATTTAGAGGGGGGGTTTCTAGGGTTCAACCCCCCCCCCCGAAACTTCTGACATGTTGGATTAATGGAAGTTCAGAAACCAAAATCTGTAACAAATTTTCATTTTTTTTTTCGAAGCATCACAAAAATACATGGGAGACAATGTTGAAACGATCGAGCTAGAATTTTCATACATTTGGAATTCTGAAACTTGAGTGAAACAGGATTTATTCTCAGAATCGTAGCCCACCAGCGACCACTCAATTATCACTTCTGCTGTCATATTTCGAGTGTTGCTCCCGCGTCACAAGGAATATAGACTGAAGATTCCCTTAAGATTGTCCCAAAATTCCCTTTCCAGCTTTTAAATTCCATGTCCGATAAAGTCGAAAATCCCCTTTGATAGGAGTTCAAACCTAGGATCTCCAGTTTTGTAGCGCATTACGTTCGCGATTGAGGTTACAATCCATGCACCAGGCTAAGTTTTTAAAAAGAATAAGTGGTTCCACACTTTTCAAAATTCCAAAAATTTAATTTTAAAGTCAAACAACAAAAGCTTTATGACTAAAATTTCCATCTAACTTTTAAAGCTTTTCTCTTGAAGGTATCTAAAGTTTAATGACGAAGTATAATAATTGTGGATTTCAGTACAAACTATATGAAACGTAAAAAAAAATAAAAAAAATAAATAAACTTGTGCTGGATATTCACTCAACTGCTGGATTGAGTAAGCCCCCTCAAGGATATAACAATAATATAATAATAATTATTATTGTACAATTATTGTTATTATTTCTATTATTCAAATTTCTGGCGACGCCCATGGGAACAATTATGAATGAACCCCCCCCCCCCCCGAAATTTTTCCTGCCTACGGCCATGTTCACGTGTACAGTAAGAGTCACTTCACTCTTTCCCCCTTTAACGGACGTCTCCAGACTGAGCAGGCTTGATTCTTCCTCATGGCTCTGAGCATGCTAGCCAATCAAAATGAGGCAACACGTCATACAATGATACCAACTCACTTTGTGGGCAGAGGGTTATAACGATTACACGATATTTACAGTTTACAAGGAATTCATTACAAAAAGTAATTCATATGTCACAAATATTTATTTATTTATTTATTTATTGTATAAAAACATGGACGAACAAATATTTTTGGTAATCCACCATTGCACTGTATAGCATACCTCAGAAAATTTTCAACTCTGTACATGATTTTCCGCTATTTCAAGTCGCATTTTCAATGCACTAATATTGCTTTGATTGTTACATAGTAACTAATACCTGAGACAAATTCTGATTTCTATGGAGTGAATTGTGATTGAAAAGTCAAGTTTACAACATAAAATAAGCAAGACAATGAAATGATGTTAGCTAATAGTAATGGATTAACATCTCTGAAATCTCTATGCATAGATGCACACATTTTCTTCAAATTTTTTAAAGATACTTGATTTTTCGAATAATTGTATGCACTCAATCATTGCCTGGTTTTAACATATACTGTGCATATCTTTCTCTCTCAAGATTACATTTTCATGTGGAAAGGTGCAATGGTACTTCATACACACCCTTCTCTGCGGTGCTTTCGTTTTTCAACTGTTCATTCGTACAGTGTGGTAAGCCATGTATGTCTTATTCCACTGTTTTGGCACAAAATATTTCACAAACAAAGGAACACACACACACACACACACACACACACACACAAATATATGATTATGTAGCATAGCTAGTTAAAGCAAAATATAATGATGATCAATGTCGATGATTTAGTCACTTAATTCTTCACGGAATCCACTCGGCGTCTGGGTGCATAACGTTTTCTTTTTCACCGTCCCTGTTGACTCGATCATAAATGTTCTTTGCGCCTTCCACCGCAGCCTCGATTCCATCACCAATCTTCTCTCCTGCTGTTCTGACAACGGTTGCAACGTTGTGGGCGCTGAAAGTGTCGTCATCGATGTTGATGTTAAAGTTGGCGTCTGCTTCCTTCGAACAGTCAGTCTGGTCGATAATGCTGAAGTCATGAGGGTTGACTCCCAAGCTGTTCAGCTTGTTTCGAACCTAAAATCAAGACACAAATGTAAGTCATTGCTTTTCTTGTACGGGATTTGCATTCAAAATATGTTCAATATCCTTGCAGTGAGATCGACTACAGTGGTTAAATTGGGTCCACCTTCATGTAACATTTACATTAAATTCGAGAATAATCATATTGCATAAAAGCATAACTATTTGATAACATTTTCTTAGTTATTCCATTTTTTCCTATTTTTTCATTTACGAGGTACAGTAGGATGAATACCACATTACCAAGCAAATTGTACATTAGCATGTTTATTCTTTTTGTTTTACCAAAGGAAAGCTTAAAGAATTGAAAACAATACGCCAAACAATTTCTTAACAACTTTTGCACCAGCATAGCTACGTTAAAATCCATGGATGCAATAAAAACAATGATAGTCAATTTGCCGAGCAATGCCGAGCAATTGCATACCACTGTGCCTACACTCTAGGCCCAAAGAAAATTTGTTAATTGTCATTACGATTTATTGCTCAGAACAGAAATTTAATAATTTCTAACGTTCAATTAGATGTTGATGAGTATTTATGATGAACGTATAACTTGTATTATATACAAATAACTTTGATTCCTATAATTTTTCTCCGAGAAAAATAGGTCTAACTAATGAATCGGAGTGTTTTTCACGACTGATCCTTTTCACAAATTTCAACAACATTCAAAATGTTCTACTGCAACGTAATAAAATATGCAAAACGTAGATGAGTGACATTTGTACATCCAAAAGTAATCAATTGTTAAAGCTCTAAACACAACAGTCTGTTGGAAGAGAAATTGTTCTTACCTTGTCGACGAACATTCTGTCGAGTGAAGGTCTTCTGGAGAGAATCGAGGCTGACTGGCGGTTGGCGAATGCCATCTTCTGACATGTGAAAATACCAGCGTAGTTCTCGTAATCAGTGGAGAACACTACATACGAAGCACTTCCAGCAACGCCTGAAATTGTAAGGTACAATGTAATTCAGAATGTCTTGTAAACACTTTAGGAGCGATCTGGTACATTTTTATGGTCCCTTTATGTAGAATCCCTAATTAATTTGACAGATAATGCAAGGAAATATTAGGGGGTTTACAGTTTAAAGCAATGTATTCTTAGGGATAGCCCCGAGATGTTTTTGAGGCATACAATAATAGCTGTTTTCTCATGACTTACATTTTGCTTATAGATAGATTATGTGTTGTTTGTATGCATGTGTCGTCTCTGTGGTCAAGTGCGTTCTCATCATCGACTGTGCTAGATCGAGTCCTGCTGTGAGGGTCTGTTCAACAAATCACCATTCATCCTCAGCGTCGCGATTAGCCAAAACTTGGAGACATGCGACGTTAATTAATAAAAATCTTTGTTTGAATTGGTTACAATAAATATAATTGTAAATATTTCGAAATTCGAGACGAGATGGAGAAAGAGACAGTTTTCCTCATTTCTCACATGTTCTGTGAAATATTTGTAGTCGAGGTTCACTTTTGCTAAAAAAAATTCAATCGTCATTTGAAAATCATGGATGATGGATTAACGTACCTATATTTCCTGAAACTTTCAAAGAAAATATATGGTCTTCAAGTTCCTGGTGTATCGATTAAACGACTAATAAGACTAGCAGAAACTATCAATATGTGAAAGTGGTTGCTTAGACTCTACGGGTTGGTACTTCCCTTGAAAGTGGAAGTCAGCGTTGGGCATGTACGAGCATCTTTCACTTCCTTATTACCTTCCTTTAATAAGAAGTGGCCGATGGATGTCTTATTGTGAAAATATCAACCTTGGCGGACACAGTCTTTACAACAGGAAATAACAATTACTACAGTAGCAGTGAGGACAAGAAAGGATGTATCTACAGGCTGAAGAGCTATTGTGAACTTGAAAAACCTGTTGTTGGTTGTAAAAACTCTGCCATGGCCTACATCAAAAGCACAAGAAACAGCCTTCTAAAAGAGGACACCGAATCTTTCCTGTATGTTACGCAAAATTCGCACATTTCTAAGCGCGTAGGTAACTTAAGCTAAGATTTCCTCTCCTGATTACCGGTATAATTAACGACAGAGAAAAAACGCCGCCGTTAAGAACACATTACTAGAAGCAATCATATATTTCACGCATCTAAAATGTAGGCAAATTATAATAATATCACTCGCTCTTAGTAAGTTTCAATTTTACATACTGTTACTTGTTGATTTGAATAGATTCAAGTGTAGTTGTGTTTTACGTAATTTTCCACTGGTACATATTTCCAATTACCTACGAGGTGGATTTAATTGATTTCTATAAATTTTAGAAATGAGATGATGCATCATTTTTTAAAAAAATATATAAATATATAAAAGACCTTGTACTTACTCGTGTTTTCCAATTGGACAACTTTTATGAAAAATGTATTGAGTGGGAATTTTCAAAAAATATTGTTTGCATTATTTTTAAAAGTTTAACTACATATTTCAACAACCTATTCCATGTGTTAATAATACATTAAACTCCGACTGTGCTTATTACTGCCACTGTTCGAATCGTTGACGTGAAACATTCTTCTTCAATTCTAAACTACAGCTGTGCAGACAACAGGTATGAGTCCCGTGCATATTTACAAAACACGGTAGTCTGAATGTTTGGAATGTTTATGAACGAACATAGAGGAAGTAAACATTACTCACTTAACGGGAATCTGACGATCATTTTGGCTGGCGTAGAAGGGTCTGGCACCTCGAGCGATCCAGTGTAGCGGTACTTGTGGTCGACGCTCGTGAGACCCAACAAGAAGTGTTCGCTTGTCTGTTCAACTTCCAGCTTTCCGTCGGCGGTTCGGCTGAAATTGTACGTTAAACATTTGCTGGCGGTCGAGAATTTTTCTATAACGTACCATTTGCCCAAGAACTGTAAAAATACAAAGAATATGCATGAGAATTTATCAGAATCGTTGCGATTAAATTATACATCCTATTACAATCTGTGCAATTCAGATTGCAGATTATGAACGAACCACTGGGGAAAAAATGTACGTGTTTTATTTTAGTCTCACATAATTATTGACTTTTATTAGACGTTTAATAACTGACATTTGACTATTCATTTATTGAAAGCGTAGCCAATGTAAAGATACAATGATTACCAATCTCGAACATCAATTGTCGTACAAAAATAAATTAAATATGTGCTCATCTGAGACCATGCGGATGCGTTTCGTACTCTAAATAGCTACATAGCGTCTGATAATTTTAAAGGACGTGTCTGGACATGAAATATTTTTTATGCCTATTAAATTGGAAATATGTTAGGCAAACAACAAGAGGCAAACTGATGCATGAAATAAAGAGACAAAGGTAAATTGGACTTTCGGAAATTTAGTATAAAAATAATCTCAAACTAAACCCATGCAATGGAGAGCAAAATTTTACATATTGAAACGAAGATATCTTCTGACATTTGAAATATGTTTTACTTGGTCAATTTTTCAGTTATTCTGTAAGCTGCTACTCCTTTGGAAAAAAAAAGTCACGGGGTCAGAGGGGCAATCAATTTTAATACACCCTGAATATCGTACAAACATTCATTTTGGGGCTAAAAGACCATTTAGTTATTTAGTTGTCTTTGTTTTCTGGGGGAGGATTGGTCGACAGGTGACGTCCTATCCCTATCCTTCTCCTAACATAATCACTGCTCATGGACGTGAGGAGAGGGGGGAAAAGGGGGCCACGCTCCCCGGGATAATTAATATCAACATTTAACACATATTTCATTTCACCACAGCAATTGAAGGTATGTTTGTGGGGTTGCTAAATTATGGGGGGAAATATAGTTCTTTTGGTATCCCTGGAAAAAAAATACCATACTTGGCCCCCCTGAAAAGAAAATCCTGCGGACGTCCTTCAGGGTAAGGCAACTATGTAGACGAGACTGAATATTTAAAGCATTGAATATAATTTAGTGGAGTTTTATAAATAAAATTGTTTGCGTAATTGATGCAAACTTACCCTGCTCATGTCGAATCCAGACGCTGGCTCAACCAGAGGGCAGGATCCCAAGTTGTAGGAATGGCCAAGGACACAGCTGGCACTGGCCAAGAGAACCAAAGCAACGAGCGACTTCATTTTCGTATCTGCGTTAAAAAAATTGGGAAACAAATAATGTTATTTTTTTGCGAGAACGAAAACAATAACAGGGAAAAAATAATACGATTAGACAAAACAGAAATATAGATCTTTGTCAATTACTCTTGGACCTACCGCGAAATTACAGATGCATGGTTACGTCATTTCCAAATATAGGGATACTGCCTCTGAAGATGGTTTACGATTCATTTGTTATTGTTTCTTCTACACCGATTTACTTTGGAATCTGGGAGAAATAAATGTTTGTTTTCTTGTAATCCTTACCTTGGTCATACGAGTAGCTTGGGAAGGGGCAACAGGATATTTTTAAAAAATTAATTTTGGTTGACTTCCTGGATTTTTAAAAAACGCAGTTTATTTTACTTCGCTTTTCTGTCCCTTTTGGCTAATCGCGAAGATGAGGATGAATGGTGGTAAGATTAAATGTATGACGGGACAATTACAAACGCATAGGGACAACACAACACGAGCCCCACAGAGGATTATACTGGCTGTAAGTCCAGACGCCAGAGCCTCGCTAGCCTGCAAAATGCCGTCCAGGGTGTACTACGTGGAAGAAGGTTGATATTTGGGTGTCTTGGATAAGAGTCACCTCTTACGCCCCTTGACTTGCTGGACCTGGGACAAAGTAATAGAGTAGTGTTTATAGTTCTCCCAATCAGACTGCTAGCAAAGGTTGCTATTTTTATGAGAAGGGAAATCTTTCGATCCCCCCCCTAAAGTTAGGTCCTAAGTTACCTATAGTTGTGTATAGAAACAGAAATTCCAAATGAGATATACATACCGCAAGCTTTTAATGCGATTCCTTCCATAGGTATTATTCTACACCATGTTCAAAACAATACTTTGCCAGTTCGCCTACTTATTAATCACCTTTCGTCAACCTCAGAAACAAACGAACGGTTAGAAAATATTAACGCGTGAATTTAAAGTGAAAATCGAGTAAGTCATTCAAGTCTGTGAAGGAAATTATGCAATTTTATTTCCTTGTGCTTACTCATGAAGCCTGCTTGCCGTGACACTTCGTTTCATATCAGAAGTTATAATTTTCTGTTTACGATCCTACACTAAAAAGTATATAATCCAAAATTCACACATGGCTAATTTGACGTGAGGTACTCGGTTACCTTCAAACAGTGCTTGGCATAATCACTTTCCACTACGTTCTATAACTGGCAAAGGTTGGAAGGAGAAAACTGCCTCAATTAACTGTCGTTTATGTCCAGAAGTTTATCACTCATGGTTCACTGATGTCCTTTCATGCACTTTGAACAGTGGCGCTATCTATAGGACTTCTTTTTAGTCAATCTCTCAATCCTAATTTAGTTGGTTCTTTTCCTTCTTCCTCTTCTTCCTTAATTAGAACTTTCAGTTCGTCTGTGAGATTCATAACCGCAGAAGGATGTTTTAAATTGAAGGTTGCACGCTTCAAGGTCAGAAAACAAAAACTAGCTCTTCTTGCATAGCTTGCCTCTTAAGACGCAGTAATTGAGCATACCAAGACATGTTGCTGCAACTGGGAATGTCTTAAAGATTTTATCATGTCTTTCTGCAGTCGAGATGGCGGTAGAAGTAGATTACTTATTTATTAAAGACGGGGTTTATTTGTCTGTACTTCGTATACATTTTTTTTACTCTCCCACACATGGGCGCCCGGAAGGGGGGGGCAAGGGGGGTCGTGCCCCCCCCTGGAAAATGAAAGTCAACCAAAAATTATGTATTTCACACATAAAATTTCATTTTAGCCACAATAATATGTGTTAATTATTGCATGAACACCATAAATTCAAATGTAAGCAATGTTTTTTAGGGAACAACACTCTTTTGGGGGAAAATGTGACTTGTTTGCCCCCCTGGAAAAAAAATACCTTCCTTGCCCCTCCCTGGAAAAAATCCTGCGGACGTCCATGCTCCCACAAGTTCTTATTTTAAGGGCATTAGAACAAGTGAAGACGATTATAATAAGGTAATAAATTAAATAAAGTAATAGATTAGCTATTGTTCAATACACTTTGAGATTACAGAAAGGACAAATTTTAGGTAGTGCATGCTATAAGCAATTTATCCATGAATATATGCGCTGCGTTATGATAGGCCTGAAAACTGAATACTGTGGCTTTCCAGGATTCGAAACAAACTTATGATTTCGTAGAGAAATCCTCGTATCTTGTAAAGGGTCCAAATAGCACCAGTGTGATTTTAATGCTCAGTTTATAAGCAACCGAATCAAAGAAATGTTTGGTAAGAAATATGCACATGTACGTACATCAACCTAACTCTACGATGATGGTCGAACTTGCTTTTGAAGGTTCCCCATTCCCATTGAAGTTCGCTCATTGCTGTAGAGTAAGGCAACACACATTTCGTTACACGTATTTCAGATTCCAAGTGTGTCATTTTTATTGCCGGTGACTGTACAGGACAAAGAGAAATAAAAGTGCATTGGACAGTATACTTGTTAGTAAAAGTACAGAGAGTATAAAATCGGAGGAAATGAAGATCCTATGGTAAATTACAATCCACTTTTGCAAAAACACTAAATCCACTAACCAAGGCAGTTTTATTTACGTAAAATACAAACACTAAACATTTAATTCCAGTAAATGAGTGGCGCACCAGAAAAAGTTAAATAAAAATATCCTTACCATGAAAATATGAAAAAAAAATATCAGTGACTAACTTTTAAAAAAAAGAACTTTACTCTGACTGTTACATCAGTAATTTTACAAAATTCCTCCTATAGAGACATTACTTTTGGCACATAGTCCTCTAGAAAAAATACTCCGTGCATCGCTTGAAAACGGATGATCCCTCTTCCGAACCTTAAAATTCAAAGGTCATTTATTTCGACTGGGACTGTTTACAACGATATGCTGTTGCACAGTAAGTTACTTAATCTTATCTAAGGGTCGTCACCTTCAGCCTCTAGACTTGACCAGACCGTCTATCTTGGCCCACGAGTTTCTCTTTTAGTGTGCAATTCAAAACAAATGTTGTCAATAAAGATGATGTTCAAGAGTCGAATATTATTTGACTAGAATGAGTGCAATTGGCGATCTACTTGAAAGGGGAAAATTAACCAACTGTGATCTAGAAAGCCAGAAAGCAGCGTCGGCGGGACTATGAGCACTGACCATTCGTTACACAATTGCAAGTCACTTAGTATTCTTTGTCCCTCCCAGGCTTGTTGCTCCATGGCATATGCTAATTAAGTTTGCATTTGTGTTATGCGAGTGTCGTGGAAACAAGATCTTGGCTTGAGAGATAGTTGTTAATATTGTTCTCCTGCGGGACTAAATTGTGAACGTACACAAAATTGAAAACGATAATTTCAGTTATTGAGCTTTTGAACATACATTTACTTGACAAACTACGTGTTCGTGCAGGTGAACTTTCGCTTCATAAAGAATACCTAAGCTCCAAGTACATTGCAATGCACTTTTCTTCCCGACTGTACTCACCTCAATCTCAATGGCGTATTTGCGATTCAATCTCGAGGCGGTCTAATGTTGTATTAGACAAGTCAAACTTTGCAACATGTTTCTTAAATCAACAAGAGTTGTTTTTATGTTTTTTTTCAGTTCGAAGACATTTCGGGGATATGTTCGATAACTTTCCTTTGACAATTGAATATCAAAGGTCACAAACACTGTCTCTTTTTTGGTGAATACATCACCTTCAATTAATAACAATTTCTCAATAATACGCAGTAGCATGCTGCGATGCTCGAAATTTTTATTATGTGTTAAATATTTCATAGTTGATGTGCAAACAGGTGCGACAAAAACTGATACTTATTAAATTAAACTATACTTTATTACTTGTACGCTTTTCCATAAATTTATAAAATGTAATAAATAAAAAATTAAGGATATTTTCTTATTACGTGAATCACTTATGTTCACAAACCAGTCAGAAAATGAAAGCTCTAGAAATATCATGCTGTACAAGCTATCAACTTGAATTGGTTTGATTTGTTGTTTTAAGTCCACTTTATGCACAGATAGGCTAATTGGGACTGGACCTACAGTTTAAAATGGGATCTGAACTACTGTGCGATGTGTCTCCAATTAAGTTGAAGTTAAATCCTCTTGATGATACCTTTATGCTCTGGTTAAAGATTACCAGATAAATAATGAGCGTTTGTTTATTAATATCGCATAAATGGACACAAATAATAGAAGTGCACTACATATTACGCTAGATTAAAGAAAAATACGTGAAAAGATTAGCAGAATATCGATACTCGTCAGAACAACGCAGAGTTGAATGTTCACTTTAAAAATGGACGCAGTTTATAATTATTTTTATTATTATTATTATTCAACGAAGGTCATGAATAAACATGCAAATCGAGGGTAGAAGCATGTAGACAGGCGGCGTTCGAATATATTAGGATTTTCTGTCCAAAAATGACTTTGGAGTTTAACAACTTTCTCAGTTATATTAGCGAATTCAGTATTGAATACCAAAAAAAAATCTTGAAGCAGTATTCAACATGTACAAAACACAACATTCTTCTGGGATTCCCCACCGATTTTGACAAACAGTATGATCTTGCAATCATGGGGTCCCAGGTTCAACTCTTGATTCGGATAGATTTTAGTTGTTCGGTTCCCACAGTAAAATTTAAACATTCTCCATGTTTTGTTACAGTTCTGTCGTACAATTTAGGTAAACTCTGCTCACAGCTTTACCAACTTGTTGATTGATGTTTTAAGTCCAGTTTATGCTCAGTAAGGCTAATCGAGACTGGACCTACAGTTTAAAGTGGGATCCGAACCACTATGTGCCTCCACCGGGTATCAAACCCGGGACCCCTTGATTACAAGGTGACGACGCTTCTACTACGCCATCGGGGAGGCCTTTGTCAACTTGTCAAGCTAATAAAACAAGGCACAGAATGAAAACTCACCTGTTCAGCTGTCGATGGTAGTTTCTGTCACTTATTCGGTGCGAGAAGTGCTAATGGGCTTTGCTGCTCCTCGTTCTATATACCTTTCCTTCCCCGACACTGACTCATACGCGAGGGCCAAGGGCCATTTTCTCGTTGACCAATAACCGCACGGTCCTAACAGCGTCAGCAATGCAGGTGACGTCATCGCTAGTTCCCTTCCTCTCTCTTCCAGGAAGTTTCAGGGAGCAACTGTAATCGGCGTGATTTTTCGAGGAACGGGCGACAGTTTCTTCCTATGGATTGAGGCTTTTATTATGAACCGGCATTCCTTTGAACTCTTTGATCAAAAACAGCTATTGCTAATGTTTTCACTTGTTAGCTACCAAAGTAAATAAATGGTAGTAGCGCTCTGCAGTTACTTTTTAACTTTGTTGTATTTTTATAATTTAGTTATTTAACGTCGCTTTTCTGTGTATTTAGGTTAATCACAACGGTGAGGATTAATGATTATTATAAGATAAGATAAGATTTATTTCCATCCACTTGATCATATGAGTACAAATAGCACTATGATATGAGATAGGTCAATTACATGTGTAATTTTGAGTACAAAGGAATTAACACATACTTAAGCATATTAAAAAGTATAAAGAGTATAAAATAAAATTACATGTATAATTTTGAGTACAATGGAATTAACGCATACCCTCGAATGTATGTAGGTCCCCTCCCCCCAAAATGTACAAAATTTTCAATTCAATCAATTAAACAATATGACACTGCTACTACATTAGTTTAACAGTCACGAGACAGTCTGATATGATATGATATGATATGATATGATTCATTTCCATCCACTTGATCTTATAAGTACAAATAGCACTATGATATGGGATAGGTTAATTACATGTATGATTTTCAGTACAAAGGAATGAACACATACTTATGCATATTAAAAAGTATAAAAGAGTATAGAATAACTTAAAAATAGAAGAAAAATCAAAGGTTATGTCTATTAATGAAAAATATGATCCAAGTACTCCTCTGTGCTATAAAACAAATACTTCATAAGCAAGCTTCTTACTGTTATTTTATGACATGAATGAAGTAAGAAACACTGGTTGGAATTCGAATCCGGACTGTTTTGTTGTAATGTTGTGAGTTTGTCTAATACTAAACCAAAATCTCCTTTTGACGGTCTCCAATTTGTGACCTAAATGAACTCCTGTTCATATTTTTCACATGCAAAATTATTGTCACACGAGTGCAACTCAGATCTCGTCCGAATTGTATTGCTGAATGTCAATTATTATATGTATGACATTTTCGATCATTTTATCGAAACTAAATAACAGCATTTTAGTTCTGAAAGAGCCTAGCTAAGTGCAAGGATGAGGATTAGTGACGATTGTATGAAATTGATGAACGGACAATCACAAAAGAACGAACACACGTGAAAGGTCAAGACTTGAAACTGCAACCTTCCATAGCTGGATGGTGAGACCGTGCTTCAGACTATATCTATACTATGATAACTTAAGCCTCAAAGGTTTAAGGTCAAGGATAATGGGGAAAGGTGCATAACCCTTTTCCCGTTAGAAGCCCTTAGTTTTTACCACAGAGACAGGGAGAAAATATTCTAGAATCAAGAATCAACGTCATGAATTTTACATTAATCTTTGTGTTTTTTTTTCTTTTTAGTGTTGAATACCTTTAAGCACATAGTGTTACATAGATTTTATTCCAAAATGTGTCGAAACCTATACGGTCAGTAGCGTACTCAAGGAAGGGAAAAGAAGGGTGGGTCTGATGGACGTTATAATACCCTCCCCCTCAGTGGCGTGCCCAGGATTTTCGAAAGGAAGGGGTTACGTACACCTTTTCTGGTAGCCAGCTCTCATTTTGCCACCTTTTCTACCTTTGACGTTATTTTTTTTTAGGAATACTGGGTCAAAGGGGGGTTATAACCCCCACCCACCCCTTGGGCACGCCACTGCTCCCCCCTGTTCGCCTAAACTTACCTAAAACATCAAATAACATGAAAGAAAGGAAAATATGTCGTCAAGATATAGGACTGGCTTCTAACAGAACATAACACCCTTACGTAATTGGTGGAAACGACCCTATCCACTCTTCATTACCCTAGTCTTCGCTCTCTCTTCGATATGATTTGTTAATTCAATAAATAATTCCATTTCTGTGTTTTATGTTTTCGTCAGGAATGCTTCTAAGAAACATCAATCGTGTTTTTATAGTCTGAAAAAGATTTGTGGTAGACGTCATTGGATATCTGTGGAGCCAGATCTGACGCAAGGAGAGAAAAAACAAAAGAATGTCTCAAGGCGAGCCCGACTAATTGACAGTGTCATTGGACGAGTGTGTTTCTTCACAGACTGCGACCAAATAGAGGAAAAAGTGACAAATTCTAGCGACAATGAAACTTCAAAAGTAATATTTTCTTTTGGAGATTTTTTTTGTATATTATGTTTTTCGTATCTGATTACAAAGTTTCGCAGGGGGCGGGTTGGCATCTGGTGTGTAATTGTAGTTTGGAAGCCACCTCTATTACAACAATCGGATTAGGACATGAACGTTTCATTGTGTTTTTCTTTATCATGGCCACGATTAACTTAGAGAGGAAGAAAAGCGATATTAAATAAAAAATACAATGTATCGAATCTTCTACCAATTAACCAGTAACGAGTAAGGACGAATGGAGAAAAAGGACAAAGAAATGGAAAGACGTTCGTGATTTTCGTTAAAGGTACCATCCCAGAATTCGCTCGAATGGAAACCAAGGAAATCATTGTGCGACTAAGGTGATGGATGATGCCACCGAGTATTGTCCGAGGGTCTCGTCCCGTCCGAGATTTTAGTACAGTAGAATCAGTGTGTTCCCAGAATTTTCGAAGCGGGGGGAGCTCTACCTTTTTTTTTCATAGTTAGCCTTGATATGGCCATCTTTACCTGCTTTTGACTTTTTTTTTTAGGAATACTGAGTAGATTATCGAAGTATGTGAATATTTCGCTTGAACGAAAAGTACTTTACTATACGATTGATTTGTAAGTTAGTTTTGTTTACTGCGCAGGAACCTATGTCGTTAGTTTGTTTGTTTCCTTTTTGTATGTGTGTGTGTCGACAATTTTCAGCACTCAAGATTACATCGACACTGCCGTGTATTCGGAGGGTTACGGGTTTTGATCCCCGGTGAAGGCACATTACAAAGTGCTTCGGATCCCTCTTTAAACTGTAGGTCTAGTTCCGATTGGCCTATTTGAGCATCAAGAGAACTCGGGAGAAACTTTTTAAGACACTACAGAGAACGATACAGGCCTCTAGATTTAGCAGAAGAGCCACCTTAGTGGCCGAACCCATTGAATGCTCTATTTACGATTCCGCCACCTAAGGTTTCGGGTTCGAGTCCCGATATGTCGATGAATACCCTTTTATCGATTCAATTTTATCTTTATTCATTTACATCGTCGCAATTAGCAAAATTTTAAAAAAAAATACAAAAATAGGCAACATTCCTATTCGCGAGATATTGAAACCATTTTCACAATCGGTGCTTTCCCCTTTGAAAGTATTATTCTCTATCTCTTGCTGTTCAATTATTTTATTAACTTCTTCCCCGGTGTTGTTTATCTCTCTTTCTCATATACAATTTGCCATTCTCATTCTCTTTCTCTCTCTCTCTTCTTTTCTCTCTTGCCACCCGTTCGATTTATCTTCCTTTACCTCTCGTTCTATCATCTCTCCCCTATCTCTATCACACGGAACTGGATTTCTAGTAGGAATGCCCTAGTTGGCGCTGAACTAACTTTCTAGGTAGCAATCATGGCCGCCTGGCTGACTGCTTGACTGGTTTGTAGAAATAGGACATGTTATAATTGCTTTCCTCGACTGGATTCTGTGGAACAGCCAGTCAGAGCAAAGTTTCGCCATGTGAAGATAATCTCTGAGTGTGCAAAGGAGCGTTTTTGTCTGTGGTTTCCGAGTGTTACTCCAGCAATGTATAACGTATACAGCATGAAAGGCGCGTTGAGTTACACCATCTATGCTGAGTGCACGGTGTTTACATTTGAAACAACTAAAATATTCTTCCGTACGTGTACAGTAAACGTTGTAAAGTATGTATTTAAGCAGCGCCATTGTTTTGTACCTAATAACGTTTTATACGAAACGTTATTCCTCTCGGTTGAATAGTTATCGGCTTTTAAAAATGTGAAGTGATACATTGTTTACATCTCACGCGGCCGCCATTACAACTTCCCTCGTATGGGAACAAAAGTCTATCGGCAAGTACACTGATAAGTATCGTGAGAGGCGAAAACTAGCAAATTGGTAGCCAGTCCAGCGCCAACTAGGGCATACCTACTGGAAATCCAGTTCCGTGTGATGCGGACTTAAGTGCCTCCCCGATGGCGTAATGGTAACGTCGTTTCCTTGTAATCAAGAGGACCCGGGTTCGATACCCGATGGAAGAAAATAGTGGTTCGTATCATACTTTAAACTGTAGCCCCTGTTCCAATTAACCTTGCAGTGTATAAAGTGGATTTGAAAACTTTTTTTCTCTCTCTCTCTTTGTATTCTTTCCTCACTCCCTTTCTCCCACTTCTCCCTCTTTCTCGCACATTCGATTCCAATTTTTCCTCCTTTTCGTCTCTCTGCCAGACACTTCCTGTACACATGTACATGATTCAGGTAAGGAAAATTTTCGGCAGGTACCCGACGGTTGGCGCCAACCTAAAACTGTAAGCCAAACGATCTGCGTGCACTATATGCAGATGACTCTCGGTTTGGGCTTCCCCGTGTTGCAAGGGGAACGGTACAATGGCTCAACAGGCAATTTGGGTGTCGAACTGTGTCAGTGGAAATTGTCCACGCTCGGGGCAGGAAGCGAGCAAATGACCCAACGTCCTATCTTCTGATCAAATGTGCTGAATTCTTTCAGATTCTTTCTCTACCCGGGATTTTTCACCTAATCATGGGCGGTTCCAAGGGTTGGCAGGGTGGGTCATTGACGATCAACAACAGAGTAGTCCCACAGCGCCATATCGTAGATCTTTGGTATCTGGTGGCAGATAAATGTAGTGGGCACCTACCCTATATGCATGTTCAAAAAAATTACAAAAACATATTCCACTTGCTATAAATTGACATTTTGTACTGTACATTTTTCTTCATGTTATAATACCCCCCCCCCCCCACACACACACATATATATATAACTGGTCTCGGTGGCAGAGTGGTCTTCGTGAAACGCTAAGAACCCGGAGGTCACACGTTCGAACCCTGGATAATTTATGCATGTATGCAGTGCAGGGACGGCGACAGGGGTGGGCACGGGTGGGCAAGCGCCCACCCAAAAATTCCTGTGCCCACCTCATTGCTCACCCAATCAAATTCAATAAGTACATATACTCGGGGATATATGAATGATTAAATATTCAAGTGTAACCTGGTGTTCATAACATGTACATTTTACTTGTAAATATTATCTACGCTGGAAATGTTCACATATTATCAACCCATAAAAAGCCACTTTTGTCATTGTTGAAACAAAAACTGTGATCAAATTACTACTTTCATGTTTAAAAGCAGCTAGTAGGCTTAGGAGGCTCAAAATTATGCAGGGTATGATCAAGATTAAATCAGAATTGAGGGTGAACTTGAGAACTGCAGCTCCGGGCCTCCACTACGTATATATATTCCGGCCTGGCTATGGTTAAAATAATCTCCAAATAAACAAATCTAAACATCATGTTAGCGTTACTTCCACCTGCAACACAATAAATTATTTCGACTTTTTAATTAATATTAGAATAATTTAATCAAGAAGACTTAGTTAGATGGGCAGGCTATGTGACACGAATGGCAGAGGAAAGAATAGTTTACAGGATTCTTGTTGGGAAACCTGATGGTAAGGGAACAGTAGGAAGGCTAAGACGAGGATGGAGGGATAACGTTGAGATGGACCTAAAATAAATCGGTAAGGATTGGAAAGATTGGATTGATCTTGCCCAGGATAGGGACAGATGGAAGGCTTGTGTTGCTGCAGCCATAAACCTTCGGGTTTAAGTATGCTATAGAGCAGGCATGTCCAACGCGTCGATCGCGATTGACCGGTCGATCGAGGGGTGTTTGTTGGTCGATCGCAGTTATCTATTGTAATTATACGAATATACGTTATTTGAATTCAACTTCTATAATGTATAATGGCTGAGTAGGTACAAATTCTTGCAAGGATTAACGATTAATAGTAGCTCACTGCCTGTTGTGACAATACAAAGTAGATAACTGCTTGATTGAAGTTGGATATGCCTGCTATAGAGTATAATATAATTTTAATTAGCTCTGCATTGAAATTCCAGAAGTGTCCCTTTTTTTATTACAATTTTTATATACCTGTCGCGGTGGCTCAGTTGGTAACGCATCTGACTACCATGCTCAAGGTCCCGGGTTCGATCCCCGGCCGGTTCAAATCCGGGAACTTTTCTAACGGTGGAAGCGGCCCCGGCGCCCACCCAGCGTCGAATAACATGGGTACCTGGGGGAAACCCTGGGGGGTAAAGGCGGTCAGGGGCGTGATGCTGATCACATCACCCCCACTCACGACCGGATCAAGAAAGTGTGGGGCGTTACCCCCACACCCCCTATACGCCTTCATGGCGTGGTACTATGCACAGGGGAACACTTTACCTTTATATACCTGTCATCTTCAAATATCAATATGATATACGAAATATCAACTTTATATTCGTTCTACTAATCGTAAGAAGGAATCACTACAATACCGAAGTGAATAAATTTTAATAAATCAGTTATATATGGAAAAAGCTACAGAATTATTCAATTGCTAATGAGTGGCTTATCGTATTTAGAAATCCTCGTTCCACACATAAATTTTGTCACATGAATCAGCCGAAAATGTAAACAGAATCTGTAGATGCAGCTGAAGTAAAGAAAACAAAGTTATGTAACAAAGTATATAGAAGACGATTTTGTTAGTTTGTTTCTAAGCCCACTTTCATGCTCAGATAGGCTAATCGGGACTAAACTTACAGTTTAACGTGTAGTCCGAACCCGTGTGCATTGTGCTTCCACCAGAGGACGGGAAGTCGAAACAGGACCTCTTCATTATAATGCGACAGCGTTATGCCATTGGGGGAAAAAATATACAGAAAGAACTCGCACCAAACGTGGCATTTTATCACCACAGAAGATGCGTCTATTTTAAAAGAGTGATTACCTGAGACAAGTATTTGAGACTTTCGGAAAACAACGTCATTGTTCACGGAATTAGCTGCCTTGATCCACTAATGAAACGCCGTGCGATTGAAATTACCACCTCAACTTTCAAAGAAGTATAAACTAATGAAACTTCAATTTTGGAAGATTAAGTTCTGGTTGATTTGCTTTATTTTAAGTCATTTTTCTGCTAATTTTGATAATGACGACGTTATAAGGTTCAATGGTGATTAGATGAAAGTAACGAAGGGGCGAAAACAAACACACGCTGACACTCAAAATACAAACCCTCATAAATTATTACTTTGACAGTGGTTCCAGGCGCCAGGGACTCGTTGCCCTGAAAGAATAAAGTTTCCAGGGTATGCTGCACAGGATAGATGTTGACATTCTAGTGTGTTCGAAATGGCCACGCCATACAACCCAATGAAAAATAGATGAAGTATTACTGGTACGATGATCAACTTCGATAATTTCTTGTGTCCTAAATCATTTTGTTACCTCAAAAAATATGTTCATGTAACCATACGTGTATTGCTTCTCCCGCATTAGTAATATGACAGTTCTTCAGAAAACGAATAGCAACTTAGCTAATAATCTCTTAAATTCTGAACAGATTCCACAATCTTACTTGTTTATTACTTATGACGAGTGATATTTTGTCAAAATAGCCTTTCATTAGCCTAGACAAACTTAATGGACAATGAACAAATAATTTGTTTTCCGTGTGTGTTTTAAATCATTCCTAATAAGACGTTCATTTTAATCGAAAAATTCAGTGGCGGCGATTAGGAGGAGCGGGAAGAGGTGGATGCAGTTCCACAGCCACATTTTGCCACTTTTTGCCCCCGCACTATGGCCTCTTTATGCTAAGCCTTTTCAAGAAAACGTATATTTAGGGGTGCCCACGGGGGGGATTATCGCGCAGGCTGCGCCATCGAGATTTTTTGGGGGATTTTTTCCCTTCAAATAATGTAAAATTGAACATTTATATATTTTTCCAAAATACAGGTAAAAATTTTACACCTTAAATTCACCATATGTAATCCATTAGATGAAGAAAAGAAAGCGTTTAAGGTCATTATTGAAGGTGCGGGGGGGGGGGATAAATATCCAACTCTTATATGTTAGGCCTTAATTCACACGTGGGTTCTGGGGGCAATTCTGAATTATACGTTGGCGGGGACAGTATTCAACTCTAAGTCTTAGATTATGGCGGGTATTTTAGTTAGAGGGGCACTGAGCATTAAGGTATCCAATTCTTGTGTATTACTATTGTCTTAGAATGTTGCAGAAATTCTGGTGTGGAGACCGAGAATTAGTTTTTTGGAGGAGACAATATCCAGTCTTCAATATCAACAGTAAGTCTAAAATTGGCATGGACATTTTTGTGGTAGGATTGAGTAAGAAATTTACAGGGGGAGATAGAAAGCTCTTGATAAAGCGTTAAATCTTAGATTGTCAAGGGATTTCTGTAGTGAACAGAAGAGAGTTTGAACATTAAATTTTGAAGACTGTATTTAGCGATATGGTATCCACACGTTTTCGACCACGAACGTGCCAAAACAGAAGTTGGAAAAGACTAAATATCCCGGGATCTTAAGAAAGTATTGACACCCCGTTAAATTCATATTCTTGAAAGCCTGCAAAGACATGGATGTAAAAATGTTCTTGCTTGCTTCGCTCGCAATAATGTGTTTGTTACAACAATGCGTGTTTGGCGCTTTACTGAGGTGGATGTGAATTTTTATGCTATAGCTGTATTACCGTTTTACAAGACGAGCGATATTCTCCATATTCATGAGTAACATCACTTCTTAAAATATAGTGCTTAATGTTGGTATACTGCTTAGAGATTACGATATAGTTTCAGGGCGCAAATGATATGATTTGGGAGGGGGACATGATTTTTGTGGGGATGCGCCATTGGCCTTGGGGGGATGGGCACCCCTGCGTATATTGTCCTTGCCCCTCAAATGTTGGCACCCAATCGCTGCTACTACAAACATTCAGATAGATTTGTCAGTTGTACAAACCTTGTAAGCTAAGAAAAGTAACCCCCAAGGAGTAAGAAAACTCTTTCAGTCAAAAACTTATACGATGAAAATACTATGCTCAGGAACATGCATTTAAATTACGAGAAACTTCACGATTGTCTACCTTCGCACTTTCTATCATTGTCGCCGAATACATAAAATCAAGTATGTGCCTTGTATTTGCAACACAAGCTTAAACCTAATTCACATTTATTTCACTGTATTAACATGCATGAAAGAATGTGATTAGAATGTATAGCTGGTGTATGGCTGCGCATGTGTAAACACTTCCTTGAAATAATTGTGTCCATCAGAGACAAAACGAAAGGAAATGGAACAAGATGCGAGAATAGATTAGAAAAGAATAAAGAGGAAAACAAGGAAAGGGAAAAGAAGTAAGAGGAAAATCGGGAGTGTAAGAGAGATTGGTTTGGTTTGATTTGGTGTTTTAAGTCCACTTTATGCACAGTAAGGCTAATCGGGACTGGACCTACAGTTTAAAGTGGGATCCGAACCACTATGTGCCTCCACCGGGTATCGAACCCGGGACCCCTTGATTACAAGGCAACGACGCTACCACTGCGCCATCGGGGAGGCCCGGGAGTGTAAGAGAGAAGGGGATACATACCATACGTCTTACGTACACATACATGGTCTTACATTTATACTGCCCACCCTAATCTATCACTTTGGAGTTTCTGCTCACCCGGTCGAAAATTTCTGGCGCCGCCCCTGATGCAGTGTCTTGTCTCGTCGTCTATTTTCATCACCTCCGCATCGTCGGAATTAAATAATAGACATAGAAAAGCGAAGTAAAATTTTCGAAAGGAAGCAAGAAATAAAGTATTGTTCTGGCAGAATTATTAATTAAAATTCTTCTAATAAACGAAAAATAATGATCATCTAATTAAGTGTTGTTTTTTTAAAAAAAAATATTACTAATATGTTTTTTTAAGATCCTAATTCGGTTGAAATTTCTTTAGACGTCTATTCTCATACTACTGGGATCTAAAAACCAGTACGTTACTTCCACAGGGAAAGAATAGTAACATGTAATGTGCTACTTATTAAAATATTTTTACCCCCATTACTTGGTGTGTTTAGGGTGGTGTGGGAATGACTTGAAGGTTTAACACTTTAGCACCCTTATCAAGTCTGGGCTACTATGTTTTAAGAAATTAATCTCGTATTACTCAGCGTGTGAGAATCTAGGGCATTTTACATTCGGATCACGTTCGCCTTCAAACATGAATAGCCTACTCGTAAGCGAACACGTGACCTAGTAATGGGGTGGTAAGAAAAGATGTCACAGCAGAGATTACGCTGAAGCACGAACTTGTCGCGCACCTAAAAGTCTTCAGGAAAATGTGTTACTCATCGGTCAAAGTCTAAATGTGCTTCGTTCAGCAATGCTGGAGCACGTCATGAAGGTTGTGACGCATGGCGAGTCGTGTTAACAAGATTATTGAACCCTCGAAGTTCTAGTGCTCTGAATTTGCGAGTTAGATGTCTCTGTCACTATCTATCTATCGTGGGTTTCCCCGATAGTTTAGTGGCAAACACTGCCGTCTTTGGAATCAAGGGGTGCCGGGTTCGAATACCCGCGGAGGCGCATTGCACAGTGGTTCGGATTAGGGATGGCCAAACGGATCCGGATCCGGATCCGGATCCAAAAGTTACGGATCTGGATCCGGATCCGGGTCTGAAAGTTTCGGATCTGGATCCGGATCCGAGAGTTCCGGATCCGGATCCGAGAGTTTCGTATCTCAATCCCATTATAATATTACCACACCTTAAAAGGTATTATGATCTTCGATTACAAATAAATTTTTAATTAGTTAGTCCTACAAGAATTTTTTTCAATTGTTGTTCCTAAAATACTTTGCTACGCATCGGCTAACACACTCGTGCACAAATGTCCGAGGTGATTTTGTAAATGCCAATGAAACGAATATGTATTGGAAATGAAAACACACATATATGTGAGACATTCCATTCCAGGATGAAGCCTTTAACACATATAACAAGATAGAAATGTTATACAAAAATTATACAATTGTTCTACAGTTACAGTTTTACAAATTAAAATAAAACATTATAATACAGTATATACAGTGTTAAATAATTACAAAGTGTAAGACTAACAAGGGAGGTTATCTAAGTGTCCCCCTCCGATTTCCATGAAACTTGGCAGTATAGTGGGGCCCAAAGGAAGATTACGTGTTTTTTGTTTCAGCTAAAAAACTGTTTTAGGGGGCAAAACCCCCTCAAATGTCAAGATGAGGACAAATTGAAGTGAGGATCTGGCCCCTGTGTCCCTCCGATTTCCATGAAACTTGGAAGGTGTATAGTGGGGCCCAATGGAAGAAATACGTGTTTTTTTGTTTCAACTCAAAAACGGTTTTAGGGGGCAAAACCCCCTCAAATGTCAAGATGAGGACAAATTGAAGTGAGGATCGGATTCCTGTCCCCCCTCCGATTTCCATGATACTTGGTAGGTGTGTGTATAAATGGGCCCAAATGAAGAAATACGTGTTTTTTTTTGTTTCAGCTAAAAAACTGTTTTAGGGGGAAACCCCCCCTCAAATGTCAATATGAGGACAAATTTAAGTGGGCATTTGATTTATGTGTCCCCCTCCGATTTCCATGAAACTTGGCAGGTGTGTGTATAAACGGGCCCAAATGAAGAAATACGTGTTTTTTTGTTTCGGCAAAAAAATTGTACTAGGGGGCAACCTCCTCTCAAATGTCAAGATGAGGTAGAGGTCTGCACGGGCCTAAATTGTAAGGCCCGAGTCCGGCCCGGCCCGAGGAAATAAAACCCGAACCCGACCCGAGTCCGATAATAAGTAAACATGAGCCCGGCCCGAGCCCGAAAACATAATTAAAATTACTTTCCAATTCAGCATTTGAAAAAAAAAATGGGCACTGTTGTACTTCGGTAACTAGCTGTTATAAAAAAATGTATTCTCATTCTCGAAGTAAACCATAATTTCAATAATTAAAAATTATTTTTCGATGACAATATTCGCTAACAAAATAGCCACGAGGCCCGGGCCCGACCCGAGCCCGAGAAGTTCTGGTTATTTATGGCCCGAGTCCGGCCCGCGGGCCGGGCCGGGCCTAGGCCCGAGGGCCTGGCCCGAGCCCGTGCAGACCTCTAAGATGAGGACAAATTGAAGTGGGGATCTGACCCCTGCGTTCCCCTCCGATTTCCATGAAACGTGGCAGGTGTATAGAGGGGTCCGAAGGAAGAATTACGTGTTTTTTGTTTCAGCTAAAAACTGTTTTAGGGGGCAAAATCCCCTCAAATGTCAAGATGAGGACAAATTGAAGTGGGGATCTGACCCCTGTGTCCCTCTCCGATTCCCTTGAAATTTGACAGGTGTATAGAGAGGCCCTATGCCCCCTGTTTCTTCCTATGCCATATTTACGTGGTTTCGGGGTCAGATCCCCACTTCAATTTCTCCTCATCTTGACATTTGAGGGGGTGGGGCCTCTATACACCTGCCAAGTTTCATGGAAATCGGAGGGGGAGACTTAGACCTCCCTAAAGTCGTTTTCACGTTCAGAAGACACAACGGAGCTTATGGAGAAACCGCACAGTGTTGCCAATACAGCGCTAGCTCATGTCGCCGGGAAATGATGACCTTCCTTCACAATGAAGGTGTTACGTATTTTGTATATATAATGATAATTATATGTAAATATTAATATTATACTGTGAACGTTACAGTTACCCTTTTTACTATGATCCATTGCGATCACTACACACGCGAGTGTAATGCTCGAATATGACACTTCAGAAATCACTTAAAAAGTAAAAATCACTGAGCGCTCACACAACTGAAAACACTTTTTCGAGAGAGGGAAAAAGTCTAAACAGACCAAAGCAGATCTCTCACTCAAGTAAGGGGAACCTGGCACATGGGTTAGATTCAAGTTGCAACCCAAACAAACAAATGAGTTATGGCCCACGTGAACTTATAAGACGTGAATGACTCAAGCAAGGCATGCCATATTTCTATCTTGAAGCCCCATATTTTGTCACGTGTTGGAAAGCCTTTCAAAGGTTAATATGATGTCTATGAATTTATGTGTACGTTGGAAACTGAAAGATGATCTTCATTTCAGTATTAATGTCGACAGTAATGTAAACAAAAACAACGTGTATTTGCGACTGCACTAATGTTGCTCACAACAGCAGCATTGGAAATAATTGTCAATTATTAAATTTAAGTAATTGCAATTCTATTATAACAAACTGCATGAAGTTCATATTTTTAATGAATGGAAATAAAATAACAACTCGAAAACTTGGTGGTGATTAGCCGGAATGCTGCGGTGAGTCAGCTCAAGATAGCCAGACAACGTCTCCTTACTTCGCGCGCGGTGCGGCTTAAAAAGAAACTCCAAATGCATTGAAGTAATATTTCTGGGAACCTTTGAGTGGTTATAAAAAATAATTTCATTATTTTCTCCACAACTTTGTCGCTGGAAATTTTTACTTGGAATTACAGAACAAAAAATGGCCAGCGACGACATTTTCTACTGCTAGAATATAAAAAATCTCCACATACTTTATTTGAATATTTTTTAATGCAAATACGCTTTAAAGTATTGATAAATTCTGAGTACCACCGTCACCTATAACAATTAAAAAACAGTGTCAATTTTTTTAATAATGAATGCTTCAATTTTACGGCGTGTTTCAACGTTAGGAATGAAAACAATGTAAAAATTGTGTTTTCACAGAAAATTTGCGTTTTAAATTTATCTAAAGTTATGTAAGCAAGTTACCAGTTTTTTGTGTTCACCATCGTATTCTCTACAAAATTTCCGGCAAAACTGCAGGTACCGATTTTACTTAAGCTAAATTTGTAAATCCGGAAATTTCACAGCAGCGCGCTCGTATTTCTCATAAGAAAAGCATTGCCTATAAGAGCCTATTGTGTCTTCTGAACGTGAAAACGACTCTAGTAAGTGTATTAATGAATTACAAATCGCGCACGCGCGTACACACACTATATAGGTATATATGTGTATGCATGTATATTAGCAGGTAACAATATGTTATAAGCACATTCTTACTTTCCAAAGAAGCGCATGTGGGATGGCAAAAGGGATTCGGATCCGAAAATTCCGGATCGGGATCCAAAGGTACCAGATCCGGATCCGAAAGTACCTGATCCGGATCTGAAAGTACAGGATCCGGATCCGAAAGTTCTGGATCCGGATCTGAAAATTCCGGATCCGCGGATCCGAAAAATTTTAGGATCCGGATCCTAAGGATCCGGAACCAACCGGATCCGGATTTCGGATCCGCCAGGATCCGGATCTGGCCATCCCTAGTTCGGATCCCACTCTAAACTGTAGATCCAGTCCCGATGAGCCGTTCCGTTCCTGAACATAAAGTAGACTTTAAAATAAGCTTTCATTTGCTTTTGTTTGTCACTACCATTCAGCCATCGGCGTGCCAAAGAGGGGGTTGGTGGGGTCATAACCCCTCTCTTGTTAAGTCAAAGGCAGTAAAAGAAAGCAAAATGAGAACTGACTACTAAAAAAGTATACGTAACCTCCCCTCAATCGAAAATCCTCGGCACGCCACTGCGCGTAGGGATTAGAAGGAATATACGGTCTCGCATTGACTCACTTTTGAAACAAGCAGCTGGAATGCAACATCAGCGTTGCTAGGCGCATAAAAGCTTACAGTTAAAAGTCAAATTTGGGTGTAAAATTATGATTTTTCACGTAAATGTTTGGCCAATATTTAGGCATATGCACCTTGCGTCTATTGACAAAATTTTGACCTGCTAGTGTTGCCAGTTGCTATGAAATGTCCCTAAAATGGCATTTTTCCATTTATCCCATTTAATTGCTAGTCCGAATCCATCAAATGCTGGAGATCACCCAAGTTGGTTGCAAATGACAGATTAACATGGGATCAGTCATCAACGTCTAATTATGACCTTTCCATAATTTCTTACGTTTTCTTCTCACCCAAAAGTGACATTCTGGAAAAAAACGTACCACTTCAAGGAAAACGCTTGAACTTGCCCTTGACATGTCAGACATTACAACACTTTGCGCTATCCAGCACCCAGCTAGGTTTTTCGTTAGGTTATGTTAGGTCGATGAAGAAACAGTGTTTATGCTGCTTGACGATACTTCTTTCCTGTTAGCTGACGATGGAGAAGAAAACAGAATTATCATTTTCTGCGGTGCATTTTTGAGGTCAGAGTTAAACATTGAATGTTCGAAGAGGAAGAAGAGGTATATAGAATATGACGAACGCCTTGAAAGAATACTGAAGCGCCATTATGAATAAAACTGAACCCTAAGATCTTGTTTGAAGGCAATAGCTTGCACGCAGAAATTGGGATGAAACAGAACGATCCTCCGACATGACAAGAGATAATATTCTTGCTGCTGACATAACTAAAATGAAAATCGAAAAAATAGACTAAAAGATAAAAGAAAAGAAAAAAATGTGGACGACAGATTAACCACAGCTGATTTTAAACATGCCAAAATAGCTATACAGGATGAACAGAAACCATAGGGACAAACTTCAGGAGGTAATTCCTGACAGGTAAAGGAACAAAAAAGTTCATATCAACATATGTCCGGAAATAGACGGTGAGCCTGCAATAAAGCAATTAGTACCGGTACCCATTACATGGCATAACTTTCATCCATGTTACAACAGGTGTTCAAAGTGGCCTCCACTGGATGCAATGCAAGCGTCCACACGTCGCATCATGGATTGCCTCACTTGTTGGAATGTTCCAGCCTGCACCCGAATAGCGTCACAGGCTACATGAACATGCTCTTCAAGGGTCTTCACATCAGGAACTGGCTCAGCATACACTACACTTTTCAGATGGCCCCACAAGGAAAAATCAAAGGGGTTATACCGTCCGGTGATCGAGCGGGCCATGCCACAAGGCCTCCTCGTCCCACCCATCTTCTGGGGAAGATATTGTTGAGGTGTTGACGAAGAATAATGCGAAAGTGAGCTGGCGCTCCATCATGCATCTGCCACATTACCTGTCGTATTGCCAAAGGCACATTCAGAAGCAAAAGAGGCAGAGTGTTCTGCAGGCATTCCAGATACGTCTGTCCGTTAAGGCGTTGTGGAAGAACAAATGGTCCAAGTAGGTGGTCGCCAAAAATCCCTGCCCAAACATTGATGCTGAACCGTTGATGATGACTGATGAGACGATTCAAACATTCCTCGAGGATTGGCTGTAGCCCACAGATGACGATTGTGTAGGTTGACGATGCCATCTCTACCAAAGATCTCTTCATCGGTGAAGAGGACTGACGACCGAAAACCCAATATGGTGGTGGCTTTTTGCAAAAACCAGCGACAAAACCGTTCCCTTGGAGGAAAATCCGCTGGTGATAATCCCTGCTCACGTTGCAGGTGATAGGGATAGTAGCGGTTTTCATGTACGATACACAACACCGTGGCTTGGCTTACACCATGCTGGCGGGCCACTTGATTGGAGCTTGTACTGGGGTTGTTCTCAATATCGTGTAGCACATGTGCCTTCAGATCTGGTGTACGCACATGCAGCGGCCGCCATCCATGTTCGTCTGTATGAAAGGCCCCAGCGGTGCTGTCTGTCCGGGTACGTGGCTTGATAAATCCGTGCGGCCTCTCGACCGTTTCCATCTACTTGACCGTATACGAAAACCATCTCGGCTTGTTCCTGGTATGAATAACGGACCATGGTTCTTCGACGTAGCTCTAATCACACAATCTACAACACAAATTAGCATACTGTGAGTGTTGTTATGAGAGGATGATGTCGGTCGTTCTTCAGTGTCATCTACCTTGGCAAATATGCGTTTCCGGACATATGTTGATATGAACTTTTTTGTTCCTTTTCCTGTCAGGAATCACCTCCTGAAGTTTGTCCCTATAGTTTCTGTTCACCCTGTATATACATTATATAGTAATTTCGCCAGTCCAAAGCCTGGATAAAGTGTGATGGAAATCAGCAAAACTAGAGAAAATCGTAATTTCGGTAAATGATGTCTGATGCCGTCCCATCAAGTGGTACGTTTTGTTGCATCGCAAATATTTTAAGACTCATTAGAAGACACTTCGCAGGTGCCCAGGTGGTAGGTACGTTTTGTCGATGGTACGTTTTCTCGCATATTCTCTCAATGGACGAGGCTTTATAACGCAGTAAACCCAGTTTTCGTCTTAAAAGCCATCGAAGTTTGGGTTGCGAGACTTTTGAAACACTCTGTGTAACAGAAATAGAAGAAACAAATTACTGTTGTCACCAAAGCAATGAATGGGTCACGAAAGTATTTATATGGTAATAGATGCTAACAATTTATTTTAACAAGTTCAAGGCAATGATGTTACACGTCTAATGAGCAAAAAGCAGGAAGTGCATCAGATAGCCTAAGATTAGGGAGGGCAGATGGAGCAAACCTAGCAAGCAACTTGAAATAACAGAATGTTTGTCCAAAGATCGTTTAAACCTAATGTCGCGTTGACCAACAGTCAAGGAAAGTGTTTTTAGGTTCTTAGAAAACAATGTGATAAGAACTAGCGGATTACTGTCAGATGATAATGTTATCGTAACAAACAGCTCAATTTACGCAAAAGTTTCAATTATTATGTGCAGGACGATAAGGTTTTGGTTGACATTAAATGTTACTAGTAGATGTAGTGACCATTCGATTACCATTTGTTATGGTAGTCTAATGGGTATGTCATTTACAACGTTGGTTTTTTTTTTGTTGTTGATGTTTCTTTCTAGTACTTTACTGCTTTCATTTGTATTTTTTTACTTTCTCTCAAGATTTCGAAATGGCGAACCTCTTCAGCTCCCACTTGCCTACGCCAGTGACTGGGAATACATTTTTGTCTGCAAAAATTTGCTTGGGAAAAGATACTTTTAACTGATTCGTGAACTCATGAGAGACAGAGAGATGTAATCTTACTACAAAATAATGGAAAGCATAGGTAGAAGGAAAGTTGAAGTGACAAGATGTTGGACACAGAAAAGGTGGAAGAAAAGATGAGAAGAGAGAGAGAGAGAGAGTTGAAAGGGGAGAAATGGAGAGGGGAATACATGGAACAAGGCAGCAATGGAACCCGAGAGAAGAGAGAAGTAGTAAGAAAACAAGACAGGAGGTAAAACGAGAGGGAGAGAGAGGAAGAGAAAGAAGAGACGGAGAAATAAGGAAATATGAAGAAGCAGGTAAAGAAGAGGTAGAGAGACAAGACAGAGAAGAGTGAAAAATAGATATAGATTCGTTGCTTATTTCTTTGACGCGTTTATGATCAAATCGATTCGTTGGGTAATTGAATGTCTATTTGTGTACTACTGTACAGTCACCGGCAATAATAATGGGACACTTGGGTTAAATATTCGCTTCCCTGCAAGGTGTTATGTATGTTGCCTAACTCTACGGTGATAAGACACTGGGATTTGTGTGGAATTTGTCCGTACAATTGTTTGGGAAGTGATACAGCCTTCCTCCGTGGTGAAGTGGTCAGCTTCACGCACTACGAAGTCAGAGATCACATCCATTTCAGTTTTCATAGTCATTGTCGCGATTAAGCCAAGAAGTAGAAATGCGACGTGAAATAACCGAAGTAAGCCAAGCGTCAAGTCAACCTTGCAGCAGGTTTTCGCATATGTAGTTCCAAACGTGCGCGCAAGAATATAGTTCCACTGAGACGGGTTCTATTCCGACACAACTACATACTTGCAAGAAAACAGTTATTTAATTTGTAATATACAGACAAAATAATACATCTATTAGCAGGTATGGACTTAATTGGTTGCAATCACTGTGCAGACGAACTTAAAACCGCAGATTCGCCAACTGCAATGTGTATTGCGTTGAAGAGACACTGAAACTTTAGAGCGAGTCGAGCAAGACTGAATGCGTTGCAGAGCGCGTGGAATCGGTGATACCAGTGTTGCACATCCCACTATTTTAACCCTATGTTTATTGTAGAGCGGCGAGAATGGCTGAATCTCCTGTTCAGAGCGCGGTTTTATACCCGAATGTTATTTTGGGCTTCATCCGAAGGGAAATGCTCTTCAAAGTCAAGCAAGTTGTTTTAAATGCATAATCCTCCTTGCGGCAACATAATCCTCCTTGCGGCAACAAGATCAAAGTAAAACAGGGCGTGAGGTGAATGTGCGCACGAATTGTATCACTGGTCTTGAATGATTTGCGGTTTGAGTTTAGCAAGAGGAAACGATTGTTTGTTGGTTGACGACAAAAGAATCTCCGCGGTATTAAAAGATATTGCAGTGAGAAGAAACATGTTTATTATTTGTACGAGACGTCCTTCAACTCGGTGGGTGGGGGAAGGAGGAATAAAACATGGAAGGATACCACCATGCAAAACCACCACCAGGGCTGAAGAAACCGACAATGAGGGGAAGGGGGGGCTTATTGTTTCACCCACTGGCGGCAATGAAAGCTTTGTTGAAGGCGCATATTTACTATTCCGTGCAAAGAAATGGACAGACCAAGATTTGAATCCTGGTTTAGTGAAGTGATTCATAAATTGAAACCAGAGTAATAGCAGCAGACAATGCACCTGATTGTATATATCACCAATAACAAATCATGCTTTTTTGGTGGTATAACTTGAATTGCGTGTGTCTTACAGGGACGGATGTGTTGCGGACGTATTTCTTTCTAAACCAAAAACAATAATTTGTCATTAAATTCAAGAGGGGCCTATTGTTGTTTACTTTTATCTCCGTTTATTTTTCGTTTTGCGTGCTCGAAATATACACACATGCTCTCATGTTTAGAAGTTATTTCGCTCTTATATTAAGTAATGACACATTTATTAAATAATATATGCGAAGAAAGTACTTTTAAAATTGTATGTTTCAGGAGACAAAGAGAAGCAAAAATACATTCCACTTGACATGCATGCGGGGTTTGATGTGTTGTGCGGTTGGCAATACTGTGGATTTTCTCAGTGTCTGCGATGTAAGCAGCTCGGCGGTTGAGGAAAGACTGGCACGAAAGATTCTGAGCTCAGTTCTCGCGCGGATTGATACATAAAACCTGCTGCAAACTTAGCCTGACGCGCGGCTAGAAGAAAAGAAAGGAACGGACTCTGCTAATTGCAATATCCTAGAAGAAGTACTTGAGCACGGACCCTTTTCCCGCAAATCCGAAATCGGATTCATTTTCCGTGAAGGTACTAATGCAGTAAGGTTTCCGAAATAGGTCAGTCGAGATCCTTGGTTCGATCTCCGGTGGAGGCACCTTTCACAGTGTACAAAGTGGACGAGAAAGAAGCATTTGACTAAATCGAGAAAATGGTCGAACGACATGATTTAGAAACAAACTGAATCATTTCTCTCATGTTGAACTCTGATTGTTTGAGGTTGACGCAACGAAGTCCTTGAATCAGCGCTTCTAGAGATGAGTAATGACAACAGTGACCCTTTTTTTTTTGCCTTCCAGTATCGACTGAAGTGACTTCATCATGCATCATCGCTCTACAATCTCCATTGTTTCCGCCCCTTCAGTTTAGGCCAAAGTCCACATAGCTAGGAAGTATGAAGGAAAAGGAACGCATAACGAACGGTAGTGTTCAGTTCAGTAAACAAGCCTGACTTCTTTCCTGTTTATTAATAATCTGATCACTCTGGTGGCCTTGGAAGGAAACAGTGACGAATGGTGCCAAATGCAGATGTCAACTGATACAGGAAATACGTTAATAAGGAGCTAATGTGTACGAGTGAGTCAATGGATAGACATTCACATTCATTGCTATTTGCTAAGCAAATTCCCCAATGTTAACGACCAATTGTTAAAATGTTCTTCATAAATCCCTTTGTTCTTTTCCCACGGTTCCACGTGTATAGAGAACTATAGGTAAAGCATAATTGCATTTTGTACAAGTTATGAAATGTAAACTCTTCTGGCCGACACGATTTTCAGGCCTTCCTTACGGCGTAGTGGTTACCCTGTCGCCTTGTAAACAAGAGGTTCCCGGTGGAGGCACATAGCACAGTGGTTCAGATCCCATTTAAACTGTAGATTCGATTAGTTTGTCTAAGTCCGCTTTATGCTCACATAGGCTAATCTGGACGGAACCTACAGTTTATATTGGGACCAGAACCGCTGTGCATTGGGCCTCCATTGCAGATCGAACCCTGGACCCCTTGATTACAAGACCACAGCGTAACCACTGTGCCGTCGGGGAAGCTCTATGCACGAGTATGCATGCCATTTTGCTATTTAATGTAGTTTAAGTACATGAGGATGCATGAGCGTCCGTAAGATTCTTTTTCCGGAGAGGGGGGGAAAACGAGGCACATTTCCCCCCATAATAATGTTGCTTCATCAAAAATTACTCCATCAATTTGCAGGTATGTTCCTTCTAATATTTAACATAAATTAAATGTGAAATGTATAATAATGTTGAAATTTATTTCCCAGAAGGGGATGTGGTCCCCTTTTCCGGACATCCTTGTCAACATGGAAGAGGACTCCAACCGTCAAAGGATTCAGGCACTGGCGTAAGCTGGGAAGAAGGAAGCTGAAGGGGCTACAAGCAACTCGGGATTGTAAACCGATCAATGCTCTGAGAACAGTAATAATAATAATAACAATAAATCTGCTGCCGGACCCTGTAGCACATCGCGCTGCGACGCCTAGGGTCCCGGGTTCGAATCCCGCTCGGGCTTGGTTGTTTGTGAATGTCCATTCATCAATTTCATCATTTCATCACTCATCCCCATCTTCGCAAATTAGCCAAGAGGCACAAAACACGAAGTAAAATAAACGAAATCAATCATTCAATCAATAAATAAATCTGCAACACAATAGAACCTTCCTGGGTCTCACACATAATTAAAATTTGATGCTGACAATCACGTAGCAATAAAAATAATTAATTTCTTAATAATAATAATAGCAACAACAACAATAATAACAACAACAACAACAACAACAACAAGCAGTTTCAAATGCACACACATGCCCAGGTGGATTTAATGGGATGCATGACGCACGCCTCCTCCCCCAAAGTGTGTTATGAAAAATTAAAAGGATTAATTCATATACTAAAACTGTTTCATTTCAGAATGGGATACAAGTGTGTTTACACAAAATATCTTGCATCATCTTTTAACGACTAATAATGATATCTCGGTTAAACTTCAACATTAAGCAAGCAAGTTGTGAAAAGTTTGTTCACACGAAATCGTGACATTTTCAACTAGTAGTCCTCCAGATTCAATGATAAAGAAATGTTATGAAACGCATCGTAACCTAGCATGAACCAGAAATCAAGTACTTGCTTGAAGACTTTCTTTTTTGTCGAAGTTGTGGCACAACTTCTGGTTTGTTTCAGACTTATTTTATTCGAGCGTGATTTCTTCTACACTCGTGACGTAAAAGTATTTTGATGCCGTAGGTAATTTGCGTTGCAAATGATTCAGTCGTGTTCTCTGCATTTCCAAAACTGGTTATTAGACAGCGAAATCGTACATAAATGCAACTAGCAGCCAGATAATATTTTAGAGGCTGCATGGCCCTGTGTTAAACATGTCACCTATTATGAAGTTCCAAGATGCCGTGTAGAATATTCGAATATTCCATGCGACGATAGAGAAGGCATTTTTGGAAAGGGCATTTTAATAATTACATTTACACATAAAGGCTACAGTGGTATTTTATAGGATACAGTATACACAGTTTATTGTATTTTATTTCCTTGTTGATATTGCTTTTGTGCATTGTCAGTGTGACGGCGAAATTACATAAAATAAACGAAAGGTAGAAGGTACGATGCTCGATTTCCGTGGCAGAGTACTTCACATAGCGCGCTACGACACTAGGGATCCCGGGTTCGAATCTCGGCATGGACATGGATGTTCTTTGTGAATGTTCCTTCATCAGTTTCATCACATCATCACTCATCCTCATCGTGGCGATTAGCCAAAAGTGGCAGAAAAGCGACGCGAAATAACAAAAATACTAAGTATGTGCATGATATGTGTATATGTATTGATTTTATTGAGTATTAGAGTGAGTGCATCTTTATTAAGACTATTGCACGCTTCTCCTAATATGAGGACGTAAGCAGAAACATAACTAATTATAGTCAGTCAAATTCTTTGACTACGGCAAATATTATGGAGATGAATCCCTCATAAATAGCAAATTAAAACACATCAAAGAACTAAGCCATTGATATAAAAATTGAGGCTCTTAGATGGGCAAGACCACACAACCTATTCCTGACAGATTCGAGTCCTGGCGCCAGAACCTAGTTTGCCTGAAAGCGTGCACTTTTCTGGGTGTACAGTCACGGACATTTCTGCTCTGAGTTGTGACTATTCCATTGAAAGTGAATGGGTTTGTTACAACCCGTAAGTGGAAGAGAGATTGTCTCTTGGGTGACTTCCCAGAAGTTCACCACCATCACAGTGGTAGAAATTCTCAGCGTAAAGTGATGAACATGCAGGAAAGGTGATATGTCGAGTCAGGTGAGTATGATGTGTATTTCCTGGTAAGAGTGCAAGAATTGTCTACACTAAAAAATGGCTCGGCTTATCCTCGTGGACAGTAGCGATAGAAATATATTTTCATAGGGGACAGAGTGGCAGGTGGGGGTATACATAAAAGCTATCTTTATTGAATTTTCACTTACATACCTCACTTCTACGAAGTACACCCCGGACTGCATTTTGCAGGCTAGCGAGGCTCTGGCGTCTACTCACAGCCAATCGTCTTTGAGGCTTGTGTCATTTGTCCATGTAGGTTTTCGATTGTCTCTTCATGCATCTCATCTTACCACCATTCATCTTTATCTTCGCGATTAGCAAAAAGTGACAGAAAAACGAAGTAAAAAAATCAAATCAATCAATTAATCGGACTAAAAGTTATAGCCGGAATTATATGTAAGGGAGGCCTCACGATGTTGCTATCCCAGGGACTCCACATGTATGATAATTTGGGCCTAGGTACATTTTTTCTTATTCACCCAGAACCTGAAGTATCTGACCCCGATTTCACTGAATTTCAATTGCGAATCCTGCTGGCAACTAACTCACTTTTTAGCGAAAACATGACAAACCTGGAAATGAACTAACGAATTAAAGATTTTCAGAAGTATGTTGGAATTATTACAGGTTGTTCTAATGAAGCATTTTAATTGAAGTGTGCAAAAATCATAAAACTCTTTTAAAATGTTGAAATGTGAAAGGAGAAAATCCATTTCTAGATTTTAAGCAATTGAATACTGGGTGTAAACTTGACAATCGTTGTACAATAAGGTTACAGAAAGATTAATAATTTGAAACGTGTTTGTGAGAGCGACACGTCATCGTTTCCTTTATAATTAGAATTGGAAACACTTGTGTGGCTAACACCAAGGTTGTTGGACAAAGATATGAAATACCCGGAAAGTCGTGTACTTCCTCAGTTCACCAACATGTTCTATTCTTGCATATTGCAGTGATAATAAACTTGCGGACAGAAAAATGTATAATGTGAATTGAATACCAAATAGCATGCACCACGGTGTGCAATCAGTTGGGTATCTAACTGCCACACGCAGGGCCGGGTTCGATTCTCGGGGTGGTAGATCTTCGGATTTTTTCTGTCACTGCATTTTCTGTTCCTCTGAGTCTTGCACGCTCTCATCAGTGATGAGTAGACCTCGGATTTTTATGTAATATGAAGGTACAAAATATGCACATAAATATGTAACAATAATTGATAAAATATTTACCTAAATATGTATTATCAAAAGGATATTAGATAAATATGTAGTATCAAACATTATGTAATATTAATAATAATTGAGTATCCAAGCCATTTCAAGAATTCTGATAGATATTTATTTTATTGGAACATATTCGACATAATTTTAAGGACATAAGTTGTTCAAATTAAATTTGTATCAAATTTATAAACTCCAAAAAGCACAGCAACGTGTACATATTTAAGAAACCAATTTTGTCAACTATTCGTTACTTTTCACATCGCAAATTATTTGTAGAATACGTAAATATGTAAGAGAGCGCTTTGTAACTTTCGAAGCAAATTGTAAAATGAAGGATCTACAGAAAGAACAACCGAATGAAAATACATACGTAGCTACTTTTGTACAAGTGAACATATTGTGTAACGCGCTACGTACGGGAAGTAGTTTTCTTGTCCACCGAATGCCAAGTTTCTAGGTGCTTTGCTTAAACCTAAAAGCGAAACGAAAATATATAACCAAAAGGAGAGGGGGAAAACTCCAGCATCTTTCGATAATAATAACAGTTCCCGTTTGTTTGTTTTTCTTCAGCCTGTCTTTCGACTTGGCAGTCAATTTTAGGAGACCGCAAGTATTATGCATCTCATTGATTAGAAAATATGACATCACATGAGCTACAAATTTTCTTCATCATGTTTCAGAGATCGAAAACATGAGAAAAAGGACCAAGATATGAAAAATTACCGAAATATGTTGTTTTATGTAAAGTAAATTAGCAAATATGTAAAATATGTAATATCCTGGCAAATTTGTAAAAATGTAACATAAGACTTATGCAAAATCATGTCAGCTATATAATTCGTTGACATTTTCCTGTTCAAGGTATGTATATAGAAAGGAATAGAATATGTAATTACATACAAATCCGAGTTCCTGCCGCCAGAGAGTGGTGATGTGGGAGCTACGGGTGAGTGGGGGGGGGGGGCTAGTTTTCTCCAATACATACATGAAATGCGGGCCTTTTCTTGGTTGATGTTTATGACCAGTTTGTAAAAGCACGTGTGTTGATGGAAGAAAGTAAAATATTATATCTCCCTTTCCACAACGCATATTGAGGTAGGTGAAAGTAATAACATCCTTGAGAGCTTATAACGGAGAAGATGAAAGTGAAATTTCTAGTGAAAGTAAAAACATATTTTTCCGGATATTCAAAAGCAAATAGTTTATCACAAAATTAGATTACGAGCCAGTTGTTACTTCAAGGGTAGTGATGGGCAAAAGTTACCTAATAAAAATAAACGTAAATATAATAATTTCTTTCATGTATATACAGAAGTAATAGGTGAGGTTAAAATTAAAGCTGTCTAAGGATAGTATAATATTTATTGTTATTATTATATATTTATCAACAACAATAAGCACTTTTCATTATAAACAATAATATTTTCTCTAAACAATTTGGATGTAAATACTGGCTTAATGTACATTAATGTTATTAACCTTAAAAATATTATTTGTAGCTATTTTTTAGCTTCGTTAACGTTAAGCTTTTATTTTTAAAACACCCTACTCGACATTAACTTAAATTTCAAAACTTTTACAAACAATATAGTGTCTTGACTAATTTTGAGATGTTGTTTATTTGATTATACAATCAATGCAAAATATTTACTAAACCAATGGAGAGGGTTTGGACCCGTTAAACCCTCCCCTCATATACATCAGAAAATCAACGTAAAATAACACAATTCAATCAGTCAATCAAAATTAGTTTACTTTATTTTATAGTGAACAGTATATTGCAGGGTTCAATGATTATAAAGTCAAGGTGAAATATGACATTCATCAAGTGTAAGATGGACACTGTTATGGTGAGAGAGAGGATCAGTGCAAAAAAAATTGAACGAGGTGGTAGAGGAGGATGAGAATATTTTGAGGGCAGACATATTTAATACACCCCTAAATGCATGTTCGGTCCAAAAGAGCACATATTTTTCTCGTTGGTTGGGGCGTGGTAACTGGTAAGCAGGTGGACTGGTCGAACGGGGAATGGACGGTTCCTTCCTCGTCACTGTTATGGATACTTTCAACTTCAACAATCAGTAGCGTACGAAGTATGTGAGAATGCCTAGAATTTCGTAAGGCTTGAGAGGATTATGACTTGGGGGGGGGGGTGTAAATCATCCCCCTTTTTTTGCTGTACTATTCCCGCATTGTTTTTTTTTTTCTAACTGGGCCAAAGATAGGGTTGTTGACTCCGACGAGGCCCGTACCCAGGATTTTTTGAGGGGGGGGGCAGACCCATAGGCAAATTTTAAATAAATTTTCTCTCATATTATACACTCCTATATGTATTTTTGTGGGTGTATAGGAAGGGTGGGTAAAGAAATTTGCTCATTTTGTTACGAAATGTTAAAGAACAGCATTTTCTAACCTATATGTATGCAACCACGTGACAAATATTTGCAGTTGACACTGACATTTGTTTCTGTCAGAGAGCGAAAAAAATATTGTATGTTAGGAGTAGACTACATGTGTGCATAACGCAAACAATTCAAATAGCCTACGAAAAGCAACATAATGTGGGGTTGTTAGATGAGGGTTCACACCCACTTTGCAAAGTCCCTGATTTTTCCAGGTATTTTACATAATTGTGTAATGATTTAACATGCTAAACAAATAAGAGTTACACTTCAACTTTGTAAGTTATTTAAATGAATCACGTTTGTTGAATATTTTTGAAAAAAAAATTAAAAATAAAATGAAAGAACCTTTTTATAAGCAATATTACCCAAAAAAAGAAGTGTTGCGAAGATACATGTAAAATGAAACGTGTTTCCGGTTACAAATTCTGCCAAGCAAAAATCATTTAGCTAATTCCCCTGACTTTTCCAGGTTTTGAAAGCTTTTTTAAAAAATATTTTGTTTCCAATGACCTCAGTCCTAGCCTTGTTTTCCTGACTCCTCCAGTTGTGAAGGACTTTGGAGTCAATGCGAACCCTTTAAATAAATTATCTGAAAGAAACGGCTAAGTGACTTCACCCTGGCAGTGTGTCTGCTGCCATAATATTGTTTCCATGGCGTGTTTTCGCTTTTAGAATCTTATTCGACAGTAAAAATAAATGCCAGTGGCAACCAAGAAGCTATTAAATGGGGATGCATACATGTGGGATAGAAAATGCCATTATCAACGGCTCGTAGCATCGAATTTCTTGGCCTTGGTGTCCTCTGCACACTGTGAAAGTTGTCTGTTGTACGGTCACACCACTGTGCAAGACAATTACAAGTAGAAAAGAAGAAAAGTTGCAGTATTAAATTCCGATCGACAGAATTTCGTAAATATTAATGTACTTAATTTCTTGAGTGTTTTGTACAAGTTAAAAGTACTTCTTACCCCAAAAATCTAGCAACGATTCTGCTGTGAAGTGGATTCTCCTATTTACATAATATTAATTAACCCTAAGCCATTGAGTGGCAGAATGGACATCAGTTTCAGAAAAACCATGATATCGGAGAAAGAAAACAAAGTTTTTTTGTTTTTTATCCTTCTGCTCAGCGGTGGCGCAAGGGGATCACAAACCTTGCGGTCCGGGTGGAGAGCTAAATGCCTCTTATATGGTTGGTAACTTGGTTTTGTATTGTCGTCATTGAGCCGCGGTGGCTCAGTCGGTAACGCGTCTGACTACCATGCTAAAAGGTCCCGGGTTCGATCCCCGGCCGGTTCAAATCCGGGAACTTTTCTAACGATGGAAAGCGGCCCCGGCGCCCACCCAGCGTCGAATAACATGGGTGCCTGGGGGAAACCCTGGGGGTAAAGGCGGTCAGGGGCGTGATGCTGATCACATCACCCCCACTCACGACCGGATCAAGAAAGTGTGGGGCGTTACCCCCACACCCCCTATACGCCTTCATGGCGTGGTGCTATGCACAGGGGAGCACTTTACCTTTTTTTTTTATGAACCTTTCTTCCATAATGTAAAGAGTATAGAAAATTCCCCTCTATTCTAATTATGTGAAACATTTGTGACCGAGGCGAAAAGGTCGGGACATGGATTAAAAGGAATGGACTGTCCCGACTAAATCGGAACGTCTGATAGCCTTGCATCAATGGTTACAGAATTAAACGAGCCTGCCTCTGTCCAGAAACAACCTATTCATTTGTGCAAGGACAAAATCGAAATTCATGCAAAATTTGAAAAGTCACCAACGTAATTTTTGTAGGTTTTTATACGTTCAAGCTTAAAAATAAAATCATGGCTTGAGGGGCTATCCCCACCCCTTGGGTACGGGCCTGACTCCCACGAACTCTCCAGTCTCCAGCACTCCACCACTCTCCATTTTTTAGGGGAGGTGACTTTCTTTGCTTCTCATTTTATGTGCGGATATTTGAGATAATGAAGTGAAAGGGTTCTGAACTCCCCCTAGCCCCCTCCGATAACTGCATACAGTTATTCAACTACAGATGTAACTGATAACAAACCCCCTGAACTCCTCTAAAAATCAATCGATTTATAATTAGCAGACTTTATTTGCTCTTGTGTCTTTCGTTTTAATTCCAGTGAAGGTTAAAGAACATTAGGACACATCGATGATTAAACTGCTACGTTCCGTTGTGTTCGTGTCACGATATTTGAACGCCGCTTTATTTTTGGAAAAGAAAAATGAAACAACTGAATAATGCTAAAGCGCAGTTGCAGGAGTTTTAAAGTTAAAGGTAAAAAGGAAAATAATGTTATAATTAGGGAGTATGCTTATTGTACAAAGACATGTAAACGTTAAGACGGGCTAGAACTGAAAAAAATATAATTTATTAACGTGTTAATTTATAAATATATTCGAAGGAGTGAATCATATTATGTTTCAACGAAACAGCGTCTCTATCGTTCTCTTGGTGAGTTTGCCTGAATAAAAACAACCTACCTGTTATGTGTGCTCGTAATATTTGTTTTATAAATATACAGTTGTGTTGGAAAATTCTTTGCCCTTAAAACGCGTGCTACGTTCAGTATTCATAAACATTGTTTTATGAATTTCTTTTCTGGGTAAAAATTTACTATCCTTCGGACACCTCTAATTTTTTCGTTTCGTCAATTTTTGACATTTGTACTTACGTATCTGCTTCGCGGAACATTCCTGAAGGTGTATCAACGTTGTTTTGATGAAATTTTAACTATGTTTCCTAACCTAACAGAACTAACCTAACCACTCACCAATGGTTCGTGGGGCTAGCACCAATGGTTCGTGGGGCTAGCGCCAATGGTTCGCAATTATTTCCAATTTCTAGATACTGATACTAACACGACACCAAATTTTAACTATGTTTCCTAACCTAACAGAACTAACCTATCCACGTGCCAATGGTTCGTGGGGCTAGCTATTCTCCGTCGGAGAATTAATTTTCAACAAACAACATGAATTTCAGCTATGAAACATTCCCACATCACACAAAACACCTTCCCGATGTTCGACAATGCTACAGGAACTTATTACAGTAAGTAGTTTCTTCTGTAAAAATAAATAAATGTGTCCGAAGGATAGTAAACTAGGGTATCGGTATGGTCCCAACACCTCTCACTCGTTTATTTCGTGATTTTTAACATTCGTACTTACCTATTCTGCATTGCGAAAGATTCTTCAAGGTGTTATTTTGCTTTTTTCACGAAAATAATTTGAATTTTTGGCATGATTGATTGATTGATTGATATGTTGTTTTAAGTCCACTTTATGCACAGTAAGGCTAATCGGGACTGGACCTACAGTTTAAAGTGGGATCTGAACCACTTGTGCCTCCACCGGGTATCGAACCCGGGACCCCTTGACTACAAGGCGACGACGCTACTACTGCGCCATCGGGGAGGCCCGAATTTTTGGCATGAGAAGTAATTATTGTTCTCCCTTTTTCGCTTCCGAAACACACGATATGGCTATACAGCTTGACTAGCGTGGTAGATCATCAGTGGGTATGCAGTGTTTCCAACCTTTTCAACCGAAAAATCCCCACGAAACATGCATGTGTAGCCCCACAAACCATTCACGGATAGCCCCAATTCATGAATAGCCCCACAAACCATGCACGGCAAGGTTTCGTTAGACAAACATAGTTAAAATTGTCATCACACATTGCCCCACAAACCATTCACGGATAGCCCCAATTCATGAATAGCCCCACAAAGCATGCACGGATAGCCCCACAAACCATGCAGAGGAAGGTTAGGTTAGGCAAAAATAGTTAAAATTGTCATCATCTTGCAAAACAACAGCGTAGTTGGAAACACTGACAGAGGGTTACGTCATCAAACGTACGCAACATCTGGTTCACTTAGTGGAAGGATATGAAAGCAACAGCAATTGTACGTCGGAAAGATATTTCTGTTGAAAAATACACGAATTCCCGGTGAAATACATTCCACGATGAAAGAAAATACCTCCACGAACTTCTGAATGCTACAGAAACTCATTTCCATAAGTAGTTTCTTCTGTAAAAATGAAGAAATTCGTTGGGACAATATCGAAGTGTTACCATCTTCTATTCTAACCGTAGTGTAATACTAATGTCTGAGAATGTTCATGCTATCATAATAAACAGGAAAAGTACATAAAATATTCAACCGATGTACCCTCAGGCTGGAAATTCCCTAGCAAGGTTTTTTTTTTCAACTCTTTGATGCTTGTAGGGCATAGGGAAAGGCTCAAGATTCTGTAACATTGTAAACTCACTTTTGTCTGTCATTGTGAGTGAATGTGAGATGTAAACATAAGGGAATGAAATAGAAGTGAACATAATATGAAAGTATCAAAAATGCCCACAGAACAAACATTCTCCAACACAAGAACCAAAGGCATTTGCATTTATTGACATATGAGAATTGTGTTACATGTCCCCGTATACTAAAGATAAAACAATGAAAGTAACCAAAATGTCAACTCAGATGTATTTAAGCTGTGACTGACTTATGGTTGACTACATAACATTTGAATGAAACTATCTGATATGTATTACTGCTGACATGTCAGTAAAAATGTTACATCTGTAACGTGAAACTGTCAAGTTATGGATAGTTGAAGATGTTCATTGAAATATCGAATTCAAAATAATTTTGTTCGTGTACAATATTTGATCTATTTAGTGAAGACTGAAAATGTGTATTTTGTGTACCTGGCTGTCTAACCTGATCACTATTGCATGCAGAGAGAGTGTGTGTGTGTGTGTGTGTGTGGAGAAAGACAAACTTGGTTGCCTACCATCCTAGTTTCTCTCCTGGTTGTCAATTAGCTTGAGACACTTGCTTTTTAGAAAATTTCGAACAAGAACTCCTTGTGTACAAGGAGGTTGCATTGTTTATACAAAATAATGGTAATAAGAATTTGGGTAACACTTCGATATGGTCCCAACAGATTTCTTCATTTTTACAGAAGAAACTACTTACGGAAATGGGTTTCTTTAGCATTTAGAAGTTTGTGGAATGTGCTTCACCGGGAATTCATGTATTTTTCAACAGAAATATCTCTCCGATGCTCAATTGCCGTTGCTTTCATTTCCTTCCACTACGTGAACCAGATGTTGCGTACGTTTGATGACGTAACCCCCTGTCAGTGTTTCCAACCACGCTGTTGTTTTGCAAGAAGATGACAATTTTAACTATGTTTGCCTAACCTAACGTAACCTTGCTGTGCATGGTTTGTGGGGCTATCCGTGAATGGTTCGTGGGGATTTTTTGGTTGAAAAAGTTGGAAACACTGTATACCCACTGATGATCTACCACGCAAGTCAAGCTGTCTCGCCATATTGTGTGTTTTGCAAACGAAAAAAGGAAGAACAATAATTACTCCTCATGTCAAAAATTGAAATTATTTTCGTGAAAAAAGCAAAATACCACCTTGAAGAATATTTTGCAATGCAGAATAGGTAAGTACGAATGTTAAAAATTATGAAATAAACGAGTGAGAGGTGCTGGAACCATACCGAAGTAGTAATAGAATTTGAAATCTATCAGTAATTGTTTCCAAGATTTGTTAAAATTGCTGTGTATATGGTTATGCGTTAATCATTTTATTTTTTTAGGCTGTAGGTAGCATTGCATTGTGTATGCCGATTCTCCTCTCGCTGTTCCGAAGGACTGTCACAACAATGGCCTCAAGTTATGTGTCTGGTAGTCATTCTGTGGCATATGTTACTGTGCCCAACGAGGAAGTTGCAAAGAAGATTTCATTGTAAGATCTGTTTTACTACAGTGTGTTTCAAAAGTTGTGCAACCCAAACTTTGATGGCTTATAACATGAAAACCGTAAAAGATATTTAGATTGGGATTTTGCATTATAAAGCCTCATTCATTGAGATATTTTTCAATGCTTAACATTATCAGCTTACTCCATACAGAAAAATCTATAAATTAGTAAATGCTGGAAATCAGCATTAAAAATTTTCCAAAATGCCACTTAACTGATATTGTTCAACATTGAAAAATATCACAATGAATGAGGCTTCATAATGCAGAAAACCCAGTGTAAATATGTCTTACAGTTTTCATGTTATAAGCCATGAAAGTTTGGATTGCACCACTTTTGAAATACTCCATACTATATTGCATTTGCATTTTACTTTTGACATGAAGAACTTTTAAAATTATTGATTGTGAAGTTACGGAAATATTGTTGGCATAGACATATGTATGCTTATTTGTTTGTGTTAGTTTTGTCTTAAGTTCACTTTATGCACAGATGTGCTAATGGGGACTGGAACTACAGTTTAAAGTGGGATCTGAAGCACTATGTCCCTCCACAGGTATCAAACCAAGAACCCCTTGATGACAAGGCATGAACATTATCCTAATGTCAGAATGAAACTTTGTACAAAGAAAATTTAGCAAGGTTTATAAATCGTTGATAACTGAAAAGTAAAAACTATGAACTTATAATGGCATCTTTGTAATTTTAAGTATTAAATGGCCTAAAACTTGACATTTTCTATTTCTTGTATTCACTTAAAATGTACATGTTTAAAACTTGCCATAATTTATATTACATTACTCTCAAAAGATGAATGTTTGTGGGAACAATGATGTTATACCTATTTACTGATTCATTAAAAATGCTCACCAAAAATATATCCATGAGTTGATCACAATAGTAACAAAAACATTAAAAAAATAATTTATCATGTATATAATGGGTATGTAAAGTCTGTCTTCTCAAACTTATTAGAAGGTATTCTTAGCAACATTTTACTATTAAGAACATTATCACCTCCTTGCCCAAGAATGCAGCTATACCAAAATGTGTCACAAGAGTAACACAGACACAATGTCACAAGCATAACACCTTTTCTTTTTGGTATTAATTTTTGTTCTGCTGATTTGTCAGTTAATTTTTGAACAAAACTCTTAACATTGAATATGTTTAGTCAGTTAATTTTTGAACAAAACTCTTAACATTGTATATGTTTAAGAACATTTATGTGTGTCTAGTTCTAAGGAGGGAGGGAGCAAAGTTGTTTATATGCATGACAAATAACATCTAAAGTGGATTTTATTGAGACAGACACAGGTAGAAAGTATTACTGGTGGTACACTAACAAATATAACTTAATAAATAGGAGAGACAATTTTGGTATTTTTAATTTAATAGATAGTCATCATAAGCACACTTTGCAAACCCCTCTGTTGTCTATGAACCTCTCTGGAGCTCCCAGAAAGCCATATCCACGAGTTGAAAAGTTTTAGGGGTAGTTTTGTGTTTGTGAAACTTTGTTATACATCATGCGGTGCTATTGCATCATAACAAGTAGTACAGCATATAATGTATTATGTAAAATTTGTCCCTATAGCGAAGCAAGCAAGAAAATTTTACGAAATGTATTTTTATTTGCATAAAATTTTAAATCGAAAGGGGCAATTGCCGCTCTGTGCCCCCTGCAGGTGCCCTTGGCCATCAATGTTTTCCCCCTCCCCCAGAATAGATTTCCATCCAAGGTTGGGTGTGTGTGTGTTATATTTCTGAATTCTGATGCCATGGAACTCAAATCAAAGTCTCGAATATCCTATTTTTAGAAACTTGCAGATCACCCCAAGCTGCAGTAGATGTCGTAAGTGCAATGAAATCAGAATCTCACGTGGCGCGGCGGCAACAACAGAAGAGACTCAAAAATGCCCAACAATTTTTCTCTTATGGAAGAAAAGTTTCTTGTCTTTGCACTTTGAACTGAGAGTGTTGTATTTCCTTACTTTGAAATTAAATACAGAAAAAATATTACCAGTTATTTACAAATATAATTTTTTTTTACGAACCTTGAAGTTGAAGCAGTTGGCTATGCTCCCCAAAAGAGGACATTTCCCCATTTTCCTAAAAAACTGCCGGGACCATTTTTAGGGCCAGGAAAAGAGGATGTCTGGTAACTCTAGAATTCACTCAAGTGGTACATTTTATGACAGGTGAAAAATTGTCTCCTACAGTCACAAGAGTAATGGTAGTTAAACTAATATGTAGAATTTTGCAAAGGGATAGTGTGGGCTGTTGTAATTGGTAAAATATTCAGATTGTAGTCCTATCAATATTTAGGGGTTAGAAATGGACTTGTATACTAGGTCAGAGCACTACCCTATCTTGGGGTGGGGGCAGGAGGAGCACATGCCTCGGGTACCAAAAGATAGCAGTGTGCTGAAAAGGACTTCAGGAAAGCTAAGCTAAATAATAAATACACTGGGAATTGAGTGGTTGCGGTGGCTCAGTCGGTAATGCATCTGACTACCATGCTAAAGGTCCTGGGTTCGGTCCCCAGCCGGTTCAAATCTGGGAACTTTTCTAATGTTGAAAGCGGCCCCGGTGCCCACCAAGCATTGAATGACATGGGTACCTGGGGGAAACTCTGGGGGTAAAGGCAGTCAGGGATGTGATGCTGATCACATCACCCACACTCATGACCGGATCAAGAAAGTGTGGGGCATTACCCTCACACCCCCTATACTACGCCTTCTTGGCATGGTGCTAAGCACAGGGGAGCACTTTATCGTTTTTTGAATCCAAGACCCTGTGATTACAATGTGACAACAATAATTACTATGCTGTTGTGGATAACACAATTGTACCAACATTGTTATGGTTGGGTATAGGCTTCTAGAATTCTGTGTAAGGCATTGATCTGTCATTCTCCCACCTTCCAATGACATCAGTCCATCATTCATCCTCATTGTTGTAATTTACCCAAGAAATAGAAAGCCATTTTTTGCTGAATATTGATTGTAATCACAACATACATCTCTTAAAAAAGTATTATTATTAATAATTGTAAAACTGACTTCATAAATGTGATTTTAAGTAATTTCTTTTGTACGTACCAGATGATAAAACCTTAAAGTTTCACTAACTTCTATTTTATTCTTGCAGTGGACTTGTGAAAAATAAATTAGCTGCTTGTGTGAATATTATTCCAAAAATTACTTCCGTGTAAGTACACTTAATTCTAATATTTAAATGTTTAAGTAAACTCTATGCCACAATAGTCCTTTGAGGGACTGAACATGCTAAGCAGTTTTTCCTCAAGTGCAGGTGTGGTCAGCATGTTTAGTTCCATAGCTGATGTTATCTGATTTTATACTTTGAAACCAATTACTTTTTTTCAACTATCTCCCGAGTTGAAGAGCTTATTTCCAATGTGTCATATCTTGAAATAAATTAATATGACCTTCAATTTCAAGTATTTTTTTTATTTTATTTTTTAAATTATTTTTTTTTAATTTCATGTAACTATACATGTAATAAGGGGGGAAATAGCATCTGAGAAGTTGCAATTTTAAGAGTGAAATTACTTTACTTTGGAACAAAAAGGATCCTGTTTTAATTAAGAATTTGTTCTCAAACTTGTATTAAATTAAAAAAATGTTGGTGTGTTATTATTAATAATAATATTGGTATGAGATTGAATGCATGAATAAATGTAATTTGAACACAAAGAATATTCACATCACCATCGCATTACTATTTGCTAATAGAGGAAATTATCATAATAATCCTTTGTAGAATGCTGATTAGTTAATCCACGTTTGCTTATGCATTACTGAATGATAACGTCTTAGCTGAAATGCAGGACTACTTTTTTTATCATTTTAACAAAGTTCGTTTGCACATTCCAAGTGAATCAGAGTAGTGTGGCTTAAGTTACTGATGTTGAGTTTATTTGAATGACATAAGTTTCAGAAATGTTGACATCTAATGTAGTTTTAACGCACTCTAACACACTTCCAACCAAACAGTAGCTAGACATCACTAAAGCATGCACTTGTCCCACTTGCTTAAAATACCATATTTCACTGCATAATCGTCACAGATTTAATGCTAAATTTTTCTGCAAAAATGTGGGGTGCAACCATTATGTGCAGCTTTTATTTTTTAAAAAAATTGTGCTGGTATTACCCGTACTTAAGAACAGGGTGGGTACTCACCGGGAATTCCTTGAATTCTGGGAATTGTGCTTGAATTATTGGCTCCGGGAATTCTGCAGGAATTCACTCCATAGACTTGAAAAATTGCAACTTTTATTAATCAAAATGCCATTGAATGTATACATATTTATAAATGCTCTGGGGTATGTGTTTCACAGTTTAGCTTTTGTGTTCAATGGCAAACAAGACAGATTTCTCTCAGTCCGTATACTTTGCTATTGCATATTGTCACTGTTCTCTTACCATTTTGGGGAAATGGTGGAAGCCACGAACCTCGTACCGCTTAGCGTGTGTAGAAGATGGTGTTCTGGCCCCAGATGGTCCGGACTGTGCTGCTGCTAGGGGACTTATAGCCAACCGACGGCGGAACCCAAGTGCTTCACGTTTGCCAAATCTTCCCCTTTCTTGCATCTGCTGCACATTTCTATTTTTAGACAATGCAGGTCACGTTGCAGCAACTTGAAAAACATGTGCTTGGCAACAAAGACCTGTTTTCGTCTTGCTTTTGAACTTTTCTTTGTAATAGTGCAGTTTTCCTCAACTCCCCCCCCCCTTAGTGGCGACACAAGGAAAATTCTTTGTGACCTCGGGTACCGAGAAGCAAACTTTTTACCCGTCTAGTTTCCAGTGGTGGAAGAAAAGAATTGCTAACAAATTCGGCCTTTGTTTGTTGGAATTCCTTTTCCTTTGTGAGGAAGCTGCCATTTTATCGCCTTTTTTTTTTGTGTGACACCAAGACGTGCAAGAGTCATAATTGTTTTAGTATGTGTGTTAACAATAATGTAAAAGAAGAAAATTGCAAATCCAGCCAAAAATAGCGACATTATAATGTAAAAACTATGAGCATGCTAGAGGATCTCAATCTAGACGCTCGGGATGCAAAAGGTTAAGCAATAAAAGATTAGAAACCAATTTTTGGACTAAAAAGAACAGGGTGCGAAGATTATGCGGTGAAATACAGTATTATTTAATCCACAAGAAGGGGGATTTCATTTTTTTATAACTCTTCCTAACATGTGTTGTTCAACAGGCACATAACTGTAACAATGAAACTGATGTCAGGGCAATGGAAACGTTCATTTTCATGAACATAATGTAAAAAACATATTTTTACAAAAAGTTTATAATGTACTGCCTCTAAATATTGTATATACGATATGAAAGTTTAAACAATTTAGTTCACTCACTTATAAACATTATGTATATGAATATATGTATATGTAATGAACAAATTGTTATTGTCCTGAGTACACTTGTGAACAGTGGTGGCGATTGGGTTCCAAAATGGGGGTGGGGGGCAAAGACAGTTTACTTCACTCCAGCCGCCTCATCAGGAATTCAAAGAAAGCAGGCAATGTTTCTAACTCCTAAAAAATCAAGGTGATAACTCCTAACAAATCAGGTTCATCTTCTTATTGAAATGAACAATTTTATGCACATTTTCTGATAGATTTTTTTTCTGTATTTTGGTCATTGAGTCTGGGCTTCGCAGATAGCCTAGGTATCCCCGAATATATGCCCCTGTGAGAGGGAAAAAGTAGTTTGGCCCAATTATACTACAGGATAATATAAAAAGTGCATCTAGTACCTGCTCGAGTATATTCAGGATAATAAGGCAAGCCGTTAAGCAACTAAATGTAAAAAAATAATGATGATGCATAAGAGATATTCTGTGAGTTCTGATTTATATTTAACACACTTTACTGTAGTTGTACATCTATATGCCTGACAGTTTTCATTGGTGATTGAATACCTGATGGCAGTTGTCAGATACAACTGAAATACTACTATACAAAGAAATATATTACGTGACTTAGCGGCATAAATAAAACACATTGTGAGTTTTTATATATTCCTTATATATAATTATATTGGAGCAAGGGATATGTATTATTGCTATTTAGTATTTCAGATTGTAACCTTAAAATTAATGGATTGTAATTGTCAGTCTGATAATGAAATACATTCAGATTCATAAACTTATATTTGCTGCTTACTAAATATGAATCTTCCTTTATACATGAGTAATTTATGAATTATTATCCAGTATTTTTTTCTGTTCTGAACCACTTTAATCTGCCATCATGATTATTTAATTTGCATTTTTAATTTAAAATATATCCATTGTTGTATTATTGGTTTTTCAATTGATCATTCATCACATTAAATTGTTGTATTGTCAGTAATTTCAAACAGGCAGGCACCTTAATTTTTTTAATGTATTTTTAGATATAACCTAAGTGGTTTCTTTTTCAGATATGAATGGAAGGAAGAAATACAGGAAGACTCGGAGCTTTTACTGGTAAGATCATATCAGGCACTATTTTTACATGTGATATTGACATACATACGAGTGTTAGAAAAGACTGAACTTTTTTGAATGTGGATTGTGGATTGCTCCTGGGGCCTTACTGAGGGAAATTTTCCTATGTAATCTTCCTCAAAGTTTAAACAGTTTGAATACTTGAATAAATATTTGTCAAGTCTGAACATTTCTGTAAAACTTACCTACAAATGAAAGACAATGATTCTTCATATATTCTCACAGTTTTCAAGCTCAAGTTAATTAATTTCAAAATACATGAAATTGGCATTCAGATATAACAATTGTACATAAATCAAGAGTGTACATTTTTAATTATTTCAGATGATAAAAACGAGATCATCGAGAGTTGAAGAACTGACTCAGTTTGTTAGGTAAGTATAAGCTTCTGAATTGTGTTAAAAGATGCTGCTGGTGTTCTTTGGCATGTGTCACAAATACTTTTTTATAAATTAGTTTCCTTTCAAAATAGTAACTAAGGTATTCCAAATTCTGAAAAATTCTGTTTAAAATTCCCTTTAGAGCATTCAAGCCAATTTTCATGTAATTTGCTTTCACTGTTGTTTAGATATAACTATGATGGAAAATAGGCCTAGAATGTTAGAAAAAATATACATAGACAAAATGAAGACAAAGACAGAATAAATCTATACCAAAATTTACTTGATTGCTGTACAAGAAATTCTAAGCAGATGAACTTTTTCAAATTTTGAAATATCATTTTGTGACCTCTGAGAAATTTACAAAAAATATTTTTGTTGGTGACACCACAATATGTTATTTAAACTTGTATAACAATCCATATTTAATTATTCTGTTATGTATTGATGGCGTTGTAGAATTATTCTTCTAGTTTACAGTTGTTTCAAGTATTTAAACATGTTCTTTCATGTAACATTTCCAAAGAACAATTTACAGTGATGAAAATTACAAAGGGTTGCTATGCATCTGGAAAACCTGGTATGTCAGGAAATTTTGCAGATCATCTGGAATTTACATGCATTTTGGAGTCTGCAAGAGAACAAGTTGTAAAATGAGCAAGTGATTCATTTCCACTTCCAGATTTGGTTCTTGTGATTCCACTCCCCAAAAAGATTCAGTTCAGAAACTTGGAACAAGTTTAAGATTCAGTCTGATAAAAAATTATGGTTCCTTCGAATTTTGGTTCTACATCTGTTCAATCTTGAATGTAGGTTCTTGGATTTATTACAACAGAATCATTCAAAATATCTCTAGATTTATAACAGCATATCATCTGGAGAAATTTGAAAATCAAACTCATGCATCAATGGAACAAATGGTGCAAGGAACAATTTAAGGTTGTGGGTAATACATAAGATGGATAGCAGACTTTACAACCAAAGACCCATGGTTCTTTTTATACACACTCCCACAACAGGTCATAGTTTTCATCAATAGGTTATGGATGGGACACATGCGTACACCAGCACACCTAGCAAAAATACACATCAAAACTCAAGAAAATTGCAAATGTGGTAATGAAAATCCTGATGCGCGACATTTATTTCTAGAATGTCCTATTTTCTCAAATCAACAAATCTCACACTATAAAGGTATACAATGTTTAAATATTGCATTTCCAATATCACTCTCTTTCCTTCTATCAGAATTATCTCCTCCACTAATATGGCTTCTGTATTCATATGCTCGAAAATGTTGGCTTGAATTATGATTTTTATTTAAAAAAAAAAACCATGAACAACAACAAAAGGATAAAAGTGATTAATTCCTATAATCGTATAAGATACTGGTGAACTAGAGTGACTACTAACTTCATAAGATAAACATTAAAACAAATTCAATAGCAGAAACGATGTCCAAAGTCGACAGGATTTTGTTGACAGGGTCATGATAAAGAAGAAGAATGTGCTTATTCAATATTTAGACCTATCACTGATAATGTCAGGATAGTGACTGACCTGTAAATACATATCTTGTAAGAGCTGTTGCTATGATACAATGATTTTTCCATATCGGGTCTGTCTGAAAACGATGTATAGATACGGGAGAAGAAATATTCGTCCCCGACCTCATACTGCAACCAACAGCCACGCAATTATTGTCACCTTTTCTGTAATACCTTACTATTATACCTCTGAAGTCCATGTTATTTTTTCAAAACCGGAAGTGAAGTTCCCGCCTGTGCCACACTATTTACCACCAAAGGCATTCTGAAGGGGGAGGATGGCTGCAACTCCACATTAAACAAAGAGAATCAATTTTCGGACTCTCTTCTATCGCAATGGTTATTTTTTTTAAAAAAAACTTGGAAGCTCTTGATTTTATGCTTGTCAGAGAGAAATTCCCATACATCATTTCCAAATCAAACAATTCTTCGGCCATATTGTCACATTAAATATATCAACAGTTGCCGGTAGATTTTCAAATTTATCCTGTTTGAAAGTACACATTAATTGGCTTGCTTGAAACCTAAGAATAGTGTTTGATGTATTTTTGCTTTACCAGGTAAGACCTCAGCTGCATTCTTTGATTCTATAACATAATAATGAATATGGAGACTATGTTTTTTTTATTAATATGGCCCCTTCTGGGCCACACTTATTTATGCATTTTAAAATTTAAAATGTTAGATTGGCACCATGTTCATTTACAGGAATCCAGTCTACAACATTTTTTACCAATGTTTTACGTAAAAAAAATAACTATAGCAAATTGAAAGTATGGAATGTATAGTCAGGTTGTTTGGTTTGTATCTTTTCCGATTTTTTCATTAATGTGTTTGTGCATAGAGATCAGTTTACACCCCGCCCCTGAAAAATAGATTAGACCTGATTATAAAATTATTGTTATTATTGATGTATTCTTATTTTTTAAAAGTATGGCTCGCATAAATGATTGTAAACAATAAATGAAATACGATCTCGCATGCTCAAAAGGTATTATTATAATCTCTGTATGGCTTATATTGTGTGTCTAATCCCTGCTTATCAACCTTTGATGTTTGTTTTACGCTGAAGTTGAAGAGTGCCAGAAGTATTTATCAAAAGAACAGAAAAACTTTTATTCTTCAACAACCACCATTCATGAAACTCCCTACGTATCTGACACAACGCAAGATTTGTCTCTCGAGTTTGTGTAAGAATGCAGGAATTTCAATTCTTGTTGCAAGCCTGTATGTAAAGATATTCGCTTCTTGGCCAGGCCATGCTTATTCACTGCCTACGGAACACACACAACAATAAAACCTGCAAACGGGAGCTAACTTAAACAGTAAATTGCTGTTTGCTTAAAACATTCTTGATGACAGTGGAACATTTTGATTGTTATGAAGAGCTTGAAACGTAGTGCAACTGTTTTGCCACCGTGTTGCCATGACGCTAGTTTAAAAATGCCATAATCTTTTTTAGCACGAAAGTTTCTCAAATTTAGATTTGGTTTTCAAGCTAACTGCTAGACTTTCATAAAATGGGACAAATAGTGGTTTTTAAATAATATCGATGGGACGACTGGGACATGCCTCTAAAATGGAACGTATGGTCACCCTATCCTCAAATGATGGAGCCATGAGTGTGCCCACTGTGGTGTTTGCTCCTTGTTACTCCACCACACCCTCCTCTTCCATATATTCCGAGGAGGTTCTTGCGTCAGCGAGATTATTTATATTGTATAATTTGCGATGCTCGGAAGTTGCAATCTGGCAACGTGGTATCTCCTAGCGGGAGAAACATGTACAGTCGCTGAGAAGCCACACCTCCCTTGCTCCCGTAGCAAAGCAAGCGAGGCTGGTTAGACAGACACAGTTGCAGTGGTATTTCCGATAACAAAAGATTTTTTCCTCCAGGTATTTACGAGCGTTGGCAGGTGATCGGAACCATACGAGATGCATTGAATTTGACTCGCCGTTTAACTCACATGGAATATTAATTGGTGCTTAATTCGATTTTATAGTTTGTTCTGGTAAGGCTTGGTTTACCTTACGTAAGTTTAATTATAATTTAAAATCAAGTATTAGTTTTTCTTTAAAATATTCCATGTCATGTTGATTTCTGGCTAGAATTAAATATGCATCTAACAAGAATGTTTCTTGTTCCTCGATAACCAAATGTTTCCGATCGTCCAGCCATCTTTTTTTGTAAATGAATAAGAGTGCATGCGTTAGTCTGATTCAGTATTTTAGGGTTGTATTTATCACCACCATTCGTTTACTGCATTTTTGATTTTAAACTGTATATAAATTTGCAAATATGTGTGAAAAGGGATTTCATATTTTGAGGGTAAAAGTATAAAGATTGTAAAATGAGAGTTACGGGATTTTCCCATGAATGTATACAGTAAAAAGAGATAAGATATTTTTTCCGATTGTATTTCACAATTTCTGCTTGTAAGAAAAATATCACTGTTACAAATTTCAAAGGAGACTATTTTTGCGTTTGCCTAATAACAATGATAAATTATTATGTGTGTTTGATATGAAGGTGCTTGAATATGAAAGTTTACGAGTTCCTATTGGATTATGTGTAAGAGACGGAACAAGTATTGGGGAAGGGGGCAACTATTTCTGTATTTGCGGACCTGTGAAGGTTGTGAGTAGACGATCACGTAATAACTGGATCAGATATCCAATAATACATAAAGGGGAGAGAGAACTGTAAAATTAGGGGATTGGTTTTTTATATAAAAGATCCACGTTAATTATGTGTAGTCAACATTGCAGGCTTAAACTATTAGTAGTTAAACGAAAAGGGAAGTGGAGCAGGTATTGAGTAGGATTTTTTGAAGGTTATGATTTCAACCTGTTTTCCTCTGAATGCCCAATGTTGATGTGTCGTTAATGGTAATTTTTTGGAAAATTTAATATAAATAATTGTTCTTAAACATTTTTGTTTAAACCTAACGACCACGTCACACCACCAATAAGAAACTGATTTTGATATGAATGGTTTAATATTGAATCAACTTCCTGTATCTGGTCCTTAGGTAACATTTAAATTCTTTCCAGGGAGAATCATCCATATGAAGTCTGCGAAGTGATATCATTACCAGTAAGTGCCTTCATTTTTTTAAAGTGTTACTTGTATAATATACAGTAAGGCAGATGAAAATTGGGGAAAAACAGAGTATCTTAAGTTCATCAAAAGTTACACACTATTATTTCACAAATGAATGTGTGTTCTACCCAATTGTCGATGCGAGATGTAATGTGGCTTGTGTATTCATTTTCCTTCCCTCTGTTTGATATGAATATGAATGGGGTACTGTGTGGGTGGCCAAGTGGGTTAAGTGGTCAACTTTCGATCTTGCCAATGAAGTTCTTGGGTTTGAGTCGCAGCCTGGCTGTGCGTGTTCTCTGAGAATGTTTATTCATCAATTTCATGTAATCATCATGCATTCTCATCATCACAATTAGCCAAAAGTGGGAGGAAATAATGCTAAATAAAAAAAACATGACTGGAGATGTCAAGAAATATGAGCACTTGTATGGAATAATACATATATGAATAAATTTATGAAGGGACACAGCATTTTTATTCTACTGAATTTGCCAGGGCTTGGAAGTCACAAGTTACATAGTAGCAGTTGTAGCTGTAACTTGAGAATTTTTAAATTATTAAGAGACATATTTTCTATAGGGCTTCCCCGATAGCACAGTGGTAGCGTCGTCGCCTTGTAAACAAGGGATCCCAGGTTCAATACCCAGTGGAGGCACATAGCGGTTCGGATCCCACTTTAAACTGTAGGTCCTGTCTCAATTAGCCTTACTGTGCATAAAGTGGACTTAAAACCCCAAATCAAACAAACAAAAATCAAGTTAGTAGTAATGAAATTATAAAGAGTTACATACACAGTTTTTAATTTTCTGCATGGAACCAGCAAAATTTTTGCAATCACATGCATGCCAGAAAGAATGCTCAAATTAATGATTATTGTTGGGGGAAAAATTAAACTTTTATTGCCAAAATCACCACTGCATACATTTCAAGTGTATTTATTTTAGAACTCTTAGGACTAAGATTACATAATCTCTGACAACCATCCTGAATATATGCCAGTGATTCTGGAGTAACATTAATCAACAAAATTGTGTTTTGTTAAAAAAAAATTTAAAAAATTACCATGCCAATCTTAGTTTTTCTGGTATACAAGTTTACTTTGAATTGTATTGCCTCCATACTTTCTGTGTTTCAAAAATATAAGGTTAAAAATAATTTACCAAAAATTAATGTTAAGTATTTGGTGATCATAAGTGAAAATAACATCGCATTTGCAATACATGCAGGAAATATGTTATAAGTTACCTATGTCACTCTCTTGGGTGTATGAATAACTGTAAGATCCTGTAGTCATGGCAAACATTCCAGTTGGTCAAGATGTACAGTGACTAGACTTAGATTAAATCCTTTTAACACTTTTACCTCATTATGCCTGTGGTTGATTGGTGGAAATTACTTAATGAATGTACAGTAAAGTACAAATGATTTTCTTTCTAACACAGATTGTATTGTTGATTTTTATTTTATCCAATATTCAGTGACTTTTCAGAAAACTGAAACCAATATGATATTCTCCAATCATAAATACATGTAATCATAATGTTCCTACTTCTGTTCTGACATTTTTGTATGATTAAATTGTTATGCTTCATGGCTCATCTGGAAATGGTGAGAACAGCGTCACTCTTCAATCAATCTTTTTATTCAGGCACTCACTGATCTGATAAAAGTGACTCCTCAGATTAACTAAATTGATTCGTAAGTAAATACAGTGGAACCAAGTTGAAAAAACTTAAATGAAATGTAAAATTGAGAAAACTGATCTGTGTTTTTCTAGGTACTGTTTTTTTTTATTTTCAGCATTAGTTTTACTGTTTTTTTTTATTATGGCTTCTTTCCGGTTTCAAATGGCTTCTGCTGTACTGGAAATTTCTATAAATAAATAAATAAATAATAGATATGTTGAGACCATCAAGATAGAATGTATAGTGCAGGAAAATGTAAAATCGGGGTTCCACTATAATTAGTATTTTCTGTTGCTTGAATACAATTCGTTATCCGATTTCTTTTAAGTTTTTCTCTTTTTTGTTACAGATAGAGAAGGGTAATCCGCCATACCTCAATTGGATCGGTGAGATTGTGCCAGAGAAGGCATCCTCAGGTGATAAATAGATTTTTGAGATAATACTTCATTAAAGTGTACAAAACCTCAGCCCAGTGGGCTGCGACAAAGACATCTCCCTCGACATGTACAGTCATTTGTACCTATGTTACTGTGAGCCAGTAATACTCTGCAAATAAAGGTGTATATACATGTTGTTATAAATTGGTACTTATTTCTTTGTTAGAGAAATTATTTGAATTATTTAACGAGCGAAACATGCTTAATTTTAAATACTCATGTAAGGGAAGCTCGTACAAGCCAAATACTATTGACTATTGTGCAGAGTTTCTGTGAATGAAATAACAATGTTTTGTGAGGTTGAAAATATGTTACATGCTATGATCTGTATGTATATTTGTTTGCAAGGGGTGTCTCAGAAATATTTTCGTTTTTGAATCTGCCCTCTGGGGCAATTCGCACATTACCAAGAAATGAGATAGATTGCAAACGCTTGGCAACATTCTTAATATCTAGTTGCCATGGAGCTCATTACAGGGCAGCAACGTGCTTTTTGTGTTTGTGCATTTTATAAAAAATAATGATTCTTATGTTGTGCGCCGTTTGCAACAGCATCATTATAATCTGGCAGGAATGAGAGACGTCCCAAGCGCAAATTTAATTAAATATTGGGTGAAAAAGTTTGAAAACACTGGAAGCACTATGACGAGTAAACTGCCGGGACATCCAAGGTCATCATGATCGAACAGAATTGAAGCAAGAATTACAGATGAAATCAATGCTATTCCTCGTGAAATTCTTTGGCGAGCGATCGAAAACTTTAGTTCAAGAATAATTGAATCGGAAAACATGAACAGTCACCATTTGTCCAATACTCTTTTCCACAAATAAAAATTTAATGTTGAAGCTTTCTTTTGGTAATAAATTTAAGTATTTATTTTATTAGTTTTAAAAACTAAAATATTTCTGAGACACCCTTTATAATGTGCATTATGTAACACACACATTTCGTAAGTATTGAGTTGTCAAAGTTCCGAGTGTTTTCAACATGGGTTGCATAAAAAAACTGGCTTTTTCTAGTGTTTTTTCCTCAATGAAAACCCAGGTTTTTTGGGGGGGAAGGGAATTTTTTACTTTTTACCAATTTCATGTGCCACTGCAAGGTAGTCAAGAATTTAGAGGACAAAATTAATACCCAATGTAAGATTCATGTCTATTGCTTTTTGTACAAAAGTTACATACGGTCAAAATCTCAGTTGCATGACTTTTTGGATACCCTGTAGTTACTAATTTGTTTTTGTCATATTGAGTTAATGTATGTGTGCAATCAGGGCCGTATCAAGGTTTGTCGAGGCGCCTGGGCAAAATGTTTTGTGGGGGCTCCCCATATTTTAAATTATTTTTTACTAGTAGCTTTATTAGCTCAATATGTTAACCACCAATTTTCAGCAGTTGAAATGGTAGACCTGATTTTAGAATCAGTAATCATTCACAATTGAACATATCGCAGGTAGGTCTGCAGGGAGAATAGCGCAGTAAAATAAAGTTACAGGACGAAAATTGTAGCGCTATAGCAGCAGTAAAATTCTGTGTCTAAATGTCTACAGTATATTATGAAGAGTGAACACCGTAACTACAATATATAGTAAATACTAAGGGGGTTCATACGGAAACAGAGAACTGAGCAGTAGACATACATAATTTATTATAAATGATATTATTTACAATTAAGAGTAAATATGTCACTACATATGCACGGTCCATCTACTGGACAATTATCGACAGGTTCATTGTAGAAGTTGTAGTAACTACACTTTCTTCAAGAAAATTACCAATGGCTTAAGACTTTTAGTAGACACACTTTTCTTACCTTTTTCACCGAAAACTCATCTACTACATCATCGAAGTCCAATTCACAAAGAAGTTCATGTTGAATGCTTAATAAACAAAAATTGGATAAGCGATCTATCCCATGGCAGCACGAAGCCTGTTTTTCACTAATTTCATTTTTGAGAAAGATCTTGCTCTGCTGCAGTTTGTTACCGTTAAGACCAAATACATTCTAAAGAGAATTTCGATATTGGGAAATGTACTGCGGAACGGGTCTTTACATACAATATTATACATCAACAGTTCCATTGGGATGTCTTCCTGATGTTTGACATTGCTATTGCTTACTAGGTGTGCAAACTGCATCAAACCTTCTGCTTGTCTTAACTTATCCACCAATGTTTGATAACGGTGAAGGTGATGCTGCGAAGAACGCATAAAGCCGTTGTAAAAAAAATCGAAGAAATGAACAGCTGCAGGACATGCATTAGCCGCTGCTTTCCCTACCAGATTCAAAGAGTGGGCACAACATAGTACTAGCTCTGCTAGTTTATTTAGCCGAAAGGAAACAATCAACTCATTCCGCTATCCGTTAGCTTATGTTAGCGCGGTTCACAAAAGCGCTGCTTAATGTTAGGTGCCCCGTAATTCACTGATCCACTGAGAGCGCTAGTATCTCCAAAAAAAATTTCCTTAGAAAACCGAACACTTCTAATACGATGTTATTTACGAAAGAAAGTTGTGTACTTTGTAGGATTATTTATTATCTTAATCGTATCTGAGAATTGATTGTTTGAATAAGTGAACCTTATTTCCACACCACAGCCAAATCAATCCATGGTATAAAGTATACTTAGCTTCAGATATCTACAAACAGATCGACTGAGAGCTATGCTATACAATTGGATCCAGACGAGTGTAGACATACGACATGATACTACAATATTGAAATTTTTGGATTTTTAAAATCCAGCTTCTTATGTAATTTTTCACAAGCATAGCCAGCTGGTTAAAAGATTTTTTGGTGGAGGCCCTTCACAGCTTCCTTTTGGTGGGGGCCCCAGGGCAATTGCCCCAGTTGCCCATAGGTTGATTCGGCCGTGCCCAATAGCAACGTGGTAACACTGTTGTCTTGTAATCAGTGGGTACCAGGTTTGATCCTCAGTGGAGACACATTGCATAAACATTTAGATTCCATTTTAAAGCTGTTGGCCCAATCCTGATTAAAGTATCTGAGCATAAAATAAACTTAAAACAAACTTTTCATGTTTGTGTCGTTGATGTCACAAATATTGAAGCAAATTTTAATATTAAACTATATGTTTCAGGACAATTAAAAAATTTACTCTCCATAATATGTATGCAGAACTACATGCACATATACCTCCATTTAATACTTAAGATCAGTATGCGACTACAAGGGAGATTTAGATCCCAAAGTAACTTATAATTGTGAGTACTGTTGTTGGAAAATAGCAGGATTTTTGATTGATTAACCTTTTGAGTCCCAAGGCCATTTTTACATGTAACCAACCCCTTTGGTCCCGAGCAGAGTTTCAATTAAATGAGTGTAGATCAGAGGCTAATTGCCCTAGAGAGATGAGTGATATACCGTTGTACGTGGAATGAACCAGAGATTCAGACCATATGAAATTTAAGCAAATTCGGCGTATATGGGGCGGTGGGGAGGGGGCTCTCTCAAAATTCCAAAATTTCGGGGGGAAAAAGAGGCCCCCTCCCCCCCAAGAAAAAAATACATAACAGTGTCGACATGCACATAGAAATAATCGCTGACGTGTAAGGAACACACAAATATTTGCATTATTATCATTTGACCAATGTAATGTGAGTTGTACCCCCAAAAGGAATTGTCGTCAACGCCACTGATTCAAGCTTCAAAATGCAGTGGTACCTTGAAATGACTTTAGCTCAGAGACTATTTGCCCTGGAGATATGAACGATATACCGTTGTACGCAGAATGAATCACAGATTCAGACAATATATAATTTATGCACATTTGGCGTACATATGGAGTGGGAAAGGGGGGAAATCCTCTGAAAAATATATTTTTTTAAAGAAAATAAGGCGTTTCTCCCCACCCCCCCTGGAAAAAAGGATATGAAAAGTTCAAAATGCACATAGAAATTATCGCTGGCATGTAAGAAACAGAAAAATATTTTCATTTTTGTCATATGACCAATATTACGCAAGTTGTACCCCTGAAACGAAAGGCTTGTACGCCGCTGTCTCAAGCTTCGGAATTGAGCGAACTGCAGTTACATTGAAATGACTATAGCTCAAAAACTAAATGCCCTAGAGATATGAAAGATATACCGTTGTACGCAGAAAGAATCACACATTCAGACGATATATAATTTATGCACATTCGGCGTACATATGGAGGGGGAAAGGGAGGATATCCCCTCAAAAATACTTTTCTTAAAAAAATGGTGTTTCCTCCCCCCAAAAAAAAGAATGTCAAAATGCAAAATTTATGCAAATTTGGCATATATATGGAGGGGGAAGGAAGGAACCCCCCCAAAAATGATTTAAAAAAATTGTCACTTCACCCAAAAAATGTCCTCGCACTTGGGCACAAAACGACACCTACGCACAACATTCACGGACGAAAATCTAGAACGCAGTGAAAAATGAGCGCCGATTCTTGCAGCTGTTTGAAATTCTATTTTTAGACAATGCAGGGTAACCTGTGTTGCAACTTGTGCTAAAAAACAAAGGTTTCCTTCAGCGTGCTTCGAAATTCCATTCTCACAACGCAGATTCTACAACCAGTCTTCCCCGTCCCCTGATAAACAAGCTTCCTTCGAATGAAGTTACCAGGCGGGAGTGAAAAGCATTGCTTTAGAACAACAAAGCCAGTCTTCCTTTGCCGGCAAAAATTTTCCCTTGAAAAGAGACGCAAAAGAGAAGTCCCTTTTCCCGCCTTTCCCCCTCCATTTTCATGAAGAAAAAAAAAAAAAGGTGCAAGAAACATGTATTAGGAACAATATATATAAAAAAAATCGAAATTCTAGCCAAAAATAGGAAAGTTATAACATAAAAACTACGACCTTGACACAGTGTCTCGATCGAGACGCTTGGGACCGTGAGGGTTACATTTGGGTATCTTGATCGAGACGCTTGGGACCCAAAAGGTTAATACACTGAGTGTTCACTGAATTGCGACCACCCCTCCGAACAACAGGGAACGGCTCAGCAGCTGGTCTGATCATATGACCACCTCAACTGGAAGTATCATGGTGAATGTATAGACACAACGCTACATGTTAGTTGGACAGCACATGTTTAAATGGGTGGTGGTCAGGATTTAACGACGTTCCAAAAGGGCAGGAGGGTGGGTGCCAGAGCACCAGGTGCATCAATAATCCAGACAGCGGCACTGGTCGGATGTGCTCGTTCCAGTGTAGTGAAGATGTACAGAGTGTGGAAAGAAAACGGGGCAAACGACCACCAAGAGGCAGAATTGCAAGGGCATACGGAAGGTGACACCATGGGGAGAGCGTCGAGTCAAACGGCTCGTGACAGCTGAATGCACGATCAGTGTCCGGGAATTACGGGACCAATACAACATTGGATGCCCCCTAACTCACCTGATCTTAATCCCATAGAGCATCTATGGGATGTTGTGTAATGAGCTCTTCGAACCATGCATCCTGCACAGACGTCAGTTGGCTTATGGGATGCCATCAGGAATACGGTGTCAGATTCCCATGGAGACATATCAGCACATCGTGTCCAGGCTGTCCATCGAGCCAAAGGTGGACCAACAAAGTATTAAGGTAGTTGATGACAATTCAGTGTATAAAAGAATGATGTATAAGGTTTAAAAGCAGTGCAGGGCATAAAACTAATTTACCGTGCTGTGGTCTCGCAGCAGTTTACAACCCCACTAGGTGGCCAAAATACGTCAAGACTTGCTCCGTGACAAGGTTCACCAGCCATTAATTCAATACATACTGCACTTGAAAGCCAGAATACAAATAGTTTATGCTAAATACTAATGTAAATGAGTTTCATACTAGATTTTCTATTTTAGATATTGTTAAAGAAGAAACAGTATCATCGAGGGTACATTTGATAAGTGTGCCCATCTTCTTCTTTTGCTTCATGTGCATGTTCATATGTAAAATTTAAATAATGAAAATTATAAGGAATAACTTTACATGCCATCATTTCACCAAGTAATAAATACCATTTGGCATGTACTTGCTTTGTTCTCTAGCTTTCACCACATCATGTGGCTTCCTCAGGAGATGGGCAAGATTAGTCAAGGTTTAAAACACGGAGAAGGTAAGTTAAAAAGATAAAAGACAATGCAGTGCCCTGTCACTCACTCCTACTCAATCTCTGGTTGGTAACTGACCATCTTATTCAATATGGCTGCCTGGCTGACAGGAAGTAAAGATGGCTGCACTTTCTGTTGCTCATTTGTTATTGTGATGTGACTGTACTTTGTTTTTCAGGATATCGTACAGAAACACTGCACTTTTTGTTGGTGGCTTTTTCTAATAATAATTGCCGTTCTTTAATGGTCCTGCATCTCCATTTAAGTTTTCTGATGTTTTTGGGATGGCAAATTACTGTCTTACATTGAGTTCAATTGGTCCTTTTGCACTTTAGATAAATTTTGGTTTCTTTCCTTTAATATCTAGTTTGTGCTCATGAATTCTTGTGCAGATGTTCCTCTTGGTTTGTCCTATGTATTGTTTTCCACAGCTGCAGGTGCAAGAGTATATTCCAGATTTATCTGGGGGACCAATTCCTTCCTTCTTATATGTATTTAGTACATAGCAGGTTTTGTTTCCCGGTTTGGTAGTTTGGTAGCCAAATTCAAGTCATGAGGTTGGAGTACGCGACGTAGTCGATTACTCGTGTAAAATAGCAATGGGTAACCAATCCAAATTTTCCTTTCCTTTTTCATGTTTCCTTCCAATTTTGTATCTGCATTATCTTGTTTTAGGTTTGATGTGACTTTCATTGTAATGTGGTCTGTATACAGGGTGGGCACAAAGTTGCTTTCCCCAGGTATTTGATTTCTTCATTTATTGGGGAAAGTGACTTTGTGCCCACCCTGTATTTTGTATCGTATCTGTTGACTATGGCTATGTTTGATATGCACTCTTTTTTCCTTTTTGAACTGTTCTGGAGTGGTACCCCTGACTATAAAGTTGTACCAAATGTTTCTTTTTCGTATTCTGGAGTGGGCTGAGGACTTACGGATATGCAAGTCGCATCAAAACCTAGAACAAGAAAATGCAGATACAAAATTGGAAGGATGCACGAGTCATGGGTCTCGCAGGCTCTTTGTCTGTGGTTACACTATACTGCTTGTGTTTAGTTATTAATTCCATGTCGAAAGTTGTATTTTCAATTTAGATATGTCTTTTTTACAGTAGAAAGTAAATGAAAGCTGTGGAACAACAAAAATGCAGCCAAAAATGCAGCCAAGTAATGTATTTTCATTGATTTGAACCACTTGGGTCATGTGAGGCTGAAGCTGTGCTTTTGTGTTAAACATGAATTGTCAAGATATCTAATGGATAAGAGCTAGCGAGTAGGCAGGGTGTTGTGTTCCATGAGGACAATGTTTTATGCGGATGGGTCCAAATGTGTTGGATCAGTCAGATGCACCTTTGTTGTGTTACAGCCAAGCTTTACATCCTGCATGTTCGATATACATAGCAGAACTTTATATGTAGTCCTTATCCTTAAGGCTCTGGACTTTGCCAACGTTCATGCTTTTCAGAGAGTCCTATTCTAATCCTGCACGGATTCGATCAGTGTGTTCCAGTCTGGAATTGCTGACTTCCAGGCATCCTTAGACGGCTCGTGTCCTTATGTGCCAGTTCTGACTGGGTCCTCGGTCATGTAGGCATCCACGGAAACAAAGCAGCCGATGCTACCCCCAAGTCTGCTGATGGCGACATTCTCATCCACCCTCTGCCAGCTAGGGAGCTGCAGAATGTTTTTAGTCGTTCCCTTCTTGGCACGTGGCAGGCAAAGTGGGATGAGGTACGGGGTAAAAAAGTTTCAAGGCCACCACTGATGCTTGGCGTTCCTCATCCCGTCCCTCTCGCCAAGACAAAGTAATTTTATCGTGGCTTTGAATCTGTCACAGCCATATCACACATTGTCACTTGCTGAAAGGACTGACCCTCCGCTGTGCTGTACCTGTAACATTGTTTTCGGTGTGTGGCACATTCATTACCTCAGAGAGGTTTTAACCTTCCTAACAATTTGTCAGTTATGTTGGGAGACTATTACAGTGTTTTTAGCTTTGAGAAGAGCAGACCCTTTACACTGCTTCTGAGGTAGATTTTAGACTATCCCCCCTATTTTAATGTGTTGAGTTTGTCCTATGCAAGTCCCTTTGTAACTTACATTTTTAACGTTTCTCAAGGGGTTCTTCACACCCCTTTTATAGTTTTAAGGTAAGTGATTTAGATAAGGCAGCAAAATGGCCACATGTGCCAACACACCCAAAAATGTTCAATGTTAATTGTTACTTTTTGACACCTCCGGGAGATTCATAAATTATTCATATTGAAAACCCAGAATTATATTTGAATTTTATCTAGGAGCCTAGAATAGCCACCCTATATTCGGCTGATATGCCAACTTGAAACCGCAACTCAGTGTTATAATGTATCTGTCAATTTGAAAAAGTTGAAGGAAATCTGAATAATTGATTCAAATGCTATCAGAACTGTTTATTGACATATTTTATATGTTATTTTTAATAATCCATTATGTTTCATGTGAGAGCCTACATTATTCATTTCATACTAACAAAACCTTGATGGCTTCTTCCAACCTTGTCTACAGTAAATGTAACAAAAAATTAAAAGCATAGAAAATCAAATACTGGATATTCATGTGCTAAAAAAAAATCATAGCTCACATAAGAGTATAAATCAGCTGTCCAACTTGTATGAACCATTGACATTTACAAATTACAAATTTGATTTCACACTGAAAAAAAAAAAAGAATTATGACGGTGGATCACTCTCCATCCTTTTACTCTGACTTTCTGTCCAGGCCTTCTCGATAGTTCTCTTCATATCATCATCCCCACTGTCGTACATTTGCCTCAACATACCCATCAGGGATTTTGATGGATCAGAGTTCTCTTCTTCATCATTGCTGAACTTTGGTGTTTTCTGCTCATGCTGCTTTTTCTCTATCCCTGTCATGTATGCCCAATGGGTACTCTTCTTTTTCGACATGTACACAACAACCATATCTGCAATGAAGGCATTCAATGTTAGAATTTATCAGAAAAAAAACCTGTTGTCGTCATACACATGTCAAAATGTAATTAACTCTTTATGTCAATTATGAACCCTAAACTGAAATATTTGCAGATTGCAAATAGAATTTAACCATACATATATTTAGGTATGGAACAGATTATTTGGTACTCTATCAGCAACCAATACTTCTATAAATAGCCTTCTTTAGGTTCGTGCAAAATTCTGTCATTTTATTACTATTATCATGTATAATTTGTTTTCGAAGGCAAAATCCATTAGCACCACTCACTTTTAAAAAAAAGTCCATTGGAGGCCAAGGCTTGCTAAGTGTCTTTTCATTGGGTGATGCATGGACAGCACATAGTGTCTTATCACTTCTCTTTTCAAGCTTTCGACACTGAAGTCCACACTATTGCTTTCAAGTAGCTCCCCAATTGTCCTCACAATGCTTAGTCAACAGCAAAATTGAACCCAGGACTGCTTGCACCAAAGGGGATAGCTCTACCACCACCCACTAAGGGAGAATTCACACCGAAGAAACATGCAACACGAAACACGTGTCGCTTGGAAGCCAACACTCAGTAATCAATGCAACCTTTCGAACCGAAGAGACACGGCAAGATGCATGTGTTGCATGTCGCTTACGTGCCTCTCGGACTGTGCCATTTTCTTAATACCATGCATCGTGTTGCTTCAGTTTGTTGTTCGCGCATGCGCAGCGAATGCTTCATTCCAACGAGCTGTATTTAGACTCTAGAAGAGAGCCCAGCCCAACCGGAATTATGTTTGATCCTCTAATTTATTGATGTAATAAAGTATTGATATGTACAATGTTTTAAGATTTAAACACAACGTTCATTTCGCTTTATCAAGTTTATTGATGCAGTTATCTATCGGCTGTAATTTGCCTTCAACATCATGAAAAGAGGCCGTGTTTTGGCTATTTACCTGACTGCTTTTATTTGAAAAAGTCAGCTTATGGAGGCACTTTAGTCCACATGGTAAAGTACTCTAGTGCATTGTTTTTCAACCACCGGGCCGCGACCCGATACCGTGCCCTCGTATCAACTATACTGAGCTGTGAAATGTTCTGCTGAAACTGGTTGACAACTATGATAATCCCAATATCATATTTGAGTTGTGAGTTTTCGTTTTGTAAGTCCATTTTATTCACAAATAGACTAATCAGAACTAGATCTGCCCGGTGCCTCCCCGGTTATCGAACCCGGGATCACTTAATTACAAGGACATGACGTTACCACTTTGTCTTCCATATTTTTTAATATTTTTATATTTAAGTTTCAATAACTTGCACAAATTTTACAATGCAGTTTACATGTAACAATGTCTCTTGTTACGTTATTTTCGGGTTACTAATAAACTGATTAATGCAATTATATCGGTACCATCATGCAAACTGAGCAAAGAAACCAAGTGTCGCTTGCCACGTGCATCTTGTCTCTTCGGTGTGAAACACTCGTGTCGCGTGTTGCATGTCGCATGTTGCGTGTTTCTTTGGTGTGAATTCTCCCTTAGATACAATAATTAAGGGGACAATGAACTTCTCAGAGTTTTCATGGAGCATTTGCCATTTTATATTTGGATCAGTTATATCAGAGTTTTCATGGAGCATTTGCCATTTTATATTGGATCAGTTATATCAGAATGGCAGCAATTTCATATATACTTATCTATAATGTCATATATTTATATTTGGTCTATTAGAATATCTTGAATAGATCACAGGAACACGAATAGCATCATTAATCAACTGAGAGTATTCATTAGCTGACATATCATACTGTTTTTTCTGCCAATAATTTTACCAATCCATTATATTATAAATAGCTGATAGCTTACTGTTATTTACAGAAATCAAGCAATGGCAAATTTGTGATTACAAAAATGGAAATTAAATATTTCTTAGTTTAATAAAGGCCCAGCTCACCAGAGAAGAGGATTATATTCTAATCTTACAATTGCTTTAATTTAACATTTGTCAACCATTTTTGTTTGCTTTCCAAGTTTCAAAATTCTCTTGAACTGATATATCTTAAAAGAGAGATTTGAACATTTTATCATGAACCACTTACTAACAGCTACCAATGCTAAAGTTATATTAATTGGTAAACAAATCTTGCAGAATGCTTAAGGATCATTTACCTCCTTGATATTCTGACAAGGTCTGATGGTCAAATACACAGGTGACATGATTAACACTGAAATCAAAGACAAACCTGTTTTTATTTTTCTGTAACTCTTTTCAACATCTATATCTTCAAGAAGATTGTTGATCAACAAGTTGTAGTTCTTGCCTTCAAGGTTCTTCACCTTTAAATTCATAGACCTGAAAAGCAAAGATGATCAAAATATTTTTCTCTATATAATGCAAACTTATGCAATGAACTAATATTGGTTTGGGTAAAAAAATAAACCACTCAATATGGGATTTTGCCAATACATATTAGTACTTGAAAGGTTTATATTAACTAATCACTTGAAACCACACCATTTACACATTTACGTAACTTAAGTCAATATTAGAAATTTTTGTAGGATCTGAACAGCAAATGTCTGCTCCTCCGACCAGGTATTAAACCTGGTTTGATTAAGAAATATTACTGCAAACAGGCATGCAATGGCATTTGACCCCAAATTATTATTATTAATATTTATTTATTAGTAGGGAGCGGAAGTTGATGAAATGTCATCTTTTTTCTGACATCTCAGACACAATGCCCATTCAATATACACAATATTACACTTCGTCTAGAACCAAAATAAGGCAATTTTATAAAGTGCATTTTTTTTTTTGCATTTTTGCCAATTTTTGGGTTTTAGGTCATTTTCCCCGATTTTCGGCATTTTTCCATCATTTTTCGCAATTTTCAGTGTATTGTTTCGTCATATTTTGTCACTTCTTTCATTTTGGTAATATTCTTGAGTCTGGCTGACAACAGATGAAGATTCTCGTTTGAGAACCTCCGAAAGACAATGGTGGTGTACCGCAACTCTCTGTAAGGTAGTAAGGTAAGTGGAAAAAATCGTTAAATATTTAGAACGTGCTTGTATGCGAGATATTTCAATCAATTTCTGATGTTAAAAATTACTTTTCCGACGTACTTTTTCCTGGGGGTGCCGTGTCTATGAACCCTTTTCCGGATGCATCTCTGATTTTGTTTTCCCTATTTTTTATACAATTTGTTAAATTACTAAACAAAAATTGTCTTACGAGGATCGTGATAATTTCTTTTTCTTTACAGTGCCACCATTGGTAATCCTCGTTGCATATTTTAATTGAATGTGCATGTGGCAACATTTGGTGCCTTTTTTTTGAAAGCAAGATTGCATTTTGTTTCATTTCCTTTTCATTTCAATTTTTAACCTGAAACTAACAAATTTAATGGTAATTTTTTAGGACATTCTATAGGCCATATACCTATATTTTTTAGGTCATCAACTTCCGCTCCCTATTTATTAGTTGTGCTGATAACAGCACAAGCAAAAATATAGCATTATGTCAGAGAAAATCTTAATACAATGTAAACTACATTAAATTGAACTGACCGATTAAGAAACCATTGACTCACAACGGAGTTCATGTGGGTACCTATTGCTTGCAATGAAGTTTCTTTCTTATAGTTTACAGTAGTCAAGAACATGTTTAAATATTTATAATAACCAAACATTACGAGAAGTATTACACAATTTATTGTTAACACAAAAATCTTGAATAAAGTCAACCAGGTAAATAACACATTCTCAGTCATTCTTTAATTTACATTATGAACAGGTTTATAACTAGGTGGCCGCGGTGGCTCAGTCGGTAACGCGTCTGACTACCATGCTCAAGGACCCGGGTTCGATCCCCGGCCGGTTCAAATCCGGGAACTTTTCTAACGATGGAAGCGGCCCCGGCACCCACCCAGCGTCGAATAACATGGGTACCTGGGGGAAACCCTGGGGGGTAAAGGCGGTCAGGGGCGTGGTGCTGATCACATCACCCCCACTCACGACCGGATCAAGAAAGTGTGGGGCGTTACCCCCACACCCCCTATACGCCTTCATGGCGTGGTGCTAAGCACAGGGGAGCACTTTACCTTTTTTTTTTTTTTTTTTTACAGGTTTATAACTAAATCCATTTACATTGCAATCCTGGTAAACTTTGTATTATGTCTATAGTTGTATAAATTACCTTCAGTAACTGACAAGTGTATTAGAATCGGTACTAGTTTACTATCCTTCGGACAGATTTCTTCATTTCTACAAAAGAAACTACTTACCGTAATAAGTTCCTATTCGCGATTAAAATTACCACCTGAGCGCTAGTGTCGCTTCCAATATGGCCGCTCTAAGTAGGATAGATCTTTGTTTACATTCAGCAGTAGTACAAAAGAGCAGCATGTTGTCATGACTGGTATGGTAGAAAACGTTTAAATTACGCATTATTTTTTAAATATTGCGAATGCGATGTGAATTCCAGGTACTCTAACAAACGTGAAGCTGTACTGAGAACGAAGCATTTAATTATGATAGGCAAAAATAACACGGAAAATGCAGACGAAACTATGTATACGCACTGGTTGTCCAAAGCAGTGCTGTATCATCTGCACGTCATGTAACTGGGGTTCTCGGAAATTATTTGAAAATAAAGGAATTGAAATTGACCTGTACTTGAAAAGCTGGGACAGGAGAAAATTGCGAACATATCGTTGCAGTTCTTTCTCGAAAGAGAAAGGCTGGTTTAATAATAATATTCACGATTTCATGACCAGGCTATACTCACTGAAAAAGGACATCGTACTGAATGAAACAGTAACATTAGCATATCAACTTTTTTTCTGGTTACATTTGACATTAATTCATTCTCAAACTATTTTCATCTTCCCTCTTAATCGACTTGCACCTGTTCCAAATTTCACACATACGTAACACCGGTAATACATGGACGCATTGGTTAAGACGCTTCATGATTTTTCGGAAAAAAAAAGCTTTATTTATAAAGTACAATTTAAAACTTTACTTTCATGGAAATATATATTTATCTCTCGATAAATAAAGTAAGCAGACTCGTGCATTCTTCGTAATTTCCTTGCCGAATTACAGTGTTATATCCCCCATACCAATCTTCTGTCAATTACGTTTTCCCTGATTTATTAACAAATTTCGTTTTGTTGATTCCACGGGGTGGAAACACATGAAAACTTTTAATTTGTTCTGACCCATAAAACTATTTAGAGCAAAAAAAAAAAAAAAAAAAAAAAAACTGAACAGTAGATCTTACTTTCTCGCATATTCACCATGCTTTAAACGACTTCAACACAACGTATCCTACTTAGAGTACTTCCTGAAAATCCCGGCAGATGGCATATCGGTTAATTTTAATCGCGAATAGTATTGTCTAACATCTGGAAGGTGTTTTGTGTGAATGTTTCATAGCGGAAATTCAACCACTGACGCATAGCCCCACGAACCATTTCTGGTAAGGTTAGGTAGGGTCACAATAGGTTACAATAGTTAAAAATTGGTTTCGAAAAAATATGCGTAGCCCCACACACCATTCTCGCATAGCCCCACAAACCATTTGCGGAAACGTACGTTCGGTACCGTACGTCCTTCAGTTACACAAACACTTTTTTTAAAAAAAAAAATTGATCAAAAAAACGTGAATACACGTTAAAAAATTATCCGCGAAGCAGATAGGAAATTAGAAATGTCAAGAATTGACGAAACTCAGAAGTTATAGGTGTCCGAAGGATAGTAAACATTTACCTTAGAATCTATAAATTTTCCAAAAGTAATAAAAAAGAAAAGAAACTAAAGTAATTAATTTTGAAATAAAAATTACAATACATTACCTGCATGTAAATTCACATGTTATGCTTTCCTCTGGCAGAGATTGGACTTGATTCAGTGTGAGAAATATTTTTACAAACTTCTCAGATTGATCCCAAGCTGCAATGCAAAGTGAGGAGGGTTCTTAGCTATATTTTCACAATATGAGCTCTTATGAAAAAATAACATGTATTCTATACCTCCTGACAAAAAGACAATATCTATTTAACACATTGGGGTCTCACGACGGGCATAGCCCGCAGTGCACTTAAAGTCAATGTGGACGAACGACGGGCATAGCCCATCCTGCGGTATGCAATCGTTTTGCCGATTGAACGACGGGCTATGCTCGTACTTCGTCTCATGCGCGTGTTCATTCAAGCCCCTCTGTTGAAATTCCGACCGCTAGGTGACTCATGTGCTATTTTTATCTCGCACCTGCGACTGTTTGTTGTCGCGTTGATGTACTGTGCATTGTTTAGAATGGCATCGTTAGATCCAGACTGCATATCGGAAATTCTGGATTCTGCCTCAGAGTTTGAAGTTAGCGATGATTTTGATGATGCAGATGAATTTGAAGATTTGGAAGGTAGGTTATATTCGTAATAATTAATTGTTGATAATTTAAACAGTGTTGCAAACTCCAGTATTTTATGAATGAAGTGAGAAGAGGTAATTATTCATCTTGCCTCTTGCTTGATTCTCCTACATGCACTAATGTATTTTTAGTTTTCCATTTATTATTTTATATAGTGTATGTCAAATGAAAATTTATTTTATTTATTTAGCTTATTTATTTATTTGTTTAATTTTTAGATGACGCAGAACCAACTGATACATCGTCTGGTCCTGACCTGCAGCCACTTTTTCATACATAAGATAATTACTTGTAATTTGTAATTACTTTTTGTTATGTGCACATAAGAAGTATTCTTATGCAAGATTCAAAAGATGTATTGATATAGTTAATTATTGAAATTTCCAGATTACGAACTTAAAATATCTCTATATTAACATTTGTTACAATGTTGTACTTTTTTCTTCTTCACAAAACATTGCTGAAAAAAATAATAAAAAATGTCTGAAAATGAAAAGAAAATTTAACAATTTTTTGTTCATTGAAAAGAGGAAGTTTTGTAGTTTTAAGAAATATGTGGTAAATAAAAACAAATTAAAAACATTTTTTTTTATGATTTTTTTTAAAAACAACCTAAAACCGCAGACTAGAGGTAACAACGCTGTATTATGAGGCCAGACCCGAATGTGTTAACTCGCCATCATCACCAATGTATTGTATTGTTAATTCTTGACATAAATATGCATTTGTCATAAAATAACTGGTCCATCAAAGGTAAAACATCATCCTCGATGTGTACCATAGACAGTCAACTCAAATTACACCTGATTGCCCCATAAAAGCTTTTGGATTCTTATGGACTAACAACACTACACTTCTACCTACATGTGAATGGGAGTATTTAAATTCACCCCCTTCCTTTCCAATTACGGAATACTGGGTCACCTGTTACAATACAATAACTTTTAAATTAACCATTACTATAACAATGCATCCAATTTTTAAGTTTAATTTACTGCATGATTGGCAATAACACTTACCATAATTATTTAATTTCACATCATAAACTTTAGGAACTGTGGATGCTGCTGTAGAACCTGGCTTCTTCAAAGTGGAGTCACTTCTATCTGTCATGGAACTGCTGATTTCTGTCTCCAGTTTCCTTATTTCCAAGCTTAAGACATCTTTTACTTTTGGTCTCTCTGCAATTGCTAGCAACTTCTTCAATTCTTCTACATCCACCCTGAGCTGTTTCATACACACACAAAAAAAGGCCAAATCATTAAATAGCAATTCACTTGCCCCTGCAGGAGAAGTCATCAAGTTTATATGAAAATTCACAAGCAGGAATAGTCATATAATACAAATTTCTATACAGGCACCAAAAGCAAACAATATTAAGACTTCAATTTAAGCTACACAATACCCATTGCAAAAATTGGCACATTCAGAAGACTGTTTCTTTTGTTTTCAGTTTGTGGAAATGAGTTACAGCAAAGTAATGAATGATTTACAGGTAGTACAGTATTTGGTACTATTATCGTATGGGCAAAACACCTACGAATCATATATTTCGGACTTCTTTACATTGTTAACGTGTTGCGGAACATTTCTTAAGGCGAAATAATGCATTTCTAACTAAGATAATGTTTATTTTCTCTATTTACGAGTACTTACTGTTACTTGTTGTTTCGAATCTGTAACACATTATGGCCGTGATAGCATACTGGTTTAGGGGGCGTTCTGAGAGTGTTTTGTCGATTTATGCAGTGGTGCAACCTCGTTCACCGGAAAATATCTACTTTCGTGCCCCTATTTGAAATTATGCTAATACGTCGCATTTACGTGTAGAACTTGTGAAATAACCTTGCGATTTACCACGTTCATTGTCCATAAACAGCAATTCGGAACCATCTTCCTTTCGCAATTCGGAACCATCTTTCTTTCGCAATTCGTTAATGCTCTTCCTTTACGCACAACACTCTTGCAACCTTGAATATTGACGTCAGACGAGGAATGCCTACGTGGTTAGGTTAGGCCTGTTAGGTTAGGTTCCATTAGCATAAATACAAAGAAAAAATAATATTTTCGCTAAGAGACGCATTACCTTTGTATTGCCTAACATGAAAAAAAACTTTCCTGTGACGTCAGAACACAATGTTGCTACAGTGTTGTGCGATAAGTGACACCCATTCGGGTCGGAACCATCTTTCTTTCGTAATTCTCTTCCTTCCAACCTTGAATATTGACGTCATACGTGAGACGAGGAATGCCTACGTGGTTAGGTTAGGCCTGTTAGGTTAGGTTCCATTAGCATAAATACAAAGAAAAATTATAAAAAAACCTCTCTCCTGTGACGTCGGAATACAATGTTGTGCGATAAGTGACACCCATTCGGAAAAAATGGCTTGTTCCGAACTCGACAGGTGGTTCTAGTGAAAACACGGCGAGGCTGAAACACTGGCTACGGGGTTGCATCGTCTTAACACACGGAACATTGCACTCTCATGCAAAAAGCAAATGGCGTTAGGAGAAACAGCGTGTCGGACAGAGATTTTCGCAGAGAACAACACGCATTCACATTAAAATGGATCAAATCTACATTCAGGAACTTCCAAAACGCTCAAGAAAATGATTTCCGTAAGTACTTTCTCCTGGAAATTTCAAGGAATCCGTTTTGCCCATACGATAATGTTACCCAGTATTTGTCACCATCGATGGTGCCAACTCTGTGTGAGGAGCTGCATTTGTAAGATTATGTATTATGCTTTGTTCTCTACTCTGTTTTTGGTTAATTGTGGCAAGATTGAATGGTACCTGTATGATCTCGGGACAACACCTCTCACTCGTTTATTTAGTCATTTTTTACATTCGTACTTGCCTATTGTGCATTGCGGAACATTCTTTAAGGTGGGATTTTGCTTTTCTCATGAAAATAATTTCAATTTCGGACATTAACAGTAATTATTATTCTTCATTTTTTCGCTTCCGTAACACACAATATGGCAGGCACAGCTTGAGTAGCATCGTGGATCAGTGGGTATACAGTGTTTCCAAGCTTCGTAAACAAAAATACTCCAAAAACCATTCACATAAGGTTACGTTAGGCAAACAGTTAAAAATGCCCCACAAACCATTCACGGTAAAACTTCAGTATGGTCCCAACACCTCTCACTTGTTAACTTAATCATTTTTAACATTCGTACTTACCTATTCTGCATTGCGAAAGATTCTGCAAGGTGTTATTTTGCTTTTTTCATGAAAATAATTTCAACTTGTGACATGAGGAGTAATTATTGTTCTTCCTTTTTTGCGGTTCCATAAGACACAATATGGCGAGACAGCTCGACTAGCGTGGTAGATCATCCGTGGGTATGCAGTGTTTCCAACCTTGCCAACCAAAAAATCTCCACAAACCATTCATGGACAGCCCCACGAACCATGCACAGATAGCCACAATTCATGAATAGCCCCACAAACCATTCACGGATAGCCCCAAGTCATGAATAGCCCCACGAACGGTAACACTTTACTATACCGGAGACGGATTTCTTCAAATTTACAGGAGAAAGTACTTACGCAAATCATTTTCTGTAGCGTTGTTGATGTTCGGCAATATAGTTTTGATCCATTTTAATGCGAATCCATGTGGTTTTCTACGAAAATCTATTTCAGACGTGCTATTGCTGCTGCCGCCATTTGATTTCTGCACGAGAGCACAATACGCTCTCGTAGTGTCCGTATATGCTAAATTAAACGAAAGAGTGCTAATGGAATTTAACCTAGCAGGCCTAACCTAACCTAGTAGACATACCTCGTCCCCGTGATGGTCCATGGGGCTATTGTGAATTTTTGGGCTAACGTCAATGGTTTTTGGGGCTACCCATGGATGATTTTGAGGATGCGTCGTGAAGTTGTTGCCGGGTGTGCAACATGCCGTGGAATTTGTAATTCCGATGTTGTCCGTATATGCTAAATTGAACGAAAGGAGTGCTAATGGAACCTAACCTAACAGGCCTAACCTAACCTAGTAGGCATACCTCATCCCCGTGTTGGTTCGTGGGGCTATCGTATGTAAGAAATAGACATTATTTTCGTTAGAAATCCATTATTTCACCTAAAGAAATGTTCTGCAACGCAGAATAGTATGTTATCAATGTAAAAAATTGCGACATAAATCATTGATATGTGTCTCCGGTATAGTAAAGTAGTACCGAAAGAAAATACCTCCATGAACTTCTAAATGCTACAGAAACACATTTCCGTAAGTCCAAAGTTTTACACCATTCACGCATAGCCCCACAAACCATTGATTGTAAGGTTAGGTTAGGTTAGGCAAACAGTTAAAATTTTCAGTCTTAGTAATATCAGGAATGTATATTTAGTTTTTTCATCTTCTTGCAAAACAACGGCGTGGTTGGAAACACTGACAGGAGGTGTCCTGTTCACGTAGAGGAAGCAAAGAAAAGCAACGGTAATTGTGCGTCGGAGATATTCTTTTTCGTAAAAAACACACGAATTCCCGGTCAAACAGATTCAACGATGAAAGAAAATCTCACACTATACTTTATCTAATGTGTATAGAATGTTTTTCATGATAAAACAATCCATCAGAGTGCTGACTTAGAAGTGCGGGTACTTGAACAAAAAGTACTTTCATGGCCTAATTCCTCACAACTTAAAACACCCAGACTGTTTCTCTGACCTTCAAATCTAATTCACAATAAATTTTTAGTATTCTAAAACTAATAGTGTAACAAATGATGGCGCGCTTGTTCTAAGGTTGACAAAGTTATCCAGTAGTCCAACACTTTCTGCAAATTTTTTTGTGAAATCTAAAAATGTCCTCTTTTTGAGGTTTTGTCATCTGTACATTACACAAATTTTGTATAAAATTACTGACCTCATCAATTCGGTTTGCTGACATATCGAAGTATTTATGCACACCTGATATCAACAGTGATTCTTTTTGAACTATATGACAAGAAACGCAAATTGTGTACTATACAGTCACGCCAATGTCTTTAACACACGTACAAAGAAATAATTTCTCTCGAAATTTCGGGAACAAAATCGCATCACTGCATAGTTAGTTCCAAATGTCCTGCATTGTACATTTATAAACAATGTTGTCGTCACTGAAAAATATCAACATTTTCTTTTCATGAATAGTGCAAGTAGTTCACTATCATGAATATTGTTATAACGTTAATCAAATAACATATAATGTAAATTACATGCGTTACTATTCTGTTAAACTAAGGGTAGGGGCACGGTAAGGGACTGATCGTTTTAGAACTATCAAAGCTGCAGTCATTAACAATATTCTTTGTACAGCATTGCTGTGTGTGTGTGTGTGTGATCTTTACGGAATTCTATTAGAGAGAGAACGCAACGGTATCGTGTTGAATATTTAAAATGTATAGAATGTTACGAATCCTATTAGATTATCGTGGAGTTCTTGCATTTTTCTTAATTTGTAATAAGTGGTCTATCATCTAACCTAAGTTCACAGGGACCTTTCATCATTCGAAATAAACTGGACAAAACATTAAATCAGAGAATATGTGATATTTTCCTCGATTTATTTTGTAAATAAAATATGATAATTGTATAAAAAATTGCCTATAGTGTAATTTTGACATTTGGAAAATGAAGCATTTTCATGAGACTTATTTTGCAATGTTAAGGCAATGTTCTCGAAACGATTATCGTTATTCTTTTGTTCTCATGAAGCAGAAATCATAACCAAGGTGCCGAAAGAAAAGGTAAAAATGTTTGATATTAGGGATTATATCTTATTGGATGAGAGTATAATAAATCCAGAAGTATTGTTGTAACATGCATAGTTGTTGAGGAGTTTCTGGAACAGTATAAAATTTCTATTTATTCTGTAATTGTGTTAACTCTCACACTCTTCTATTGTTTGTGTAACGTAACTGACCAGACCTGTGCATTTTCTATAACAGGGGTTTCCAACTGGCGGCCCGCGAAGCCAGTTTGCAAAATGCATTAATTTTATGTATTTTTATTAAAATACGTTATATTTATGGATTTCCATATACAACTGGCGTTTCTAACAGATATCGCAGGTCATCTGAACGAACTGAATTTGAATCTTCAGGGAAGAAACCAGCTGGTGTCAGATTTAATGGGAAACATAAATGGGTTTCGTAATAAACTGAAGATTTTCAACGTTACTTTGGAGAGGAATAACTTGGTCCATTTTCCAAGCTGTCGGCGGCTAGCAGGAGATGAAGAAACACTGGATTTTTCTGAATTCAGTGTAAATATTGAAGAAATAATGGATGAGTGTGACTCCAGATTTAAAGATTTTGAAGAACTTAAAAGCAGCATCCAGGTATTTAGCAATCCTCTTGGCGTTAACATCGAAGAACCAACTTTAATTGTGTGATTTGCAAGGCGATGTGTTCCTTCAAACTAGGCAAGTAAAGGGGCCAGAGTTTTTCAAATACCTTTCAAAGGAACACTTTCCAAACCTACGTAGTTTTGGGCAAAGAATGACATCAATGTTCGGCAGCACATATACGTGTGAAAATGCTTTTTCTTCAATGAAGTTCATCAAGAACCGCTACAGAAGCCGACTGGCAGATTCTTCACTGCTTCATCTTCTGAGGCCGTGTCCGAAAGGTGCAAGACCGTACTTGAAGCGAGCATCCTCCGAGTGTGGTCTTGGAGTGCAGTCTTCAAGTCGTGGACTGGAAGTGTTGTCTTTCGAATTGCACTTCGACTGCAGCGCCAAATACGATCAGGAGATAAAACTGAGTACTCGTTGTTTTCCTCGCCATTTAAAAACTTGTTTTTCACAATAGAAATCACATGGCATCTTCAATACATTTCCACACATTAGAAGAACTATAACCAACACTTGCTGGCCATTAATGTATATCTATCTGTGCTGCTGGCTTTCTACCTCCGTGATTTTAAACAAATGAACAACGAGTGTGGAAACCACGTGACCTAGTCACCAACCATCTGTACTGCATGCTGTGTACTTGTGTCCTTCTGTTCTTGGCACTTTCGAACTGTACTAGGTGACATCACTTCCGCCAAGACCATACTTCAAGTCTGCACTTTGTACCTTTTGGACAAAGCCCGAGACTTTCAAATACAGAAATTCAAGTGGACATTCCAACTTTAATAGAAGAAGCAGATCGGCCTCAATTTTCACATTGAACACTTACTATGAAGGATTCTTATTTGTATGGTGTGTTTTTCATTTCTTTCAATTCATCCGTAAGTATTGGGTTTTTGTGAAATATATTGTAATTATACAATTTTGATTTGTGATTCCATAGTTTTGGCCGCGGTGGCTGTCGGTAACGCGTCTGACTACCATGCTAAAGGTCCCGGGTTCGATCCCCGGCCGGTTCAAATCCGGAAACTTTTCTAACGATGGAAGCGGCCCCGGCACGCACCCAGCGTCAAATAACATGGGTAACTGGGGAAACCCTGGGGGGTAAACGTGGTCAGGGGCATGATGCTGATCACATCACCCCCACTCACGACCGGATCAAGAAAGTGTGGGGCGTTACCCCCACACCCCCTATACGCCTTCATGGCGTGGTGCTATGCACAGGGGAGCACTTTACCTTTTTTTTTATTCCATAGTTTTTATTGCCTCAGTTTAGAAATTTAGGTCATGCGAAAGTACTACATTTTCAGTTCAGTACTTACAATTTTTGTAATTTTTAATCCCCCCCAAGAAAAAAAATGTGGCCCGCAAATCAACTGCTGCATATAATTTTGGCCCTCACATCTTTTGAAGTTGGAAACCACTGTTCTATCAAATAGATTTGGTAAATGTCTGTTATATCGGAGACATTAAAATCTGATATTTTGTGTTACGGATGGTTTGTACTTACCAATTGTGTATTGCGGAACATAGTTGAAGGTGCCATTATGCTTTTTACATGAAAATAACTTCGATTTTTCACATTAGGAGTAATTCTTTTGGTTCCTTTCTTCCGTAGCGGAACATACAATATGGTGCGCACAGCTGTGGATCATCGTGCGTCGTTCTTGTGTTTTGTCGATTTTGAGTGGGTATGCAGTGTTTCCACCTTCTTAACTGAAAAATACCTAATTTCGTGTTCATTATGTCATCTCAAACCATTGACGGATAGCCCCAAAAACCATTGACGGATAGCCCCAAAAACCATTCACGATAGCCCCATGAACCATTGACGGATAGCCCCATAAACCATTCACGATAACCCCACGAACCATTGACGGATAGCCCCAAAGACCATTCAAGTTAGTCCTACGAACCATTTCCGGCAAGGTTAGGTTAAGTAAGCATAGTTAAAAAAAATTTATCTTAAAAAAAGGCACGTTTGGAAACACTGGCGAGACCATGTGACTTTCAATGCTCGCGCCATCTGCAGGTACATAAAGGAAACAACGGCATAATGTTGTCGCTTTGCACAAAATGCAAGTGTATTATATCAAAAATGCTTATTTCTTGTTGTGCAGCTTTCTAGGGTGAGAAAGTACCTCCACGAACTTTCAAAATGCTACAGAAACCCATTTCCGTAAGTAGATTCTTCTGTAAAAATGAAGAAATGTGTCTCCGATATAAGAGACATTTACCATAGAATTTTTTTTTACTTCGTTGAAGTTAACTCATTTTTACATATGTTCTGAACAAAATCTGACCAAGAATTGAGCAACAGAAATACAAATTACGACAAAAGAAAAAATGATTTAAAAAAACGACTCTGTAAGATGTGGCATTTCCTGTCTTTTTCAAAGAAAAAAAATACATTGGTGGTAAAAATTTACTATTCCACATACACCTGTAACTTCTTTGTTTAGTCACTTTTAACATTAGTACTTACCTATTTGTTTCGTGGAACATTCTTTAAGGTGTATTCACTTTTTTTTGATGAAAGTAATGTCAATTTTCCACATTACAAGTACTTCTTTATTTGCGTTGTCTCGCTTGCGTATGACACACTATAGCGCGTACACCTTCATAGATAATCGTGCGTCATGCTTGTGGTTTGTCGATTTCCATTCGGCATCCAGTGTTTCCAACCTTCATAACCCAAAAAAACATTCGTGAAGAAAGCTGATGTAATTTAATTTTATTTTTCACATTTTTTTTACTTCGCATTGTTTTGTGAACAAAATTTTAACTATGCTTGCCTAACCTAACCTTGCCGGAAATGGTTCATGGGGCTATCCGTCAATGGTTTGTGGGTCTCCCGGTATGAATTTCACCACGCATCCACGACACGTCGAGTTTGTATTTTTTATTGGAAACACTGCATCCCAATGAACATCAACAAAAAACAAGGACGACGCATGATGATCTCCGAAGGTATACATGCTAAAGACTATTTTCCGTCGGAGAATTAATTTTCAACAAAAAACATGAATTTCATCTATGATACATTCCCACATGACAGAAAACACCTTCCAGGTGTTAGACAATGCTACAGGAACTTATTACCGTAAGTAGTTTCGGGTCGGGTACCCTATTCTACACCCTCGAATTTTGAATTTTTTTTTTTGTCATTATGAACATTATTTGATCCTATTTGTGAATAAAAAAAATTTGGAGCGCGGAAAGAAGTATTTACGACTGTACAGCCGTTTAAAGTTGAAATTTTTAATTTCATAAAAAAACGTAAGTTTCGTAGCACGTAGATCTAAAAAATTACTTTCTGCGATATTTAGAAACATCGTTTATTATGAAGAACTAATTTTTGTAACGAGAATATTTGAAATGTGCGAAAAATTGAGGGTGTAGAAAAGGGTACCCGAGCCGTAGTTTCTTGTGTAAAAATGAAGAAATCTGTTTGTGGAATAGTAAATTAGTACTGAAAAAACAATTTAAAAGAATGAGGACAAGATTTGAAGAGAACTCATATAAAATGCAGCATTTTAAATATACATATAATCCTGTTCATTATATATTTTTGTTTTATTTTTATTGTTAATGTTCATAACATACATAATTTAAAATAAAAATGGGCCGTCAACCCATTGTACTCCCTTGAGAATTACGTCGATTTTTTTTAATAGACAGATTTCAACGTTTTACGTAATATAAAAGTGGTTCCAGCATTAGGAAACCACAAATAACGATACTTGATCGCAAAGTATGACCCGCTTAAGCACAAGAAACTCCTATTCCGGACTACTATTATCGCTCATTTTTCCCGTAAAAAATTCCCAAACAGCAGCTAAACTAACATTCCTGGTGTATCGTGACATTACTACTACCCCAAATTTTAACTATGTTTGCCTAACCTAACCGTGCATGGTTTGTGGGGCTACCCATGAATGGTTTGTGGGGCTATCCATGAATGGTTTGTGGGGCTACCCGTGCATGATGTCAGCGCCAGATATTAACGGGGAATGTCGACCCACTGTACCCCCTCGAGAATTATGTCGATTTTTTTTTATGCTCACTGCCGTATTTTTAACTTCATCCACACATTCCTGCAATATCGTCCATTTCATGTGACACATTTCTTTTTTCCGGTCACTAAACCATCCTCCTGCAACTCACAGATATACACCTCCGGCTCCTGGCCGAAGAATACACGATGCTGAAAATGATGATACACCACTACACAATATGCATTTTCAATTAATAGCACTAACCACTCTAAAAACGCACGCCCACCTTGCAAACAAAATCCCAGTACCATGTAACATGAACTGAAACATCGTCTGCAGTAAATCTCGCACGACCTGACATAACACCAGGATTGCCAACTTGCATTCTCAGATATTTCCAACACAGCTCAAAGTTATAAAACACAACTAACGTAACAACATGTTCCTTCATATTACATGCAGATGGCAACAATGAAAATGACGTCATAAATAGTCCCATCAAAAAACTCATTATTCCACTATAATACATCTCCTAAAGCTGAAAACAACACGAATCGTTTGTATAGAACATAATCTTCATAAATGACACAAAAATCATCACCGTATCGCGGGGAGACGGATCGCTGACGATACCAATTAAAATTACGAGAGAATATGAATTTATAAACTAACATTTTGGAGATCAAATGCTTTTGTTTTTTTGAGGCGCACACATTTTTTTCTATTAGGAAGTAACATTAATAAACATTTTCTTTTCATGCAAACTGGTAGTGAAAATTTTGTATTAATGTAGAATATATATTTATATTAGAAGAATCTGCAAAGAACAGAAAACTGTTTTTAACAAATGCAGGAACAATTTTAATCACTTGTTTTGACACTACAATTCTACCCAATTAATCAAATATTATTTTGAATATCAATAATCGTAATGTTAAATTAAATCATATTAATCGCAGTAAACACTGAAACTTGAAGAACAAAGTGTATGAGAAAACATTCTACAACTGAATCATACTTATGTAAAAAGAGCTGCGATTTTACCATGATGCAGTCCAAACAAGCAGTTTTCACTGAACATCATAGGCATTACTGTATGCTCTAATAAAGAAGGTATTTAATCCTATCTTAGAGTAAATATTTTAAAAGAACCAGTGTATTTATTTTCTTCAGAAAAAAGAAAAAGGAAATCCCACATTTTATATTTTTTTATAACTTGTATTTCTGTTACTTAATTCTTGCTCAGATTTTGTTCAGAACACATGTAAAAATGAGTTAAATTCAACAAATAAATTAAAAGGAAAGAAACAATTTCTCTATATTATAAACTTTAGTATAAAGAATTAAATTGCTTGAACCTTCTACTGATATCAGTGAGGAAGCTCTAGAATTTTCCACATCAACCCATCTCTCTCCAGGTATGCCACTTGTTTTTTCTTTACCTGTGCCTCTAAGTTGAGGTGTTGGGTACCCAACAAAGTTTTCTGTAATCTCGAACCCCTGTCTAGCAAGTTATGAAGACAAAATCTTTCTCAAATTACAATAGAATGTGCAGTTTATACATAAGTTAGCTTTGACAAATTATCTAATACTTCTTTCCGAGTTAACAAATATTTGTACATTGATAAGTATAAAATTTAAACATTCCGCCATTCAGTTTCATACATAAACATCTTTCTAATTTTTAATTGGTTTTCATTCAATTACTTCATAATATTTAGTACATCGGAACAATCAACTCTAGTCTTTTCATCATAACATATCTTTTAGTTTTCAACTTTTAAACTTTTCACCGTATACATTTTTTTCTTTCCTTTTTTCAAATGGATTTAACAAATTTATCAAATAAAGCAAGGGCGTAACAAATTGTAAACCATACCTAAAAGTAAGTAAGTGACTGATCAGAACTGGCCTGCAGTTTTTCAATGAAGTCGCAACCAATGGCATGTGTAACCTCAAAATCGAACCTGAGACCCCTTGATTGGAACATAACAGCTTTGTTCAAGTTTGGAGTAGGTCAACCAGAACACACTTTATCTTGAGTTTCCCTTCACTGGAAAGATGTTTGTTTATGTTAATTATATCCATTTCTAGCAGTCATTACCTGCACAGACAGCAACACTTACACTGCATCAAAAATGATGTAAGCTAATCATTAGGGATCGGAAGCTGATGACCTAAAATATGTCAAAAGATGACCTATAGAATGATCTTAAAATTATTGAAAAATAACCTAAAAATCGTAAAGAAAATTACCCAGAAATATTTTTTCTCTCTCAAAATGAAAGTTTGATTTTTTTCATAAATGACAAGACAGTAGTTGAATAATTCAATAAAGCCCGTTGTTTGGTGGTTTAAACTACTGAAGCAATTAAGTGCTAATGTAGTTTTCTTTATTTTTTTACTTCAAGGTTACATAAAATATACCTCAAGATTTTTCTCTATAAATCATTCATCTCTTTTCATAGCAGACCTTCCACAATTCTGTGTCGGCCAGCATCTGAAAATATAGTTGCTTTTCTTGTACATGAGCATAATTTTTTTTTTAAATATTGTGACTCATTTTACTTGAAAACTACAGATCAAAGCAAGGTAACCTCAATGTACGCTTTACACAACATATTTTAATAAATTGCCAAACATTTCAATTAAGAATAATATTTTCCTTTTTCATTGACCGTATTTTTGATTGATGGCAAACTTGCTAAAAGGACCACATTTCAATTAAGAATAATATTTTCCTTTTTCATTGACCGTATTTTCGATTGATGGCAAACTTGCTAAAAGGACCACGTCAGGAAATTTAAATATGTAAGTTTTGCTATACTAAACGCAACTCCAACTGGCAGCTGGGAAACAGCGATCAGTTGAATTTTCTTCGACTGAGGTCGGGCATTTTTGAGTCGCAAGGTACCGAACGTTGTTCGCGGGTCAAGACAAATGAGCGTTGGGTATATCACATGTTGTCAAATATACTGTAAAGCGAGAACGAGTTGTCTCGGTCAGCACCAGTAATCAGCAGGTTCAACTGCACGCGTGGTTCTGCACGATGAAGTTTCCGGAAGGACCACCCACAGGTCGGAATGCAAGGCGGACACACAGTCATATAAAGACAACTGGCAAAAACAGAAATACGCTTGGCAATGTTGCTTCGGGAGAACGATGTGATCCCTTCAGCTTTTACTTCGCAATGGGTTTGTTGACACCCGTCGGACCACACGCCCCATAAAATGATTGGGGGACAGGATGTGCCAGAAATAGCCATCAAGGTCAACCACCAGTTGGAGTTGCGTTCAGTATAGTAAATGCATTTCAAATTCACGAAGCAGCGAGGGAGAAGAAAATAAACCTCAAAAATGAAGAAAAATGCAACAAAAAGTACTGAAAAATTACCTAAAAGCCATAAAGGCTGAAAAATACAAAATAAAAAACAGTGTTTTCTGGTTCTAACTGGAGGGAAACAGACTGATACCAGGCTTAACATTGTTTTTAAGGGTCAGAAAAAAGATGATGTTACATCTACTTCCAAGCCCTACTAATCATAGTTCAGCCCTCGATTCACTGAATGCATCATCTAGTACTTTTCAACAAGTATCCAAGCACTTCAAAAACTAACAAATTTGACACAATGAGAGGATTATTCACATATTCCTTTCTTCTTGTCTAAGGTTCCACCCTTTACTTTTGTTTACCTGCAGTGATTTGATATGTAACGTTTCAATTTCAAACTTGAAGCCCACAGGGCAATACTAAGGGAGAATTCAGCAAGGACTGTGCATTCTGCTGCAACACGTGAACTGCACATGTCTGCTTTTTGTATATTAAGTTTCAACAGTATCTGTTCGTTCGTATTTTGCTCTGTACCCACCTTGAGCTTCTGCCTGCCACCCCATGCTTTCACTATGGCAGTAGTAGTTCTGTGGGGATATACATGAGAAACTGCAACATCGTGGCTGACTCGCGGTTTCTATTTCTCAGCAAAACAATTCAATGTGTTAAGGCCACAAATACATTACTTATTATGCAGCAATTTTAACCAAAAATTACAAAAAAGGTAAAGACATTGTTTATTGTTCATTCTTGAATTGAATACCGTACATTACTGGAGGTTGGTTTACAGCAGAACACCAGGTAACATGGGAGAATACACTACTGATATACAACCTTCCACATTCTTAGTGGAAGTGCATTATAGTCAACAGGAATAAAGTAGAAAAAAGTAGTATGTTTCATTGTAATATTGGTTATCATTTGTAAAAATTCCACCTTGACCCATCTCTAATGTATGAATTAACCAAGTATCGTAATTGCAGATTATGCTGCGACGACGTTGTGCATTGCTCTCTCTAACATCACTGCTTATCATTGTTCTGACTGCAAATGTATATTTTGTGTACGTGATAATTGAAGACAAGCCTCCACCAGTGGAAACAACTGTAATTCACCGAACAGGGGTAAGTAAAAGTGAATGTCTAACCAACACACATCTTCCAGTTCTCTCTGAATTAATAATTACAGATGTTTAATAGTTGTGTTGATCAATATTGTTATATTGGAGCAATTGAGTCAAATCAAGCCGGGGGAAAGAATATTCTTAATAGGTCCTTGTTGCTTCTCCTTTTATATTCTGATGGTTCCATTAAATATATATATAAATATTTTTGTAACTTCTCATTCAGCAGTGAATATTTAGACACTGTAGTAAGAATCAGTAACTGCTTGCCATTGTCATCATTTTTTCTCTTCTTTCTCTTCGGTGTTGCCAGTCTAATGTTTTCTTATCAACTGTCTAATATGATTTATATATTACAGAATAGTTGTTGATCGTAACTATCGCTTCTTTGAATGTTTATGCACTTTTTTTTGTTGTTGAAATATGACAATAATATTTGGCTATCTCAAGATCTTCAGAATTGTTCTATACTGTATATCATTTTCATTGATTTCTTCCAAATTTCAAGATTGCATGTTCTTAAATTGTACATAATTCTCTGAATGTTAGTGACAATGGTTTTACATTAGCACACAATGTTAATTGGATTGTCTAGAACTTTTAACCATTCTTATTCTAACACTACATTTCAAAAGAACACTTCTTCTCTCATCTTCAGTTGAACAAATTTTTTTTTTTCCAGTGGTGGGAATCAAACAAGAGAAATTTGTTCACCTGAAGATGAGAGAAGTGTTCTCTCAAAATGTGGTGTTGGAATAAGAATGGTTAAAAGTACTAGACAATGGATAATGTCCAGTTAACATTGCATGCTAAAATTCTACATGAACAACAAAACAACACCTATCATTTATAGGCATTCAGTCTGAATTTAATTGAAATTTCTACAAAGTGAGAGAACCCACATTGAGGCTGGGCTATAATGGAGGTGAAGAAGGTAGAATGGGAGTATTTATGAAATATTGTATATTCAAGTGCAATATAAAATGTGAGAATAATTGCTGTGCCACTGGCAACACTGCAATGAGAAAGGGAAGAAGATAAGTAGTTAATGGGGGAAGAGGCTTCACTTTGAGTCATCAATTCTGGAATGACAGATCCTAGTAAAAAATTTCATGTTGTGTATTTCTTTTTAATGGTGTATACTTGCATTTTTGTCAAAATACATAACTGAAATGTGCTGCAAGTATCAATGCTTAACTTTTACACATATTAACCATACATCCTGGTAATGACAGGCATAATATAAAACAGCCTAATATAAGATTAAAATAGTGTTAGATTTTAGAATGTGAAATTATAGGACTTGTTTATGTAATATATATAACCAATTGTTTTGAAGTATCGTATGTATTAATTTATAAAATTCAGCAACTCGGAAATAATTTCAGATACAAGCTAAAGTGGACAGTTTGTTTTATTTGCTCATGAAGATATATTATTGTGAAGTACAGTGTTCTAAGTGGTACTATTTTCTATTTACATATTCAGTTTTTTTCCAGTTATGTGTATCTTTTCTCATTTGGGGAATTATGAATGATAGAGTGATGTATTTAAAACCTCGCATATTAGCTATTGAGCTCATGGGCATGAGAAAAAAAGCAATGTATGAAGGTTCCAGAGAAAATTGCATTAATGTGGCACCACCACTTTCATTTTCAGTCAAGACACAGCAAGCAAACATATGATTCACCATCAAAGAGGAAAACCAGTTCATCTCAGCCATCCCCAAAGCCAATCATACATAAAAATGCAACCATTTTGGCTTCAAAGAAGGTCCAGCAAAAGCTACAGGACCTGTCTGCAGGCTACCACCGCATAAAGATTGCTTACAAGGGTATTGTGGAGAGCATCATCAATGACTTGAAACCTTCTGTTGCTATGAGTCCAAAGCTCTGGGCTGTTGCAGAAAAGGTAAAGATATATTTTATCTTTCTTGTGCATGTGGGTGTATAAAAGAAGGATTTTTGGGGAAAGAGATTTAATGCATGTATGAGTACAGGTGCCTGATAGAATGGCTGTCCTTAAAAGAAAGGATTTTCTGTTGCCAATGAAATTCAACGATTGTAAATGCTGATCGCTGTGGCAGAGTGGTTAGCACACACTCACACACCAATGGTCTGGGGTTTGAATCCAGGCATGAGCATGGGTGTTGTTTGTGAATATCCTTTCATCAATGTCATCATATCACTCATCTTCATCTTCGCGATTAGCCAAAAGTGGCAGAAAAATGATGTAAAGCAAATCAATCAAATTGGAATTTAGGGATGTATAGCATATTATAAACACACACTCCTCATTATTTAATGTATGGCATTGTATTGTACACACTTGCATAAAAGAAAAAGTACACTGACCGAAACTACCTGTTTTCAACAAGGTAATTCTCACTTACACATTTTACTAGCATATTACCCCCAATGTTGTGACTCTTCCTTGGCCAACTAGGTCTCCAGACTTGTTACCAATTAAACATGTGTAAAAAATGTTGGGTTGCCGACCATAGGTAGTTAGAGCACTTTTTGGTAATAATAAGATGAGATATAAGTTAGACTGTTTAGTAGGGTTAGACAACAGAGATGAATGAGGAAAGTTGGTGGCCAAGGAATGCATCAGCTACCTCTGCTTCCAGGCTGTGGCACTATCTAATATACCTAACCAAAAAGGGGCCTGGCTTGGGGCAACCTATGCTTATATAGTAGCCAGTTTCACATAGTCACCACTTCTATGTAATGTAAAATTCTCCTGTGCAAGTCCATTGTCGCCTTGTAATCAAGAGGTCCTGGGTTCGATACCTAGTGGAGGCACATAGTGGTTCGGATCCCACTTTAAACTGTAGGTCCAGTCCCAATTAGCCTTACTGTGCATAAAGTGGACTTGAAACACCAACTCAGTCAATCCTGTGCAAGTCAGAACATTCCAAGAGATGGAGGCACCGAATGTGAAGCACATCAGGAAGCAAACGCTCTTCACTTAGCCATCTACACCACCATGGAATCTGACTTATCTAGAACAACAACTGTTTGAACAGACTGTCACAGAATGATGGAAGAGTTCCTAAAGACTCATTGTTAAATCATATCCCTCTATATATTGATGCAAGTGGTGGAGCCACAAGGTACTTGGAGAAGACATTTATAGAAAGCCATTAAGCAATAAACAGCTGTATTGCTCTGACATTTATCCACTACAATTTTAGGTCTGTAGTTTCATTATATTGCACTATTTTTTTCTAACACTATTTCTCAATTTTAGAACATAATTTTCATATTTTAGCAGATAATTATTATTTTCCAAATTTTTAGCAATTGAAAATCTGGAAATTTTGATTTCAAGTTTAATCAGATACAATGTCAATACTCTTTAGGAGTTTGGACATCCCATGTAGTATTGAAGATACCGACCTACAATTTCCAAATATCCTGTCAATTATGTAATTTTATTAATTTTGTTTGTTTGAGTTAGTTTTTAGGTTCATTTTATGCACTGAAAGGCTAATTGGGACTGGACCTATAGTTTAAGGTAGGATCCAAACCACTTCCAAACTATTGAACCCGGTTATAAATTTTGGGCAGAAGAAATTATTCTGTAGTACAGTGGCAACCTATTTTATTGCTTTTGAAATGGTGCAGTTGCAGTGTAATACAAATGTTAATTTCTTTCAATTGCAGTGGGTGAATCCACGCTCATTGGTTCCTTCCCGAGCTCCTCTCCTGGGTAGTGTACTTCAGACTCTTTGCTCATCGAAAATTGTAAAGGCAGAAAATGGAGGCAGAGGAACGCAGCTGAAGATTGTGCTCACTCTGGAAGGCAATCAGAAGGCTGTCTTCAAACCACAATGGTAAGGATGTGCTGGTGGTAGTGTTGTGAATTGCTAGCATGCTGCATTGAGGTTGGTCATGTGTTGATTTTGCATGAAGTGGAAGAAAATACATAATGCATGTTTTACATGGTAAAAGTTCCATCCCCATCCTAGATGCCAAAACTTGTGTTAATGAAAGGCGAGGGTCTTGGAAATTAATGACAAAAAAAGAAAAAAAAATGGAAATATAGAACTTTACCATGCATTACTTTCATTGCATTTACCCAGTGCACCATGGATAATGCATGTTGTTTCAGGAGAACATTTGCTGTGGCAAGTACTTGGTTGGTTGGTTGATGTGCTTTATTTATTGTGAAGATGAGGATGATTTGTGATAGGATGGGATTGATGAAAGGATAATCACAAACACAACACAAGTCTCACGGAAATGATGCTGACATTTGGGTGCCACCTCAGGTCATCTCTACACCCCTCTCAGCCAATGAGGCAACGATAATAACTCACAAGAAAGATACATGTGGAGAGTGTGAAAATGTAGACGCCATGATGCAATTTGGCCACTACAAATATAAATTTGTGTTAATAAAGCTTACTTTTTTTTCACTGAAAATTCTCACCACCTTTTCAACAATCTTTTATTGTTTGTTATAAGCAAGATTTTCGTCTAACCTCCTCAAGAAGCTACATGAGAGGATGGAAGCTGATTGGTTGATTTGGTTTATTTTACTTCACTTTTCTGCCAATTTTGGCTACTCACGAAGATGAAACTGAATGACAATATAATGAATTTGACGAAGGGAGACTCACAAAGAACATAAATGTCCTTGCTGGGATTCGAAACCAGGGCCCCTAGCATCGTAGTACACCATTCTAATCACCACCATGGAGGTTGGCAAGAGGATGAAAGCTTAAAAGTACATGCCAGAAGAAGTGATCGTTAACTGTGTGAATGGTCACTGTATATTGTTTTACACATTGCATGGGATCATGAATTTAAGTAACGGGATGTTTCATGTGAATTAATTACTTTCACATATTTTCTTTCCGACTTCAGGTATTCCCGTAATGAAATAATTCAAGGGCCTGTGTATGCCGGGAAGGACCGTCACAATGCAGAGGTGGCTGCGTTTCATCTGGGCCTCCTCCTGGGGTTGCAAAGGACCCCTCTGGTTGTCGGAAGAAAGATAAACTTACGCCGGGAAGTGATGCCAGTTGCTGAAGCTGATTTGCTGGACACATTTTATCAAGAAGGTAACTTACACCTTTTTTTAAAAAAAAAAATAACATTGTATAAACACTAGAGATAGGAACGTTTAATTTGAAAATGGCATATTATTGTTTTTGTTTAAGAGTTAACTATTTTTATAAATAGCCTGTAACTTGGTTGCAAGAGTTTCTGGTTTTGGTTGAGTTTTAAGTCCACTTGATGTATAGAAAGGCTAACAGTAACTGGATCTACAGTTTGGAGTATGGTCCAAACTGCTATGTGCTTGCACCTTGTTACAAACAGTATTTGTTTTTCTGTTTCTTTTTGTGTTTGTGTATGAGAGCCAATAAGATTTGAACTTTCAGCCCTCCCCCATGCGACGAGGGAGGAAGTATAAATATGACCTCTGGCAGAGGACAGACAGAGAGTGATGAACCGGAGCAGAAGGGGGAGTGATCTTCGGTGTCCGGTGGCCTCCCATGAGAAAGAGCATCCCGAGGCAGTTCTGCCGATGCTTAGCTTCCACTTGGCAGTTCTGCCGTGGGGCTCAAGTTAGAGGAATGTAAATAATGTAAATTAGAGAATTATTGGAAGAATCCGAGCCTTGTTTTGTTGAATTGTAAATAAATGTATAAAGCCCATTTCTGTGAGTTTTCAGCCATCACCCTGTCTGTGATTGTTTCTTTGGTTCCGAGTGCTCTGGTGAGGAACGGGATGGGAACCCAGGACTAACGAGCCTATTTAGTTGTTTATTTGGGTTTTTCCTGCCAGAAGCGGCCCGGTAAGGGTGGAGTGTTGCAGAACAACCTGGTATTGAACACAGGACCCTTTGATTACAACGCAATGACATAAGCACTACGCCATTCAATTTGAGAGACCCTGTCTTTCTTTCTTTTTTTTTTATTCTTGTAAGTATAATACATATATTCATATATACTGTTTTCTGAGTGAATTTCGAAATACATTTTATGTGACTATACCCATATGTATCTGGCCCCTATTTTACAATCAATTATTTTATGACATTTACTTAATTATAAAAGAATTTACCAAGATTTATTTTATTACTTTGCAGTACAAAGTGGTGGTTGTGTAAACATTGATATCAAAGTTTGTTCTCAATTTTTTTCATTTTTGACCATATTAAAAATAAACTTATATTTGCTTAAAAGTTGGGGAAAATACAAAGTAAGAAAATACTATGAAATTGTCAACTAATTTATAATATTTGAACACACATTTAGACATATTTATTTCTCTCTTAGTTTATGGTTATTACAAATACACAAACACAATTTCTGATGCAACATTTCAGAACACATGCTCCCTACATCAGACATTTATTTGTAGTTTGACTAATTCAACTGGACAGTGTGTTCTCCCAAAACATAACTAACTAACTAACTGTCTAGCCTTCTTGAACCCGAAGGTTCATGGCTGCAGCAACACAGGCCTTCCATCTGTCCCTATCCTGAGCAAGATCTATATACTCTTTTCCATCCGTACCAATTTCATTCAGGTTCATCTCAACATTATCCATCCATCTTCATCTTGGTCTATTTACTGGTCTGTTACCATCAGGTTTCCCAACAAGAATCCTGTAAACTCCTTTTTCCTCTCCCATTTGTGCCACATGGTCTGGCCACCTAAGTCTTCTTGATTTAATCACTCTAATAATATCTGGACATGAATACAAATTATGTACTTCCAAATTATGTAACCTTCTCCACTCACCTGTCTCCTCATCCCTTTTAAGCCCAAATATTTTCCTAAGGATCTTATTTTCTAATACTCTTACTTTATGTTCTTCTTTCAATGTAAGGGATCAAGTTTCGCATCCATTTAATATTACAGGCAAATTTACTGTTATGCATTTCCTGAATTAAGTCTGCTTTTTATTTCCTCTTTAATATCATTTTCAGTTGTTAGTATTACTCCTAAGTACTTGAATTTGGAAACTGGTTCAAACGATTTGTTATCAGTAATTAGATTTTGATTATTACCTAACACTTGGTTTTGGCCTGTAAGCATATACGTATTTAGTTTACTCTTTGCTAACTTCCAAACTTATCTCTTTAGCTGCTTTGAAAAATATTTTAACATTTTTCTCAATTGCATTTACATCATCCCCCAGTAAGTCTACATCATCTGCATATTCTAACAGCTGAGTCACACCATTTAATTTTAGTCCTTCGTTAGTTTCTTTTACCTTCCTAACAGCGTATTCTAAGGTAAAATTAGTTTCTTTTACCTTCCTAACAGCATATTCTAAAGCAAAATTAAAGAGCAATGGAGATAATGCATCTCCTTGTTTTAACCCATCATGTATTTTATTTGTCAGACATATTAATATCCACACGTATTTTACTTTCTGTTTCACTGGTGCATACTTTTAGCTAATTAACAAGCTTCTTAGATATTCCAAACTCTACTAATATATTATATAATTTATCTCTTTTGACTGAATCATAGGCTTTTTTGTAAAATCAATGAATAGCTGATGGACATTTTGATTATATATTCCCATTTTTTCTCGTGTTTTTGTCTGATGTGAAAAAATTGATTGGTTGTTGATCTGTAACGTTTAAATCCACATTGATAATCACATGTAATTTCATTAGCATATGGGGTTAGTCTTGCTAAAATAATGTTAGATAGTATTTTATATGTTGTTGAGAGTTGAGAAATTCCACGGTAATTATTGCATTTCATTTTATCAACTTTTTTAAGCACATGAACAATTATGGATTCTTTCCACTGTTGAGGGATTTCTTCTTTATTCCATATTAAACAAATTATTTTATGAATTTGACATATTAATGAATTCCCACCATATTTAATTAACTCAGCTGGTATTAAATCAGTGCCAGGTGCTTTGTTATTCTTTAACATTTTTAGTAGCATCTTTAACTTCAGTCAAGTTAGGTTCTGGAACTAAAGGTTCTGCTGTATGAACTTCATTTACTTCTGATCTATCTCCTACGTGAACATTTAAAAGGTCATTAAAGTAGTTCTTCCATCTATTTAAAATATCACTTGGGACAGCCAAAAAATTGCCATTTTTATCTTTTATCAAGTTTACTTTAGGTTGCCACCCCTTTCTAAATTCATTTACACCTTTATATAAATCTCTGATATTTTTATATTTGCTGTTTGTTTCAGTTTCGTTAATTTTACTTTTCAAGTAATCTCTTTTTTTACTTTTAAATTTGCAGTTAACTTCTCACTTTATTCTATTATAATTGCTTAAATTTGTATCATCAGAGTTATTTAACCACCTAAGTCTAGCCTGATTTCTTATTTCTATTAGATTATGACATTCATTATCAAACCATGGCTTACTTTTTCTCGGTTTATGGTATCCTATACTTTCTTTAGCTGCTGATTCAATTGCATTACGTATGTGCTCCCAATTCTTATTTACGTCTGTTTCATTTATATTTTCATCATCATTTAAATCCTGCAAAATATCGAATCTATTTGACAGTTTAATTTGGTAATCTTTCTTAATTCTATCATCAGCAAATTTTCCTGTATTAAATTTTAGAGTTTTTAGATTTTGTTGCTTATGCTTTATCACCGAGAGTCTTTCTCTTAATTTAGCAATTACTAAATAATGGTCACTAGCACAGTCAGCACCTCTATGTGAACGAACATCAGTTATATTAGTATGCCTTCTTTTATCAATGAGAATATGATCTATCTGATTATGAGTTTTACCATTTGGAGAAGACCAGGTCTATTTATGGATATCTTTATGTTTTAAAGTGGTACTTTTCACAACTAAATTCTTTGAGGTTGCAAAAGTAATTAATCTTATACCATTATTATTACTTAATTCATGAAGACTTTCTTTACCAATAGTAGGTTTAAATGCCTCCTCTTTGCCAATCTGTACATTACAGTCACCTAACAGAATTTTCATATCATACTGGGAAAATTTATCAAAGACCTGTTGTAACTTTGCATAAAAATCATCTTTAGTATTATCATCTTTATCTTCCATTGGTGCATGAATGTTTATTAAAATAATTTTGCACCACCTACCTTGCAAAACTGCATATGATATCCTATCATTAATAAATTCTACTGTTTTAAGGGCTGAGATATTTCTGTTATTTATGAAGAAGCCTGTTCCAAAATTATGATTTTCAGTACCACCATAGAAAAAAGTATAATTTTTAGTTTTACAATTACCTTCTCCTAACCACCTAACTTCCTGGACAGCTACTACATCTAATTTATACTTAACTATCTCATTAACTGTACACTGAAATACCCCAGGCTGGTAAAGAGTCAGAACATTCCAAGTGCCTAATTTAATATCCTTTTTCCTAATGTAGATATTATTCTTAGTCCAGGTATCTCCCAAAGTAGTCCCTGCACGGAGATCCGATTGGGAGACTGTTTTACCTCCGGAATATTTTACCTTGGGAACATCCATGGCCTCATATTGCTGATTCTTGACATGTCTTTTTACAGTGCAGAGTTGTCAGCTCTGCGCCTAACCCCCAATATGAATGGAGGACCGCAACTGTCATTGGTCAGCGGATCCCTTGGATCTAGCTGGAAGGATCACATTGTAGTCCACCAACCATACCCCTGCTTTTGCCAATTGTGGGACACTCATAAAGTCATAACAGGACAGCTCTGTAGATCCGAACAGAGCAAAATGTTGACCATTTCACTCTGTTGGTTGACTAACTGCAGTGAACAAGCAATGGGGTCGCCCATGAAGGGAGCGTGTGTTCTCCTGAAACATCACAACGAAAAATTGTGTTTTTATGCTTAGTAACAACCGTAGACTACAAGAGAAATAATTCTGCAATGCAAGCAATGCATACATAACAAGAAAAACCCTTATAATAATCAACATAAATTAATGTGATGTATGAAATTGTGTGTGAAACATATAATTTTTGGTAAACATTCATTTCCAGGGGGGAGGGGGTGGGAGTCCATGACTCCAGTGGAAAGCATGCATGTACTTGCATTTTGATATGAATAAGTGCCCATTGTCAGAAATTGAGCATGCACTTAAATGCCCACAAGTGTATGCGTATGTATGTGGCTGTAAAATGTTGATGTATCTCGGATAAAACAGAGCACATGCTGATTTTTATTAATACGACCCATTTGTAAGAACATGAAACTTCCTCTCCTTGGTTATTATATTTCTTTGAATTATATGTACTTAACAGGAAACAATACATGCTTCTATGGTGTCTGCTACTACTGCAGTCCACAAGATCCCGTGTGTGCCAACAGAGACATAATGGAAGGGGCCCTAATTCTGTGGCTTCCAACGCATCTGAGATTGAAAAAATATCGGAACCCATGGCAAAGGACATACAAACAGGGTGCATTATCAAGGTAAGATCATAATTAATCAGTTAGTTCACAAACGCTATTTAATAAATTATTTCCAGCTGGCTTTAAAAAAAAAATGGAAGTAAATGTTCATGAGTTGGGAACACAAAATGCTATGAAGATATATTGACATTCATTGAAAATTTCATTGCAGTGGCAAAGTTCCTGTGCATATAGCACCATGCCATGAAGGCACATTCAGGGGATGTGGAGTAGGACTCCACATATTCTCGATCTCGGCTATTTTGGAGATGATGTGATCAGCACCATGCTGTGGACACCTTTATCCCCTATATTTGACCCCAGATACCCATTGATTTTGGGATGGGTGACCCCCAGAGCCACTTTATGTGGGGGACAAGGCCAGAAAAATTCCAACCTCGGACCACCCACCCTGAGAATCCAACTTGGGTCTTCCATGTGGCAGTCAGACGATACCAGTATATTCATACACAGTGGAGTCTTGATAATTTGAGTCTCAATAATCCAAAGCAAAACAAATCTGGATTTTCTTCTGATAAGAGCACAGATGAGTGGGTTCACGAATGGAAATGATGAAACATCCTGAAACAGAAGACATTTAACCATTTCTTTAAAGTGTAAGTTCAATATTGTGTAACAATTTCTTTCCTAACATCATTGTTACTACTGTACTGAGCAATGATTCTCAGTAATCATATTCCCTATCATCCGAGTTTTTTGTGTTTTGATGAAGTCTTGCGCTCAGCCACTACAAATTATTCAGGACTATTGTTTATGAGTAAACCGCGACATCGTTTGTTCACCATACTGTGATTGCAATCGTCTGAAAATCTCAGCTGGTTTCACTTTCACCTTCATGAGAAATTTGATTACACACCGCTGCTCCACAGCCACAGACACACTGATTGCCGCCATGTTCACTGCAACTGCTGCGCATGCGCGAAATACGTCATGCCGGGCGCTAGTTACTCGCGAAGGAATACATTACGTCACCCGCACGTTTCATCATGATCCGGCTATTCATCGATTTTTTACGTACGAAAATCCCGGTCAACCTGGAACGACCCTTGTATAATTGATTTTTTCATTTAAATCGCCTATTACTATAATAACATCTTTCTTCTTAACCTTATTTATAGTGTCTTGTAATACTTTGTAGAACCCTTGTTTTTCTTCTATTTCTGCTTGGTTTGTAAGTGCATAGCATTGTATGATGCTCACATTTCTAACTTTTGCCTGTAATCTGACCATAATTATTCATTCAGATACAGGCTTCCAGTCCAGTATACTTCAAGCAGTCTTCTTGTTTATGAGTATGCCTACTCCATTACGATGTTCATCATCTTCATTTGGTCTGCCTGAATAGAGGAATGTCATACCACCTAGATGTTTTCATCTCTCCAAATTCATTCCAATGCACTTCGCTCATTCCCAGGATGTCCAACTTATATTTCTTCATTTCTGCTTCTACTCGTTGCAATTTTCATGCCTCATATAATGTTCTAACATTCCAAAACCCCACTAGAGTTTTCTTTTTAAGTCCAAAGGTCGTCAACAGTTTGTCCGTCTGGCTATTTCCTCGTTTGGTTTCTTTAATAGTCTATTTTTAAGGGTAGTGGGTTATTGGCCCTCTGACCCCGAGTGCCATGATGGGGCTGCCATCTTTAGGCCTTGGCACTGGCCTAGTGGCGAAGCATCCTATGAGGCCAGGAGGCCGGGCCTACCCACGCCATTACTCTTTTAAAGTTGTATTTACTTATTTCGTCAAAACACATGTAATGCAATGGAAAAGTTTGGAATTTTCATTTATGATAATTACAAAAAAATTCTAACCCTGTTCAGTATACGAACTTTGCACGGAGTGAGGCACATTTGCTGGGGCCTCTTCTCTTCACATTCTGTCGTACGGTCGCATATGCGGGAAGCCTAATCTTACGAGTACTGTACGTATGCTTATAACGTGCTCCTGAGGCCGGCCTCGCGGTGTTACCCACTAGGACGAACAGAATGTCAGCAACGCTGCATTTCCGCCAGGGTTGGAAATTTGTGGTGTACCAGCATTGTATATAAACATTAGCCTGTGTTCGTGCAGAGAGATTTCTATTTCATTGTACATTCTCCATATTCTGTACGAAACTTAGGTTTTCCTTCCTTTCATCGACGAGAGTAATTGAAATTGAAAATTACGGAGTACTGTAGTTCCGACTTCGTTTTCTGGTCAGAGTGCTGATGGTCTTGTCGATTCACCCAACACCGTAGCGTAAACGGAAAGTCTAAAGAACTTATATTTGTAAAGTAAGTCTTCATACCAAATTATGTAAATTAAAATGCTAGCTACGCCTTATATTTACAAAGTAGTTTTCCTTTCACTGGAAATATAATAATTTATTTTTATCGTGAACGGGGATTCCCCTCGCTTGTTCCCTCTCTGTGAAAACTTGCCTCCTGCTCAGGACGCTACAAGGTAGCGTGGCTCGGAGCACGAGGTTCGTGCCGGTAGAGCTTTGTTTGTGATTCGTGTCGTGTGCAGTGATGAGATTAATGCAAGAAAGTGCTGGACTAAAATGCAAAAACAACAAGAACAATTGAGTTCTTAATTGAGTGAAGATGTAATCATCGGTAAGGTAGGATCCAATTTTGGTATTTCATATTTCCTTCTTCTAAAATGTTTTCAACTCTATTTTCCTTTGCGAGTAGCAGTGGCAAGTGACAGCAAAATTTTAAAAAAAAATTCAAAGTTGTTGAAACGTTATTTAATGCGTTAACACTGTCGTCGAATAGATATTACAAGCAGACATTTTTTTATGCAGCCGACACAAGCGAAGAGGTAGGCAGTTTCGTTTACCCTGAAGGGATAACAAGAGAAGAGGGCGGTCAATGAGAGTACAATGTAAGGAAAGACTTTTTTGGGTTTAGGACAAAGAGTGTTATTGCGGAGGCCATGTCTGTTTCAGGTCTGGCGGAACAGGCCAGTGTTGTCACTTTGGATTGGCAGAAAAGAGCTGAATTGCGCCTAAAAATTGGGATTCTATTCTCCCAAGCATCTACATTTATTATTACCTGTTTATATGTTACATAGTAGCCTGTCGTGTTGCCGGGTCCCAAACAAGGATCCTATGTTCTATTATCACGTAAAGGTGTCTACTAACACAAGGGGTAGAACAAACTAGGATGCGAAGTATACACACTGAATGAGAGAGGTCACCTTTACTTATGTTTTTTTTCTTGAAAGCCCCATAGTGTTCATCCTAACACGTTACGAAGCCAGGTGATCTAATTGTGGCCATGTCAATGTTTCCTGATCATCTTTAATTCATTCTCCATACATTCTCATCATCACGATTAGCATAGATCAGAACAAATGAGACGAAAATATTCAAAATTTAAATTATCTTTACTTGCACATGCAGGTGTCAGAAATTCATTTATCTAGAAAGCCAAGACTGGCATTAACTACAACCATTCCTTTAGGTAGACAACAGATAACAATGGTGTTTTCCTCGGCGCGAGGAAGTCTTGCTAAAAAAAACAACTAAGTTGGCAGCAGTAGAACGTACCAAACTGACATTCGCTGAAAGTGCGGAATTCTGTCGTCTGCTCACGGCACAAACGTCAGACTGACCCGAAAATTATGGGGGCGGGGGGTTCTAGCCCTTTTGACCTCAATTGCAAAATAAATAAATAAATTTAGAAAAAAAGCGATGAAGAATTGACAACAGGGCTCGAGCACTATTCGTTGGATTTTCGCGATGTCCCATGATTGGTAGTTCTTTCTGGAGGTGTGTGCATAAATCAGGGGTTGAAAAAATACAAACAAATAAAAAAACGAAATGAACAAAAATCTAGATGGATGACATATAGTGGGTGGGAGGAGAACATCTAAGACATAATTATCGTATTGATGGCCGGTAACAACACTTTTGAAAACGTCACGCCACTGGCAAGTAAAGAAGCGGCCTAGAGGGACATTGAACCACTCTCCATGACATAGCCCCCCTCCTTTTTTTTCTTTTTTACATATTTAAGCAACTAATGGAAATTATCGCACTTTTGTGCCTACCCTGTTAGGAACTCTACGCTTCGCCACTGCACTTGCCACTCCACAATGTGACACAAATGCAGATGTTCGCATTTGTCTGTTTGGGACAATATTAGGAATATTAGGATAGGATATACTAGGTAAGATGGGACGTTGCAGAATGCCTTAGTTTGGCTTCTCTTCTGAGACCTGTCCAGCATGGGTGACCCTGCTGGTAATAAAATTAACCACTGGCATAGCTCTCAGCCTCAACAAAGCACGCAAACCCCTCCGCCTGCATGGTCAGTGCTACTTTAAGGCTGCGTTTCTTGGAGGGGTTTTTACAATATGCAACTATTTTTTTGAGTACTGTATTTGTTCATTTTTTGTGTATTACCAGAGTTTTAACAGTTTCAATACACTGGATATACATGGGTAATAAAAAGTGGAAATCTTGGTTTGACATTATTGTAAATGTTTCACTAATTGCTTCATGCAAATACTGCTGCTCAATGTATGATGTGTATACAGAGAAAGACAAACGGAATGTATTGTATGATTATTTTTGCAGGTGGGAGAGTGAGCTGAGATACTGTGATAGAGTGAAGAATACCAAAATGTATCATCCATCTCGCAGTCTGAGGCTGCTAGATTTGATAGATGCGGCTATATTCGATTTCCTCATGGACAACGGTGATAGGCATCATTACGAGGTGTTCGACAACATAAGTAATTCTATGATCCTTCTCTTGGATAATGGCAAAAGGTAATATTTCAATTATTTATGTTTGTTGTACAACCTCGATTTGCAGTGATGTGAGAACTGAATTTCCATCATACAACTTTGAAAATGTCCACCTTTCACTTTCTAAAACTTGTTCAGTGACTGTATTGAAGTATTTAATGATTAATTCATTCTCTTGGTATATAGCAAGGAATTTAAGAAGTATGACTGTCAGACTTAATATTTACAATGAAATACGCCATTATAAAATGTGATGTGAAAATTTATAAGATTGCATCATAATTTTGAAAGACAGGTAATGATCTTTAGCTCCAGAATATATGGTTCCACATTTTGATATAATCACACACAAGGTGCCTGCAAAGTCCCATACCATAGGCCAAATCATGCCACTTGTTCAATGTGTCCTCTGTTGAGTTCCACACACATCCACAGGTGGAATCACAGGTTGTTGAGCACACGGAGAATGTAATCTGAGGCTATGGTATAGCATTCATCCTTGATCCAATTGAACAGGTAGCGAATATTCATGCTGCACAGCCAGGAATCTGGCAAGCATGGAGCCCATTCAACTCACTGGCAACATCTCTGTGTGAGTAACCTTCACCCCCCACTCAACAGTATGATGTCCACATGTCCTTCCTATAACCACATCATTCACTGCAAGAAAAGAGCAAAACAGATAATTTTATGTATAGTTTGAGACATTTTGGACACCCTGTATTATAGTATGTAGACTTGCTACAAAAATAGGAAGTGAAGTAATGCAGACGTTGTAAATCAAATCGTTCACTAAAATAACAATGTTCCACACAGGTAGAGGACAAGTCAAACTCAAGATCAAGCCTGTGTTATTCAGTTGCAAGATGACAGCATTGGAAAGCATGCTGTTTGTTAATTACCAATTTGAAGAGGAGTTTCAGAACTTCAGTAATGAAAATGTTTAATAATAAAACCCAAGAGTCATTTGTATGTGTGGATTTGCAATGTAAAGAAAGCTAAATTTACTAATGTGATCGTCCACCATTCATTTTCTGGCATTGTTTTGAGTGTTTTTCACTGAAGACCCAGGGATGACCGAGAAAACAAATCTGGATTCCCATGCCTGCAAATTGCTGCATTTATTTTAATGAGGCAATGTGTGTGTCAGTACCTACATCACTGTAAAATTGGGTTGTCAGAGTGAGTGAGTGTAGGTGTCCATATACATGGTTCTGAATTGAAAGTAAAATTCTTAAACTGCAACATAATCTTCCTACCAGTTTTAGCTACAAAATTTCAGGGGCGTGCCATGAATTTTCGTGATAGGCAAGCAATGGATCAGTTTTTCATTTCAGCTATTTTGTCATATTTTTCCTGCCTTTAGCATTTTTTTTAGGAATATTCTGCCAAAAGAGGGGTTATGAACCTCACCAATCCCCCTTTTGTATGTCACTGCACGAGTGTGATTTTGGTAATGTTCATGCCTTTGCACTTCGTTATGGAAATTACTGAAGTCATTCTGGCCTGTAAAGTTCGATGTTCCAACAAAATGATTTATAAATATCATTGCAGCTACATAACCACACAATACATAACTTCGTTGCCTTGTAATGAACGAGCCTCGGATTCGGGTCGAGTGGTTCGGATCCCACTTTAAACTGTAGGTCGAGTCCCAATTAGCCTTTCTGCGCATAAAGTGGACTTAAACAAATTCAAACATAATATTGTTTTTTACTGAGACACTTTTAACTTCTTAATGAAAACTTACCCATTTTTTGTTACTGGTTTTGGTTATGCATAGTTCTGGACACAGTCTCTCATATTATTCACCACCTTCAACTTTTCGGCACAAGTTCTTGTACTGAATGGTTTTCAAAGAAGATCCCTTATTTTCAATGTAGACCATACTTCAACACAAGACAGCAAAAATACCACACAACAGAAAAACAGGACGATGGCCACAGTAAAGAAAACACGTATCCGCAGCTCCCATGCTTCCAAATAAACCCTCATTCACACCCTATTTGCTGTTTTACGTACCTCTATATTTTGGAGTTACAAATGACATGACGGGTATGTCCAAGTATTGGCTGGTGATTTTATTTCTTTTAAATACCATACGACCGGTACTCGTTGACTAACTTCATAAGCTAATTTGTCCATTACTGTTAAGTTTCACACGTGAATAATCGTACCGAATTAGGTAGTGCTACGGATGCATAGAAAATTCTGGAAGTTAGCAACACTTGTGGCCAGCATGGACGACGTGTTTCCAACACCCTTGCCAAAGACAAAGCAGGCAGTTGATTGCTTGCGGTCGACCTTTTTTTTTTCTTTTGTGAAGGAGGAAGGATGGTGACCATGCAAGAACTGCATAAGTCACTCGTGTATAATGGCATTGAAAAACATGAACTTAAGATATCAAGATTGTTTTTTTAAAAAATAACACAAGCTCTTGCTCCGCCTTCCTTTACCATACACTTCTGCAAATTTCCTATCTGGAGGGAAGACATCCCCGTGCATACTCCTTCACTTTGAGCAGTGCCAGCAATAATATAGGTTACTAGGAATTTTGTGTTAATTAATTTGAGTTAGGAAACCTAGTAAATCAACATGATGTATGCAATTAACAAAAAATGTTGTTTTGAAAAATAGGAATGGACTTGTCAGATCACCTACATTTTATGCTAAAATTTTGTTTTTAATTATGTTTGATCCCCATAATTTTCTAGTTGCATAATGAACACTTGAGCATGTATTAATTTGGCATAATTAATTAATTGTGCATAATTTCAGTTCTGATACGTTAAATTACTTTCCATAACTCTCTTCCACTGTAATAATAATCTTTACTGGCAACTTTCAAAATTTTGAGACACATGTTATTTAAGCAATGTTGGCAAGTAAAACATTAACAGTAATGGGCTTGTGTGTGAGAGGGTGAAGGAAAAAATTCTGGAAATTCTGTTTGTAGTTGACTCAAAAATAGATTGCTACTCACTTCTTTATTTAAAATAATAGCAATTTCATACCATTTGGGGAAAATGCAGTATTGGTCTATTAATTTTAACGTTTCTCTGTCACCATTCTCTGACAGGCAAGATTGATTTCTTTTTCCAAAGTAACATAGATTTGTTATTATTTTATAAGAAGTGTATTGTAACTGTGTTTATGCCATGAATATATAGCATTACTGTGTAATCTGAAAGAATTTATTTAATTATTTTGTATATTTCTTCCTTTTATTCATGGAAGGAAATTGTAATATAAATATGGCTACTGGATTATAAGTGATAGTTATTATTCTTAAATATTAGGCTTTTTAGAACAATTTTAATATTTTGATGCATCAACAAACTAAAATGCATGCATGTGATATTGAAAGTAAGTACTATCCTACTGCATAATGAGCTTTATAAACCTTATTGTTCATAAAATGACTGCTGTGGTAACATAGACAGTTATTAAATATTTAGAAAATAGCCAATGAAATATTTGTTACAGTGTAATTTATATTCTGTCTTATAGTTTTGGGAATCCTCACAAAGACCACTTGGACATTTTAGCTCCACTGTACCAGTGCTGCATGTAAGTATTTGATTTTTATGCGTAGTTCGTAAGATTTTGTAATCTATAAGAAAACAATAATGTTGTAATTAAGTACCTATCTTCAGTTATATAGATTAGTTAATAACACCCCAAACAAATTACATGACAAATATGCAATTCATTTTTTCTTGGTGCTTTATTTTCTACATTTTCATGTACATGAAGTGTTACATCCCCATGTAACCCACATTGCACATAACACACAGAGTGGTTCAAAAATATTACCAAATTTAACTGTTTGGTGCTCTGCATTGAAGAAAGAGAATTATTATTTTTGTTGTAAAATGGTTCATAATATCATTAATGCATATAGCTGAATGGGTGTGATGCAGGGGTTTGTTTATCCAGAATTTTCCATAAAGGGGGGGGGTCTAAGTTCATGTTTAGGGGATGGTGTAAGGTAAATTTAGAGTCAAAATGGTCATGGGTTTAACATTTGTGAAAAATTTTAAGGGGCGTTAGTGACATGTTGGGGGTGTGTGGATAAATCATTGGTGTGGTGGTTTGAAATAATCATAGAAATCTTAAGACTTTGGTACATGGAGTAGAAATCGTAAGATTTTGGTACAAGGAGTGCAGATAACTTGTACAAACACATAATTGTTTAAGATAGAAATTCGAACATTTTTAGGTGAATTACACTGTTTTAATTTTTAATTTCTTTTTTGGTATTGAGCATTACTTTCTTTCTGTCACTTTGGCTACCATTTAAAAGATTTGAACATCAATATTTTAATTACACGCTTGTAAGTGACGATCTGAAGGTATCTGGTAGTATTGCGGCTTTCTGTAAGGATGGAAAAAAGAACAGGCATTGATTTTTTAAGGCTACTATTTAGCCACAGACTAATTATTCATTGCAGACAGCACAGATTCACACCACATGGTAGCGCACAGCAGCAATGCTCAATCACTGCATCTTTTCTTGAAAATATCAAATTCTAAATGTAAGAATGAGTAAATAGCAATATTTTAAGTAACATCCGACAAAGAAAGGGTCCAGGGGGAAAGCGGGGGCAAAGGCTCAAGGTTCAAAATTTTCCGTAATGACGCAAAATTTCCGAACGTCGTAATTTCCTTTTTCTTTTCAAAGTTGTTGTATGAGCATTACATATTCTCATAGAGTGGTCTTTTGTCGTGCATCCCTCCAAATTTGGTTCATCTAGCTTTCATAGGGCCAAAGCTAGAAGCAAAATTCTGGAAATAGTTCCATAAGCTGGCAACACTGCCACTTTAAACAAAGTTCTTTCTTTTTCCAAGAAGTGTGTCTTGATTTCAATGAAACTTTGCGTTGTTGTAGGAATATACCACCGCTGCATACATTTTCCTCATTCACTTAGATCTGTTAAGGGGGCATAGAGGCCAATAATTGTTTTAAAATTACAATTTTCTTCTTATTCCTTTAAAACTAATTATTTGGAGGCACAATATAAATTTTACCTCTGCTAAAGCCCTGTCATTAGGAACAAAAAAAGTAGTTTTATCTCTCTATGACAATTGATTCTCGAGCTACAATTTTGTTTACTTTGTGACAAGTTTAAAAAGCATGTGTTTGAAAAGTTCCCATCCGGAGAGGTTTACGCGTGGAAGAGGCTTCTTCCGTCCAAAGGTTAATTCTAGGAATGACAAACATCATCTTAAAAAGTCTTCTTATTGGAAAAATCCAAAATGTCCATCAGCTATTCATTGATTTTATAAAAGCATATGATTCAGTCAAAAGAGATAAATTATATAATATATTAGTAGAGTTTGGAATACCTAAGAAGCTTGTTAATATGATAAAAGTATGCACCAGTGAAACAGAAAGTAAAATTCGTGTGGGTATTAATGTGTGTGACAAATTTACAATTCATGATGGGTTAAAACAAGGAGATGCATTATGTCCATTGCTCTTTAATTTTGCCTTAGAATATGCTGTTAGGAAGGTAAAAGAAACTAACGAAGGACTAAAATTGAACGGTGTGACAGTTCTTAGCATATGCAGATGATGTAGACTTATTAGGGGATGATATAAATACAATTAAGAATAATGCTAAAATATTTTTCAATGCAGCTAAAGACATAGGTTTGGAAGTTAGCAAAGAGAAAACTAAATATATGCTTACATGCCGAAACCAAGTGTTATGTAATAATCAAAATCTAATTATTGATAACAATTCGTTTGAACCAGTTTCCAAATTCAAGTACTTAGGAGTAATACTAACAAATGAAAATGATATTAAGGAGGAAATAATAAGCAGTCTTAATTCAGAAAATGCATGTTACTTTTCTCTTCATAAACTTTTGTCTTCACGTTTAATATCTAAGAAACTAATAGTTAAAATATACAAAACAGTAATTTTGCCTTTAATATTATATGGATGTGAAACTTGGTCCCTTACATTGAAAGAGTAACATAAATTAAGAGTATTTGAAAATAAGACCCTTAGGAAAATATTTGGACCTAAAAGAGATGAGGGGACAGGTGATTGGAGAAGGTTACATAATTTGTATTCATGTCCAGATATTATTAGAATGATTAAATCAAGAAGACTTAGGTGAGCAGGCCATGGGAGAGGAAAGAGGAGTTTACAGGATTCTTGTTGGTAAACCTGATGGTAAGAGACAAATAGGAAGACCAAGACCAAGATGAAAGGATAATGTTGAGATGGACCTATAGGAAATTGGTAGGGATGGAAAAGAGTATTTCATTTCTTTATTAGTCCATCTCAGGACCAAAGTCCCATTTATGCTGAACATAATGTACACAGATATAATTTTAACAAAATACACAAATGTTAATAATAATGTTATGATTTATGATAGTGTGACAACATATAAATATAGTTTAAACTCTTTTACAGACAAATCCGATAAAATATAATGTTTTACAAAATTTTGCACCTGATAGCATAACATGAATAAAAAAAATGTATCCAAATCATGCACTAAGGATAATTCATTAAACGATTCCTGAGCTTTTATTATTGGCGAGTTTTTGTGTATGTTTAACCTTGAGGATGATGTGTAGAAAGGTGTTCTGTTCCTCGCTGTAAAAGGTGTTACATGGAAGTTTATTCTCTCTAACAGCTCAGAACATAGCCAATCTTGTCTTACTAATTTACGTAAAAACATTAGATCATTAAAAACTCTTCTGTCTTTCAAGGTATTGATACCAAAATGACTACCTAAAGTTACATAATTTCTATTATGATATTCAATATTGCTTTTAAAACACAACCATTTGACCATTTGCATTTGTACCTTTTCCACTGCGTCCTCCCAAGTCTTATGCTGGGGATTCCAGATTGAACTGCAATATTCTAACATCGAGCGAAATAGTGAGATGTATATCCTATTTACCGTTGAGACTGAAAAATTATGCAAAACGTTTCTCCTGATAAAACCTACAAGCTTCAGACTTCTTTTTATGATCTCTTGATAATGACAATTAAATGTTAAGTCAGAAGTAAACGTAACGCCTAAATCTATGGCATTGTTTGTACGTTGAACTATTTTATTGTCTCTACTATAGTCGTAAGAGACAACTCTTTTCTTAATACTAAAAGATACAATCTTGCATTTATCTACATTCGTGTTTGTGTACACCACTCAGCGAAGTTGTTCAAATCGTCTTGCAATTTTATGCAGTCGTCTACTGACCGAATCTGGTGGTACAACTTTACGTCATCTGCGTACATTAAGACCTTAGCTTTTTACATTTTCAGGGCACATCGTTTACAAATAATAAAAACAAGTATGGGCCTAAGTTGGAACCCTGGGGCACTCCAGATGGCACCTCCCTTTCAGAAGATGAGAAACCGTTCAATACAACAGTTTGCGTACTTTTTAATATATAACTAGTTGACAGTTCTAGTAGCTGACCTGATAGTCCCACTGAACCCCATAGATCTTGCTCAGGATGGGGACAGATGGAAGGCTGCAGCCATGAATCTTCGGGTACAAGAAGGCTAGAGAGTTAGTTAGTTGGTGTTTTAAGTCCACTTCTTGCACAGTAAGACTAATTGGGACTGGATCTACGGTTTAAAATAGGATCTGAACCACTATGTGCGTTCACCAGGTATCGAACCCGGGACCCCTTGATTACAAGGCAACGATGCAATCACTGCGGCATCCGGGAGGCATCGTTTGTTAAGGAGGATTCTAAAAATCAGAAATCGAGAAAAATAATATGCGGCTCATGACAGTTTGTGAAGAGAATTACTTTTAACACGTTGCGTATTTTATACTGTCTCGACAGAAGAATAGTTGTTTGCTACGAATAATACTATTTGCCCTGATATATGATAATCTACATAGGCATCCCGCCACCATTATACTTATTTTTGCATGTATTGTGCTCTGATCAAGAACCACTTGCAACTGTTTGCATATATGCTGTTTGCCGCCGCACAAGTGGTCATTCTTCAGTCTGGTCACAAACTACTCGAGCTGGAAACATTGTTTGGATGCAACGGCAATACCCAACCCTGCCTCGTGATGACCTGCGAGGGGTGGAAAGGCCGCTCCCTCAAAATTCCGAGAAACATCGAAGTGCTCGGTTCCTACACTGAAATCCAGTTTAGAGCACTGTTTAACAATTTGAAGTTATTCAGAATATTTATTAATGACAATAAATTACATATTCCATTGAAACTATAGCTTTTCCTTTCTTTCTCTTTTTGGTTGAAAATAGCCTTTGGTTCTCACATGTGATAAATCAGAATTATAAAAATATATTTTTGCCACACAATGCATAATCATCAGGATACTTCATCTCTATAAATTGTTGCATAGCATTTTGCGAATGCTACAAAATACCCACACACTTGAAAAATATCAACCACTTTTCGTGGAAATTTAGTTACATGTATAACTTTAAACTTTAAAGTATCAACATTTCAATGCTAGAAATAAATATCTCCTTAGTTTCAAATTCTTGCTCATAGAGCCACCACTATGTTTGTGTTCCAACAGCTAAACATAGTACTAAGTTATTTAAATTCCTTATTCTCAAAACTGTCTTGAATGCAATTATGCTACTTGTGCTCTGAACCCCTCATATATCTATACTAATAACAATTTAAATTTGAATATTGTCTAGAATATTTGTTTTTGCAATTCAGATTGAGAGACTCAACATGGACAAGACTGCAGCTGTTTTCCGGAGGTGTATTAGGAGATTCTTTAGAGATGATTCTCAGGTACAGCCACATAGCTCCAGTTCTAACGAAGCCTCACCTGAGAGCCTTGGACAGGCGATTGCTAACAGTATTTGCAGCTGTTGAAGTCTGTGTAGAACAGCATGGTGAAAGTAGAGTTTTGATACATGATGCTGTTAGTTAACGCTAACAAAATCCTCCCCCTGCCCTCTCACCCTTGACAAATGTGGTGTGTTCATTCCATTTTGTGTTCATGATGTAAATAGTTTGTACATGATATTGTAATTTTTGGGCATAATTTTGTAATGAAGTAACTTTTATTTTGCAATACGTGTTTAGTGTGGTGCCAGTATACAGTTCCATATCTATTGTACTTTTATGACAAGTACTGTGTTTGTTACATTTATGAGACTGCCATGATGTTTTTAGCCAGTTTTTATTTTTATGAATTATTTTAAATGTGTTTTTTTTTAAAAAATACAAAATGGTCAAGTTCAATTTTAGAATTGATATTGTAGTACACGCTGTCAATAATTCAAGCAACACATGCTCTAAAATCTCAGGTAATCTATATTTTGCAATTGCTTGAGTTATTTTATGTAAGTTGTATACTGTATATTAATGTCCATATATAATGCATAATGCCATTTATTTTCTGACTGAATGGGTGTAGGTGCCACAAATGTGGGCAGCCAGGCTGCAAAATATAGAAATTTTCAGTTTGTGTGGTAAGTGTGTACTGTTTCCTTCCATTTTTATTTACACACCCTTCTTACGTCCTTTCCTTGGTTCTTTTCATATTTTCCTCCATTTCTTCCAATTTGATAATGAAGGAAAACGGAGAATTGAATAATAGATTTTCTTGTATGTACGCATTGCTTGCATTGTAGAATTATTTTCCTGTAGTTTACGGTTATTATAACGGCAAGTTAAACAATATAGTGCCAAATTTTTTGAAGTGGAAAGTTAGAACTCGTAATACCTACACCAGTGAATTTAAAGGAAAGCTACAAATGTTAATGATAGGACGACAATGAGGGACTCTTACTCGGAATTGGACAGCCTTTCTTGAAAGACATATGATCTCCACATAACATTGTCAAATTCTTCGCATCCACTCATATGGGATAAAGTAAACAGAGCTACACAACAAGTTGTAGAACACTACAGCAAGCTTTCAGAAAGGAGACTTGATACGAAATTCTACCAGCTAATTCAAGAAGAACAAGTTATATACAACAACAATGAAAGAAGGGAAGCAGTTGATGTCACTGGTAAAGTAGAAACTAAGAACATTGACAACAGATTATTTATAAATCTTACGGATATTGAGGTACCTGATGAGTATATAGAAATATTTCAATTCAGAATGAAATTTTCAGTTGGTAGTGCTTATATACACAAGGAAGATTTTGTGATTTCAATAGAAAAAGCACTGAATTTCTTAGATGATGAGGAGGAAAAGAGAATATTACGAAGTCTCACGCATGATGCTCTTGATGAACGGTTAAGTTTTGAATACAACAGAAGAAATAACAGAGGTCCAAAATACACGGAACGGGAGAAAGAGCATATAAGGTTGGGGAAAAAAGTTCATAGTTTCAAGATCTGGTTGAAAGAAAACGACATTTTCTTAATAAAATCGGACAAGGAAAATAAACCTGTCCTTATCCGAATTAAGGACTATAAAGAAAAAATGGAAGAATGTTTCAAAGTAAACAATTTCACAGAAAGCTCTCAAAACCCTATAACTAAAATAATAAATGAGGTAAAGAAAGTAATTGAAAGCAGTATCACGATACCAAGAGAAATGAAGAAAAAACTCAGTCAAAAATTCAACCCTGCTGATTGCCTTTGGACTACCAAAAAAAACTCAAACCGGGAACTCCAATATGACCCATCATTGCAACTTTCACACATCCTGCATACAAACTATCAAAATATTTAGTTGAAAGATTTGCTATAATTAAACAAAAAACACCATTCAGTGTTAAAAATGCATATGAAGTGAAACAGAAACTAAAAAATATTGTTTGGAATAATGAGTATCGTATTGCAAGGTTTGATGTTGAAAATTTATATCCTAGTGTCCGAATAGAAGGTGCCACAGATGCATTACACAGATGGCTTATTGAGATGAAGGTTAACCCACTAGAATCATGGGAAATGGTTCGATGGTTTACTGTGTGTGCAAATTACAATTACTTTATATTTGATGGCAAAATCTATCAACAAAGTAATGGTCTATCAATGGGAAACCCAGTATCTGGAATCATCTCCAGCATTTTCCTTCATTACATAGAATCTCCAATTGTTAATGAGATAGGTGCGGATATCAAACTCTACATCAGATATGTAGATGATATGCTAATTATTGCTAAAAGTGAGAACACCATTATGATGGACGTATTTAAATTGTTAAATGAATCACATCGTCGCATAAAATTCACTTGCGAACCCATGAATAACAATGTAATTTCTTTCCTTGATCTGCAAATTAAGACAACTGACTCAACGATTCAAACATCAGCCCATAAGAAAAAATGAGCAGGGGAAAAATACATCCATTCCAATTCAGAACATTCGCGTATAACAATGGATAACATATTTTTAAATTTTTTTCTGAGAGCACAAAGACTATGTTCTAATAATAAGGATATCAAAAATAAACAAGAAAGGCTTTTTAATATAGCAAAAGAAAATGGCTTTCACACTGACAGAATAAACCAAATCAAAAAACAAGTCGCAAGAAAACTAAAGGAAAAGAGAAATACAGACAAAGATGAAAAATCTGTTGAAAATAAATTTGTGTGCATTCCATTCCACAAGGGATTCTCACATAAAATTGCAAAAATTTTTAGAAGTTTTAATTTCAAAATTGTTTTTAAATCGCCAAGAAGTTTGGAACGTACATTTAATAAATTCAAAACGAGAAAAACTCTACCAGATGTGGAAACCACAGGAATATATAATATAAGTTGTTCATGTTCAAAGGATTATGTGGGACAAACAGCAAGGAAAATGGCAATAAGATTGCACGAACACGATTTGGACATTATAAATCTAAACCCAAGAACAGGTTTGTCAACTCATATCATCGAAGAGAAGCATTTGTTTAAAAAGAGAAGGGTTTTAAAAAGATTAACGGGAAACGCAGAGTTGAATGTCTGGGAAGCTTCGTTCATTGCAGAAGAACACTGGAATAAATTAAATAATGAAAATGGTAACATAGATCCGGTATGGAGTTTTCTTTTTCACAAATGGAGTAAGCCACCATCTTTAAAATTTAATGTAACAGAAAATATCAAGAGACTTTGTGAAAACAATGATGAATTTGAATTACCTGGTGATATTTGGGATTCATAATTAAATAATAATAATAATAATAATCTGAAATAAAAATAAAACAGACTGCTTCTTTTCACAGTTAAGTTGCTATATTACAACAATGTAACATTGACAACATCCATTATATAAGGGATTCTTTTTGTTTAAAAAATTAGTAACCATTGTTATAACTGTATCTTTAGTCAAAATTAAAATAAATGTCGGATGAAAGGAGCATGAGTTCTCCTGAAACGTCACAAAGAAAAAACTGTTTTCTTATGCTTGTAATAACCATAAACTACAGGAAAATAAAGGAGAATTGGAATACTGGGTATTTAAACCATGACAATTGGGAAATTTTCTTTCTTTTCTTCTTTTAACTGTACTTGTTGAGGGAGAGTTCAAAATTTTTCTTCTTGAGAGATAAGTTTGTGTGATAAATAGTTCTTTTGCTGCAATTTATTTGTAGAAATTTGCATGTTTGAAAAGGGTGCATATTCGTTTTTATTAAAAAGTACAATTGTTTGAACCATATACAATACACTCATATTGTCTTGTAATTCAAATATGGCCTACTTTTATATGCATATAAATGAAGAAAGAAACAGATGTTAAAAGGGTGCTTCGGCAATATGATAAGAATGTTATAGTCCTATGAGTGGAACAATATATGACCCAGTCAATCCAAGATCCTTACACTGGCTGTCCTCAAGAGGTGCCAAGATGATGTAATTAGAACTGGAAGTGATGAAGTTTCCTTGCAGTAAATATATCAGGAAAATTATGAATCTGTAATAAAATTTGTATTGCACAGGTATTTGGTGCTCATTGTGACAGGAACCAGTTTTTATCAACTTTTGTACCCGTTGAGTTTTCAGACAGCCCTGAAAAAATCCAAAATTTATCGATACCTCTAAAAAATTTCAGTATGATCTAATTTATGGCAAATCTGGGACTAAAGTTGTCCCACTTGAAGCGTACTTGCACCACCTAAGGTGGTGGTTAAACCACTGTCTCTGTACCTGCTACGTATGTCTTCTTTAATCTTGTCCTGATAAAGTATACTCCCATTACAGGTATGTAACTTATGTTTAGTATGATTATTGTGAATGAATTTGTGAATTAATTTGCAAATAAATGTGGCTCTGAACTTTGTTCTGCATAATGTCAAAGAAGAGCTTCAACTTGGAAATAAGCATAGTGGAGATTTTTATAATAATTATTATTAAATTGTTATACAAATATATTGAGTAAAACTGCTTTTCATGTATCGCTTTTGATTTCTCATGTTCATGTTGCATTTCTTGTTTTAAGCCTCAGCATGTGCTCAATATTGTCAAATAATAATAATAATGATGACTAGAGCCTGGATTTTAGGCAAAATGCCTATTCGTTTCCAACGCTGGTAGACAAAAATTGAACACAAAAGTACACCGATCCGAAGGTTCTTAACATTCTGAACAATACTTTATGTTGCCCTTTTTTTTTTTGGCCTATTTCACCTTATGCTGCCTCTTTCAAACATTTTTGCCTATTTCACCTTACACTGCCTTTTTCAAACATTTTTGCCTTTTTTTGCCTCTTTTGTCATTCCGACAAGGCATTTTTGAAAATTATATTTCTCTTCTATTTATTTTCATTTTTCAATAACCCATGTTATTCAAATTATTATTTGTAAATACATTTTTAAAGATTTAAGAAGAATTTAAGTCCTTCTCTTCAATTTTTAATGCCTCTTCTTCAATTTTCACTGCCTTTTTTTCAATTTTTCGTTGCCTATTTGCCTGCCATTTTTAATACTCTTCAGTGCCTGAACATCCAGGTTCTAATGATGACATTTTTAAACAATGAATCGTGATTACTTTTGTTTCATTGGAGTGTAACAATAGAATGTGATATTGTTTGTGATATTTCTGTACTTCTTCAAAAGGCAATTAGACTTGCGCAATATTTTCAAAATTACTGGCAAATGGCAATGAAAAGTGTTGTTACATTAAATGTGGTTCTAAGCAGTGCTGAAAGAGGGGGTGGATATGGAATTTTCTATTGGTTCCAATTGGAATGAATCGGATTCTATTGGATGCCTAATATTGCTATCGGAATGTATTGGTTTCAACCGGAATCTCAACTGAAACCAATAGGAAAATCAAGGCAATATCCAATTGGTGAATTGTACTCCTCTGTCCCATAATTATAGTCCGGTATGCCAAAATGGTAGTACAGGAATGACAGACGAAGAGGCAGATGGAAAACACAATTTGTACTGATCCTTGAGTAGTAAAGTTGTATGACTCATTCCCTTGTTTCATGTTGTTCTTCTGTATACACCAATGTCACAGTTTGAATATCGGGCAATTATTATGAGACAACAAACAAAGGTGTACCAGACAATAATTATGGGACAGAGGGAGTATTCAATTGTAAGTTTGTATATATTGTAGAATCAATATGCTATAAATTCATTTGTTAATTCTTGACACCACATTTCCTCTGATATAGAAGTTCATTGGAAAAACAACACTCTTGAACTAAATTTCTTCTGAATTCTAATGCATACTACTGAAGTCAGATTTATCTCAATATATACCTATAGAACTCTAACCAACTCAACTTTAAAAAAGCATCACGTAGTTGGAATAAATGTTCATATTAGTGATTTTTTTTTTTTTTTTTTGCAATATGGAATTTTCATGGTTGTTGTTATGTGTAAGTATTGCAATTGGAAAAATTAGTGATCTTTTGATCAACTAAGTCTATCTCGACAGTGTTTTGTTTATCACTTTTTCAAGTCTTGTGGGTCAGATTCTTTTTTTAACCTAATTTGTTACTGTTTTCGCAAGTATAAAGGAAGAACAACATGCCAATTCATGACTGAAGTAGCATGTTTGTTAAACACAATGAAGCTACAGAGTTGAAAACGTGTTCATATATTTGAAAAATTTTTGTATGTGAAAGTTTTTGTAAGTTACAAATTCCACATGCTTTACCATAGATTTATTTTAGTTGTTTTATTTGATTTCTCCATTGCATTTACAGATATATAGATAAGAATTTTCCATAAGCAATATATTGAAAGCAACAAAATATTTTCCAATAGAAACCAATTCATTACAATTGACCAATCGGTTCCGATAGTGTGTCTAGAAACTCATATTGGCTATCAGAACCAATTGGAAAAGAACTCATAATGCATCTCCTAGTTATCCCCAGGATTCTAGTGATCTCTCCTCCTTACTGACATATCAGGTTTTGTTTACAGTATACTCATAATGATATTGATGATTTAAGTTATTCATGTGTGTGTTTTGCATTGTCCAGGTCTCACCAGGACAATGTAATTCTGGAGAATTTTTTAGATCACACATTTATAACATTACGTTTATTGTATTTGAATGCATTATTGTAGTGAAATAATACTATTAACAACCATACGTTACCCAAAGTTGCAAGATAAGAATTTTATTTTTACAGTGTGTTACACTGACTTCTAGCCCATGGAGAGCCAGGTTCTTCACCACCCTCCTCTTTCCCCCCAAGCATCATTTCTAGATCCACCACTGGGCTCCAGCAAACACCCTCACTACAAGCACTTCTTTTAATAATGCAAAACAAATTGTTTCACGAATATGATGTGCAATTGTAAACTGTAATCATGTTCTGGTGTTAAAAAGTCTAAAAAGTACAAAATTATCCTTTCTTGATGTATCACATTCTATTGTCATGCCCATTTAATGAAAATAAATCATTTTTTTTATTGTAATTATGTTGTAAAGGTTGATTTATGTACAAATGACCGAAAATGTAAAATAATCATAAATATCATAGAACATTATATTTTTTTATTCCTTGTAATCAAAATTAATGTTAAGGAATCTGTAATTAAGATCTCTTTTACCTTATAAAATAACACACTCCAGTTGTATTCAACCTTTGAACAGTCCTACCAGGTGTAGAAGTATGAAACCGGAATTTGTTTGCAAGAAGTAAACGGCTGGTGTTTGCAACTGAGAAACAATATTTTATTCAAAGTAAGCTCCATTGCTAGTTACACATTTCTCCCACCTTTCCGGCAGGTTATGAATGCCACGCCAAAAAAAAAACGTTCTTCTTTTGAAGCGAACCAGTCCGCGAGCCATGTTCGTACATCTTCATACGAAGATGCAAGAGCGTGTCCCAGTGAGGCAAATAGATGATAATCTGAAGGAGCCATGTCGGGAGAATACGCCGCATGCCCTAGTATCTCCCATTTGAATGCCTCGATCGTTTCCCGGACCCGTTTTGCTGTGTGTTGTGAGGCGTTGTCATGGAGCAGGATGACCTTGTGTTGCCTTGATTCATATTCCGGCCGTTTGTCACGTAATGCTCGATGTAAATTGATCATTTGCTGTTGGTAGCGATCTGCGTTAACGGTTTCACCAGGTTTTAGCAGATCATAATAGATGACGCCCCGCTGATCCCACCAAACTCAGAGCAGTGTCTTTTTTCCAAAGCGATTTGGTCTTGCAGTGGATGTCGATGGTTCGCCTGGATTCACCCACGATTTACGATGCTTAGGATTCTCCAAATATATCAATTTCTCATCGCTGGTCACTATGCGATGGAGAAACGACTTACTTTTGTGTCTGGCGAGCAGCATTTGACAAGTGGTCTTGCGGGGTCCTTGCTGTCTTTTATTCAGTTCATGCGGAATCCATTTGCCCGCTTTCTGCACCTTTCCCATAGCTTTCAACCGAAGAGAAACGGCTTTCTGCATCACATTCAATTGTTCTGCGAGCTCCTGCTGCGTTTGGGTATCATCTTCATCCAATAAGGCTTGCAATTCGTTGTCTTCGAACTTTTTTGGAGGTTTCCCACGTTCCTCGTTTCGCAAGTCAAAATCACCACTTTTGAATTTCTTGAACCACTCGAAACACTGTGTTTTCCCGAGAGCATGTTCGCCGTAAGCTTCGACGAGCATTCGATGCGATTCTGCGGCGGTTTTCTTCAAATGATAAGAGAACACCAATGCTGTCCGCAAATCGTAGTTCGTAGGCACAAAACTCGACATGTTCCGGGTGTGCAACACCTTCCTCTGTCTGGCACTCGGGTTACTGTGTTCCGATATAACGTCCTCGGGAGTGACGGGCAGCAGCTGGCACTGCTTACGCGATCTTCCGCACCCTTCACTGCCGGCTAGCACCATCTATCGGCCAATTCCGGTTTCATACTTCTACACCTGGTAATGGGTATTTACCACGTGTACGCAGTAGAACCCTGATTTTACGTTCCCGGAATTTGTACTTTCCTACATTCAATCTTGATTGTCCCAACATAGAAAATGTTATATTTTCCTCAATTTTACATTTTCCTGCAATTTAATAAGGCCAAGGGGGACCTTTAGAGACTCGCCGAGGTTTACACTCGCTGGAAACACTGCACAAGAGGTGGAGCGTTCGGAGGTTCCACTGTATATTGCATGTTCAGTTATGGACATTTCTGGGTTTTAACAAACCCATTGAAAGTCAACTCAAAAGTGTTCATAACTACAATCATTGCAAAAATTACTCTGCAAGTACGGTCACAGGCACTTCTTCATTGTAATGATTTCACTGAATGTTAAAGGGAGTGTTACAACTCGGAAGTGTCCGTGATGGTACATCAACTGTACTATCCATCTTACGATGTAATTTTTGTATAGAGGAAATAGTGATGAGAAAGGTATGACAGCTCTATTTGATTTTGCTGAATTGCAACAAATGTTTAAGTTGAAAGTATAGTAATGCATTTGAAGGAATGCAACATGGTCAAATAAATTCATTTCTTTGTATTTATTGCAGTAATCATACCAAGTACGAGGGCAAATCGAAAAGTCTTTGCGCCTAATTTTTTCTAGCTTGTTATAAGTGTTATTACAAAAGCGTGATATACGAGTGATGCAGTAGGCTTTTTTTGGAATGGCCCTATTGTAACTTCTGATTTCTTCCATGGCATGGTGCTGTTATCAGTTGGCAAAGATGGCCGGAGTGCTCAGGAAGTCTACGCCATATGAGCAGCCAAATGTTACAGTTACAGATATCCACAGGGAAATGGAGCCAGTGTATGGGGACAAGTGTTTATCAGTGCAAAGTGTGCAGTGGTGGTGCAAGGAGTTTGAAAATGGACTGGAAAATGTGGAGGACAATGAGTGATCGGGCCAACCACGTTCCTCGCTGACACTGGACAACATTACCCGTGTTGATGAAATGGTGAAAGCTGATCAACGTGTTCATCTGAAGGACATTGCCACTGAACTAGGCATTTCCAATGGTAATGTTTACGACATTATTCACGATTCATTGGGATACCGCAAGGTGTCGTGTCGGTAGGTTCCTAAGCTTCTTGATGATGTCCACAAGGGCAAGCGAATGGTCATGTCACTGAACCATTTGCAGTGTTATGTTGACAAGGGTGACAGTTTCCTGGACCTCATTGTCACTGGCGATGAAACGTGGATACTGCATTACACTCCCGAGTCAAAACAGCAGAGCATGGTGTGGAAACATCCCGGCTCGCCAGTAAAGAAGAAATTCCGAACAACACCATCGACCGATAAACTGATGCTCACAGTGTTTTGCGACAGTCGAGGACCGCTCCTACCGAATTTCCTGCCAAGAGGTGAAACCATCAACACAGAATGCTACTGTAGCACACACTCCCATCTGCGAGCAGCCATTATGAAAAAGCGTCAGCGTCAGGGTATTCGTGAAGAGAGCAATGTGGTCTTCCTTCATGACAACGCGAAACCACACGTGGCGAAAAAAACAATCACCAAACTTCAGTCATGGTGGGGGAGATTATGGAGCATCCCCCATACAGCACAGACCTAGCCCCCAGTGATTACCATACTTTTGGTCCATTGAAGGAGTTCCTGGCAGGACAGAGGTTCACAAATGACACCGAAGTGCAGAACGTTGTTCCTCGTTGGTTCCTTCTATGCAACGGGCATTGCGAAACTTGTGGTACGGTGGGACAAGTGCCTCAACAGCTGTGGTGATTATGTGGAAAAATAGGAAAAAGTAACTAGAAGATTGTGTATATCTTGTTTTTCTTTTATGATTTATAATCTGGCAATAAATAGATAAGCGCAATGACTATTTGATGCTCATATGACACTTTCATTTCAAAGCTTTATCATATATACTGCATATAATATTGAGCTTCGCGGTAGCTCAGTCATTAAGGCATCTGACTACCATGTGAGAGAACGGGGTTCTATCCCCGGTAGGGAGAACCGGGATTTTTTCCACATGTTCAAATGGCTCCAGCACCCACCCAGCATTGTATTAAGTGGGTACCTGGAGAAAACTGGGGGGTAAAGGCAGCCAGGGGCATGGTGCTGATCACATCACCTCCACCTTCGGCCATGATCAAGAAAGTGTGGGGCCCTAAATCCACACCCCCTATATGCCTTCATGGCGTGGTGCAAAGCACAGGGGAGCACTTTACCTTTATAATATTGAGCTTCCGGTCCCATTGTGGAATTTCCCTATGTGGAAATCCTGCTTTGATTGTGGCATGGTTGCTGTTCTGCATAAGTGGTTGTGGAGGTCACCCAGTGTCTCATCAAGGGATACATGGGGAAGGGGATTGAATGCACGGTGCCGAGATGGAATGTGTGGAGCTCTACTTTTGCTCTTTCTCTGTCCTCTTGGCATAATGTTCACGGAAAGCAACCTCTTCAGATGAACACGTTCACTACCATGATTCGTGTCTGAGCAAGTGAACATACCATGGCAAGCTGACTGCCAGACTTCCATCTGCCTAAGCATGGGAGACTTCCTGTGCACCTGCATTCCGACAGGGTTGCCAACTCCACAATATTACACTTCGTCTAGAACCCAGAAAAGGTAATTTTGAAGTGCATTTTTTGCCAATTTTCAGGTTTTAGGTAATTTTCCCCGCTTTTCGCCATTTTTCCATCATTTTTCGCAATATTTGGTGTATTGTTTCGTCATATTTTGTCACTTCTTTCATTTTGGTAATATTCTTGAGTCTATTCACCAAGGTGAAACATATATCTCGCAGGATTGCAATTTACGTACAAAAGAAATGCTGAACTGGTGACAGTCTTTGTTGTGACGGGTGAAACCACCAGGTGTCCGTCTGGGGCAAACTCAAATTTAAGATCAGATAAGAAGATTGTGTTTTGTTCAATTTCCTTTTCATTTAGATTTTTAACCCAAAACTAACAAATTTAATGGTCATTTTTCCCATTTTTTAGGACATTCTATAGGTCATATACCTATATTTTTTAGGTCATCAACTTCCGCTCCCTAATTATCAGTATGCTAAGGACAGTTGAAAATGAAGGAAAACATGAGAAAATTGTCAAGAAACTCCATGGTGCAACAGACATTTGAAGGTTGTTATTTTGTTGACATTTTAACAGCTTATAAGGTTGTGGAATGCAGCTAACAAATTTATTAATACAAGGTCAGCAAATGGAAACTAGATTTCACATCAGAGTGTCAAGGGAGACTTTACCACATGCACGATAACACCGAAGATGCACCGTGCTCAATATTGAAAAGATGGAGCAGTGTTTATGCTCCATGGGTACCAATCAGTACATTGGCCTATCTCCAGTCAGGTGGTTGTATTTTTTTTAATAAACTGCTAATGATGATAATTTATATCATAATTAATTAGCATTTTAATTAATGTTATTCCATATAATTTTATCATTGTAACTTTTGTAGTTTCCAAAATAGCCAATCGAGATAATGAACATGTCTTTTACACTCAAAGCCTGCCTATTTCTACTTTGTTAGCATTAGGTCAGTGTAATGGAGATTGTGTTGTCAATCTTATTCCATTGACAGGCATCGATTGAGAGATTAAATATCCCATTATACAAGAAACTATCTCTTTCAGTATAGAAAATTTTATTTTTTATTTATTGTAGTTCCCACCCAATAAGCAGTATCAAATGAACGGAGAAATGGACACACCTCGAAAACATTTGTAGAATGAAGTTGATTTTTAATATATATATTTCAGTATTTGAAGAAGTGTTCTCGGATTACCAGCCAGGTTAAGTCGATGTTGGCTTCCAACGTTTCAAGTGCATACATAGCTCTCATCATCAGGGAATCACATCAGCAGAAAACCTACAATTCCTATATTTCAGTATATCAAATTACATGTTTGTAACCAGAGGCCTGCACAAGACCTGGAGCAGACCCGTTCGCGAGACATCGCTCCTGAAATGCCATGCAACCTGTGCAACATCCTCGCTTGAGCAGCTTGTATGCCCACCTGCCCAGATCGTTCCTGGCAGGCATTGTAGACCCGCCGGGTACCCGCAGTCTTACGATACCTAGTAGGTCTCGGTTCGTTCTTTCCATCAACTGCAGACCCCTCCCTCTGCATGACGTAGTTGCTTCGAGTAGAAACTGCACCGGGCCCAACACGTTCAGCAGTGTTGCCAACTGCAATAGATTTTCACTACTTAAAAAAGGGAACTCAAAGCTTCGTAAGCCACAGCACCAATTAAATGAGATTTACGAATGTTGCTAACCCCCCCCCCCCCCACACACACACACACATTGAAATTAGTTTTCCGTGGCACAGGATCCATAAGTATATGTCGTAAATAACCAATATACGTATATATAGTGATATAGGGCAGGACTGAAACATGTCACGTTCGACGCTGAGGTCGCGAGTCAAACAACACACTGTTCTACTGCGAACACCAGGGGCATTGCCGTTACCCTCGTTTGGGGGGGGGGCAAGTACTTGGATAAACGTAACAACAACAACAATCACAAAAATAGTAATAAAGTAGCATGAAAGGCATTATTATCATCATAAATCACGCAAAAAGGGGGTAGAAGTCGGTTCTCACGCATTTGTGTTGAAACAGACGATTAGAAATATTTTTTTCAACACGTCAATTTCACATTAGCTAATAATGGAAAACAAGCACACAAACTATTTTTGAAAGAAAGAAAGTGCATGATAAATGCATTCCGAATGTACATACATATGGCATGTAAAATTTCCATCTACAATATTTTCTTTTCACATGGAGCGACGTATTACATAATTAATTCATCCAACTCGTAACAAACCAACATTAATAGCAAATAATATCACGGGCCGCCATAGCATTCTCTGTTTTAAAACTTTTCTCACTTAGATCGTTCGGCGCTCAGGGCCGACTCCCGCTACCCCTTTGCTACGGCATTGAACTTGATGAGACTTGTACTTTAATGTTTGACCCCCACCCTGACCCCTCCGCTAGACAATTTCCGTGCAAGGTTGTGAGCAATGCACCCTGCCCCCTCTGGTTGCGCCACTGCGTGCCTGGTTAAGGCACCATGCAATGAAAAACAATTAGTTTTCAGTGAGGAGATTTTTGTTTGCTCGATCATTCATTTAGATAAATGAAACTGTAATATTGCGTGCATTTCCTGGCAATAAGATAAAAACTGCTTACGCTGAACTGAAATTGCTAAGTATATAAATTCTCCTTGGAGAAGAAGCTCCTCCTAGGACTTCGTAGGATTTAGTAGCTACGTAAGTAGGCAACACTGGCTGCAGCCGTCCACGTGGTGATGAAACACCTGGAGCGACACGCTGCCGGAGGGCTGTTTCCTTCCAGCAGGTTGTGCAGAGGCCCGGGTCTTGTTGAATGCCCAGGTACCTTGTAAGCGCAGAGCGCCTTGAAGACCAAGAACCCGGGTAGAGACGCAAGTCGACTCGTTGCCGTGGGCAGGCGAGCAGGTAAACCTGTTATCGCGGGCAAGCGGGCAGTGGGTAGGTAAAAGGCAGACTATGCTGGCCTCTATTTGTAACTGATTCTGAAATATCTGTAGTGAGAGACATATTAATTGGTCAAGTTGCCATATATTGTCAGCCATTTGGATCATGATCCTTTGTACTACACTACATTAGGTTAGTATATCAAGTAAAATTTGAAGATTTCCTGGCGACGAATGATGAGATATCTCAGGATATCAACAAGGCAAGTTCTGGTTGATATGCTGAGAGAATCTCTTTGTCATAGGTTAATCCATATCCACTGAATTTTTTATTTCAAACTTTAGTAGTTTTTAAGAAGTTTATTGGTTTCGGTTGTTAACTAAATCATTTTAATGTTAAGCCAAAAAAGAATATGGTGCATGAAGTATTTCACAAGTCTTTCAATTACCAAATTTCATGTTTGTAACTGGAGTAATTGTCAAGTTATTGGAATATTAAAAATGTATCAATTGCTGATTTTCGGTTGTTGAACCTCTACAGACTGATGTACCAATCTAAATAATTTATGTCGCTAAAGTAGCATCTCTAGGTCTTCAATTTTAGTTATAGATGTCAATTTATGTAGCGTTGAGCTCAGTGGCATGCCCAGGATTTTTGAAACCTGGTTATGTATATTTTTTTTTTTGTCAGTTCTGATTGTGCCATCTTTTCCTGCCTTTGACGTCCTTTTTTAAAGGAATACTGGGCCAAAGGGGATTTATGACCCTCACAAACCTCCCTCGGACATGCCACTGGTCTATAGCGGTAGTAGTTTTTGAGATTCAGTAGTGGACACTTTAGGACGGACACAAACTTCGCATAAGGACAATTTTATCAGATTTTGCTAAGTAGTACCTTAAGCACTGCCCTGTTCATACTTGTCAATTCGGTGCAAAAATTACCTTAGTTGTAGTGAGTTATTTATATAGGGTATTACACACACTGTGTTTTTATTTTTTTCTAGTACCAGTACATTTCATTAGTTAACTCAGTAGTGCACAAACTATATTAATGAAAAGTTGATAGCAGTGACTACTGTGTATTTGATTCATTAAAAGTCCATTTTATGCCCAGAATAGGTAATCGGAGCTGGACCTAATGTTTAAAATGCAATCCGAACCACTATTTGCCTTAAGCAGGTATTAACCCATGGTCCCTTGATTACAAGACGACGACGTAACCACTATTCCATTGGGGAGAACAATTCGCGATTAAAATTATCCGATATGCCATCTGGTGAGATTTTCAGGAACCACTCCACGTAGGACACTTCACCGTGTTGAAGCCGTTCAAAGCATGGGGAACATGCGAAAAAGTAGCATCTACTGTTCAGTTTTTTGCTCTAAATCATTTTGTAGTTCAAGACAAGTGACAAGATTACATGTGTTTTCTACCCCGTGGAATCAACAAAAGAAATGTTTAAACAAATCAAGGAAAACAGAACTGATTGACAAGATTGTAATAACTGAATTGCGGCAAGGAAATTACGAAGAATGCACGAGTCTGTTCACTTTATTTTCCGAAATAATCTTTCGGAAATATGATTTTATTGCCATCAGAGTAAATTTTAAATTGTTCTTTATGAATATAACATTTTTTTCGAAAACAATATATTATGCATGCAATTTGGAACAGATGCAAGTCGATTAAGTGCGAAGATGAAAATAGTATGATAATTAATTAATGTCCGAAATCATGAAGGTAAGTCAGAAAATCATAATTGACATGCTAATGTTGCTGTTTCATTCAGTCAGTCAATTTTCAGTGAAGACTGAAGATAGCCTCAATGAATTTATTGTTATTATTATTATTATCCGGTGTTGTTATTAAACTAGCCTGCCTCTTTGGGGAAAAAAACTGCAACGGCATGTTTACATTTATTTCCTGCCCAAGCTTTGCAATACAGGTGAATTGCTTTATTTTCAAATCATTTCTGAGAGCCCGAGTTAGGCAGTTACGTACAACCGAGGTGCAGTGCAGATGAAACAGCACTGCTTTGAAGAAACAGTGTGTATACATTAGTTTCGTCTGCATGGTCCGTGTTATTTTTATTATAATTAAATGCTTCGCTCTCAGCACAGCTTCACCTTCGTTATAAAATAGTTCCTGGAATTCACATCGCATTCGCAATATTTGAATGTAATGCGTAATTTAAACGTTTCTTCCATACCAGCAATGACAACACGCTCCTATTACATACTACTACTGAATGTAAACAAAGATCTATCCTACGAAGAGCGGCCATATTGGAAGCGACCAGGGACGTCGTTAGAGGGTGGGCACTGGCCCCGGGAAACTGTTCTGTATTTGCTGGAAATTTTACTTTGATGTCAAATATTGCAAAATAATTATTCAGTAAATTTTCCTTGCAGTTTGAAACACTTCTTCAATTTCCAGTAGCACGAACCCAAGCAAGGCATTTCTTTCATATTTCCCTGTTTCTTTCTTGTTGAACACAAACAGATGTATTGGGAGGGGATGCAGTTAATAGTTTTGTGATCCGCCCCGGTCAGGGAAGTCTGAGACCTATTGAAAATGCACTTTTCCTCCCTGCTGCGCACCAGATCCAGGATTCCCCCCAAAACCCGCACTTTCTCCTCATCTCGCCCTGCACTGGCTCAATGGGCGCCGAAAGAACGACACAAACAGGAAGATTTAGCTAAGGGTGGCTAGAACTTTCTGCGTTAATTATTTTATGGTTCAGAAAAGAAAAGATATCCCCATGCGTTTCAAATTCCAAGAACAGAATTCTATTGCTTGTCCCTTTTTCGACGCGGGAATGAATGACTTAGCGGTTCTTCTCACATACACATAACCCTCCTGTTAATGACCTGCCCTGCAAGGAGGGAAAGGCCACTTTCTGAAAATTCGGAGAAACATCGAAGCGGTCGGTTCATCTGTTGATTTGGTGGACAGTTGATATCTGTCAGTTTGAAGTAGGATTGGTTGTCCGAGCGGTGGTAAACTTCTGTAAACGCGAGAAGATAGCATCACGAAATGTTTGTGATCTCGTTTTCCTACATCGCGAGTAAAATGTCGAAAGAGATGCTGCCAGATTATCTTCCTCTGGACACAATGGATCAGGATCGACTGAACGACCAAATATCCAACATATTGGCATTCTAAAAGAGACTCTGACTACCACACAAGATCCTGGGTTCGACTCTCATGGTGGTTGATCTCGTGTATAATGAAGAATAAACCACGTTTCAATTAAGGAAGGAAACTATGTATGTAGCAATTGTTTTTACAGCCGTCTGCATGCTTTATAAGTATTATGTTACAAAATTTGTATATATTTCTGACTTTCTGTGATTTTTCTTCATTTAGCTTCCACCTGCAAATGCGGAAGCTGCTGCTGCTTAGGTGGCTCGGTTGGCTAGACATACAAATATAATTAATCCCTAGTCATACATAATAATACTTATAATATAATAATGAGTTATGGAGAAGCAAATAACTTATCAAGCATTTTCTGTTTCTATTTGTTGTGTGTGCAGTGGTTAACAAGGTGCATTACGATGCCAGGGGTCCTGGGTTCGAATCCCGGACTGGACGTGTGTGTTCTTTATGATGGTCCTCTCATCAATTTCACATCACTCATTGTCATCTTCATCTTCACGATTAGCCAGAAAGTGTCAGAAAAGCGAAGTAAAATAAACCAAATCAATCATTTCTATATTACGCCGCTTTTATATCTCTTGGGTTAAATGATGGGACAGACATGATACAACCATACCTGTCCAATGTCCGAACCTTGGACCTATGGTTTCGTAGCGTGTTATACTCAGTGGAATTCTTAGGAAGAAAAACTGTAAAAGTAGGGTGAAAAGAAGCAAAGTTGTACGATGCATAAAAAGCCATGTTTAGTTATTCTAAAACCTTCCAATTATCGAGTTCGTGTTTTAAGTCCACTGTATGCACAGTAAGGCTAATCGGGGATCCGAACCACTACGTGCCTCAACCGGGTATCGAACCCGGGATGCCTTGATTGCAAGGCGGCGACGCTACCACTGCGTCATCGAGGAGGCCGAGAAAAACTTACAATTAGTCAGTAGAATTAATATTGAGGGACAAGGCCTGCGAAGAGTTCTTTCATTCGGTTGCGCGTGGTCAACAAATGGAGTCCCATAGTTTCGAGAGTAGAATTTGCTTCCATATCGCTTTCAAGTACTTCCCAAATTGTCCTCGCGATGTTGGAACAGCACAGAAATTTTGGAACTAATACAAGCAGGCACATACCCAGGGAAAAGGCTCGGGGCTGCAGTCCTTTCCCGAAATCCTACAAATATCTGATTTTAATAATGTGTAGTAGTAATTAAATTTACTTCATCAATAGGATTAAACATCTTGTATATGGTAAGTTGCAATATACCAAGAAATTCATCTTCAGCGCATTTACTACTCCCCCCAACCTTTTCGTCTTTAGCTAGCGGCTGCCCTTCCGAAATCAAATTCTGGCTACCGGCCTGATCACCAGCGATCGAACCTTGAACCTTTCGATTGAGTGATTAATTAAACTGGTGTTTTAAGTCCACTTTATGCACAGTAAGGCTAATCGCGACTTGGCCTACATTTTAAAGTGAGATCCGAACAACTATGTGCCTCCATCGGGAATCGAACCCGGGCAGGTTGTTGAACCTGCCGAACCAAAGACGAGAGCGTAATTATTTGAGCGTATGGGAACTTTGTTTTATCCAGTGACATCATATATTCAGTTTTCCACACACAAATAAGATTAATTTTAAGAAAATAGACGTGTGCATATAATTTCTTATCGTCATCATTTCCCAAGTGAACAATCAGATGCCATAGAACACTCGGGCCCGCCCTTGAACTAAGAGATATCGGATTCGATTCCGGTATTAACTGTATAGGGGCTATCCACCGGAAGGAAGTGCCTTCGCGCGGACGCCATACTTGTAGCACAACAACTTCCGGTTCGTAGGCTCACAACATGCCGCTAAAGGGAGCTGAGATTGTGTCATGTATGAAAGGAACGAATGAGTGTGTACAAGAAGGATGTAAACTACGATCAGGGCTAAATAATCTTTCATGGATCTCTCTTCATCCATTTTCTCGAGATCTAGGCGCCAAATTATTGCATTCAAGCTGTCAGGCGTGAAAATTGGAAGACCATTAGCAGGAGTAGACTGCGCAGTAATGACAACGGATGTGCAAAAACCCAAAAAGTCGGGACCTAAAAATAATAATAATAATAATAAAATCCCATCCAGACTTCGGAAAAAATGATAGTTTAAAAGTAGTTTATTCCCTACATTTTCTTTGTACTAAATGTCCGAAATTTAATGAAATTAGCAGTTTTTATTCCAGAAATGCAAAATAAATCATCACCCGAGGTTGAAATTGTGTGTATAATTATTTTTTTTTTTTTAGTATCGGGTAATGTTGAATATTTTCCGCTCCTATAATCTCCCAATTTAGTCGGACAATAACATTATTTTTCCCGTTTTGAACGTCAGGACTTTAAAAATACCCCGTCCTGTTTCCTTCCCAACCAAAAATTTTGCGTCCCGCACCACTTGCACTTCATTAAAAATAGAAGAGAAATCATTCAAATCTCGATTTTCACTCTGTTTTAGTGATATGAGCAAAAATATTACTTTTCCTTTCAAAAGATGCTCGGTCATGGCCAGATAGGTTACACGTTAAGTTCTTGAAGTACACACGAACTGTATTAAATTTTTGTGTAACCAGAGAAAATAAATTTTTGTGCAACCAGAGGAAATATTTTTTTGTGTAGCCAGAAAATTAAGTGCGGGTACTATTATTAATTTTCGTCTTTTGCAATGGAAATCTTTTCAACATTGATAGATAGAGTGCCTCCCCGATGGCGCAGTGGTAGCCTCGTCGCCTTGTAATCAAGGGGTTCCCGGTGGAGGCATATAGTTGTTCGGATCCCAATTTAAACTGTAGGTCCAGTCCCGATTAGCCTTACTGTGCACAAAGTGGACTTAAACACCAACTCAATCAATCAAATCAACATTGATGGAGAAGAGGTCCTAGGTTTGAACACCATAGTGAGGCAATGGTGTGTCATTGTGTTTGTCCCATCATTAATTTTTCCAGTTTATTATTCATCTTCATCGTCATGTTTAACACAAATAGCAGAAAATTGACTTAAAATAACAATGAGCGTTTTGTATTTCTGCGTTCAAACGAGAACGAAACCAGCAAGTGTGCATTATCGCATCCCTCTGACTCGTCCTGACTGAAGAAGGAAGAAAAGAAACTCCTTTTCCCGTTTTTTATATGCCCGTACATCTCGCACTTTTTCACTAAAAATATAAATGTATGCATTTAAGCGCTCTCGCTCTGTAGGAAAAATTACTTTGAAACGACGATCAGCAAATGGATCTTACCTTGGAATAATGCCGTATGACTTCCTAGTTGCTCATCCAATTGATATGCAAAGGCCTCTACTTAGCCCTGATATCTTTTATTCTCCTCGTTGTCAAGTGCTTTTATATGATCCATTTCATCCGGTATACAAAACGAGAAGAATGGCCACAAGTACGCGCTTGAATTACCCGGCTGCCGTGAACCGGAAGTTGTTGTGCTACAGTTCGACAATCGATTGTGCCGTTCGATATGTTTTTGTTTACTCGTGGATAGCCCCTATACATGAGATGCCTAGCTTGAACTCATTACGTACACATTTCATATTTGAACTGTTGCCAATACTTGTAAATCTGGTTCCAGCACTTTATATCTGAAACCACGGAAAAGGGTTTTATCTACTTCTCAATTTTTTTTTCCAGCAAATTTACAAATCTAAAGACTAAGAACATTGTTCTTGGTGTATAAGCCATTAAGCTAATGAGTTCATTCTGCATTTAGTTTCCCGAATAATGGCTGTGTATTTCGCAAGAGTATATCCGTAGACTGTTGGGGGCTACAGAAGAAAATGATGTTCCTTTCCAATTTATTGATTGATTGAGTTGGTGTTTTAAGTCCACTTTATACACAGTAAGGCTAATCGGGACTCGTTCTACAGCATGGCCGTAGGCAGGAAAAAATTTCGGGGGGGGTTCATTCATAATTGTTCCCATGGGCGTCGCCAGAAATTTGAATAATAGAAATAATAACAATAATTGTACAATAATAATTAAAATTTCATAATAATAAAACAATTTTATTCCATATTAATACTAATAATAATAATTATTATACTATTGTTATATCCTTGAGGTGGGTTACTCAATCCAGCAGATGAGTGAATATCCAGCACAAGTTTCTTTTTTTTTTTTTTTTTACGTTTCATACAGTGTGTATCTACTGAAATGCACAATTATTATACTTCGTCATTAAACTTTAGATACCTTCAAGAGAAAAGCTTTAAAAGTTAGATGAAAATTTTAGTCATAAAGTTTTTGTTGTTTGACTTTAAAATTATTTTTTTGGAATTTTGAAAAGTGTGGAACCAGTTATTCTTTTTAAAAACTTAGCCTGGTGCATGGATTGTAACCTCAATCGCGAACGTAATGCGCTACAAAACTGGAGATCCTAGGTTTGAACTCCTATCAAGGGGGATTTATTTTCGACTTTATCGGACGGGGAATTTAAAAGCTCTAAAGGGAATTTTGGGACAATCATAAGGGAATCTTCAGTCTATATTCCTTGTGACTCAGGAGCAACACTGGAAAGATGACAGCAGAAGTGATAATGAAGGGGTCGCGGGTGGGCTACGATTCTGAGAATAAATCCTGTTTCACTCAAATTTCAGAATTCCAAATGTATGAAAATTCTAGCTCGATCGTTTCAACATTGTCTCCATGTATTTTTGTGATGCTTCGGAAAAAAAAATTGAAAATTTGTTACAGATTTTGGTTTCTGAACTTCCATTAATCCAACATGTCAGAAGTTTCGGGGGGGGTTTGAACCCTAGAAACCCCCCCTCTAAATACGGCCATGTTCTACAGTGTAAAGTGGAATCCGAACCACTATGAGCATCCACCGGGTATCGAACCCGGAACCCCTTAATTACAAGGCGACGATGCTACCATGCGCCACCGAGGAGGCCCTTGATCCTTTTCTTTTCAAGACTATATATATATATATACACACACATACATATATAATGTATGTATACAGCATAGGCCTATATGGTGTATAAATAGTTTGTTAATTTATAATAGTTTGATAGAAAAAATCTTACGTTTGGGCACCCCCAAACTGATCAACCTAGCTACGTCCCTGGAAGCGACACTAGCGCTCAGGTGGTTATTTTAATCGCGAATAGGGACTACCGAAAACTACTGTACACTACAGGACTTCATCCACAATTTTCCGTCTATGTCGGTGTAAGTTCGTGAGGTGTAAGACTAAATTTAGAGCTGAAATGACAAAAATTAGGGCATTTGTTAAAAGTTTACGGAGTGTAGATAAATCACTGGTGCAATATGTTACGATATGATCGTATGTTCACACTTATCGGACACAAACATCACCTCTGTGGCTGTGCGTGTGTAGTGCTGGATTCTCGATCTAGCCACAGACTGTCTCACGTTCGGCCCTGACATGTACATTCCTTTCTAAAGTGCCTTCATAAATGTTGTCACCGTCATTCATCCTCATCTTCACGATTAGCTTAAAGAGGTAGAATTGGTCCATATACTTCAATTATTGTTGTTATTTTAAGTCCACTTCATGCACAGATCGCCTGATCGGAACTGGACCTACACATGGATGTCCATAGGATTTTGTCCAGGGCGGGGCAAGCAAAGTGATTTTTCACCACGGAGTGGGGCAAAGGAGGCATATTTTTCTCCATAATAGTGATGCCTCCTCAAAAAACATGGCTTCAGTCTGAAATTATCATGTTCCTTCAACGCCCTTATAATAATTAACATAAATTACTGTGACCGAAATGAAATTGTGCACAGTGCAATGCGCCTAGTACATCGACAATCGAACTTGGAACCAATAGCATGGCGTTAATAGAGTGAGGTTAAGCGTCTATCCTAAAATTTATACTTGTTGATATACCATCTCTCTCTCTTTCTCTCTCTCTCTCTCTCTCTCTGTGTGTGCGCGCGCTGTGCAGTACATATTACTTCTAGGCATTGAACTCCGTTGGCGACTGACTGTCACAATAACGCCGCGGCAGTCAGCTTATGGCCGTAACCAGTGTGACTGGGGAAATGTTTCTGTTAATTCAGTAGTTATCACAGCGCACTACGATGCCAGGGGTCCTGGGTTCGAATCCAGGCCTGGGCATGGGTGTTCTTTGAGTGTCCCTTCATCAATTTCATTATATCGTCACTCATCCTCATCTTCGAGAATTAGCCAAAAGTGGCAGAAATGCGAAGTAAACTAAATCAACTCAATCAGTCATGTTTCTGTTGATTAGTTCTTTCCCAAGTGACATGTGTCCCTTGTCACTTCGGTGTGAAATCTCCCTGAAGGGGTGGTGTGAGCTGTTTATATGGATAGTTAGTTATCTACCCAATCCAAGCCTCAGTTAATACAGTACAGTATGCAACATTTCTATGACAATCATTAAGGCTTCATCGCACCATTGTTGGTAGTGTCAGACTCTTGTAGTCATGTTTCGATGCTACAAACCCTCGAAAATGAGATATTATCCTATAAAACCACGTAGTGCTGTTTAGAACTGCCGCTAAACTGCGTTTGGCACATCCTGTCACGTTTCCCGCGCTTGCTGATCGTTGTTAATTTTTAGCAGAAACTACGCGGCGTTGCCGCTGTTAACCTCTCATTGTGAAGCCCAAGCCAGACTGCGCATAAAATACGCGGGAATATGCAAATTCAACACCACGCTAATCAGAACCACTTACAAAACAAGGTTTTTCCAGACGCAAAACGCGGCAACAGCGTTTGCGTAAGCGCCTTTATACTGGCATCCATTCGCTCCTCGCTGTCTAGCAGCAGTGGCGCAACCACAGGGGAGTTGGGGGCGCAGAAACTGTCAAGCGATAACCAGCGCGGAAAAACATGACAGGTTGTATCAAACGCGGTATAATGGATTGACTTTGCAATTACTATGCACAAAATAGTCAGGTAGATGTCGAATAGAACATTGGGATCCACTAGTATTGCTCGGCAAATTGTCCATGACTATTTTCATTATTTTTTTCTCTTACATCCTATGTGTTTTTAAGCGATGGATTTTTATGTATGCTAGTGCAGAAGTTGTCAACAACTTGTTTTGAGTTTTCTTTTAATTCTTGAAGCTCTTTTTGGGTGAAATAAAGTGCACGAACTTGGTGATGGACAATTTCCACGGCAATACTCATGGATTCCACTTAATATCTTACAAAGTCTTTCGAACGAGACAGAGAATCCTTGACGCAAAATCTCGGCTTATCTCGATTTTACAGATATTTGTCTCATTCTCGGCATCGTCTAGGTCAAGGTTCGCCAAACATCCTAGATTATCGCCAATTACATAAGCGTGGCTATTTATGTGTTTGTTTGAGTTTAATTTGAAGTCCACTTTATGCACAGAAAGGCTAATCAGGACTGGACGTACAGTTTACAGTGGAGTCCGAACTACTATGTGCCTCCACCAGGTGCGTGGCTACTTGTTTGGATTTATTGTTGACAATAATTAATTTAAGTTACTGCTACATAACAAATAAGCATATTGCAAAAATCATGCAGCAATTTGAGATGAGATTACTGTTCTTTTGATCATTTAGTAGGTATTAACAAACACCCACCTACTATGAATGTGTTCTTTAACACTATCAGAGTATTTTAAAAATAAGGCTATTATTTTTCGTCATTAATACCGTAAATATATAACAGGGTCGTGTTTTTTATTGGAGAAGTTGGAACACCAGGGTAGAAAGATGGGAGTGGCGACAGGGTGGAAATTAGGGGAGCACCAAAAATGTACCTCGCTCGGCTGAAAATTTTATCTGAGCCGCCCTCTGGTCTAGGGTTAGGGATGGCCAGATCCGGATGCTGGCGGATCCGAAATCCTGATCCGGTTGGTTCCGGATCCTAAAATTTTTCGGATCCGGATCCGTTTGGCCATCCCACATGAGCGCTTCTTTGGAAAGTAAGAATGTGTTTATAACATATTGGTACCTGCTAATATATATACAGGGTGCTCGGAAATTCCCCTTACAGACTCCTAGGGCTGGTAGAGGGGACTGAGTAGACAATATTCCAAACCCATGTCCGGAAACGTTCCGTTTCCGTGCTACAACCATGACAATGTGTCGGATGTGCCTGTGTTGGTATGCAACCGGTTAGGCAGTGCATGACGTCAGAAGATCACCTGATGGCACGTGACGTCTGCCCTGCCGCCGTATCGAACCAGGCTAACGGGTGCCGTGTATTTGATCTTCCTACAGGAAGTATTGGCCCTGTTCTTGGATGTTGTGCCATTGAACGTCCGTCAGGAACTGTGGTTTCAGCACGATGGCGCACCGCCTCATTTTACACGTGACGTTCGGAGACATCTTAACCGAAGATTCGGGCAAAGATGGATAGGCCGAGGTGATCCAACCGCGTGGCCTCCACGATCGCCGGATTTAACGCCATTGGACTATTTCTTGTGGGCTCGTATGAAGAGTATGGTGTACGAGACTCATGTAGAGATAGAGGAAGAACTGCTGGCAAGAGTTCTGGTCGCTGCACAAGAAACTAACGGGACATCGGTGTGATGGAGCGAGTGTACCGGAAAATGATTCGTCGGTATAATGTGTGCAACGACGTTGGTGGTCGTCATATCGAGCCACTGTTGTAGTTGAGCAGTGCCGTATGCGACACATTCAGTGCATAAGACAGAAACAAATTGTAGCGTTCCACTGTCGACACAAGTGTTATTGTGATCAATGAATAGTACTTTTATTTGTTGTTCCCTTGGCATTGTTACCAAATGAATTTGTTTGTATTATGTACTGTCATACATCATTCAATTCTGTACCTTACGTAACACCTCATTTGACATGTTGTAATAAATGATTACACTTTAGGTCACCAGGTGATCTTCGGAAGTCATGTACTGCCTACCCGGTTGCATACCAACACAGGCACATCCAACACATTGTCATGGTTGTAGCACGGAAACGCAACGTTTCCGGACATGGGTTCCTATTCTAAATATTGTCTACTCAGTTCCCTCTACTAGCCCTAGGAGTTTGTAAGGGGAATTTCCGAGCACCCTGTATATATATAGTGTGTGTGTGTGCGCGCGATATGTAATTAATACACTTACGTTATTCTTACACTTTGTAATTATATAACACTGCATATATTATAATGTTTTATTTTAATTTTTAAAACTGTAACTGTAGAACAATTGTATAAGTTTTGTAACATTTCTATCTCGTTAAATGTGTTAAAGGTTTCATCCTGGAATGGAAAGTCTCAAATTTATGTGTGTTTCCATTTCCAATACATTCGAATGAATACATATTCATTTCAATGGCATTTTCAAAATCACCTCTGGCTTTTTGTGTTAAAGAAGAGAGATTATTTTTGTGCACGAGTGCGTAGCAAAGTATTTTAGGAAAAACACTTGAAAAAAAAAGCTTGTAGGACTAACTAATGAGAAATTTCTTTGTAATCGAAGATGATAATACCTTTTAAGGTGTGGTAATATTATAATGGGATTGAGATACCAAACTCTCGGATCCGGAATTTTGGATCCGTATCTTTCGGATCCGAAACTTTCGGACCCGGATCCGGAATTTTCGGATCCCGATCTGGAACTTTCGGATCCGGATCCGAAATTTTCGGATCATGATCCGTTTGGCCATCCCTAGTCTAGGTCTCTCTTATTCTTCTCTAGATTTTTACAAGGACGTCTAGGTACAATTCCTAAATGACAGTGACTTCACGATGCAACACTGAATAGTTTAATGTGCACCGGTGAAATAACGAACGCCAGTGCGTGAGTTGTATGCCTCTATATCATAGCAGTCCAGCCAGCATGAAGCAAACTTTCTCAGATGATATTCTGTCTTTAGAGAACCCTTTGTCATTGCGAACTGGCTCGTTCTTCTGCAGTATATCGACATGAAAAGTGTGCTTTGTCACTCGTTTGCCCCCAGTTTCAGGAATGCCAGAAGCGCAGTGGATAAAGCTCCCAGTCTTCCGCTGCCACCTCTGAAACTGCGCGACTGGATCTGTAAAAATATTTAGCCTCAATAAACATCTCATGTGGCATGCGAAATTTGAGCGCATCGCATACCCGCTTGCCGGGGGAGAGAGCATTCGAAGAATCTGACAGGGGACCATGGGAAACAAAATTAAATTCACCATGTGCGTGAGATTACTGGGACAGCTTGGGAGCTTTACGTGACTCTAACTCCCTCTTTCCCCAGACGAGAGAATTCCTGACAAAAGCCGGTCGCAGCACCAAACAAAACCGGCTCTATCTGACTCTAACCTTTGTTTCCCCCCTAAAGCGTTTTTTCAATAAAAGTCACCGTTGATATCACACTCCCAGCTTGCAGGGTGAGGTGTATATCTTTACGAATGGCGAAGCCACCGTGAAATACTGTAGAAGACAGAGGTAATAAATAAAGACGCTTTTGCACAGGATGGGTGTTTGCGGAAGCTGCCGGTAGAGGGACGATATCGTGAGCTAGATCCCGCAATTCTTTTATTCCGCCCCGCTAACTTTATGTACTTAATGACTCCGTCTGCATTATGTTGGTTTAAGTTATGTGTGTTTTGAATGCGTTGTGGCTATCTCTTGTACACAGAGCACCGTGTTCTTTTTTTAAATGTTTTTTTTATATCTTGGGAGTAATTCGCACGGAGGACGATTTGCAACGTTATTCGAAAATTTTCAAACGTTGGAGTAATTGTAATTACGAGAGTTACAGATTTATTGCTGTTATAATGTCTTAATGCAAAGTTCATGCAACCAGTACACATGAAAAGGACATACGAGAGAGTTTATTGCTGTGAGTAAATAGTGACTAAATTCCAGTGTTTGGAAGTAAGCTGGACGTCCGCAGGATTTTTTCCAGGGAGGGGCAAGGAAGGTATTTTTTTCCAGGGGTTCAAACAAGGCACATTTTCCCCAATAATAGTATTGTTCCCTCAAAAAACATTGCTTAAATTTGAATTTATCATATTCATACAATAATTAATACATATTGTTGTGGCTGAAATGAAATTATATGTCAAAAATATTTAATTTTTGGTTGACTTTCATTTTCCAGGGAGGGCCACGGCCCCCCTGCTCCCCCTTCCGGACGCCCATGGAAGTAAGGTATTTGTAATGCATTTACAAGTAACAGTTACTTCTTTCAGAAATCCTAACTGTAACTAGTTACTTTTAAAAGTAAATAACTGTAACAGAGTTATTTTTGCAGTAGAAGTAACGTTATCAACAATTACATTTAAATTCCTAACTTGAAAAGTTGAACTTGGGGGGAAGAGTTAATTTGACGGCCCTGTTTCCAAGTATGTGTCTTCTCTGGATCCTAAGGTGAAATAATTTTCGTGGAATCCCCTATGGCAAGGAAGCTAGGCTTCGTTGCATGCTAAAATTAGAACATCCATGCTTTATTGGAATTCGTCATTTCTATTTCCCCTTGAAGAGTTCAGTGTTTTGCTCCATCCTTTGTTGTTGTTGTAATTATATTAATATATGAAGACTTATATCATGTGCCAGAGGCATAAATAAAACACATAAAATAAATCTTCACATACTTACCTTAATGTAATATATTTCTGCTTCCAGCAGAAAGTAATTGCAAAAGTAACTTACGGTTAATTTTTAAGTTCCTGTAACTGTAACTCAAGTTACTTTTAAATTGGAATGTTCCGAATACTACTTGTTTCCAGTGTGTCTCAAACGATTCTAATTGTAACGAAAAAAGGTAGACTTCAGACATGGGTACCGAAACCTCACAACCCAGACGTCCCCCTTGCTCCAACAGAGTTCAACATATTGAATGAAATTACTGTATTTCCTCTTTGAATACTTAACTTTTACAACTACCTTATAATAATTCCTCACTCGATTGTCTATTCAACTATTTTTTCTCATTAGATTTATTACACAAATGCTTATAGATCATAAGTAGCAATTCTCACAGTATTAATGCATATGCCTTTGAATTCCGATGCCCGAATCCTTCACGTTCTTGTAAAACTTTAAATTGTATAGTACGTAGATGGTGTATTAGTTTTTACACACAATATTTCTCACTTTCATCTTTCAATTGTATGAACTATCTCTATCAAATTCTTACGGTTTCATTCTCGTTTTCGGGTAACCTTCTCTCTGTCGCTTTCAGTGCACCTACTAATTTTATTGTTTCTCCTTCATATCACTTGGTCTTCCCATTAAAAAAATATTGCATATAACTTCGTCTGTTCTTGGCTTCTATTATTATTTTCTTTACTCTGTCTATCTGATTTGCTTCAGCCATCATAGCCGAACTGTTAACGTAGCATGCTGCGAAGATATGTTTGTTCCTTCATCTGTTTCATAAATTCACCATCTTCATTTTTCGTGATTAACCTGCAGTAGTGTTGCCCACGAGACGAGACGAGACGAGACTTCGGTCTGTCCCGTCCCGTCTCGTGAAAATGTTGTCTCGTCTCGAAAATATTCGTTTGTCCCGTCTCGAAGGGTTCTGTCCCGTCTCGTCTCGTCCCGTCTCGTTTTGTCTCGTCTCGTCTCGTAAAAGTGATCCGCGATATCATGCCAACAAAAGTCAAAAGTAGCAGAAACACAATATTTTTCCGGAAAGTGGGATAAACCTCCAAATATTTTACCCATTGCGTGGTGAGAATAAATAAGGTTCGTTAATCATGAGGACATTAATGTTAAAAATGCAGTTTCTTGGTTACTGATATCTAGGTATCTTATGAAATCTACCTTGTGTTTTTTCTCGCTTCCATACAACTGTCTATCCATCGTACATAAGTGAGTGCTCTTTTTCATTACTGCTATACCTTTTGGAAGTCTTCAAATGTTTTCCACTAGACCTTCTTTCTTTCTGAATGTCGAACTTCCATGCACTATGAAAATGTACATTTTTTTCTTTAAATTCTAAGCTTGGCGCTGGGAGCAACAAAAAAGTTTTTAAATGTGTAGTACGAACACAAAAGACTATTAAAAATTTCAATACTTAGTATATTACAAATAGAAAGCATTTATTGTTCTTAATATTGTTAAACATCTTCTATGACATAAGTTTCAAAAAGTGTTTCTTTGTGATATTGTGCTGTTTCTTATGCTCAGCTTATGACGCACATACTTCTTTGTTTTCCGTTTAGCTTCTAAGTCCGGTACCACCACCGCTTGATCTAATTTATCCTTCGGTAGGCACGCATCTAGAAATATATGTCGGGGAAGGTGTCCAAGCCAAGTGTTTCAGAAAAAATAATAATAATTAACGACAACAATTAAGCAAATGTTTAAATTAATACATTAATATAATTCATATGCCTATTCACTTGAATATGTAAATTAATTAATTCTATTATTATTATTACATGAAATGTTACAAAGACGGTACAAGAATAGTAATATAACAGCACGAATATTAGCTAATATCTAGCTTACGTGCAGTTAAGATCGCCAAAATGTGCATAAAACAGCTGTCCTGGCAAGAAAATTAATGTCAAAAAAGGTGATAAATTCAATATTTGCTGAATAACAAAAAAGGATGTTACTTCCAGTTGACGAAAAATAAAGTTCCTGATTAATATTTTATTCTCATTATTATAAGTAGTAGTGTACATCATAAATCTTCATTGATACTGTCATTCAAAGCAGTATGATCCCAATATAATCCTTGTTTTCTAGTAAGTTCGGCAGGAATAAGTAACCCTCGATTATGCTAAACAAATATATTTTCTTGTTTAACTACAGCAAGGCCCCAGGAGGATGCAAGAAGCCTTTCCTGCAAAAGTGTATGTTTTACGAAGCGAAGAAACGTGACAAAACCACCACGTATGGAAGGCAAACCTGCATTTAGTTCATATCGCATATTTACAGAGCCGTGCCTCCTGAAGTTATAAAAATTCCAACTTGAATGATTCTTTTAGACATGCTATAGTTGAAAAAAATATGTTTAGATGCACCAAAAGTGCATCATTATCAGATTATGCATATAACGTGTTATTGGAATCAACATATTTGTGTAAATTTGGTGCCTCCCCGATGGCGTAGTAATAAAGTCGAGGTCTTGTAATGAACGGTCCTTGCGTTCAATACCCAATGGAGTAAAAAAGTAGATCGGATCGCACATTAAACTGTAGGTCGGTTCGTGATTTAGCCTATTTGTGAATCAAGTGGACTTAAAACCCAATATCAACCTTAAGAATATTAGAATCCACTTATTCACCCGCAGGTAAGTCAAATTTCACATATCCCTCTTCATCCTCGTTCATAGACTTCCTGTAATACCTTGTGAATGTGTGTTGCATCCTACCAGGTGCGAGAAATGTGCAGCGTTATTCTTTCCCTGTACTGCGTTATTTCTTTTCATCTTTAAACAACCACCCTTTCTTATGTATCTGTAAAATAATCCCACTCTGTCTCAGAAAACCTCTTCCCACGATGAAATGAAGGAAACAACTATCAAGTCTCAACACTGATAATTTTTTGCTTAAATTTCCTATCATTTATACAAACAGTAGCACATATCAAGTCCTTTGGTGCAACACTGTCAACAGCTAATGTTACTTTCCTCGTCCTAATCAATTTACTTCCAACCAGTGACGGCGCCAGGGAAATGTGACTGGGGGGGGGGGGCGGAAGGCTGGCAACAAAATATTGTAAGGGGGCAGTCACATTAACACGCCCGAAAACACTACACATATATAATAATACAATAATAATAATAATAATTATTATTATTATTATTATTATTATATTCATGTATGGTGTTTTGTGTTTGTCTTTTATTTAGAGTGGACGTTTACTACTTAAATTTACTTCTTGATTACGAGTTTATCTCCACATGATTCGTTTTAATAAAGACATTAATTCTTTTTTATTGTAAAGTTGCGTTGTCTCTAGTGGCCTATTTCAGTATTGGAAGACATTCATAATTTTATAATTCATCGTCTTTCTTGAGATGAAACTACTGATATAAATATTTAAGTTATAAGATAATAATATAAATGACGAAAAAATGCTTCGAAGAGTTTAATTTTCTTGGAAAATAAACGTTACGTTCGAAGAAATTAGTCTTCTTAAGTATTAGAAACAATGTGAGGCACTTAGTGAAGTGCAATTCTCCTGCACGAGAATTCTGCTCTATGTGCTTTGGAGAAGACATTGCCCACCTTTGGTACGTCCAGGACTTGACATTTCTGCTCAATGGCAAGAACAGCCAAATGAGGCAGTCTGCATCCAGCATCCTGTTTCGAGCAAGCTCAAGCACGATTTTAAGGACAACCATCTTCGTAACGCTGAAGAGTTTTGGGCAAAATTTGTGTTTCACCTTTCAGTGAAATGTTATCACAGGATAAAAAATCAGACAAAGGTTTCAGTTATCTCATAATTCAAGAAATATTCTGACCCTGGCATTACTTACTCATACTCTACCATTCCAACGTATGTCTGTGCTACACAATTACAGGAACCTATGGGATTCATGGGAAGAAGTTCTTCGATTTTGATATGTACGAGAAAGAGTGAACCTGCATCTAATGATTGAAGAATGGCAAATCATAATAAGCGTTCTTTTACCTGCCCGCGATATGTTTTGAATCTAATTTTAAGTGTAATTTGCATATTAAGGTTCAAGTTCAATACATTTCCAAATAATATCTCCTCATTAACTTCAAGAGTATCGAAGAAATTCCCTTTGTTAAGGTTTCCTCAGACTCATCATCTCGAAATTCAAGTCCCTGAATAGTAAGAAACAGCGATGAATCCACAACAACTGACATGTAGTGTCTGGTTTTCTTCGATCACCTTTGATCCTGGGTTCGATACCCAGTGGAGGCACTTTAAACTATAAGTCCAGTCCCGATTAGCCTTACTGTGCATGAAGTGGACTTAAAACATCAAATCAACCAACTAACCAAATCTCGAATCAACTTTGAACGTCTTTTACTAATTAGCGTTGTCACTAATGACCACGATTAGAATAATTTGCCCGTACTACAGATGATGTCTTGCGGTCCTCAAAATATTCGTGATGTTTTAAAACCATCCACATTCAACATTTTTTCCCAGTTCTTAAGACTGGCTAAAACTTAGGTTAATCTCGGCTATTACAGGACATAAATGAATGAGAAATCACCTATGCCCAGGTCGGCGCTCGAATCTTGGACGAAAGTCACACACAGATATACACACAGTCACACACAGCTATATATATACTAAACAAATTAATATTTGTTAATCAAGTTGGTATTATAAGCAGGAAAGTGATATCATGCAGAATACACCACTTTGAAAAGGTGAAAATTGTCATACTCTTATAAATGAACTCTCTTACTATTCGATATTTAATTAACTTCAGTTGGGGGCCCTCAGGGGGGGGGGGGAGAAGTGTCTGACATGGGGCGTCCCCCTGCCCCCTCTGGCGTCGTCACTGCTTCCAACCCTCTAATAACTTCGCTGCTGATAGCCTCACCTTGGAAATGGAAGCTTTTGTAACGACGAATAATACAAAGAACTTGTGTTCACTGTCCCTCTTTCATTCAAAGTCTGCCGTTTTCCTTTTCAGTTTTTCCTGCAAACAAACCAAATTACAGAATTTTTATTGCCTCTTCCTTGCATCAACCTTCATTCCTACTTCAGGCCTGGATTTATGGCACTTATCCGCTACTGCAAGTCAACCTCGCCCCTATGTTTGGTGTTTGCCCCCTGAAGCAACGGTGTCCATTGTTCAAAGTAAAACCTCTGTCAGTGGGGAACGGCGAAAAATAGTCTCGGAATACACAATGGCCACAAACAAGCTCCCGCCACCCTGACATTGCTGTCAGCTTCCCTCTGACATTTGATAAAACTACTTTGTGAAATTTGTTTTGAAGGCTAAATTCATAGAATAAAAATAACAGCTACAACATTCCTTCATCTGATTTACAGAAAGGCTAATCGGGACTGGACCCACAGTTTAAAGTGGGATTCAAATCACTATGTGCCTTCACCGGGTATCAAACTCGGAACCCCTTGATTACAAGGCGACGACGCTAGCACTATACCATCGGGGAGTCCCCTCGTACAACAACGTTTCCTTCTACAACGATTATACAAAACTTTGTGCCCTTCTTCATTTGAAATCTATTCTATATCAGCCTTGGTATTTCGTTATTACAATGCAAGGAATAGTATTCTCCTTAAATAAGAAATAAATAAATAAAAAAAGCATTGGAAATAATCTTCAAACGGACGTAAAGAAATCGAGTCCAACCACCTGTAGATTGCCTGAGGGAAACAACAAGAATTTTCTGAACAAAGACATTTCCGAAATTTCCATAACATTCTAATAATTTCGCAACCCGTACAAATAATCATGTGGTAAAATCTTGTCATGGTTCCCTGTAAACACTAAAATCACCAAATTAGTTATTTCCATATTTCCCGTATTTTCTCCTCCTCTTTAGCTCTCAGCTGTTCGGAGTGGGATAATGCAAGATTATTTGTACCTAATTATCTCCTTCTCTTAGTCTTGCTAATATCTTGAACTCCCTAAATAACTTTCCCAACAACTCCTTATCAATTTGTACTGCCATGTTTCCTACAATATTTTTCCTACATCCTAATAACATTCACTTCTGTACACCCTTTGATGTAAAAATTAAATAATAATAATAAACCATATCCATCGGTCCGTTTATCTTTCCAACCTATAGAGCTGAGACTATTTTTACAAGATAAATCTATGACTCAGACATTCCACGATCTTTTGGCCCCTCCTTCCACCTTCTCTACCTGCCCTTTTACTTGATGTTATCCAGAATTGTATTAGTATCTGGAGTACTATCGTAACATAAAGTTATTAACCTGGAATAAATTGGGAAAAAATGGGGAGTAACGCTGTGTTTCGAAAGAGTATTGAAAATAAGTTTAGGTATCCAATTCATTCATTACTCTCTCTAGAATAGTCTTCTTTTGACTTAATACACGCTTATCAACGTTTCTAATTGAAATATTTCATTCCAAGCAACAAGTATTTGCAACTGATTAAATATTTTGCTTTTATTTTTTTCGAGACATTCGAGACGAGACGAGACTTTTCAAAAGCCGTCTCGTGTCTCGTCTCGAAAACGAGACGAGAAAGGCATTCCGTCTCGTCCCGTCTCGAATTTCAAAAGGTTTGTCCCGTCCCGTGAGCAACACTAACCTGCAGTGGTATAAAAAGGACATAACGTGTTGGTTGCATTTTGTATCTACTGCTTTTGTAGCTTAACTGCCATCATTTCGAAGTACACTCCTGTTCACATAAAGTGGCACACTTTATAAGGTTGGATAGTTGAAATTTGTGCCACTTTATCTGAACAGTAGTGTACAACTCTACTCATACACTCGAATTTAGTAAATCAATGTGTTTGTCCTTTCGTCTGTTTCATCTGATCATTTACTTTAACCCCTTCGTCGCGATTAACAGAATCAGATGTAGCTTACACCTAGAAAATTAATACCCCAGTTTAGGGGCGTATGAATTAGGGGCAGTAAAATTTGCTCATCATCATGCTATCTCTTGATTCTTTCATTTTCATCAAGGGGGGCGCTTGACTTCCCTGATATATCTGTAAAGACAACATATAATTCAAATGGTGGAATTGTAGCGTCAAAACATGGACGAATGGTGCCGCGAAAGACTGCAGATTAAGTGCCCATTCAAATTATCCTAGTCTTGAGGATGTTTCATGAGGATTCTCTTAACTGGGGGAAAGCATCAGTCCACGTTTAGTCTATTTTAAGCACTGCTGCCCCACCCCCTGAGAAAAATCATGCAGGCGGCCTTGATTCTCACTTCACTATTCTGGACATGTAAGTATAAAGCATGAATGTCAACAAGCTCTTGTAGTACGTACAATACGAAAACTTCATTATGCCAGGCTAACGAGGCTCTGGTGCCTGCACACAGCCAATAATCCTCTGCACAAGAAACTCCTGGGCAAACTCTCGAACTAATGTGCACAGTCATTTGTTTTCTCTCATCGCTTCCCCTTCTCTCGTGCCTCTGAGCCCTGCGACTATCTTGGTCAAGCTGTAGAACCTGTGTCCTGTGTCCTGCGTCCTTTCATCAATTTAGTCAGATTTGCCAGAAGTGGAAGAAAAGCGACGTGCAATGTACTGTAATAAGTTAAAACAAATCTCACCATTCTTGGTTTTATACTTCCCAGCGATATGTGCCGAGCCGAATGTAATATGCAGTTAAAACAGTTCTGAATGAAACTAAATAGAAGTTGAACGCTTTCATACCGTCATGTAATCTGCTTTAGAACGTACGAATACTATAACTTGTTGATTGAATATATTAAACACAGATATACTTTTACATTATATCCTCCCCGCTATGAGCGTGAAAATGTTCAATATTTTAGGGCAAGGAAATACCGAAATATGTTTTAATATATCCGGTCCTGGAAGTAACATAAATAGGTAGAAAAACGATGTTAAATAACCAAAAATAAAATACAAATAATGAGAAGAACAACCTAGGTTACACTCTAGAACGGTGATTCTCAAGCTGAAATTGAGAGATGCCGGTAAAAAGCAATGGTAGCGCGTGAATAACAGAAATGTGGAGTTTAGACAATAGGATACGTACACCTAACGGCGAAAGAAACAGTAGACGAATTGTCCACCACCATTTTCATTCGGTCTGTATTACACAATGTGATGACAATGAATTGAAATAATGACGTCAATAAGTAGAGAACAATGCCTGCTTCGAACCAACATAGTTTCATTCCTTAGAACAACACAGGATATAGAATTAAAAAGCAATGAAAATAGTGGTGGACAATTTGCCGTTGACTGTACAACACGGGTTGAATTTAAATTGTTAAAACAATATATCGTAGTAACTTAAATGTTTTTAAGTCACAGTAAATCAATTTTCGAGCCTGACTTCGCGAGCCACCAAACGCCCCTTCGGGACCCAGCAGTGGGTCGCGCTCCATAGGTTGAGAAACGATGCTCCTAGAATATTGTTTCATCGCCGATCTTCGTGGCGGAAAGGTTAGCACAGCGCGCTATGACGCCAAGGGCCCCGGGAAAAGAAGTTTAGAACGAATAAGGAAAATAAGAATACCATTGGCATTTGAAAAATTGTAGCATTTTATGTACAGGGTATACCAAAAGTCCCATTACCCCCCGCCCTTTGAATTGTAGACAAACCTGCAACATGTTATTTTAACAGCATGCGTATGATGAGAGGATGGTATACCATTAAATCAGACCAATGACCACCATTTACTCCAGAGGATCTGTGTGCACACCGCCATTTTCATGGCCCAGTATTATTCGCCTCCAGGTGCGATGTGAAATCCTCCGTAACATGGCTGGCGTGAGGGAAGCAAAGGCACTGCGAACAGCTTCTTCAAGTTCCCTAGTTGTCTGATAACGATTATAGGCGACTTTTTGTTTGATGTGTCCCCATAGCGCATTATCACAAGATGTCAGATTTGGACTCTGGTGTGGCCATTTTAGAGGTGCTGGTAAATTTGGCGATCCTCGCCCAATCCACTTGTCTCTGAACACATCATTGAGGTATTCTCTTAAAGTGGCCACCTGAAATCCAGATCTGACATCTTATGTTACGGAGGATTTCACATCGCACCTGGAGGCGAATAATAGTGTGCCATGAAAATGGCGGTGTGCACACAGATCCTCTGGAGTAAATGGTGGTCATTGGTCTGATTTAATGGTATACCATCCTCACATCATACGCATGCTGTTAAAATAACATTTTGCAGGTTTGTCTACAATTCAAAGTGGGGGGGGGGGGGTAATGGGACTTTTGGTACACCCTGTATATACTGTACAAATTTTATATCAGGTTAATTACCATTCCACGGCCACTCTGGTGTGTGACATTTGAATTATCAAAGAAGTATTACGGCCATTATAATTATGACTTGTTTTTGTAATAAATAATAATAATAATAATAATCCTTAGCGCGACAGCCCATGAAGGGCCTTGGCTTACCTACCGACTGCCGGTCTCCCTCCCACACTTTCCTTCGTCACCTCTAAGCGAGGAGATCTTCAACCAGTATTGGAATAGTCGGGGGGTCGGCCCGACGTATCCCCAGCCGTTATAGTAGGTCGTCTCGACCGGATTACGCTCACTCACTCGGAGCTCCCCAATTTCCTCACGATGGTGGGTTGCCACCGGCCCTATACGTAGGCCGAATAAATATGTAATGCTAATATTTTCTCTCCACGTACGGTTTAAGAAAGCAAATTGGACCCATATAAAATTTATTTCGTAATACTAACTATATAAATACAAGCGGTAAATTTCTACATGGAGGTCCCATTTATTTCACATTGACTCTCAGTGATCATGAAATACTTATTCTGTGATTGACTTCAGAAGCCCCGAATATACTTCGTAATTTTAATCGGAAATATGAGATGAATTAAATCTCAACAAATTTGATGTAAAAGAAACGAAGTGAATTGCAGGGACACAAATAAACCAGTTCTGTGACTAGCAACCCCGGTCTATCGCAATATGCAGCTATAAAGCAGTTGAACAATTCCTACATTCTGTCCCGGAAATGTTTGGAGCGAGCGGACGAAAACCAGTCTCTGTCTGCACAAGTAGTGACTCGAGAGGGCTCCGTGGACTCCCCGATGGCGCAGTGGTAGCGTTGTCGCCTTATAATCAAGGGGTCCCGGGTTCGATACCCGGTGGAGGCACATAGTGGTTCGGATCCCACTTTAAACTGTAGGCCCAGTCCCGATTAGCCTTACTGTGCATAAAGTGGACTTAAAACACCAAATCAATCAATTGAGAGGGCTCGATCAATGAACGCGTGAGAGGGGGAGGGCAAAAAGAGGCTGCAACGGTTTGCAGCAGCGCGCACTGTTTTGCTCCGCCTGCTCGCTTTCTCTCCTTGTTTGCCGTTATGTGCGGCCTTGCTCCATAGAGTCCAGAGACAGAGTATAGTTAAGGATGCTTACCCACAGCCCGTTACGATAATAGCGGTGTGTAGTTTGGCAGAAGCTTAGTTTCAGTTTTAGTCAGCAGATGGCAGCATGAATATTTTGCATAAAATTTACTCAAGTAGAGCAATCTTTTCCGATTTATATATCTTAGTGGGGGAAATTTGATTCTAGAAAATATATTTTCTATTAGCTTTGTACATGTTCATGTTTTGATACCGCTTCTTTCACATTTTACATTTTGCAGACGTGTCTTATGTTTGTATCATTTCGATAAGTATCAATTAATGAGATTTTCATGTTTTCCTTGTGTATTATTTGTCGTATTTCTTCTTTAATCACCTTCAGATCTTTGGATGGATTTAATAGTTAGTAATGACAACACTGAAAATTTTATTTATGAATCTAATTACAGTGACTATTATAAGTTATAATCTGTAAACTAATTATCTAACTCTCTGGCATTCCTCAACAGACTACGATAATAATCCTAAATGACTTAATAATAATGTTATTTATTTCTAATTCTAACATATGAAATAAATAGATAAAAATATTTTAAAGTTGATTTTTTTAAAGTTTTTAGGTCATAAATAAGCGTGTTTTAGTAATTTATTGCTGAACAAAATAATGATGTTATAGTTCTTCCTAACCGTACAAACGAGTAATCGATCATATAATTCTAACTTCTTGTTTGCAACAAAGTCTTATCTATATGTGAAATATAATTTCAATAATAGCCTACCTTGAAATCTAATAATTAACGCACTTCATAATTCTCGATTTTCACTAATTCGTACGTCACAAATTAACACATTCCAAAATTTACGAATACACTAATCAACTAACCTGTATGTATGTCTCTTGGATTCAACACAAAAATAACTAAGGTCTAAATCACCATCCCTGAGACCTTCTGTAAACAAATGGTCTCACCGATTCGATGTATAACTCCGCGTCAGCTGATCCATGACCGCAATCATCTGCTGTTACACTCATAGTTCGCCGCACCTATTCATTTTATATAAGAGCCTCTGAATGTGAGAACCCGTTCTCAAAACATCAGACGAATATGCAGCCGCATACATTGTTACTCTCCTGGTCATTCTCTCTTCCATAACCCTTAAAACTGCAGACACTGACACACCACTGCACTGGGATACCAACTTAACCACTTCATTTACTGGTTTCTCAGGATACTACTGACAGAACGTTACATAAATATTGAGTAGAATCTGTTTCTCACCCCTTTCCAAAGGCTGCCCTTGCTGGTGTTTTGAAAACAAGCTCTGAGAACACGGAGACTTTCCCTCACGCATAGAACTCGGCATGTTATTTTTCTAAGGCTAAGTCAGGCAATATTACTAAGTTGCAATACTTCCTTGATGTTCACATGATTATTTTTAGAAAATAACCAATGTTATAAAATATCATTATGTACACAAATCTCTTAGCTCATTGAAAGTTACAATGCATATTACTACAAAATGTTCACACTTATCTTGCCTTGCCATGTCACCAAGTTATTTTACGAAGTGCACTATATTTGGCGGAACAAAAATCGTTATGAGGATGCTTGTCAAAGTTTCCAACCGCAATAAATTTACGAACTTTCTTTGTCATCATCATCAATATATTTATTGGACTTACAGCAATGCATATGGCTGTTTATGCCCATTATATATTTTATTTACATAAGATACAATTTACATAAAATCTACAAACAAATTTCAAATACACTCCTATCTATATCAAACCTTAGAAATATACATTACCATGTTATATCATTTTGTCTAAAAAATGCAAGTAAAATATATTCAATTCGCATGCAAGAAAGAAGCCAAATTTATGGGAAATGATTACTGGTGCAAAGAGTTAACCATAAAGGTGAAGCAATAAGTAAAAAAAGAAAGAGCATTGGGTTTAAAGTGAGACGTCATTTACGGCAGCGTATCCCATACTACAAATTTGCCATTGTTTTACCTTACGTAATGAATCCTGTAACAACGCTGGATTTTCGTGTGGATTATTTTACTTCTATGAGTTTGCAATGCTTTTTGCATGCAGGTGGTTTTGTTTACAGAAGGTGTCAGGGTTTGTGATTTGATATATAGTGCCCATGGAAGAAACGAACGGAAAAAAATAGGAAGATATTACGCAACAGTAAATTCTATTCTTATTAATATGTTTAGTTTAGAGTTGCAATGATGCAACAGTTTACAGAGTAAGTTTTAAAATTCTCTCGCATATCAATACGCAAACAAAAGTTGTTCTTTTATTGTAATCTCTCTCTCCTTCCGATATACAGTTCCTTACTTTTGACTTTGGCCTCGATTTCATTGCATCGCTGTGCCAATAACAATTTAGGCCTATTTTCAGCAACATTGCCTCTTCTAAGAATTTCCTCCCAGACGAATAAGTTTCCTTGTCTTTAGCCAGAGGCCATTTAAAAAAATATTACGAGCAACGCAACATCAAGTCGGATCTTGCTCGCTTTAATCGACCAATAATCCGAGTTTACGGCGAGAAAATCGCGTATTTTAAATTGTTTTTCCCCAACGACATAGTAGTAGCCATGTTGTCGTAACGGCGGGTTGGAGTTACGTGCGTGAAAACAGCAGAGCGCCCCCTACGGACCGGGTTTTAATGGCGGCCATAAAATCTTAACGACACTCAAACACACTTGACTGCTGACTAAATAGGAGAATCTACTCTTAAAACAATCTCTCCTCTATGGAATAGCTTGTAACAACCCACTGTGTTGCGGACTGAGAACGCATGAGTTTCTTCTCTACGCCACCAGATGGCAGAGCCATTAAAATCCTTGCCTTTCTCAAGATTTTCTTTTCTGTGGTGTGGTGGAAGTGTGTCGTTTTCGACTCTCTTTTTCCCCCCTTTCGGTAGTAATTTTTTGCTACTACAATTTCTGCTTGAAATACTTCGTTTGTTCTGCATGTACGAAGAAATTTGCTGCTGTCCGTCACTATGTTCTGAGGAATGTCTAATTTGCAGACGGGAAAGAAATAGTAGCCTGGGCCTCCCCGATGGCGCAGTGGTAGCGTCGTCGCCTTGTAATCAAGGGGTCCCGGGATCGATATCCGGTGGAGGGTCATAGTGGTTCGGATCCCACTTTAAACTGTAGGTCCTGTCCCGATTGGCCTTACTGTGCATAAAGTGCACTTAAAACACCAAATCAACCAACCAACCAAATAGTAGGCAAATTGTTTTGTATATCTTGTTTTGTTTTAAAGAATTGAATTCTGTTAATACGAAGTTGATGTCGCCCTCTGCTTATTGACGTTTTTATTTTAATTCATGATCGTCACATTGTCGAAAATAGATTGAATTTAAATGGTGATGGACAATTCCCCTAATATAACTTTTGCCTTTGGGTGTTCAAATGTCAACCTCCATCAAGGACGTATTTATAGGGGTCTAAGGGGTCCGGATCTCCCCGAAAGACTTACCAAGTACTGAAATTAAGTAATGGAAATATTAGCATTTGTTGCATAATCGATGGTTATTAATTTGCTCTGAATTTTTTAGAAGGCAATGATTATATTGGGATCATATGGGATTTATGTACACTACTACTCAAAATAATATGCATAAAATTTTAATCAGAAACTTACTGTTATTCGATAAATATTCAATAATTCGTCTATTTGACATTAATTCATTGCCAGGGCACTTGTTTTTATGTAAATTATTCCGATCTTAACTACAGGTAAGCTACGTAATGAATATGCGCTGTTATATCTCTATTTTTATACAGTCCTTTTACCTATTCGTGTAATAATAATATAATATTAATTTATGTATTGGTCTATTAATATGATTTAATATAATTATTTTAATTTAAACATTATTATTATTGTTATTATTATTATTATTCCTGAGATACTTGGTTCGGAACCGCCCCGATACGTGCCTGACGTTCATATATACATATACACATTTGCGTATTTAAGGCGGGTTCAATGGGTCCACCCCCCCCCCCCCTTGGTTCAGTGAAATTACCGGATTACCTATTCTCGTCCAGTGTTCATGGTCAGCTCCGAAACAGACAGCGCAGATGGGAGACGAGGTTACAGGATACAAAGAACTCTGCATACGATAATTCAGGAAAGCTGGCCGACGGAGAACGTGCAGCGTGACATCAGAGCCCCAGGTATCTACACTATTTGGACACTATCTGGAAGGAACGAAGGAAAACTTTGCAAGCCTTAAGGGAAAGTGAAGGGTATGACATGACATAGGAGGGATAAGGGGGCAGCATCCGAGACAGGAGTGACTTCTGTGATTTCCATCCTGTATAGGTGTGTACAGTCATGGAAAAAAGTTCTTCCCATAAGGCTTTAATAGGAGCAAGTAATGCAGGAGGGTAGGCAACACATATTGCACCCTTCGATGATCGGGTGATTTTGCCTGTCTTAACACCGAGAAATGTGTTCCACGCGAAGGTCAACATGGCAGGAAAGCAAAGAGAGTCACGTGACTATTGGTTACGTGGAGTGTTGTGCTTCTCCACGTCCCCAGTTCTTGATCCACATTGCAGAAAAAGTAGAGCTGCATGCAATATATGAAAATAAGTTGTTTTCAACTACACGCTTAATTATGATTTTCCCAATTGTAAATCTATCAGACGTGTCTCCCGATTTAGTCGGGACAGTCTTTTACTTTGAATTCCTGTTTGTCATAGGCGTAACTTGACGGGAGCAGAAAGGGCATTTGTAACCCCCCCCCCAAATCAGGTTTCTTAAAGCTGCTATACTATGATTTGACGCGTCCAAAAAAATTATTATATTGAAAGATTGTTCCCAAATACGTAGATAGCAATTTAATACTTTGAAAGTGTCTCAGATTTGTTTATTATGTCACATCTTAGTGTGGCACAGGTCTACTACAAAAGTGGAATTTCGTAACAGAAATATGAACCCACTCCTTTTATTTCGTAGCCGATTTCATCTTGAAACTGAAATTAAGAATATTAGTTAACAATGTCATTGGTAAACAATAAAAAAATGTGTTAGACCCAATTCTTTAATACCTTATCATAATCTTTATCGCAAGTTTAAATTTTGTTGTAAGTCCACTTTATGCAAAAAAAAAAAAAAAAAAAAAAGTAAAGTTCTCACCTGTGCTTAGCGCTACGCCATTAAGTCGTATAGGGGGTGTGAGGGTAACGCCCCACACTTTCTTGATTCGTTCGTGAGTGGGGGTGATGTGATCAGCATCACGCCGCCCCACACTTTCTTGATTCGTTCGTGAGTGTGGGTGATGTGATCAGCATCACGCCCCTGACCGCCTTTACCCCCAGGGTTTCCCCCAGGTACCCATGTCATTCGACGCTGGGTGGGCGCCGGGGTCGCTTCCAACGTTAGAAAAGTTCCCGGGCTTGAACCGGCCGGGGATCGAACCCGGGGCCTATAGCATGGTAGTCAGACGCGTTACCGACTGAGTCACCGGCACAGATAGACTAATCTGAAATGCATACAGTTTAAAGTGGGATCCGAACCACTATGTGCGATCACCTGGTATCGTACCCGAGACCCCTTGATTACAAGGCCTTACCACTACGCCATCAGTGAGGCGCACACAATCTTTGTATTTCGACCTTTTTAAACCTATATGTATCATATAAGAGGTTGTTTAACGTTGCTATGCCTCTATAGATTATATTTAGCCAGTATTCGAGCACATAGCGTCAGGTTTCATAGAATATAAGCTTCTCTTCCATGTTTATGGTTTCCTGTCTGCAGTAGAAAAACTGGCAGGTTCCCATTGCGTTTCTTTCAATAGTCTTCCAATGGTTGCATATCATATCACTCAAATTTGATTCATTCGTTGCGAACACAATCCCCGATGGCGCAGTGGGATCGTGGGCGCCTTGTAATTAAGGGATCCCGGGTTCGATACTCGGTGGAGGAACATAGTGGTTCGGATCCCCCTTTAAACTGTAGGTCCATTCACGATTAGCCTAACAGGACATAAAGTGGACTTAAGACACCAAATCAAGCAACCAACACAATCCCGTTATTGTCCAGATTATCGAATCCAGAACCTTCGTCGCGAATAACATAAGCAGGAAGACAACGTGAAATAACCGAACAGAAACAGAACCTAAAACCCACATCGGATAGATTGGATTAAGTCGACGATACAGCACGGGTTCTGAAATGAAAAAGAATACGAAAGTTGAAGAACCTCTATACGCACCCACTTTTCCTCCACTCAATGGGGAAGATATCCTTCTAGCTGAGAAGCCTTTACGTAGGAGTGCCCTGAGGGAACTTCAAGGCCACGACGATAAAGTGTTCTACGTGCAATGACGGGACCAAATCATACGTCAGATAGCTGTGTTCCTCCTTATTTCGTACGCCATTGATAACTGGAACACGTGACCTCGTCTTTGGTAGAGCAGAAGCCTGCTTGCTTGCCACCACCCTTTAGTTCAGTGACCTTCGCCCGTAGTCAGCAAGAGTGAATGACTCACCAGATACTTGTTGTCTGTGAGGCTACACAAGAATAGATATTTCGTTAGTGGCTGTAAGTATTGTTTCATCTGCAGTTATATCAGTTAACATTTCAATAGTTTCCTAAAGGTTACGTTAGTGATAAACATGTAAATTAGTTCTAGAGAGTGAACGTTTTATCTATTTGAACGGGGGATTTTTATACAGCCTGCATGTATTATTTTTTCCTGAAACAAGAAGAAATTCGAAGACGCAAAAAGAGTTGTATAAGAGTAGTTAACAAAAGAAAAAAAGAAGAAGAAAACGAAAATGTAAATGCTGAAATAAATTATGGTAGAGATCGAGTGAATAACATTTTGTCATGGGGCCTCCTCGATGGCGTAGTGATAACGTCGTCGCCTTGTAATCAGTGGATCCCGGGTTTGATACACGGTGGATGCACATAGTGGTTAGTATCCCACTTTAAACTGAAGGTCGAGTCCAGATTAGCATATCTGTGCACCAAACCAAAACTAAGAAAGAAATTGTCACAGTGTAAGAAAATTTCATGTTCAACCAGATACGAAACAAAAGGGAATAATATATTGCAGGTTGGAGTTCACATCTGTAGCATCTAATCAGCACAATTATGATTCGCAACATATCGTATCAGATCCATTTTTATTATACATGTATGATAATATAAGGGAAGTAGAGGAAAGAGAAAACCAAGCGAAACACGGACGCCTTCTCCAGAATTTCAAATCTCGTTACGTAAGGTTCTGGGTTGGAGTCCCGAACAGGCATGACTTTCTTGTTCTTGCCCTTTTATCTGCTTCATTTCATCATAATTCATCGTTATGGTTTACCTGCAGGCAAAGAATAATGACAATAATTGCCAATACAAAGCCAATGAGAAACAGAACAACTCGATTACGGAGGTGCCAAGAAGAAACGAGACTTGACAGTTTCTCCGTCTCTCGGTTTGTCGAATTGAAAATTGCTCTCCCGTTCTCGGTCTCGATTAGTTAAATATAGAAATCGAAAATGTATGTGAATGAATATACATGTATTTTATATATTCCGGTTTTGTAGGAGATTTCGTGAGAGATGAAATAAGTACTCTTCCATCGTATTTATTTTTATAATTTTTATTCCCTGTTCGATGATCGCGACGATAAGGACGAGTGACCATTACATGAAATTGATAACGAAATAGTCAAACACCCCCGACAAGGACGGTACTCAAACCCGGGAACTTTGGCGACGATATCGAATGTCAATCACTTAATGAGCTTGACCACCGAGCCTGCTTAATGTTGTTTCTGTCAGGTAATTCGTAATAACTATCATTTGCTTCATAATTTATCTTATTGTTGTGATTAACCTGAATTCAAAGAATTAGTTGAAAGGCAAAAATGCAAGATTGAATGTCTCTGATGTTACTTCGTGCCGAATAATATGACGTGGTATTATGATATGAATTTATTAATCATATAATATGCCTATTCATTCCATTGATTGATCCCAATTGAGCACACAAAATATGCTATAATGTCCACTCCATGGAGGAGTGGTTAGCACAGCGCGCTACGATGCCATGGGTCCCTGGTAAAAATTTTTTCGACTTGGGCGTGGGTGTCCTTGGTAAGTGTCCCTTCATCAATTTCATCACAGCATCACTCATCTTCATCGTCGCTATTTGCCAAAAGTGAAAGAATAGCAAATCTAAATAACAAACATCCAATCAAATCGAACATCTCTACCGATTTAATTCTATACGGTACCGAATTTCCACTTTATTACTGCATCTTAAGTCATTTTACAGCATCTCAATTGTTTTCCGATTCGAAAACATTTGGAATGTTGTTTTGTGCAGTTGATTGTGCATTGTTTCGTTGTTTGGATTGTTTAATTAACGTCGCATTAATTAGTTTTTGACCAATCGTGACGGGGGAAGCAAGAGCACAAAGGAAGCGAAAAAGACAAGGAAGAGACCACGGCTTTCTTTAAAGATAGCATCCCGTGAATACAACTCAAGTGACTGCAGAATATTATGAATAAAATTTATTTCGCTTTTTCCTTTTATTTCTATTTCAGTTATTTTACTTCGCTTTTCTTCTACCACTCGCGTTACTTGTTTCGGTGAGGAAGAATTATAAACTCGTGAAATGGACGATGGTACAAAAAAAATATATGCCTCTCCCACGGTTCGAAACTGTCAGTACAAAATATTGTCTTATTTTTAAAATTTACGGGCAAATATGGTTTGTCACGTAGCAATTTTCGCTTATCTCTTTCTCAAGGGGTTCCATTGCCTCTCTGATGTCGTAGTGGTAACGTCTTTGCCATGTAATGAAAGGCTTCCGAATTCAATACCAAATAGAGAGGATTTGGTTCGGATCCCATTTTAATCTGTAGGTCCAGTGCATGAACTGGACTTAAACAATTAACGTGTGGCATCTGGTCTGTGATGAGAACCATCATTTCAGCGAACCTTCTTGACAATGACTCTAATATCACTTGAAAGAATAGTATTTCCTTACGAGTAGCTTCGTCAAGAAACCAGTTCCTGAAATTTTCTTCTGGAGGCATCGTAGCACCCAGCTGTTTGTTGTGGCTGGGGCACGAGTCATGTGACTCATGCTATCAAAGCTCAATCCTTCCCCAGAACTCAGAATCACCAGGCAAACTTAAGCGAATATTTTGTTATTTGGGTTGCATAAACAACAGGCTTAAGACGTTACGAAATTCTACGTCCCGTGGCCCAGGTATTTTTTTCTAAGACTGTACTACGGTGACGTTCCTCTGCTATAGAGTGAACACGAACTCTACTCTGTATATGTGTGTATGGATATAGAGTTATTCATGCAACATTATTTCTTTACATAATTGTAAACTAACATTTGGTATGTATGCGCACAGCCTGAGGGCTCGCATTTCAGAAATAAATATAAAAATTTCTTCGGACTTATTGTCTGAAGATACCTTCCACGTATCAACATGAAAGAAAACTAGCATCTCTGGGTATGACGCCATATTGAATATCTTACCATAGGGCTGGAACAACGGATATAGCAACAAATTCGCATATGATACAAGTCCTTTAATTCACTTGGTATTATATAATAATTAAATACGTTTGCACACTGAAGAAATACAAAAAGGCCCACATCCGATAGGCTAGCTGAAATGTTCTCCCGCTGCCGCGAGCCGACATGCACCATGCCGCTGTGTTCGAATACCACGCTCCCAGCATTCCGAGTAAAATAAAAACAAATGAGGAGCGGAAAGCAATACTATTTACAATCTTCAACATTCTCCCCCCCCCCCCGTTGGAATGCACAGCATCCAAACTAAATCATGAAAGTTCAATTGATCTTCCCATCTGGAAGAGGTACAATCTTACTGAGAGCCCTTCGGTACACTCCATCCTTGGTGCGAACCACGGCTACACGAACTAAATTGTCTTTCCCTGGTAACACTTCTTCTATAATGCCCATTTTCCAAGATAATGGGGGTAGGTTGTCTTCTTTCAGAAGCACAAGTAGTCCTGGTTGCAGGTTGGGCTGCGTGGTTGTCCACTTCTGACGCTGTTGCATACCATGAAGATAATCTCGGGACCAGTTTCTCCAAATCCTTTGTTGAAACTGTTGAACTCGTTGCCACCTGGAAAGTCTATTTTCCTTGAGATCACTTAAGTCTGGTTGAGGAAAGGAAGTTAGTGGACCACCAATAAGAAAGTGGCCTGGAGTGAGGTAATTAAATTCTTCATGAGAATCAGGTAAGGATGTAAGAGGTCGAGAGTTTAAGCAAGCTTCGATTTGGCACAAAAGAGTTGACAGCTCTTCGTATGTCAGTACAGCATTCTTGGCGACTCTACGAAGATGGTACTTCATGGATTTTATGGCGCTTTCCCAGACACCACCGAATGTTGGGCTACGTGGAGGTGAATTTTTCCACTGAAAGTTTTCTTGTGCTGCATACCTTTGAATGTCTTCACTGAATCCTTGCGATTGAAATAGCAATTGAAGTTTCTGAAGTTCGTTCTTCGCTCCTTGAAATGTTATGGAATTATCGCTGATAATGGTGGAACACTTGCCTCGCCTTGCTGTAAAGCGTCGCAATGCTGCTATGAAAGCTTCAGAAGTAAGGTCTGTTACTAGCTCAAGATGTATTGCTCTCGTGGCTAGGCACGTAAAAAGAGCTATGTAGCATTTCTTTGTGATTTTACTCCTGATTGACCCTACTTTGATGACGTATGGTCCGGCATAGTCTATGCCCACATGATTAAATGCCTTGCTAGGTGTAACTCTGATGGATGGGAGCTGTCCCATTAGCTGTTGTGATGCAGATGCCTTCAAACGATAACAAGTTAAACACCGATGAATGATTTGCTTAATAACTTGTCGTATTCTAGGAATCCAGTACCTTTCTCGAATGGATGAGATTAACAATTGAGGTGCTGCGTGCATCAATCGTTCATGCTCTGATGCAATTAGTAGACGGGCGAAGCGACTTTTTGGATGCAAAATGATTTGATGCTTGCTGCTGAATTCCAAGTTGCTATTTTCTAGCCTACCTCCGACACGAAGAATTCCCTGATTATCCAGAAAGGGGTGTAAGTCCTTAAGGATACTTTTGTTGGATACTTGCCCTTTGGCAGTGAGATCATTTATCTCTCGATGAAAGAACGAAGTTTGTGTCATAACGACGCACGTTTGAGTGGCATCTTCAATGTCAATTGAAGTAAGTGGATCGGATTGTTTGTTACTTGCATTTTTACAATTGCGAATGAAGCTTTTACAGAGCGCTACAATCCTTAACAATTTGAAAAATGTAGAAAAATCGCTTATTGTTGCCTCTGATTGCAGATGAGACACCAGTGTAGTTACAGGAAGCTTTCGTTGTTCAGGAACATCTTTGTTCTTAAGACTTGTGTCAGATGATGATGATGGCCAGCACGTTTCATCTTCTTGCAACCAAGCTGGACCATGAAACCATAGCGAATGATGATGAATATCTTGAGGTTTAACTCCACGGGAGATTAAATCCGCTGGATTATCCTTGGACGAAACATGTCTCCATTGATAAGTTTGAGTAAATTCTTGAATTTGCGCTACTCTGTTGGATACAAAAGGCTTCCATCTGCTTGCTGACGATCTGAGCCATGCCAGAACTATTTGTGAATCTGTCCACAAATAAACATTGTCAATATTAAGTCTCAAAATTGGGAGAGTCTTGTTGAGTAATTTGGCCAATAAGACTGAAGCGCACAGTTCCAATCTAGGAAGAGTGGTTTTCTTGATCGGGGCGACCCGTGATTTTGAGCACAGTAAGTGAACTTCGGTGTAACCTTCTTCGTTTGCTGAACGAACGTACAAGCAACTGCCATAATTTTTCTCCGATGCATCGGAAAAGCCATGGATTTGTATATTCTTGACACAACCAGGTGTTAGGATGAAACGTGGTATTTGCATTTCACTGATGACTGGTAGCTGAGAATGAAGATGAACCCATTCAACTTGCAGGCTTTCTGGAAGTGGATCATCCCCATTTATGTTGTGAAGCCACAACTGTTGTAAAAAATACTTATACATTACAGTTACTGGTGAAAGTAGTCCAATTGGATCAAATATCTGGGCAATAACACTGGCTACTTGACGTTTGGTTGGTTTGTGTGACATCATGTTAACAGACTTGGCTCCAATATTAATCATGAAAGTGTCTGCCGAGGGATTCCATGAAACTCCTAGAGTTTTAACACCTTCGGTATGAAAATGAATTAGATTTTGAGTCTCTCTCAGTGATTCTGGAATAGCGTTGAGTACTTCAGTGCTGTTGGAGCACCACTTTCGTAAGATGAATCCTCCTCTTTTCAGAAGTTCTGAAAGATCTTGATAAAGTTGTAACGCACCTTGCACGCTACTGCTTCCTCCAACGTAATCATCAACATAGAAATCACGCTGCAACACTTGACATGCGTGTGGGAAGTTAACTGCTTCATCTTCGGCTAACTGCTTCAGACATCTGGTTGCTAAAAAGGCACTTGATGTAAGCCCATACGAGACCGTATTCAATTGAAATACTGTTATGAGTTCCTGAGGAGAGTTTCTCCACAGAATGCATTGCAGTGGCCTGTCATCTGGATGTATGTGTATCATTCTATACATCTTTGTTACATCAGAAACCAATGCCACCTTGTGAGTTCGAAATCTTAGAACAATGGAAAACAAATCTTCCTGTATGGTAGGTCCAACCATTTGTATGCTATTTATTGATTCACCGCTTGTTGATGGCGAACTCCCATCAAAAACAACACGTATTTTCGTTGTACTGGAATCCTTGAAAACACAATGATGCGGAATGAAAAATTTTGTGCAGTGATTTGTTTGTACATCATTTAAATTCCCTATGGGTTCCATGTGCCCCAACTGGTAATATTCTTGCATAAATTCTGTATAATCAGCCTTTAATTGTGGTTGACGTTGAAGCCTCGTTTCTAATTGGTGAAATAGAGTTAATGCAGAGTGTGAGGAGTCACCTAACACTGAACGATCCTTACATAATGGCAGCCTGACCGTATAACGGCCACTTTCATCTCGTGTCACATTTCGCTGAAAATGTTGCTCGCAAGCAATTTCTTCTGGTGATTGCAGTTTCGTGTGGATCTCCTCTATGATCCAGAACTGTTGGAGTTGCGAGCTGAGAGAATTTTCCTTTCTCGTGAAAAATGACCTAGTAATACTGTTGCTAGAAGATGTTGCTGGAATCTTCCCTGCAATAATCCATCCAAACTCTGTCTTGAAGAATGGGGAAATTTCCTGGTTTTGTTCTCTTTTCAGGCTTCATAACGGTAAAGAAAACCTCTGCACCAAGCAGAATCTGTATTTTGCCAGGCGAACAAAAGCCTGGGTCTGCTAAACGAATATCTGTTGGAATGTTCCATTCAGATGCATCAAACTTTTCTGAAGGCATTAATCCTGTAATGGTTGGCAACACTGAGCACGAAATACTTGTCGTAAAATTGCTATTATTAGATCTCAGACGGATCTCTACCGAATGACTCGATTCAGCTGACGAATTGTTGATTCCCTGAATGGGAACTCGATGCTTTACCTTTCTAAGACGATGACTTTGAACAAAATCTTCAACAATGAAATTATTCTGACTCGCCGCGTCCAAGAGAGCACGACAATTGACCCAATTGCCCTCTATATCTTGTACTTGAACAATTGCCGTAGCAAGTAACACCTGTGACGCGTTTTTCTGCTTAATTGAACAATAAGAAACCTGAGGTGCTTGATCTGAATGCTGTGAAGAATCGCTTGTATTGTTTACCATCGATGTGTTCACGTGACCCCCAGATGACATTTCACGCCGCTGGTTTACATTGGATGTACCTTCATCTACATGAAGTAAAGTACTATGCTTCTGTTTACATCGCTTGCACACTCCATATTTACACTGTGCCGAAACGTGATTGTTGCTGCTAAGACAGTTAAAGCATACGCGATTCTCACGTAAAAATTTATACTTTTGTGAAATAGAAGCTTTCTTAAAGGCTTCACACGAAAATAAGCGATGTTTGTTTGCTTTACAAAACATGCACAATGAAGAATCTGTTGTAACATATGACTTCGAAGATTGTTGACATTTAGCACTGTACTGTTTGTGCATATTTGTAGATGATTTTGTTGCTACCTTGTTACCTTCACTCGTAACTGGATTAATCTTTTCAAGAGCCTGGCATCTGTGCTCTAGAAAACTAAAGAGCTGATCTAATGTGCTAAATTCAGTATCATTACTTTCTAGTTCAAATGCTCTTCTCGTTGCAGGGTCAAGATTTGAAACAAGATGCTGAACTAAAATTATATCAGTTAACGACATGTTGTCAGCTATCATTTTGAGCGCTGAAATAGAGCTAACTGCAGTGTTTGTAAATGCACGAAGTTCCTGACAATTCTCCTTTACAACTGGATTGATATGTAAAATATCATTTACATGTGAGACTGCAATCAACCTTTTATTGTCGTATCGCTCATTGAGTTGCTCCCAAGCAATAGCGTAATTTGCTTCTGTCATTGGCAAATTTTGAATTAGATGTAAGGCCTCGCCTTTCAACGATACGCGCAAAAACTGAAACTTCTGAACATTTGAAATATCTACATTGTTGTGTATCAGCGATACGAACGTGTCCTTGAAAGACACCCACTGCGTGTAATTACCGCTAAAATGTGGTAATGCAATTGCCGGCAGTTTCACTTGCGTATTTGAAGTTTTAGATACACATTTGTTTTCTACACATGTTGCTTTATCATGGATGTCAATTAATGTTTGCATCTGTGACTTTAAATCGAAATACATTTCTTCGATTTCATTCCTTTCCGCGTCGTGCTCACCCTCGGTTGTTTCTGATTCTATTGTGTCTAGAACGCCTTTCAATTTACTCCAGATAGCATTTACATGTTCCATGCGGGTTTTTATTTGTTGTATTTTAGCTGAGGATTCGTCGTAAGTACTGACATACGATTGAATGCGTATAAGTTTCCCTTTGTGGGAGCTTCTTTCTTTGATCAATGCTCTTACGTTTGCCATGCTTGCTGAGAAACGAAACTGAATGCAGAAATAAACACAAGAATACAAAGGGCTATGAAACAATGAAGGAAAAGATATGTTATAGGAAACCAGACTTTTGTACTCACCGCTGTCGAAGCTAACACACTTCACGGGGAGTTGATTGTTGATTGTTTTTCTCAGCAGAGCTTCATTGTTGATTCCGACGAAAATCGTAGAACGGAAGAAAAGTTCAAGGTCAGCTATTGCTTCATGCGTTCGCGAACGAGAGTTCCTGAAACAGCTGATTCCACCGTACCATGACGATTAATGCTACTTAATCGCAACCGAGTTCAAGGTCACTGCAAAATTCGTTGTAACGATGTTCGTTACGAAAGCGCGGAAAACATGTATCTGTGCAAACCAAAAACACTGTTTGTTCTGTAACACTGTCACAATTAGCACTGTCACAACTGATGATCACTGACCTGCACGAAACAAACTGTCACTATATCCGGAATGCGGAGGACCATAAATGTCTGAAGATACCTTCCACGTATCAACATGAAAGAAAACTAGCATCTCTGGGTATGACGCCATATTGAATATCTTACCATAGGGCTGGAACAACGGATATAGCAACAAATTCGCATATGATACAAGTCCTTTAATTCACTTGGTATTATATAATAATTAAATACGTTTGCACACTGAAGAAATACAAAAAGGCCCACATCCGATAGGCTAGCTGAAATGTTCTCCCGCTGCCGCGAGCCGACATGCACCATGCCGCTGTGTTCGAATACCACGCTCCCAGCATTCCGAGTAAAATAAAAACAAATGAGGAGCGGAAAGCAATACTATTTACAATCTTCAACACTTATTTTATTCTCCTAAATTCGGGACGTATAGGACGGGATACATGGGAAGGAAATTACGTAATTCCACACACCAGATGGGACTGCAAACCAAATGTTTGCAATTTCCAGATAGTTTTCAAATTTCTGCGATAAGAAACTGCATTTGGAATGTCAAATCAGTTATATTTTTCCCCCCTTGAGTCTTCTTAAAGAAATTTGGTTTTCATAAACGCAGTGCAGGAAAACCAGGTAAACATCGTAACATTCTAAAGTTGTTTGACACAAGATGAACAGAAAAGTATCAATACTAAGTAGCGTGACTTCGTGACTACATACACACAACTTTGTCGGATCCAGCACCCACCCCCACTCCCCAACAAGCTCCCGGATTTTCACTTATGAAATAAAGCAACCCTAATCATACCAAAAGTTGACACCCCCTTACGTGAACTATATATACGCCCATGCATATACATAATACATACATACATATTCACAATACATATATACATAGTATATCTCTCTCATAAACATAAATACACGGAACATAAAGTCTCTGACGACCATTTACAAAAATTGGGGTAAAATTACGTTGATGTACATTTAGTTTTAACGTCTAATACTTAAACGGTTTGATATAATATTTTCCAGTATTGATTCTCCTTTTTTATTTATCTTATTTATTACCTCTGATATGAATTCTAGATTAACTCGTTTTGAAGCACGTTTATCCAAGAGCACGTTTCAGTTTGATGTTTGAGGATATTTGCAAGTCGCAGACAGATATGTAGATTGTTGGAGGAGGGGGGGGGGCAAGATTGACAACAACCTTTTTTTATCTATAATGTATACTTGAGAAAATTTTGTGGTGGGCTAGAAAGTGTCTTGCCCTCTAAAGTCGGCGCCTATGCTTTCAGAGATGTTTTGGAAATAGTTCTTCCATTGCTACATGTACAGTGCGTTTCGCCGTCTCTTGTGCGCCTGTCGGCGAACCGCTTGGCGGCCGGCCAGACCGCAACTCCCGGCAAATCGCGTGTAATATCTCCGCTATGGAAACAGCTAGGTTCGAAATGACTTCAAGGTCTCAGAATAACAGTTACAATTAAAATCAAAATAAGCACGTTAATTGTCACAGGGGATGTTGGAAACATCCTCGTGTATCCACACATTTCTGGGATGTTTTTAGGAAATTTCACGGAGCTTTGGTAACAAGACACGCTAAAAGAGCAGTTTCGTTTCCTGACAGCTCTCGGCGCCTGAGCGGCAACTGAAACACATGACTTTGCGCATCACTTGTGAATTTCTTTGTTAGCCCGCACACACCCTTTGATTGTAAAATAAGTACGATATGAAAATATGTTACTAGAGGTTTTTATTTATAATTTTAATTATTGAACATTGAGCATTGAGTAAAGCAATCGAATTGGTATCGTTTACTATTTTCTGTAGTTTTCTTAAAATACTGGTTCAGTGAATTATTGCTTTATTTAAAACAGTCAGTATATTTTTACAATGATTTTTACATTTACGATGACAGAGCAGGTGTTCGAAAGACCGAAAATCTCAGCATTCCAAGATCAAGTAAAAGAAAAAAAGCATGAAAAATCCGTCAGAACTTTCATACGTTTTTGGAGATCAATTTCGTACGTCGATGATATCTCGTTGCACAAAGGTTCGAAAATTACAGCTATTATATCATTACCTGATCCCACTTACAAAATAACAACATGTAATCTGAAGTTTGATAGTATCAACAACACCCATGCACACGAGAAGTGATGGTTGAAATACAGATCCTTACCTTTGATTAGGGACAATGCATTACAGTCATGAAACACAGAAGTGTAAGTGTTGCTCCTCTCAAGAATTATGTACTGGCGTAACTATCGCATCAGATTTCGACGAGGGGAGACAGTGTTTCCAGTTGCGCCAACACTGCACTCTAGCGGTCGGAATTCATCGTGAGAATTTTGTGTGCGGTTACGCCCACCAGGATCTTTAGCCAGATCTCTCTGCCGTTCTGGCGCCCGTATCTCAGAAGCCGTGACTGTAATTCATTGTTCGTGGACAGATTCTGTGACGTTACACTGCTACCACATAGCGCGTCTGTATACAGCCGTGATTAGGTTGCTTACCAAACCTGATCCAAGGTATACGATTAAGCTCAAAACAACGAGCGAAGGTAAATGTTTTGGAATTGAAGATCCGAGATAATTATATTCCAAGCAATTGTGTTTTCAGTCTGCAATTGATGTATTATACACGTAGTTGTCTCAAATTGCACTGAAGAATTTTGACTTCTAAAATTCGGAAACAAAGTTTCAAATTGCTTTAAGTAACCATTAATCGAAGCAAGTTCTTGTTCTATTTCATTTTCTATTTACTCTCACAGATCACACTCTTTATAGTTGTTACGAATCCATCGTATTACAAATTACCAGCATTTTTGTTATTGTTTCAGCTTTCATCGTTCCTTCTAGAGTACCCTAGTCTCATACAGTTAGCCTAAGTAATCAATTGGCTCAACCCCCGAAAAAGTATCGTAAAACAAATGAAAAATTTATTCTAACTGATTTCATAGAAGTGAATATTTTAAAAGCAACTCCACATTTGGTTAACTGCCATTCCTTGTAATTTAGTTTAATGTTGTTAGTTCTTGAGGTTCTTTATATTTTTAAATATTATTAATGTTAATTTTGTGCTTTGGTTTAGATGGTTGACTAGCATCTGCTGAAACTATATCAACAATAAAGTCTGTAGGTGTGTTTCACCTACGTCTCAAACTGTTACATCGTGGTTTCAAGCGCGATGATTGAGGCCAGTTCTTGTAAGCATACGGAATTCAAGCAAGCGGGCGGAAGATACAAGCGTAGACATTCGTAATTTAAAACAAACGTGGAGTTGATGCAGATGTAACGAACGCTACGTGGTGGATATTTCTTTGAAAAGAAAAAAATAAAATTGGCCGCAAACATGGCGTCTGTGCCCATCGTGACGTCACGTGAAACCCACCTACAGAAATGAATTTAAATGTAAAGTATACTGTCACAGACGCTATATTATCACATATGAAACAATACAACTAAAGCGTCTTTATATTGCATTCAGGTCTTGCTTCTGCGAAAAGGGTATTTAACTGCAGTGGCTTTTTAATGCTAGAGGTCGCTTCCTTATCCACTTAAAGCAAAATTAGTAGAAATGGCAATATCAGCCCTTTCTTTCTTCCAGCGGTATTCAAACAAGTCCTCCGTTAATTAGTGGGGGATAACTTATTTTCGCTTTTCTGTAATTTGTGCTGAAAACTTGGCCAAGAGCGGAACATTAGCGTTTATCAAATGGCATTAGCGTTTTGTGGCATGGACTCAATATGGCGGTAGGTTTAAGCGCCCTCGTAACTGGGAGTCCAGTGATTATTCCTAACGAGTTTCTTCATAAAGTGGGAAAAGTTGGGGGGATAAAGAGAAAAATGGATTTGCAGAAGCGGGTTTTAAGGAAAGGAGGAATTTTCTTGATAAACAGAGGGGGCGGAGAGAAACGACATGATGCGGAAAGTATTTATGCGAGAGCTGCTACGCTGAATAAGTTGGATCTGTGGTAACGGCAACAGGCGCATAGCGCTATCTGCCAGCAGCAAAAGTTTAGAATAATAAATTTATAGAATCCATTAACAAGGAAATGAGGTAGTCACCTACAAGTAGATGACTTTGGAAGGGCAGGCACTTTCTGCACTCAAAAAAATTCCAAAAAAATCAATCTTTTAAGTATATGAATTCCTGATATTTTTAATGTAATTGGATTTAATGTTTAAAAAATGTATATTGAAGATGTTATTTGATTTACATCAAACTTTTTGAGATATAGTAGGGTACATAAACTAAAAAAACAAGCCGTGCATGTCTGACTTCCGTGTTGGCAATCTGGGATTTGTTCCCTAGAGTAATGTGTAGGGTTCGGATAGTTACGCACTAAAAAGACGCAAAATATGCATGCAAATATGCACTAAAAAAAGTGTAAAATATGTACTTTAAAAACCCGTTTAATTTATAAATGCTGTATATTTCAAACTATGAAAGATTACATGCCAGCAATGAATTTGCATTATTCTGAATGCTCATTCCCTACACAGATTTTTTTCAATTAATATGGTTCTGCGTTAAATGAAACACAATACATTACAGATCAAGATCATGATTGCATTTGATATCAACATGATGTCTCAAATGTTCGAACTTGAAACTCCTTCTGTTTTCAGCTAGAATAATCTTATATTCAGAAAACACACGTTCCACTTCGCGAGATACAAGTGGGCTGTATTTTAGGGCAACAAAGTCAGACACATTAAGTTCCAGATCATCCACACGTTGTCCATTTATATGCAGAATTTTGCGAACTTTCACCATTGTTGCAAACCCACTGTTCTTTTTCAATACTGCACCCAATTTCTGTACATACACAGGATCTTCAAACTGGGTGAGGACCTCTTTAACGTCTTCTATAATTTTGATGTTTGTTTGAAGTTGTTGAAAGAAGAAAGACAAAGAGAAGAGAAGCGAGGAGAAGAAGTAAATACAGTATATGCTCGCTGTTGTTTGTGGATACAAAAATATGCACAACATCAACTTATTTTCATACAAATATGCATTTTTAGTTAAAAATCCTTAAATATTCATTTACATATGCAATATGCAAAATGCGTAATTATCCGACCCCTAGTAATGTGTGTCTCAAACATGTAGCAATCGAGGTGTTCCGGTTCGATTCTAACATGGGATCACTTGCAGTTATTCAAATATAACTCTTAACTCCAAATAGGAACATTCCATGTCAAATCAACAAGGTACTCAACCTTACATTTTTTTGATTCATTTGAAATTTGACATACTGACTGACATTCTGAAACTTTGCAGATCCATATCTTTTGTATTTCCGAAATTACAGTGTTGCTAACTGTGCGATTTTGACAATTTTTTCCAACATCTTGTTAACTTTAAATTGCTATATTTCGGCAACCAGGGCACCTACAGAAGTGATTCAGACAGCGTTGGAAAGGTCTTGAAGGGCTCTTTCACACGAGATATAGCATGTCTATGCCAGGGTAAAAAAAATAAAGGTGGTGTAAAGAAAACTTTGGTAGCCATTTTCTCCAAAATGGGTATTTTATTTTTTTTGCAAAAAAGTTACATGTCATACCTACACCATTACTCAATAAGTATAAATTTTCTTTAAAAAAATTGGACACCAATGGGATCTGGTTGGAGTTATGTTAGATTTAGGTTAGGTTTGGGTATGGTATGGTAGATTAGGTGATGGATGATAACAGATTTTGATAGACAAATTCCTAATATTCAAAAGTAAAAGTCTAACAAAAATCAAATAGAATATTGTTTGAATTTACGTACATGAATATGATGTTTAAATTTTCTTTTATTATAAATACAAGGTGACTCAAAAGTCCGGTTCCATAGGCAACTCGGTTATTAGTGCACATAGAGAAAAATGAAAAGAGGGGGAAGTTGGTGGACGTATGCGAGTTTCAATCTAAAGTGCTTGAATTTTCAACGTAGCATGCACCGTTCAGGATGTACACTGGTACGACTCTAATTGATAACCAAAAATGCCACATGCTTGGTCCAGTTGCATATTATCCTACCTCAAGTGGTCCTTCGAGTATGCCAAATTTCAAATTAATCAAAATATGTTAGGTTGAAAATTGCCTCTTCACTTGTTGATTTCACATGGAATGCCCAGTCTTCCTGTATATACAGTATATTTGACAGACTTTGCAGCAACGCTTGCCTCAAGCATGGTACTGTCCTCATCACTTCCATGTAAGATTGATGTGTAAGGAACCCTAATGGTACATACCTTATGAGACAAGAGCACGTTTAGTAAACTGTGTTAAATCAGGCGAATGCTTTATAAAGGTCGATTTACTTGCTAATTTACTGAATTAAGATTTGCGTCTTTGGTGGTAGGGTTTTGTTGATATTGCATGTCGTTTACAGATCACCAGTATGGGCACAAATTAAGTGGTTCGGTTCAACATATAAAACTGTAAATCCGGTCCCTAATGCAGATGGCTCTTTCTATATACGATAAAAATCTAATGAGCAACAACGAAAGTACAATTGCAGTAGAATGCATTTCAAATCTCGAAAGGAACAAAGTATAATCACAGAGGTATAATTTATGTAATGGAGTTAAGAGAGATCTTTCCCACATTATTGAGACGCAAGTCCTTCTATTGGAGAGTTTCAACATGCATTACAGTATAATTTTATCATTTAAGTTGTAGTCCTTGTAGTTTTCATCCGTCCATTATGCGATTACCGACCGATGATTTCTCAAGAATGTTTTTGTCAACTGGAACACATCCCCTCCTCTAAAAGGTAAATACAAGAATTTTATTATTATTTTATTATTATTATACAGACATGAAATAGGCACATATTACAATACAGTAGAGTTTCGATAATCCGTTGTTTCATAAAGCTGGGGCCAAAAAAATATCAGTTTTCTTCTGATAAGTGGGTTTGTGAACGGAAACGATGCAACGTCCTGAATCAGAAGACACTTGAGACCACTTCTTTAAAGTTTAAGTTCAATATTGTTTAACTATATTTTTTCCTAATGTCATTGTTAGAACTGTACCAATAATACTGTACATCCCATTTTTCACATACAGTAGATTTTGTTATATTGTGTTTGTTAGGTTCTATGCTCCTAGTATTTTGTAGTCTCGATCTCGTCGTTTCGAATTATCGAGACTCTACTGTATGTGCATGTCTATGGCAATGCATTCTAAATGAAATTTTTTAAAAAAAAGAACTTCACTTAAATGTTATAAAATCTGCATTTTAATTAATTGTAAATAAATAAATTGGAAGTGCTTCAAGAGTCTAACCACTAACTACTACCGATCTGACAGAAATTACAGAGAATATTTCAGATCAGGTTCCACATGAGGTCAGTCCATTTCCACATAAAATGCATAATTTCTTGTGTACGAAACTTTAAACCAAGGCGGACATTATCTGACTAACAGACAGCGTTTAAATGTTGCATGATGCTGTTTTCACGATTTTGGATTCGTCTAAAAGATTCTTGGCAGCGACAATTTCCTAATTAGCCATGGTTCTTCTAAAGTGATTGTCTTTGTTCCTGCATCGCAGTTTCTATATATTATGCACCATGCCTAGCACTGAAAATCAAATTACCAAGTCTATCAATATATAAGAATGAAGAAGAAGAGGAAGAAAACACAGTTTACTGCGTGAGTTCGGCTGGCATAACTTTAAACATTTACGAAGCGATATGAAATTTCACTGCAAAGTTGTTCGTTCAAGATGGCGACAAGTGCTGTAAGTGAGACTAATATTTTAATATCTTGCCCGAAAGTTTCAGCAATTTAACATACCTGAAATGCCAATGAAGAGGAAAGTTTACGCGAAAAAGGGGGGAGAAACTGTAGAGACAAGTTAAATAAATACGCTACGTCCAGATGTTTATAACTTTGTTTTAAGGTAAAAGCATACGGCGAGAGGGAAGAAATATCGCAAGTCTTTTAACTCCGTGTTCCTACCTGGAGAGGCAATATTTCCTTCCCCTCGGACCACCGTTACTGCACAATACCAAGGCACAGCTCTTGATAACAGCAGGTGTGCCAAATTAACAGCGATAGCGTTGAGAAAGTTAGCAATGCTTGCGACCATCGCTTTTCCAGGATCCCAGCTCTCTTGGCTGTGTGTGTGTGTGTGTCTCATCATGCCTAATTGCACGAGCTCCCGCCGGCCCTGTAATGGGGATATCATTAGTCTCAGAGGTGGAGAACGGAGGGTTTAGGGGGTGGGGGTTGGTAACTGTTCTAGGGCTGAAAGAGGGAACAATTTGACTTAGTAAATGCTAGCGCTGCCAGAGAATTCCCGCACACACATACAGATATGCTCTCGCACTCACACAGGCTCAAGCGGTTACTCACAGTTGGCCGTTATAAAGTAAATACGGCATCAAATGCTCTCGACGGGGACAATCTCTCGTAGGTAGAATGCATCAAGAGGCGATTTGCTCGATATATCTGTTGCGTGTAGTTCGGTCCTTCCCGAGAGAAACGCTTTCGTTAGCCGAATTAGACGATAAAGAAGGGGTTTATTCGTTTGTTGAAGAAGAGCTTTTAGTGGAGGCTGGTTTGCTTGCTACGGAAAACTTGCACGAGGTTGCTGTGCTTCGGTCCCCGTTAATTATCATGCTTGTTCCTCTTCTTCTTTCAACCCTGCACATCCCAGAGCAGAGCCGTTTAGTTCAACGTAACACCACCAGGTTGAGCTGTTGTTACCTCCGAGAATCACCTTTATAGCATTCTACAGTTGCCATCGAGGCAATTACAGCAACTTAAACGAGATAAAAAGAAGCCAACGGGTAGAGCAATTTGTCCACCGTTTCTGATTACGTAGCCGCTTCTAGCGAAAATATCTTGGATTGCGACCCAACCTGTACTTACAAATCTTGGCAACACGTCGTTAAACATTAGCAAATAGCAAACTTTGGTAGTTGTCATTTTTTTCTTGTATTCGAATCTTGGTCCAAGTGAGAATACACTGTTTAGCTGGAAATAGAATATACAAAATCTGATTTTATTCATCATAGTGCCTGTATTATATAGCAGCCGATTTTTCGGGCCAAGTTACTTGCTGCCTTGCTAAGCTTGGTACACTGTCAACGAATTTAGTAATACAGTATAGTACATTGATACACTTATTTTTCACTCTTTGTACACATGGTTAGGAGCTTTTCATCTTCATTAATTAGAATGAAAATTATATTACATGAAGGTATAGAAATTATGGTTCTATACAATCATGTACGTTTAATAGTATATCTTACAAATACCCCGTATAAAGAAACCAACTGCCAATGTATTAAATCTGGCGAGCGTAAGCCAACGGCAAAGATAATAGTAGGCAAATTGTCCATCTTTTTTATTCTACATCCTGTGTTGTTTTAAGGAATGTCATTCTAATTCAATTGATACGAAGCAAATATTGTCCTTAATTATTGACATTTTCGTTTCAGTTCATGTATCATCAGTCATCACATATTGTGGAAAACAGATTGAATGGAAATGCTGGTGGACAAATTCGTGTACTATTTATTTTGCTGCTGGCTGTACGAGACTGAAGACAATTGCCGTTAATAGGAACATCTTGAAAAAACGCCCTGAGATTTCTACAACTTACATCCTACACGAAAAAAAAAACCTTCTACAAAAAAAAATTGTATCGTACACTGCTTCCTGGCTTTTACCATTACCTTGCTTGGCATCAAAAAGGAATATAGACTAGGCTATAGAAAATATGGTTGGTTGGTTGATTTGGTGTTTTAAGTCCAATTTATACACAGTTATTGATTTGATTTGTTTTACTTAGCTTTTGTGCCTCATTTTGGATAACTGCGAAGATGGGTATGGGTGATGATATGATGAATGGACACTCACAAACATCCATGCCCAGATCGGGATTCGAACCCGGGACCCCTGGCGTCGTAGCGCGATGTGCTAACAACTCCGCCACGGAGGCCGGCATTATGCACAGTTAGGCTAATCGGGACTGAACCTACAGTTTAAAGTGGGATCCGAACCACTATGTGCCTCCACCGTGTTTCCAACCCGGGACCCCTTGATAACAAGGGAACGACGCTATCACTGCGCCATCGGGGAGGCCCTATAGAAAATATGTGTGGCGTGGCGGAGTGGTTAGCGCAGCAAGCTACGACGCCACGGGTCCCGGATTCGTATATCAGGTTGGGCAAGGGTGTTCTTTGTGACTGTCCTTTCATCAATTTCATCATATTATTCACTCATCCTCATATTTGTGATTAGCCAAAGGTGGCAGAAAAGCAAAGTAAAATACACAAAATCAATTAATCTATTTGTGCGTGTGTGTGTGTTTATGAGAGAGAGAGAAAAAAGAGTTTAGGCAAACTAGCCTCGCTCCAAATATTTGAAGGCGGTGTCACAGGCATCAATGCTTTTGTTTTTCTGAATTACACGTGATTATGAACAAAATAGAAGAAATGGGACTTCAAAGCGCACTAATATTATGATTTATTAAGTTTAATTTGGAAGTGAATAATAAACAGCATATTCGTCACGGTTCACTAGTTTGCTCAACACCCCTTAAGCTATCTTAAAAATTGCAATTCGCTCCCCGCTTGATTGATGAGAGCGTCCAGCGAAAAAAGGGCCAATGTTTCATATATGAGAGGCAGGGAAAGAAGCATCCATATTTAATGCTGGTTTCTTTTAGTCATGCGTTCGAGGTTGGCCGGGGGGAAAGGGTTGCAGTATTACTTGGGGATAGGGGTCGATAGGGTGCGTTGCGCTTTGGGAGGGGAGTTTGCAGTGATGGCAACGGTTTTATGAAATATTTGAGCAGCCCCCACGTGTATTAAACGCAAAATCATGATGACACGTGAAATGCTAATTTACTGCGTAGCAAATTAGTAATGAGACGGTTTCAAAATAGCATTGTTTATGTTATTTAGAATTTTCCCTATTGGATTATCAAAGCAACGTGACGAGTTTCTCTAAATATGAAATGCGGCAATTGTTTGAACATTGTATTGCTTCCGGAACACTCAATTTTCCAAGAAGCTTAAATGTTGTGAGGGAAGCTGAAGTAAGTTAATCTCTACAAATAAGTTTTGTTGTTTTTCTCTCAAAATATGCCGTTGCAATGAAGTAGGCTCAATTTAGAGCTCAATTTTCATGTACAGTCAACGAAGTTAATACTTAGGTGTGTTTTATACAGCGTATATGATACAATTGTAAGTTGAATTGTATCTTCTGCAAATATGCTGTATAAAGAAACAAATTGTCGGAGTACTAAGTGAAGTGAGTGCACCTACAGTGGAGTCGCCGTATTAACCAGCGGTGTGCTATCACAGCGCAGAACAGTTATTTTGATAAAATCCTTCTTCCCTAATGGCTACTTTGGGGACAATTTTAACGTTGTCACTTCTTGTCCGAGCGGTGGGCGTAATTGGCTGTTTGAACGCGAGTTCCTTCGCAGGTAAACGCGGCAACAGAGGGTTACTGCCATATAGGCGGTCTCCGCGACGATTCCTGGTCCGGTGGCACTGTAGTGTCTGACTGGATCTTGCACATGTAAAGGGTGATTCAAAGATGGCTGTGTTGCGTATCTCAATATATCGTATTGGTGGAGCTGTAAACATCTGTCGAAAACTTAACAGAATAATACGTATGATAGTCACGAATGGATGGATATTTCTGTTTCGTACCTTATATGTGCTTCACTCTGGAGGTGAAACTGTGAACTAAGCTGAATTCATTTTTTACTTTACACACTGTACGCCAGCATAGTTCATATGTATACACCTTTTGGAAAATTTCTTATTTTTTTGACACCTTTGTCGGAGGAAAATGGAATTAAAGAAATAATCAAGTCAGCAATGTGCAACAGTTCTTCAAAGACATTTTTGCAATTATATCTTGTTATTTTCTGCTGTGCATTTTCTGAAAAGAACGAAGAAAATTCTGTTGTGCAAGCTTTTTGATGGTGATGTTCTTTTGTCTTGTTATTGGTTACTATGCTGATTGTAGTTAAATGGGAAAAATTGATGTTGATTGAGTGAAAAAATGGCGTATTGGTTCAATAAGCAAGATTATTCGCTAGATTGAATCGAATGTTATGTGGATTTAATTGAAGGACTTGTGTAGTAAGATTAAGTAGTGTTTAGATTATTATCTATTGTGATAGAAAAGGACAAAAGTTGATTGATAATAATCAAATCTATTACAATTTAAGACGTTCAATATCCCTTTGGATTGTATTAGAGATGTGCTTTAACTGTCTCGTTTATTTATCATAATGGATCAAAAGGGAAGCAATATTGTTGAGGACGGACATAGTGCTATATGCAATAATACTATAACCAGTGATAATATTGATATAATATCATCTGATTCAAAACATGAAGAAAATGATGTAAATGATGTCATGGACATTTCACACAAAGTAAATGGGCCGAATAAAAGAAAGAACAATACAATACAAAATGAAATGGGTAACAAAAGTTCTAGGATGGAACACACTACCAATCATGAAGAAAAAATATACCAGTATGACATAGGTGCCAACGAACCCTATTTAGTGATAATAGAAAGTAGAAACCAACAGTTAGGAAATTTGCATCCAGTTAAAGTTGGATATATGTTGATGGATAATAATGTGAAAGTAAAGTATGTAGATCAAAGTGGACGAAATAGAGTTCGAGCATTATTCAACACGTCACAAGAAGCTAATAACTTTGTGAAAATAAAGTGTTATTAGACAAGTTAGGAGTAAATGCCACAATTCCTAAATCTTTAGTGGAGAAGGAAGGCCTTGTGTTTGGAATACCCACAGAATTTGAAATGCAGTATTTGGAAAGCAGTATAGAAAGCCCAGTGCTAGTGACTAAGATGGAAAGGATGAAGAAGAAAATATGGCGGAATGATGGGTCATTTAAGCTTGAACCTACTCAAGTCTTATGTGTAACTTTTAAGGGGACAGTTTTACCACAATACATAGCAGTTGGAAAACAAATAGTTGAGGTAGTGCCACGTGTGAAACCAGTGTTGCAATGTAATAGATGTTTCAGATTTGCTCACACAGGTCAACAGTGCAAGGGTAAAAAATTGTGTTATAAATGTGGCCAAGATTATCACGAAGGAAACTGCGAAATGATTGAAACATGTATAAATTGCAAAGGAGATCATAATGCTTGCAACAAAATGTGCTCAAAATATCAGGATGAAAAGCAAATTCAAATTATTATGGCCGAGAAAAACATCTCATACTATGAAGCAAAAGGCATTGTGACGGGAAATAATTCAAAAAATATATCATGTGAACAAAAAATTAAATTATTTAGGGATCAATTTCAGCATGAAACTGTTCGAAGAAGCGTATTGGAATTCCCTCCCATCAAAAAGAGTTATGTGAATGAGAAGAATGCACCAACAAGTGATAGTTGCAAGGAGGGCAGAGAGAGTTATTGTGCGAGTTTTGTAACTCAAATGGCGGAACAAAAGAAAATAGCAAAAGAGAATAGTGGTCAAAAAATGAGAGTACAATACAGCAAAGTTGTTACATCACCTCCAAAGAAGATTATGAAAACGGCTACAAGACGTATTGTACAACTCCCACGGGAAAACAAAAAGGATGTGAACGTGGATTCTTCATCCTCATCAGACACAGAAAAAGAACAAATAAAATACAAATATCCAGTATATTTGAGAGAATCCCCTTATAGTAAGCAAGAACAAGATATGGACAATATAAATTGCAGAAGATATTCGGATCGTAAATCAGTTTCTTGTAGACAAAAGGAAATATATCAGTCATTGTTGGACCTTTTACCAGACATGATTGAATCAGTTCGTGATTTAAATGATTCCAGGAAGAAACAGAAGATTTTAATTTCAATGCAACAAATTATAGGAAAGATAATTGCAATATTATCAGAAAGTTAAACTTGTAGAAGAGGATCAATAGGTATGTCTTTTATAGTGCAATGGAATATAAATTCATTTACAGCTAGAAGATTAGAAGTATTACAAATTATAGATGAGCATCATCCAGGTATATTGAGTTTGTCCGAATTTCGTGGTAGACAGCATCAATATTATCAAATACCTCATTACGAGTTAATATCTAATTTACATACTAAAGATACAAGAGGTGTAGGTTTATATATACATGAAAGTATAAAATTTAAAAGAGTAACATTACCAGAATCATTAGGGTTGATAAAATTATTTAATGTAGAATTAATAGCAGTGAAAATTAAGATGAACACATTAGAGTGTACAATAGTTTCAATTTATATTCCATCGAGTTATAAATCTCAACATATTAAAGTCACACACTTTAATGAATTATTATATTATGTCCATGACAATGTCATTATCACAGGTGATATGAATGCTCATCATGAAGCATGGGGTTGTAATTATAGAGATGCATTAGGATGTAGTATTTTGGACTGGATTAGTGATCGATCATTACATTTCATGAACGATGGGTCAGCTACTCATTATCCATGGAATGGTAAATCACCAACAGCCATAGATTTAACTATTGTGTCAAATAATATAATAAATAAATTGTTTTGGGAAGTAGATTTTGTGAATAGGGGTAGTGATCATTTGCCAATTTTCATTACACTGTTAAATGATGCACACTCAGTACCTAAAATATATTCATTACCAATTAGAAGGTGGCAGGTTAAAAACATCGATTGGGAATTATATTCTATAATTTTGGACTCTTATATCTCAATGGAAGATATTAAACAGGAACAAAACATAACGTGTCAACGTTATTTACAATTAATAACATATGCAATGGATATTGTAGCTAAACGGAAGAAAATTAATAATAAAAACAACTTTCCTACTATAAGTTGGTGGAATGATGAGTGTCAAGATGCAAAAGAAGAAAGAATAAGATTGTCTGAAATATTTGCTGAACAACCTTTGCCAAATAATTGGATAAATTTAAAACAAGTAATTGCTAAAGCAAAACGTATCTTTAATAAAGCAAAAAGGCAAGCATGGGAAGAATTCTGTGAATCATTATCACCATCTGTTAAAACAAACACAATTTGGAAAAAAATAAATTTTCTTAAAAAAGGACATAAAATTAGAGTTTCACCTATAACAACAATTTGGCAAGAACATTTTGAAAAAAAGTTTACACCTAGTTATGTAAGAAATAAAATACCCGAGATTATAAGTAATATAAGTATCAGTGATGAAATTTATTCAAAAATAACATTGCAAGAATTAAGAGAAACTCTAAGTAATATAAAATCAACTGCTCCAGGATACGACGGAATAACGTATGAAATGATAGGACATCAATCGGACAATGCATTAAAAGTACTTGTAAATATTTATAATAATATTCTGAGAAGTGGAAATGTGCCACAAAACTGGAAAACACATCTGATACTACCTATACTTAAATCAACTAAAGATCCGAAAGAAGCTGAATCATATCGACCTATTACGTTGGCTCCTACAATTGAGAAGATATTTGAAAGATTATTATTAAAAAGATTAGAGTGGTATTTTGAGAAAGAACAATATTTTTATCCCTATCAGTTCGGTTTTAGGCTAAACAAGGGTTGTATTGATGCATTATCAACATTAACATTGCATGTTCAAAATGCAATGTATAAGAAACAATATACATTTGCTCACTTTATAGATATACAAGGTGCATATGATAGCGTTGATCCTCATATATTAATTGATATGTTAAATCAGACAAATACTCCGAAAATAATTATGAAGATAATATGGAACTTGATGATAAATAGGAAAATATTATTTTGGTTTCAGGACACACTTAGTGGGCCCCGTACCACTTCACAAGGATTACCTCAGGGAAGTCCACTGAGTCCTTTATTATTTAATTTATATATGAGAGGAATATTTCAATTTCATAATTCTACAATAAAAATAATTCAGTATGCAGACGACTTGTGTATATTAGGATCATTTTGTAATCCATATGAAGGTATTCAGAAAATAGAAAATAATTTTTATAAAGTGAAATGTTGGCTGGAGAGAATGAACTTTATCATATCACAGAACAAGTCAGCAGCTGTATGTTTTAATAACAAAAGTGAACATAAATATCCAAATACGTTGACACAAATTGCTGGTATTCCATTTCAAAATAAAATAAAATATTTAGGAATTAATTTTGATAGAAAATTAATGTGGATGGATCATATAAGGTATTTACAAGCTAAAGGTGAAAAAATTTTCAACATGCTTAAAATTTTAGGAAATACTAATTGGGGTGCTCACCCAAGAATAATGCTTTTATTTTACAAAAACTTTTTTAGGCCTAAGCTCGAATACGGATGCAGTATATATGGAAATGCTACAGAAAGAATTCTATCTAAGATAGATAGTTTAGAAAGAAAAGTCTTGAGGAGATCATTGGGTCTCATGAATTCAGCTCCCAATATAGGAGTTTATTTAGAATCCATAGAAAAACCTTTTAAGTATAGATGCAAATGGATTACAAATAAATTCGTTTTCAAGTGCTGGGAAACACAAGAACATCCAGTAAATAAACTTATGCAAGACCAATGGATTTTATATCAAGAGAACAAAATAAAGGGACAATATTCAACTTTCCTACAATGTAAAATAGAATTTCAAGATTTATTTTCTACAATAATAACGCATAGCAAACATCCAATTTATGAAATTTCATATGATCAAATACCGGTAAGGAATATTTCATTAACAAGTTATGAAAATATTCAATTATATTTACAAAATTGGGAGAATTATAGATTCATATACACAGATGCATCAAAAAATAAAGAAGAAGTAGGATGTGCTTTTATTGACTCTTCAAATGGAAATATTAAAAAGTTTAGACTACCTGGAGAGTGTTCTATTTTCTCGGCAGAAGCATATGGAATATATCGTGCATTGATGTACATTAATAATATTCCAGATAAAAGGATATTAATATTAACAGATGCTAAAAGTGTTTTGTACAGTGTGCAATCTTCATATAAAAAGTTATATAAGGCATCAGCATTGGTACTTTACATAATAAGATTGTATGTTAAGTTAACTACAGAGGGAAGGACAATTCATTTTGCATATATACCAGCACATTCAGGGTTTCATTATAATGAACTGGCAGATAAAAATGCTAAAGAAGCAAGACTTATGGATCACAGAACGAATATATTATTATCATATACAGATATGTTACCAAGAGTTAAAAACAAAATTCAACAAGATTGGGAGATATGGGTCAAACAAAAATTTACATATATGGGTCATTCATATAAAAATGTACTAAATTTAAACAATAAGACTCCGTGGTTTTATACATTTAATATACCCAGAAAGTTTTTAGTTTTAATACTAAGATTGAGATCAGGTCACATACGTTTAAATCACCATTTATATAAAATTAATTTAGTAAATTCACCTATGTGCAAGTGCAATCTAGATCAGGAAGATGCTCATCATGTTATATTTCAATGTCCACTTTATACCACTCAAAGGGAGATGTTATTCAAGAATCTAATAAAGAAAGGAATACCTCTTCCAACTTCTTTATCCTGTTTAATATCGTCACCAGATGTAACAATTGTATTTATCATTTGTAGATTTTTTCATGATATTAATATAGACATATGAAAATTGTAAATATTCAAAATGTGTAACTTGATACAGTCACCAGATATAACAATTGTATTTATTATCAATTTTAAATTTGTATGATAATGATGTAGATAAATTATGTATAAGAAAACTGTATATATTCAAAATTTGTAATTTGTGTAACAGTGTCATGCATGACATATTTTTAGGACACTTGGTGTAGAGCTGGTATAACAGCTAAAACCAATAAAGTATGAATGAATGAATGTAGTTAAATGGTTAATATCGAGGTAACTTAATATATTAATATTAGGATCATATAAGGTATTTACAAGCTAAAGTTGAAAAAATTTTCAACATGCTTAAAATTTTAGGAAATACTAATTGGGGTGCTCACCCAAGAATAATGCTTATATTTTACAAAAACTTTTTTAGGCCTAAGCTAGAATACGGATGCAGCATATATGGAAATGCTACAGAAATAATTCTATCTAAGATAGATAGTTTAGAAAGAAAAGTCTTGAGGAGATCATTGGGTCTCATGAATTCAGCTCCCAATGTAGGAGTTTATTTAGAATCCATAGAAAAACCTTTTAAGTATAGATGCAAATGGATTACAAATAAATTCGTTTTCAAGTGCTGGGAAACACAAGAACATCCAGTAAATAAACTTATGCAAGACCAATGGATTTTATATCAAGAGAACAAAATAAAGGGACAATATTCAACTTTCCTACAATGTAAAATAGAATTTCAAGATTTATTTTCTACAATAATAACGCATAGCAAACATCCAATTTATGAAATTTCATATGATCAAATACCGGTAAGGAATGTTTCATTAACAAGTTATGCAAATATTCAATTATATTTACAAAATTGGGAGAATTATAGATTCATATACACAGATGCATCAAAAAATAAAGAAGAAGTAGGATGTGCTTTTATTGACTCTTCAAATGGAAATATTAAAAAGTTTAGACTACCTGGAGAGTGTTCTATTTTCTCGGCAGAAGCATATGGAATATATCGTGCATTGATGTACATTAATAATATTCCAGATAAAAGGATATTAATATTAACAGATGCTAAAAGTGTTTTGTACAGTGTGCAATCTTCATATAAAAAGTTATATAAGGCATCAGCATTGGTACTTTACATAATAAGATTGTATGTTAAGTTAACTACAGAGGGAAGGACAATTCATTTTGCATATATACCAGCACATTCAGGGTTTCATTATAATGAACTGGCAGATAAAAATGCTAAAGAAGCAAGACTTATGGATCACAGAACGAATATATTATTATCATATACAGATATGTTACCAAGAGTTAAAAACAAAATTCAACAAGATTGGGAGATATGGGTCAAACAAAAATTTACATATATGGGTCATTCATATAAAAATGTACTAAATTTAAACAATAAGACTCCGTGGTTTTATACATTTAATATACCCAGAAAGTTTTTAGTTTTAATACTAAGATTGAGATCAGGTCACATACGTTTAAATCACCATTTATATAAAATTAATTTAGTAAATTCACCTATGTGCAAGTGCAATCTAGATCAGGAAGATGCTCATCATGTTATATTTCAATGTCCACTTTATACCACTCAAAGGGAGATGTTATTCAAGAATCTAATAAAGAAAGGAATACCTCTTCCAACTTCTTTATCCTGTTTAATATCGTCACCAGATGTAACAATTGTATTTATCATTTGTAGATTTTTTCATGATATTAATATAGACATATGAAAATTGTAAATATTCAAAATGTGTAACTTGATACAGTCACCAGATATAACAATTGTATTTATTATCAATTTTAAATTTGTATGATAATGATGTAGATAAATTATGTATAAGAAAACTGTATATATTCAAAATTTGTAATTTGTGTAACAGTGTCATGCATGACATATTTTTAGGACACTTGGTGTAGAGCTGGTATAACAGCTAAAACCAATAAAGTATGAATGAATGAATGAATGAATATATTAATATTACTCATGTGTTAAGTGATTTTTGTCTTTCAAATGGCACGGCTATATTCCTGGATTGTTTGTTAATTTCATTTCTGTAAATTACTTGAAAACATATGTGTGATTGAGCACAACTAACTGGTTTAAAGAATAAGGAAGAGATTGTACTATTTAAATGGCAACAATATTGTGTGCATTGAATGTAAAATCTGATGGATAAATGTGTGCTTTCTGCTAAAACAGTGGTTCTTGAAGTTCTGTCACAAACATAAATGCAAACGAAGCGAACGGAGATGGTAAAGAGGGACTTCAATGGTACCAAACACGAGAGACAAACAAGGGGAGAATATTTAAGTAAATTCCCCATCACCAGAATCTCGACTGCCTACATTATCGCGACAGTCATTTGTTGGCTTTCTCGAGGGGAGAAGCTAGGAATATCCTATGCACGAGTCCGATCGAAAATGACCACATTAATGTTGCAAGCATTAATTACACGTACTTGGCATAAGCTACACTCCTCGTCGCTAGATGGAACTGGTTACCGTCCACACGTTCGGCTAGGCCAGTCCACTTCGATTTCGATAAAATTGCCTGTTCGATGGGGGGAGAACGAAGGGGGAAAAAGACTTCAAAAATAAATTACAAAAAGAAAAAGGGGGAAGAGGACGCAAGGTATTAGTGGGAGAGTGGAGCGTGGGTGGGGGTGGGTGAACATGTGGAAGGGGGGGAGGGTGGACGAGTGATGGAAATGGAGTGGGCCGTTTTGTATTGCCTGCTTAATTGCTACGCTAATGTTCGCACGCAGCAGCAATCGATCGGTCGGCTTAATAACGCTGTGCGATAAAATGAAAGCAACTTGAAAAATCTATCTCCAAGGACCGGCTAAAATGGTGCAGAGACGGGCAACATAACACACAGCCAACCTAGTACACTTGTGTTGCCAGGTACTTGATTTTTTTCTCCCCTTTCTTCTTTTCGGAACGCTGCCACGTTCCCTCGTATGCTAGTAGTCGTTGCGTGGCGCTAACTAGCGTTCAATTAGGGAACGAACAATAACAGCCGTCTTAATCGAGGTGTGTAATTCTGTAAAGTTCTGCTCTGGCAATAAACACGTAAATCGTACTTAGTTTCCGTAAATGCCTTGATGTCGTGCACGAAATTGCTCATGTACTGCCAATTTTGCTACAAAAATCGACACGTATTCCCAGTAGTTTCTATGATAATTTGTCCTTTAATATTAATGAATGTTGTTCTTTCTTTTTTCTGCACGGAACATGAGCTCGTTAAGTGAAGATTTATATGAGGCATTTCAAACTCAAATTGGTGCGAAGTAATGTTACACACGAAAACTGTATTAATACCTGTACATATCCTTGCCATGATTTACGAAAATTTTCCTTTTTTTTTCAATCTTCTAATTGTTATGCATTTGATTTTTTTAAAAGTACGGAAAATTTCCTAACCCTATTTTACAGCCTTCAGTTGTTCAACGCCATCGGTGAGAAAGTGATTAGCTATCTTAGCGTGCTGCGAAATCAAGGGTTCTGGGTTCAAATTGAGGACACCGAGTCTACGTAAAAACATATCTCTCTCCTCTGCCCTCCATTTGTGTTGACAAATGTCAATGCTTCTGTAAAGTCCACTTTATAGCTAATGAGGGCTGGGTATATTGTTTAAACTTTAAATCTGAACTACTTAAATGTGTTTTCTAAGGAATCGAATAACGGTAATCTCTGATACCGGAGAGGTCTATAGTTGTGACCCACTCAAAATTAGAAATGTATTTGGTACCAATATGCATGAGTGTATTGAGAAAAAAAATAGATATCTTATCGTTAGAACCAGATAACTCATGCTCATTTATGCCCACGATGTCGTTTTCGACCCAATTTACAATAATAAAACAAATTACATTATATTTTATGCTTAATAAGTTGATACAAAAACAAGACAAAACAGGGGAACGCTCTGACGAGCCCGTATCAACCCGCATACATTCAGGGCGATTGCGTTCCAAAACCAGGGGGCAAGGTGCCAAAACTGGGGGGGACAAAAGTGGCGAAAAGTCGGGGGGGACAACAGCCCCCTCTCGCTCCCCCTAATCGCCGCCACTGATTCAGGGGTATGATGCACTTTTTGCCCTGATGCCTTTAAATAAAAACCAAGGCCTCAGTTACCTGTTTTTGTATTCATAAACTTTATTTGAGCTTATATGTAAGTGAATACAATGGATTTACAAATATGACTTTGTTCTCAGCCTATTCTGGGATCCAGAACGGGTCTAGTTACTCATGTGCTACGTATTATTAAGGGGTGACCCTTTATCAAGACAACCAAATGTCAGTCTCACTTGCACTTTCGCGTAGTACACACGGCATGGAGGGGGTTCAACTTTTGGTATGATTAGGGTTGCTATATTTTATAAGTGAAAATACGGGACACTGCTGACCAGAAGCTTGTTGGGAGGGAAAGGGGTGCTGGACCCGACAAAGTTGTGTGTATGTACATATCCATTATCATATTCTTTACACTTTAAAAAAACAGAAATCCACTTCGAAGTATATCATTAATCTTGCAATTCCTTTTCGGTGCCATAATGAACTAAGCTGCTATCTCACAATGTCGAAACTTTATTTGAGAACTGCGCACTGAACAGTGCGAGCACCCAAGCACTGACTGTTTACAGCAAACAACCTAACGTGCAATGGAAGAGATTTGAAACTTATATTCAGTGCTGCTAGCAGACGGCGGCATTATCGTGAAGTCAAATATCTTTGCAGCATCTTCTTGTAACTCGATAACTCTTGTATTATTGAGAGGGAGCTGTTCAATGTACACTTAGATTGTTTAGTAAAAGAAGCATTTTAATATTACGCATTTAAATATAAATATAGTTCAGGAAAGTGTAGCTTTAATCCTTTCTTCTTTCCCACCCGATTCCAGGACATTTGTGCATCCAGAAGAAACAATTCGGGACACCAGTGCAAATGATATCATTCCGGGATTGTCCCGGACAATCCGGGACTTATAACAGGACTAAGGTCTAAATCACCATCCCTGACACCTTCTGTAAACAAACGGTCTCACCGATTCGATGTATCACTCCGCGTCAGCTGATCCATGACCGCAATCATCTGCTATTACACTCATAGTTCGCCGCACCTATTCATTTTATATAAGAGCCTCTGAATGTGAGAACCTGTTCTCAAAACATCAGACGAATATGCAGCCGCATACATTGTTACTCTCCCGGTCATTCTCTCTTTCATAACCCTTAAAACTGCAGACACTGACACACCACTGCACTGGGATACCAACTTAACCACTTCATTTACTGGTTTCTCAGGATACTACTGACAGAACGTTACATAAATATTGAGTAGAATCTGTTTCTCACCCCTTTTCAAAGGCTGTCCTTGATGGTGTTTTGAAAACAAGCTCGGAGAACACGGAAACTTTCCCGCAAGCATAGAACTCGGCATGTTATTTTTCTAAGGCTAAGTCAGGCAATATTACTAAGTTGCACTACTTCCTTGCTGTTCACATGATTATTTTTAGAAAATAACCAATGTTGTAAAATATCATTATGTACACAAATCTCTTAGCTCATTGAAAGTTACAATGCATATTACTACAAAATGTTCACACTTATCTTGCCTTGCCATGTCACCAAGTTATTTTACGAAGTGCACTATATTTGGCGGAACAAAAATCGTTATTAGGATGCTTGTCAAAGTTTCCAACCGCAATAAATTTACGAACTTTTTGTCTTGTTTTGATCATCATCAATATATTTATTGGACTTACAGCAATGCATATGGCTGTTTATGCCCATTATATATTTTATTTACATAAGATACAATTTACATAAAATCTACAAACAAATTTCAAATACACTCCTATCTATATCAAACCTTAGAAATATACATTACCATGTTATATCATTTTGTCTAAAAAATGCAAGTAAAATATATTCAAAGAAAGAAGCCAAATTTATGGGAAATGATTACTGGTGCAAAGAGTTAACCATAAAGGTGAAGCAATAAGTAAAAAAAGAAAGAGCATTGGGTTTAAAGTGAGACGTCATTTGCGACAGCGTATCCCATACTACAAATTTGACATTGTTTTACCTTACGTAATGAATCCTGTAACAACGCTGGATTTTCGTGTGGATTATTTTACTTCTATGAGTTTGCAATGCTTTCTGCATGCAGGTGGTTTTGTTTACAGAAGGTGTCAGGGTTTGTGATTTGAACTATAGGCATGATCAGGCTCTCAAAATCTAATCTATCAACCAGGCCATCCAACATTTTGTTCCAATGAATGAGGGATAGCCATTTCACATTTTTGGAATAAGTTGTTGCAATTTTGCAATGTGTTGACTGTGTTCAGAGAAACGTGAGTTCAATTCTACTACAAAATGGTTAAAGAAATGGAACGTAATGGTTTACTTTGTAATATTCTTATTTGCTCTCAGCTGGTTCATTGTTCCTTCTATTTGACGGCTAGGTGTTCTAGGTCTCTTCATTTCTTCATCATAGTCTCTTTGTACTTTCTCTGCTTTGGAATAAATTTCATTGAAGTTCTCAGAACTCTCCTAGTTTTGTTTTTTTAATATCTTTATTAGAATACTGACATTTTCACAGTACTGAACAGTGCACCTTTTGAGGTGCCTAAACCCCACGACAGGTTAAGTTTGCAGCAACTTTTCGCATAAATAGACCCAAACGTGCGCGGAGAATATAGTTCCGCTGCAATACTGCCGATTTTCTCACTGTCTGTGATATGAACAGCGCGGCGGTTGAGGTAAGACTGGCACGGGAGACGCTGAGCGCTGTTCTTGCCTGGATTAATACATAAAACCTGCTGCAAACTTAACTTGTCACGGGGCTTAACATAATCTTGCATTGTATGAATACAATTTGGTTAGAACAAGTGCAGATATTTCAAACTCCCTACAGGTTTACACAGTGAAGAAACTGAAGAGCTTGATGAAATATTTCTCTTCTACTAGTAAATTGTAGTCTGTAAAGTTTCTACAATTAGTGAATACAATTGCACAAGTCACGCTACTTAGTATTGATACTTTTCTGTTCATCTTGTATCAAACAACTTGGGAATGTTACGATGTTTCCCTGGTTTTATGGCACTGCAATTTTAAAAACCAAATTCCTTTAAGAAAACTCGAGGGAAAAAAATTATAACTGTTCTGACAGTCCCAATGCAGTTTCTTATCGCAGAAATGGCGAAACTATCAGGAAATTTCAGACATTTGGTCTGCAGTCCCATCTGGTGTGTGGAAATACATTTCCTTCTCATGCGTATACCGTCCTATACGTCAATTTAGGAAATTAAAATAAGTTGGAAGATTTTTTTACGAAGAAGCGGATAGAACAGGTAATTGGGTAATTTTACTGAACCAAGAGGGGGCGGGGGTTGGACCCTTTGACCCCCCTTAAATACGCTCATGCACCACGAACTGCATTTTGCAAATAGTAAGGCTCTGGCGTCTTGACTTATGGTCAGTATGATCCTCTATGGGACTTGGTGTTATGTCCTGTCCATGTCTTTGTGATTGTCCCATCATCTTATCACAATTCATCTTCATCTTCGCAATCTAACACCCCCCCCCCCCCACACACACACACACAAGTCTTGTGACACTTTTGCCCTGCTAAGTGGATTCTCATCCTTCATTCTTTCTTTTTAAAATCATCGTTAAAACAAGTACTGTAGAATTACTTCACAACAGGTACCAGGTTTGATTTCCAGTGAAGGTACAAGGCACAGTGGATTGGATCCCACTTTAAACTGTGAGTCTAATCTTGCTTAGCTTATCTGAACGGAAAATGTACCTGAATTAACAATCTTTGTGAAACTTTTTTCATGATATTGCATAGTATGCATTTTTAACTGTACGCCTCGGCTACGGCTACTTATTTAACGTGCCTGACGTCAGTCTGGATCTACATTACAACGGTAATGTCAAACCCACAAAAACAATTAAACAAATAAACAAAAGGCAATCATTAAGAACCTATTTACCTTTTGTCTCAGGGTAAGTGCCATCAGTTGGAGCCCAAGAGATTACATAGGGTAGAACGAATCACACTACAGGGTTAGTTCTATATATATACTGTAATTTCTATAAAAGAGCACATGCATAAACATTACATCATTGCCCCTTTCACTCATACTTTCACTCTCGCATTCATTTCTCGGCAATCCAAAATACATTAGTAATTAATACAATAATAGTTCGGCGGCATGTTTACAGTTAGCTACATTAATTTAAACAGTTCTTAATTTGACATGTTGTTGTTGAATGAATGTTAATCTATATATTGTTAATTTTGAGGTTAACGAGGATCACTGATATATAATTATGTTGACAATTTATAGCGTCGTACAATCTGAATATTAAATACTTTGGATGAATGGATAATTGAACGCTGTACGGTTTTACATGTTAAAATTATAGTTGATGCAATTTAATCACCGTAATAAGCAATGTCTTGGTAATGTTTACGTAATTAGCGAGTTCATTGGATGTCACGACGGGGCGAACGAAGCTTATCCATTTTTACGTCCATTCCGGCTTACCTTTGTCGGCTCTGACTGAAGTCCTCGTGGTGAAGTCGTGGATGTTTGCGGCGTGGTCAATAGATGGCTTCCGGGCGATAAGATAGGATCTCCGCATCTTCAAGGTGGCAACTGGGTCGGACGCCCCCCAGCAGGGCCTTTCTCTGTCTCTACTCCATATTGATAGTACACTGACACGTGCGAAATAACACAACACGGAACGGTGCGACACAAAGCGGATACTTTCGCGGGTGGTTCTCGAGAGATTGACGATGATAACACGTCGAAGAAAATCTGAGTAAAACTGGTGGTTTCCCTTCTCTGCGCGTCTATTTATTTGCTATTCAAAAGGTCTGTTACGGTACCCTCTCTGTCCAAGCGTTGCTAAATTGTCATCAAATCGTAGGCTCTTGTCCTGCTATCTTCGCCCGTATATTTGGAGTTCTTTGACCCTTCTCGAGCAGCACCTCGAGTAGAGGTTAGCCAAAGCTCGGGCCTATTGTAACCTGCACGTTCGTTCCGAAGACAGTGCCAGGGAGTCTGTAGCTATTGTTATCCAGTCTAGCTGTTTAACCTTTAATATCGGGCTTAATTTATCTCCTATCAAATTCTGCTTTGGGGATTTCGTCGATGATAATCTGCTGCTGGGCTGTATTTAATTTCAGTTGAATCTGACCATTGGTAACAAAGTTGTATTTTTATATTTCTTTACCCGAGGCTCGGCCTCTTCTCTCGGGAAACAGGCTAGTCCTTCGCACTCTGCCGTCCAAGTCCCGGTGAACAGCAACAATCCAATGCATATTATTGCTTATTACGATGATTAATTGATTTACCTGCTAATTAGCAAGATTTTATCGTTATAACATTCCCCTCTCCTTACACATGAATTTTTTCTGAGCTTAAGACTATACGCGAAGGAGAAATTCATCAAAACACAATTAATAATTAACGTTAAATCTTGCCTAATTATTACACATAGGCGCTCGAATAGGGACTCGAACCCTGGAATATATAGTTGTCTTTCTCTATAGACTAAATTGCACTTTTCAATTAATTTTACATCATTACCTTTAATATTAACCAAACATAAAATTGCAGGATTACTCAACATTCATTTGCAGTTCTTGACTCTGTAACATTGATTATTTAAACAAACACCTTGCTAACACTTATGAGAATTATACTATTATGTATGCATATACATATGTAAACTTACTACATTCACACTCTAAGTTATGATGGAAATTCACTCTTTGAGAGATAGTTCAGAATTATTGAGTTATTACATAAAATATTTCTTATCATCAATTCAAACCATTTAAAATACATGTTTCTTTACTAAATAATATCTATTCTGGGTAATAAGAATATAAATAATACGTTATTAATGTTGGCATTAACATAACATGATATATACTCAGATCTTGATATGTATATAGATATATATATATATATATATATATATATATATATATATATATATATAAGTTCTCAGAATATTAATAATAATAATAATATCATAATTGTGTTAAATTATTTACACTAGTATGAGGAATAATTTACAAGTTTAAAGGCTCTTTAGATGTTCAATACTCTCTCCGCCGACACGAGCCGAGCTGTCGTCGGAGGGTGTTAGTTTTCCGCTCTTGCGCCGTGGCTGTTATCCCGACGAGTACCTGACTGGTAATCTGGCGCGTTGGGATTGCGTCCCCTACTCGTTGATGGTTGAGGCCATTGTTCTTCAGTTTCTTGCTTCTCATTGTTGTAGGCTGTTCTTACTAAATGAATAGCTTGTGTTCTGCCTTCTTCCATACGATTGTCTTCCTCCTCGCGTGAAAATCGCATGTCGCCACGCCCTCGGTAACCTGCGTTTGTGTTCTGTCTGCCTCCACGGTAGTTTCCTTGATTCGAGCGTTTGGTATCCCTGTCTCGCTGTCTTGGAGGACTGTACTGCGATTGTTCTTGTCGATTGAATTGTTGTCGACGTCCATTGTATGTATTACGTGTAGTCGCCATTTGCACTCGTGGAAAATTTTCTACTCTCTTCCTATCAAAATTATTATTCCCTCTTCTGCTTGATTGATCTTCCCATCGATGTTTTTCGTTCTCCTTCAGCAAATCCATGTCTTCAAGGATAAGCGACATTCGGTCAAAATTTTCTAACACATCTCCTGTAAGCTGTCTCTGTACGTAGCTCGGGTACATAGCTCTGATGGCCGTGAGGATTTCTATCACTTCGGTTCCGGGCTTAAGCGAACGGAATTCATTCACCCTCTGCCAGAAAAACTGTTTGTATGTGAGCTTTCCGTTGACGTCGTACCGCTTGTTTCTTAACTGGGTAACCTTCCTCTCTACCAATGATCTGCACTGAAATTGTTCAATGAAAGCTTTTTCGAAGGTGCTAAAGGTCTTGAACGCTGGTACCTGGTGGTCTAACCAAATGCGTGCGGAACCGCGAAGAAGTTTCTGGATGAGCTTCAGGTGATCCTCTTCGTGAATCCCATATAAAATGCAATCTCTTTTGAATTCTTGAAGAAACGTGGATGGGAAAGTTTCTGTCTTCTCTTGGTCGAAAATCATAAAGTTGTCCAGTGAAAACTTCGAGAAGATGGCACGCCTGCCTATTTCCGAGGTGGCTACACTGGTCTGTACTACGGAGTGGACTCGCGAGCAACTGCTATCCTGCTCCATGACGTCATCGCCTGTGGCTTGACTCCCCGATCGAGATGGCTGCTGCGCTAATGTCGCCAGGGGCGTTGTTTCTCGCTGGTCTTCCTCGTTCCTCGTTCGTGGTGACGTAATAACGATTGAAGAAGTCTCTCTCTGCATCGTTTCTTTGATTCGTGTGACGTCTTGGCGTAAGTCTTGCGTCATGTTTTTTATCTTCCTCCATTGCTGTTCTTCCGAGGTCATCTTTGTTTCGATTTGTCCAAATCTTTCTTCCACCATTCTGGAATCCGCTGCAAGTCGACGATCAACCATTCGGAATTCCTCTTCTATTCTCTTTTCTACGTCATTCTTCTTTTCTTCTATCTTCTCTCCCAGGTGTGCCAGGTGTTCATGGATCTGCCTGACTTCAGTTTCCACCGTTTTTTCCAGGTTCTCAATGTCTTTCGAGTTATCACGATGTCTTTCAACACACTCTTCTTGGGCTTTTTCTATTTTCTCATCATTCTTTTTTAATGCTTGTAGAAACTGATCCATCATCTCTCGGTGTTGTTGTTCTTTCTCTCTTCTTCGCAATTCTTTTTGCTTTTCTTTCTCTTCTTCTTCCAATTTCCTCTTCCTTTCTTTCTCCTCTTTTCGACGTTCTTTCTCTTGTTCTTCCAATTTTCTCTTCTCCTCTTTCTCTTCTTCTTCCAATTTTCTCTTCCTTTCTTTCTCCTCTTTTCGACGTTCTTTCTCTTGTTCTTCCAATTTTCTCTTCTCCTCTTTCTCTTCTTCTTCCAATTTCCTCTTCCTTTCTTTCTCCTCTTTTCGACGTTCTTTCTCTTGTTCTTCCAATTTTCTCTTCTCCTCTTTCTCTTCTTCTTCCAATTTTCTCTTCCTTTCTTTCTCCTCTTTTCGACGTTCTTTCTCTTGTTCTTCCAATTTTCTCTTCTCCTCTTTCTCTTCTTCTTGTTGCTTCATCATCGTAGTGAAGAGCGCCATTATCGCTTGAACATCCATGGTGCCTTGGGTTGGTAACACTGCCGTTGGCTGCTCACTTTCAGGGATAACGGTATTCTCCGGAGCACGGTTGCTTTCTCCTCCCTGGTCGCCTTCCAGTAACGTCACTTCCTCTCCTTCCTTTGGATTGTCCATTTCTTCAATCTTCTTCCTTTGTCGAGTTATTCTCTCCATCACCCTTCTCCTCGGTCGTTATTCTCTCTCTCTTCTTCCTTGGATTCGATGCGTTCTCGCAGCGAGATATAAATTTCTCTTTTCCTTTTCATAAATAGACCCTACGGGGTTTTGCGTCTCCCCCCTTACCATCCTCGATCGATGCTTTATCCTTATCGCCGCATAACAATACAAAATCTCTCGCTATGTAAATTACTTTAACCATTGTTACTTCACGCCCACTATATATATTGCACAAACAATTAAATACTCAATTCACATGCTAGCTATGCGTAAATACACTTAAATACTCTAAACTAGAAAATTACTGATTATAGCAACACAAAGAACTAAACGCTTCATACTCTAGGTGTCCTGCGTGGTATTTTTTTTAACTGCAATAAGTGATTAATATTTGATTTTCTACCTCTATCAATCTCTTGGTTCCTGTCGAAGGCATGTAGGCACATAGCTCTATAACTGAATAATTATGGCACAATAAACTCATTTTTGCGACTATTAATAACTTCCTTCCAACTATCGACACTTATTTAAACTTCGGGCCTACTCGGGCCTAATTATCGCATATTCGGGCCTACTCGGACCTACACGTCGAATGTTCGGAATTACTCGTCGAATATACATGTCACTTGTTCGGAATTACACATCGAACCTACATGTCACATTGTTCGGGATTACTTTTACCTACATGTCACCATGTTCGGGATTACTCGTCGAATATACTAGCCTACTTGTCGCATGTTCGGGCTTACTCGTCGAACCTACATGTCCCATGTTCGGGCGCCATCTTTTAACTGTACGCCTCGGCTACGGCTACTTATTTAACGTGCCTGACGTCAGTCTGGATCTACATTACAACGGTAATGTCAAACCCACAAAAACAATTAAACAAATAAACAAAAGGCAATCATTAAGAACCTATTTACCTTTTGTCTCAGGGTAAGTGCCATCAGTTGGAGCCCAAGAGATTACATAGGGTAGAACGAATCACACTACAGGGTTAGTTCTATATATATACTGTAATTTCTATAAAAGAGCACATGCATAAACATTACATCATTGCCCCTTTCACTCATACTTTCACTCTCGCATTCATTTCTCGGCAATCCAAAATACATTAGTAATTAATACAATAATAGTTCGGCGGCATGTTTACAGTTAGCTACATTAATTTAAACAGTTCTTAATTTGACATGTTGTTGTTGAATGAATGTTAATCTATATATTGTTAATTTTGAGGTTAACGAGGATCACTGATATATAATTATGTTGACAATTTATAGCGTCGTACAATCTGAATATTAAATACTTTGGATGAATGGATAATTGAACGCTGTACGGTTTTACATGTTAAAATTATAGTTGATGCAATTTAATCACCGTAATAAGCAATGTCTTGGTAATGTTTACGTAATTAGCGAGTTCATTGGATGTCACGACGGGGCGAACGAAGCTTATCCATTTTTACGTCCATTCCGGCTTACCTTTGTCGGCTCTGACTGAAGTCCTCGTGGTGAAGTCGTGGATGTTTGCGGCGTGGTCAATAGATGGCTTCCGGGCGATAAGATAGGATCTCCGCATCTTCAAGGTGGCAACTGGGTCGGACGCCCCCCAGCAGGGCCTTTCTCTGTCTCTACTCCATATTGATAGTACACTGACACGTGCGAAATAACACAACACGGAACGGTGCGACACAAAGCGGATACTTTCGCGGGTGGTTCTCGAGAGATTGACGATGATAACACGTCGAAGAAAATCTGAGTAAAACTGGTGGTTTCCCTTCTCTGCGCGTCTATTTATTTGCTATTCAAAAGGTCTGTTACGGTACCCTCTCTGTCCAAGCGTTGCTAAATTGTCATCAAATCGTAGGCTCTTGTCCTGCTATCTTCGCCCGTATATTTGGAGTTCTTTGACCCTTCTCGAGCAGCACCTCGAGTAGAGGTTAGCCAAAGCTCGGGCCTATTGTAACCTGCACGTTCGTTCCGAAGACAGTGCCAGGGAGTCTGTAGCTATTGTTATCCAGTCTAGCTGTTTAACCTTTAATATCGGGCTTAATTTATCTCCTATCAAATTCTGCTTTGGGGATTTCGTCGATGATAATCTGCTGCTGGGCTGTATTTAATTTCAGTTGAATCTGACCATTGGTAACAAAGTTGTATTTTTATATTTCTTTACCCGAGGCTCGGCCTCTTCTCTCGGGAAACAGGCTAGTCCTTCGCACTCTGCCGTCCAAGTCCCGGTGAACAGCAACAATCCAATGCATATTATTGCTTATTACGATGATTAATTGATTTACCTGCTAATTAGCAAGATTTTATCGTTATACATTTAATGTGTAGAAAATGCTGCACATAGTACTTCCAAAGTTACATCTTACATACGATATGCTTATTCTGGGCTTATGCGTATTCTGTGCCCTTTGAAATAAATAATTCTGGATCCGCCTATGTTTTTGAGTAGCGCTAGGATTTTCATGACTTAGCATATTGTTTTTGGTAAGTGTGATGTGTTTCCCAAACATATAGAAATTCATATTATGAAGAAACTAATTAAGTTAAGACGCTTTTTAAGGGCATATTTGGCCATTTTTGCGTGATATGGCATATTTGGATGGATCTTCGGTCATATTCAGCATATTTTTGCATTTTCAAGAAATATACAGTCATTTTCCAAGTGGATTCGTTCTTACTCCCATGTTTAATCGAGTTTTGTTTCTTTGGACTGTAGCAAAATCTTTCTCATTTTTATTTGAAAATTTAGAGAAAGGGGCGTTACCCCACATCCCCTATACGCCTTCCTGGCGTGGTGCTAAGCACAGGGGAGCACTTTACCTTTACCTTTATTCATTGTGCTTTTCAACTCAGGGCCCATAAAGTGAACCAAAAATAGTACGTATGTACTATTATATCTCAGCATTTAGATGTTGATGTTTGAAACAGTCCAGTTAAAAGGGCATATTTTTCAAATTATAGGGCATATTTTGTAAAATTTTAGGCCATAAGAGCATATTTTTGTGATTTTTAGGCCATAAAAATCCTACCCCTATTTATGAGCAACCCCCATCCTCAACCCATCTATGTTTGGATAGACCCTAATCATGGTTATATTTGTAACATCAGCCTGGTTCACTTATTGTCAGACAGTCAAGGTACAAGCCTTTCCCCACATCTCGACATGAACCTCACGAAGCTAAAGAGCACAGGCCGAGCAAAAAGGGCGGCGGAAGGATGACCCTCAAAAACAATGGAACATCGCATGATTCACATCACAGATGGCGTACAACAATGAGAGAAAGCTTATCCTGTCCGCTCGTTCGGACGCGGACATTTAATTTCCAGTTTTCTTGCCTTTTTGTATCCTTTCCTCCTTGTTTCGAAGCGAAGTGGAAGGGGGGCGCAATTGGCAACCAAGGCGTGCGTGACGCCATCAAACGCTGACCGGAAGTGCCGACATTTTGTAACACTCGCGTGCAAGGTGGACTTTTCCCACAAGTTGTCGGATATTCGTCCACTTAAGCTGACGTCCGTCTCGCTGCATCACGTGATGCTAGGCCGTTTAATTGGGACGCGTGATTAGGGAGGGGCACGAACCCTGGTTTGAATCCTGGCAAAACAAGTCATGGGAACGGTATGGTGACTGAAGAAACATCAGAGTTACAGAGGTGGGTATCGCTACAGCAGAATTATCATTAATTACATTCCCCAAAAATCTAGTCTTTATGGAACTCTTGTGTTGACAACAATAACTGCACAATCGCCATGGAATACTGAGGATTTTCTAGGTAAATCTCTTTGTTCGGAAACTGAGTTTCATATGTTTTCCTGTATTCGAAGTTCTCTCATTCGAAAAGCTGGGCCAACAAAGGGACAGGAAAATGCCCTAGTATCAATCTCCATGCACACTACACCGAGTTATACAGCACATATTTACTTGAATATTGCTTTGTAAACTTTTCAGTGTATACATAAAAATCACGCTAATACAGCGCCATTTTGGAGGCCCCCAAAGATTAATGTATGGAGATAGGTTATACATAAAACAGAAGTATCTGAGGTTTAATATTAGTTGTAAGTTTGAATTAGAGATTATGAGATTATTTGAGACTGTTCTCTGAATTCATTAATAATATCAGTTATGAAATAATTTTTAGTTGGAGATTCTATTCTACATAAAGCTGATTCATCATTTCTATGATAACTTGGTGGGTGACACGCTGCATCTATATGAGGCTTATGCTATTTAATCTATTCCGAGACTCGATACACGAGCGCCTAGGGAGGGACAGCATTAGAACCATGGGAAATACGTGCTAACAGCACCAAACCTGGTCTGCCTAACCTATCCACGTAGGCATATAATAGAGTAAATAATGTAAATAGGTTTGGCAAGTTATATTTTGTTTATTTTAAGCTATTATATGCATACGTAGATAGGTTAGGCAGACCAGGTTTGGTGCTGTTAGCACGTATTTCCCATGGTTCTAATGCTGTCCCTCCCTAGGCGCTCGTGTATCGAGTCTCGGAATAGATTAAATAGTATAAGCCTCATATAGATGCAGCGTGTCACCCACCAAGTTATCATAGAAATGACGAATCAGCTTTATGTAGAATAGAATCTCCAACTAAAAATTATTTCACAACTGATATTATTAATGAATTCAGAAAACAGTCTCAAATAATCTCTAATTCAAACTTACAACTAATATTAAACCTCAGATACTTCTGCTTTATATATAACCTATCTCCATACATTAATCTTTGGGGGCCTCCAAACTGGCGCTGTATTAGCGTGATTATTATGTAATGAAGACGTCGTAGATTCGATTTTCAGCGATGCATATTTGAGTGTCCAGCAAATCTAGTTTCCTTTAGCTTATTTGTGCCAAACTTCGTTTTATTTTTGGTTGTCTGGAAAATATTATAACCGAAGGAGATATTGAAGGGTTCGATCTTAAGTGTTTCTTTTTTTGTTGGGATATCCAATATCATTACTATCCATAACCAGGCGCGTATCTAGAAATATATTTCGGGGGGGAGGGTCCGAACCAAGTGCCCCAGGAATAATAATAATAATGTTTAAATTAAAACATTGAAATGATAATTTAATTAAAATATGTAAATTTATTAATATTGCATTTTTATTACATGAATAACAGATGGTATAAGAATATAAATATAACAGCATATATGTATTACTTGTTTGCGTGTACGTACTTAATATCGCCAAATTTCTATAAAGACAAATACATTAATGTCAAATAGATAAAGAGTTGAATATTTATTGAATAATAATAAAGGATGTTTAATATTTTATGCATATTTTCATAAGTAGTGTGCATAAATCTTGTTTAGTACTGTCATTCAAAGCAGTATGGTGCCAATGTAATAATCCTTGTCTTCCAAGTTCATAGGAAATAAATAACTATCAATTATAGCATAAAAAATGCTTAAAAAGTACATTTTCATTATTTTACTTAATTACTTGGTAAATCTTTCGGGGGGAGGGGGTCCGGACTCCCTGGACCTCCCCCATAAATACGTCCTTGTCCATAACATTTAGCCGTTTTCTTTTTGGGAGGACCTTCTGCATGATTTTCATCTTGGTGAGAGAAATAAGTCGCAGGGGGCTATAGAGAGTGACGTTGGATAGATACAATCTCCATTTTTTGTTTTCCTCACCACGTTGTGCTCAGATAGGCCAATTGAAACTGGACCTACAGTTTACAATAACATCCGCCTGGAATTGAACTCGGGACTTCTTAATTACCTGGAAACTTTTCTTTGTGTGTCAAATATCTGTACGACAAAAGTCTTCAAAATGATCTCTCCAGAAATGCTGAGACGGGCAACCCAGCGCACATGGCGGCGAAACCAATTCCGCACCGAGAATGATAGTCAACATACCGTGATGTTCGACCACTGAGAGCTGCACTGGCATAGATCTTGCAGGCATTCTCGTCATGTCTCACTCTTTAATGTTTGTTGTTAAGTTCAATACAGTTTCTGAATTGATTACCGGATTTTCTTTCACAATAACAATATTACATCAATATCCTATTGTGACTTTTGGCCCACCTTGTAGAATGAAAGCGCTGTGAGGAAGAGCATTGCCGTGTTGTAGAACTCGGTTATTTCCAGACCGTGTATCCTTACGTCATCCCCACGGAAAGTCTCATACAGAAACGGGAGTGACTTAACTACCATTATCTCCAAAAAAATTAAACCATTGAATACGTGTAAAGATGAGAATGCCACAATCAGAAAATTATAAAGGAACCGTATACCTCGTTTTCAGTCATTAACAAAGCGTCTGGGAAAATGTTTTATTTTTTTTAACCAGAAAAACAATATGTCTCGTGAATAACAGGGCGCACGACTATAAAATTTTAAGTGTTTGCAATGCAGCCAAGTCACACTATTCGTGAAGAAGCAGCTTATCGAATGACTAATGATGGTTCACTTCGTTGCTCTGAACCGCCGCACAAACTAACCTAGCTTAGATAATCTCTTTGGCGTGTTGCTTTGGTTCAAGACCCACCAACGAAGACAAGTTACTGCACGCTTCTTCCTTAGGCGAGATAATAAGCGATTTTGCGGCACGGCTCCCTAACCATAATGCACCGGGAAAGGAGTGTATTGGAGTCTTCTTCCTCCAGGTCGGCAGGCTGCCTTTTCCCTTCCCGGCCTTATTAAAAATTCACATTTCATTTCCCGGCTTCCATTATTTTATCGTTTCTATCTTTTTAACGCATTCGGCGTTGCATTCATTAACTAAATCGCTAATTAGACCTTCCTGTAGCAAGATTACTTAAATAGCGCGCACTAAGTATTGATTAATAATGTGTTGGGGCGATGTCTTAGCTGGCGTTGCAGATGCTTGGCGTTTTGGAGGGAAGGGAAATTTTGGCGAGAACACGTCAAAAGTTTCTTCAACTATGCTTTATCTGCGAGCTGACCTGCGAAATGACGAACCAATGCGGGGAAAAACAAATTGAAGGGGGGAGGATGTGTAACGGAATTCGTGAAAAAACACGATCGAACTGGCAAAATCGCCCGAGATAATTCCGCGAAATCCTCCATTTTAACCCCCCCTGTTTCCTCTCTTGCTAACTCCTTCCTCACTCCCCCCCTCGCCCCCTCTCGCACCGCACCATACAAATTGTGTCTTCCCTAATGGTAGATTTCGAAAGCAGATAAAAATTGCACGATTTATGTTCCCTGCGAGGGAGGCACAGGTGCCCACTCCTGATATTCCTAACAGAAACCTCGACTGGAGCGCCAAAACTTTGCATGACCATTTCTGGGTGATGCGATACCCGTTTTAATTACTTTTCTCTATTTTTTTTTGTTTCCCCTCCATTTTTTGTAAGTTAGAGTCCAGATCGTACCACAAACTCCCTAATCCCTTCATTCCCCCCACCCCTCCTCCACTAATACCAAGCTTCGAGCTTTACAGGAATTAAATTGCATTGCCTATCTCTCGCCCCGCGTACAAGTTCTTCATGCAATTTGCTTTTGTTAATTAATATCGGTGCGGAGGGATGGCGCTGGCTGCCGACTAGTTACTGCACATAAAAACATTGTCTGTTTTTCCAGAAATCATAGATGCATATTGGGACATTAATTTGTATTTTTTAGGCCGAAGGTCCTGCGTAAAAGTTTGCAACGTGACGTTATTACTTTGTATTTTTTGTGCACTTTTTACTGTTTAGTGTTGCTCTTGTATCTCGTTAGGTTAATCGCGATGGCGAGAATGAATGATGGGTAGGTACACTTTAATAAATATGCACAAATATGGTGGCAAGAGGACACTCCACTTCGTGTATACGTGAAATTGGAGGCTAGCACCAAGGTGCTACTTTGCCTTAACACTCGTTTAGGTGTTCTGCTACAACAAGCATGTTACACCAGTTCTCATGACAATTCAGTTGCATTTTAGAGTGTAGAAAATATATAGTACGTACAGTCAACGGCAAAGATAATGGTCGGCAAATTGTCCACCGCTATTTTAATTACTTTTTTATTCTACATCCTGTGTTGTTTTAAGAAATGAAACTATGTTGGTTCGAAGCAGGCATTGTTCTCTGCTTATTGAAGTCATTATTTCAATTCATTGTCATCACAATGTGTAATAAAATGGTGGTGGACAATTCGCCTACTGTTTCTTTCGCCGTTGGGTTTACCAGGAGTCTGTGGAGCAAGACCTCGCATAAAGGTAGAGAAGGGAGGAAAGCGAGTGCACGAAGCAAAGCAGTCTGATAATTTGCAGTCGCGTTCACCCCTCCATGCAATCCCTTTCCCTCTCACGCGTTCATTGGTCGAGCCCTCTCGAGTCATCGCTTGCTCAGAAGGGTTGTCTTCCTTCGCTTGCTTCACAGACTCCTGGAACAGAGTATAGATTAAGCACAAATTCCATAATTTCCAAGGCGAGTCGTTCATTCATTGGCCTCAATCAAAGTTCACTTGGAGTTGTGTCGAGGATGCATGAAAATTTTAGATGGACTCTGCTTCGATGATGCTACTCTTTTTCTTTTTCTGTCTTTATACCGCTTCCTTCCTGTTTCTCTATCTCTTCCTTTCTTCTTCTGTTTATCTATGTCCTTTCTCGTTCTCTTTTCGCTTCTATTCTTCCTTTACTGCCTCCCTCTTTCCTTCTATTTTGGTTTGTCTCTCTTTTTTCGTCCTTTCTTCTTATTTATTTCTCCCCCTTTATTTCTACTTCGCTCTTTCTCTTCACTCCGTTGTCTGTGCGTATAATTCTAAACTGATTCTGAGAATTTGTAATTTACCGTAGACCCTTCCAGACCCAACACGCCTCACACCACCTTCCATAACAGCACAGGACTGGCCCGGTTTCGTTCATGTACAACTTTTAACACAACGGACTCTAAACGCGAATCGGGATTCGGAAACGGGAGTAAATCAGGTTCACAAATTCTTAAATGTACTTCGTGTTGGCTGAATAGTGAATACCTTTTTTTGCCGTAGCACGTAACTGAGTTTTGTATAACATAGAAACAAACGCACAAACATGCGTGTAGCTGATGGGTGTATACTCATACTAATTTACCATTATAATTATTTCGTACAAACAATCAGGTGAATTGTAGATGACGTCATTGTAAAGTGAAACTTGCACGAACGACAGTAGCAAGCTCGCGAACTGGATGCTATGCAAAACTGAACATGAAGGAATGAGTATATGATTGATACACGTTACACGAAAAGAATCTTCGGCCCTGTAATGCTTCTGGAAGGACGATTGCACGATTCCTGTTCACCACACGGGAGATTAAAACTCGGAATTTCGCCGGATAAACTGCCACGCACAAGTCTTTGATCACCAAGCTCAATATGAAATGCAAACTGGACTGATGTAAAGCCCGCCGTCGTTAAAATCTGTAGCAATGCAAACTTATTTTCTGCTGACGAAGCAGGTTTGAAGTTCAAAAACAACTGCGAAGACCGAACTATCACGGTATTGTAGACAGATATTAGTGATGATAATTGAATGCAAGGCACTAAAAATCTGATTCGAGCTCCAGCGTGTTGCAAAACAACTAACTTGAGGTTATATGGAACCCCGGCCTGTCTTCAAAGGAGACACTTTAAGTTTGTTGTGTTTAATGGCGTACTGGCGTCTAGGTTAATGTATCACTAGAATGTGAAACAGTAAAACGTCACTGTCGCAAGATGTAGATTTTAAACACCTGAACAAAAGCAGTTTACCACAGCCTATGGAAAAGCGAATATGGAAGTCCTTTTCATTTACATGTTCAGTAACTTTTACAATTAAAAGTTCATTTTTCTGGACTTTGACGAAACTTGACTCGCCTGTTTCTTCCCCTGACCCTTCAATTTATCTGAAACCGGAAACTGTAAATGAGTTTATTGCTTACGAATAAGAAAGCAGACATCAGAAAATGCACATTTGTGCACTCGATTAAGTGTCTGGCATTTTTTCTGCCTGTTATAGGTCTTTTCAGTTCTTACGGCGGGCGCTCTAGAAGCTGGCGAGAGAAGTGGAGCGGGGAATTCGCCGCAGACCAACCAAACAACAGCAGTGGCGCCGAGAGATACGACGTGGCGGAAATAAGTACTACGTGAACCTCGTTCTACAGGCTACAGGCTTATCGCGCTGGATTGGTCGCTTCCCCGTTCCCCACTTCCCTTGCCAGCCTCTAGAGCGCCCGACGTAAGAACTGAAAATACCTATAGTTCGACACTAGCTCATATATTTCGTATTTATTCATGAATAAATTCACCTTCCACCGTCATTATGAGATCACAAGGAAAACAATTCCTCTATCCAACCTCTATATTTCTAATAACATTGATTATAATTGTAATAATCATTTGTTTCCGTGGTAATTTTTTCCTTGATGTCACCATGTCATCTTGTCAATGGATCAATTTGTAGATAGAGCTGGGACGTCATTATTGACACTCCTGACTTTGTTTCCTCCATGAAAACAGTTTTTCAAACTTAACACAGCTTTGAAAACCGAAACAAAAAACAGATTCGAAAATTTTAAAAAAATATTTTCGAAACCAGTTTCACGAAATATCACACAGATTATCGGTTTTTGAAAAATTGGCTTGGAACAGCAACATCTAAGTATATAATTTGCGAAGATAATTTTATTTTGTAAGTAATTATACGTTCGTATTACAGGTCAGTTAGGATATCTAGATACGTCACAGGAAGTTTCGTTCCATCTTTAGTTGATAGATACTTACTGTGGATGGTGTAGTGACCCTCGAACGATGTAAATTATGTTTTCAGCGTCAACGACATGTCAGTGTAAGAACAAGTCTACGTGTGCATAGTTTAAAAATATTTCTTTAATGAGAAGATCGGCTAAGGCGATGTATGAGTTGGAAGTTTTAATGACACCCTGAATCCACTAGGGGGAAAATATACATTTAGAACAGCTGAGTTCAGCCTTCTCATCAGCAGAGCCACCTAACGAGAGTGGACATCATTACCGGAGATTTTTATTCAAAGGTTTCTCGCTTGATAGATGTTATGCACCGTCGTCCCGCAATGCCATTCTACTAACGAGAGGGAAAGAATCCGAAAAGAATTCATAGCCGACTATCAATGTTAATTTCCAGATGATAGAGCGGGTTCCTTTCGCATTATCAGCAGTGCTTAAAACTGAATCTTTCGTGACATAATCACCAAATGCAACATGGGGGTACCACGCCCCCTTATGAGCTACCTCGTTTACTGAGCTCTTTGCACTTCTTTCTCTTCTATCTTCCCCTTCGCAGACTATTTCTGAATCTTCATTAGCCGTTGGTAGCCTGTGGACATTATTACCTCGCTCCCGCTTCAAGTAATTTTACTGCCGTTCTGCGATCAACTACTAATGACGTCATACATCATCGCTTTTAAGCCTAACGACTTTGGTACTGTGTGCAGTGCAATGAAGCTCTTGTTACAAACAACTCTGTGCTTTTAACTTTTGTTGTAAAGAAAATTGTGCATCATATATTTTTCTCGTTACTTATTTATTATAAAAGAGAGAGATTTGCTGTTCGCCGTTCACTAGCGCCATCTTTGGAGAGAATGAACTGAAGAGACAGGTTGCAATTATTATGCGGTCTAGCTTTCTCCATTTCTTTTGCGAACGACATAGAACAAGTCCGTGCCTGTTCTGATGAGTTGAAGAGAATGTTTAGTTTGTTGTATGGATGGACATTGCGTTAAAAAATTGTGATGGATCATGGATATCCTTTCAGGTAAATAGGGAAATATTCGCATGCATTTACTTTACCTTGTACCTGTACATATCTTAATTCATCAGTTGAACTGTTATTTTCCGGCATATATCAAACGAGAGGATGGTCCTCACTGGATTTTGGTATTTCAGCCACATTGATTTCTTTGTAACTTAATAATGGAACACACATCAAAGTAAAGAGGCAAAAGTGTACCAACGTTAGGGAGCCTTTACTGAGGCACTACAGATTCATATATTAAATGTCTTGGTCTATTTCTTCCAGTCCTGGATGCTCCTCGTCCAGTTATTTACTTTCATGTATTTCAAATCTTAATTATTTCATCTTCCCATTGTTTGTTTCCTATTAGTTCCATCTGTTTCATTATAGTATACTGGCTGATTACCCGGCGTTGCCCAATCTTGTATTAGACAGGAAAATAATGAATTCTAAAAAAAGGTAAAGTGTTCCCCTGTGCATAGCACCACGCCATGAGGGCGTATAGGGGGTGTGGGGGTAATGAATTCTAACTATAGTGTAAAATGTAACTAATTTTAAATGTGATCGTGAATGTCACCAATTAGCTTAGCGACTCCGAAAACAATGGATTCGACACTAATCTAGGTCATTTGTGGCATTTTATTTTTCACCCCCTCTCATCCCCCATGCCGACAGGTGATGAACTTGGAGTTGAACCGCATTGGGAGTGTCACGAAAACTATGGATTCCATTCGCAACACAGCCTGAATGTTAGACAACCAGAGAAACACTATCGTTGTGCGGATTGCATAGAGTCACGGATGTCTGTCTGTGCGGAATTTAATATCCGTGGTTCTCGCTCGATTACCCTTCCCATCCTACCCCTAGGGGTGCCAGGGGTGTCTTACCCCAAAATATTATTCCCAGATTACAAGTGATACGTGTACCAAGTTTGATTGAAATTGCTCGAGGCGTTCGAAAGTTATGCCGGAACAAACGAATATATACACACATCCATTTATATATATTTATATATATAGATTACTATCGCCTTACTAAACATCGTTGCAGATAAAGAATTTCCTTGTTTGCCTTTAGATTCTATATTGAATTCTTCATTAAAATGACTGTTTATTTATTGTATAACTCTTGTTTGATTGTTGCTTATTCATTTTAACTAGTTTACTACAAACATATGAACATATATCCGCGACAATATGAATCGAAAAAGAGATGGATTGCAACAATACCCTTACATCACATGATTACACGTTGTTCCACTTCGACAAATGTTTTATACCGTGTTCAAAAATAAAATTAGTTATACATTGATTAGCTAGAAATTAGAGAATTGTTTAATGGAGTTTATTTTTTAAATTGTACTATTGAGAGAGTGTGAACAATGAGCGTTGGTTATTATTTCTTAATCGAAAGCCTGGAGGCAGTTCTAATAGGCGCTTTGAAACTACAAGGAAACAGGAAAGTGAACTAGACGATCACGTTATAGAATATACCCTGAGCGTGCGTGCTGCGAAGCAATGAATTATACACGTCCGTTGACGTTCTTCTTTCTTCTATCGATTCCCCACCAATCGATTATGATAATTAATGACTGAAGTTCATTAGTTGGCAACCTTTATGCACTTTTTATGCTGACCACCTCCCCCTGCTTGTATGAGGGTTGCAGATAGCTCTTTATAGATTTTTCGATGCCTTGCTACAGTTTACTCTGGCCGAGTAAGAAGTGATACACGAGAAGATAAAGAACACACAATAGCAGGGCTCTCTCTTACTTTGTCGTTGGCTGTTTAGCCAGGAATATAGTTGAGCTGGCGCCATTTTGCGCAAAGGCGTTTTGATAAAGGCGGATAACAAGACTTTATAATGGTTGCAAGGGCGGTGTGAATCATGTATTTGCAAGCAAGCCATGAAGAATTCAGTGGGTAATGAGATGTCCTGTTCAGTCATGATTTGTTCTTTGGGCAACCGTTACCAAGACCAGTTAGTGCAACACATTATGGCTCGGTTTCGACAAAAGGAGCATGTTCATGAAATAATGCAGCTCGATCAGACCGGGACTTAGTGCTGGGTTTGAGGGAGGAGAATGGGGGGAAGGGGGTTACTGCATCCACTGAGGACAAATTGTTTTGAAAAGAACCACAAAATAGAGGAAAATGAGATATTTGAATTCTGGTAAGAATATTAAAAATATTACTACGAATTTGATATAATTTTGCCTAAAAGTTATAACCGTAATTGTACGTAGGAGGGGCTCACGATGGTATTAGTCCCGGATCCCCATATATAAAGTCTGGAAATATGTGATTCTAAAATAAAGAACTAGTGGGCTAGTTTTTGACTACAACAAGCACAATACATAAAGAACTGCAATTCAATGTATTCGTTTTGAGTAAATAGAAGAAGAAAGTTTATTTGGTGCGCCAGATATAAAGATCGCTTATTAATTAGTCTCAGACTGAGAAAAAAAAATCCGATTCTTCTAGAAAAATTCGCCAGATAATTTTTGACTAAAATGATATGCCCCAATCTATGGCGATATTATGCCTACGTAGCAATCTTATCGAAGATCGGATTCGTATACACTAATTACAGTGGCGTATGCTGAGTCTAAGACCTGGACTAGCTCACTATGACACCTGTTTCTAGGCTAATAATTCAGGTTGCCAACTCCTAAGAATTCAGGTTGCCAACTGCTAAAAATTCAGGTTGCCAACTCCTAAGAAACCAGGTTGCCAACTTCAGAAGCATCATTATCTTCTTTTTAAATCAGGTTTTCAGTATTTTACTCTCTAGGCTTCAGGCTTCGGAGATAGCTTCTTCCCTATATCTATCTATTCTAATCTTCATCTTTCTCTATCTAACTTTCCTTGCCTTGCAATTTATTTATTTCTCCTACACTTTCTGTTTTCATCTCTTTTCCTTCTTCTCTTCTATCTTTCTCTTTCTCTCGCTCGTTCACTCCCGTTCCACACTCTTTCTAAATCTTCTCTTCACTAATTTCTCGTCCGCAGTCTCCTCGAATTCTCTATCACTCCTTTTCTTCCCTGTTTATTTATGTTCTAATCCTCCTCTATATCTCGCCTCCATTTTCCTCTTCTCTCTCCAATTTTACAAGAACGACCGAAAGGCGAATGAAGAACTAAAACTGATTTCGTTTACGACTTTCATAATTATACTCAGTATTAATGTCAAGGAACAGCAAAGTTCAAGATATGAGAATTTGTGGATGTTCACATCATCGACATTTTGCACAAGGAAATTAAGAATACATTGCGGATATCGTAATATTTATTTATTGAATTTGTCTGAGTGGGTGCGCGGGTGGCCAGAGAATTTTTTAGGTGCGCATTTGCCCACACCAATCAATTTTTGGCACCGTTTCTGCTCTGCTGTAAATTCCAATTTCACCCTGAAGATATACATTTTTGTCTTCACTGATAGTGGGGGGGAAAAAAAGAAACAGAATTCTCATTTTTCTGGAAAAAAAAATCACTTAACTGAGGTAAATTCGAATTTTTATCACCCCCTTTCCGAGAATCTCAATTGATTATCTGAAATACGCCTTGTACCAAGCTTAAAACCAAGACTGAACGTCGCCCCTTCCCTTTCTTGGCCTACAGATTATCCCAGCATCCTCAGCGAGCGTCTTTCTTCAACCCGCTCCCTCCCCCAACCCCCCCGCGCCAAGGGCTAAAGTCCCTCCGAAGTTTTGTCTCTACGTGACTGTTGAATTACGTCCCTATCTCTCCTTCCCTGCCCTCTCCTACGTACAGCGTCTCCCGGTTGACATATCTCTTTTTGATATCTGCATTAAATCACAATTTCGCTACCACTTAATGCAAATTTCATGCAAATTATCATGCACAGAAAATGGCAAACGTTTTCTTCCCCCTTGCCTCCGGAGCCAAGTTCCCCTGTCGGCCATGCTTATCTCATTTACGACGAAGACGGGCGTTAAAATTGAATTTTGTATGTTAATGTACTCCATTGATAGATCAGACGGTACTTTAATTTAGTCGAAAATAGGGACTGCTTTTTAACAAGGGCCTTGACAATCAGCTTAAACTCATTACTTAGGCGTCTGCCGGGTTCTTGGGTGAAGATTTCGGAGTTGGAGGGAAGGGTCACAGACTACTCTTTAGAATCCAGGTTTTGTCTTATGTTTCTCGCAAGAAAGAAGACGAAGATAAAAAAAATAGCGTAAAGCTTGAATCTGAGAAAGATATGGAGGAGGGGGTTTCACAGAAAACTCTTTAGAATCTTCTAGTCTTGTCTTATATTCCTTCCGAAGAAAGAAGATGAGAAAGATAATAAAAAAAGAAGACTAAATCCACGCAGTGCTTTCTGGAGATTGAGATCAAGACCAAAGGAAAAACGGAAACAAAATGGAGTTGAAGAATGAACAGTTAAAGGTCGACCAAGTGAGGCTTATACATGCCGTAGGTGTAAAAAGTATTCGTACACTTTGAATTGGAAAATAACAGCATAAAACACAATAACGTACAATATTATGATTACATGTTTACTCTTGTGATCATCACAGATAGTCTTTCAAACACATCATAAAATATACTACTTGATTAAATTATATATAATGACGAATATATTGTAGATCATTTCAATAGTGGAGAATACAGTATATGTAGAGCCGACACACTCATTTAGGTGGTTTGCTCAATCTCTTTTCGTCCCTTACGAAAATCTATGTTTTTCTCCCCTTCTCGGAGTTGTTTTCCTGCTTGCTTCGTATGTTTCTTCTCTCTTTACTTTTATTATCCTTTCCTTTTGCTTCCGAAACTGCCTGTTGTACTGGTTAGAACCAATATGTTTGTTGTTAAAAAAAGAGAGCACATCTGCTCTGGTAATTTCGGTGCATGCTGCGCATGCGTCAATTGTGGGGAAAAGGACAGCTTGCGCTGCGACGACATCAATGAGCATTTCTACATTCATATTTCTTCATATAGGAGAAGTATTTATTTTACACGATAGCGCTCAACTAAGATTATATTACATTTCTTGGATCTGAAGTGACGCATCTGTCAATTGTGGGAAAATAATTAATACTTTCAGTATTACGTGTGTGTGTGTGTGTGTGTGGGATTAATAACACCAGGAAGGAGTCCCGAATACATTAGACTGTTATCGGAATCAAGGCCAGATATTTATTCGCATCCTTCCAGCACCCCTACTAATATCTTGTATAAAAGGCCTAATTTATTGTCATTTTGATGTTAAATGTATCTGTATACCCACACCTAAAAACTGAGCCTATCGTCTTGTAATTCAAGGGGTCCTTCGTTCGATCCTCGGTGTAGGCATTGCACAGTGGTTCGGATCCTAGTTTAAGCTGTAGATTACCGTTCCTATTAGCATGTCTGAGCATAAAGTGGGGAGCTCAAAACAAACTTTACACACCTATAAATCATTGAAATACTATCTCGAAAGCTACGTGTGTGCAGGTCCTATTGATGGGATGCGGATACCATAGGCTGTGTCCGAAAGATCCAAAGAACAGGCTTAAAGTATGATCTTGTCGGAAGTGACGTCACCTAGTGTAGTTCGAAAGCGCCAATTAGGAGCGATCGAGCCCACAGCATGCGGTGAACTTCGTAGCGCACTTGTTTACTATGCTTGTTCGCTTGTTTGAAATCGTGGAAGTCAGCCAGGTTTGGATTGTAGCTTTTCTATTGTGTGGAAATGTAAGTATGAGGGCACTTTTTGATTCTCTCTGCACTTGAGCGTCTAGAGCTCTCGCCACGAGAACAGTCCAGTCAAGGTCACGCCACACACCTACAGTGTTGCCAATAAGCAACAATTTTAACCGACGAAATCAACTGCATACGTACAGTCAACCGCAAAGATAATGGTAAAAGCAAATTGTCCACCTCTATTTTCATTACTTTTTATTCTACATCCTGTGTTGTTTTAAGGAATGAAACTATGTTCGTTCGAAGCAAGCATTGTTCTCTGCTTATGGAGGTCATTATTTCAATTCATTGTCATCACATTGTGAAATACAGACCGACTGAAAATGGTCGCGGACAATTCGCCTACTGTTTCTTTCGCCGTTGGGTGTACAACGCGCGAAATGTCGACTGAGCAATTTAGAAGTGTGGCAACCCTGGAGGACAAGGGGTGTGGAGGAGGCAAGGGGAAGCTGCAGCCTTGACTGGACTGTTTTCGTGGCGAGAGCTATAGTTGGTTACACGGTTACATTAACTCGTCTATTTCGTTGATTTGGTGTCAAGTAGTGTACTTGGTGTTTGCGCCGTTTGCACTACCTTTCGGACCGGTGTAATGTGTGGTGTATGGTCACGTGGTGCGTGCTAACTAATCAAATGACCGTTTAAAGCAGCAGACAGGCATTTGTTGAATCTTCTACACTTGAACACGACTATCCGTCTACTTGGTTGAATGTCATTTCCTTGCACCAGCTGCCACCGGGATACACCTGCACTGCACTACACCTAGTGTCAAAAAGTGCAGCCAACTTGACGGGGCTATAATTTCCCTGTAGCATGTGACGGTATGGTATTAGTACATTATTCTCAGGTGCTGTTATGTACCTTACATGTTGTCAAGGTGAGGAGGCGTTGTGCTTCTGCAGAACCTTCCCCCTCCTTCCTATCTATCTTGCAGTGTTATCTCTCCCACGCAAACCCCACACGTAGTCGGAAAGGGGGACGGGGCGAGACCCTCGAAGGGGAGGGGGAGGCAGCGTGCCCGAGCGAATTAACCGCGTGAAATAATTGCAATATGGCAGGGGATCGAGAATAAATCAGCCGAGAATCCGATTACTCCACGACGCTGAGTTTCTGACGCATCGTCTGCGATTTGCGGAGGAATCAAGCTTCACGGAAAACAGAGCTCTTGCCCCTCCCCCTCCCCTCCCGCTCAAACCCCTGTTCACGGGTCAATGCGACGGCTCGCTCTTTCTCTGACCCATTGTTTTGCAGGCCTTGTCTGCACGAAAGCTCACTGTTTTCGGTTTTCTTGGGAATCTGTTTCAGGTTACTATGGACAGTGTTTTTTTTTTTTTCAGGCCCCTGGCGTGAAATTGCGACGTCCTCCAGCCTACGACGCGATAAACATTGTTGTCGTGGTTTCCATGGTCTCAAGCTAGAAGAACCAGAATATGAAAGGGTAACGCAAGAAGTTCGAGAATTATAAATCGCATACAAGATCGTCTAAGCTGCTCGTCAAGTCAACCTTGCAGCAGGTTTTCGCATATGTAGTTCCAAACGTGCGCGCAAGAACATAGTTCCTCTGAGACGGGTTCTATTCCGACACAACTGCATACTTGCAAGAAAACAGTTATTTAATTTGTAATATACAGACAAAATAGTACATCCATTAGCAGGTATGGACTTAATTGGTTGCAATCACTGTGCAGACGAACTTAGAACCGTAGATTCGCCAACTGCAATGTGTAGTGCGTTGAAGAGACACTGAAACTTTAAAGCGAGTCGAGCGAGACTGAATGCGTTGCAGAACGCGTGCAATCGGCGATACCAGTGTTGCACATCCCACTCTTTTAACCCTATGTTTATTGTAGAGCGGCGAGAATGGCTGAATCTTCTGTTCAGCGCGCGGTTTTACCCTAATGTTATTTTGGACTTCGTCCGAAGGGAAATTTTCTTCAAAGACAAGCAAGTTGTTTTGAATGCATAATCCTCCTTGCGGCAACAAGATCAAAGTAAAACAGGGCGTGAGGTGATTTGCCGTCAATGTGCGCACGAATTGTATCACGGGTGTTGAATGATTTGCTGTTTGAGTTTAGCAAGAGGAAACGATTGTTTGTTTTTTGACGACAAAAGAATCTCCGCGGTATTAAAATATATCGCAGTGAGAAGAAACATGTTTATTATTTGGACGAGACGTCCTTCAACTCGGTGGGTGGGGGAAGGGGGAATAAAACATGGAAGGATACCAGCATGCAAAACCACGCCAGGGCTGAAGAAACCAACGATGAGGGGAAGGGGGAGGCTTATTGTTTCACCCACTGGCGGCAATGAAAGCTTTGTTGAAGGTGCATATTTACTGTTCCGCGCAAAGAAAGGGAAGGGTGATTATCCGCAAGAAATGGACAGACCAAGATTTGAATCCTGGTTTAGTGAAGTGATTCATAAATTGAAACCAGAGTAATAGCGACAGACAATGCACCTGATTGTATATATCACCAATAACAAATCATGTTTTTTTGGTGGTATAACTTGAATTGCGTGTGTCTTACAGGAACGGATGTATTGCGGACGAAGCAACCACGTTTTTCATAAATGTATTTCTTTCTAAACCAAAAAAAAAAAAATTGTCATTAAATTCAAGAGGGCCTATCGTTGTTTACTTTTATCTTTGTTCATTTTTATTTTTGCGTGCTCGAAATATATACACACGCTCTCATGTTTCGAAGATATTTCGCATTTATATTAAGTAATGACACATTTATTAAATAATCTATGCGCAGAAAGTACTTTTAAAATTTTATGTTTCAGGAGACAAAGAGAAGCAAAAATACATTCCACTTGACATGCATGCGGGTTTTGATGTGTTGTGCGGTTGGCAATACTGTGGATTTTCTCAGTGTCTGCGATGTAAGCAGCTCGGCGGTTGAGGAAAGACTGGCACGGAAGATTCTGAGCTCAGTTCTCGCGCGGATTGATACATAAAACCTGCTGCAAGGTTGACTTGACGAGCAGCTTAGTTGATTTTCGCGGGCATCGAGAAAACTCTGCCCACTTTTCTTTCGGAATTATTTTAAACTGCCGTTGGATAGCTTTAACTTTTCCATAATTTAGTTCTGTAATAACGTTACGGTGTGATAACGGACATGCCTATTTAACTCTCTCTCTCTCTCTCTGTGTGTAATTTCTATATCTTAATTTGTCATCTTCCTCGTCTCTCCTTTTCCTACTATCTCTATATTTCGGTCTCTCTCTCTCTCTCTCTCTCTCTGAAGGATTTTACGTCCCTATTTCTCTTTCCCGCTTGCTTATGAGCCTCTCTTCATTTCATTGTCGTTTTGTCTCTTTATTTCTGCCTCCCCTGTCCTTCACTTCTGTATATTTGTATAATTTGCGTCAACACTCCCTCCTCATCTATATTTCTCTGTCTGTCTCTCTCTCTCTCTCTCTCTCTCTCTCTCTCTTTTTCTCCCTCCCACGTTTCAGTCTCCTTCGACTTATTTCTCTCTCTTTATCTCTCTCTCCCCACACATGCATGTATGTTCCTGGAACACACATCAGTTGAGCGTGTCCTTTCACATATGGACTCGTAAAGCACATGTCTTACCATAGAACCTATAACATACCCACGAAACGCTCCACAGACGCTACACAAACGATTCAGAACTCCACTGAGTTGTGTCACTCAGTAGCCTGTGTGAAGTAATGCCAAGGTTCAAGATCTATAATTCCATGCCCTGTTTGGCACCTACCTTTAGGATGATACTATAAGCATGTATTTTATTTTGAGCTTTTGAATTCTTGCAGATTTTTTTGTATATTTTTATTAAAACATGCTTTGGTCAGCATTTGAATATTTTATTAACATGGAAATAAGGCTTAACAGTGTTACCATTTTCTTTATTTCTGAATAATATATGAAGTCTTGTAGTGAAAGGATGAAACAACAAAAGTGTCACCAAAAGTAAGGAAGTGTAGAAGAGTTGAGGTAGAATGGGCTTGGATAAAGACCCATGACCTATGGTAAGTACTTTCCTTTACGTGTTGATATGGCAGTTTGACCAATCTAATATTGCATTACACTTCAAATTTTCAAGATTATCAATATTATAAAATACAATCTATGACCAGAAATGAACATATGCCAAATTATCATTGTGTGCTTATCCCACCACGATTGACTTTAGAAGCACCGTTCTCGTTCTGATTTTATCGACCATGCTCATTCCAAGACCTATATGTATTATTTATGACCCTTTCACCGTGGAGCAATACGATAAGGGGAAAGATCGCCCTGGTGTTACATAATAATATCCGTTGAGCTGCTAGTTTGGAGACCTTGAGTTTACACAAAATATTCTCTTGAATATTCCAGAATAAATTCTAAACAGATCACAATTTCCTGATATTAGAATGAATTTCAGTGTAAATATTGGAAACAAGGGAAACTCAAGAAAAGGTCCTTGGTTGGTTTAGGCCTGACATTAGTGATGCTTTGAAAATTAAAGTCGTTCATATTTTATTTCGTCCTTGAATTCGTCATTCATCGGGGAACCAATAGAAACCAAGAACGAGACAACTGGTTAAACATCGACACAAGAACGTAATCTTGCTCTCTCTTTTAAACTTCTAGTAGGCTTATAGAATATGGAGAAAGAAGGTTATTCCAAAAAGTAAGTTTCGGTAACATAACATATCTACAAACTATTTACGGTATATTGCCATTTGTTGCATACACCATACATTACTTTACCACCATTATTGAGGCACTTCTCGCAGGGCATATTTCACTTCATCAAAGAATGATACCGCCTGTTATGCAAATCACGTGGTAACGGCTTCTTGCCGTGGAACCGCCACTCTGCGAGCAAGGATTTCAGATGTGGAAACGTGAATATCACTTGGGCCTAAGTCGAAGTATTCCCGGAAAAATGCCGTGATGAAATCTTGCGTTGAGGAGACATTTGTACCTCAATCAAAATAACTTCGCTGTATACTATTTATTGAGACGTTCAGAAGGAGTGGCCATTTGATTATTTTGTCTATACGCCAGGGGTCCCGGTTTCGAATCCTGGCCTGGGCATGGATGTTTGTGAGTGTCTATTCATCAATTTCATCATATCATCACTCATCCCCATCTTCGCAAATTAGCCAAAAGTGGCACAAAAAGCGAAGTAAAATAAATCAAATCAAATCAAAGGATTATTTTGTAATTTTTAATGTGCAGAAACTTACTTTATTATTTTTTGATAAGTATTTTGTTACATTATTTTCAGACTCGACACAAGGAACCAACACTAGATCTAGACTTTCCGTTCGAGAGTGAGACAAGTACAGCCCAGAGTTTAGATATCGACAAGGAAACCGAGGAGGATAGGGGAGAGTTGCCAAAGTCGGGACACTTTCCAGATACCAATTTATTTACAAAATACAAGCGTTTTAATAATAAAAGTAGTGCATACACTGAAATCTTTGGACATTCTTCTCCACTAATATGAAGTCCCAGTAACTTACGATAATAACAAAAAATATATTAGTGTTTATGAAAACCTTTACCAGTGTCCCATCTTAGGAAGTAGGTTGCTTAAGTTGGGACAAGACATGTCCAAAGATGGGACATCGTGCTCATTCCGAATCATCACACTGAGCACAGAAGTACACATCTTCAGTTGCACCTGAACAGGACACATGACTCCACCTGGTACATCCAAAGCATTGGACCCATTCTTCAGTCGAAGTACTATAAGGACCTCCGCACACCAAACAATGCCATTCCTTTCTTCTGTTGGAACAACGCCTGCCTACTTTCTGCTGCGTACCTACTCCAGAAGTTGAGGGTTGGTTAAAATCAATCGTCCTTTTGACATTATTGCGGCTTGCTTTTGCAGTCTTTGTAGTACGAGGTTAGTATCATTGATTTGACGTCCCATCTTAGGAGCTTTGTGCGTGTCCCGTCTTAAGAATCCGTCTTCCGTTACACTTGTTCTCACCTTTTACAAATACCCAAAGCTGACATGGCGTCACAATGCTTTATCTACCTTTCTAACGTTTCTATCGTTTCTAACGTTGTCTGCACGCTTCTCTGGAACTCTTCTTACTGAAATCACACAATCGCGAACCGATACAGTTTTGAAGGCAGGGTTGCCACTGTCCCATCTTATGAGCCGTCCCATCTTAAGATACTCTCCCTACATCTAAGCCCCGCGTCGAGTTGTGTTCTCGATCTCGTCTCGATTTGCAAACATCTGTCTCGTTCTCGTTTTCAATCTCGGATTGTATAGTATTACAAGGGTCAAATGAAAACATTAAAGTCCAATAAGAATTGTAGGGCAGACTGTATACAGCTCATACATGTGAACTGTTATTTACAAAACGACCTCAAGGCTGCAACAGTAATCAAGTGAGCTTCAAAACACCATTTTTGTTATTTTAAAGATGGCGCCTCTTATACACACTTGCACCAGTGAAGAGGAGTGGTTTCTTGCCCTTTGACAGCCTACAACTTACAGAAATTTCTCAGTAAATGAAAATTCAATATCTCTGTGCATGCTTACCACACCAGCAAGTTTACTAATGGGGAAGAAAGTTCGACAATGGCCTCAATTCGCAGGCAGATGGGTGGAAAGACCTTCGCAGTGGCTCATAAGTGACTGCACGTGGACCCCAAAGACTTATTCTTCTTAAACCATACAGGCACTAACTCAAACTTGAAAATATATGCAGATCAGCAATAGATCTGTGCTAAAATACAACAAGCTTGTGCAACCCTACATACAGAAATCTACTATTATAGATAAGAAACAAAAACAAATTAAGGCTTTTATTTGATCATCCCTTGTATAAACAACATTTGGAGTGTGTGACAGCACAAACTTTTGGAGCCTATGGATGTCATTAAGGTCAAGTTCATTGGAAAAGTTTTCCTGGTGGATGCCTCCTTTATCAGAAATAATATGCAACCTCTTGGCACACACTCACAATTAGCACTAACGGATTCACTCTGCAATTACTATAAAACAAAATATATGATTTATCCGTAAATAATCAGGCAGGTATCGCCTTGGTGTGTCTTTTATAATGTCGCACAATAAAGTAAATTCAGTTAAGGGAATTTTTTCATATAGCATACTCAATTCTTGAACAATAACAAGAATGTCGGTATATCTGGACAAGTCTCAAAGTGCCTGGTTCGGTTCTCTTCTAAATATTCTTGAGACCAATAGGGCTTCCTTATCTTCGACAGGAGACGAGACTTCAAGAGATTTGTATCGGAACAGAAATGTATTGAAAGACACAAAAATGTGTTTTTCGCGGTAAATTTAAATACAAACGACGTTACAGAAAAGGTCTTAATCATACGTCTAGGTCTAGATTTTTTGTACGATTAGCAAGAACAATTATAGCTCCCAAAATACGAGATAACTTGGGCGTGTTCGTAAACATGAACGGAAGGGAAATTCGAAACATTAGGAGAAAAGGGGTTTCCTCTCTCTCTCTCCCGTTGGGTGTGGTTCTGTGCAGGCATTATCCAAATTAAAAATGGTGTTGGTGTTATTACAGTTCAGGCTGAGAAATAAAGAAATGTACTCCAGAGCATTTCCTTGCCTGCGAAAAAAAGATATTTTTGGAGTTTCTATGCAGAAGATGGTCTTTCGCATTGTTGCCGACAGCATTAATACCCAGAAGTGCCAAAGACAAGACTGTGAGACTAGGCCAAGTGATGGATCTTTATCATCATTATTATTTGCGATTTGTTAGAAATTAGAAGAAACTGCAATCATTGATTGTAATCCGCTTTCGTAGAATTTTCCTCCAAGACAAAAATTCTCTCTCTTTACAACGTGTACATTGATTAAAATACATTCCAATAGAAGCACATTGCACACTACGTTTCAAAATGCATATTTTCACTGTAACATTACAAATTGCATCTACTCGCACTGTCCACTGCTTACCCGACACCTGCAGTGGGGGACAAAATAGCACTTCCCGAGTTCTAAAATCTGAGTTTACATTTATCACAGTCAACGGCAAAGATAACGGTAGGCAAATTGTCCACCGCTAATTTCATTACTTTTTTTATTCTACATCCTGTGTTATTTTAAGGAATGAAACTATGTTGGTTCGAAGCAGGCATTGCTCTCTGCTTATTGACGTCATTATTTCAATTCACTATCATCACATTGTGTAATAGCGACCGAAGGAAAATGGTGGTGGACAATTCGCCTACTGTTTCTTTCGCCGTTTGGTGTACGTGTCCTTCTCCGTGGCCGTGCGGTCTGAGGCGCTGTGCTTTGGGCTCCGACTGCGGTTGGAGTCCGCCTGGGTTCAGTTTCCGGGTTCTCGGCCTGTATACAGGACCGGTGGCAACCCACCATCGTGAGAAAAATGGGGAGCTACGAGCGAGTAGCGTGACCCGTTCTCGGAAATCTTCTACAACGGCTAACCCCACGTCACCCCATTATCAGTTGAAGATCTCCACACCTCTAGGTAGGATTGTGGGAGGGAGACTGGCAGTCGGGAGATAGGCCAAGGCCCTTCCAGGGCTGTAGAGCCACAGGTTATTATTATTATTATAACTGGAAGGTACGTACATAGTTGTAATGTAGGTTCCTAGCTTTATGTGATCGCAATTATTGTCCAAGAGAAGGAGGGAATTTCCTGCCTCCCCCCCCCCCACCTTTGATTCAAACACTGCTCTTGCCTCACATTGGGTGCGTTCCGAAAGTCTTAACGAAACGAATGCATTCAACGAAAATAACTGGGCTCGTGAATCTGGTGAAATCAGTTATTTTACAGACTTATTGGACACACTAGGCGGAAGCGCAGACGCAGCGTATTGTTTAGAGAAAATTTCCACATGGCGTCCAGCGCAAAGAATGTCCTTATTGCAAAAATAAACTCTACTGTGGACACTGTTACTAATTTTAATCACATTCTAAGAACGGTAAAGTAATATTCATCTTGTGCATGTTGGTTCATGTCGCTATCTGTTAAAATTATAATACATTTTCCGAACTAGTGCAGTTTGAATCCATCAGCACGCGCGTTGTCTGAAAGCAGCAGACGATTTTCACCTAACAAACCAGCCTCCTGGCCCGTGCGTTTGGTGAATCTTGTTCTTGCACGAAACGCACGGAATGAGACTTTTGGGACAGCATAATGAAACTCACGAACCGCACGGAAGCACTTATGGGACAGCTAGTTACCATAACTCGTTTAACGCGTTAAATTCGTGCGACTTTCGGAACGGGCCCATTGTATGTTCTGTCAGTTGCTGCATCTGCTAGGCTCACTCCACGAAACGTTTTAGTTTTTAGGCAGTGTCTCTCACTCGTGTCTTTCGATCGAGGGCAGACAGCCATTGGGTTCATATAATTTGAAACCGGCATCACGGAAAAGAACTATCGATGCTCAATGCCACATTAGACGTCCATATCCCAGACGAAGCAACCCTTGTCACTTACTCCAGCATGTTTTTGTTTTTTTCTGCCTTGCACGACATACGAACCACGCCTTGCACTGTGCACAATCCCCTGCTAGCTTAGTCCATGAATCATTCACTTGATCTCCGCCGCCCCCTGCAGGAGAGTGAAGGGGTAGGTAGACTTGAAGGGGGGGTTAGGGCGGGGGTAGATTTCCCTGGGGTTGCTGTCGCAGGAAGTGGAACCAATTGAACGCGTACTGTGCGTGCACGCGCAATCAGTTCAGGTCATTGTTCTGAGTCTGCAACTCGTTTACGACAAGGATCTCGTTATTTGGATGTCTACATTTTGTGTAACAACCTAGTTGTGTACAGGCCAAAAGGACAATTATCATGAAGTAAAACAAAAGTAATTGATAAGTGTTTACTTCTAGATATTTAAAACTAGAACAGGTAAACCATAAGTAAGATTTTTATTACAGAAGAGGCATGGTTGACGGTGGGTCCCGGGTTCGAATCCCGATCTGGGCATGTGTTCTCTTTGTGAATTGACCTTCATCAATTTCATCATATAGTCACTCAATCTCATCGTCGCGATTAAGCAAAAGTGACAGAAAAGAGACTAAATGACAAAAATCATATTAGATCAAATCGAGGTGGACGGATCCCAGCCTACTTCGAATTACAAAAACTCGGGCTGAACGGAATAAGCAGGGAAAATAGGAAGAGGCTAAATAAACAACAATATAATAAAAAACTACGAGATACAGTTCTTTTATGAATATAGTAGGTGAGTTGAGCATGTTTTTATGTTTAAATTTTTGCAGCTCTTAAAAATTACTATCTACTATTGATGAAATGCTACGATCAATACCTGTAGTTTCCTTGACCAGTGTGAATTTTTATTACACCATGATGCTAAAACTTGTAAAGTTATTGCTTGTTTTTTTCGAAGCGTGTCAGTATTGTCAATTCACTCCGTATATGGGGTGAGTTGACTATATGTGCGGGGTCAGTTGACAATATATGTAATTCTATCCCATACATGGTTTGGAATATTTTTTTTCAAACAATATACTGCCTTAAAAATTATGGATTACAGAAATGTTTTCAAATGAACAGTATAACATGAGAGATAAATGTTCCAAACTTTAAAATAGAAGTTTACAAAAGTGTTTACTGAATTTTTTACCCAGTGTTTATTGTTATATCACAAATACAAATTCAATACACTGTCCTATAATCCTAATCTAATATATATTATTACAAACAATATGTCTATATGCTAAGATGTTTCTTTTGAAACAATTAATTGAAGAATATTTTTTTCAATAGGCCTACAGTATTGTCAACTAGCTCCTTCCTTCCTCTTGTTGTTGTTGATTTGGTGTTTTTAAGTCCACTTTATGCTCAGTAAGGCTAATCGGGACTGGACCTACAGTTTTAAAGTGGGATCCGAACCACCATGTGCCTCCACCCTTCCTCTTGTCAACTCACCCCGATCGCCATATTGGATTTTTGGTCATGACGCTGCTAAACATTGCAGTTTAACAAAGTATCCGAATGTAGTATCGGTTAAATTTACCATAGTCTTCTGGATAGACTTAGCGTAAACTATGTGCTTACTTCGAAAACGTAGAAGAAAGAATATAGAGTTGAGAAAATTTACTTCGCAAGTAAGAATTGATGTTATTTGTCATGCACTAGAAACTTTGTGAACAAGACATTCAACTTCTTAGTTGTGAGTTGGTTCTAGAGACGACACATATTCACAGTAACCTCCAATGTTGCCAACTCTTGGCTGGTGGGAATAAAATGGACTTTGTCAACTCGCCCCTATGGGCAACTCCCCCCGGTCTCCCCTACTTACATTGTTCAGTTCAGTATTAACAATAATGTTAGGAAAAATACGTAGCTCATTACCACCTCCAACACAACGAATGGCCTTTTTTATTTTTGCTTTTTTTTATACCTAGGACGGATTACGAAACATCGGATTATGGTGACTTAACTATGTTTGTAATCCCAGGAAAGTGTAACAAACAAACAAAATAGATAAAGATTGCCCGTTTTGATTTTACGAGTTATCCTGTATCAATTAGGATCTTTCTGCATAAAGGCGCATCTCTACTATGCCGGTCGGCAAGGCCGTCGAACTCAATAGACGTGTATCAGTCGAGTTCCATGTTTAGTTGACAGCATACTCAGTGAAAATGTATAGCGACGAAAATGAGGTTTTTAGCAGCGGCTGCTGTAATTGTTATTGCTAATGCTAGCAAACGTCCACGGGGGGATTTTTCCGAGTCTAAAAAGTCTGATTTAGTATAGCAGTGATTTTAATCAAGGACTTGATATTAACTTGGCATTAGACGATATTATAGACACTTTAAGCCTCGAGTAAGTATGTGACTCTGGGTTCAGAAATTTGTTCCGTATGACAAGTCATGACTTTGAATTTCTGCTGACAAAGATTGAAACCAAAATCAACAAGAAATATATCAAATTCAGATCATCTATTCCAGCCGGCGAACGTCTTGCTTTAACTTTGCGGTTCCTTGCAACAGGAGATTCTTACCATCCGCTTATGACATTTAAGATTTCGAAACACATATTTTCAAAACTGTTCCGATTTTTATAGTCCTGCAATCTACAGTCTCATTACAGATGACGACCACAGTATTAAAGATATAACTTGCGGGTTCGTCCACACCATGATCAAAAGTTGAAGAAACAAGACCAATCCTTCCCAACCTGTCTAGACATCGCGGCACTTCTCCAACTTCACGCGTCGGCAGGATTTCCATTTTTTAATGTACTACATACAGGGAGGTTATTTCAGTCGTTCACCGCCAGAGTGACGGCCGTTCGTCGGACTCTTCATGCAACAGGTCCCGGCAAATTGCGTTCAGGAAGTCCGTAACAGAAACAGCTTGTTTTGTAATGTTTCCACTTTTCACAATTACAGTTACAATTACAATTGAAATAAGCACGTACCTTGTCGCAAGTATGCTGGAAAAGGTGCCCTCCCAAATACAAATATTTCTGGCACCATATTTCTGACATCTAATCTTAGATTAGTCATCGCTACTTTATCCTCAGTTGTCGCGACAGCGCCGGCAGCTTATCGGGGGTTGGGTGAGTTGTCAGCCGCGAGAGGGCGCTTCATACTGCACGTGTCGGCAGTGATGCCAACCGTAGGGACATGTCCCTAAGCATAGGGACTTTTCACTAAATTTCGCCCGCGTAGGAACGTAGGGACAGATTTTGCCAAATCAGGGAAAACGTAGGTACTTTTTTCAATCTCGGTAAATGACATTTTATGAATTAGTTTATCTGGATACTTTAGCGAAGAGGAGAAAAAAGAACTAACTAACAAATCTCCATCAGAATTTTGGAACATGTTATCGGTTACCAAAAACTTTCAAGGCAAGTTCCTTTTTGAAAACATTTCCACTCTCGCGAAAATAGTGCTAACATTGCCACATTCTAAAGCGGAAACGGAAAGAATATTTTCAATGTTAAGTGATACAAAAACAAAAAAGGGAAATAAAATGGGACCAGAATCGTTAAAGACTGCAGGAAATACAGCATCACCAACCAACATCTATCTCTGCACAGCAGCAGTATGTATGACTTCAAATAACATAATCAACAGTAAACGACTCAACGTTATTCATTAGGGGTGTGCGGGATCCTTTACTTTAAAAAGTCGTTAATTCTCTACGTTTTCTGCCTTGTAAGTTTCTGGAACTTATCGAAAATTGTAAGTTTTTATTCTAGAAATGCAAAAACAATCACTTAAAGTGAAAATGACTTGTAAAATTCGAGATTTCCAGTGCTTCGGGAAATTTCGAACATTTCCCGTCCCGAAAATTTTCCGACTTGGTCGGGAAATTGCAAATTTTTCAGTCCCGAATGTCGGGATTTAAAAAAATTACCGTCCCGATCTTGTCCCGACCCAAAAAATTCTGTCCCGCACACCCCTATTATTCATTAAGGCAAGAATTTACAATACCGGACCCTTCTTTAATTTCTATGCTACGTCTTATACTCAAAAAAGGTAAAGTGCTCCCCTGTGCTTAGCACCACGCCATGAAGGCGTATAGGGGGTGTGGGGGTAACGCCCCACACTTTCTTGATCCGGTCGTGATTGGGGGTGATGTGATCAGCATGACGCCCCTGACCGCCTTTACCCCCCAGGGTTTCCCCCAGGTACCCATGTTATTCGACGCTGGGTGGGCGCCGGGGCCGCTTCCATCGTTAGAAAAGTTCCCACGAAATAATTATTCGTGATGATTTATCTCAAGTTAACATGTTGGGATGAGGGGAAAAAAATGTTAATTAACGTGTAGAAGTTGTAAAATAAGCATTTCAATTCTCGCAATGATTCTCCGTATACAAGTATGGTAGCCATATTTGTTGATATGAACAAATTACAATTAGTTACGCTGTCTACAGCGTTGCCACACTGTTGATTTCATACTTGGAGAGCATGGATTGTGTAAGAATAGCGGAAGAGAACAGTAAAAAAGTTGTTAATGTTATACAGATTGTTAGGTGGAGTGTGCAGGAGGGCTAATTAATAAACTTATTCATTTCAGTATATTGCCCAAAGAACGTGCTTACATGTGACAGCGACAATCACGATGTAGAAGAACTGATTTGATTACAGGTAAATTTGGAAACATTACATCAATCATAAAATTGCAGGATACTAAAATGGCGTCTTCGATGATGTTAAAGTGCTACGAAAAAAATATTTTTTATCGGTTCGTAATCACAATTACCGCAAAACCATTCAGGAATAGCCCCACTGAGCATTCTCGGTAAGGTTAGGTTAAGTTAGGTTAGGCAAGGCAAACATAGTTAAAATTTGGGCTCGAAAAACGGGTAGCCCAACAAACCATTGACGGATAGCCCCACGAACCATTCAGGTACAAAAAAGGTAAAGTGTTCCCCTGTGCATAGCACCACGCCATGAAGGCGTATAGGGGGTGTGAGGGTAACGCCCCACACTTTCTTGATCCGGTCGTGAGTAGGGGTGATGTGATCAGCATCACGCCCCTGACCGCCTTTACCCCCCAGGGTTTCCCCCAGGTACCCATGTTATTCGACGCTGGTTAGGCGCCGGGGCCGCTTCCAGGTACGGTTAGGTTAAGTTAGGATAGGCAAATGTAAATTCGCTCCTTCATTAATTGTGGAAGCACCGAGCAGAGAGATTTGGTAAGTAAATGTGTATATTTTATCTTCTGTTTTGCATGCTCATGAGGTGATAATTTTTTTAGTCGCTTTACTTGGCGTAGGGACATTTGGTCAGTTGTAGGGACATTTTGACTACGTCTGTAGGGACATTGCCGAAAAATGGTTAGCAACACTGTCGGCTACCAGACGTCAGTGTACGTTCATGTTCACTTCTGTTTGCGTTTATCAGTACACGTGTTGCTTATACTGTGTTATCGTAATGTGCTACTCATGGCCAGTGCTTTATTGTGTGTTAATTGTTATTCATTCATTAGTTATGTCGTTAAACAAATATAGTCTTGAACAGAGAGTTTTTATGTACGATAATTACGTAAAAACGAATTCTTGCAGAAAAGTGGTCAGGGAATTACGATAGACAGGATCTCTTGAACCTAAGAAACGTGTTGTATTGCTGTTAAAGGAGATCATTTTCAACATCTCTTATAACACAGGAGGTTAGTGATCATCATTATTATTACTTTTAAATATAATTTTACGCTTTCGGTTTGCTTTATGCGCCGGGATGCTGTCTTCCCTTTCTGACAACTGACGATAAAGTAACGATGTCTAATCTAAGATTTTCTGTCAGAAATAAGGTGCCAGAAATATTTGTATTTGGGAGGACACCTTTTCCACACACACACAGCATCCTTGCGACAAGGTACGTGCTTATTTCAATTGTAATTGTAACTGTAATTGTGAAAAGTGGAAACATTACAAAACAAGCTGTTTCTGTTACGGACTTCCTGAACGCAATTTGCCGGGACCTGTTGCATGAAGAGTCCGACGAACGGCCGTCACTCTGGCGGTGAACGACTGAAATAACCTCCCTGTATATAAAAAATGGGGGACTTGAAACACATTTTTCACGTTAAAATAAATAAATCAGAAAGACAAGTTTCGTTTGATACATCTGAAGAAATCGCAAAGTAAATTTTAATGCAAGCCAAACTTTCTATATTTTTTTTATTTGATTTTTGTTATTTAGTCTCTTTTCTGCCACTTTCGGCTAATCACGACGATGAGGATGAATGATGACAGGATGAGATTGATGAAGGGACACTCACAAAGAACACCAATATCCAGGCCGTGATTCGAACCCTTGGCGTTGTAGCGGACTGTGCTAACATCTCCACCATGAAGGTCGGCTAGCTTTGTATACATCATAGGATTGCTGAAAATATCAATATTCCAAAACCTGATCGATATCGGTAAATGTAAACTCCCCACCTTGAATGAAATATTTTAAATGTATATGTCGTTTGATTGAATTCAATTAGAATTTTTTGATACATTGGAAATTCCTGGAAGCACACAGACCCTTTATGCTGTTAATATATTTGTGTGTGTTTGTGTGTAGCTGGTGAGAAGCGCTAATACATAAGGTTGTAATAGGGACACACCTGCTTGTACCCTTGAAGTTTTGGAAAGTTCGCTTTGAAAACCAGGAATTATGCTTGAATTCTATGATGGTCCTAGAGTGGTCATCCTGAATACATAACAATCTGTTTCATGTTGTCCAGTCAAACTTCGCATTTTATGTGCGAGAACCATCTTATATACTGAAAATTATCTTTCAACAGAAACATAGTCAGTGGTGCAAATTTGCATGCTGATACGTTACTCCGCAATCAGTGAATTCGTGAATGTCACAAAGCACCGAAGTGACGCGAAAGTGAACGAGACCACACGGATCAGAAGTGCGTGAAGGTAACAGTGGCGCCAGACATTATGCTTTGTTTAAAGCTTTACAAAAACATTACCGTTCAAAACAAGACCTGTTTCGAAATTTCCAGACAAGACTCTGTAGTAGATCTTGTGCGATTCAAATTGCCCAACTGCACTTTCGCTTTCTGCTTCGTATCTCAATCCCAACCTCAATTCTGCTCTGTAGTGTACAAGACAGACATGCGATCAGCTCCCCCTTATCTCTTTGTGACAGGAAGAATATTGTTTTAAAATTAGTCCAGATGGTGGGGATTATCAAGTTCTCATTATTGTTTCCACATTTTCCTGGGTGCTGAACGTTAGAACAGAACCAAAGCGCAACCTACAGAATGACATACCTATTAGCGCCACGAAGGCTCTAATCTGATACATCCAGCAGCGAGAAGATTTCCTCCCGATTATATTTTCCTCTTTTGTATCTGTAACAGGATACGATTAAGCGCGAAGAGGACTGAGGAAGGGGGTGGTGGGAGAAAGAGATAGAAAGGGGGAGAAAAAAAAAAGCGAGAGACGTGATTCTGGCTCACATGGCGCGCAACAGATACATGGCCGATGCTTATCATCCCATGATTTACACTCCCAGAGATGTATGATCTTGAACTGTGAATTTTTCATACCTAATGAACTAGCCGTCAGCGTTGAAATGGGGCGGAGGTGCTGAAGCCGTGTTTTTCTTTCCTCTCGTTCCGTCTTGCAGTGTGAGTCGGAAGAACGGAATGTGGTATTGTCCCCCCACCCCCGTTCTTTTTCCATCCGTTAATTTAGCAGGGGTTAAATATTAATACAAAAGTGAGTAGCCGGGGGGCGAGAATGTAACGTTTCCTCTTCGCCAGCATGGACCTGCTAATCCTTGAAATTTTATTGTGTATTTTGTGTTTGCCGTGTGTGGGGATGCGAAGGTCTTGCGTGCCTCTGGCAGGAAAATTAAAACACGGAAACAGAGATATAAAGGCTTTTGTGTTGTTCATTTAACCGTGTCAACAGTTAAAACCAACTTTAATTTAAGGAATAGGTTGCACACAGAATCAAAAGGCAAAGAATTATACCTATTGAAAAAAATATATCACGGTGTCATTTAAATATATAGTTGCGGAAAGGGCAACCTAAAATTAACTGTTAACTAACAATAGGTCCTGGAGTGTGAGTTCCAGATATAGATGGCAGCACGGATATTTCCTTTGTTCTTTTTATTTCTTCTGACAGTTGAGCATCAAGCTTAGAAAGTACATAACACCTATAATTACTACAACATTGTACCGTAAATATGAGAATGTAATACACACGATCTAGTTTTCTTCTGGCATTTAGCTGTAGGGAATTTAACCTCTCATTTAATCTGTTCATATTTCCTTGATTTAGAGAGGAGTGGCGTATTAATACTCTCATGAAAAGTGGATGAACTTTTCTTGTGGCTGTCATCTGCTCACTCGTTAGAACAATGTGGACCTATCGCTTTTCTTAACACTTAACTGGTGTGGTGGACTTGAGTCGCTCTAGTAGTGTCGTGCGGGTAAAAATGATCCAAGGTTTCTTTTCTTTATTTTGAGAGCAGGCAAATAATTATAAAATTGAATTTTTATTTATTATATTAATGTTAATTAAGTATACAAAACAGTTTTGCTTAAAAATCTTCACACTAAAATATTCAAAAAATTATCAACTATTATTTACCATTTTTTTTTCTTGTTTACAGAGACTGATATTTTTCTTGAAAATTCTGAACTCACTAATGTTCAAGATAATTGTTCAGTATATGGAATTAAGAAAACAAGCATGAATAAAAACACTGACATTCATAAATTGTTTATGAATTGAAAAGTTTTTTTCTGCATCACTTAACTTCGGTCACAATATATGCAAAATCTCACAGTGCATATGCCCCAGACAGGCCGTTTGCACTTTTTACAAGCTCAGAATCATCACTATCAATTTCCACATTATCATCTGACTCTTCATTTTCAATCAAACGACGTTTAGTGTCACATTCGTTGGACAAATTTTTGTTCATGTCTCGCGCCATAGCACCAAACCCCACAAAAAATGATAATGTAAACGATGTGGTGTGGGTCAGATTGACCCGAACTTGCTATTATACGAAAAAAATCGACTGCACATGTCAGGTGGCAACTGCTGTCATTACACACTGCAACTATATTCAGCTACTGATAAACAGAGCCCTCTACCGGAAAACTCATAAACTATAGAAACGAAAATTCACGCTCGACAGCGTTTTGACCCTTACCACAGCAGTTAAGAGTTAATTTTCAGATGTTCCGAGAAGGGCACCTCTCATTAATTCGCACACGGTGGAGAGTAACATAAATACTGAACCTTGAACCTTGGCAAACCTTTTAGTATTTAATATTAATACTATTGCATTGTTGCAAAGATATGTACGAAAAATATCCCCTGCAGTTATTCAAAATTTTGATTGTGAAAATCAGATGTGGCTAATGACCGTAAAATACGCACTTATATTTCGGGTGGGCGAATTCATTCGCGAAAGGTGAAGCAGGTAGAATCATGGGCGAAACTACACTGTCGGTTTCTGATCAGTGATCAGTATTTCACTTATATGTATTCGATTTTTTTTTTTTTTGTTTATTTATTATGGCTCTCTTACGTTTTTGTCTTCTGGTGGTCGTTACAACTCGTAACAACCTCCTTTCAATGTGGAACAAAGCCCATTCTCACATCATCTGCTTCCCTGCACCCAGCACACCTGTTTTGCCACTGGACTCGTCCACTTCGCGCATGCGCACTTGTATAGTTGATCGCAACTGTGCAGACGGGCTGTATTCTGTTTCGGGCTTCTTTGTCCCCGTTCTTTCCGTGGTTCTCTTTTTTGTGCTTATTCCACCTCTCAAATGCACGAAACGTTCACATACGAAAATAAATTAAACGAATTCTTGATACAACTTTGCGATTCCCTAATTTATTTCATAACGTCTAAACTCTGCTAACGAGAAATGTCTTCAGGTTGTCAGTCAACTAAAATAAGAAAGCACAGATTGTACATAAATGTCTACTAATACAGACAATTAGTAATAACATTATTTATTGTAAAGAGTAAGGCACAGATTGTTTCTGTAATTTCCCGGACTGATTTTGCCTAGGAAAAGCCAGTACTGCCATCTCTTGATACACAAACAATTTACCTCGAAGTCTTTGCAAGCCACGTTGATTCTTGTATTGGTCACCACGCCAGGAGTTATTGAGCAAAAAAGAGGGTTTTTTGTGATGAAGGCTACATTTAAAGAGAATGGGTTGTGTTGAAAAACAATATATTCTCTTTGTCCTGCCCATAATATTAGTCGCTTTAGGGTTCTTTACGAACATACTGTGCAGGCAACATTCACACATTGACAGTGGCGCCTTGCGCGGCATCTCACGCAACTAACGGCTCGCCGAGAATGCAGCAATGGGCATGCGAATAACGAAAAGCATTTCGGGACTGGGAATGAATTAAACTTGTTCCACCTGGTTGTCAGTTAGGCCCATGCCACAACAATTTCCCCTATCGGGGATTTCATGAATTTAACAATCCCGTTCGTCCTCTTGCCTCTGCAACGGAGTGTTTTCTAAGAATTTCCGGATCTGTACGGGGGGGGGGAGGCGAGTGCTCCCCCATGCCAGGATATGTGTGCGTGTGTCATAAATAACATGGGGCAGACAGCGTGGCTGTAACCTTCTGGCTATCAACCATCTCCCCACATTTTTTTTACGTCGTGGTGGTTTGAAGGGTAAAAATGAAGGAGGAAGGTGGTTTGGACTAATCTCTAGAAACACAGCGGTAATTAATTCGAAAACTTTTGGGTTTGGGAGTCTGACAAGTTCTCTTTCATATAAGGTGAGGAGGGGCGTGACGTAGGAGAGTGGGGGGGAGATGCAAGAGTAAAATTCCAATCGTCTTGCTGACAAGGCTTACTCCGGTAAAAACCAGAAGCTTCGACTGTCTTGTGTTTTCAAGTACAAGAGCGTAATTGGAGCTGTTACCTTTTCTCCCCTTTCCTCTGTTGGTAGCGCTAAACTCGCTCTCTTGTATTTAGCACTCCTCGCTAAGAAAACAACCAAAGCCCTCGCGCAGAGGAAGAAGAAGAGTTAACAATGGATTGCAATATTTCTTCCCGCCCTTTGCTTCATGGCATTGTAATGACCCGTCTACGACTGTTGCCGAAATACTTTCCGGTAGCCGAGGAATCTTTCGAAACCATCATTATTGCCAGGTCCTGATTCTTTTTTCTCGTTCGACAGGCGAGCCGGCAATTAAGTCTCTGGCCAGCATGGTCTTTTAGCCAGCCGTCTTTTTCTTCAACTTTTTTCCCTCTCTTCTTATATTTTGCTCCGACATGGAATGAGCAAAGTGTAACAGCAAACTAGAATGAACCTGGACATAAATCAGTCTCGAGAGCAGAAAACAAAGACGAGTGCATTTCATCTGACGATGCCTAGTCGAAAAAAGAGAGAAAAATATTAAGCAAGAACAAGGAGCCATTACCGCATGTAACTCTCATGTTAAAATAAAAAGGGCGTACCTTGTGAGAACACCTTTCTCTCCCAAGTTCTTCGAATTCATGACATACCTGTGTTTTGCTACCTTGTACAACCAACCAAAAAGACATAAGGGATATTTTTTCTGGAATTGTTAATTGCTTTTTCCCTTCCATAAAATGTACTTCAAAATGTTTTGGTAAACAAACAATAGGCATTTCTTTGAACAAGCTTCTTCTTTGTAATTATACTAAATCACATTGTTCTAAACACAAACGAAAGCAAATGAAATAATTTACCAGTTCTTTGCAAAGCAATACTGAATTTTTGGATACCAGTACATATTTTCTAACGATAGAAGCACCTCCTTAATTTTATTTGCCGAACTATTTTACTGTTTGGAAAGAATCTGGTTGTCTCTTTCTGCGAACTGGATACAAATTGTCATGACTAGAGCCCGGAAGTTCAGGCATTTATTTTCGTTAAAATAGGCAGGCAAAAAGGCATTTATAATGTGGAAAATAGGCACTAAAATGAAAAAAAAGGCAACATAAACCGAAAAAAGGCAAATTTGGAAGTCGCTTACTTTTATCTATAATTTCTGGCAACATGTTAAAATCTACATTGGGAAGAGCATTTCAATTTTCTCCGTCTTGATTGCACATAACTACAAGGTTTTTTTTTAATTACTCAACATTCATTGATAGTAGTCTGTCAGAGAGAATGTTTTTCATAATAGAAAATGATATTTCTACTTCGACAGAAGTTATTGGAGCATACATAAAACAAGCTAATGTAGCTGGACGCATTTCGGTAACAGCATTTTCACCTTTTAGAATATCACAAATTGTTTTCAATTGTTTCAAGTCCTCATTTGCACTCACTACCCGCTTGCACTTTTCCGCAACAGCTGACCCCTTTTCTCCTGGCACTTCCATCATCTGCTGCATAGATTCCTCGTACATTTTCATGGATGCTACAAGGTGTTTTTTTAAGTTCTGTAATTGTAATTGTCTCTGGGAATGCACCATAATGAATGAATGAATAAACTTGAATAGCACAGGAGTTTTTTCACTTCACGAATTGAAGCCGCTTCATTTTCTGGAAGAGCATCTATCACCTCACTGATTTTTTCAAGGTTGTTAGCATAATATATAGCTGCTGATATCCAGGTTCCCCATCTGGTCAAGACTGGTTGCGGAGGTAAACTAAGCTCAGATGCAACTTCCTTAAATTTTCGGGTTCGAGAGGGAGATTTCAGAAATATCTTCTTTGTGTTCGAAATCAACCTGTCCACTTCAGCAGTCAATCATGCACAAGGAAATGTTAACCTAAAGGCAATATCCTAACTGAGCATGAAATACATTTTTCTCACACTTTTCTCCTTCAGCAATGTTGAAACATGCATGAGTTCAATATTACTTAAATAAGGCGAAAATTATTCACATAATAAACGGAAGAAAAATAAATGCCAACAACGTTTTTTGGGAGAAAAATAATTTATATACACATTTTTTTTTAAAAAAAAATGGTCAAATTTAATTGAAAAAGGCAAAGAAAGGCATTATAATTAAAAATAGGCAGTGGGGTCCCAAATAGGCAAAATAGGAAAAATGTAAAGGCTTCTAAAACATTCGAAACAACATGAGAAACGTATATCCGGAAAATTTTTATCAATATATGCAGTAGATAAAAAGAGGCATTTTGCCAAACTTCCGGGCTCTAGTCATGACCCTAAACACTCGTTTCTCGGTTTTAATTCTGATTTTGAGCACTGGTAATTTATTAGTTTAGTATTTGATTTGTAAAATTAGTGCGTTAATTTGTAACCCGTGGACATTTTAACCAAGCATGGGCTATACATGTTTCCAGTAAGTTGGATTTTCAGTGTTGTAAGCAATGCCAACAGAGCTTAAGATACTCTTCACAAAATCCTAATGATAAGTGCCAAAGCGAGGGGAGTACAACTTTTCTTAAAGTATACAACCACGCGGTACAAACTCGCTGTTGCCATGGCTTCTTTTCTTTCCTATAGGAAAGCGAGAGAATGTTCGGTCACTATGGACAGAACAATGTAACTCAACGTCTCTGGAGTGTGAAAACTTCTGAACAAAACTTTGAAGCCCTTCCAAGGTCGCCCGGGGAGGGGGCACTTGCCCCGCCCCCGAGATTCCTGAAAAGACTTCATATATTTCAAATTAAATTGTAGCGTGAAAACACGGTGCCCTGAAAGACAGCAGATTAAGTGCCTATGTTAATTATCCTAGTGCTGGGGATACATTTTGAGAATTCTCTTAACTGGGGGCAAGCATCACCCCCACTTTTCCCCCACATTAAGCCCTGCTGCCCACTGAGAAAAAGTCCTGCGCGAGTCCTTGAACCCCTCCCTTCTTAATATATTAGCGTAACAAAGGATATGAAACAAAGATTAGTGTTAGTAATGTATGAATGACTTAAGTCAAAAACCCTGTGACTTCAATATTCCAATCGAATGAAAGTTGAACTCAGCAGACAGGCTGTGTCCGAAAGGTACAAGGTACAGACTTGAAGTATGGTCTTGACGGAAGTGACGTCAACAAAAGTACACAATTGCACAGCTCGCAGCACGCATCGTTGCTGACTAGATCACGCGATTTCATCACTCGTTGTTCATTTGTTTAATCACGGAGGTAGAAAGCCAGCAACGCAGGTTAAATATATGTTATGGGACAGCAAGTTGTTGGTTGAAGTTCTAATGTGTGGAAATGTATGTGCAAGAACATTTGGAAATGTTATGCGATTTCTATGGTGAAAGGGAAGTTTTAAACGCGAGGAAAACAACGTGTCCTCAGTTTTATTTACTGATCGCATTTGGCGCTGCAGTCGAAGTTCAATTCGAAATACATTCACTTCCAGTCCACGACTTGGAGACAGCACTGCAAGACCATAATTTTGCACCTTTCGGACACGGCCTGATAAATCTTCCGAATTTGAACAACACTGTTCTTGCATTCAGCGTCTATACTTCTTGGATAAACACAATTTCCTTGCACAAACTTAACACTGGTACGCACCTGCACTACACCTAGTGTCAAAAAGTGCAGCAAACTAGAATGGGCGACTATGCATTTCGTGTTGTGACGTAAGTGTGGAATGCTATGATTGTTAGGCTAAGTAGCTCCGTGAGTAGATAGTAAATGTACCTTTGACTGCAATTCTGATTTCTTGACCAAACGACCGCCAAAACCTCAAAAACTCACTTTCTCTCCACGTTCCGCGCCTCATTTATTGCGCTGACGATGTTTCACGGCGCAAAAAAGCCGTGATGAGTGAAAGATGAGCTCTCATCCTCTCATCCTCTCATCCTCTCATCCTTGAAGGACCAAATGTTTGTAGATCGTGACTTTTGTAAACCTCTTTCTCGGGAACGATGTGGCACACACATACACACGCGCGCGCGTGTATCATTTTCTCTCCACGTTCCGCGCCTCATTTATTGCGCTGACGATGTTTCACGGGCGCAGAAAAGCCGTGATGAGTGAAAGATGAACTCTCATCCTCTCACCCTTGAAGGATGAATGCACCTTATTGTAATTTTCCAAATCCCGGTCAAATGTTTGTATATCGTGACCTTTGTAAACCTCTCTCTCAGGAACGATGTGCCACACACACACACACACACACGCGCGCGCGCGCGCGCGTGTATCACTTTCTCTCCACGTTCATTGCCATCCGCTTCCGCAGTGGACGACTCCACCCTCGGCAACCACAAACGGCAACAAACTCCCCGAACCTAATTATCTCGCATCCGCTTCCGCCCGAAGCGAATCTGTAAGAGGATGCGAGGAAAAAATGATCGAATACCATGATAAACACGCATGAGGTGGAACTGTCAACGGGGTTCATTGCCATCCGCTTCCGCAGTGGACGACTCCACCCTCGGCAACCACAAACGGCAACAAACTCCCCGAACCTAATTATCTCGCATCCGCTTCCGCCCGAAGCGAATCTGTAAGAGGATGCGAGGAAAAAATGATCGAATACCATGATAAACACGCATGAGGTGGAACTGTCAACGGGGTTTATTGCTAGGACATTGACTATAGCGCTCATTGTGTTTTCACCAAGGGGGTCGCGTGGGATGGGGGGTTCCTATATAACGCACCAGTTTCTCTTTTTGTACATCATTATCATAGTGAACCTCAATCGTGGCAGTTCAGTATTCTTAATTGTTTGTCTGATAGTATACATATATATCATCGTGGAAGTTTTAGTGAGCTACAAGTTTTATTTTGAAGTCTCTCTATCTTTCTTGAAAGGTGAACGTCAATTGTGGCAGTTCAGTATTCTTTAATTTGTTTGTCTGGCAGTATACATATATATCATCGTGGAAGTTTTAGTGAGCTACAAGTTTTTTTGAACTCTCTCTATCTCTCTTGAAAGGTAAGTTGTTTTTCAAGTGTTTTTTTTCATCATATATTTATTTTGTTTTGCGTCTGACACACACACACATATTCAGAGGAGTCATAAAAATTGACACACACCTCCTACAACAGTGCACACACTGATCGCGTCTAATATATATATATATGCACTTGTGGAAAGAAAAAAACTGTCTAGCATTTTTGATCTATTTTTTTCCTTCTGTTTCAGTGCGCTTTCCCCTACCACCACCAACCCCAAAAAATTTCTCTGTATATATAAATAACAGAGAAAAAAAATGGAACCGCAAGCAGGTCCCTCCGGTCTTTGCGGGAAAGTGGCATGTCGTAACTGTGGAAAATTAATTTCGAAACCTAATATTGCTAGGCATTTGAAAAAATGTCGTCTACCGGAACATGATGACGCCCCCCCGGCAAAGAAATCTCGCACTGATGCAGAAGAATGGGGTGCTTTGAATAAAAGCGCACGCATCATGACGTATAAATCTGGAAGTGACGAAAAATGTGACTCGAGTACCTTCCTCGACAATGTGAAATCGCGGGTAGTTGATCAACTAGGGGATTGCCTCGTTAATGTTGCAATTAAAATTCATCTCGTCTTGACCCTGCTGTATGAGAAAGTTGTCTCGTCCGAGTCAAGCACTTTCAGCTTTTACGTAGGGTGTGAAGGCTTACATGAGGGCAATCACGAGGATCTTGACGAGATAGTGACACGGCTTTTTGAGCATCTGACACAAAAACAAGAAGCGTTTGAAGGTCGAGGAAGTGGATGGAGTCTTTGCGGTCGCAGCCACATGTTAGAGCTTCGAGTGTGCAATTTCAAACCCTTACGCAGTGCTCAAAAAAACAAAAACAAAAAAAAAAAAAAAAAGCAAAATGCAGTGTTAAACATACAAAGTAATGATCAGAAGAGTTTCTTATGGTCTGTCATCGCCGCATTACACCCAGCTAATAATGTTAACCCCGAACGCCTGTCCAATTACAGACGATACGAGAGGAAATACAAGAATGTCATGCGAGGAATTTCCTATCCTGTGCCTCTGAATGAGATCAATCAATTTGAAAAAAAACTATAGAGAGGAAAAAGGAGAAGATATCGATATTTCTGTGTTTGGGGTTGACGATTGCGACAACATTCGTGTGTTAAGACCTGCGAGAAGCCAGAATAATGTAATTCGACTCTTGCTTGTAGATGGTCGTTACAGTTTGATACGGAATTTCTCACGATTAGTAGGAAGACAGATGAGCAAGCATCACGATAAGATCGAAATTTGCGATCGGTGTTTGAGAATTTTTCGCGTGGGAAAGAAGATGAAAGAACAGCACAAGTGTTTTGGCTCTGTGAATGCAGAACCCGAAGATGTCATGGCGGAACCCGGAACCAAGATGACATTTCAGAAACACCAGGCTCTTCTCCACCATCCTGTCGTCCTTTATGCCGATTTTGAAAGCTTCCAAGTTCCCATGACGTCTTGCGACCCTGATCCCTCTACCTCAAGCACGATCCAAATTTTTCACCACGAGCCTTGCAGTTTCTCCATCTACGGAGAAAAATTAAATGATGTCATCTTGTATTGCGGACCTGATGCGGCAAAACATTTTGTTAAGAAGATAGCGGAATGCGCGGGAGAACTTGCACCCAGCCTGAAAGGCTCTTACGTTTCTCCACCTGCTGTCACGACGGAACAACAGCGGAGACATGACACGGCAACGAAATGCGCGGAGTGTAACCAGGCTTTCACCCCCGAAAATCACAAGGTCGTACACCATGACCACCAGAATGGATTATTCCTGAACACGATCTGTAATTCGTGCAATCTTAAAATTAAGGAGTCGCATTTCGTTGCCGTGTTTCTGCATTACACGGAAAAATACGATACGCATCTGTTCGTCAAGGAGTTGTACAACATCACGACTCGAATCAGCATCATCCCGAGAACGAGCGAGAAGTATATTGTGGTGAGAGTGTGGATCCCTCTCGAAGAAGGAGGAAGCGTGGAAGTGCGAATCCTGGACTCTTACAATTTCCTGTCCTCCAGCCTGGCCACCCTTGCATCTCAACTTGGCGACGAAGATCTTGTGGCCACCAAGCAAATGTGTTTTTCGGGGAGAGATGAGAATTTGAATCTGTTGCGTCGCAAGGGTGTCTACCCCTACGAGTACGTCAACGATTTCGACAAATTTGACGAGTCGGAACTTCCACCCCGGGAGGCATTTTATTCCCATCTCACGGAGGACGTCTGTTCCGAAGAGGACTACGAACACGCTCGTAGTGTGTGGACGGCCTTCAATTGCCAAACTTTTCGTGATTATCACGATCTCTATCTTAAATTGGACGTGACACTTCTGATGGACATTTTCGAATCGTTTCGCAAGAGATGCATCTCGATCTACAAGTTGGATCCTGCGTATTTCTTCACGACGCCGGGATTGACTTGGGAATCGATGATGAAATACACCAACGTGGAACTGGGTCTCATCGCAGAGAAGGAACAGTATGCCTTCATGGAGAGTGCGATACGTGGTGGCATCGTCCAATGTCCTCGACGCCATGCTCAGGCAAACAATCCTCATACGCCTGGTTACGATGCATCGAAGCCCAACACCTACATCGTCTACTGGGATGTCAACAACCTGTATGGCCACTCCATGTCCCAGTGTCTTCCCATCAGCGACTACGCGTGGATGACCGAAGAGGAACTCTCCTGCGAGGATTTTCTCAACTGGAGCGAAGATAACGAATGGGGCTGTTTCTTGGAAGTGGATCTCGATTATCCCGAAACACTTCACAAGAAACATCATGGATTGGCCCTGGCCCCCTCCAAAGAGAAGCCACCTGGAGGATCGGAGCCAAAACTCATACTAAGCATGGAGAACAAGCGGAATTACGTTCTGCACTACCGACTCCTCCAATTCTATGTGAGTCACGGCTTGCAGCTGAAGAAAGTACATAGAGGATTGAAGTTCCGACAGAGTAGGTGGCTCGAACCCTACATAGCCGAGAACACGCAACGCAGAGCGCAATCGACATCGCCTGCAGACAAGGATCTGTACAAACTATTCAATAACGCCATCTACGGCAAGACGATGGAGAACGTGCGTAATTACATCGACGCAACGTTGGTCACGGACGAAAAGAAATTTGAGAAAATTGTCGCGTCCCCCTATTTCAAAAACTTCACCATTTTCGACGAGAATCTAGTATTCGTCGAGAAGAACAAGAAGCAACTGATGCTCAACAAGCCGATTGCCATAGGTGCCACCGTCCTTGAACTATCAAAATTGCACATGTACCAATCGTACTACGATCAGTTTCAACCCTTTTATGGAGATAACATCCAAATATGTTACATTGACACGGATAGCTTCATTTTTCTAATCCAAACACCAAGCCTCGAACATGATCTGAGTTCGATGAAGCATCTTTTTGATTTTAGCAACTTACCATCAGGCCATCACTTGCATTCGACAGAAAATAAAATAACCATAGGAAAGTTCAAAGATGAAGCGGCTGGTAATTACATCAGCGAATTTGCGGGGCTTCGTGCCAAAATGTACTGCGTCAAGATTGCAGAAGAAAAAGAGATCAAGAAAGCGAAAGGGGTAGGAAAAATAAGTACCAGCAAATTTAGCATGAAAGACTACAAAGAATGCCTGTTTCAAGGTAAAAGACAACTCAGCACCGATCATCGCATTGCGAATAAATTACACGAATTGTACACGACGCGCGTAACCAAGGGTGCATTGGATGCCAGAGACAACAAGTTACGTGTTCTCGATTGTCAAATCCACACGAGAGAGTGGGGCCACTGCAATGGAAGCGATAAATGTGACGTGTGTTAACCGTAACCCCATAGCCATGAAGTCCGCTGTGTTTTTGCCATTCTTCAAAAACATACGGAGGAAAAGAGGGGCCCTCGGGCGATGAAAAGTTGGAAGTTGTTATTATGTCGTTAAGCTCGCTCTAAACGAGGCTTATTAAATTCAACTCTTACTTTTTTTCTTCTTCATCCTGATCTAATGACATAATTTCATGTTCGAGTCTTTGAATTGCATTGCCGCAGATAAAATCTTCTCTTCTCTTTATTCGATCTACAAAGGGGCACAGCATATAGAAAATTTAAATAACTAACAAGGACAATGAATCTCTTTGGTTTCCGGAAACAGATCAACATGGAAAGTGCACCACCAAATTCCAATAACCTCTTACCTTCCGTGTTACCTAAACTCAACGGTCTGTTGATCATTCACCTCAACAGCATTTGGACGAAACTGAATGACGATGTGGGCAAGATGTTTTATGTTTTTAATAACAATTTACATTTCTACGAAATTCCGATCGACGGAAAACTTCAAATCACCGTGAATCCGGAAAACGCAGGCGAAATCAAAATTTCTACCGGCAAGAACATTTTTCGAATTAAGCACGACAAGATGCTTTCTAACATTACGTACGATGTGTCTGCAGGAGATTATCTTTACATGGAACTCCTCGGAGATTACGACAAACTTATTCCTCTCTTCGTAGAATTACGAATCGTCTATCCTATTATAAATAACCGTTAACCAAAAATGCCTAACGACATTTTCGGCAACACCAAGCGTGTAGACCACGCAGAAGAGATTCTCATGTTGGACATTCGAGTTAAGAAGTTGAGGACCGATTTGATCGCTTTGCAGGAAACCTTAAACAAAAGTTTAGAGTCGGAAATCGCTACGCTCCAAACGCAATGTCTCGACCCCATTCTGAAAATCGATTCCGAACTGAAGACGCTGATAACCCCGACACGCACGAAACACCCCGACACGTACCTCATCGAGAAAGTATTGCGTAGGAAAGGTGACAAACTGTTTGTCAAATGGCTGAGACTTCCGGAAAAGAGTTGGATCGACGCGGACGAAGTGATCTTGTGAGTACGTGGAACGTGGTGAAGCGTCTACCGGATCCGGAAAGTCAAACAAGAAAAAAAAAGAACGGTGAGTTGCTTCCCGACAGCATCCGCTGTCTGATCGTAGGTCCTTCGGGGTGTGGGAAAACGACACTGCTCGTGGACAATTTTCTCCTCGCACCGAATTGGTTAGATTGGAAGAACAGGCAACTGTACGTGTTCTCGAAAAGTTTGGAGCAATCCAAATACCAGCAACTGATGAAACTGTACGATGGTCTGGACATTGCAACGTTCGCCTCGGAAATAAAACCACTCGACGATTGTCGTGAAAATTCAGTTGTTGTGTTCGACGACGCCATCCTGGAAAATCAAAATGAAATTCGCAACTTTTTCACGCAAGGTCGTCACAAAGGAATGGATTGTTTTTACCTAGCTCAAACGTTTTCCAAAATTCCAAAACAGTTAGTGCGCGACAACGCTAATTTCATATGTTTGTTTCGTCAAGATCACACCAACCTCAAGCACGCGTACGATGACTACGTAGGCGGAGACATGAACTACAATCAATTTTCGGAAGGCTGCTGCTCTACTTGCTGGAACGGTGACGATTTCGGATTCGCGACGATCGACATGACGAGGAAACCCAACGACGGAAAATACAGAAACAAAATCAACGACTTTCTAAACGTTGCAACGTTGTGAGAAACGACGTATATAAATAAACGTTATGACGAAACGAAAAATCGAAGACGAAAATCTCAAGCTTCGCGATTACCTCGCGAAACGCTTCAAAGGTTGGAAATCCGAGAATCGTGGATTCTACGAAGAGAAGAAACGTCAGGATCAACCCGTGATCGATGCCATCAGCGGTCTAGGTAAAGAAATTAAAAGTGTCACGGAACAAAATAAAAATTTGATCAACGAACTCGTACCGCTCGCAGCTAAAAGTTACGCTGTACCCACGCCCATTTCGAGCATTCCTTCGACGCCGTTCGAACTGAAGGATGCACCGGCACGACGTCGAGCCATTGGTAGCACATCTTCGGATAAAATCGAGTTGGGGCCTTTGGCACGAGACTACCTGAGTACGGGGAAATTCGACAAGGATGAAGTGTTCGGATTGTATCCTAGCATGGAAACCAACGAAGGCGGTGGTGTGGTGTGGAAGATTGGGAAATCGAAGGTGACCTTCGAAGGCAACGACATTAAAGTCAATTTAGGCGACAAGGATAGTTGGAACAGGTATCCGGGTACGGTGGGACTGTGGGAACTCGTTGCCAAAAAGCAGCCGAAAGATTACACCGACGAAGATTACCAAAGTTACAAGGAAATTCTGATCATGACGGATGCCTTGTACCAGAACAACGACGCCTCGCAGAATAGGGTGAAATCGAGCAGCGGCGAGAAGTACAGGAATCTCATCAAACCGATTTGGAACCAGGTCAAAACAGGCAGCGGCGTCAAACGCTACAACACGTTACCCAAAGAATTCGTTTGGGTGGACGACGTGAGGAAGCTCGTGGACCGATTGTTGGTGATAGCCGGCGAAGAGAATGCAGGCAACCGTAATTTCTACAACGAGAAGGTTGGCATCGTGGACATGATCAGCACGAAACTTTCCAACTTCATCGTGAACGACGACAAGGGCATAGGTTACCTGATCAAAATCATCAACACGCTGCCTCCGAAATTTTGGAACGTGGCCGAAGGAAAGGGACTCGTGAACGACATCATCAACAAGTTACCTTTTGAGATGCATTTACCTGGCTACCAGTACTGCGGACCGGGTACCAAACTCGAGAAAAGATTGGAGAGAGGAGACAAGGGTGTGAATCCGTTGGACGCGGCATGCAAAGATCACGACATTGCCTACAACACCACGCAGACGGATCTGGATGCACGTCACGAAGCAGACAAGAAATTGGAACATGCGGCTTTCGAAAGGTTCGTGAGCAGAGACGCATCGTTGGGTGAACGGGTCGCCGCACTGGGTACCACCATCGCCATGAACACAAAACAAAAATTGGGGTGGGGTATATAAATAACATACAGTAAAAAAAACAACATGGCTTGCATAACTGATTTGCCGCATGAACTACTATCTAAAATATTCAAAAAAGGTAGTTAACGGAGATGTTAATAAACTTGTGATCATAGCTAGAACGACGCCGGCATTTCGCATGGGATGCGAAATAGTTCTCAAGGACCATCTTCGGGAGATCAGCGGCCTGAGGTGCGGTGATCTCAACATTCTGCTTTTGGCTGCAGGGGAAAAATTAAACGATAGGTTAGATGAATTGCACGAGGCGAGGCAGGGAAGAAGACGATATACTGATGATTGGCGTAAGTCCAAACAGGAAACTGAAGAAATCATCACGCACATCATCGCGTTCTCCGAAGCACGAACTTTCTTCCTCTGTTAAAAAAATCTTCGATACAAATCGTGAAAAAAAAATATATATAAATAACACACATCGTGAAAAAAAATTAAATTTCTCTAACACACACACTGAAAATTTCTCTTCTTCGATATGACAACTGAAAAAATAAGTGACCTCCAAGCATTAAAACAAATGCTAAATTTGTCAGTCGAGTATGTAAAAATTCAGGAATTGGAAGTCGACAAACCTTACACGATAACTTCCGGTTCAATCGTTTCTACCCAGTATGGTCCCAAGGTGTGTCTGTTGCTCAACGGACAATACAGTCTATTTTTACCAGATCGATATGCTATCATGTTATCCGACGAGAAGCTAGCTATCTTAATCGAGAACAAAACTCGAATCGTGTACAAGAGGACAAAGGAACTTCTTGGTAAGAAAACAAAGCATGTAATAGAATTTGTGTAACGGGGCTACGCGGAGTATATATAAAATAACATCTATTGAAAAAAAATCTCAGAACATTTATATATAAATAACATACCGTGAAAAAATAACACATAGAGCATCAACATGAAACCCAAGGGTGTCGTGTACCAGATACCATACTCCAATCTTAAAAATCTAGGTGCCCTCGATGGGTTACTTACCAAGAAACAACGCGAGAAGAAACGTTCTTGCTTGAGCAAAGGACACGGAATGAAATTGCTGCTCAGCACACCTCAATTGAAAAGATTGCAGCGTTCGCGGAAACAGCAAAAGATCGGAGGTTTCATATTCAGCATCCCGGCCATCCTAGCAGCATTGGGGGCCGTTGGAAGTTTGGCCGGCGGAAGTGCCGCCATCGCGAAAACCGTCATCGACTCGAAGAAGAACAAAGCGGAATTGGAAGAACAGAAACGTCACAACCTGGCCATGGAGAAGAAAGGGGGCAAGGGCATGATGAAAAAGTTTCAAAAAAAGAAACAACAGCACTTACCAACCGAGACATTGAATCTCTGATCGGACCGTTACAAATCAAACACTTCAGAGGAGTTTTCATGTCCGACTCGTTACCTTCAAGCGTTAAAAGAAGAGAATGCGGAGTAGTCAACTTGGACGGTCAAGAAAATCCAGGCACGCATTGGATATGTTACCACAAAAATGATGATAAAGCATTCGTTTTCGATTCTTTCGGAGGTGTTCCACCTACAAATTTAATTCATTATCTGAAAACGAGCAAAACCTCTATATACTACAACGACGAACGCATTCAAAATTTCGGAGACGTGAACTGTGGTCATCTCTGCCTCTCCGTGCTCGCGTTTCTCTCTAAAATAAATAACCCTACGATCGAGGATTTCCAGAAAGCATTGTGGAACCTCAAACAGCATCACTAGGATGGGCGTGTTCCATCTCACGAGCGAATCATCGATCTTGAAACTCACGCTGCACGACGACATCGTCTATCCTAAATCCGTGGCTCTGCGTGCATTCTACAGCATGTACCTCATACCTAATGTTACGCATCACAACAACAAAATTAGCGTCGGAAGCGAACACATCGTCGTCACGCCAGGCCAATACAATTTTTCCACTTTGCAAGCTCAGTTACCCAAAGGCACGTACCTTTCTCAAAATTCGGTCACTCACAGAGTGGAAATCCTATCCGCGACGGAGACCGTGGACCTTGGCACCATGGGAGAACTTTTAGGTTTCGAGAACGACACCAAACTCGAAGCTGGCATCAAGCACGTAGCAACCAACATTCCTAAATTCTTGGCCATAGAGACTCTGAACGTACACTGTAACGTGGCCGAAGGTATGATCACGAAATCTTCGGACGGATTGTTAGGAAGTCACAAGCAGACGGGAATCATAGCCACTTTCAAACCAAGTTCCGAGTTCATGGAACCGATCATCTACACGCCCTCTTCGCCGATCTATTTTCCAGTATGTCGCAACCGCATAGACGACATAGAGTTGGTGGTGACGAACGAGAAAGGAGAGGTGGTGGATTTCGCAGGTGCCACTACGACGGCCATCGTGGAGATCAACATATAATAAATAACCATACATGTAAAATGGAGCAAATCGAAAGTTACGAATTGCAATCTTTCCCTCCCAACCGTCGCACGTTCGCCAATCTGAACGAAGCGAACAGGGAGATCGAATACGACGTGGACGTAGGCGACGGGTTCATTCATCCTCACAGAGCGGACCTCTATCTTCAATTCGACGTGGTGAAGAAGGAAAGCGGAGACGCGTTTCCCGCAGCAGCAAACTTGATACTCGTGGACAACTTCGTGCCTCACCTGTTCTCGCAGGTGGAGGTGAGGAAACACAACACCGTCATCGACAGAATAGATTATCCAGGCATCACGTCGACGGCAGTGGGAACGTTGAAATTATCCAAAACGGACGCAGCGTACTACCAGGCCGGGGGATTCGAAGCCGGGACCAAAATATCGACGAGAAGTCACACGGTGCTCTTTCCCATGCGTCTGCTGCCTGGTTTCTTCTCGGACTACAAGGAGATCATGTGGAAGGGAGGACTGAGGATCACGTTTCGAAGAGCGGCCAACGACAACAACGCACTGATGCGATACGCTACTTTGGGTCCGGACGGCACCACGCCGATAGCCAACACTTTACCCGAAGCAGCAAAATGCGTCATCCGGAGCATGGAATTGAGAATGCCGGTGGTGGAATACGAAACGAATTACGCCCTCAAGTACAAAGCGGAGATCTTGAAAAGTCCGCAGGTGCCGATTCACTTTCACGGTTACCAGTGCGTACAGAAGGTGGCATCGGGAAGTCACATGGAATTCGACGTGACGACGCAGTTCAACAACATACAGTTCGATATGCCAGATTTCGTCGTAGTGCTCTTTCAGACCGGGAGGGACAAGAATCAGGAAAAAGATTCCAGCAAGTTCGACGACTGCAAGATCAAGAACATTTATCTCAAGAATGGACGCAACGAAGTGTTCCCGCGCGAGAATTACAACCTCGACATGACAAAAAACGATTACCTCAAACTTTACGAAGCGTTCTCGGCTTACAAACGCGTGACCGAGGGAAGCGTGGACATGTACTACACGCCCAGCGAATTCAAAGCACGGAGACCCATGACCGTCATCAACACATCTAAGAGAAAGAAGGTTGTGGTCAACGATCGAACCAACATCAAGGTCGTCTGCGAGTTCCACGATGCCTTGCCCGAGGATACCCTATGCAGTGTCATCCTGATTGCAGAGAAGTCCTTCGCCTACGACGTGAAGAACGAGAGGGTCACAGAGCAGTTTTAACAAGTTTTTAACATCTTTTCTTGCACAATAAGAAATTTTTTGTACTAGCACAATCAGTTACAATGGCACAATACGAATTTCACTAGTTCAGATCAGTTACAAATGTCAATTTTATTAGTTATCAGTTACAATATCTTTTTTTTGCACTATAGCACGAGACAATCAGAATTTGCACAAAATTTGTTGTTGTTTTTACACGTGAAAATTAACAATAAAATTCTTTCTTTTTTTATCGTTTCAGATGCTGTCGAAACATCAAAAACACATACACACACTAGAAAAAAAAAGCATGCAACTTTATTTGTAACACACACATATTCTCCATCTTCACCAAGAAAATATTATAATAAACATAATTATTTTTATCTATATCTCACAATAAAACTCTATATCCAAAAATATCACAACATCAAATAACACTAGAGTCGTTAGTACACGTTGCATGCATTACGGAGGTCCTCTGTAGAGTTTCATGGAAGTTTGAGAAAAAAAAAAAAACACGTGAAACTCTACAGAGGTGCGGTTGTAGATAACCGCAGCCATTAGAAAACTTTTACTTTTTTGGCTGGGCACCACGCACCCTGGCGAGGTTATAGGGGCCAGGTATCCTAAAAAACAACAATTATTATTTTGTTTGTTTGTTTGCGTCACAATACACGCGCGCGCGTGTGTATGTGTGTGTGTGTGTGTGTGTGTGTGTGTGTGTGTGTGTGTGTGTGTGTGTGTGGCACATCGTTCCTGAGAGAGAGGTTTACAAAGGTCACGATATACAAACATTTGACCGGGATTTGGAAAATTACAATAAGGTGCATTCATCCTTCAAGGGTGAGAGGATGAGAGTTCATCTTTCACTCATCACGGCTTTTCTGCGCCCGTGAAACATCGTCAGCGCAATAAATGAGGTGCGGAACGTGGAGAGAAAATGATACACGCGCGCGCGTGTGTATGTGTGTGCCACATCGTTCCCGAGAAAGAGGTTTACAAAAGTCACGATCTACAAACATTTGGTCCTTCAAGGATGAGAGGATGAGAGGATGAGAGGATGAGAGCTCATCTTTCACTCATCACGGCTTTTTTGCGCCGTGAAACATCGTCAGCGCAATAAATGAGGCGCGGAACGTGGAGAGAAAGTGAGTTTTTGAGGTTTTGGCGGTCGTTTGGTCAAGAAATCAGAATTGCAGTCAAAGGTACATTTACTATCTACTTCCGTGGTTAGGTTAGGCTTGTTAGGCAGTTCTCTGAGAGTAAATAATACATTTGGAATGTATTTATCCTAGAACTAAAAGTAACACACATAACCTAACAACGAAGACATTCCGCGCTGACGTCAGAACACGAAGGTTGCTAGAATCTTGTGAGATAAGTGAGACACCCCTCCCCCATGTTGGAGACTTGAGACGGACATTTGTAAATTCGGACCGAGAACGAGAAAGCATCATCAACTAGAGACGTGAGGTCCCGGGTTCGAATCCCGGCCTGGTTGTCCCTCCATCGAATTCATTCTATCATCATTCATCCTCATCTTCGCGATTAGCCAAAAGTGGCAGAACGCCAGAACTAAATGAAAATATGTTTAAACCTGGTTCTCATCAGTGATGCCAACCGTAGGGACATGTCCCTACGCACAGGGACTTTTCGCTATATTTTGCCCGCATAGGGACAGATTTTGCCAAATGAGGGAAAACGTAGGGACTTTTTTCAATGTTGGAAAATAACTATACAAATGCATTGTTCCAGTGCAAACATAATTTAATAGGACAATTAGAGTCAGAAAGTCAGAGATTAATGAGAATGCTGTGCCGGAATTTTATGAAACCGGAATCATTTGCTGACATGACCCACTTGTATCCTTCTGAACCTGAAAATGAATGGATTAGTTTACCTGGATACTTTAGCGAGGAGGAGAAAAAAGGAACTAACTAACAAATCTCCATCAGAATTTTGGAACATGTTATCGGTTACCAAGAACTTTGAAGGCAAGTTCTTTTTTGAAAACATTTCCACTCTCGCGAAAATAGTGCTAACATTGCCACATTCTAACGCGGGAACGGAAAGAATATTTTCAATGTTTAGTGATACAAAAACAAAAAAGAGAAATAAAATGGTACCAGAATTGTTAAATTATTTGCTAGTGATAAATTCTTCCCTTAAGGCACGTGAAGAAGACTGCAGGAAATACAGCATCACCAACCAACATCTATCTCTTAACAGCAGCAGCATGTATGACTTCAAATAACATAATCAACAGTATACGACTCAACGTTATTCATAAATTGTGCATCGAGCAGAAAGATTTGTTAAGTAAATATGTATATTTTATCTTCTGTTTTGCATGCTCATGAGGTGTTGTTATTTTTAGTCGTTTTACTTGGCGTAGGGACATTTTGACTACGTCTGTAGACACATTGCAGAAATGTTAGTTTAGGAAAGCCAGGTTTATTGCTCAGCATTTAGTTTTGGCGTTTGTTACAAGGTGGACGTGCCCGCACCAACTTATGTTTCTTCACCAGACATATGTTTCTCTACCAGACTTATGTTCCTCCACCAGACATATGTTCCTCCAAAATTGAAATTCGGTGTATGTGCTGGTATAGAGGCGCCAGAAAAAGAAGTGAAAATCACCAGTTATAGCTGGACGGAGGAAGCCGCGGATGGATTAAAAAAAAAAAAACAAGAGCAGCAACAAAAAAGAAGAAGAAAAGGAGGAGATTTTGTAACGTATTGCAGGGACCTTCTGTTTATGAGCTGATACGGTGAATTATTGCTTTGTGCTAATGAGACACTGACAATGGCTGGATTTCTCGTTGCCGGGCCGAGACAACAGAGGCAACAGATGCTGCTGTAATTCAGGGACAAATGGTCATTGCACGTTTTTCCAAACAGAGGAGCAATTAACTGTACGAAAGAAGCGCCCTCCTCTTGTTTTTAGATTGACCATTGTCTTCTTGACGTCGGCAACGGGCTCACTACATGCTAATCCTGCCGCATTAGAAAACCGAGACAGGGTTTTCTCTTGTTCAGAGGTTTTTTTTTGTCTTTTCCGAGGAGATATAGTTGTTAAATTACGTTCACAAAACCCTACTTTCTGAGATGGGGTAGATTGGATTCTTAGAACAAATATCAATTGGATTTTTTTTTGAACTGTTGCAAAAAGAAAATGGCACTGCAAAAGTGTTTTCAAAAAATCTGTTGAATTCTGACTCTTGAAACAATGGGAGAAAATCCACAGAGCGCTTTTTTTTTTTTTGAACGGGTGAGAATTATTATTTCACCTTTACTTCATTATCATGTAAAATTAGGGACGGTACAAAACGTTTCACATGGCGCAGTGGTAGCGTCGTAGCCGTGTAATCAAGGGGTCCCGGGTTCGATTCCCGGTGGATGAACATAGTGGTTCGGATCCCACTTTAAACTGTAGGTCCAGTCCCGATTAGCCTTACTATGCATAAAGTGGACTTAAACAACAACTCAATCAATCAATTTTAGAGGTTGCCAAGCGCAATAATAATAATAATTCAATAATTACAGTTAGAGATAATTGCATTGCAACTACATAACTTTTTGATGCATTTATAATTTATTATCCTTATAAAGCGTCGTTTTTATGCCAGTTTTTAGCTATTCGGGACGACGAGGATTTAAATGAAAATAACACCCATGATGAGCCCAGGACTTGAACCGGTAACCTTCGATAGCGAGATAGTAGTAACCGCTCGATATGCGTTCGGTTGCCTCGCAGATGTTGTCTCTGAATAATTTCAACATGCTAGTTCCCAGAATTAAATCCATTTTTACCCCTCATGCAGAGTTATTTCAGAAAAGAGCAATACATTAATTACCTTAATTTGACAATAAAATGTGTAATTCTGTTGCTTTCTAATAGATGGCTCTGTTTAGATGGTGGTAGAATATTTATTTTCTACATTACAGATCTTTCAATTTTGAACTATAAATGAATATAGAATTGTAAACATCTAACCCACCTTCCACTTGACACACTAGTTTAAAAAAGTGTTTACTTTTTATTACGTAAGTTTTATTTATGAAAACTCTCACGAAAATTGTCTTCACAATGTATCAGTTGATGCGTTTTGATGCACCAGAATGCATCTTCTTTGATGATGCAGGGATATGCATCAAGGAACATCATCTGATGCATTGAAGTGCATCTCGACTGAAAGGAATCCTCACTTGAATCAAATGATGCACTTTGGTGTTCCTTTCACGACATACAAAAATGCACCCAAATGCATCAAATGTGAATCTGATTCTTTGAAGAAGCCAAAACACACTTTAGTGCATCAATCAATGCATTCTGGTGCATCAATCGATATGATGCATTTAGTTTTCTGTGGGTACTTTTCGCCAGGAAAATCTTTGATGACGGGCATTAATGGAAAGGAATGATTTTGCATTTGTGTTTGTTCCATAATTAAGAAAGGGTACATTGTAATCTTTCAATAGCCTTTTCTTTGAGGGGGATAAAAGCATACCTGGCAGGGATAAATAATTTTCTTTTGCCGGGGATGAAGTTTTTCTGTCAGGGGGAAATCCCCCGTTAATTCGCACACTGGTTACAACATAGTCAAGTCTAACGGCATGGTATCGCTTGACAATGAGTTGCTGAGCCAGGGGCGTACCCAAGAAGAAAATTGATAGGAGGGGAGGGGAGATTTACCAACGGTTTCACTATCCACAAGTACCTGATCGATAGCATAGTGGCTATCTATGCACCCTTGCAGTAGCGTACGCAGGATTTCATCAAGGGGGGTGTTATTTCGAAAACTTTCTACAAATCACATTACCATTGTTTTATTATACTTTAATTAATAATAATAATAATAAATTAATTAATAATTCTTATAATTAATTAGTTTAATTACTACTAATAATTACTACTAATGCAGCTGCTATTTATGAAAGAAATAGAACAAAATTACATTTCTTTTGTTTCAAAATAATTGTCTAGTCAACGGTTATTTGTATATGATAAGTGAGACATTTTAAGTGTGAAGAAAATCCATAAAAACAAGCAAATATATTAAATTTATTTAAATAATCGAAATATGAAACTCATTCAAGGAGCCGCGCTGGTCTAGTCTGACAACTTCGTGGGATATCCGGGTTCGATTCCCGGAATTGGTTGGAATTTATCCAGCCTTGTCTCCGCACCCAGCCTCATAGCAATGGGTACCTGAGAGCAACCTTGGCGGATGAAGGCTGCCGGAGCATGGTGCTGATCACATCACCTACAAAATAGTTCGAGATCGAGAATCTTTGGGGCCCACCACACCACTATGTGTGCCTTCATGGCGCGGTGCTATATGCACGGGGGAATTTACATTATACCTTTACCTATGGAACTCGCCCAGGATGATGATGAAGCGCGAGAATACATGTTGCTAAATTCCATTGAGTCTATGTTTTCGTTGAAAAGTAAGTTTATAGACATTCCAACATTCTGTAATGATGTGGATGTAGACTCAGCATCACTTGAGAGTTCACAAGGGGATGCGAATTCAGTACCAGGAAGAACGATTGCAATAAGGTCGACACACTGCGATGAAGCAAGGATTTTTCACAATTCTCGCGAGAGTCACTGCGCGGCTTTTTGCAAGAAAATTGCAAAATTGAATTTTGCGGTCGCTTAGATTGTGTTTGGACTGTTGTGTTTTTCTTCATGCTGCATGGGAATAATAATTCAAATTATTATTATTATTATTATTATTATTACTGTCGCAGATCTTTGAGTGTGATAAATTAGCCATTTTTAATTTTTTCTACAGCATTTTCCATAATATTTTAAAAGCTCAAGGGGGGGGGGGTTAAACCCGGTAACCCCCCTTGCGTACGCCACTGCACCCTTGTAATCAGAGCTCTTGAGTTCGATTGGCAGGAGAGAGACATTGGATGATAGCTCCGATTCCAGTTTAAACTATATATAGGTCTAACCCCGGTTAACCTGTTAGATATTTTCATTATAGACATGCATACACACACACACAAGAAGAAACAAAAACTAATTCACACACCAGCACATTTTTCTCAGGAGCCAGTTTTTCTTTCAAATATGGTGTAAGAGATCCATTTATTTATTGATTGATTAAGTTGGTGCTTTAAGGCCACTTTATGCACAGTAAGGCTAATTGGCACTGGACCTACAGTTTAAAGTGGGATCCGAACACGTATGAGCCTCCACCGGGTATCGAACTCGGCACCCCTTGATTACAAGGCGACGACGCAACCACTGCGCCATCGGGGAGGCCTAAGAGATCCTTGTATCCAACTAAGATAAAGCTACACGTTTTGAAATATGATCTTGAAACCTATAGTTTATTAATTAATAGAAGGTTTCATTAAAAATAATTATTGTGCCGGAGTGGGTTTAAAGAAGGCTCAACCGGGAACAGCATGAATAACTATTAAACAATACTTTTTAATATATGGCCGGTGTCACAGTGTAGAACGTCCTCCATGGCAAATGTTCCCCCGGAAAAATACAATAGATTAAGTCCATTGTAAGGTACGTTTTACATCAGTGTACTTTATCCCCCCGGAAATTCTAACAAGGGTATCTATGAATTTGAAGAGGGTATGAAATACCATAAGTCGGCTATGGTAGAATTTCCGGGGGGAAGATTATGACCCATTTTATTTGGTCCCCCTTGTGTTTATTGAGGGGGAAATTCTACCATGAGGGGGGAAGTTTACAATGGACTTAATCGATTGTATTCTTTCCGGGGAAACATTTTACTTTTTCCGGGGGAACATTTGCCATGGGGGACGTTCTACACTGTGACACCGGCTCTACCATATCGCCGCAAATTCTAGCAACAGTTCCTACCACCATATCCCCTAAATGTGCCTTCGTGGCATGGTGCTATATGCACGGGAAACTTTACCATACTTTACAGTGCAAAAATTTATAATGGCATGCTTATTATTCTGATATATTGAAACACGTGATACAGAAAAGACACTTCAAAAACACATATTGTACTCGTTATTTTTTTTAAAGAAAAGGAAATGGAAATTTCCATAACCGAACTCGGAATATTAAATAATTTTTTTTTTTAGCCCTGAATCTGAAACTTCAGACGCCAAGTAGAAATTTTCAGGCACTATGGCGACCGGACTTCCTGTATTTTTTACCCCTGTATATGTGTGTGTGCCAGGAGTGTATATTCCAAGCTAGCTAGGCTATCTTCGAAGCCTAGAAAGTAAAATACTGAAGAGAAATCTCTTAGAAACTGTGTGAATTAAGCTGATTTGGAAAAGATAATGGCGATTCTGAAGTTGGCAACCTGAATTCTTAGGAGTTGGCAACCTGGATTCTTAGGAGTTGGCAACCTGCATTCTTAGAAGTTGGCAACCTGGATTCTTAGGAGTTGGCAACCTGCATTCTTAGAAGTTGGCAACCTGAATTCTTAGGAGTTGGCAACCTGGATTCTTAGGAGTTGGCAACCTGAATTCTTGGGAGTTGGCAACCTGAATTCTTAGGGGTTGGCAACCTGGATTCTTAGGAGTTGGCAACCTGGATTCTTATGAGTTGGCAACCTGAATTCTTAGGAGTTGGCAACCTAAATTCTGAGAGGTTGGCAACCTGGTTTCTTAGGAGTTGGCAACCTTGATTCTTAGAAGTTGGCAACCTGAATTCTTAGGAGTTGGCAACCTTGATTCTTAGAAGTTGGCAACCTGAATTCTTAGGAGTTGGCAAACTGAACTCTTAGTGGTTGGCAACCTGAATTCTTAGGAGTTGGCAACCTGGATTCTTAGGAGTTGACAACCTTGATTTTTAGGAGTTGGCTACCTGGATTCTTAGGAGTTGGCAAACTGAATTCTTAGAAGTTGGCAACCTGGATTCTTAGGAGTTGGCAACCAGAAGTCTTACGAATTGGCAACCTGAATTCTTAGGAGTTGGCAACCTGGATTATAAGGAGTTGACACCTCGATTCTTAAGAGTTGGCAACCAACCTGAATTCTTTAGGGGTTGGCAAGCTGATTTTTTATAAGTTTGCAACCTGACTACTGTTGGGATGGCATCGTGGCTTCCTTGAAGACGTCAAGAATGAGTCTAGTCTTCTCCCTTCCTCCATAGCCTAGGACCAGGTGTCATAGTGAGATAGCCCTGGTCTTACACTCAGCATACGCTACTGATGTGTGTGTTCCTTATTTTACCTTGCTTTCTATCATCTTTTAGATAAACGATGATGGCATGAAATTACTCGACAACCACAAAGAAGCACCTCGCTCGTGCCGGCACTCGGACGCAGAACTTTGGTGGCGAGATGGTGAGTCGTCTGCTCATGATTTATTATTTTATTTATTCATTAGTTTTTCTAATATTACTGAGTACATACTACTGCATTATACTAATGTTCTCGAAAGTGCCCTGGCGAAATTTATAAATAGAATATTAAGTTTTCAAGGCCTAGTTTCTCCAGCTTTGCTTTGTCACAGGATAGCCACAAACTACGCCGGTGTCGATTCCGAACCATCCCGCACGCGTCGGAATGGCACCATTGGTTCCGCATGCCTCCACAGAATTCACAGCAAGATAATGCACCAGCGCACTACTTTCCAAAAAAAAAAAAAAGAAGTGCCACCGTATCATATAATTGTGTTTGGTGGTGACGACATTCCGAAGGAGGGATGAGAGGGGTGGTGGTGGTGAAGCCACGGATGGAAAAAGATGGAAGCGAAGAGAAGAGGAGGAGAAGGAAAAGGGATTGTTTGGTAGAGGAGATTAAATCCTTTCTTATCGGGGAGACCACCCCACATGTTCATTCACAAGCTGTTGCCACATAAATTAACTCGCCGGGTAGTTACCATGAGTTATGGAGGCACAGTCTGTGTGCGCTGCCTCTGTTTATCTTGCGCCATGGCTTCGAATTGCTGCTTCCTTTTCTCACGAGTAGGTGGAGCCAGATACGATGTTTCTTCTTCTTTTTCTCTGTTTCCCTCCCGTCTACTTCTTCTCCCTCTCCTGGCAGTAGACTTGCGGGGCTATCTGGATTACTTATTCAAAGACTTTGAGATTTTCCTTGCAATGAAGAAGTCTCCATCCTTGATTAAAGCAAGGGAGACTAAAGAGTTTCTGTTCAGGAAGAAAAAGGGAATATATTAACTGTCTCTCGATGTAGTTGAGTCCGTTTTGTAATATCATGGGAGATAAACTGTGAAAGTTAGCATGATGAATAAATAGTCTGTGTTTCGCCTCCTTTAATAAAGTTGTAAAAGGTTTATGGGAACGTTGGGGTTCATGACGTGGTGTTGTTACATCGGTAAATTATGGAGCCGTATTTTCAGCTGCACCAATGGTTCACAGACAGTCGAGTGATCAGTGGGATCGCAAAAGGTCATCAGGTTCAGGTGAACTCTCCTGACGTCATGTTTCCTAAGATTCTCTTTTTCCTTTTGACTGTAATTCTCTCCCTTTCTATTTCCCCCTTTTCCTCAACAGAGAAGAAAGTTTGTTTTGGAATAACCAAAAAATGGTTCCTCGTATAAGTCAGAATTACCAAGTTCAGTAAAAGCTGCCAAATTTTTGTTTGCTTTTACCTAAACGTGTTTTGTTGATTCAAACAAATCAGTTTTCTCTGTATATCCTATTCTTCTTTCTATCTGACCCCTATATCTTTCTTTCTTTCTACCACTGATTGCCTATCTCTTTCTCTACCATTTTCCTTTCTAGCACTGTTTACTGTCCCTTTATATCTTCTCTGCCTCTTTCTTTCTTTCTTTCTGTTCATCTTCTTATTCTACGACTTTTTATATCGCTTTCTCTCCTTCTCGCTCTACCCCATTTTCTCCCTTCTTCCTCTTTCTTTCTCTGTTAATCTATTATTATCTTTTCTTTTCCTCTATATATTTATTTCTACCATTATTTTTTCTCTATTTTTCTCTTTCCCTATCCCTTTCTTTATTTCTATTTATTTCTCTGTTTTCTATCCATTTTTATCTTCTTCCCTTCTTTTTTCTTCCTTTCTCTATTTCTTTCCTTCCTTATATCACTCTTTCTCTCTATTTATCTTTCTTTCAGTCTTTCCCTGCTTATTTATCACTTGATTCATTTCTGTCCTACTTTCTATCTCTTGATCCATCATATCGTTCTTTTTTCTTTCTGCCTCTGTCCCTCTTATCTCTTCCTATCTTTCATCTTCATCTATATCTTTCTACCACTTTCGCAGCTTTATTTCTCTCTTTCCCTAGCAATATTCCTATTTGTATGTGCACGTCTGTCTTCCTCTACTATGAACAGTTACGAAAATTTCTCAGCCTATTTTGGGTGGACAGAGGTTATTTCATGATGTAACACACCCTCGCACAACAATGGCGACGTCCTTGAGATTGATTGCAATGATTTAACTAACTTCGTGTCGCTAAATCGTATGAACCCCGTGACACTTAGCAAATCAAGTTGAAGACTTCGGTCTCCAAGGTGTAGAGCTGCCATTCCCAGTGGACTGCACCGCCCCAAACCAATCCTCGGGGAGAAATGGCAAAGTAACGAAGCAAATAAGCAAGGGGGGATTTGAACAGGTGAGACAGTCTTGGATAATCATCTAATGGCGCCATGAATAGGTCTTTGATTTTATGAAGAATAGTAATTGGCTATTATAATTCTACCGGTTTTTCTCAATCATGGGTTAACTCGACAGAATTACCTAAACTACAATGTACATATGGCAACCACAATATGGAAACATAATACAGAGGTGCGATATGAACAGTATATGAACGTAGTCCAAGTATGACGAAATGTAAGACAAACCATAGCCTACATCATACTAACAATTTCAAAATACGAAAAGTATCTTACCACCGATTAAATTCTACACTTATTTTGGAATGTTACCACTACCACAGAATTGAACCTGATGTTCTAACCATTCGAGGAGTAAATACAGAATTGAGACTGCTTCACATCACTTACTTGTGTCAGTCGAACACGATGTCATCGCTTGCAGATGTCAATCATTAGTGACCAGTTGAACAACGCAATTTATATGCCATAGGCCTCGATTTACCAGATTGGAAATGGAGGAACGTTCGCCGTGTATCAGCTTGAATCAAAAGAATTATGCTTGGTAACATAACATTGCGGAAAGCACAATGCCCTATTGCTTCTAGCAGATATACGTCACTTTTCATGTAAGCCTTCAGTTGATACGGAATGCTCAATCACTACTGCCATCTTTGAATCAACGTTCAGCAGAAGCAAGATAAGACGACTCAAGGATCTTGTAAATAAACGCCAGATCAACAGATGGCACTGATTGTCCTTATCGACTGAATGCTCTCAGAACGGGCTCGGATGATAGATTTTACGATAAAAGGGCGATGAAGAATTCGAACAATACTTTGTTCGTGTTCAGAAAATAAATATATAGTCACTTGAGTAAGCACGACAATTGAACACATTTGGTTACCGAACACTCTTGTATATAATGTAATGAGTTTGATATTTGAGTCTCCAAGAAACTCGTCAATAGGAACTGATTTTGACTAGCGCATTCTTTCCCTGTTTTTTGCTGCTTCTGCACATTGATCTTTTTCTTTCTCCTTGGTGTTTCCATTGTAATGTTTCGTCGCAAATAATGCATCCGTTTCCATTTTCTGCTTTCATTTCTGTTGGTATTTTTATCTTTAATATAATGCAGATAATTAAAAATATGCAACTGTTGCCACCAAAAAGTGGTTGACAGGATTTATTTATTTAAAGACATGACACTACAGGCAAATGCCCATTTACAGTGTCTTGTATTATAACACTGTTTGGTACACAAAATATGCAATAAGAAGAATTCAAAAAGTACAATAATATGATAATAAGTGTTACAGTAATATAAAAATTAATATAAGATTAGATATGAAAGAGAAGTATAAAGTATTAACCTGACAGTTTGGGTTAGAACTTACACATGATAACCAAGAAAATAACCAAGGAAAAACATATGTACTTCACCTTACATTTAAAAACGATGATATATAGATGTAATGACAGTAATTAGTAAATAACACAAAAGAAAAATAGGATGGACTCTACGCCTGTACATAAAGAGACTGAACTAATAAACAAAGTTAAGTCTGGCTTTGGAAATAAGTTTCTGTTTCCCTTTTGAATTTTCGAAAACTTTGGAAGATGTCTATCTTATCATATGTCTTTGCAATTTCGTTATATAACCTACACATTCTCCGAGTGGGTGCCGCATTGGCTGACTTTGAGCTCTCGGTACTTGAAACAGCTCTTTCCGTGGTCTTACCTAATTATATGGTACATAAAAAGGGATTTCTGAGAGCAGCTGAGAGGAGTCTAATGAGTTGTTTAAAAGTTTATGTAAGAATAGTAACTGATGTATGTTTCTTCTATCGCCTAGGGATTGTACATTGAAGTATTTTTTTAGGGTATGATAAGGAGTATATTTGGGGTAAACGCCGTCTCTTTTCAGTCCTGGGAATCGAAGGAACTTGCTTTGTACATTCTCTATTCTGCTGGTTTCATTTAGGTTTTGTGGGGACCAGACGATAGACGCGTATTCCAATTTCGACCTTACGTAGGTATTGTATAGCGTTTGGAATGTTTCTAATTTCTAACAGTCGTTTCCCATTCTCATTATAAACCCTAGGTTTCGGTACCCTTCTGCTACAATGCGGTCGATGTGTTTTTGGAAACTGTTATTTTCTTCAAACTGAACACCAAGATCTTCATAACTTGACACTCTGTCTAACGTGTGGCCACTGATTGTATAAGTGTGCGTGTAGGGTTGTTTCTTTCGAGTGAAAGTCATAATTTTGCATTTCTTAAAATTGAGTTTTAGTTTGTTTTTAGCGCACCATTCTACAAGATTTTCAATGTCGTTTTGCAGTTCCAAGGTATCATTATCGTTCGTTATAGACTTAAATATTTTCAGGTCATCCGCGTACAAGAGTTTCTTGGAATGTAGTAGGCATTCTGGGAGATCGTTAACAATCACAAGAAATAGCAGTGGTCCAAGGTTCGATCCTTGCGGGACACCCGAGGAGGTCTGAAATACAGTAGACATGCTATTATCATATCTAACATACTGTTTTCGGTCTTTCAGGTAGGAGGAGATAAGTTTTAAAACACGGGCTGAGAGGTTAAGATGGTGAAGCTTTTGGAGAAGTGTATCATGGTCAACAAGATCGAACGCCTTTGAAAAATCAGTATAAATTACATCAACTTGCCCTTTCCCGTCCAGCATCAAGGTTATAAAGTCGGAGATTTCCAATAAATTTGTTACAATGGACCGTTTAGGTATGAATCCATGCTGGTGAGGGGACAGTATCGGATGAAGGTGTCTGGAAATGTATTTACATAAGATTTGTTCGAAGAGTTTTGCAGGAGTTGAAATAAGAGCGACTGGCCTATAGTTGTTGATATCAGCTTTGTCGGAGGTCTTTGGTACGGGACACACCTCAGAAAGCTTCCATATTTCCGGGAAAACGCAGGTGGAGAGTGAAAGGTTGAATAAGATGTGTAGCGGGTACTTAAGGCTTTCCGAGCATCCCTTTATCACGTACGGGGGGACCATATCGGGACCAACAGATCTTTTCGGTTTTAGAGATTTTATTGCATCTTCCACGTCATTTAGGGAAATGTCACCAATATGGAGCATGTCCAATAGTTCGTTAGTGTTATCCAGGGGGAATGTTGTTTCGTAGCTTGATTTGTCATCGCTATAGATTGATTTGAAATGACGAGCAAATGCATCCGCAATCTCTTTTCCGCTTCTTAGAGATTTATTTTGGTAGGTGGTGGGGTGGGTAGGTGTTTTCTTTCTTTTGTTTTTTACAAAGGACCAAAATCTTTTGGGATCGTATTGTATACCTAATTCACAGTTTAGCAGATATTCATCGTACGTCTTGGAGATGCGTTTTTTAACGTTCTTCCTCAATTCTTTAAATTTAGCTTCATGAAAGGCGGCATCCCCGATCAGTCTTTTCCATTTCCGATGATGCATAACTTTAAGAGCTATATCCTTTTTTATTTCCCAGGTGAACCAGCATGGATATAGTTGCGACTTGAGGTTCGTGTAGGGGACGCATTTATCAAATACCGAGTTTAAAATGGCATAGAATGTACGGACCGCATCATTTATATCTTTATAATTTCTTAATACATCCCAGTTTACAACTTGAAATTCTTTGAATAGTTTTAAAAAATCAGCCTTTTGAAAATTATATCGTTTTTGTCTTGCCTCGGGTTTGATTTTGCGTGGTTGTGGGTGAGAAGCACACAGAATTAGTGCAGGATGGTGCTTATCTTCGGGTACTATCGGAAGCTCATGCATTTTAACAGACACGTAGTTCAAATTGATTATGATTAAGTCTAACGTTTTGCCGTAAGTGTTGAACACATCGTTACAGTTTTTTAATGAATGGAATTCGAGGAAATTTTGCAAATGTAGACACGTGTTTCCTGAATTTAATAAATCTGAATGTGAGCCTACGATTTCTGGAATATTAAAGTCGCCTGTCAGAAGTATCGACACCCAGTCGGACATTGCGAGGTTATGTGATCAAACAGTGTATCGTATGTTTTAGATGGGGAATCAGGCGGGTCATATACTACATTCGTCATCCATTTTAACTTTAACAATTAAACATTCAACGGTAGGGTCCTCAAAATTGCAGTCTATGGCGTTGTTTATCACTATCTTTAGTGCCATGTTACACCATTTGCTGCCAAACCACGCCAAGTATGGAGGCCTTTTACACTCGATTAAGTATTGTGCTACACCACTTTTGGTTGCAACTTGGTTGTATATTTTTTTAGTGTTTACTTTCTACACGTAGAATATTCCAGCAGTCTAAACATATTTTTGTTCATTTGCATTATATTATATTCTAAAGGCATTATTTTATGTACAACGGTATGTACTGGTATTTCTTTTTGAATCACGAGCAAAGTATTGCCGACATGGTGATCGAGTGCGTTGAGTTTTGATCTCACTCACCACCGACGTTGCCGAGTTCTAATCTTGGCCTGGGTACAGGTGTTCTTTGTGATTATCCTTCAACAATTTCACCAAATCATCATTCATCCTCATCGTCGCGATTAGTCAAAAGTGGAAGATAATGGCGCTAAATAACAATAACAAAAACTACAAATACAAGCAAAGTATTGTTCGATTCGTTTCTTCCCCGAAAGATCAGCGTCATGCAGCCATCCTGGAGGCCCTGCTTGAAGGACAGTACGGTCTTCTAAGCAGTCAATGACACTAATGATGGCCAATGGGGTCATTACAACCCACAAACCTCATTAACTATTTTGAGGCAATATTATATTAACATAGGCACTAACCCTCAAAATAAGCATTTATAGGGACTCATAAAATCCGTTATTAGGTTCCAAACAGCATGAAACGAATTTGGAACATTACAGCCTGTTTTACTGCATAGGGATAAAATAGGCAGAAATTCACTCCCTAGAAAGGAAGTGAAAGTTTGAAACGAATACCTTATCTTGTGGCCATTATTTATATTATAATTACTGTCTTCATTTCATCATCTATGTACTAATTTACTGTGAAATATAATATACTCAAACCAACGATGAACTTCGCTCTTTCCATGTCGAATTTTCTAACTTAATTATATATTTGTATGAAAAATAACAGACAGTCAGGCCCTTGCCAGAGCATTAAAAATCTCTGAGACATTTGATCTGCCGTTATTAATTTCACTGATTAGAGAAAAGACAAGGTCACGTGGTTGAAAGAGAAAAAAAGAAAGGAAGTCGAGGAAATTGAAATAAATCCGACCCAGCCTGTGCAAATATTTTTAATTGATGCTCAAGAAATCGACCGAGAGATTCTTGTTCTGATTCCCCCCCCCCTTCCCCCTCTCTCCTTGCTCTTTTCCTTCCTCGGTTCGTCATTGTTTCTGTTCGGTCCACAAAATCCAGCCCAGCTAAAGCAGTGGTGCCTGCAGATAATCCTTGTTCATTAACTCTGCAAATATCGGCGCCTGCCTCGCGTCTTCTCCAATTACATATCGCGCTGGAAGTCACGTGTCACCGCCGAGGCTGCCACCTTGCGGAGTTTAATTTGAGTTTCCTCCTCATTTCCATGTTAAGCATTCCTGTCAAGCCGGACAAATATTTGCACGTTTTAATCTAACTGTAGCAGAAAAGGCCGAGCGTCCTCGACTTGCGTGTCATTAGTTTTGACGTCACAAAACTCCCAGAAGGCCCTCGTCTCTTCCTCTACGCAAACTTTACATTTAAAATAAGAAGGGAAGGAAGACAAGTTTTTAAAAAAAGAGTGAGTGAGCTTTGCCTTCACGTTATTCTTTCCCTGCTTCTAATTTGCATCTTATATTAATAAGTTGTGAAGTTTTTAACTCGGTGCGAAAGGTCTATTTAATTACACTTGTAAAGTTTTTAAAAGCACAAGCAGATACGCCAGGTTGAAATCTTGGTGGTCTCTCCGCTCATCAGAGTGAAAGAAGAAAAAAATGGACTTAATTGAGAAGTTCCGTTTGTAAATGAGGCATGGAAATAATGGTTTTCCTCGGCGATGGAAATTTTAGCAATTAGTTGTTGTTTTTTCAAGGAGGAGGAAAAGTTAGGGAAATTTTATCACTCGCTCAGTGCTAACCGGACGGTTTGAGAAAGTAATTCGTACCCGTGGTTATGTTTTTGGATGGCCCCTTCTTGCTCTCAGCGCCGAGATTAAAGGAATATCTCGACTCTGATGCCTTTATTAATCTCGACCAACGTGATGATGTAATTGTGCTTGCCGCGAGCGAATTCTTGAACCACATTTCGTCCAAAGAGAGGGTTTTACTCGTAAGATGATATGTGACACGAATGACGAACACGCATTGGAGGAAACTTGTCGCTAAGTTACCTTTAACATCAAAATAATAGTGGATAATAATTAAGAAGGGTATCACTGACGGCACGCTTCTCAACCACCTTTCTTGGTCAAGCTCCGCCCTTCGTCTTCTGACGTCACGCTAAATGCTTTCGCTGCTGTGTTAGGTTAGGCATGTTAGGTTTAGGCCTCTTGGCATTAATACACTGCAATTTTTGTGACGTCACAAGTCGAAGGGCGAGGCTTAAACAAGGTGGTGGTTTAGATGTGTGCTGTAAGTGAGACCCGGACCGAGAATGGGGAGGGAATGGACTTGTGCGAGGCAAAAGATTCATCAGGAAAAGAAGTTGCAGAAAATGAAAGGGAGAGAATAAAAGACAGACAGACAGAGAGAGAGAGAGGGGAAGCGAGCGAAAAAGAGAAGAGAGATAAATAAGAAAGGGAAAGAGGAGAGAAGTTAAAGAGAAGCAAATGGAGAGAAAGAAAGGAGTGAAGAGAATGAGAATGAGAAAAGAAGGAGAAGAAGGACGAGAAACATTGAAGTGAGGCATACAGAGAGAGGGGAAGAGAGAATTGGAAATGAAGAAAGTAGGAGAAAATGAGACAGTGGCCTTTTTTGTTCCGATGAACAGATTCGTAGGTTGTTTTCAGGCCAGGAGTTTCTTTCGGAGTGCAACAATCACTAGAGTTGGTGGCGGCGATTCGGGGGCAGAATTAGAGGACTTTTCGCTACTTTTGCCCCCGCATTATGCTAAAACTTATCTACAAAGGGAAATATACTGTCTTTGCCCCCTAAGTTTTGGCTACCTTGCCCCCCCTCCCCGATTTTGGAACCCAATCGCCGCCATTGAGTGTAAATTCTATTGCACTGCCAATTTTGACTGTTAGTACCTATTTCGAACATTACAGTGTCTAAAATACTTAAAAAAGAGACACAGGGAATAATGTATCAATATTTTGCTGAGCTAAAGAAAGGAGTTCATGGCTACAGAGTGGCTTGGAGCTATTGCTAATACTACAACTTTTGGAACAGAAATTTCTTTTTAAAAAATCTGTTTTGAATACCAATTTCTTTATGCCGTAAAAATCACAAAATCTTCTGCCTATGTTGCGAAATATAGGGGTGTTTTAAATTTTGGGGGTGAGAGTTTCGATTTTTGGTCTTTTTTTAATATTGGCAGTATTACAAGTTAATTCCTATTGCATGCTTATTTTTGTGTGCCGATTATTGTGTCCTTTCTACAAATTGCTATCTGAGTAATTTTCACTCCTATAATTCGGCTCTCTGTAGTCATATATTTTGTGTATTATAAATGCAAAGTTAGTCCATTAGTGACATTATGGTTGAACACAAAATGAGCCTTTGTTTTGCATTCTGGTAGCAAGATCTGTTTCTGTCAACTGAAGAATCGCATGCTGGACATAATTTTATTCACCTCTGATTCCTGCTGTTCCTAAGTTCACCACACATACATTTCTCCTGCTTGGACAACTTTCAAACGCGCCTTCCTTTTCTTCACTCGTAAGTCCTTCTACAAAAGTTTGTTTTGTCTTAGTTTCCGTTGAGAATCTAAGCCTCCGACTCAGATAGCTTTCGGGGGACATAGCTTCCACCCGCAAACAACTTCCAGAGAGTTTGTGCAGAAGTTGCAACTCGCAGAAGGAAGGAAATGGCCAGGCGATAATGGAGGCAAAGGGACGAGATAGCAGGGTTATAAGAAGTGGTTTGGTCCCCTTTGACTCAAGACCTGACAACACTGAGCGACGTCTTATCAGGCAACCATTGGCCACTGATATCAGCGACTTTAAGTTCATCATTTCGAATGGGAACAGTCCGCGCCTGCCAACGGACAACAAAGGTGCCTCAAACCCAACAATGTCTCGGCCAGAACAATCTACCTGACAATGGATTCCAACAAACAAACTGCAACCATTGTTAACCATTGCCGATTCAGCTTCTGTCAGACGGTTCGAGTCATCATCTTTCTTTGAATTGTTTTTGGGGGACTGAGTTCTTGCTACGGGAGCGAATACTTAATTCCCCCGACCTTATAATGAATAGGTTGTGAGTCGGTCTCTGGAAGTAGAAATTTTGCAGCTAAACATGTGGTGAATAGGGCTCGGAGGAGATGACATGAAAGTTATATAAAGAAATATATTCTAAAATTACTTGAAATATTAAAAGTATAAACTTCAGTTTTTCATAAATGACAAAAGAGTAACGCACTTTAGTGGTGGCGCCAAACTTCATGGTGTGGTTGGCCTATAAACGGGTTTTAAGGATTTGGGTGGGGCACATCTTCAAAGAAAAATGTACACTTCGCAACATCTTATTTGACCGCCCCGAAAGAATTCTAAGTCCCGAAATCGTAAACTTAGCAACATTGCACTTCGGCTCCAGGTGAGAGTAGCCAACTTTGAGTAGGTTCATCCACTAGACGATAAACGCTGCGGTGAGAGGTTTTCAATTAAACACTTTCCATGAACTTAGAAACTATAAACCGCTATTATAATGCGCAATCAAACAGAAATAATAAATTGGAAAAAGAACCTTGAGGGATATTTACGATTCTGCGTGCTCGACTTGAAATTTGGGGGTTTGAAACACTGAATAGAGTATTTCTCCACCTGGAGGAAATTGCCATCAAGTTTGTGCAGAAAGAAGCAAAATTGTGAGTGGTTTATGCGACATTTTATTTACAATACCTTGCATAATATCGAACAGTTCTCAAAAACATATATTTTACACGACTTGTCGAGAAAATGTGCTTGAAACACAGGAAGGTGGGAGTCTTCATAAACGTCAACATGTTTTTAAGGGTATAACGTCATTAAGTTAACGTAGAGCAGTTGGTTAGGTGCTGCTATCCTTATTTTTCGTCAAGCGTGAAAGGTCGCGGGTTCAAATCCCACCCAATCCTCTCTCTTTTTTCTTTTTTTTGTTTGCTGAACAGATACCGTTGATATTAGAATATTTTAAAAATGAATCCGATGCACACTTGAGGGACGTCCCTTCTGCGCATATTTCCCCTTAGAAGTTGGAGATTTCCAGGATTTAAAGTTAAAACTTTTCTTTTTAGTTATTGTTCATATGTTGTGTTAACACACACATCATGATTAATTCACAAATCACATATATGTATTCAGGATGCAAAATGTAATGTTATTTAAGTTATGTATGGTTTGTTCTTCACTGACACCTAAAATATTGATTATTTGATTTCGATATACTAAAAAAAATATACACAGCAATGTTATGTAGTGATGTGGTGCAGTACTGTAACGAAGGAGAGCGTATAATGAGTTCAAATTGCTAAGATTGGTGATTTTATGTCCGTTCCTTCGTAATGACTGTTTTCAATCACCTCACCACCATCTTACCATGCGTCTAAAAATAATAGTAAATCGCCAATTAACATAAGTAAATGGTTATTACGACGAAGGCCGATTCGATAAGAAACTACTAATAAGTATTTACATAGTGAGTGACAAACAAAAAATTCAAAACCTCATAATGATCGTTAATTCCTCACTGCTTTGTATCTAAAATGTTTGTCTTATTTGAACAGAAAGTACGAGTATCAGATATAACAAACTTTCCCCACTAACTTTGCAATATTCGAAACCACCATTACAGACTTAGCTTCTGCGCATTCCACGTGGCATGTGGCTTCTTCCTATCATCGAAATAACTTCCTCCAACTATTTTCTTTCCTCTCGTGAAATACAGAGACCAATGTTAACTTCTTAGCACGGTGGATAAACTTTACATCCAACGATAAACTCCTGAAAAAATCCTGCCTAGGTGGAGAATCGAACCTACGACCTTCCTCGTGAAAATCAAGAACGCTACCTCTTCTCCAGATAGCTCATGTTAAAATTTCCTACCTGTTTGAAGAAACCAATTCACACATAATGTCATATCTATAATTTTCTCATGGCAATTTTCATGAGGAAACGAATTCAGATAAAAATCGAGAAACGCTGTAAGGGAAAAATGATGAACATGTCTATCGGCGTTTTGTCATATTTTGTAAATTGTGTAAAAATTCCGTGTTTTGAACAAGCAATCGTTTAGTTACGAAGTATTTTGTTGTTTGTTTAAAGTAGGAACAGGAGAGCGAAAAGGAGTCATTTGAACCAGACCCCGTTTGACAAGAAACTTCAGCTTTTTTCCAAAGACTGTATGAAATGAGAGAGGAAAGGGATATTCAACGTATGAAATATAAAATATGTTTGAAATTAAAACAATGGAAACCTTGAAAGATAATACTAACTAACTTCAAACTATGAAAAACATATTTTCGTGGTAGAAAACTCCAAGTCATTTTCGAAATATGAACTTGATTTTTTTCTGTATTATAAAGTGGAGGTATGGAACGATACGATCCCTCAGCAAGAAAATTTTAAGTAAGCTACCTCCAACTTTTTCAATGGTCATAATTACTAATTAGGATCCGGAAATTGATGAAAAATCAATTATTTTTCTGACCCTTAAAAACAATGCCAAACCTGATATCATGTCCGTTTCCCTTCAGTTAGAGCCGGAAAACACTTTCTATTTTATTTTATTTTTTTGCATTTTTCGGCCTTTTTTGGCTTTTAGTTTATTTGTCAGTATTTTTAGAAGTTTTTGTTGCATTTTTACTTATTTTTGAGGTTTATTTTTCTCCTCTCCTGTTGTTTTGTGCATTTTAAATGCATTTACTAGTAAAACCTACACATTTAGATTTCTTGACATGGTCCTTTTAGCAAATTCACTATGAATCGAAAATACGGTCAATGGAAAAGCATAATATTATTCTTAACTGAAATGTTTGGCAATGGATTAAACTACTTTGTGTGACGATCTACTTTGAGGTTCTTTTTCTGGACACTATTATCGCTTTAATCTGTAGTTTTAAAGTAAAATTAGTCACAATATGAAATGCATTTACACTCTGGTATACGCGAAGCAGAACTGTATTTTCGGATGCTGGCCGACTACAGTATCATAGAAGGCCCACTCTGAAAGGAGATGAATTGGTTGATTTTGTGTTTTAAGTCAACTTTATGCATAGTGAGGCTAATCAGGACTGGACCTACAGTTTAAAGTGGGATCCGAACCGAGTGCATAAAATAACGTGAACCGTGTGGTGTAGGGGTATAGTTTGCTTATGGAATGCAAAATCTTTTTCGAGAAGGAAACGGCTTTGGACGAGAATGCTTATCTACGTTTCTTGGATATTTCCGTTGATATTTATGTGATTTATGTCCAGCATTTCCGGATGCAGAAAGTTGACATGTAAGTTCTGAATATGTGTTAACTTATAACAGTGGCGACGATTATGGAGTGTGGAGGGGCAGATGACCCCGCACTATCCTAAACATTATCTACCAAGGGAAAGAAACTGTAATCCCCCCCCCCTTCCTCACCTTGCCCCATCAGTTTTGAAACCCAATCGCCGCCACTGAGCATGCATCGCATAAATATTTACAGTATAATATTATATTACGTTATTAGAACACTTCGTACTCGGCAAATAAAAAGGAAAAAATAATAAGGAAAGGGTGGGATTTGAACCTACGATGTTTCGATCTTGACGAAAACAGTAAAAAAACGAAAGTGCTGTCATCTAACCAACTACTCCAGGAGATTGCTAATGCTAACAGAAAGCTCAGTAAAGCACGTTAATCTCAGTTGAAGCAACATTGTGCCGGAGTTTCGAACCATTTTTCGCCAAGAACCAAGGAAAAGACACACTTTGCAGAATCGTTTGGTGTTGTGCAAGCTATCTTTACTAAACATTTCGCATAAAATCATCATAAATTTGCCTTCTTGCATTCAAATGTGACCGCAATTCTTTCCAGGTGGATGGGAACCTGTTCAGTGTTTCACAATGCACATAAATTTCCCTATTTTCAAATTCAGAACGAAGAATCTTGAAATATTTTCAACATTCGTATTTCTACTTCACATTTTTTTTGTCTACTCATATATTTTATTACTGCTTTAGGGTATATGTACTTTATGGAATGTGAAAGAATGAAAAAAAAAATCACAAGAGCGTTTTCATTCAGGAAGAAGAAATGTCGCAAAGTTGGCTACTCTTAGTTGGCTCTGAAGCGCTATGCTGCCAAATTTACGAATTCCGGACTTTGAAATTTTTCAGGGCGGTCAAATAAGATGTTGCGAAGTGTACCTTGATATTCCTGTTGTTATTAAATGATCAAAACAAGAATTTATCATCAAATAAAATAAAGTTTAAATATTGTTGTAAAACAAATTCAAAAGTTGCATTAAAAATAGGTTAAGTTGTAGCTTCAGTCTTGCACGAACCAGGAGGTATTACACTGTCTTCGAAACCAGAGATCGTGAGAGCGAGTCTTCTATGGTTCTCCATCATATTCTTCAACACTTTTATTTTATTTTTATGAAGACATTTTCGTATTACATTTCGACAGGGTGTGCCATGGCCCACTATGACGCACCTTTGCCACCGCCACTGACGTGCTTGTAAAAGTACGTGAATTATTCAACACAGCCGAATATTTGGTGCTTTAAACCACTCATTGCTTCTTTCCGAGTCCAGATTACTACGTCACTGTAACCTGCCCAATCTCCTTACCTGGTAGGCTTATGAGGCTCTTCTTAAATCATGGCTGGATTGGTGAAGACAAAAATTAAATCGTAATGTCTTACCTTACGCCCAACGTTTATTGGTCCACTATAATACAATGTCAGTTATCAGAACGCTACATTTTGAAAGGAGCTTCGCTACAGCTACATTTACCAAAAAGTAGCTCGCCACGCTACTCCTGTTCGCTACTCGCTACTTCTGCACAACAAAACGTAAAACAATCATATGGATATTCAAAAGAAGGCCCTAGTATGATAGTTGTACTTACTGGAAAATACATTCCGTTATTTATTATCACGATTCCCTTCATTCGATAATTTTGTTAGCAGTGTTACTTCAGTTACTTATTTTTACTATAGTGTTTGAGAATAACGTACCTATGTAAGTGATATATTAATTCAAATTTGATATATGAGCATTGCAATTAGGGTATTACCCAAATTAATGATTACAACTATACACAAATAAAATTTGGTAGGATTATTTATATTTACGTAGCTACACATTTTTCTTGAGAATAAATGTTTCATTTTTAATAGACTGATGTGAAGACAGTATTTTGAACAAAAATCACTGATGATTTTTGTCGTGAACATGATGGATACATTTGGTACTATTGCTTAATCACTGTAGTGGAAAATGGATAGTTCGTTTTTGCACTGCAAGTTGTGTTTTACACAGTAATTAGTGTCAGTCTGTTACACCATGGATATCCACAGGATTTGTTCCTTTGGTGGCGCATATAGGCTGTCTCGAAGTTTGTATAGTTGTCGCTAGCCACTCGTCGAATGATCGAGCTGTGACACCTATCCGTGAAAAGCAAAGCCCATTACTTTAATTCATCAATTAGCACTTCTCCGTCTAATTGACACGTCTTAAACGGTAATTAATCTCTTTTTTTTTGCCACGATTGTTCAGTACTTTCTTCTCTTTTCTGTAGTATGCTCACTTGAAACAAAGCAGTAAACAATCGGGGCGAGAGAATATTTGGTTCCCCTCCACTAATTGACCCGTAGGACCATACTGCCGAGAAGTAAATCGAGAAAAAAAAGGAGGGGGTGGCAAGATGGAGAAAAAAAAAACAAGTGAAGAGGAGGCAGGATGATGTACAATAAGACGTTCGGCAGACATGCCAAGATTCGAACGAGGCATTTAACGGCCTCATTATGGAAGTGCAGGACTGAGCGCGTTGGTGATGAATGAACCAGTAGCCGAGCGATCAATCACCCGTTTGGAAGGGGGAAGGGAGAAGAGGTCGATCACAATGCAACGTCGACGATTTGAAGCCTGTGACGTCATGTTTCGGCTGGAGACTTTGCGGACCACTAAGTTCGTCCTGGAGTCAGTGGCGCAACCACAGTGGGGCAGGGGGCATTGCCCCCCCCCCCAACCTTCGACGGAAGTCAATTCTAGGGGGGCAAGGGGGCAAACATTAACGGTCAAAAGTACCTGCAGGGGGTGCACAGAGGAGCAATTGCCCCCTTCGATTTCAAATATTATGCATATCAAAATACATTTCGCCAAATTTTCTTGCTCGCTTCGTTCGTAATGCCTGCTTATGTCGGTATCGTCAGGTTCAGAGCCTTAGCTACGGGGCGGCGGGAGTCGGCCATGGATGCCGAGCGATCTTAATAAAAATAGTTTAAAAAGAGAGATTGCCATGGCATCCAGTGAAATTATTTGTGCCCAATTAAATCAATATTATTTTCAATTGCAAAGATTGGATCTAAAAATTTTCTTGCTCGCTTCGCTCGCAATCTGTTTGTTTTCTCTAGTGTAACGTATTTAAATAATATGCGTTGTATATATGTATTCAATAAACTTTGAATTAACAATTAATGTTACCATGTTGCATATGTATTTTCTTATTTTATGTCGCTCCATGTTGCATATGTGTAAAACATGTATTGTAAATGAAAGTTATACATGTTATATGTACAAAAAGATTTATCTTCGGAATGCATTTATCATTCATTTTCTGCCATTCAAAAATACAGTTTGTGTCCTTTTTTTCCATTATTAGCTAATGTGAAATTGACTGTGTTGAAAAAATATTTCAAATCGTTTGTTCAAAACAAATGCTTTAGCACCGACTTCTACCCTCTCTTTGCGTAATTTATGAGGATACTATCGTCTTTGATACTACTACTATTACTACTACTACTACTACTACTAATAATAATAATAATAATAATAATAATAATAATGCCATTATTATTATTATTGTTGGTGGTGGTGCGTTTATCCTGCTACTTGCACTCACAGACAAAAAATCGTGGTTGCGCCTCTGCCTGGAGTATCAAGGTCTTGTAACCGACACGGAGTTAATTAGGCTTCAGAAGACTTTTATTTAAAAGTATTCAGCGCTATATATTTTGTGTCTTGCTTATTTCACTACCTCATCACTTGGATGGCTTCCTAAGGTAATCGCAACGATGAGGATGGTTAGAGGAATTGATGAAGAGGCAAACACAAAGGGTAGAGAGACGGTCCCAGTAAGTTTGGTGGCGAGATCGACCACTAAACGCCGCTCCACATTCAACTGGAAGAAAATAATGGTGTAGGAATAAGGAAAAATTGTCTGACACTAAAGTTGAGTAATCCAGTGGTTCCCAAAGTGTGCACAGCGAAATGTTCCAATATTTTCACTGAAATGACAGTTATTTGTTAGTCTACACATGGTTTTAGATATGATTGTTTCAAATATGTGCTTATTTAGTACTTTTTTTACAAATGAAATATCTGTTTATTTTTTTAACTCGAGGCAAGCAACCTAACCACACTATTTGAGCGTTGCAAGTGTTAAGCCTGAATCACACGGAATTAAAATACCAGCTCTAGTTGACGCTGGACTGGCTACCCATTTGCTAGTTCTCGCCTCACACGAAACTTGTTACACCGTACTTGTCGATAGTCTTTTGTTCCCATAATGGCGGCCGCGTGAAATGTAAGCAACGTATCACTTCACACTTTTAAAATACGATAACTATTCAACCGAGAGGAATATCGCTTCGTATTAAATGGTTTTAGGTAGAGAAGAATGGCGCTGATAAAATACATGCTTTATAACGTTTACTGTACACGTATGGAAGAATATTTTAGCTTTTTCAATTGTAAACACCGTGCACTCACCCTAGACGATGTAACTCGACGTGCCTTTCGTGCTTTATGTATTATACATTGTAATTGGAACAGCTAACCGAAATGTTCAATAAAATGCTTTGGTGTAAAACTGTAAAGTACGATCTGTTATAAGGTTTTTGGAAGCATTTACGTGGCATTTATGCTAGCAAAAATGTTAATGGAAATGCTTTCGTCTAAAGCCAGCTTAAAGGTGGACATGCAATTTGAAGAATGTTGTAGGAGAATTACTGCTTTGTGCTTCTATTAAAAAAGGAAAAGAGATTGGCTCCAAAAAATTATGGTAATCAATGCGTACCGAAAAAGCTTTTTAACTCGGGTTTGCATTATTCATACATGAGATTCGCAGGATTCATTCACACAAAAAAAGTCAAACATTTATTAATACACTTGTATTGTAATAATAAGGATTTTCATTTTCAGCTAATCATATTTGTCACGTACACATATCATCGCTTTGCTTAAATACCTAAATATTAATGAACTGAACACGAATGCACTGCACGCCATCTCTTTACTTTTTTTTCATCGAGAAACGGAGAAACTGTAACATAAACAGTCAGCACTCGGAAACCACAGACAAAAAACGCTCCTTTGCAAACTCACAAATTATCTTCACATGGCCAAACTTTGCTCTGATTGGCTGCTCCACAGAATCCAGTCGAGAAAAGCAAGTGGCAATTAGAACATGTCCTATTTCTCCAAACCACTCAAGCAGTGAACCAGACGGCCATGATTTCTACCTAGAGAGTCAGTTCAGCGCCAACTAGGGCATTCCTACTAGAATTCCAGTTCCGTGTGATAGGGTCTTTAGATAGATCTACATTTTCTGACTGGGGCGCCGCGGAAGAATCCTGAAACACTAAGGGCGCCGTGAAACGAAAAAGTTAAGGAACCTTTGGTGAAATCTCTGGTGATAAAGCTAGTACTTTTAACAGGCTGGTTACCAGCGAGAGAAGGCCTCGAATTGGCATCGCGCTCAATGTCGGCGTTAGGCTTTCTTGTGTGGGTGTGTCATTAGTAGGGAGCGGAAGTTGATGACCTAAAAAATATAAGTATATGACCTATAGAATGTCCTAAAAAATGGGAAAAAATGACGTAAAAAATGCAAAAAATGACCATTAAATTTGTTAGTTTCAAATTAGTAAAAATTGAAATGAAAAGGAAATTAAACAAAATGCAATCTTGCTTTTAAAAAAGGCACCAAATGAAAGCACTTGCACATTCAATTAAAATATGCAATGAGGATTTCCAATGGAAACAACAGAATAATTTTAAAGCAATTTAATGAAAAGCTATACGTATATATAGGCCTATGTTCGTTCACCTTAGTGAAAAGACTCAAGAATATCACCAAAATGAAAGAAGTGACAAAATATGACGAAACAATACTCCTAATATTGCGAAAAATGACGGAAAAATGCCGAATAAAATGACCTAAAACCTGAAAATTGGCAAAAAATACAAAAAAATTCACTTTAAAATTACCTTTTTTGAGTTCCACACTAAGTGCAATATTGTGTACTTTAAATGTGCATCGTGTCAGAGATGTCAGAAAAAGATGACATTTCATCAACTTCCACTCCCTAGTCATTAGCAATGACGTATTCAGGGGGGGGGGGCAGTCCAAGGGGTCCGTCCCCCTAAAAACTTGCCACGTAGTAAATGTAAATAACAAGTAACTACTTGTTTACCGTTTGTTGTGAATGAGCTTCGTATTGACAGCTGTCTACGAAAATTAATCCATAATTTAGCGATAAAAAATTAAAATTAAAATCTATTATTGCATCTACGACTTACAAGACGACCCCAAGATACTGTGTATGTACTATCGTTACTATATAATAACCCGCTTTGCAACAGCCCGTGAGGACCAGGACCTGCCTCATTCCAACAGGTGGGAGATCATCTAACCGGTTACGGGGTGACGTGTGGTCAGCACGACGAACCCCCAGTCGTTGTAGGTTTCCGTGACCAGGTTACGTCACTCACTCGTAGCTCCCCAGATTCCTCGCGATGGTGGGTGGTCACCGGTCCGATACACAAGCCGAAATCTCAGGAGAATAGTTGTTATGCTTCCCTCCAGGAGACTTGAACCAACGCCCGATCCCGAAGCCTGACGACTTCTGAGTTCTGAGTTCTGAAGCTAGACAACTTGGATTCGTTTGTTGGCTAATCGCGAAGATGAGGATGAGTATATGTTGAAATTGATAGAGAGGCGCTAGATAACAAAGAACACCTATGCCCATGTTCGTGTCGTAGAGCGCTGTGCTAACCACGCAACGGATGTCGGCTCACCCTATCTAGAAAACCACTGAATGCATTATCTTGTGTTTGGACGAGGGGTGACATTGAATTAAGTTTAAGACTTCTATTTTCCCCCCTTGAACCAACTTGTATAAATTGTTGAGAGCGAGCATTTGAGGGTTGCCACTGCTGAAAGCCGTGTCGTCTGTCTTCCTTGCAGAAATGGCCTAATTCGTCTCCCTTACTATAAACGGCGTCTTTCGTCTCTTTCCATGAGCCTAAACGGAAGACAGAATGGTCGAATTTGTAGCGTCTGAGGAGTTACGGAGGAAGAATGGTATACAGCGAACTTGGGATGGTAACTTGTTACCTATATTAACGCCTTCCCTAAAAGAATGAGTGGAAATAACTGCGCCGAAAAGCAGGGGTGGCTTAAGAGAGTTGTCGTTGACCTCGGTGTCCACTTCACATCTGACCTGTCGTTCAACACCCATTATCAAGCCTTGGTGAAAAGGTGTATAAAGCTAGTTGGTTTCATTAGAAGAAATTTTCTGTTTAATTTTTCTGTGCCTACGGTTGTAAAAATATACGTCACACTCGTTCGTCCAGTACTGGAATACTGCAGTCCCATATGGAATCCACAGTACAAAACATGGCAAGAGGAAGTGGAGAGCGTCCAAAGGCAGTTTGTGAAATGGCTGTGCTTCAAGGTGAACATTGAATATCACAAAAAGAACTATACATCTCTATAATGCAAGCATTTCGGTCTGGAAACTTTGTTCTACAGAAGAGTCGTCAGTGATGTCATTTTTTTACAGAAACTGATTAATCACGGCTGTGAGTGTTCTGCACTGTTAGAAAGTATAAACTTTAATGTAGGCCGACACAGTGCAAGAGATCGAAAATTATTCTACACGGAGAGGTCAAGGGTCAACACGCATAGGTTTTCACCTGCAGTGCGCATGCAGGACACGGTGAATTAACTGTTAATAACTGTAGACTTCGATATGTTCACAGACTCACGTAGTGTGCTGATAAAAAAGATAATCACAACAATAAGTTCAATAATTGATGTAAATATTGTGTACATAGAAGTTCATACTTTCATTTTTTCTCTCTCTTCTACCTTGTTATTTATTCACAGTGTATTATGTTCAACATAATTGAGAAATGTATCCTGTGCTGAACAAATAAATAAATAATAATAATAATAAAGAAGAAAAAAACACCAGCCGAGGTGGATATTTGGCGCCCCTGTATTTTTCACCCTGAACCCTCCCACCCGCCCCCATATTTCCTTCTACTTTCTACCTTCCTCCATCACTGGGTATCGAACCCGGGGCCCTTGATTATACAAGGCGACGACGATACCACTACACCATCGGGCATGCACTAAAATGTGTAAAATGGCTGGAATATGTAATTTCCAATAAGAGTGCGTTCCAAACTCGCACTCGCGTTCTATTTAATTTTATGCGACAAATTGCACTTGCAAAACTCCGATTGAATGCGATTAAATACCGAAAGAGTATTTTATATTTCACAAATATCCACCATTTTTTTGACAACGAAATGACAATTGTCAATTCCTCAATTTTATGAACATCAAGAAAAGAAAAGAATTGAGACAACTTTTGTGACCAAGTGGTTGAGTAACTGACAGGGGTTTGCAATAAAATGCAAACTCTATTGATTTTATAATGTTTCATGTCAAGATAAGTGAAAATATAATGTTTATGTGTTTCATACATTGATATTTCTCTTGGCATGGAACAAGGTATAATTTAGGCGACTAGGTTTTATGCATTAGGAGCGAAATGGCGCATTAGGAAGCTTTCAGACCGAAGCGACAAGGGGCAGGCAATAGCCGACAAGCGACATGGGCGGGCTTCTTCAGTCAAAAGCGCAAAACACGTTTCCCTTGTTAAAACTAGCGGATACCAAACTTTCCCCAGCTATCTTTCATCCCTATGACGTCACAGTTTTACAACCACCTCGGCTTGCTCAAAAGGGGCGTTATGAACGGACCTTCCAAAGCAGGCGGCAAACAAGTTAACGGACCTTGTCTCGATTCGACACCATGTTTTGAGAAAACGGCCTAGTCAAAGCGACACGCAAGCGACGAGCGACACCTTTGGAAGGTTGCATTTATTTCTCATGGTTGGTTTGAAAACGACACGAGCCTCGTGGCGCTTGTTGCTTCGGTCTGAAATAACCCTAAGCGTCAAGGTCTACCTTTAACCATTGGTTCGGATTACACGTTCGGCCTCGATTGGCCACTCGGTGCATAGAATTCACTCAAACTTTACTTTCACGGCGTTGAACGAAGAGTGTACCTTCAACGAAGCTTTACCAACTTATGATCGAGCATTTGTGTATGTATGTGTGTGTATATATTAGGAGCGTATATTCTAGGCTAGTTAGGCTATCTGCGAAGCCTGAAGCCTAGAGTGTAAAATACAGAAGAAAATATCGATTAGCAATTGTGAATAAAACTTAGTCATTTCCATAAGAGGATAATGGCAATTTTGAAGTTGGGAACATGCATTTTTAGGAGATGCCAACCTGAACTCTTAGGAGTTGGCAACCTAAACTCGTAGGAGTTTGCAACCTAAACTCGTAGGAGTTGGCTACCTGAACTCTTAGACATTGACAACCTGAACTCTTAGACGTTGGCAACTTGAACTCTTAGACGTTGGCAATCTGAACCCTGAGACGTTGGCAACTTGAACTCTTAGGAGTTGGCAACCTTAACTCTTAGAAGTTTGCAACCTGGCTGCTGTTGGGAAGGCAACGAGGCATAGCCTAGGACCACGTGTCATAGTGAGGTAGTCCAGGTCTTGAACTCAGCATACGCCACTGATATATATATATATGTAATATATGTATGTGTATATGTAAATATATGTAGGCCTATGTGGATGAGCTTATGAGTATGTGCCCATTATTTCATTACTGTTTCTATACTATTATGGTTATATTTGTTCTGGGGAACCTAATCTACATAATATGTACGGTATGTATTCATGAGATATGTGATTTTAGACAATATTCTATAATAATAATGTTTGTTGTGGAATTATGGGTAATTTATATATACATTATACGAACAAGTCATTACTCTACATTATATAAATATATTTATCTTATTTCTATGTAATATGTATGCATGCTCTTTAATTTCACTTATATTAAATATTTATATTATTTATATTAATGCCTCTGCAATTGGAGGTATCCTTTCTCTCTAGATGACAATCAAAATAAAATAATAAATAAATAAATTTCTCATAACTTCGGGACGCCCTGGTGTCCAAGAGAGGGACTAACACAGGAGGAAACAACGTCGACGCAAGGCTGTTATTTGCAAGTTGACTGCAAAGCCTTAAATCATAACCGATGTCTCTGCGTCCTATGTTGTCCTCGGGGGAAGAAAAAGAACCCATTTTCCAATGAGGATGGCCGGGATGCGAGTCTATAATTACTCGATTGCGGATGACCACGTTTTTTTTTTTCGGGGCCTCATTAATCAGTTCACAATTATAATTAGCAGCCCCCGAAAGATACGAAAAAAGAAGAGGTGGGGTGGGTGGACGTCAGATGGTGTTCTTGCAGCTGTGCGAGTGTTCTATCGATTGTTACTAGGCTTCCGATTCTTGGATAACACTCGTGATGGCTGGAAGTGTTGCTGCTGCTGCTTGAGTGGTCAGCGGCGACGGGTTTAGATTCCTTAGAAATGTTCTCCAACCAACGAACTGTCATTGCTTGATGCCTTGTAAATTCTCATTTTGTACTTTGTATTATTATTATTTTGCGTCACTAATTCGCTTTGAGTTTCATTTCTTAGTTTTGGTCTCAAGTCCACTTTACGAACAAATAAGCTAATCGGGGACTGGTTCTACAATTTAAAGTGGGCTCTCAACATTTACGTGTATCCCCCTGGTATCGATCCCGGAACCCTTTGATTACAAGGCGATGACGTTACCACTACGCCATCGGTGTACATGAAAGTAATGAAGGTATAAACGAAACTAAACTCCGTATATATATATATATATATATATATATATATATATATATATATATATATATATACACACACACACACACACACACACACACACACACACACACACATACACAGTAAAACCTTGTTAATCCGAAGCCCGATAAGCCGGACTTCGCTTAATACGGACAGGCAAATGGCAAAAAAAAAAATGACATGGGGTATATGGAGGAAAACCCTGGGGGGGGGGGTAAAGGGGGTCAGGGGCGCGATGCTGATCACATCACCCCAACTCACGACCAGATCAAGAAAGTGTGGGGCGTTACAGGGGAGCATTTACCTTTACCTTTTACCGTGGCTCAATAGCCCTTGAAGGGCCAAGACCTGCCAGGGAACTTCCGTTGGCTGGGCGCATGGTCATCATATCGTGTCCCATCCTTACTGTATTGTGGCTTTCGATAACGAAATCCAATGTTATTGCTTTCAAGTACCCCTAAAGTTGCCCTCATAATATTCGGTCAACTCTAAATTCGTTTGGGACCCCCATTTATCTTCGAACCCAGGAGAGCTCACGCCAGAGGAGTAAAAATCTAACTTGACATCTCGTTTTCATACAGTTAGTCAATGTATTCTTCGATTTTCATCGGGTCAGACAAACGCAAACTACCATTCCTTGGCCAGGATTAGAACCGGGACCTCTGCAATGATAGCGTGCTGTGCTGACCACCACGCCGGAGCTCAATGGAGGGATAAACGCAAAGGAGTAACCATGTCCAGACGGGGACTCGAACCAGGAATTTTCAGTAGGCAGATCTCAAAAATCATTTACCCCAAAGGTGTCGTAAAATACGTACAATCGAGATGGGATTAAAACAATCCAGCGAGTGTGAACTGAAATAACACTAAAGTAAAAAGAAAGCTGAATGAAATCAATACGTCATCGTGAGTGAAAGCTGTAATTTTCAGCTATACCTTCAATTGGCACGTCCGTCCATTCCGTCTTTTATGTTCGAAATCTTGACTGACCATGACAGAGAGTCCTCATGTTTTATGTAAAGCGAAGTTCGAGCGAAAACTGTCAGCGAAGCAGTGAACAAACTTCGCTTCCAGGTTCAGTGTGATGAAAAAAAGGCAAATGAATGAACATCTTATCTAGGTCGGAAATGTGGTCAGTTTTTCGTGCTCGGGAATTTTCCAATGCGGTGTTTCAGATATATTTTTCAAGAAATATATTTGTACCTATAAGAGATGAAACAAAAGGGGGAGTGGAGAAGATTACATTATACTGAAAGTCTAATCTATATTGCACTGATATTATTAGAATAATTACATGAAGAAGACTTCTATGGGAGACGATAGAAATGTTTACAGAGTTCTTTTGGGGAAACCTGATGGTAAGGGACCTGTAGAAAGGCCAAGGCGACAATATTAAGAAGGAAATTGGTGAGGGTCGTAGCGAGTGGATTGATCTTTCGAATAATAAGGAGACATGGAAAACTTATGTTGTCACGCAAATTGAGATTCTCCTTCATTCAGTGGAAAAATTAGCAGTTTTGAATCCAAATGAAACTTGGGACAGCACTGCAATGGACCTTCGGGTTTAGGAGTACCAGAGAGTTAGTTGGTCTTTACGATCAACTAATGAAAGGACAATTACGACGATCAGGACCTAACCTAACCTAACCAAAGGCGCCACAGAACTAATAATGCTGTAGAAGATTGGAACAACAAAATAAATAGGTGGCTTGGAAGACCGCATCCAAAAATTCACGATTTTCTGGCCTTCCTCAAGAGCCAAGCAGCCCCGGGTCAAAGGAACAAAAAGGTCCCGGGTTCGATGCCCAGTGAAGGCAGTCCCGATTATCCTTCTTATACATAAAATAGACTTAAAACAACAAAACAATCTTTACGACAATAAAGGGGCTGGATGGGGTATATGAGTTCTTAATTTCGGTAATCAGCCCTAATATATTACCCAAAGGGGGCACTTGCCCCCTATGAAATATCTGTAAAAAAGTTAATGTAATTCAAATGGTGAAATTTGGAGCGATATTTTTATTACTAAGATTATTGTTTTCTGCGATTTACAGTCTGTCAGTTACAGAAATTAACTGCCATGTCCAACAAAATAACAAAGTATTAAAATATTAACAATTCTGACGTTATGCACTGAAAAAAAATCAATTTTCCGATCAGGTCGGGAAATTTTCGGGACAGGAAAGTACCATGAAGGTATCATGAAGGACAGTAGAGTAAGAGGTCTCTCTTGGATATCTGTGGATTGTGTAAAGGTACAAAAAGACATAGAACTGTTCATCAAAGTAATAGTTGCTTTGGAAAGGAAGCGAGGCAATCGATTACAATTTCTATTTAAATAGTAGACTCAAGTCTGACTCGGAACTTGTGTATAACGTCAAAGTATTTTAAATTCAATTTGAATTTTATGATTTGTAAAGTAATAATAATAATAATAAAACAGCAACAACAATAATGAAAGTTTCTATGATAGAAGGATATGAAATCTTGCTCTGCACCGTGAGAAAAAAATCCTGCGTGCGCCCTTGATATCGACGATGGCCATAAACTATGTATTCGACATTAACAGGCTTTGAACAAGTATTCTTACCCTCGCATTGTGTGCACCTTTCTTATTTTGGTAGCCGGACAATTGCGATGAACACAGAAGTGAAAGGGTGGGTGGACAATTGGGATGACATTTTAAAATCTTCTGTCATATTGAAGGGTGACTTAACATCCTGTATAATACCTCTTACAAGAGAATTATGGGAAATATTGATATTTTCGGCTGGGAATTTGTTTCAGTCAAGTTTTTGAACATGGGCTAGAGCCAACATACACCTTTTGAAGTGACCCGTTTGAAGTGAATACGCTTCCCAACTCCCTCGTCGATTTTAATGTCACGCTTCTTCCGTTCCTGACTTTCTAGATTAAGTTCCACTCACATGTACTTGATGTTGGTGTCTTCTGCTTAGCTCTTGAGGCAGGCCAGAACATCATGAATTTTTGGATGCGATCTTCCAAGCCACCTATTTGTTTCGTTGTTTCAACCTTCCACAGCATTATTAGTTCTGTGGCGCCTTTGATTAGGTTTGGTCCTGATCGTCGTAAATGTCCTACCATTAATTTGTTAAATTACCTTCACCGTCAAAATCATTGCAATTGTCCTAGATTCCTTATTTTACGTCGTCTTTCTGCGTCTTCAGGTTATTGTCATGGATGGAGATGAATAAATGGATAAAATTGATAAAGAGGCACTCACCGAAGACCAGGCTGAACCTCGAACATGTAACCTTCGGTGGTGAGGTCACTTACATTGTTGGGTAACAGAAGGAGCACCTAATCTGTTATATAAGCGGGATTACGAACTAAGGTGAAGGTGACAGTTTCGCGTGTCTTCAACGTGTCCTCTTTCCTTTCATGTGTTTTTCCACGCCATCGGAAGTTTGATATTCCCAAGAGAACAAGAAAATTATGCTCCCATAAGCGTAATGTTAAGTTTCTTCCCCTCCTACAACCATCCATCGCACACACCTCTCGTTCTCCAGCTCGCCGTCACACAGAAAACTAAATGCATCATATAGATTGATGCACCAGAATGCATCGATTGACGCACTAAAGTGTGTTTTATGGCTTCTTCAAAGAATCACATTCACATTTGATGCATTTGGGTGCATTTTTGTATGTCGTGAAAGAAATACCAAAGTGCATCATTTGATTCAAATGAGGATTTCTTTCCGTCGAGATGCACTTCAATGCATCAGTTGAAGTTCCTTGATGCACCTTCCTGCATCTTTCCGGATGATGCACTTAAACGTTTGGTCTGAGCTACAGAGTTTATGTGCATCGTCAAAGAAGATGCATTCTGGTGCATCAAAACTCATCAAGGTGCATCAAAACGCACCAACTGATGCATTCAAGTGCATGTCGACTGAAACAAATCCTCACTTGAATCAAATGATGCACTTTGGTGTTTCTTTCACGACATACAAAAATGCACCCAAATGCATCATATGTGAAGCTGATTCTTTGAAGAATCCATAAAACACACTTTAGTGCATCAATCTACATGATGCATTTAGTTCTCTGAGTGTATAGGGGAAATGACGGTGAGGGAGAGGCAGCGTCTTTCCAGAAAGACTGGACACTGAAACTGTTCCTCGTGGCCTTAATGTGAAATATTAAAACGAATCTGAAGTTGACACGGTGACTTGTCTCTGTGCCACTCTACTTCCTCCCTACCTATAATCCTTCGTGTTAAAAAATTGAAGGCATGAGCAAACATTCACCCTTTCGTTGCGATTTGCCTTTTAAAATGTGCATGACGTGGATCAGCGAAAGGCCAGCGACAATGCGCGATACCCGTAATCGTTGCATTGCGTTAAGTGGAGCCGTGCACGAGACGCCGTTGCGTGCCAGAGTGAGATGGCTCGTCTCTGACTTTACAAATACGCTCGCAACACGCTATGGGAACGACGAAGGTCTTTTTCGTGTTCTGGGCGATTCGCATGCATATTGACAATCTTGAACACTTACAAGCCGTAAAGCACCAAGCTTACAACCAGACGTGCTGGACTGTTAAAACGATTTCGTAGCTTTGCACCAAAGAGAGTGATCCAGTATTTATTGATTACGCTATAGATACTCCACAAGAGAAGGCCCAGCCACCAACTCACCGCCAGTTGCATGAAAAACTGGTTCCGCCTTCAAACAATTTGGCAGTGTCTGAATCGGAGCTGTTGCCGCGTAGAACATCGTTCCGTTACTATCCGAATCCGCTACATACATTGAGTAGGAAGTCGCAAGAGGTGCACCCTCACTGTATATTATAAATCTTTTCGAGCAGGCCTCATCTCCAGGAATCTATCAACTCGGGGCAAGCCCCGGCGCCTAACGACCTGTTGGGTGAGATGAGTCAAGGCAAGGATACTATAAACCTGCTATCCCCAAAATAGGCAATAGTTAGGCTGGATAGTTCGATGAAGTAACCTATGTCTAACTATGCACTTGCTTCCACTTGCTGTAGAGCTAAGCTCGACAGTCATATTGCAACTTCCGCTTTGCAGTTGAAACATTTATGAAATAAACTCAGTTCTACTCAGAAATTTTATTGATAACGCTGTATTTAGAAAATCTGTAAAATAATAAATTACTTTTTCAATTTAAGCTGTAAATAGATCTCCCTTCCATATCCATATTGTACGTCTGGGTTCCAGAGCGCTGTGGGTGACGTTCGAACTGACATCTAGCGGGAAAAGCAGCAACTGTGCAATTTGGTAACCTTTGGATTCGGACTTTCACGGCACAGGAAAGCGACGGGAAAGAACGCGACGGATATGGCCTGGCTTTTTCCTGCGCTGTTTGCTATACTCTGTCCCGAGAATCTGTGGAGCAAAGCCACGCATAAAGGTAGAGAAGGGGAGATGGCGAGTGGGCGGAGCGAATCAGTACTCCGTAATCCACGGAATACCTTATCAACTAGTACCAGTCGCATATCCCATGAATATCCAGCACTGGAGATCTCATGGATATCCAAGACGAGACGCCCTCTGGATATGCTGGTCGGAACATTCCCTGAATATCCATGTCGGGACAATCTCTGGATATCCAGGACGGGATATGCTATGGATGTCTAATGGATATCCACAATATCATGAATTTGATCTATGGATATCCCTTCGAGATTTGTGCGGGGGCAAAAAGTGGGGGGAACTGTCCCCACTCCTAATCACCGTCACTGTGTGGAGGGGTGTAAGACCAAGGACGTATTTAAGGGGGTCCAGGGGTTCCGCCCCCCCCCCGAAGGACTTGCCAAGTACAAAAATTAAATAATGCAAATATTTTTTTTGTATAATCGAAGGTTATTTATTTCAACTTATTTGAAGGCAGTAAATATTTAGTTTCTATAATTGCTTTAACATTCATTTGATGTGTATGTGTGTCTAAATAAAAGCTAACGTAGTACAATGACTCCTTTGTTGCATAACAACAACATATTTATTTTATTTGGAGACGCTTGAGGCTAAAATATCCTACCGCACTGTCGGGACGTATTTAGATGCGAGACCCATGGGTCCGGACCCCCTCCCCCCTCTGAAAGACTTATCAAGTACTAACATTAGCTAAACAATGAAAATATACTTGTTTAGCATTTGCTGTATAATCGAGGGTTAACTTAAATTTTCGTCAACTGGAACTAACATTCTTTCTTGTTATTAAATTCTTTATCTATTTGGCACTGATTCTCTTGCCAGAGCAGTTGCTTTCGTACAAAGTTTAGCGATCTTAACTATACGCTAGATAATAAATATATAATATAAATTGTTTTATATCTCTATTCTTATACCGTCTCTTAATAGCAATATAATATTAATTCAATATAATTATAATGAAATTATTTAAATGTTTATATTATTAGTTGCATTATTATTATTTCTGAGACACTTGGGTCGGACCCCCCCGTCTCCCCGAAATAAATTTATAAATACGTGCCTATATAAGAGTTGAGCGCCTCACGATATTGTTAGCCCCGGTCCTCCACATACATAAACCTGTAACGAACCTGAGAGTTTAAGCTTTTATGTAAGAAGTTAAGATTTTTAAAATGTTTATTACTTCAAATAATGTGCAAGTTGCAACAGACAAGTTAGATTGATACAGTTGTGGTTGGAACTTTTATATATGTTTATAAATACGTCAAAATCTGTTCGTGTTGACGTCACTTTCTCATCTCAGCCGAGGAAGTGAACCCACCTGAATGTTCCTCACCTGACGACAGACTGAGTTTGAAAAACAGGTGAAGATGAAGAATAATAAGAACTGGGAAACGGAGAGAATTCAAGTATTGATTTTGGGTTTTCGAGTTTTCTTCTTGCCGATAAGTTGAAAGTGAGCAATTAATTGTGTACTTTGACTTTCGCTATATGTGAGGGAATTGCCCAACGTTAGTATTGAATGTTCTAGTGTTTTTATTGGTAAGTGAGTAGGAAATATAAGCGATTATAAAACTGTGTTTAACTTTGAAAAGAATGTTGTGTTTTCTTTTCTATCCAGCAAGCCCTGATGAGTGATAAAAGCGTCTCATGTTCCCGACAAAAGTAGCAGCGAACTAACTTTGTGACGACTGGTGTACAAACTGGAGGACGTTGTAAACCTTAAGCCCCGCGACAGGTTAGGTTTGCAGCAGGTTTAATGTATTAATCCACACTAGAACGGTGCTAAGAATCTTTCGTACCAGTCTTGCCTCAACAGCAGAGATGTTCATATCGTACACAGCGAGAAAATCGACAGTATTGCAGCGGAACTATATTCTGCGCGCACATTTCTGTCTATACATGCGAAAAGTTTCTGCAAACTTAACCAGTCGTGGGGCTTAGGATTCTTAGAATGAGAGACCTTACCCCTTCGCCGATCCCCACGCGATCCACCCATGTTACAACAGAGACATGATCGTTTACGTTTACTAACTTTTTCATTACGACACTCGCCTTTTGGGAAAACCATCGACTTGAAATTTCTTATTCGGAACATTTCATGTCTTCCAACTTAATCGCTCCCCCCCCCCCCCTCCCCTTTCCTTCCTGTTCTGCCGTCATTTAAGTCGACTCCAGTCGATTAGGAAATTAAAGAGACGAGATTGCGTGATTGCATATCACCGCGCCGTCAGCTTCTTTCAAAAGTATATATATATAAATAGGGAATGGCAGAGAATGGTAGAGACTGGAACAATCTTTCCCCCTATCAGCGCCACCTGAGACCTCTTCCGGCAAAATTATGAACTTCTCGACAGCGAGTTGCTTCGGGGTCTTCTTTTTCACGTTTCGTTTGTTGTCAACTTTTTTCTTTCTTTCTCCCCCTCCTTTTCCGTCTTCGTTTCCTCTTGTCTCTTTTTTTTCGTGCTAAAGATACCAAATGGCACGAAACGTGTCGATCGCTTATTCCCTGTTCCTCCTCGGGGTTTAATTTCGTGTCGAAGCGAAGGAAAGAAGAGAAGAAATGTAAATTTATCTCGTAGTGTTTGCTACGCCAGCTGATAGAATTCATATTGTCCATCAGAATGTTTATAAAGAATTGTACCAAGACCGACACGACCTTCTAAATATCAAAGCAGAACGCCAACAGATCAAATCCTGGTCGCTTCTTTGTAATATTTTGACACTAATTAATCAGTTGTTGTTAGAAGTTACATTTGTTAGATTTGCTGCAGTTACTTATTCACTTTATGATTTAGTTACAACCGATAATGTTAGAAATTCTATGTTTTCAATTTTACGTTTTGTTAATAATTGATGATGATAGTAATTTTCTTTTTGACGGAACTGAAGATAGTAACTTAATAATATCACCATGGATTCTAACAAAAAGTAAAATTACTTCCATGGGCTCCAAAAAAGAAAAAGTAAAATTTATACCATCATCAGTTTACTAATAAAACGTAAAGTTACCATCATCTCAATTATAATAAATGAGTTACAAATGAGTTTTTTAAGTCCATTTTGTGCACAAATAGGCTAATCGGGACTGGACCTACAGTTTAAAGTGGAATCCGAGCCACTATGCAATGTGCCTCCACCGGGTAATTGGATCCGGGACCTCTTAATTACTTCCCTGTTGTGCTCTCGCCTTTGGTGCAAGCGGTCCCTTGTGGGAGCCTCCACAATGTTGGTGTTGACCCAGCATCGTGAGGACAATTGGGAAGCTACTTGATAAGGAGATGTAGCGGACTGCAGTCTCGAAAGCCAGTAAACAGCAGCGATGGGACTCGATGTTCTGACCTCGTGTCACCTCCCCCCCCCCAACGTTTTTGTGAGAATTGTTGATAGTAAGTGAGGACTAAAAGTGGTAAACGTTGTAAGTGCCAAAAGCGAAAGTGTTGGGAAATCGCATCGTTCCGCACATCAGCCCGTAAGAACGTGCACACTAGTGACCTCTTTACACGCCCTTTGAACTACTTAGAGGACTACCAGCCACATTTCACGTTTACCACATTATAAAGAATGGCACATTTCACAGTTTAACGTGGAAAACGGTGTTTGAATTATTGTGGCACTTACATCTTTTTCCAATTTTAGTCTTCAATGTACGTTTTGTTAGGTTAGGTAAGTCAGGTTTGATGCTGTTAAGATTTTTTTCACGCCTTATACGTAAACCAGAAGGAAAGGTTATGATACTCACTTGTTTCAACATGCATCTTCCTCCATGGAGCGTGTATCACCATTTAATTAAAGCTCTTCCATTGGTTGTTACCATTAGTAATTTCCACATAACTATGTAACGTTTGTTTGTTTCAGTTCGTTTTTAAGTCCACTTTATGCACAGAGAGGCTAATCGGGACTGGACGTACTGTTTAAAGTGGAGTACGAACTATTATGTGCCTCCACCGCATATTGAACTCGGAATCCCTTAATTACAAGGCGATGACATTGCCACTACGCCATCGGGCAATGTCTCATATTACCTTTGCTGCGTACACTTCCGCTCATTTCATTGTCACTTTCTTCTCCCGTCAAGATTAACCCAACGGTTTAAAAACAAGTGACGCTCGTTGAATAGGAAGTTGGGGCAGCTAGCTCATCCCCCGCCCAACACACGCGCTACTTTGGAACACACTGAAAGATATAGAACTACTCTTTATAAATAGGTTTGCAGCTTTAACATTGCAGCCTATCTTAAGCACTGGTATAGTGTTTTCAACTTATGCAGAAAGGTTATTTTTGTGCGTAAGTAATTGTGCTGCATTGTCCCCCATTCCCGCACACTCGACACACACACATAGGCAGATAAAACTATTTTTTTTTTCTTTCTGACGGTATCGTGTATTTTTTTCCATTTTTGACACTATAAAGATATCATGCACCTTGCTTCACTCAAATGACATCCAGTTCTTTCTCTAACATTCACGCGCCATCTCCCCCTCAAGAAAGAAAATTAGTTTAGTTTAAATGATAGAAATTTTGATGAAGGGGGAAGAAGGGAGAGATAGGGAGAGAGGAGGGAAAGGGAAAGGTATTCGAAAAGAGAAATGTGGAAAAAAAGAGATAGTAGGTTTTATTTACACATAAAATGACAGTTAATTTATATCAACATCCTGTACGAATATGTTTTTAAAAAGCACACGTTCACCCTTAAATAACCCTACCTATGTCGATATGTTTCGCAGATATTTTGACAAGATACAGTAGAGTCACAGATAGGGGTATATACCCTTATCTATGGTAGAGTAAAGTGTCTTCAGAACCTTGCATCATTTCCGTTCACAAACCCACTTGCCTGAGACCTTATCAGAAGAGAACACGGATTTTTTTCTTGCCTCGGATTACATGGACATCGGATTATCGAGACTCTACCGTATATCTTTAATAAAAATTTAAAAACTATACTCTATCCAAGGAATCTGTGGAGCAAGGTCGCACATAACGATAGAGAAGGGGAGAATGTGGAAGCAGTACACTCTCCTGCAAAGGACTGGTAGTTGTAGTTGATTTTTCCCTCCATGCACTCACTTCCCCTCTCACATGTTCATTGGTCGAGTGCTCACGAGTCACTACTTGAGACTTGCTTTCGTTCCCTCACTCCAGAGATTTCCGGGACAGAGTATACACATTCATTCCCCCTACCTCTAAGTTATCCTTCTCGAAAATGTGGGTGCATTATTGTTGGGAAGAACTGTCACGTGAACTATCCACGAAGTTGTACTTTTTTTGTCTCCCTTGACCACACTTCGAGGCCAGTGTCTATTCCTACTCAAGTTCGAAGCTTACAAATGACTGATGTAACGCTACACACCCTCCCCTCCTGCTCCCTGAAGAATGATATATAACTAAGCTATTGTTCTGCAGGTAATAATCGGTCCACTGCAACGCACCATAAACATCACCTATAAAAATGTCTTATGTGGCAAGAACTGTCAGCGCAGTTGGAAGCAGTGACGACAGGCACCCGTCAGAGTCGGTGACGTTGAAAAGGCACTTGAGAACCAACGTCTCAATCGGCTATTAATTTCCTTTACCTGTGAACTCGAGGAGGGGAAAAAAGCCATGTTCCAAGTTCAGGAGATCATATTGGTGCATGACGTTTCGTGTTGAAGCCAAGGCCTCGCGTGTCGGTTGATAACAGTTCTTAGCAACACGCGACGATTGTAGGGGGCGGTGCTGGTGGCCAATCCGAAATGAGAGTGAGAGTATTATCCACCTTCTTTTCGTCCGCGAGTTCTTGTGATGAATGTCCCGCGTGGAAGATTGAAGAGCTACGTTTCTCCTACAGGTCAAATGGTACTCTTTGGCGTGGCGATCTTGAAGTGGGGGAAGATGTGTAACGTTGGGTCGAGTGGACACCTCTTTTTGGAGGGTTTGGAGAGTGTTGTCACTAATCTATGGAAATATTACGTGAATTTTACAAATATTTTGCAAATATGTCCTGACTTCCAACAATGATTCCAATAAATAAATGAATGGCTTATTGCAGAAAGGACGTCAGTCACACGAGGCTATAGCCAAGAAAATGCACAATGAAAAGTGTACTTTAATGCAGAAAGGTACCTAAGTCACTGACTCGGGTCCTTTCCTGCAATAAACTTAGCCATATTTATACGTTGTACGAACTGTGTACGCTAATCTGTAATGCAGCTCGGGGCAGTAAAAATACTGCCAAACTTATTGACAGCAGTAACATCATTGGTTTCGCAACGTGGTGGCCTCATGTCTACAAAAACAATGTGGCATCTGTTGAAACTAGCATATGTTCCTACAAGAACAGGCAGTATTTTCAGATTTCCAAGTATCATTACTTTGAATATTGTGTTGAACATAAGGGTACTGTCAAAGTTTCCGAATTCATCAAAGGTTTGATGTCTCACACCTTCTATCTGTCCAAAGGTGCAAGAATTGTAATTCCTACACCACGTACGTTCCCAGTTGCATATATCCCGATCAAGCTTCCTAAATTGAAGGACATACGAACTGCCTTGTCGTGTGTACCAGACGACGTCAAAGGATTTTATGATGATATTCCTCAGTGGCCCACTACACTCGCCAATGAAACAAACTCAAATGTAGAGTAACACATGCATGTATGAGCTCAACATTATTGTACTTCAAACACCGACAATAAAGTCCAGAAAGTGCAGTACACTGTCATTTATTGATGAATCTATAATTTTCTGTGGCATATATAACATAACCTAACCTAACCTAACCTTACCTAGCTTATGTGGCAACGACAAACGGTCGTTTGTAGTATATTTCTCGTCTTATTTCTCAGTTTCCACTTTTATTGCAGAAAGGTACCGGAGACACAACTTTTTTCATTTCCACTGTCTCTAGCAGCATACTGCAGGGGGGCGCATTGAGGGTTGCAAAATTAACTATTCATTATGCTGAATATTTGATCCAAAAACGGTACATTTCTTTCTTACACTATCAATATTATACGATTTTTCTTGTTTTTCTCAGAATTGTGCAAAAGAAACCCAGGTCCCTTTCTGCAATAAGCCATTCAAATAGAATGACAATGCTTAATCGAGGAGGATAAAAATAATGAAGCATTTACATTCTACCGACGATTCGAACCTAACATATGGCAAACTAGCTTCACGAAAGCTGTCCATAAAGACTTGCGTCGCGGAATCACTAGGGTCCGGAACTTTATATCCTATAAAACTGTAAAATATGTATGTAATTATATCATAAAAATTGAAAAATATGTCAGAAAAAGGTGAAAATATTCCCAATAAATCCAAAAATATGCATAACAGTACTTTGGAATTTCTCATAATACGGGATTCAGTATCTTCCAGGGAAGATGGACTAGGATGGGGGTGGAGTATTAAATGAAGTCAGAATCCTGCAAAATAATGAGATAACATTTTCCCTCAATAATGTTTGCATGACTATTAATTGTCGGCGAGATAAAAATATGGGGGTATTATTGTTCTATTTTTAGTTGGTAAGAAAAAACTGCATCTGATTTTAAATTCTTCGTTCGTAATTTCCTTAGCATCGATAATATGAACTATCAGTTGCGTTAAATATAAGAAGAAAAATTATAAAATAACAGAGTATATGCAGGACAATTACGAAATTACACAGAAATATGTCTTATTACAAGAAAATTGAAGAAATATGTTGTAAAAACGCGAAATTGGCAAAATATGTCAAAATATGCTTTATCAAGTTGGTCTATTTCGGCTGATTTTCATCAGATATGTAAAGATCTCGCCCCAGTACACGATCCGATGCCAAATAATAAATATGTTATAACATAAATTCCCGGATTCGAATCTCGACATGGGTTTTCTTTGTGAGTGTTTGTTTCTTCATCAATATCGTCACTCATCCCCATCTTCGCGATTAGCCAAAAATGGCAGAAAAGAGAAGTAAAATCAACCAAACCAATCAATCAACCATGCAGATAAGCAATGAGATGTAATTTCTTTGTTTACAATGCGTAGATGATTGTCAAATATAAAACCTTTTAATCGCTATTTCATTGCATTCATTCGGTATTCGTTAAACACACAGGGCCTAGATAGTTTTATGAACAATTTAGAGCGTGATTGTTGGGAAAAGCAGCTAACACACTTTTTGGGTTACGTATTGCGTCATGTTACATATTCCATCCCATTTTGTTACATATTGATGTACGTATTGTTTAAGTACATAATATATAGTTGGAATATTATATTTAATATTCCAATATTTCCATTATACTCTTCAGTGTGACCAATACCATAAGATGTCGTTCTGTGATTTCAAATGCCATTGTGCAATTTATTCTCAATAAACAATTTGCAATATGTTAAATATTTGTTTAAGTTGTCTAAAAAGAGAAAAATAACAAATGAAATTTTATCTTTACTGCCAGGGATCAGGGATACTAAGATGAAGGAGGGAATCCCTGCCTCCCTCATCCATCCGTCCCGGGTTCTATACCCGGTGGAGGTCCGTAGCGGTTCTGGTCCCACTTTAATCTGTGTTGATCCAGTCCCGATTAGCCTATCTGTGCATAAAAATGGACTCAAGACAACTCAACTCATCCGTTAAATCGTAGGCGTACCTTGAGAACATTGTTCGTATACCACTGGTTAATACGAAGGGGAGAGATACGAATCAAACATTTCACTGTCTACTTTCAATAATAAACAGGCAGCGACAGAAACAGATTTTTAAAGAACAGTTACGTACGACGCACAAGAACATAATGGGAACTACTTTTTGTTGTAGAACAGCCTCCATATTGTCTAACGTTTCTTCCGTTTTAAAAGAAGAGAAAGAAAGAAGTGGGGTTTGTTTCTGCTCGTGCGATCGCAAACAATCAGCCAAGGTCCTCACCCTGCCTGGTTAAAGTCGTATGGTTCCTGTGTCTATTCACCAACGAGCGTCGGTGCGTGCCTGCTTATCCCTCCGTGCAAGTGCGTGATGTATGATCTGGCAATGTGCGCACTCCGACGTCTTCCAAGTATGTCTCTCGTCCAGGCTTCCTTCCGGTGATGATCTTGCGTGAGTACGGAACGGAAAACAAAATTCTCCTTTCTCGGTGCGCACTGTTTTCAACTGAAGCCGCAGATGGCGGAGTGGTTATCGCGGCGCACTACGACACAATGGATTCCGGGTTCGAAACATGACCTGTGCATGGTGTTCTTTGTGATTCTCCCTTCATCAATTTCATCTTATCATCCTCATCGTACCGATTAGCCAAAAGTGTTTGAAAAGTGTCACTAAATAACAAAAATCAAATCAAATCAACTGAAGCCTGGTGGCGTAGTGGTAATGTCGTCGCCTTGCCGTCAAGGGCTTCCGGGTTCGAAGCCCTGTGGAGGCACGTAGTGGTTCCGATCCCAATTTAAACTGTAGGCCCAGTCACTTTAGGATTTCTATCCATGAAGTGAACTTACAAAGCTCTAAGTTCAATTGAAGTCGAATAGAGCTAGTGGAGTCACCAGAAATATGTGTGTGTGTGTGTATGTAGGAGTTTAGAAGAGTGCAAGAAATATTTCATCATAGTTTCAAATAGGATGTATCGTAGTCCATTTGGAGTCCTATGGTTGCACCGAATAAGGTGACGGGTTGTTACTTGTGATCAGTGAAAATAATAAGTAACATCAACGCTGGTCACTCTACTGTCATCAATTTACTGACCGCCATTTCAACTGACCTTCATGGCAATGACTTTCCGCCAATCGTCTTTGAGAGTGTGTTTCCTGGAGGAGCGGTTGGAGTTGCAAAGTAAACGTGCAGAAGTATACTGGTGACGTGAGAACATAGACGCGCATGTGCGTTTGTGTGTTCACGCAATACAATACAATAGAATTGCTCGCCCACCCTTCAGCGCACGCCACTGATTACAGGACAATTCCATTTGGATTTCCCGATATTGATACCTTGAAATCTTATTCAGGCTGACAAAGAAAGTTTCTGAGCGCGTAACCTGACCACTGTAAACACCTAGCGCTCTGTGTGCCTCCCTAGTCGAAGACATTCAACTGTCCCTTCGCGTCTCGCACCAAACGTTGCAAACCCTCCCCCCCGCCATTGCAGATAAAACCCATATCCAAAACCTGAGAACAGAACTACCCTTTGGTTGAGTGGAAGGACTTTAAGGGAGCGAGAGATAACGTCGTGAACAGACAATTGAAGAGCAAGAAGCGACAATGAGTCTTGGAGTTTCAATTCCTATCCTTGAGGTCCTCGTCCTTTGTGCATTTCTACGTAGAACTCGGCGACCAGAACCAAGGTTGATTCTGTGAAATGGAGTCGCCAACTCGGATTGATAAGCAGAGATTACCTTGTCTCTCTCCAGTTTTAACAGAGGGCGAAGGACTTGGTTCTATGAGATGTATAATATCTATGAGCAAGAAAACTAGTACGGATAGTCAAAAGTTTGTCAGACTTTGTTCTGACTCCACCTTATCCTCAGATAGGCTAATCACAGTTTAAAGCGGGATCCAAACCACTTGGAATGTGCCTTTACCTGGTATCGAACCAGGGATCTCCTGATTACAAGGCGAAAGCGTTACCACTACTCCATCGAGGAGGCCCCAGTACGGATGGTCTCGTATCGAGACGAGGACGAGAGCACAGGTTCGAGACTTGTCGAGACGCAGGCGCCTATCTAGAAATGTATCTCCGGGTGGGAGTGGGTGGTCCGAACCAAATCTTTCAGAAATAATAATACACAATATGCAAATTGTTTAATTTGTATTGTTATTGCTACATGAATGGGTAAAAGGAAGGTATAAGAATATAGTTCAAGTTTTCATTAATTCCTGGTGAAATTCTAGCCCAAAACCATACCTTACATGCCCCCTTCCCATTTAAAGAAATGAAGTTGGATCCAAGATGGCGGACGTTGTCATGACATGACATGGACTAAAAAGTTTCTCCCTAGGCCTAACATATTACTACCATGACCAATTGCTGCAATAGTAGTATGATTTGTGGTATTATAAACTCACTTATAGCGTAGAAATGAAGAGGTTATTTGATTGAACAATCCGATTTGGCTATACTTAAAACAATGCCAAGAGGGGCTTATATCCCAATTCTTCAAGTGTGATATGCTCTTAATTTAAGAATTTTGAATCCTAGTGTAGAAAAGAAGAAGCCTCAACAGACAGATTTGCCTACACTTAAAACTATGCCAAGTTCCCATATGATCTTATTGTTTACAGTGTGTTTTTCTGTCAAAATCCCAGGAATCTTGAATTCTAGTGTAGAAATGATGAGCCCCTCCTCAGATTGATTCTGCCATGTATATATTGATATAAAGCTCATAGCTCCTGGGTTCTGAGACCCAGTAGAGTGTGGTGCATAGCTCCATGGTTTTTATTGCCTTGTAATCAAGAGGCTTCTGGGTTTGAGTCCTGATAAAATGTGAAGCCTCCCCTGATTGCAAAGTGTTAATATTGTTGACTTGTAAACAAGAGCTCTGGGTTTGAGTTCTGATAAAATATGTAAGATTGAAATACATGTGGCAAAATAATATCTCCACATGTGAGATATTGAGAATAATTACTGCTAGTTGATATACAACTGATAGCTCCCAGATCTGAAACCTGGTAAAGTGTGTTGTACAACAGCATAAAAGAGCAAAACTATTTTATATTGGGGATCACCAGAGCCTAGTTATTGCTGTTGTTTTGGTATAAAAGCACCAGCTCAGCCACTAACTGCTGTTATAATTGTTTTGGCATAGTTCTGTTTTTTTGGACCAATAAATTTTATATAAACAAACAACAAAAATGCCAAATCAAAAATATTGCAATCAGTGTAATAAAAATATATCTAGTTCTAATTGGTCTAGACACCGGCATATTTGTGACCCTAAGAAATGCAGAAAGGCCACAAAAATGTGTCCAAGATGCCATAAAATATTAAGCAAGGCTTATTACAAATGGCATAAGTGTAATTCTTATGTACAGTCATCAATATTGCCCCCTCAACCATCTACATCTGGTCTGAAAAGGAAGCATGAAACACCTGTTAATGCTGGACCAGCAAAGCAGCCACGCTATGCACCACCTATCCATAGCAGTTTTAATGGCCAATTAAGGGATCACCGGTTTGTATCAGAGCCAAAATGTGACATTAAGAATTTTTTGAACAGTATAAATCCTGATGTGCAGGCAATTCTAAATGCACAAAATGGCTCTTATAAGCTGTCCCTCAAATTGTTTACACAATATAAGAAGCCAAATGGCACAAAATTTACACAGCCCCACATAACAGAAACTGTACCTGTATATTCAAATACAAATTCAGACAAAATAATAAGCAGTTTGATAGATCAATTGAATATTAAACACTCTGAATTTGCAGCAAAAGAGTCTGGATGGAGCCTATGCGGTTCTCCACACAAGTTATATATTAATATTTCTGAATTCAGCCCATTACAAGGTTCTACATATCTGCCATTACCTTCCAATATTAAAAACAAAAGAGCCGTGGTTAATATAGAAAATACCGACCTGAAATGCTTTTTGTGGTGTATTTTAGCTGCTTTGTTTCCAGTTTCAAGGAATCCTGAGAGAATAACTTTTTATAAACAACATGAAAATGATTTTGATGAGGCAATGGAGGGTTTAGAATACCCAATGTCTGTTCAGAATATTGATAAATTTGAAAAAAAGGCCAGGGATATTAATGGCAAACAATTATCTATTAATGTATTTATTTGTTCCACTGGTCGTGGCAATTGCTTGATAGCACCTCTCAGAATCAGTACATTTGATGATGATTCTGCTGTTCCGATTGATCTGCTCTTAATTGAAGGGGATGATACACGCCATTATACTCTGATACATAATCTTGAAGCTTTAGTCAGAACACAACTAGACAAATCCAATACAATATTCAAGTTGTGCAGAAGATGTTTGTCTGTATTTGATGGTAGAAAAATGGTGAATGGTGTTTGTGAAGAGAATGCAGAAATTGCTAAAAACAAGTTAATTGAGCATCTGAAATACTGTGGCAACCATAAACCTGTTCATATGGTGATGCCTAATCCAAGTGAAAATGCCAAATTAAAAAAAAAATTGAAGCCCTGTTGGAACACCCAGCATATATAGTCTGTGATTTTGAATCAAATCTCAAACCTCTTGCATTCTGTAGCCCAGATCCTGATGAATCTTCAAGTACATCATACCAGCTACATGAACCTTCTAGCTTTTGTTATGTTGTTGTACGGGATGGTGTAGCTAGTGAACCACACTTATACATGGGACCAAATGCTATCAAAGAATTTGCACATAGAATAGAAAATGAATGCCATAACATAGCATCTAATATCTTATTAAAATCAAAACCCATGTTGCCTTTAACAGAGGATCAGATTGAAGATTTCAACAATGCAGAAAAATGCCCGGTATGTCATTCTGAATTTTCAGATACAAATATCAAGGTTCATCACCATTCTCATACAGATGGTAAATTCTTAATGGCCCTGTATAATAGCTGTAATATTAAGATCCAGAGACCAAAATTTGTCCCCATATTTTGCCATGGTGCATCCAATTATGATTTTCATCATTTGATCAAGTACGAGGGGTTTGACAAGCAGAATTTAAATATTTTAGCTGAAAATAATGAGAAATATATTGCTATTAGCAAAATAATTAAAGTTAATGGTGTTCCTATTCACTTAAGATTTCTTGATTCATACAGAATTCTGTCTGCTAGCCTGGCTACACTGGCCACTCAATTATCTGATGATCAATTCAAAATCACATGTACCATGTTTCCAAATCAGGACCTGAAATTAATTAGGCGGAAGGGTGTATATCCATATGATTATGTTACAGATTTTTCTAAATTTGATGAGTGTTCTCTGCCACCACAACAAGAGTTTTACAGCAAATTAAGAGGATCTGGAATCACTGATGAAGATTATCACCATGCCCAGTTGATGTGGAACAATTTAAAATGCCAGACATTTGGTGATTATCACAATGCATATTTAAAACTTGATGTGACCCTCTTAGCTGATATACTGCAGGCATTCAGAAAATCTTCCATGGAAAATTATAAGCTGGATCCAATGTATTTTTACAGTGCTCCGGGCCTAGCATGGTCTGCAATGTTTTTAAACACTAAAATGCAATTGGATCTGATCCAGGATCAAGATATGTATCTGTTTATGGAACAATGTATAAGAGGAGGCATGGTGCAATGTTCTCAGAGATATGCCAGAGCAAATAACAAATATATTCCTGATTATGATCCAGCACTGCCATCAAATTATATACTGTATGTAGATGCCAACAGCCTCTATGGTTATGCTATGATGAAAAAACTGCCATATGCAGGGCTTGAGTGGGTTGAAGATTTCAATATTGAAGATCTTAAGGATTTTGATGACAGTAACTATGGCCTGTTCTTAGAGGTTGATCTGACAATTCCTGATGATTTACACAACACATTTTCTGATCTGCCCCCAATTCCCGAGGTTAAGTGTTCACCTGGCTCTAAACAGAAGAAATTGATGATGACTCTAGAGCCGAAACAGGATTATGTCATTTATTACAAAAACCTCTAGTTCCTGATGAATCATGGTGTTCAAGTGACCAAAGTTGGAAAAGTTTTGAGGTTCAGGCACTCAAGATGGTTGAAGCCATATATTGATACAAACACAGAGCTTCGAACATCTGCAATGAGCCAATTTGATAAGACCTTGTTTAAATTGATGGTCAATTCAGTGTATGGCAAAACAATTGAAAATGTCAGAAAACATATTGATGTTAAAATAATTACTGACCCCAGCCGGAGCAAAAAATTGATTGCAAAGCCCAACTTCAATTACAGAAGAATTTATGATGAGAATATGGCACTTTTCAACATGAAAAAAACAAAGATTAAGTTTGATAAGCCTATTTATGTAGGGGCTGTGATATTGGAATTGGCCAAATTACACATGTTAAAATTGTTTTATGATGTGTTGAAGCCTTTTTATAAGAATCGTGTAAAACTGATGTACATGGACACAGATAGTTTTGTTCTTGATATTCAAACAGAAGATGTTTATCAAGATATAGCACAGCCTGAATTGTTTAAATATTTTGATACCACTGAACATTCAAAAATTAAACCCCACAACAAAAAGGTGCCTGGCAAGTTAAAAGATGAGACACTTGGTGATGTTATTGTGGCATTTGCTGGGTTAAGGGCCAAGATGTACAGTTTTGAAACATGTAGTGGCGCTGTTGCCAAAAAGGCCAAGGACATTGGCAAAGTGACTGTAGACAAAGAGCTTGAATTTGAAGATTACAAAAATTGCCTCAAATCATGTAGCACAATCAGAACATCAGAAAATAGAATTCAGAGTGTGGATCACTTGTTGACTACAAATATTGTAAGAAAAGTGGCTCTGGACCCACATGATGATAAGAGATGCATTTTGTCTTGTGGCATACATACTTTACCATGGGGTCATTGTGATTTGAAAAATGGCAATCAATGCCCAATTACAGAGCATGATTTGAAATAAATATACATGCCTATGAACTTATTTGGGTTCAAAAAACAGGTTATTATGGACCTGCCAACACCACAACCCTCTTCTGATATAATATCTAAACTAAGTGCTTTGTTAATTATTCATCTGAACAGCATACTTACAGATGTTGATGATGAAACAGGTAAAACATTGTACATATTTAACAATAATTTAAATCATTACCAATTACCTGTAGGTGGTCAATTGCAATTTATTACAACCCCTGAGGGTAATGTCAAGATTTCAGTAGGGAGAAATACTTATAGAATTAAGCACTCAAACATGATTTCTGGCACTGTATATACTGTTTCTGCTGGTGACTGCTTATATATTGAGGTCCCTGGATCCTATGACAAGCTTATACCTTTTTTTATAGAATTAAGAATTAGATATTCAATAATAAATAACCACTAAAACAAAAATGCCTAATGATATATTTGGCCATACAAGGCATGAAGATCACAGTGATGAGATTCTGATGCTTGATGTCAGAGTCAAGAAATTAAGAAGTGATTTGCAAGCTTTACAAACCACACTCAATGCCAGTCTTCAACTAGAAATTACAAATTTGCAATCACAATGCATGGACCCTCTTCTTAAAATTGACTCAGAACTCAAATTATTGCTTCAGAAATATACTGATTTGGCCACATTGGATAATTTTCAAAGTTTAGAAGAAGCTGTAGCAGCTCTTCAAGCCAAATTTAAGACCCAGGCCACCAACTCTGAGCAATTGAAACAGCAATTGGAAGAGCAGATAAATAATGTCCAGACACAGCTCCAAACAATTGTCAAAAGCATAAAATCACAAGAAGATTTTGATCTAGTGATTTCCACTCTAAAAGAACAGATTCAATCACTCCAGATACCTAATCTGGACCCTCTGAACAATGCCATAGCCGAGGTTAAAGAAAAAATTGAGACACTTGAAAATTTTATGAACAACTTGCCATCTTCTGATGCTTTGAGTGCAATAACTCGGAGTGTTGCCAACATTAAGCTGCAACTTGAAACATATGAAGATTTTGGAAAAATTCAAAGTACCATAACCCATCTTGAGGGTACAATAGCAGCAGTGCAAAGAGATTTGACAAATGTACAAGAATCTCTAGAATCCCGCCTGCCTGGTATTGTAGACACACTTGTCAGTGTCCAGCAACAAATCACAAAGCTTGAAAACCTCAACACTGAATCTGAGCTATCTCATTTTCATCACTTGATCGATGATATCCAAACAAAACTTGAAATTTTACAACAATCAACACCCACTCAGGCAGATATAGCCCTGCTCCAAAATGCTATGCAAAATGTGGCTGATGCTTCTGAATTAAATAATGTGAAATTGGCACTTGAATTTTGCAAAATACTGTAACAAATCTGCCTACATCACAGGAACTTAAAAATATTAAGAGAGCTGTGAATCGCATATTGAAATCAGAAGATATCAAGAATATCCAGACAGAGATCAAACAACTTACTCAGACAGTGGCCACTCTAACAACTAATCAACATATTAATGAACTGCATGCCCTGTTTGAGGATATCAGAAGACAAATCCATGATCTTACTGCTCAAAATTCAAAATTGGCAGTTATTGAAAATTTGCAGCAAATTGTAGCTAATATCAAGCAACAGCTAGGGACCATGGAATCCAATCAATCAAATGCCCTGTCTGTTTTTGCCACCCAGCTTCAAGAGATTGTGCAACAATACAAGAAACTTATTGTGGACATAAAAATCAAGCCAGGCCATGATGATGTTGTTAGGACCATCAATGAGCACCTTGAATCTGTAACAAGCAGATTGCTTACAGCAGAAAAAGAAATAACAGGCATAATCGAGAATCCAAAACATACAGTAATTCTTGAATTGTACAGTATCCCCAACAAAGAATATGATTCACCATTTACACCAGGTGGCAAAATATATATGCTGTCCCCTGCACAATTTTATTACCAATTTTTTGTTGGGGGCACACTGAGACCAATCAAGATCAAATATTGGCTACAACCACAGGCACACCACTACCCCACCTTATCAATAACAAATGCTGACAACAAACCAAAAATCACCAGTGTAGAGTTAGAAGATTTTACAGATCCCGATACATTAGAAACATCTTATGCTGAAGATGATGGCTCTCTGGAATTTCATATACAAATAGGAGACAAATTATATTTAGAAAATCCTGTAGTATCAGCTGCTGAACACCCCATAGTTGCAATATTCTTGTTTTCATATTATGTCTAGACAAATTATTGTTGATGAATTACACAGACAAGCCAGACATAATTATAAGAGACTGCCAGTAGTCACAAAAGGCATAGATGATTTATGGCAGAGCGACTTGATTGAGATGGCAAGTGGACAGCTGAAAACTTAGACAAAATCAACAAGGGCTACAAGTATCTACTCACTGTAATAGACACATTTTCAAAATTTGCCTGGGCTGTGCCACTCAAATCCAAGATTGGAAAATATGTTACAGAAGCCATCAGGACAATCATCAATCAGAGTGGAAGATCACCGCGCTATTTGCAAACAGATAATGGCAAAGAATTTTATAATTCTGTGTTCCAACAATTTATTAAAAGCCAGTCAATACAACATTATTCGAGTTACAGTGATCTCAAGGCCTCAATTGTAGAGAGATTCAACAAAACCCTAAAAAATCTTATGTATAAACAATTTACACTTCAAGGTAATTATAAATGGCTTAATATTCTTCCAGAACTTCTACATAAATATAACAACTCGGTTCATTCCACAATCAACATGAAACCCTCTGAAGTAACTTCATCTGATGAGCAAAAATTGATCAGGACTGTTTATTATCCTAGATACCAGCCAACAACAAGAAAGGCCAAATACAAGTTGGGTGATCAAGTAAGAATCAGCAAATATAAGCACTTATTCAAAAGAGGCTTTACAAGAAACTGGAGCACTGAATTATTTACAGTGGTTCAAATTAAACCTGGGACCCTTAACACATATATAATAAAAGACCACCGAGGAGAAATTCTCAAAGGCCGGTTCTATGAAGAAGAACTCAACAAAACTAAACAGCCTGACACATATCTCATAGAAAAAATCATCCGCAGAAAAGGCAACAAGTTATTTGTCAAATGGCTAGGACTTCCAGAACACAGCTGGATCGATGCAGACAAAGTGATAATATGAACACCTGGGATGTTATAAAGAGGCTGCCAGAACCTGAACAGCAGATTAAGAGAAATGGCAAGTTGCTGCCTGATAATATTAGATGTCTTATTGTTGGGCCATCAGCTTGTGGTAAAACTACACTAATGATTGATAATTTTTTATTGGCACCCAACTGGTTAGACTGGAAAAACAGGCACTTGTATGTTTTCTCTAAGAGCTTGGAACAATTAAAATATCAGTAGCTGATGAAGCTATATGATGGATTGGATATAGCCACTTTTGAACCAGATGTTAAGCCACTCCATGAATGTCTCGATAATTCTGTTGTTGTGTTTGATGACATTATACTGGATAATCAAAACAAGGTTAGAAATTTCTTTACACAGGGCCGACACAAAAACATTGATTGCTTCTACCTGGCACAGACTTTTTCTAAAATACCGAAGCAGCTGATCCGAGACAACAGCAATTTTATATGTGTGTTTCATCAAGATCATACCAACCTCAAACACATACATGATGAATATGTAGGTGGGGACTTGAGCTACAATGATTTTTCCAAGTTTTGCAGTAGGTGCTGGAACCAGGACAGTTATGGGTTTGTCACAATTGATATGACAAGAAAACCCAATAGTGGCAAATACAGAAATAAAATCAACAATTTTCTAGACATTGAAACATATATAAATAACCATGAAAAGGCCAATCATTGATGATCTTAAATTAAGAGATTATCTTGTAAAAAGATTTAAGGGATGGAAATCACAGAACCGAGGAATTTATGAACAACACAAACAAACAGAACAGCCTATTATTGATGCTATTAGTGAATTAGGTAAAAATATCAAAACTGTTACAGAGCAAAATCAAAATTTGATCACAGAGCTTGTACCTGTAGCTGCAAGGAACATATTAGATTATCCAATCACCCCACTTTCTAGTATTCATACACCTAGTCCTGTTGCTCCTCGAAGAATTGAAGCTACTCAGGATCTTCTTGCTCAAAAATATTTAAGCACACCTAAAGACAACAAATATGAGGTCTTTGGCTTATATGCTGACACAGAGCGTGATGGTAGCATCATACATAGAATTGGCAATTTCAGAGTAACATTTATGGGAGATGATCTAATTGTATATTCAGAATCTCATCTTGGAGAAAAAGGTGGTTTTGTTAAATATCCCGGCACACCTGGATTGTGGGAACTGATGACTAGGAAAAGACCTGGCAGCTATAGAGATCAAGACTATGAGCACTACAAAGAAATATTAATAAAATCAGATGCTCTATACCAGAACAATGATCCCACACAAAAAAGAGTCAAGTCTAGCAGTGGAGCAAAATACAACAATTTAATCAAGCCCATATGGTCACAAATTAAGACAGGCAGTGGAATCAAACAATACAACACCCTGCCTAAAGAATTTGTCTGGGTTGATGATGTCAGGAAACTTGTAGATAGGTTATTGGTGATAGCTGGGGAGGAAAATGCTGGCAACCACAATTTTTACAATGAAAAGGTTGGAATTATGGACATGATAAGCACAAACTTGTCTAATTTTATAGTGAATGACACTAAGGGGATTGGATATCTTATAAAAATTATTAATACTCTACCACCTAAATTTTGGAATATTTCTGAGGGTCGGGGTTTGGTTAATAACATTATAAACAAGCTGCCATTTGAACTACATATTCCAGGCTATCAGTATTGTGGTCAGGTACAAAATTGGACCATAGATTAAACAGAGGTGATCCTGGTGTTAATCCCCTAGATGCTGCTTGCAGAGACCATGACATAGCATACAACACACATATTGATCTTGACAAGAGACATGTTGCAGACAAAAAATTAGAAGAGTCTGCATATGGTAGATTTGTAAGCAAAGATGCTTCTTTAAGTGAAAAAATAGCAGCATTGGGGACCACCATAGCTATGAACACCAAACAAAAACTGGGGTGGGGGCTGTGAATATGTATATAATAAACCTACAATGAAGGCCAAGGGTGTTATGTTTCAAATACCTTATGCAGGTCTTAAATCTCTTAAAACTATTGATAGTCTTTTAACCAAAAAGCAGGGGAAGAAAAAATTCTTGTCTTGCAAAGGGCCATGGTATGAAATTGTTGCTTAGTACCCCTCAATTAAAAAAATTACAATAATCTAGAAAAAAATCACATGTGGGGGGTTTCATATTTACTATCCCGGCCATCTTAGCAGCACTTGGGGCTGTTGGGAGCTTGGCTGGGGGATCAGCTGCCATAGCAAAAACAGTAATAGATGCCAAGAAAAATAGGGCAGAATTAGATGAATTGAAGCGCCATAACCTGGCCATGGAGAAACAAGGCAAAGGTGTTAAGAGAGCCATGAATAAGTTTTAAAAAAACAAGAGCCGCTTACAAACCAAGATATTGAAGCTTTAATCAAACCACTGGGCATCAAAAATTTTAGAGGTGTGTACATGTCTGATTCTTTACCAGAACAACCACTCAACAAAGAGTGTGGCATTGTTAATTTGGATAAGTACAAAAATCAGGGCACTCACTGGATTTGTTATCTTAAATATTTAAAAGATGAGGCATTTGTGTTTGATTCATTTGGAGGCGTTCCACCTGAAAATTTAATAAAATATCTAAAATCAGCTAGTCTTTATTACAATAATGCCCGTGTTCAAAATTTCAAAGATGTTAATTGTGGACATTTGTGTTTATCTGTTCTTAGATATATGTCTCAAATAAATAAACCATCAATTGAAGATTTTCAAAAAGCCTTGTGGTATTTAAAACATCATGGGAGTATTCCATCTCACCAGCCAAAATTCAATATTGAAACTCAGATTACATGATGATATAGTGTATCCCAAAACAATAGCTCTCAGAGCATTTTATGGCATGTACTTGATCCCTAATATTACACACCACAACAACAAAATTGCAGTAGGGGATCAAAATATTGTCATCACTCCAGGGCAGTATAATCTGTCCACTCTAAATGCTCAATTACCCAGAGGTATAGTATTAACTCAAAATTCTGTCACTCACAGAGTAGAGATTGTATCTGCTACAGAAACAGTGGATCTGGGTACTATAGGAGAGCTGTTAGGCTTTGAGAACAACACAAAACTTGAACCAGCCATCAAACACACTGCTATTAATATACCTAAATTCTTAGCCATAGAGACTCTGAATATTCACTGTAATGTGGCCGAGGGTATGATCACCAAATCAAATGGCATAGGCACTCACAAACAAACTGGCATCATTGCAACATTCAAACCTAATTCTGAATTTATGGAGCCAATCATCTACACTCCATCCCCAACATTATATTTTCCTGTGTGCCATAATAGAATAGATAACATTGAATTGATGGTCACTAATGAAAAAGAAGAATTAGTTGATTTTGCTGGAGCCACAACAACTGCAATCATAGAGATTAATATTTAAATAAAAATACATACAAAAAAATGGAAAATATTGAGAGTTATGAGCTACAATCATTCCCCCCAAACAGGAGGACATTTGCAAATTTAAATCAAGCCAACACAGAAATTGAGGTTGATCTTGATGTAGGGGATGGCTTTATACACCCCCACAGAGCAGATCTATACATGAAATTTGATGTTGTAAAGCTCGATGGAACAGATTATCCGGCAAATTCAAATATAAGATTGGTAGACAATTTTGTGCCGCATCTGTTCTCTGAAATTGAGATCAGAAAGCATGGTGTTGTTATAAACAGAGTGGATTATCCCGGCATTACCTCCACAGCTTTGGCCACACTAAAATTATCCAAAACCAAGGCTTCTTACTACAAAATAGGTGGATTTGAGGCTGGTGATAAAATATTATCCAAAAGCCACACAGTGCTGTTTCCAATGCGCCTGTTGCCAGGATTCTTCTCAGATTACAAAGATATTATGTGGAAGGGTGGTTTAAGAATCACATTTAGAAGAGCTGTCAATGATAATAATGCTTTGATGAGGTACAGCACATTAAACTCTACAGGGGAAGCTTTGCCTAATACCCTACCTGATGAAGGCAAATGCATTATTCAGACTATGGAGCTAAGAATCCCAGTTGTTGAATATGAAGCCAGTTATGCTCTTAAATACAAAGCAGATATAATAAAAAATCCACAAGTACCTTTACAATTTTATACATATCAATGTGTACAGAAGCCTGCCGCTGGTACTTATTATGAGTTTGATGCTACAAATTCATTCTCCAGTATACAATATGACATGCCGGATTTTGTGGTGGTACTGTTTCAGACTGGAAGACACAATAATCAGGAAAAAAAATTCAAGTAGATTTGATAACTGCAACATCAAGAACATATATCTTAAAAATGGCAGAAATGAGGTATTCCCTAGAGAAAATTATAATTTAGACATGTCCAAGGATGATTTCCTTAAATTATATGAAGCATTTACAGCATACAAAAGGGTCACTACTGGCAATACTGACATGTATTACACACCAGATGAATTCAAAGCACAGAGACCCATGTTTGTAATCAACACTTCAAAAAGAAAACAAGTTGTGGTTAATGACAGGACAAACATTAAAATTATCTGTGAATTCCACGATACACTCCCTGATGACACCATATGTAGTGTTATTCTTATAGGGGAAAAATCATATGTTTATGATGTAAGAAATGAGAGAGTCACAGAGCAATTCTAGAGGGCCGACTCAAACACACAGCACTTCTGCTTTTTGCAGGAAAGCTCAAATACAGCACTTCTGCTTTTTGCAGGAAAGCTCAAACACAGAAATATGCAATGAATATTCTGTAAGTTACACACTCTACCAGGTTTCAAACCTGGGGGGGGGCTCTTGATTATAAAACATATAAGCCATGGAACTATGTCTACAGCACTTCTGCTTTTTGCAGGAAAGCTCAAATACAGCACTTCTGCTTTTTGCAGGAAAGCTCAAATACAGCACTTCTGCTTTTTGCAGGAAAGCTCAAACACAGAAATATGCAAAGAATATTCTGTAAGTCTCTCTCGGGTTTATATTATCACAACAAGGCCAATTCAGGCTTGCCTTGTTGTCATGCAAAAGGCCAATATTCTCTTTACTAAGAATTTCCCTTTGAGTTAATGACATGATGGATGGCATGCAATTTTCCCTGAAAGGGCACAGTGTAGATTATATTTCTTGCATGCCAGCAGATATAATCTCCCAGGCGTGCATAATTTATTGCTGGCCGGGACATGGAATTGTTCAAAGATTAGAAAGAACATGCAAGCAATTTGCACGCCTGCCCCTTGTCCTAATGTATTGATCTCTAAGTTGAAAAGCATGAGAATATAAATATTTTTGGTTTAGTAATCAAGAAGCTTCTGTGTTTGAGTCGGCCCTCTAGAATCAATCTGAGGAGGGGCTCATCATTTCTACACTAGAATTCAAGATTCCTGGGATTTTGACAGAAAAACACACTGTAAACAATAAGATCATATGGGAACTTGGCATAGTTTTAAGTGTAGGCAAATCTGTCTGTTGAGGCTTCTTCTTTTCTACACTAGGATTCAAAATTCTTAAATTAAGAGCATATCACACTTGAAGAATTGGGGTATAAGCCCCTCTTGGCATTGTTTTAAGTATAGCCAAATCGGATTGTTCAATCAAATAACCTCTTCATTTCTACGCTATAAGTGAGTTTATAATACCACAAATCATACTACTTGCAATCTACACTCCCTTTCATTTAATAATGGGTGGCCATGGACTTTTGACTCACCCTGTAGACATAACAGCACGTATTCATTATCTAGCTTACGTGTAGTTATGATCGCCAAAATGTGTATAAAAACAACTGAAGGGTCAAGGGAAAAACAGCTTAGTCAATTTTCTGTAGTAAGCGAAGTAGTGGTGTTAAGTGCAGGTTCTTCGGTATTCCGGAGTGTGGAGGAAAGAATACGACCAGATTAAAAGTCACAAGCAAAAGTGTATAATTCTCAAACTCATTGACACGATATGTATAAACAACTTACATTATAATACAGACACTACACGTCCTATCTTCATCGCGAAGGACGATGCGGATTAACAGCATACAAGATGGAAACAAGACAATAGACTAACGTTAGACAACATATAATACCAAGGTCTGGCGCACACTGATGACAAAGATCAGGTCTGTCGTAGATCTTCAGTCGATATACGAAAAGTGGTACCATTTCCTGCTGCTGGACTTTGAAACATGCTTTCTTTCGTTCCATACATTTGACAATTCCGTTCATCAAAGCATATGTTTTTGTAACTTTTCATTTACATGTTCAGTAACGCTTTGCAATTAAAAGTTCATTTTCTGGAGTTTGACGAAAGATGAAAGTTGACTTACCTGTCTCCCCCCCCCCCTTTCAACTGTCCTGGAAAGGAAATTAATGTCAAAACGATGAAGAATATTTATTGAATGCCAGAAAAGGATGTTAGCTCCAGATGAGGAAAAGTAATGTTCCTGATTAATATTTTATGTATTATTATTACAAGTAGTAGTGTGCATAAAATTTCTTAAGCACTGCCAGTTCAAAGCCTTATGATCCCAATATAATCCTTACCTTCCTGTAAATAATCCTCGATTATACAAGAAATGCTGAACAAGTGTGTTTGATTATTTTATTTTAGTACTTGGTTTTTCGGGGGGGGGCGGACTCCCGGGACTCTCTTCTAAATACGTCCTTGTCGAGACGATACTCGAGAATCGATACGTGTCCGAGAGTTTCCTCTGGTTCGAGATTTTAATAACTTAGAGTGGCTAAATAAAAAAAATTGCTTTACTGTGTTGCTTATTTCCGACATACCAAGATTATCTTGTGTTGTGCACAAACTTATGTTTTTACTTTGTTATAATTAGTACTTTTCTTTACAATGTTTGTAGAATTTACATTAGAAGACGTGATAAGAGACCGAGATGAGAACGTGACACATAACTCGAGGCGAAACTGAGAACTAATCTAGTTCATTTCATGAGTACTTTCAATTTTAGTGACGCTGTTTACACATTGTCAAATACGATTAAAATATGTTATTCTTGTATTTTCATGTTATCTAATCTTATCGTGCTAATTCGGTAGCTGGATTGTGACATATTTATCTCGAATTCTCCATAATCTTGGATTAAATGCGTGATTATATTCATCCGCGAAGCTCTCTTGCTTGCTTAAGGGATATTTCCGGCTTATTTTACATTCGATACGGGGTCAGATTTAAGCCTAGGCAAAGTACATCCATGCCTATAGGGGCTCAAAATTTTATCATTGTACAGTTCCCGCCACTGAGTAGTCTGTCGTCCGTGAGCTGTTGTTGCCAAACGTATGTTTGGTGCAACTGATCGCACTGTTGCACGAGTACTTCGAGAGGGCAAGAAAAAATCAATGACCTCTCCTAGAGGGCATACATATTCTCCATTAATTCCTGTTCAATATTTTCATACTTTGAGCAATTGAGCTCCACACGGGACAAATTGATTCATTTGAGTGAAGAATGAAGTGATAAGACCTAAAAGTTCCCATTCCAAAGCTGATCAGGCCGGCCTCTGAGGCGGAGCGGTTAGCACACCGCGCTACGACGCCAGAGGTCGACGGTTCGAATCCCTGCCCGGTCATTGGTATTTTTGTGAGTGTCCCTTTATCAATTTCATCATATCATCACTCATCCTCATCTTCGCGATTAGCCAAAAGTGGCAAAAATGTGAAGTAAAATAAACCAAACTAATCAATCAACTGATCTGATCAAGTGAATCTGCTTGGGCCCTGGTTCGTTTAATCTGATGGAAATTATGTCGTTATTTGTCCCATGCATCCCTAATATAAATATCAAAAGGCAAGAATTGTAGAGCGTAAACATTTCTATTTATTCTTAGAAGAACCTTTGTTTTTTAAATTATTGTCAGCCTGAAACAGCTGTAATTAAAAAAAATAGCAAGAAATTCCTTGTAAATTCATTTACGCCATGATAACCGTGTACCACAGCGCTATCCTAAGTAAATTTTATTTGCACAATACAAGCACACTCCAGAGAAAGGAATTTGTATCATAATTTTGGTTATTTCTTAACCTTAAATGAGTGATGTGATTCCATCATGTAAAATTCGAATCATAATGACATAAGATTTTCATGTAATTACTTTGAAATTCGTGTAAGGCTAATTGTGAATATTGCAGTAATGCAAGTATTAAAATGACAATAGAAAGACTGCCTTTAATATTGATGAGCATACTACTATATTAAAAAAAAAAAAGGTAAAGTGTTCCCCTGTGCATAGCACCACGCCATGAAGGCGTATAGGGGGTGTGGGGGTAACGCCCCACACTTTCTTGATCCGGTCGTGAGTGGGGGTGATGTGATCAGCATCACGCCCCTAACCGCCTTTACCCCCCAGGGTTTCCCCCAGGTACCCATGTTATTCGACGCTGGGTGGGCGCCGGGGTCGCTTTCACCGTTAGAAAATTTCCGGATTTGAACCGGCCGGGGATCGAACCCGGGACCTTGAGCATGGTAGTCAGACGCGTTACCGACTTTTTTTTTTTTTTTTTTTTTTTTTTTCTCTGCTAACCACTTTTTTTTTTTTTTTTTTTTTATTTACAATATAACTATTACATTCTACTACTTTTTAACAAGGTTTAACCATACTTCATTTGTGGTTACATTCACAAATGTTACATTATTGTTGAGTCATACAGTGTGTGTTGAATATAGTTTGCATATAACATTTTTTTTTTACTAGGTAAAATTTTCCCATATTCACTTCGGTAATAGTCCCTCATATTGTTTCCGGTTTGTCCATTGAAAAAAATATATATCATGTACGTACCTATAATCCACTGTATCGCTCGATGCTTTGTAGCAGGGAAAAAATTAAATTCCGGAAAAATTATTACTTTCGGAGTAATACACTGAACTGATGATCGACTTATATGTGCTATCATTTTTTGGAGTACCGGCCAGTCTTGTTTTGCCTTTCCACAGTGCGTCATCCTGTGTGCTATTGTATCTTCTAATAAACACTGCTCACAATTAGGGTCTGAACTAAACCCCAACCGATGTCGTTTTGCTTTATTATCAATTAGTTCGTGAACAACTTGGTACCATTGACTGCATTGTCTATTGGATAAGTGTTTTGCCGAGATATTGGTAAAAATTCTGTTCCAATTATATTGTGGGTGTTTCTTCACTATGTGCGGCGTATCCATATTTTGAGTAAGGTATTGATTATACAAATCTTTCACTGTTAGCTGATTATAGTCTATTTTCTTTATAAGTCCATATAAATATTCCATTATAGCTTCTCGATATACTTTTTGGGAAGTGGGAATTTTGATCTCATTCACTGGTGCTTCTAATGGAATATCTCTTATATATGTATACCCTGGAATATCCTCGACATTTTCTTTAGATTGAATCATTGAAAAATATCGATGATTAAACAAAGCTTTTGTTTTTTTACCAACGTCCACCAAACTCATTCCTCCTTGCTGTTTTTGTAAGCTAAGTGTCTGCTGATTCACTCGGAAAACTTTTCCTGCCCAAAGGAACCGGTTTAAACTTTTCTTTATTCGTGCTAAGTTACGATTATCACATGGCCAAATTTGGGCTCCATACCACAGTTTTGATAAGATATATACATTTGCTATTTTGACTCGCGTACATAAAGTGAAGGGTCGTTGTATAAATTTGTGTATGGTATAATTAATATTCTGATATATATTATCATAACTAAGTTTTATGCTTTTTATAGTGTCATTTGTAAAAAACACTCCTAGGATTTTAACTTGATCCACTTTTTTAAACGTCACGTCAGGCGGCTGTTCGTGTTGTTTTCCTAATGTTAAGTAACACGTTTTAGTCTTATTCACTAAGGCACCAGATTCTATTTCATATTGTCGTATACATTCCCTTAAGTTCTTAATCGCTGCCTGATTTTGACATATGACTGTGACATCGTCGATATAAGCTCCAATCGTAAATTCTGTTCCTGTAATGTTATTATTTACGGTCGTGCGACAATGTTGAAGGAAAGGTGCCAAGGCCATTACAAAAAGGGGTAAGCTTAATGGGCTTCCTTGCGGAAGTCCTCTTTTGACTATGCATTTATTAGTTAAAAACCCATTGATTTTTGCCTTTAAGCTTATATTTGTCACTAATGTTTTAATATTTTCATACATTTGTCCATGAATACCCATCTTTTGTATTGTTTTTAACAAAAAACTATGTCCCACTCTATCAAATGCCTGTGAATAATCAATCGCTACGAGGTATTTATTTTGTTGGGAGTCTTGAGATTTTATTATTTCGTCTCGTAATAGTGTCAATAAATGGTATATTTTTTTTTCTCCAACTACTCCGTATTGATATGGTGTAGCCAGTTTTGTCAAAATCAACTTTAATCGATTTGCTACACATCTAGTCAGTATTTTATAGTCTGTGTTAAATAAAGTTATTGGTCTGTAATCTTTCATCTCCTTGGGTTGACTATTTTTGGGTATTAAAATTATTATTCCTGTTGTCTCATAATTTACTAAATTATTTTTGTTTAATACTGTATTAACCCATTTTGTTAAAGTATTACCCATTGTTGGCCATAAAACTTTATATGCATTAGTCGCTATTCCATCTTCCCCAGGTGCTGTTCCCCGTACCCCCTGTACTATTGCTTTATACACTTCTTCATTTGTGTATGGTTGGTTTAATCCAACCATTTCTTCTGATTTCAGGATTGGTATGTATTTGTCTAAAAATGGACTAGCCTTCTCATTATTTTGATATGCGTTTGAATATTTATTTTCCAAATATTTATACACTATTTGTTGTATTTGGTTCCCCTCATTATGGCCTACTCCATGATTATCCTGCATTTCTGTTATCAGACTCTGTTTTTGTCGCTGATATATATTTGTTACGTGAACTAAATTTATTTCTTCTTCAATATCTATGTTGGGAAGCGCACTGTGTATACGTATTCCTTCTACTTTTGTTGCCTGTAGGCGCAGTAGTTGTGCTTTTACTTTTTTAATTTTCGTTTGCGTGTCACGGTCATTATTCTTTTTCTTATATAGGTCGTGTAATACTGCATAATGGAAATTAAATTTATTATACCATTCGTGTTGTTTTTCCCAGGAGTATTGTTTACAATATCTTTGGAAATTTGGCTTAAAAATTTCTGTCCACCATCTATTAATATTTTGTTCATATAACGATCTCTTAGTCCATTTTTCCCACTGTTTGTCAAAGCCTAATCTAAAATCTTCTTCAATTAAATGTGATGTATTCATTTTCCAAGTTCCCCTCCCTATTCTAGTTAACCTTACCGGTGATTTCATTGTTGTAATTACAGCATGGTGATCACTAAAAATCACCGGTTCCATATGAACAGAGGTAATGTTTGATTTTAGTTCACTTGAAACATATCCCCTATCTATTCTCGAGGCACTAGTTGCAGTGACGTATGTGTATCCGAGTTCATTGCCTCTTTTTTCTTGCCACACGTCCTTTAACTGCAAGTTGTGCACCAATTTTTGCAAAGCATTTGAAAAATTATAACCCGGTGTTTGGTCCACATTACATAATACGCAATTAAAATCTCCTGCTAAATACATTGAACCTGCACTACCTGCAATGTATTGTGGTACTGTATATGTATAAAAATTACTTCTTTCGTTCCGGTATCTGGATCCCGACGGGGCATAAACGTTAATTAATGTCAAGGTTCCCAATTTCCCCATGATTAGTCTTCCACTGGATTCTTTTTGTACTTGGATAAATGATAGTCCTTTACGAACTAAAATTGCAGTTCCTGTACCACTTGAATTATAATTATTATATTCTATGTAATTTTGATTACATTCTAGCGAATTTCTGCCTACTTCTTGCAACATCGCAACATCTATACTTTTTTGATGCAAGAAACTACGTAGTGATTTTAACTTTGTTTCATTTTGTATATTATTTATATTTATATTTGCAACTCGTATTACTGATGTTTCCATATTCCTATATAATACTATTAATAGTATTAAAATAATCCACACCTTTGTATAATACATATTTTCCATATAAATAAATTACTCTAAGTACTATGTTCTTGAGCTGCCTTTTCGCTTTCTTTACTTCGATTACCAGTCCCCATCTTCACTACTGGAGAATTTAATCCAATAATTGGAGCACTATTTGAAAAGTTATTTCCTAATCGTCTGGTAGAACGCCGTTTTGCTATAGAGTTTTTGTTTTTGTTTTTCGTTTAAGCTTAGTTTCACTTACCTTCATTTGATTACTATTCTCACTCCCACAAGTGGAAATGAGATCACTGTCTTCTTCTGATTCTTGTTTGTCACTCAGTGATTTAGTGGCGGATGCAGTTTCCTCTGGTGATAAGGTAGTGGGGGGGAGGGATGTGTCCATGAATTCTTCCTTTTTCTTCTCACTCTTCATTGATTCTCTTGATTCTTGTTCTTCCTTCGAGTGTTTTTTATCTTGAGGTTCTGATGTTTTTTTATTTGCTCCCTCCTCTTGTGTTCTTCCTATTTGTTTTCCCATCTCATTATTACTGGTTGGCTTTATTTGTGAGGTAACCTCATTTTTCTTCTGATTTGATGCACTAGCTAAACCCTCTGAGCTTACTATGTCGGTCTCACTGGGCAAAGCTGCCTTACTGTAGGTTGCCTTGACTTTCGGTGGGACCCGTAGGGTAGTCATTTGCCGCTGGTTACAACTGTATCTTAAATGTTCATCCGAACCACAGAACTCACACGTTGGAGTTTGTCCCGTATATATCACGTGTGCCTTATATTTGCCAATAGTTACAAATGATGGTATTGGCTTCTTTAATGACATTTTTACCGTACGTACGCCACTGGGCACGGGGTAACGAAACTTTTCACTCCACATTTCTTCTGTCACTTCATCCACTGTTCCATATTCACTGAATTTCCCGTGCACTTGTCTTAATTCAACTTCCATAGGTAAATTAAATACACGTACGTATTTCACTGTTCGACTTGCGTCGCTAATTTTCACTTTCACTACGTTCCCATTATCATACTTAAATTCTAATTCACCTGGGTACTGTTCTAGCAATTTTAACATAGTACGTTGTCGCACTAATTTCAAATAAACACCTCGCGCAGTTGTCGGTATTTGTATTGCTAAAATTTCATCAATACTGAGTTTAAACTTACTGTAAATGAACTCATGCACGTCCATTGCACTGGGTTTTGCTGCTCCATATGCGAAATTTATCAAAATGGTATTTTCACGTTCCATTTCTATCCTTTTTGTTCTTATTAACTATTGTCAAATACTATTACCGATCAGAGTCCTATTTTCCACTTGGCTCAACACTCGCCCTCGGTTTTCCGCGTCACGCGTTATCCAAGCCCGCACGACTGCTTAGCTTCCACCTGCCTCTCCCGTGGCCAAGCACGGACTGGACTGTCTGAGCTACCGCGGCCACCATATTAGACATTTTCAATGACGCACAAACACACACACACATAACCACAATAAGAAAATAGTTACTAAAAACACTAATAGATGGAGCCAAGCAAAGGACAATGAAAAGTAACAAACATTTCTAACGCTTTAGGTGAAAGAGCTGTGCAGGAGTTTAAATATAATGAATTACTAAATACTATGAAAAATGCCTGACCAGTAATAATAAAAAAAAGAAGAAGAACGAGAAGAAATAAAGAAATTAAAGCCAGATAATAAAGGAGGTTCAATCAGAAATTTCAAGAACCCCAGAAGCAGGGCTGTTTCAGTCTTATGGGAGATTGGTTGACCGTAGTTAGTATTCTGTGTTTCTACTGTTCCTCGCGAACCGGCTGAAGTCAAATTCGTGTCCATATTCACGAAACTTTTCTTCTACTAAATTTTATTGCGAGAATGAGAGTAGAATACGTGTAATATTTACAAATAGTACCAGGAATGTACGTATTCTACAACTCTTTCATTTACACAATATTTAGTTTCTAATTTGGATAAGTAGCTTCATCCGGCCGACCAGTCTGTTTACATTTTGAAATTGTGTCGTCTGATTCTTGTCATTAGAATATTATTTTGGGGATGCGATAAGTGTTGCCTAATGTAGTTAATGAAATCATAATTTAACATTGTATGAAATCACTGCGTAATACGTATCAAAGCTTTTTTCAAAAAGTGATAAAGAAGTATCGCCAAACGCGAAACAAATTCCGTTCATTTCATCTCTGTGGTACAGGCTTGCATTCAGTATCGAAATCGAACTTTCTGATTGTAATTGTGTATCATTTGTTGTTTAAAATAAAAACTCAGGAATTTTAATGAAATGGTAATAATATTATATACTGTTCTGTAAGGGCCAAGTTCCACGTGTATAACTTATTCTGTGATGTTATGCTTCTACAATAACTTATTTTTTAATTCCTCTCGTATTTTCTTGCTTGAATGGTTTAGGTGGACCAGGTTTGGTTCTCTTACTTTTATAATTATACACACGCGCGGAAATAATCAGATAATTAAACCTAATGATCCTATCCTATTTATGTTATGATTCTGGTAATTATTTGAAAATAGTCGCAGCCTTTTCTATTTGTATGTAGCTAATGCTTAAGGATCATTTGAGGTAAATGCAACTTTGTATTGAAAGCAACATATTTTCAGTTACTATTTTCACCAAGTGGTCAACCTCGTTTTTGTGCAATTTTCACCTAAACTCATGATTCCTCACAATGTGGGAATTATTTTATAAAACAGTCACGTTCTCTTGTAAGATTTTGTTTTGCATTGCTTGTTAGGTTCTATGTCTCAAAAAATAATCATCTATACCATGTGATATCACTGCTCTCTCTAAAAAGTGGTAATAATAATCAATAATCATCATTTTTAATTTGTGTTAAGCTCTGTGGTTAGTTGAGTGATTTAACTTGCAAAAATTGACAATGTGTGAAATATAATAGCATCTGTACTTAATAATAAAGGTACCAGTTTCATAGATCCGAGACACATTAAAATCAGATATTTTGTGTTTTGCATGGTTCGTACTTACCAATTGTGTATTGTGGAACATAGTTCAAGGTGCCAATATGCTTTTTACACGAAAACAAACACTTTTTCTACTAATTTATCTAAGTGCTACTGAACGCACGTAACGGTGCTATATCGTTTACTTTATGAATGATATCGTTTTTTTTTGTTTTCGAATATCAGTGTTTTCCAACCTTCACCGAAAAATACCTACTATTGTGTTCGTCAGGTGTGCAAATTGTACATTATGCACTGGTAGCTGACGGACAGTCCCACGAACCATTCCGATAAGGTTAGGTTTGGTAAGGTTAGGCAAGAATAGTTTAAAAAAGGGTGGGTTGGAAACACTGACATGATTTCCCGGTCAAATAGATACCATGATGAAAGAAAATACCTCTACTAACGTTGGAAACCTTAGAGAAACTCATTTCCATAAGTAGTTTCTTCTGTAAAAATGAAGAAATGTGTCTCCGATGTATGAAACTGTTACCATAACAAGAGAATGAAAAGGTGCTTTCAGTACTGCAAACTGTGGGAATAACTTTGCAGTTCGGAGAAACCTTTCTGTGGGAAAAAACAACACTTCAGACTGTGATCATTTCCACAATTTATCTATTTTGATGAACATTTTTGTGTTCAGTAACATGCATGTATCATGATACACGCAGTACAGTAGTTACTGATATAACAGATTAATCAAGTCCAGTGAGATGTATGAAAGTAATTAGTCTCTGCTGCACACTGTTTATGTTGTACTTCATTAAATACTAGTTGCTCATGTTATAAAACTATGCGTAATAACTACAGAAAGGAGGTATGGAGTAGCAAGGTCCAATATGAATTTTTCATTTTTGTAATGGTGCTCGTATGTCCTTAGGAAAAAGCAGCCAAAGTTGATAATGAAGTCATGCATTTCTTAAAGTGAGTACATTAAGTACATTATTTTTGTTTGTTTGCCATAGCGTCGGTCAACTTTATTTTTTCAAAGTGTACTCTCATTTATGTGGTGAGCATTCTATTTCTTAGCATGTTGGCTACTGAAATGTTAGTGTCACCAGGGAAACTATGTTACCCATTTGGCAATTCCCAGTACATAGTATTTGAAGATGAAAATGCAAGAAAATGAATCCTACTGTACGGCACTGTAGAGCATTTATTTAATTTCTAGGAATTATCCACCTGTGTGCGTGTTTTATGCACACATCAAGATAGAAGAGATACAAATGCAAAGTCCGGTATGGGACTTGGACGTGGGAAGTGTAATAAATATGGCACTTCTCTGTTTAAGTCTCGTATCAGCTGGCACAAAGTTCATCGTGGAGGGAAATAAATCAACATTTCTTCATTCATGTTCAGCTATTTAGTAAATTATGAGTATTTGGTTTTTAAATAAGCTGTTTTATGTAAGAGATATTGTAGATATCATTTTATATATATATATTTGTGTGTGTGTAGATATTATTTTTGTTAATATTTTCTGTTTTTTTAAAGTAGAAATATTAATTTTCAATATTAGGGGTTTTCATTCTTTCAATTGCTTTAAATGCTGAAAGAAGGAACAACTATTAATTTTCCAAAGTATATTTTCATACTTTTCTTTCAGTGTAAAAATCATATATGTATAGTAGGTGCTGCTGCACTTGCTACAATAAGGTATGAAATTTCACTTCAACTTAATGGTCAGTGTCATGACAGTAAATTTGTGTTAAGAGGCTGAACCTTTTCGTAGCATTCAACCTAGTACTTTTTATTGATTTGATTTTTGAGAAAACTTCCGAGCATTCTCTTGGTAATTATTATATTGTTTCTGTGCAGACTAACCTATTTCTAATCAGTGCCATAAGCATGGGCATCCACAGGATTTTTTCCAGGGAGGGGCAAGTAAGGCATTTTTTTTTTCCAGGGGGCAAAGGAGTCATATTTTCCCCCATAATAGTGATGTCCCTTCAAAAAACACTGCTTCAGTCTGAAATTATCATGTTCTTCAACGCCCTTATAATAATTAACATAAATTACTGACTGAAATAAAATTATGTGTGAAATATATACCTTTTGTCAGACATTCATTATCCAGGGGGAAGGGCGTGCCCCGCCCCCCTTTCGGACGTCCATGGCCATAAGGTATGTGAACTGATCCCTGACAGTATTGAAATTTTTATTATCGAATGGAGCGTAGTTGCTGTAGGCAGTTATTTTTTTCGTTTTAATATGTGGTAAACAAAATGTTTTATTGATCGGTGTAATATCTTGCAATACAATCCTGTATAGCGGAAGGATCAGTCAGGATTTTTTTTTTTTTGCAAATATGGATTAGCATGACATAAATCGTTCTGAATTATTTTATACTTATTTCATTCCATTTCTCCACCCAAGAAAAAAAAGTCACCTATTTTAAGACTGTCATTTCCGTATGATGAAGAATGTTTTTAAAAATGCCTTTAGAGGAAATTATATATTTCCGCTTAAAGTAAGAGTGCAATTTCAGGAAGTTTTGGTAATAGTACGTTTTCCATATAATTTTCGTATACTTTTATTTTTGTGATAGAAATCAATTTTAATGCGAAAAGTTTGTACTTAAACGAAAACATTGCATATAATTAATTTCCGCCACTTCTAACTACGTTTAGTCAATTTGCGCGTATAATTTATTATACGCGCAAATCGGCTGAACGCGGTTAGAAAGTATCGGAACGCTAATGGTACGGAACACGATAGTGTTTTGTCGTTTCGAGCAATCCGCGAGTCCTTGCGCATAGCGTTCGTCTTCTGTTTTTTCCCCGACGGTGCTGCCGTCGGTGGTCGCGAGGAAACGACCTTCCAGTGCCGCCATACTGTCAACCATTTTTAACCCGCAGCTGTAACATCTTGTAGTAGTATGTCTATGCCCAGAAGTAACGAAAATAAATAAATAAAAAGTGCACTCCAAGGATCTCCCTATTTAACATGTATCTTCCTACTGTAATATCAAGTGTTTTCGTTTCTTGTAAAAATTGGATTAGACATGTTCAACAGTTAGAGCTATCATAATAAACAACTGGCTTTCCTTTTAAATTCACTGTAAAATTATGTAATATGATCAAACTTTTACCCAATCTGATTTCTTTAACAAAAATATATTCTCCTGAATACATTCTCCTTTGTAAAATAAAATGTAATCAAGGTACTAGGCTATCATTCAAGCTGATGAGGAAAATCACGGTTAGCCTCTGTCAGGCTGGTGCAACGAAATTATGTCCAACCAAGTATACACTGTAGACAAGAGTAGCGGTGTTCACGTGCAAAAGATTCTGTACAGCAAATGTCTGCCTGCTGCTTTGAACGCTCATTTGATTGCTCAGCACCTAATGTCTGGCTGCCTTAGCTGAGACCATCGACGGAAGTGCGCATGCGCCAACTGGACGTGTTCATTGGCAAAATAGGGGTGACTGCACTTTGGCCACGAAGCGGGTTCCGTGAATGTTGATCTGCTGGGGAAACAACAATGAAGTTTCAAACGTAGTATCATCGCCGCCAAAATACGTAGAGATGTTTACGAATTATGTAAGGGTACAGAATGAAAAAAAAAATAGCCATCCATATACTATATACGCAAACAGGAAAGTATTCATTACTTCACGTTAGTAGATAAACTTACTATTTGTAAACCAGTAACTTTATTTTGGACCATTCAATTAAAATGATCTCCTTAGTAAATCTTATAATTAGCACAGATGTACACAGCAGTAATTAGGATAGTATTCACTAATAATAGTTTTATTATACATAGTATTATAAATATAATAAAGAAAATGTAGTAACTGCATGGTTTGTGGCATTGTGTATTATATCGAGGGCGTTTTGTAGAATGTGCAGCAGGGACCAAAACGTCACACTTTTCTTTGTTCCACTTTGAAACGGTTTGTTACGAATTATTGTAAGATACATCACAAACACAACACAACACAGCAAGCAGTAATAAACACAACAAGCGAACCCATACAAGCAAAATGCCACAGGGCGGTTTCGTGATGTTCTACCTGCTTCCCCTCTCGCGTTTGGAATCGGACTTTCCAGCTAGTTTCGTTTCCGTTTTGTACCACACACAGAACCCAAAACGTGTCAATTGACACATACGTATATTTTGATTTCAGTAACACGTTAACGTACATAAACTGCAAATGATGCACCTTTTAGTGTGTCAAAATACACATAGGAATGTATTAAAGGGTATTTTTATGAGATGGAGTTCCGTGTGATGCACTAAAATGCATGAATTTGGAAGATCAGACAAGATCATTTCGAAGATAACGAAATTACACATTTAGCTGTGTCAATTGATGCATTAAAAGTGAAAGTTTGTTATCTTCGAAATGATCTTGTCTGATCTTCCAAATTCATGCATTTTAGTGCATCATCACACGGATCTTCATCTCATAAAAATACCCTTTAATGCATTCCTATGTGTATTTTGACACACTAAAAAGTGCATCATTTGCAGTTTATGCACGTTAACGTGTTATTGAAATCAAAATATATGTGTCAATGAACACGTTTTGGGTTCTGTGTGCACGTGACCATATACCATACTGTACACCGCTCCAGAACATAGTGCAAATGGTGCAGACCCTAAATACGCTATGTAACACGTAGAGTCAGTCTGAAGTGGAAATTGTTAACTGAGGGGATGTTTAGCTGAGCCTTGGGGCTAGCTTGGGGGAGGGGGTTTTCTCTTATGGTCTATCATGGTGACAGTGAGACAGCAGAGGGGGTACTTTGCGACAATTTTGCTAGGATTGCAAGGAGACAAATAGGGTAAAATAGTGCAGCGAGTTAGACTGCGCTAATCATTGGCGGCGATTAGAGGCAGCAATCCAACCTACCCCACTTTTTGCCATATTTAGCCTCGCACTATGGTATCTTAATGCTGAACCATGTCTACCAAGAGATGTAAACTGTCAGTTTTCGCACCCAATTGCCACCACTGGTGCTAATGATATATTTATATGTTAAAAAAAAAATCCTGACCAGGAAAACTAGTAAAATAGTAAACGCGAACCGTCCTTCAAACTTAACTTTTAAAAAAGGAGAAAAAAGCGCTTGTAATTGTCTCGGCAACAGGTGAGGAGGTGAGATAAGGCGTTGAGTAAAAGGTTTCTCGAGTGGCTTATCGCGGGGGAAAACAGAGAATGTTAAGAGCGATTCGATAGCGCCTTATCTAGCTACATGTGTGCAAATACAGGTTACAAAGTGGCAGATAAAAGGCGATAAGGGCATGTAGCAGTGGCTTGCAATCGCGCTGATACTCCAGCCGACCGGAACTGGGTCGTATACGGCATTGCTCAACCGATGTCGTGCATATTCTTTGTGAAAGGGCACCAATTGATGTCTTGCCAGTCGAAAAACTAACAATAAAGCCTGAATCACACGGAACTGGATTTCCTGAAGGAATGCCCTAGTTGACGCTGGACTGGCTACCAGTGGCGAAGATATAGTACAAGCTATGCAAGCACTGCTTGCACTATTAAAATAGTATTTAATGTATTTAATGTTGAGTGCCTTATTTAGTTTCTATCGCACTCGATTTCGCGAAATTTTACGGCCGCAAACTCTCTCAGCAGCCCGTTGGCAAGCACCAAACTCTCTGCTTGCAGCCACTGCGCGGGAAACCAACGCTTCTGAAGTATCATATGGCGAAGGGTAGATGCTGGTGGAGGTACGGTCCCCAAACCACTAAGAAAAGCTCTGCTTTTCGGAGCTTTTCGGCTTCTCGAAAACAGCCGAGCCAAGCAGACACTACTAGCAGAAAGCATATAAGTGTTAACACGATATCGAAGATGGATATTTGCTTTATTATAAACACAGAATTATTGAAATAAATCATTATAACTGTTCCAATTCCACGTAAACATACTTTAAAGCATTACTTTAACTTTCACGATTTGTAAAACGTGCAGATAAACATGTTGTCCCCGGCGCTGGAGAGCACTGGAATCTGCAGAACAGCTGGCTATTGTCCGCCTCACACTCTCTCATCTCAAATTGCAACGCCACGCCAGTGTTGACAACTACTACCAAATAATTTACACGATATTTTTCGTGAGTTTCCATACAAACAAATTCAATAAACTGGTGTTTTTTCGATAACACTTATGTCAAGAAAGCAATGAAACACTCTTCTGAGACCTGCAAATAGCAAAAACGTTAAGTCCTAAATGCTATCAAACTCAAAATACTATTTTTATTAATATGATACATAGTCAAAAAAAAGAACCGGCGTATTTTATTACTGTTCTAATGACTTATTATTCCAATGCTTCATATAATTTTAAGCTTCAAGTCAGTTATTTTATTCTACCGTGAACAATAATTTTTACAACGAAGTTGGTATCACTTTTCTGTTAGTTTCGGAGCTTTTCGGAAGATTTTCCATTTGTGTGGGAAGAACGAGTGGTTCAAGTAAGAGTTCTCTTTTGTTTGGTGTGCTGAGAATTTACCAAAACAAACATGGATATTTCAAATTGTGTACGGGAAACTGTAAGTAATAGCAAGATATAGATATATCAATAACGTGACCAAGAATTTGAACTAACAAGCATGGCTGTTGAGAGAGGAGTTGGGGATTATTATTATTTAAAATGCCCTTTCTCTCCTAGAAAAACTGGGACAACAACACCCTCTCCCAATCTTTCGGAGTACTGCATTGCTTGCCTTCCCCTTAAGACCAAACTTCGCCACTGCTGGCTACCCATTTACTAGTTTTCTCTTCACACGATGTTTGTTACCGCGTATACTTGTCGATAGACTTTTGTTCCCATAAGACATTGATTGCGCAGAGCAGACAATCTGTACTGTACAGATGTTGTAGGAGAATTACTGCTTTGTGCTTTTATTGAAAATTAAAGAAGAAAAGTATGGACTAGAGATTGGCTCCAAAGAAATATAGTAATCAATGCGTACCGAACAAGCTAACTCGGGTATGCATGAGATTCGCAGGATTCATTCACAAATTTTAAAAAAATATCAATAATGAACTGAACACGAATGCACTGCACGTCATCTCCTTGCTTTTTCTTTATCGAGAAACTAACAAAAACAGCCAACACTCGGAAACCACAGACAAAAAATTTTCCTTTGCAAACTCACAGATTATCTTCACATGGCGAAACTTTGCTCTGATTGGCTGTTCCACAGAATTCAGTCAAGGAAAGCCAGTAGCAATTAGAACATGTCCTATTCCTCGAAACCAGTCAAGCAGCCAGCCAGGCAGCCATCACATCAGCACCAACTAACTCGATATACAGTTCCGTGTGATTCGGCCTTAATTCAGGCGAGATTCCCTTTTCCTCAGAAGCCAGCTTTTTTTTTTTTTTCAAATACGTGCTAAGAGAGCCATTAATCGAACTAAGACACATTTTGGAATGTGATTTTAAAACATTAAATTTATTAATTAATGCAAGATTGGATTAAAAGTAATTATGACTTCCACCAGAGTGGTCTTTCTAAAGAGGGATCAACTGGTAACAGTATGCAATGCATCCTAATATATGGTCGACTCTACCATATCGCTACAGATTTTAAAATTCGGCTAACAATATGCTACAATTTATAATGGCATGTTAATTATTCTGATTTAATGATACAGATAATAAACTAACTAACTAACTAACTAACTCTCTAGCCTTCTTAAACCCGAAGGTTTACGGCTGCAGCAACACAGGCCTTCCATCTGTCCCTATCTTGAGCAAGATCCATATACTCTTTCCCATCCCTACCGATTTCCTTGAGTTGTGTAAGGGGTGATTTTTCACGTAGTACACCCAACTGTCAACCTCACTTCCATGTTAGTACACCTTGGACTGCGTTTTGCAGACGAACGAGGCTCTGGCGACTGGCACTATGGCCAGTATAATTTTGTGTGTGTTGTCCTGTTTTTTGTCCTTTTGTGTGCTGAGTGCCCGTTTACAGCCTCAGCTTTTAACAGAAGTCAGAACATTTTAAGCTTTTAAGATTTTACTTATGCAACGTTAGAGTTGTTCTTTGTAAAGATAAGGGGCTGGGCCCCGTATAATGTGACGGGTGCAAAATAGCCTAAGTACTGACGCACCCAAACTTTTAAAATCAAACCAAAATAAAAAAAAAACGATTTCCTTTAGGTGTATCTCAACGTTGTCCCTCCATCTTCGTCTTGGCCTTCCTACAGGTCTCTTACCATCAGGTTTCCCAACAAGAATCCTGTAAACTCCTATTTCCTCTCCCATTCGTGCCACATGGCCTGCCCACTTAAGTCTTTTTGATTTAATTATTCTAATAATATCTGGACATGAATACAAATTATGTAGTTCTAAATTCTGTAACCTTCTCCACTCACCTGTCTCCTCATCCCTTTTAGGTCCAAATATTTTAATAAGGATCTTATTTTCAAATACTCTCAATTTATGTTCCTCTTTTAATGTAAGGGACCAAGTTTCACACCCATATAATACCACAGGCAAAATTACTGTTTTGTATATTTTAACTTTTAGTTTCTTAGATATTAAACGAGAAGACAAAAGTTTATGAAGAGAAAAGTAACATGCATTTCCTGAATTAAGCCTACTTTTTATTTCCTCTTTAACATAATTTTCACTTGTTAATATTACTCCTAAGTATTTGAATTTGGAAACTGGTTCAAACGAGTTGTTATCAATAAATAGATTGATAATAAACAAACATTAAAAAACGCATACTGTGCTTGTTATTTTTAAAGAATATTAATTGTGAACTCCATATATATGTAATACAGGTTAATTCAAAATGAATGATGCAACTTTACACGTTATTATGACGTAACTATTTGCGATAGAAAATCAAACAATGCCTCAATATAAAGAAAGACTCTGGAAGTTTTCTTGTGTGTTGGAGCTATCAAGAACTGATTCACTCACAATGGTGCAAAGACGTTTCCACGTGCGTTTTGGTAGTAATGCACATGTTTCACCCTTTCGAAACATTTGCCAAAGTTACAACTGTGTTAGTGTCTTCAAAACCATGGACAATGACTTGCTGTCTCGTGCATAGCAAGTACTTGACTATCGTTTGGACGTTTACCGCATTACACGTGGTTCCCAGGTTGAATCTTTGTAATGTGAGTCATGGGAGTAAAACTTCCACAGCTTTTCTTCATGTTGATGCCTTGTCTGATTTTCTATCATAAATAGTAACGTCATAATAACTGTGTAAAGTTGTACCATTCATTTTGAATTACTCTGTATATTTCAGTTTTAGAACTGATTTTGAAAATTCAGGCGCCATGGCGACCGGACGCCCTGTATTTTTCCTGCCCCTGATGTCTGCCATTACATTAAATGTAAATACTATTCATACGTATAAGCCGATCTCCCTTGTGGAGTGGTTAGCGTGGCGCGCTACGACGCAAGGAGTCTCGGCAGTAGCGGTGTTTGGGTTCTAAAACTGGGGGGCAAGGGCAGTTTACTTTCCTGTATAGGATTTAGCATAGTGCCGGGGCAAAAGTGGCAAGAAGTGGGAGAGTTACTGCCCCCCCCCATAATCGCTGCAATTCCGGCCTGTTCATGGGTATTCTTTGTGAGTATTCTCTTCTCTCTTCCTATCTGCTTAGCCTCATCCCAAGAAGGGAGAAGAGAATACTAGTGAGAAAATGGAAGGAGGCTAAGGAAATAGAGAAGAAAGGTGAAGACACAATGAACTGGAATGGGGGACTGAAGTTAAACAAAGAATGGAAGAAGGTGTTAGAAAGAGTGGAAAGAACAAGAGAGAAAGAGGAGAGAAGAAGAATGACGGAAATAGAGCGTGAGATAAAGAGTCCAACCACATTCACTTTCAGGTGAAAGTACAGTTGACAAGGGAAAGTCACCTGCTAGATTGGTCCAGAAGAACTTTCTAATAGTCTGGAGGGGGAGTATTTTTGTGTATATATATCGTTCTGTTTTTGTACCTTGTTACATTTGTACTTGGTGCAGAGTCTGAAGAAGACCTTGCTAGAAGGTTGAAACATTACGTTTAGTTTATATTTTATAATAAAATAAATTTCTGCCTTGGTCAGCATATTAAGTTTTTCATATCATGGAAACAAGGCTTAATGGTGTTAAAATATAGTGGAGAGGAAAATTTGTATACCATCATTGTTATACATGAAAATTATAATGTAACTCACAAAGCTTTCAATGTAACTCACAAAGCTCTCAATGTAACTCACAAAGCTTTCAATGTAACTCACAAAATTCAGTTCAATGCAATTGCACATGGGCCCCGTTGGTGGCATTTTGGTCTTTCGCGGACTCCACAAAATGATACTTTCCGCCATCGTATTCCTTCACAACAATGCCGGTCGCCAAAAACTGATCACACCACTTCTTTATAGTCTTGAATGTCGGAGGGTCCTTATTGTACAGACGACAAAAGTTTCGTTGCACTTGAGTAATGGATTTTGTTTCTGCATACCACCACACAAGCTGTGCACGCTCGTTTGGAATCGCCATTTTTAGAAACAATGTATTGTTTTAGCGCCACTGTGGTTCTGGCGCGAACTACAACATTACCACGTAAAGTTTTTTGAGTTTATGCTTCTGCTCCTATTGGAATCACAACAGTATCACCTGAAATGAAAAGGAAATAGACTTTCAAAATGTTGGAGTCTCACGGTGGACACGCTGTGTAATAATATAGGGGCATGAACGTCTGGAGGTAAAGATGGCTACACTTAGAAAAGGGATGTCAACTTAAAAGTATATACAGTTCGCACGTATAATGTGATATAAGTCACAGTAATTTACATTAATTGAATGGCTCGGGTGTAAAACATGGTAAGTGACATTTTGGTAATTTGCCCCCCCCCCCCTTTCCCCGTGCGCACGCCTATGACCCTGCACAAAGTCAGTCAGAACTCAGAAGTTGCGAGCTAAAGGATTGTTTCCCGACCTTAGACATTCCTCACGAAAACAATAAGCAGGCTTGACCTCTCGAGCGCATGGATTAGAGGCGACAGGTAGGCCAAAACTGTCGCAGAATTGTGACGGATTTATGATCGATCTGTCGGACTTATCTAAATTCGCTACCGAACAATACTTGTATTGACTCACATCAACTTTGAAACACGAACAATCCGATAACGGTTTTTATGTAAGCAGTGTGTACGTGTCAGGAGTGGAAGTTGCTTCTCCTTTATCATGTTTGCTCTGTTAACATGAATGTTAAGAACAGTTCTCTGAGAGGATCTTCTTTCTTTTCCTTTTTTTACACGTTGGTTTCAAAAATGCTGTTGCAAGGGTACTTTACTTATCTACTGAACATTGGGTTATTTATCTTGTTTCCTCTTTAATGGTTTACTAATAGAATCAAAGTTCGTAAAGAATGTGAGATCTCCTATGTACTGCGTAAGAGTTTTCCAGTTAGCTGTCTTAACAAATATGGCTACGGATTCAAGTTGGGAGGCAATTCCCAGGCTCCTCTTTGGCTATTCACTGTGGTGAACACTCTCTTCGAAAGATGGGTAGCTGAAGCTACAAAACACCCACCCCTTCATATTTAAAGTATGTTTGCCCTTGTGCGTGTGTTCGTGTGTGTGTGCATATAAAATAGTAGTAACTTGGCTGGGGGCAAGGTTCCCTAAAATTTTCAGGTAAAGGTAAAAAAAGGTAAAGTGTTCCCCTGTGCTTAGCACTACGCCATGGAGGCGTATAGGGGGTGTGGGGGTAACGCCCCACACTTTCTTGATCCGGTCGTGAGTGGGGGTGATGTGATCAGCACCACGCCCCTGACCGCCTTTACCCCCCAGGGTTTCCCCCAGGTACCCATGTTATTCGACACTGCGTGGGCGCCGGGGCCGCTTCCATTTTTTTTTTTTTTTTACGTTGGCGTAAAGTTAAGGCGTTGAGTAAAAGGTTTCTCGAGTGGCTTATCGCGGGGGAAAACAGAGAATGTTAAGAGCGATTCGATAGCGCCTTATTTTTCAGGTTCATGAAAATTTACAAGTTGATGGCACTTTTGTTAACCTCTTTGAACCTGAAGAGCATAGTAACGAGTATTTTTTTGTGATTTTGGAAATGTAATATTCATTAAAATAGTCCTAGGTGATACGTTTAAGGGCTTAAAAACTTTTTGATTTTGCCTCCCCCCCCCAAAGTCAAGTTCCAATTTCGCTTCTGCCCCCCCTCCCCCAAAGTTAGGTACCAAGTTTCGTCTATGTGTGTGGGTGTGTATTATTAAATACATTAAATATGGAAGGCGAATATTGGAGATGGTCAATATTTCATACCTGATATTATTAACCAATACTGAGAATAGTTTTGTCTCGTTGTATTCATACTATGAGGGATGGTCGGAAAGAATGTTTCCTGCATGTGTATTTCCGGAACGTGTAGAAATTTTGCGTTGGTAATATGTTGTGGTTATACGGGAATCATTTTTCTTTTGTTGTCTGACGCAGAGGGCGTCAGAGTACTGCTGTGTTGAAGACAGGAATAGTTGAGAAGTGAGAGTTCGCCTTGTGCTTCGGTGTGGGGCGGACGTGTGTGTTGTGTTTGCCCAAATTATTAGGAAGGACCTATTTACCCTCGTGAATAGGAGTTTTGTGTTGTCTTTTGTGTTAATATTTGCTAAGGACCTATATATATATATATATATATATATATATATATATATATATATATACGAGGTTTGGCTAGAAAAAACCCGGATTGATGTTGCTATTGGCAAACAACGAATGCGCGAAGGTTGAGCAATGCATGATTCTATACTACCATACCCTGCCTACAGAATGACTAATTGCCCTGGTGCAGGCCTCTCAGTTTCGCTGTGGCACTTGGCCAAAGTGGAACGTGCGTCTGTGCTCCGTCGGAAAAATGCTGAGTATTAAAATGGAACAGCGTGTCAATATGAAGTTCCTTTACAAACTGGGGAAATCCGCAACAGAAGCGAACGACATGTTAAAATCTGTGTACGGGGATGAGTGTTTATCACGCACATAAGTGTTTGAGTGGTTTAAACGTTTTACAGGAGGACAGGAAATGATCCAAGACAACCCACGTTCAGGACAACCATGCACGTCGAAAACGGAAACAAACATTCAAAAAGTGAGTGATGTGATTCGAAAAAATCGTCGATTGACCATTAGAGCAGTTGCTGAAATCACAGGAATAGACAAAGAAAGAGTTCGACAAATTTACACGAGAATTTGAACATGAGTAAAGTGTGTTCAAAACTCGTGCCAAGGAACCTGACATTGGAACAGAAGGAAGCTCGAGTGAACATTTGTACGGACACTTTGAAGAACATTGAAACAGACCCTACATTCTTAGAGATAGTGATAACCTGTGATGAATCGTGGTTTTTCACGTACGACCCTGCCACAAAGCGTCAATCAATGCATTGGAAGACCCCGAGTTCGCCACGTCACAAGAAAGCTCGCATGAGCAAGTCCAAATTCAAAGCCATGATGATTGTCTTTTTCGACATTCGAGGCATTGTGTATGTTCATTGGGTACCCGAGGGTCAAACTGTAAACCAACATCATTACATTAATGTGCTGAAAACCCTTCGTGAGCAAGTAAGAAGACGACGACCTGATTTGTGGCAACGGAAGTCATGGATTCTGCACCAAGACAATGCTCCTGTCCATACGGCCCTGTCAGTGAAGACATTTTTGGCTAAATATGGCATCCCAGTGTTAGAACATCCGCCGTATTCGCCGGACCTTGCTCCCTGTGACTTCTTTTTATTCCCCAGAGTGAAGTCCGCCCTAAAAGGAACCAGATTTGAGACAGTAGAAGCTGTGCAAAGAAAAGCGACGGATGTAATGAACATGATCTCCGAAAATGACTGGCAACACTGCTTCCAGCAATGGAAAATTCGTATGGAGCGGTGTACAGATCGTGCAGGGGAGTACTTTGAAGGAGATAAAGTTCCTGTTGTACAAAATGCCGAATAAAAGATTTCATAGCATCAGTCCGGTTTTTTTCTAGCCAAACCTCGTATATATATATATATATATATATATATATATATATATATATATATATATATATATATATAGGGGAGAGCGGGGCAAGTTGATACAATTTGAGAGTTTGATTTTTTTCTCTTTTTTTATGTTGCTAGCAAGAAAATAAAACATGTTACTACTCAATAGCTTAACTCTTTACGTTTATAAAAAGCACATAAAAATTTCACAGATATAATTTGTAAGCTGTCGAGAACCTAAGTAGTAACGCAGGACGCAACGTCTCAATTTGCCCCGTCGTGGGGCAAGTTGATACTGGTATGGGGCAAGTTGATACTAATTTGAATCAGATTGATAACAATGTGACATAGTTTGATTAAATTAGACAAAATACGAGTACAAGAAAGTAATTTTGAATGAAAGTTTAGTATTCAGGAAAAGCATACAAACATAAACAAAATATAGTATCATGATGGAAAGCCTACATGCAGTCAGTCACTATCACTTTCTGTTATGCACACATCTGATTTACAGTGAACACAGGTGTACATACGTATCCGCGTTTTAAGTTAGCCCATCTACTGCAGAAAATGCATTGTATCCATTTTTGACCAGGCTTAGAAGCTGAAAATGGTTCGAGGCACATTAGACACAAGCCATCTTCTGACTCTGACTGAATTCTTCTTCTTCAGATGTTTCCTGTTTGGTATTTTCTTCTTTTTACCTTGAGTTTCTCTTTCGGTCGGTCCATTATTTACTTTCTTACTATTATTTGGTTTCTCCCTTTTTCCTTTCTTCAAAGAATGGCACAATCTTTTTTCAACTCTTTCTGATCTCAATAATTTATTGTTAACTCTTGTTCGAACTTCATTCTCTAATCTGTTCTTCACTGGTGTGTCTGTAAGAATTGACGATATCATTCGTTGTTTCCCTTTTCCATTTGCTTTTCGTTCTCCAGCCTTATAGTACAAACGTAACTCTTCTGGGCTTACTGACACACGATGCAATTCGGCCTCCTTGATGGCGCAGTAGTAGCGTTGTTGCCTTGTAATCAAGGGGTCCCGGGTTCGATACCCGGTGGAGGCACAAGTGGTTCGGATCCCACTTTAAACTGTAGGTCCAGTCCCGATTAGACTTACTGTGCATCAAGTGGACTTAAAACAACAAATCAACAACACGATGCAATTATTGATTGTCACTGCTGGTAGAAGGGGTGTCTTTCAATCCCAAGACGTTGGTTTCAGAGATTCTACTTCCATCAGGTAAACGATCTTGCTCATGTTCTTCGGTCATTGGTCGATCAGTTACGGAATTGTGTTACAATTGTGCCCCTCTCTGCTGACGTTGCCTTGGCTGCTTGACGTGCACCCTTTTCTGCAACGATTTTCCCAGGGCGCTGAACAGTGTGAATACCTGTTTCATCGGTGTTCCAAATATCTTTGCTCTCGAATTTGTACTTCTGCAGAACAGCTTTTAAGTTATTGAAAAATATGCTACGTTGTGTCGGTTAAAGCTAGTACCACAGCTTAGAGTCGTGCCTTCAGGCTCTCTAAGAGACAGTCTAGGATGCCTTTTCATGTATGCAGTAAACCATTCTTTCGAGGCAATTTTATTATTTATCCAAGCATCAGGAATTTTCACCTTGTTAGCTACTGCTAATTCACATGCGAACTCTCTGATGTTTTTAGGCGTCAAACCATAGTAGATCCTTGAACAGTGGACAATGTATTTCTTTAGTTGAAGTTCTAAATCTTCAATGAAGACCTGACGATGTTTGGAGTAACCCATTCGTATTTTGGTATCCTCACTTTGGTTTACCTCATAAGAGTCATTTTGTCGGTCCCATATGTCTTTGCGACTTCTTTCAGTGACAAGGTACCATTCTTGACATCGGCGTAAGCTTTCTTAAATGTTTCAACTGGTATTTCTCCTCGAATGCCGGACCATTTTCTGTAAACAAACAAACAAACAAAAAATTAGAAGCAGCTGGGATAAGTTGATACACCGTATCCACCCGCCCCAATTCAGTCGTATCAACTTTCCCCAACAGGCGCCATTTCGATTAACGAACTATAACGTAATAGAGACAACAGAAAAACAACAACAATAACCGAGTTTTCTTACCTTTTAGTGGCACAACACACATCCACCAAGACAAAATAATTCACAGTCCACGTAAGCCAACCAGGAGACTTCAAACAACATCCAAAGAAGTTACTTTACACCCTGAAAAATACACTTGGTCGGATAACTTCGCCCCAGTGATGTGCCGTAGACTATAAGTTTACATCTACACGCGTTATCTACACGTAATCTACGTGTAGATTACATTGGGTTGTAGTTTACATAGACTAAGTAGACAATCTAAAGTGCATTAAAATTAATTTTCGAGGGTTTCATGAAAGGAAAGTGACATTTTCAACTATACTGGTTCCTAACGAAATGAAAAGAATCCTATTTACAACAAAATTTCTTTTCTCTTCTATTATCAACTATGGAAGAAGATAAATAGTATGCAAAAAACAACAACAGATGGCAGTCGTGAGGCAAGAGTGGTCTTTTTCCCATAAAAACTAGAATATTTCCTATATTAGGTTTTTTCCTAGGTGAGAAATTGTTCGAATTTGGAAGGAAGAGTATGAAATGTTCTCCTCAAACATCAGCAACTTATATGCAGTATAATTTTATTTTAATTCCAAGGCGTCCTTAGCTAAGTTATATCCTTTCGCCATGTTGTTTACATAGATTACGTAATCTACGTGTATAAAGTAGTCTACGTGTAGAATGTAGACTATCTTTGTTTACGCGTAGACGCACATCACTGCTTCGCCCACAAAATTGTTCGTTAGCCATGCACACGCTCAGACAATAGGGACTGGTGAACGGCGTCTTCTGTTTAACGGACATTTCCCAGCGCATGCGCGTTCCCTCGTAAATGGCAATGTATCAACTTGCCTCCGTCTCAACTTGCCCCGATCTACCCTATATATGTAAATAGGAGGAAGAGATGATTTTCACGTAGGATGTTATCGGATTTTGTCTGATACATTTCTTCAGTACACATGTCCAAAATCGCAGTCTTCAATGGCGATAGGGACAAACGGTGAAGAAGAAGAATAGTTGAGATGTGTGTGCCCGGACGGCACGGAGAACAGAGGTGTGTTGCAATCGTAGACAAAGGATGAACGAAGTGCGAGCTGTTGTTCGCTACGAATGGGTGGGACTTCTGGTACGTCATGTGATGAACAAATAAATAAAGTGAAAATGAAACTTTTGATTTTTCTCAACATTTAACCAAAGTCTCTTCAGTTCAACGAACAGGGTTTTTTGAAACTTGTGAAGCTGTATGACAAGTGCCTGATTGTTGCTGGGGACTATGGGGAAAATAGTGTAATGATGCCTCTTTCTGCTCATCAGGAGCGTATATTCTAGGCTAGCTAGGCTATTTGCGAAGCCTGAAGTCTAGAAAATAAAATTCAGGAGAAAAATCGATCAGAAATTGTAAATATTATTATTCATATCAGTGAGATGACGATGCTGATTCTGTAGTTGGAAACCTGATTCTTATGAGTTGGCAACCTGATTTCATATGGGTTGGCAACCTGATTTCATATGGGTTGGCAACCTGATTTCATATGGGTTGGCAACCTGATTTCTTATGAGTTGGCAACCTGATTTCTTAGGAGTTGGTAAATGTATTTCTATTTATAGCCTAGGACCACGTCACATAGTGAGATAGCCCAGATCTTGGACTCAATATACGTCACTGCTGCTCATGTCATGTTCTTTCGCCAGAATAAAACTCTCTGCATATGGCAGACTAGGGATCCCCCCCCGCCCCCACTATCCCTCGTAGTTATAGTATACATACCTCTAATAGCTTGATCAAAAGAGCAACCATGTATTTCCAGTGTTTGACTGCTATTTCCCATTTTCATAGTCCGCTTGCTAAACTGAACAACGTTTCACTTTCCTGTACAATCTGACCCAACGTCAACATGATTGGACAAGCCAACCCCAGACGTCACGTATTCAAGCTTCCTCGCTTGTAGGATGACCTTATTTCGCCACTGTATGTTGCTGTAGTCGTCATCATTGCAGTCACCGTCGTCGTCGAAATCATCGCCGTCAACGTCGTCCTTCCTTGTGAAAGAAAGGAATGAATCCACCGGAAAGAACGAACATCGTAACAATCAAGATAGTCTGGATCTTCAAATGTGAAGCTAGCGATTCCAGCCAAGAACGATAAGCAAAATATTCCATCACTGCGACAGATGTGGGAAGGACATCTATGCGAATAATTTAACCCAACATGCCATTTTAAAATATTAGACATTCTGAGTCACAGTCAGTGATGTGCCGTAGACTATAAGTTTACGTCTACATGCGTTGTCTACACGTAATCTACGCGTAGATTATATTGGGTTGTAGTTTATATAGTCTACGTAGACAATCTAAAGTGCATTAAAATTAATTTTCAAGGGTTTCATGAAAGGATAGTGACATTTTCAACTATATTGGTTCCTAACGAAATGAAAAGAATCCTATTTACAACAAAATGTCTCTTCTCTTCTATTATCAACTATGGAAGAAGATAAATAGTATGCATAAAACAACAACAGATGGCAGTCGTGAGGCAAGAGTGGTCTTTTCCCCATAAATCACTAGAATATTTCCTATATTAGGTTTTTTTCCTAGGTGAGAAATTGTTCGAATTTGGAAGAAAGAGTATAAAAAGTTCTCCTCGCACATCAGCAACTGATACGCAGTATAATTTTCTTTTTATTTCACGACGCCCTTTGCTAAGTTATCACCTTTCGCTATGTTGTTTACATAGATTACGTAATCTACATGTATAAAATAGTCTACGTGTAGAATGTAGACTATCGTTGTTTACGCGTAGACGCTCATCACCGATCACAGTCCTAATAAAAGGACTGACACTCACTAATAGAAAAAAACCAATATGATTATAATTATAATTGTTAATTTTGACTAAAGTATTTTGTTTTTCCAAACAAGTGGACCAGATTTGGTTAGATTTACCAAAATAATGTTTGGTATCGGTAAACAAAAAAGTGTTTACAACGAAAAAATAGAACTTGACTGGTGAACAAATATTTGGTTGATGCCTATTTAAACAAACGAATTGATCACCAGTACCAATTTTTTGGTTAATTGAAATAAACATTTTTCTCCGTGAATGATACGGCTCTAATATTGTTCTAAAAGACGCGTCCGTTACAGGGTTAAATAGCCTCTCTGTCAGTCAGTAGTCAGTACTAGTCAAGATGAACTTGATTCTACCCTAGATCTTGTTTCCTGCTGAGCAAGTTCTGAAGAAATGCCACGCACATATTTACGCAACGCTCGCAAGGAGATGCTATTTACATCTTCCATTTTCGGGGTAAATAATCATCCGCTGACCAGTTGGAAACAATTTACCAAGAAATGAGACAGGAAGGGGAGAACGCGTAACGTTTCTGGGGACCGAGTCGTATTACTCCGAGCGTCCCGTTTAACCCCACTCTCCCTGCACGGAACGTTCCTCATTCCCCGGCACTTGGGTTGCAATAACGAAATAACGCCCGGCAAAATTACAACGGGACATGATGCTGAGAATGATGCTTCGCCTCCAGAAATAATTGCCTCTTCCTTGCAGCGCCGGGAACAATCACAGCGCCAAAGTTTCATATCCTAGCTTTAATTAGTATTGGACGTCACTCCGGAGGAATGGAATTCCGGTTCCCAGGGAACATACAATTACTAGCATTCATGGGGCGTTTGAGTTGGGAGGGAGGAGCTGCGGGGCTGGGAGCGGGATAGCTGCAGACGGGCCAAGCCGAAAAATAGGGAGGATAGGGTTGCAGAAGGCTGCTCGAAGAAACAACCGGGAATGTAGGGATCCAGATTTTTCTGTTTTTCACCGTGTTTGGAAAGTTAGTTAATTTATAGAAGAATTTTAATGTACATTATATTACACTGTTACCATCTTAATATTAACTTGTGTTTTTCTGAATTTATGCCCGTCTTCTGGGGTATGAGGGGTGACCCTATCTAAAGACACCTAAATGCCACTTAGTACTCACTGGACTATATTTTGCTGACTAACGAGGCTTTGGCGTCTGGACAAACAGCCAGCATAATCCTCTCTGCTACTTGTTTGTTTTGTGATTGTCCCTTCATCTATTTCTTGTAATCACCATTCATCCTCATCTTTGCAATTAACCAAAAGTGGCAAAGAATGTGAAGTGAAATAAATCAAATTATTCATTCATTCATTCATTCATTCATTCAATGTCTCTTTTCTTCTACTTTTGACTCATTGTGACGATGAATATGAGTGATGATTAGAGTAAATGAATGAAGGGGCACTCTCAACGGGATTCCAGAACCCAAACCACAACTAGAACTTCTAAATCTCGGTATTCGCGATTAAATTTATCCGATATGCCATCTGGTAAGATCTTCAGGAACCACTCCACGTAGGACACCTCGCTGCGCTTCACCGTGTTGAAGCCATTCAAAGCATGGGGAACATGCGAAAAAGTAGCGTATACTGTTCAGTTTTTTGCTCTAAATCGTTTTGTGGTTCAGGACAAGTGAAAAGCTTACATGTGTTTTCCACCCCGTGGAATCAACAAATTGAAATGTTTAAATAAATCAGGGAAAACAGAACTGATTGACAAGATTGGCATAACTGAAATGCGGAAAGGAAATTACGAAGAATGTACGAGTCTGTTCACTCTATTTTCCGAAATAATCTTTCGGAAAGATGATTTTATTGCCATGAAAGTAAGTTTTAAATTATTCTTTATGAATATAACATTTTTTTCTAAAACAATGTATTATGTATGTAATTTGGAACAGGTTCAAGTCGATTAAGTGCAAAGATGAAAATAGTTTGAGAATTAATTAATGTCCGTAATCATAAAGGTAAGTCAGAAAAACATAATTGACATGCTAATGTTGCTGTTTCATTCAATATGTCAATTTTCAGTGAAGACTGAAAATAGCCTCAATGAAATTGTTGTTATTGTTATTATTATTATTATAATTATCCGGTGTTGTTATTAAACCAGCCTGCCTCTTTGGGGAAAAAAAACTGCAACAGCATGTTTTCATTTATTTCCTCCCAAACTTTGCAATACAGGTAAATTGCTTTATTTTCAAATCATTTCTGAAAGCCCAAGTTAGGCAATTACAACCGAGGTGCAGTGCAGATGAAACAGCACCGCTTTGAAAAACCAGTGCGTATACATTACTTTCACCTTCGTTATAGTTCCTGGAATTCACATCTCATTTGCAATATTTAAATATAACGCGTAATTTAAACGTTTCTTCCATACCAGCAATGACAACACGCTGCTATTACATACTACTACTGAATGTAAACAAAGATCTATCCTACGTAGAGCGGCCATATTGGAAGCGACACTAGCGCTCAGGTGGTAATCTTAATCGCGAATAGCGAGACCGTGAGTTCGCCATTCCGTATCGTACCCAAGGCGTTGGGTAAAATTGACAAGTCTGCTATTATTCTTAACCTAACAGGAAGCAGACAAAGGAATGCTTAATAAGAAATTATGCAAACGTTAGACGGCAGTCGATAAATGTTGATGGTGAAAGACGGGAGTCGAGGAGTGTGGATGGTGAGGACAACGTGGGAGCTGAGGGACAGTTTTTGAACAAGTGAGGGGTGAGCGGAGTGACAGGGAGATCAGATATGTGACAATTGCGATTATTGAAATGACAATCTGTGGGAATAATCGTCATCCAAACGGGAGGCAAGTAAGATCCTTTTCCTAACAATGTCCATATCGATTCAGTCGTGGAGAGTATAAAACCCATTTCTAGCCAAGCGAGTAATAACTTTCAGGAGATGACTGATGAATAGCTACGTCACCCAAGAGACAACTTAGGGTCTCTGGTTCGATCCCGACGCAGTATTAAAACTACGTTACGTGGTCGAGTCGCCCGTCAGTCCCGATTCAACAAATGCAAATACGCTGCGGCACTTTTTCTTAAAATGGACAATATAGCCTGGAAACCTAAGTTATTTCAATCTTGCGTAAGAATGGTACCGAGTCGAGTCGAAACGAGACATGTGTCAGCAAATGCCACAAGGCCCTGTCCTGTAACGTGCAGAACTGGGCCGGTTCTGTGCTAATTTGGGCAGAAGACGTTCTTAGAAAATTAAGTCTGAGTAGTAAATAAATCAAATGGCTTTAGCAGTGATTTTACGGCATTGAAAATGGGCGACTAGAGGATTAATAATAAGCACCGATTTCTTCCGATATTTTTTTGGGGGGGGCAATAGCAATCAGTTTGGGCGTAAGATGCGGTGTTTTGGGAGCAGCACCATGCTCGGGATGCCAGACTGGGTTCTGTGAGTTAATGATGAAAATAATTTGTAAAGAACAGCTGCTATAGATATCAGAACCGCTCTGGAAAGCTAGAACGGAATCCACTGTGACTCCGGGAAATGTTATATTGATAAGTATTCTTTGAATACTTATCAATCCTTTATTGGAATTTAATATCTTACACATTCTCTCTCTCTCTCTCTCTCTCTCTCACACACACAGACAGACATATATACACGTATTTTTCGTAGTCTACTGAAACTTACAGCCAAGTTCCAGTCAGGTGACAACACAGGCATCTTCACTAATTCTGATTAAATAAAACAGTGACACATTTCAAAACAGAATATTTCCAAATTCTACTCTTATGATGACCATTACCTAACACCATTCGTTTCGTAGCAATATACTTTTCACTCTATTTGAATCGTTTCCTAGCATTGAACTGTGAACATATCTTTCTAATGAATCGTTTCCTTGCAACAAACTCCCAATTCGTTTATTTGAATTGATTCCTGGCAATCAGCTTTGACCATTACTTAACACATTTAATTTCCTAGCAACAGACTTCCCACTTATTTATTCGAAACGTTTCCTAGGAATGAACCGTGAAGATAGTTGTTTAAGACCTCTTCTTTCCCAGTAACCGACTCCCAATATGTTTAATTGAATTGTTGCCTAGCAATGAACTTTGATGACCATTACTAACATCTTTCATTTTCTAGCAACAGACCATTTTATTTAAATCGTTTCCCAGCAATGAGTTTTGATGAACATTACATAACATCTTTCGTTTCCTAGTAACAGACTTTCTATTCGTTTATTCGAATCGTTTTTCTAGCAGCAAGTTTCAGCGGCGATTTAATCTCTCTTTTCTCACTAACTGCCTTTCCATTCTATTGCATCGGCCTGCATGGTTTTGGATGACTCGCAGATGACTTGTATCTCTGGAAAATTTCAGTATGCTGATTCCAAAACTGAAATCCATATTCACCCATCACATGTAGATTTTTTTTAAAATAGCAATATATTAACTGCCATAATTTCACAATAAAATGTGTAGTTCCATCATTTTCTCAGTAGATGGCTCTGTTTAGATGGTAGTAAAATATTGGTTTTCTACAATACAAATCCTCCTATTTTGAACTATAAATGCACATAGAATAGTAAGGATTTATTAATCCACCTTCTATCATCACAAGACACATTGGCATGAAAATTGTAAACTTTGATTACGTAAGTTCATAAAAATCCCTCATAAAAATTTTCTTGACAAAATGTCCAAAATGCAATGGAGAAAAATCCTGATCTAGGGAAAAATCCTGACGTGGAGAGACAATTATGTCATGTCCGTTATCAGCCTTCAACATACTTCCAGAATCACCTATTGGTTTGTAAACAACTGAAAGTTCCCTTGTTTCAAAATGTATTTTATTGCGTTCTGTAATAGGTGTAGTAATGCTAGGGCGAATATGAGAATTTTGATTGTGAAATTGTGAAAAATCCTGACGCCATGGGAAAAAATGGATGTCATTTCCGTGATCAGCATTCAAAATGCTCCCAGATTCACCTATTCGTCTGAAATAATCCGAATTTTTCCCCCAAAAAATCTAGGGCTAATCGTTTGCTAATAATAAGCTAGAAGGGAGTCTAACACTTTATTTGTAACAATTACATCTCGGAGAACCAGGTCCACCTATGTGTAGCTTGGGAAGCAAGAGGGACTCGTCACCAAATTTCCAGTTTATTTAAATTTGCAAGTTAAGAATATTTTTGTTAACCTCTTTGGATCTGAGATTCATGTTTTGATGATAAAAATAAATAAATAAAGTAATTTTTCCGATAGTTTGAATTCTGTTTTTTTAAGTGCACTTTGTGCACAGATAGGCTTAATCAGGACCGGACCTACAGTTTAAAGTCGGATCCGAACCACTCTGTGCCTCAACCAGGTATCGAAACCGGAACCCCTTGTTCACAAGGCGACGACGTTCCCACGGCGCCATCGGGGAGGCACGATAATTTTATCGATAGTGTTTGGAGGTATATAGATTTTATTTATTTAACTGTAAATAAAGGGATGAGCTATGAGGAACAATTATGAACACATTTCCAGTTGATTTAACACAATTACTGAGGGAACGGATTTTAAGGTGTAGCACCTTTGCAAAAATATAGCTGTTTTCATGCAGATCGTTTAGGACATTAAATTAAGTAAAATGAACACACTTTGTTCAGATTATGGCATTTATCCCTTTTTACCCGTTCTTTGATGTTTCAGCACCATTTTCCTTCATGTTTTGTTGAAAAATTGGTCAGAAAAATAAATAATTTTCACTCTTCTTGATCAGCTACGTCTCATTTTGTAGAGCAGAACGCTATAAATAGTATAAATTACAACATGTTTGCCATAAATTATGATATTTGCTACTGTGTTGAATAAAGAATGTTAATGTACCTGGTTTAGATCTGAATGAAGCACTTTTTCTTGCACCATTTTGAAAAAAATAATTCAGAACTTCTTTTTTTCCCGTTCCCGACTATAATATTGCACCTTAAAATCCTTTCCAATTAAATACCACCTGGCATTTGAAAATTTCTCCACTTTTGTAAATCGGTTTCATGATTGGAAAATTAATGGTGGGCTGCTGCAAATGATAAATAAGAACTATGGGAGTCTATTATTATCAAGAAAGGGTTCATTACCATACAGTGGAACCAGAGCTCTATGTTCCGTGTGATGGGCACGAGAGGGACAGCTTTGCGATTTAAAACTAAAGCCTGAATTACACGGAACTGGATTTCCAGTAGGATTCATTGATTTTATTTTACTTGGCGTTTTGTGCCTCTTGGCTAATTTGCGAGGATGGGGATGAGTGATGAAATTGATGAATGGACATTCACAAACAACCATGCACGAGCGGGATTCGAACCCGGAACCCCTTGCGTCGCAGCGCGATGTGCTAACCACTCAGCCACAGGGTCCTGACACGATACTTGTGTTACCGTACTTGTCGATATACTTTTTCCCCCCATAAGACATTGCGCAGAGCAGACAATCTGTAAAGATGGACGAGCAATTTGAAGAATGTTGTAGGAGAATTACTGCTTTGTGCTTCTATTGAAAATTTTTTAAAAAAAAAAACCTCTTGACTAGAGATTGGCTCGAGAAAATATGGTAATTAATGCGTACCGAACAAGCTTTTGAATTAACTCGGGTATGCATATTCATAGGATGAGATTTGCAGGATTCATTCACATTTTTTTTTTAAAAAAAAATAAACATTTAATTTAATACACATGTAATAATAAGGATTTTCATTTTCGGCTAATCACATTTGTCACGTACACATCTCATCAATGGGGCCTCCCATTTGGCGCAGTAGCAGCGACGTCGCCTTGTAATCAAGGGGTCCCGGGTCCGATACCAGTCCCAATAAGTCTTACTGTGCATAAAGTGGACTTAAAACACCAAGTCAAACCAAACCAAACATCTCATCGCTTTGCATAAATACCTAAATTGTAATGAACTGAACACGAATGCACTGCACGTGATCTCCTTCCATTTTTTTTATCGAGAATCTAAGAAAAACAGACAACACTCGGAAACCACAGACAAAAAACTCCCCTTTGCAAACTCACAGATTATGTTCACATGGCCAAACTTTGCTCTGATTGGCTGTTCCATAGAATCCAGTTGAGGAAAGCCAATAGCAATTAGAACATGTCCTATTCCTCGAAACCAGTCAAGAAGCCAGACAGCCATTACATCCGGGCAGGTATCCAGTTCAGCAGTCAACTAACTCGGTATCCAGTTCCGTGTGATTCGGGCTTAATATAAAGCAAGTGGACTAAGAATGTATTATTATTAGTGTTTTGATTTCATTTCATAGGCATCTCGGCGGAAACAGTGGTGACGTTAAAGGGGGAGGAAGAGTCACATTCCTCCCCCCCCCGTGTCTCGGCCCCTTTAACACTTTTCTGGTTCTGCTTGTTTCCCAAATGGCTCTCTATGGAATGCCTATGGGTGGTGGTGATATAACTGCAGGTCTCTAAGCCTCAGATATCTTTAAAAGATTGATTGATTTGGTGTTTTAAGTCCACTTTATGCACAGTAAGGTTAATCGGGACTGGACCCACAGTTAAAAGTGGGATCCGAACCACTATGTAACTCCACCGGGTATCGAACCCGGGACCCCTTGATTACAAGACGACGACGCTACCAGTTCGATATCGGGGACTCGTATCTTTAAAAGAAAAAAGTATATTCATGAACAATAGTAAAGAGAAAGAAGCAACCTTGTTGATCCAATCAACGGAGAGTCTTGACTTGCACGAGAGTGACCCGGGCTGGATTGATTGATTGGTTTATTTTACTTCGCTTTTCTGGCACTATTGGCTATTTGCGAAAATGAGGATGAGTGATGAAGGGATACTCTCAAAAGAACACCCGTGCCCAGGCCTAGATTCGAACACGGGACCCCTGGTGTCGTAGCGCGCTGTTTCAGCCAGGGGGAGGGCTCCGGGGACTGAAGCCCATCCCCAAATCCTACAAATATCTAATTCTAAACAGTGTATAATTAATTTTACTTCCTTAACAGGAAGTAGCAGTACAGTAATTTGTAATATGCTCAGGTTCGATTCCCTCAATAGGTGATCTCAGGAATTTGTCCGAGGGGCATAGGCTGCAGGAGCTCGGTTCTGATCACACCATCTCCGCTTTGGTCTACAACGAGAATGTGTGTGGGGGGACCCTACTCATGTATGTTCAGCACGGTACAAAGTATACCCCCTCGTAAAGTCACCCTTGCCAGAGCGTACATGTCTCGATTAGTTCATGTGCACAAAGTGAACAACAACAAACAAGACCAAGGGATGATGTAAACAAACTACGTTAGTCATGGTTAACTTAAGGCCATTGCCAGAGTTTGTTAAATCGTCCTTACTCTCGCTTACACGCCGATTCAAGGAGTGGGGATAGCCGTGTGACACCGACCGACTCGGGTGCTGTGTCTGAAGTAACTCGTAGACCCCCCGTGGAAGTTTTTGAGCATCGAAAAGAGGAGGGAAGTTAGGGCCGTTTGATTGATTTATCTGGTGCATGCTCCTCCTCCCGTTGTCAGGGTGCATGATATACAAAGTCCGAGCACCTCATACTACTGCACCAAGGCAAGCTAGAGAAGCTGCCTCTAGCTAGCCGAGAATGGAAAATAAGCAACAATACAACATGTAACGTCCTACAAACCTTCCCTCTCACTGACAACGCACACATACATGCACTTACAGATCAATTTCCCTTCGAGGAACACGCTCGAGACGACTTCCCGCACGGCGCAGGCTAACGTGTGGTTTGTTTTGATTTCGAGTAGCCCAACCCTGGCAGCCATGTTGCTGTCATTTGTCTTAGTTTACGATGACGTAAATATTCGTGAGGCGCCATCGCGTGTTTTCGCTTGAAATTTCCCCGAGCAGTAACGAGACTAGTATTAATAACTAATAAAAGATTTTCCAAGCTTTTAGTAATTTTAGAATTGTTCCCGTTTTTTATCTTTTATTAGAAATTGCTTATTTTCTGTTTTCTTGTGGATATGACCTTGAGCCGAGCTGCTCATGTGGGCGGGACCAACCCGCCAGACTGACACAAAGAACCTCGCAGCTTGGCGAGCGAGCGAGGGCTTTCTTTGAGAATCAGTTTTGCGAATATTCCTGCACGAGAAAGTAAAGTTTTTGTAAGAAATTACAAGGGGATATATTCTGAATCTTTTCATGCAAGCGGCGTGGCCCTGGGGTAATCAATACGGCGTGCAGCGAGCGTAAAACAGTGCGCGGCGTCTTCCCGACCGGAACTTGGTCTCGAAGCCCCTCATGATTGGCAGCGTTCGTAGAGAAAATAGACGCGCAAACTCGCAACCTCATTGGCTGCTTTTCAAAGCCTCACTTCCCTAAATGGCACTTGGACTGAAGGTTTTATGGCGTTCAGACTTTGAGTGGCATAACGCTAGAACCCTCCCCATATCATTCCCCCTGTCTGTCAAAACTATTGTACCCGAACTCCATATTTTACTAGTGTTCTAAACAGAGTGAGTTGGGGGACACATGCCGTCGGCAAGCTGCTGTGTGGCTCGTGGTGAAGTGGTGATTATTAGCAGTGCATAAGTGGAGCGATACGTTTTGCTCGGGCGGGTTTTTGCCGAGGCAAAAGTGCTTGTCTTGTTGTGTTGAATTATGGACGAACAAAGTCGTATGATGCATCCCGTTAGTTCTCAGGTCGGAATGATGCCCCAACCTTACGGCTTGCAACCTGTGGATCCTAGCCAAGGGCCCACGACACCAGATGAAACAAGAAAACAAGATATTGGAGAAATTTTACAACAAATCATGAACATCACGGACCAATCGTTGGACGAGGCTCAAGCGAGGCAAGTATTCATTTTTGTGCATCCACAGTTTTTTCTCGTAAGCAATGCGTTCAGTGTAAAATATACACGGTGTACGAAAGCGATAAAGGTCTAAATAGTATTTTAAAAATTACACATGCACGTCATCGCCTTTTACAAGCAAACTTCAACTGTTTTGTGATGGCATGGGTGTTGTTGTTAGCCTGTAATATTATTTATAATAATACTGTTCCCAGTTCATAGAACATTGAAGTGATTATTCCTGTATTATTTGCAGGAAACACACGCTCAATTGCCATCGGATGAAGCCAGCTCTGTTCAGCGTATTGTGCGAAATCAAGGAAAAAACAGGTTAGTAAGCTTTCAATGTGATTCTGTTTTGTCGAGAACATGGGCGCCGCCATGTTGGATGTGAAGGTTAGTGCTTGGGGAAAAGACGGTTCATGCGTACAGGTAGCCCTTCACGATCGTGCCGTCACGTTCGTTGAAGGATGCACCCTAATCACTCAGAATCTGCTGCCAGTCTGCATGACAGGCGAGTACAAAACCCTGGGAGGGGAGGGGGCAAGCTGGAAGTGACGGATGACATCTTGACGACCGCACGCTGCAACGGAACATTTTCGGCTTGTGGTCGAAGCTGGAAACAGCTGACTGTTGATCGAGCGTTTTCTTCTCTCCTTTTGCCCGGCGAATCTCTATCTTCGAATATAAATCGATTAGCATGAAGTAGTGACGTTGCGAGTTAACTTCCCGTTGACATTGTGAAGATGGATCGTGTATTTAGATAAGACATGCATCTGAAGTGTTGATAATGCCGACATTTATTCGTGTTGTCTATATATAGAAACAATTCTGCTGTGCCACATTTAAAAAGTAAAGTAATCGAATTGTGCAAAATAGTAATTCATGATTAAATATTGTCACACGCCGTTCGTAAAAAATAATAAATCATGTCATAATAAATATTCAGTTGTGTCCAGCTGTTGTTGAGAAAAATAACTCTTCCATTTCATAATATTTTGGACAGTAAATCAGCTCTCCTGCAATATTATTTCTTGGTGCATGCATATATTGCTGTGCATCAAACCTATAAGCCATAAGCCGTGAAGTGTTCTCAAATTTTGTTGCTTGGATTTCTCAATGCACAAGTAAATTTATTGTAAAGTTATAAAACGTTAATCGACATTTTATTTACTTGCGTGTATAAAACAAATCTGTTGATTAGATGTGTTTTTGTTCACGTGCCCACATATGCACACATCCGTTTTACAAATATTTTACACTAATTGAGGAAGAATTAGTAAATACGATATTTATCAGCCTGTGTGTTTAAAGTGAAACACATATTTTTTGTGTAATATGGAGGCAATACACAACCATTATCGTGCTTAATTTGTCCGTTGTCTTTGGTGAATAAATCTGTTTATGCACGGGACACTATTGTATTGAAAAGCTGGCAATTGCCGGTTTTATTTGTTTAACACTGAATCATCAACTCTGTGATGTTTTCTTGCAACCTGATAAATGATTCTGAGCGTGTTGATCATGTATTACATTTTGTGTGATCATGCTGAATCAATTTTGAAAGTGAATTCGTACTTTAATTCCTGACAATAGGGAGGGCATGCTTATTCAGTGCAATTTAAACAATTTGCTTTCTGTGTCAGATTAGTCCATAGCTAGAACTGTGTACTTTCAAATAAAATCTGTACGTTATGTGTCCCCAAAACTTGTGAGAAAGAGATCCAATCTCACAGGAAGATAACGTTTTGGACGGTTTAGTAATGGTACATTTTTATTCTCGGTGTCGGACCTAAGATATTTTGTACAATTCCCATTAATTCGCAACAGCTGATAAAGATTATTTTCTTGTAAGTGAAGCTATAACGTTTTCGCGGTTGAGCTGCCAAACGTCATGCCCTATAGGAGGGGATAAATAATAGCAGCTTTCAGAAGTGAAGTGTGATGCGCAATTTATCATAGTTGCCAGCCATTGAAGATAAAATGAGCAACGGGAAAAGGAGCACTTTTCACCGAGATTACAGTCAAGACGCAGGATTATTTATAGGCAGTTTTCTTCCTGTCTTTAAAGTTCTCTTGGCCACATATCTTAGAGCGCGCGAAAAGTTAAAGAGAGTGCCAAGTGGCTTAAAAATAGCCACATCGTCTATTTGTGTGGTTGGATATTTTCCACATTAAGTTCCTTCGCAAAACACCACAACGCACTGCCGCAATATAAAAGCTGTAATGGCGTTCATCACAGAGGGGCCATTGTGCCATGAAAATTTCCAAATATTCGAACGTTGATGATGCGAATTTCTAGCTGATTTTTGCGTTCTTGCATCAGCATATTTTTTAATCACTGCCCTGTAAGTAAGTGTGGAAACCTACCTTGGGAATTAATCTACACATTGATTACGTAAGAGTAATGCGTTAATTAGAGATAGGATAGCATACCGCGTGGTTTTCAAGGTTTCTGCTCTTATTAAATGAATACGTGTTTCCTTCACGTGCTTTTCTGTATTGTACTTGTATATTCGAGACAATGGTTATGAATTCTTACTCTTAGATGGAGAAGAATAGATGTGTAAAGTGTCCATTTATTGGTTATGCAAAAGTTCTTCATTTCTCATTTATATCGCTTTCTCGGTATTTTTGTCTGTTCCACGTTGGTTTTTTGTCTTGCGTAGGTGCTCTGTAACAACAGCATTAGTTTAGAACAGTACTTAGAGTTGCGAGGAAAAAAGCGGTAAAGTCGGGATTTCTTTGTTATCTATATTTACTAGCCTCTATCTCAATTCTAATGAAGCTTGGTGCTGTGCTTTATTTGCCCTTTCACATTCCAGCTTTGCAGGTCTTCCATCCGATTCGCTGTTACAAATGGCTGTTATTCCTTACCTGTTCATTATTCTAGTGAACAAAAAGACCAGATGTAGACCAGGGTTCAATCCTTCATGGATATTTGTGTAGCTTCATTTTCTTATTTATAATTAATAGATTCCTGTTATTTACAGTCAACTATGAAGTGTGAGGCGAAATGAGAGAATTAAGAAAACAATATTTTATAAAGAACAATTTTTACAGCTTTCATTCATGCATTGAATGTTTGACAATTAACCCATATCTAAAATGCTTAGAAATTAGTGTATCATTATCACTGTAGTACCAGGAAAATATTAACATGTCAGATATACACTGTACATTTTTTTAGTTGAATGACTATCAGAAGAATTTGATTGTTATGGACTGCAATGATTTACATACTCGGATTTTTTATTTGATATATAAAATAATAAATTAGTGACATAATTTTGATAGCCGTGGTGGTAATGTAATGACTTGCCCAAATTAGTGGAACATTTTGTCGGCATAGAAAAAATTAACAAAAGAATCACACTTTCATTTTATAAGTTGCTTGCCAAGGGCTTGTAGGGTAATTTGACCTTTAGGATATCACAACCATTTTGAAGGGAAAGGGAAATTAAATTACTAGAGGAAAACATTATCTGGGACCTCACTAGAGAAACTCAAGGTACGGAAACTTGACGCGCAAGCTAACGACCACAGAACAACGGCACAACGCGATTCTGAATCAGGTAAAACCGCAGCTCTCCTGGTAAGAGCCTAGGGGTATGCCTCCCTCAGTTACCAACAGTGTATATAAATATATACATAAGAAACCAGAAGTTAGAAAATTTTTGTTGCTTATTCTAATGTAATGGACAATTTTTGTGTTCAGTACAGTTCGTATATATTTTTATTGTTATTCTTCCATGATTAAGAAGAATATCGCAAATTGACCGACAATGTTATGTAATTTTTTTTCTTTTGTTCTGAAAAATTGATGGCCAATAATTTTTTGTGGTGCTGAAGTCTCTCAAACTATTCCTACTTTCTTCATGCTCTAAGTTTGTTTTTTGAGTTGTTGGAAATAGTTCCAAAAGTTTCAAGGTAGTGTTAAAATTTCGTTATTTTCGGAATACCACTCGCTTATCTCCAGACAGGTTATTTTAGGTTTGCGGATTTTAGTCTAGAAAACGTCAATTCTGTTATGTAAAAAAAAAGTTGCAGTATCTTCTTGAGCATGTCCATACAGTCGGTTCTAACTGCGCCATTTTCACTGGTGTCGAGAGTATATGATGTTGATAAAACAAACGTGGCATGTGTTATGTATGGGTCCGTAATTTAACACCCTAGTTCAAATTGTAGGATAGTTGAGGAACCTGTGGCATCATCACAGTCTGAAATTTTCCCTTGATTTTTTGCTTTCTATTTAATGCAGTAATTGTTGTATGCAAATGTTCATGAACTAGTCCATTCCACATTACAAAGACCTTGTGCAGGTTGTGTAAATTCCACTGCTTACAAATTATGCAAAAAAGAAAGTGAATAGTATTATGGTCAGATCATGCTATCAAGAAATACCAAAATAACGTTTTTATAACCTTTGGACTTGTAAGAATTTAGCTGTTCCTATTCTCGTTTTTGTTATGTTATTTTTGAGCATTTATTTCAGTGTACAGGGTTTGAGTTTTTAAACAGGAATGTTTTTTTAGTAGGTGCTGCATGAATTAGAATTACTTTCTTGTAAGGGAGGCAATTATTACTATTTTTAGCAGGAAGGGGGGAGGGATTTATACTGAAAGTTGTACAATATTACAATTTTATCCTAGCATTGGTGTTTTTGTCACTGTAACTTATAAGGTTCTGCAACACATTTTGTTTTAAAGCATTCTTACATTTCTGTTATGGATTAATGATACCACGTTAAAATATTTTTTAAGTAGTTTAAAGAAAAAAAAATTGAGGTTAAGGAAATTTGGTGGGAAATTTATACAGTAAAATCCTACAAGATTCTCATTTGCTTCTAACAGTTCTATTTAATTGCATATAACTATTAATAGTTAGATACAGCCACCGTTTATAGGATCACTGGTTTCAAATCTATTTTAATAGTTTTTAATTTTGATGCAGGTTTCAATATTTCCCCGTGCTTTTCGCATTATTGCAGTGCATGCATGTTCGTTTGATCAAGTTGAAAGAAGTGTAGAATATTTTGGGGAGGGCGGGAGCTTGTAAAGGAAAATAATTCTTTACACATGTAGCTGAGTGTTCTGTTTGTTTATTGTGGGAGGAATTATTTAGGTTTCAAGTTTGAAAACATTAACAATGACTATAATGTCTTGTGCTGAAAAGAAAAGATTTGAAATAAAAATAATTATCAGAGGACTGCGATCTTAACATTTTTTTAATTAGCATTTTGATACTTGGTTCGTTTTTTAAAACAAATAGCAAACCTCCGCTCCACAGGCCTTCACGCCGCCTGAGCACAAGAGGATGTCTTTCCCGTGCGCCAACAAGCCGAGGCACATTTCAGAAAAATGAAATTAATAAAAAGAACATGACAAGCGTGGAAATTTCGAGAAAGAAGAATTATAGTGTACATTATGCGCTTGTTCCATACTTTATGTGAACTCGAAGGACCTCGAGGATATGCTTTGTACACAGCTTACTTCAAAGCACAAGGATGATTGTCCTTACATGGAATAACCTAACATTTGTGGCAATTTTCTTTTTTAGTTTCCTCAACTTCCTGTAGTTGTGGAGGGAATAATTCGCGATGTGTTCACGACATCATTTCACAACCATAACTGCAGAGCCAATTGCTGCTGAGGTTATATTTTTTTTACATAATAATTTTATGCAACTCAGCATTCCTCCATTGCGGAGAGTCCATCTTATGTAAACAGTACTTGTAGTTATAGAGAAAGATGTAATGTTATCATGGACGACGCGAGAACAAAATCGAATCGGTCTGTCGACTTCCTCTGAATTAGTTTTTCATTTCCAGTGTTACAAAAACAGGGGCCATTTTACTTTAGTTCAGTTGTATTTCAGTGTAATAATGAAAGAAATGAGCTTATACAATTGAAAATATAATGCACAAACCAGATCAGAACTTGTTGTTTTCATATATTGAAACTGAAGTCAAAGAGTAAATATAAATAGTTTAAGAGCTTTCAGAATTCCAAAAAATATGATAGTTATGAGAGATGTCGCACCACATAAAATTTGAGACTAAACTTCCGCCCTTAAGGCCCCACAATTTTTCTTGAATGAGCTGTGTAAAATGTAATAACAAAATTGAGTAACTGCATTTCAATATATTAATAGTATGAAATGTTAAAAGAAACCGAGGAAAAACTGCTGTGAATGTTAATAAAATAATTTATTAGTGTGATAATAATTTTACTATTTCTAATAAACAAAATTATATCAACGGCCTGAACCCCCCCCCTTCTTTAAATATTTCTGGCGACGCTTCTAGATGTTGTGTTCACAATTTTAAATTTGTTTCCCATCTAAATATCGTGCAGGGAAATAAATTATTGTTTGAGATAAGTAAATGTAGATGCTGCTGGACAAACGCTTGTTTAAATAGACAACAAACTGATTGTCCACCACCATAATTTTTAAAATAAATTCTCACGAAACGACCCTTTGTTTGGAATTACCGAACAATGTACCCAAAATTATCATTTAGCAACTGTTATCAATAATGCATTTTTATTTCTTTTCGAGGAAGCTCAACCCAATGCTTTTGGTTATTTAATTGAAATTAGTATTTTTGTGTGTGCATTGATTTATTTTCGCTCTTACATTTGTATATTCATTTTGATTTTAATCTTTACTATAAACGTTTTCTATTCGATTATCTATAGTACAGTTGTATAATCGCTAGTTTCCTATAGGTTTTCGTAGTTTTTCAACACTGCTTCTCACATTCATGCTTATTTTTTCATCCCATATTTATTTATCATTAAATTTTTATGTATTTCACATTTTAATGCTATTCCACATTAACTTTTTCCCTCGCATCGCATTTTTACTGCTGATATGTTAGTACAGCATTTTATATTTTTTAGTATTGTAAACTACAAAGAGATTTCAAAACGTGATATTATATGTATTTTGTACTTTTGACAACTACATGGTTCTACTTGTAAACATGACAGAAAATTTACATTTAATTTTTGCACCTTTCTAAATGCAGGTGTATGGGATATTAAATTTTATAATTGGATGATGAGTATTTTTAATTTACGCTTCTTTGGGCAATTCATTTTGTATTACATTGTATATTTCACGTTGGATCGTCGCCCTCAAGCTATGTATTCATTACAGTCAAACATTTTCATGTGATTTGTCATCACAGTTTTAACGCCAATGTGAGGGAAACCTTTTAAATTCGGATTCCATTATTTCTATCCCCTTTTGTTTTGTGGTGGTATGATACACTGTTTTTGTGGTTGCGTGCGCATGTGGCTTGTGTGCTAGTTAGGGAAATTAATGGAACTTAAATTTTTCGCTTTGTACGTAAATAATATACTTTGCTCGTCGCATGGTTTCTAAGTGCCGTATTACACAACCATAGTATAATTGAGCGAGGAAAACTCTTAAACTAGGAGGTTCAATATTGTCATACTATCTTCATACAGTTTCTGTTTAATTTCACAGTTTCGCTACATTTTTGGGACCATTTTCTTGCGAAATTGCATATAATGTGCAATTACATACAATAAAATTAACGATACGGTACATTTGCAACATATTGTTTGGGCAGATAGTAGATTAGTTGTTTTGTGTTGCATGCCCAGACAATGACGGCCAAACAATTGTTTTTGTTTCAGTTTTTTTTATATGCGTTATTTTAGCATGTTTCAAATCGATCTAGTCGCCCTCAGGGGATGGGGGATTTTTACCGTTGCGTCTCCAATAACCAATTAGAGAACCTTTTATATCCCTTTTTATGCTGGAAACAATTGCTGAGAGAGAGAGGGGACATTAATGGTAATGAGGTTATTTTACGTATTTTCATTTTAACAAAACATTGCTTTTTTTTACGACGCTCTCGTTTTGCGTCAACAAACACGCGCCCCCCTCCCCCTGCAGGAGATCGTAGTGAAATTGGCCACAAGGTGGAAAGGGGGTGGTTTATTATTAATACTGCACCCAATTGTGGTTTTTCCTCCCTGCGGTGAGGTTGTCACCTATTTTTTTAAAAAGAAATTCAATCATTAGATTTTTTCCGTGGCTGTTTACAAGTTTTATTTTGTTTTTAATCTTTTTATGCGTCCTCATTCATTGTGCAGTAGGAAAACCATCCAGACTCTCTCAAGAGGAGACAGTTCGTAACAAGTTGCAACTATTTTGAGCCTCTTCGCAAGTTTACTGCCCCGTCAATATACTGGCTTAACTAGACATTAGCGGGGAGGGGGAATAACAAACGCCTCTATTTTTAACTGGTGTTCAAGATTGTTGGCAGTGTCTTGGCTGCTGTGTCATAGATTACCTCCGTCGCTGGGAGAGTGACTACTGCACCTTTTCATCATTCAACTTTTTGTGTGTGTGTGTCTGGGTAGTTTCGATTTTGCTGTCCAGTCTTCTACGCCACCTTCTGTAAAATACATGTTATAAAATGTTGAGGAAAATGGCTCTTCGGCATTTAAAACTTGTCAACATAGTTTAGCCGAGTAATCAAGGGATCCTGGGTTCGAACCTCGTTGGAGGCATATTGCCCAGCGGTTCGAATTAGCTTATTGGAGTATAAAGTGGAGTCATTTTTCGAAGTTAGCAGCCGCCATGATTTTCTTTTAATTGTCTAGCACCAATTATATGGATTGATTTCTGCAACTTTGGCTAATCGCGAAGATGATGAAACTGATGAAGGTACACTCGCAAAGAACACCCATGTCCGGGATTCGAATCTGGGACTCGAAGCGCGCTGTGCTAGCCGCGGAGGTCGGCACGAATTATAAAGTAGCCAAATTTCCTCCTTATATGTTCATACAATATGATAGTTAAATATACAGTCGTGAAAAGAAAATGCCGTTCTTACTGACTTGTTGATAAATTCCTACAACTCGCATCGTATCTTTGAGAAGCAACCTGGAGTCATGTATTGCCTCTTGATGATTCCATTCCAGACTTGTCTGCCAAAGGGAATATGAATTATGGATTTTAGGATGTGTTCTAATTATTCCATAACACCGACATTCTTGTGATTGTACTATGTTCGTAAAATAGCAGACACTGAAGTTTGAGAAATCAATTCAAACACACAGGGTCAATTTGACGGAATGGAAGCAACATTAAAGAAATTATAACCATGTGCTAAATTTGGGAATCGCTCTATTTTTTTCAAAATAATTTGATTTACTGGGGTTGATCTATTGTGAAGTTCGGCTGCAAAATGTGTACTTTATGCACACATAAAAGGAATGTTGTCTAACATGAATGGCTCGGAGGATAAAAATAATAGCAGACCTGAAAGAGATTGCACAATCATAATCTTAATGAGAACTTGAAATTATATTTATTATTATGATACGCGTGGGTACATTTAGTCTCTGTGCGAGATGTATGATTGGATGTTCTCTGGGAGCAACAGATCTAAGTAGATTTCTGGGGGAGTGCGTTATTGTCAACATTTTAAAGGGTAATTACTAGGGAACTGATTTATCACATATTTTAGTTATTTTTACATATACTTTCCATAATTTCAAACATTTTTCAACATGTATGCCATATTCATGCCATTACTACATATTCCCTTCATGTGTTAAATACCAAAGGTTTTCTGTTTGTCGGTATTTTGTCAGTTTTGTACTCTGTTTATTTTAAATCCTGACAATGGACAATGCATCTGTTATTCTAGAGAATGCAAGCTCAATCTTTCTCTGTGTAATCCATTTTTTATTTAAACTATACTCCAATTACTTCATGTAATTCTGAACGCAACTTCAGTCAATATAAATGTCTAGGGTAAACAGGAAATTCACATTTCAGAAATTTTGATAATCATTGTTTGGTAGCTGAAAAAGAAAGCTTATTTTAAATTTAAATTTATGAACTACAATTAATGCCATGCAAGCCTAATGCATTTTATTTAGCTAGGCGAGCCGCTTCTTCATGCAAATTGACATCAGATTACATGCATGTATTTCGAAATTACAAGGAACTGTTTATCAGGGTAAATAAACTATTTCTCTGGGAGATATTGACAGTTTCCCATATTTTCCTGGCTTTTATGTTCGCTATTATGTAATTGCTCACGCTATATGCCAAAGTTATTTTTATGACAGGCAGCACGTCTAGGATGTTCATGTAAAGATGAAAGTCCCCTCACAATGTTACTACTGGTAACGATATGCTTATAGGAACAACTAAGAAAAACGTGCAGTTTCATTAAGTTAATGTTTGTTTTACTTCTAAGTTTTCGGGTACAAAAGTATTCATGGAGCCGAAACTTTTTATATTTTATTTACCTCGCTTACTCGAGGCACATAGCGACTACCGTAAAACATCGTAGGTCGCTGAAAATATGAATATAGAAGTGCTTTCTGAAAGTAAACACTACTAGACTATTGCCCAAAACAAAATAGTGTTTGATTCGATTCTTTGTTTACATATCCCACACTTAGGTGTTCCATGTATACATTCAAAGAATGAATTCAACCTACTTAAAAAGATTGGCATTTTCGTGGACAATCAATGCAAACCGACACTTTGTGTATAGAGTCTTGAAGGATATTTCTGATTGAAATTTTTCTCGTTCATAAATGAATCCAAATCCCTTATTATCATCTTGTTAATATACTCGTACAAGACTGGTACAATTTTGACAAGCGTGTGCGGTTCCATTACTTGACGTTGAAGTCAAAATAAAAATCTAGCAAGGAACCAGAAAGCAAACTTGCACGAGGTTTATGCTAGGAAACAAATATAATAAAAGTTTCCAAATACATGACTCGACTCTTCTCATTATCCAGCGTGCCTTTGCTGGAGGTGATAATCGCTTATTTTATAGTTAATGTGTTTGTGTGTGTTTAGGGTATAATTAAAAGCTTATGTTTAAAGCCAATGAAACATATTTAATTGTATGAAGAGAAAATGTGCAGATTACCTGACCGCTTCTGGAAAAACAAAGAAATATCATCATTATAATGCAGTTGGACCTAAATAAGACGTTAATTTTGTCGCGGCCTAACGAATGCAAATGGTTTCCTTTCACCCCTCAGTTCACGTCAATTCTTACATTGCACAGTCATGTTTCCGAAACATTTCAGTTACAGCCGTTGCAGCAGCGAGTTCTTGAAATACCTGAACGTAGACATCTCATCAATCATGTCCCTAAGCTTTGCTTGCACAGTCTTTTGCTGCGACAGTACTTTGCGCCTGGTGTATAAATCGGCATGATTGGAATATGGCCGAGGTAATTAATTGATGTAATTTGGGCAAGCTCAATTGCACTAGTTTAAGCAGCCCTGAGTGCGCATGATTGTCTCGAAATTAGAGGTTGGCGTAATTGTATTGAGCAAGATTGAGTAACGAGGTTGCTCGGTTTTTGAAGTAAACCGCGGTTCCTCGTCTCGTATTCCTGTCCGTCGAGGAAGAAGTCCCTCTTGTTTAGCCCACGCTGTCCCACTTCTCTTTCTTCTGTGAAGCCAGTCGCTTCGCCTTGGCTTGGCCGCCGCGGGGCATGCTGGCTTGTTCACGATCTACAGAAACAGGTTGCTGTAGCCCGGGGTGCCAAAGCATTACTGCTGCCTCGAAATACGGCGAATCTCGTATCCAAAATAGGCTTCTTTGTTGTGGAGGCCACGAGGAGAAGAATGTGGAAGGGTCGAAGAATGGTCGAGGCGCCTTGGTTTTCCATTTCTATGGCTGGGAGGACGTCGATGCTGGCTCGTAAGACCGTGGCAGTGTGTTTCAAAACGGGGTTCTTTTGCACCTTGGACAATGGCGGGGCGGTATTACTGTTGTGACTCTGTACCTTTTGGGGGGTACTCTTGAAATCCAATCGGACATGGACAGAGAAGGCACTTGAGCATTTAGCAGTTGCAGGATTTACAGCCCTTCAAGGGTGCATTTGTGTGTCGTCAGGAGACGATTTACTTTCTAACATTGTTCTCAATGGGCTGCAGTGGCGTATTTACGATTTCACTTCAGGGGCACCTTGTTGCAATTATAATTCACCAGCTCCGTGACATTCCAAAACCCGAAGATTTATTGCCGCAGCACATGGGGGTCGGCTCCCCCTCCATGGAAATTGCCAATCTTAATTTCAAGTCCCAAAAAAATTAGAAACATAGTTATTTTTATAGTCAATAAGGGAAATAAGGTTCAGTCAGTTATCATTCGAACAGAATAACAAAATAAAAAATGCGTCAAATCGAAAATATTTAGTATAAAATACAGAAACCAGTTTTGTTTTCATATTCTGCATTCTATTTAAGTGAAATAATAGGTGGTTTCACAGCTTTCAGAATTCCAGAAATTAAGTTTTATTTGATAGGTCACACAACATAAGCACTATGGCTAATTTCCTCCTAACTTTCAAAGCTTTCTTTTGAACGAGAAGTGTAAAAAGTTAATAACAAAACGGAATTAGTATACATTTCAGTACTCTTAACTATATTATGAAATGTTAAGAAGAAAATAAAGAAAGAGAATAGTTGTGCTGGATGTTTACTCATTTGGTGGAGGTAATGGAAGTCTCCCCAAGGATATAATAAATTTGGTTTGTTTTCTTCGGTTTCTAATAGTTATTGTGACATAATCATAAACATAATGATAATAACAATACTTATTATTTCTACTATTCAAGTTCTATTAGTAGCCTGACCTCCCCTCTCCTACAAAAATTTCTGGCAACGCCCATGCCGCGGCAACACAAATTGTCTTTGTTGCTATAGGTCTCTTACCATCAGGTTTACCAACAACGATCGTGCATACTTTTCTATCCTGATGCGTGATATATGACCTGGTAATCGAAGTCCTATTGATTTAATGATTCTAATAATATCCGAGGATATTTTGTAACTGTCTTCACACAGCTGTTGTTTCATTTCCTTTGGGTTGAAGTATATTTTCCAGGGGTCCCGGGTTCGAATCCCGGCCTGGGCATGAGTGTTCGTGAGTGTCCCTTCAGCAATTTAATCACATATCCTCATCGCCGGGATTAGCCAAAACTGCTTGAAAAGCAACAAAAATAAAATATATTTCTTCATATTTTATTTTTAAAAAACCTCTTGATTTATGGTTAAAACATTTTAGACATGTTAGAAGTTCGTGAATAGAGAATACCGTTCTCATTTGTTCATAAACTTCAGGACAGTCCCAATATGTGGGCAGTAATTATAATTTTTAAGTGAACAAATATGGCATTATTTATTTTTTTCCTGTCAGAGGATAGTTTTGTCATAGAAATCCGATAGCCTTCTCCAAATATGCCAGTGATTGGCAAGACCGAGCATGTCAGTCTTATATACAATTTGGGACTGAGAGAACTTTGTGGTTGAGAAGTTCGAGAGCTTCGTAGGTCAGCCTGGAGTGTTTATTTTTTACGTCTGTTGCAGGTCAAGATTAGAACTACTAATTATTGATTTTGGATACAAGTGTTTTAATTCTTACAGTTTCCAAAAGTATCATATTATTGACATTTTGGTATCTGGAAATATTGATTTATTCAGCAGAGCAGCTAGAAGTTAGTTGTTCATCTGACAGCAAGGGAGCAATATGCAGTCATTGACGTACGTTTTCCTTCACGAAAATTCATATTATTTACGCATATTTGAATACTAAGAAAATTTATACCGCATTTTCCAGCATAAATTGGTTCACAATTTAAATGATACGAATGTTTACAAGCGTTACAAGTGACATTTTGGTGTTTCTGTGCTTCGCTGCAACAAGAGTCCTTTTCCCCCGTAAATTATTTTTTGCAACACCTCACCCCCTCCCCCCAAACCCACTTCGAAGTGTGTGTGAGTGCCCTGCAAAGGTTCATTTGTCTTTTTATTATTTCAGGAGATACCTGTTAATTTTGTGTATTATTTATTTTGGTACACATACATTTTGAGGCATATTTTGGAAATTTTTAATACAAGTTTTGGCATTCAACGTTGACGTTGAATTAAAAAATTAAGAGTAATATATTCAGATTTAGTTGTAAGACTCAAATTAACATGTAAGCAAGAACAAACGTGAGATAAGAACAACAGTAAGAAGCCTTTTTAAAAAGGTGAACAATGTTGTGTTCCATGGAAGCTGTTAGGATTACTAACAGCTTTTCAAGCATTTGCGATGCATTGAAAAGAGAAATATTGAGTTAAGTCAAATTTTCTTGTTGAACAGTATAATTATAGGAATTGATTGAATTGCAGTCAGCTTGGATGGTTTAAAATTTTTCCATGTATAATAGTAGCAAATATCCTTCAATCTGTTTTGTAGAATCTTTCAAAGATTCTTTTCACAGTGCAATTATTCTTGACTGTGCAATGTGTGAGATTCCAGACATCGTAGGATCATAATTCGTGCGGTAGCAACTCCGGGCTAAATCGTAAGAAGGGATTCTTACTGTCACGTCACGGTTGTGCGTGCTGATCCATGTTCTTATGGGAATGAAACTGGAACGCCTTAGTCCTGATCAAAAGCTGAAACTATGACAATTAGTAATAATGACGATGTGAGAATCGCAAAACAATGCCAGCTGCATTTTCTCCCTGTAAACTGTTCTTCGACCGGTTTGTTGCCTGGATCAGCACATTGGTGGTTATTTCAGTCACTGTTGAAACGAATTTTTGGAAAGAGACTGTTTTCCAGATATCGAATTTGTTTGGAAAACCGAACAACTGACAAGCTCCTAACGTCTACTGCAATTTTGTTCGTTGATGCTATATCCATAAATCTGTTGCCCGCTGTTGCCGGGCTGTGCTGCATGAAGTATTTCCTCCACGGGCGTTGCTAAAATTTTTTGTAAGGGGCTTAGGTAGCTGAAACAGAATAGGTTACGTAATAATAATAATATTAATACAATTACATAACTAATTAGTCTCAATATGCATAAAGCGGCTCTGGGGTTCCCCCTAACTAATAAATGGGGACCTGGTGGGCGTCAGTCGACTGGAGCGTGGTGCTGTTCACGTCACATTCACAATGAGCGAAATCGTGAACTAAGCCTTTTACCAGTTGTGTGATGAGTCATAAGTAGAGCCCGGAAGTTCAGGCATTTATTTTCGTTAAAATAGGCAGGCAAAAAGGCGTTTATAATGTGGTAAATAGGCACTAGAAATGAAAAAAAAAGGCAAAATAACCCGAAAAAAGGCACATTTAGAAGTCTCTTACTTTTATCTATAATTTCTGGCAAAATGTTAAAATCTAAATTGGGAAGAGCATTTCAATTTTCTCCGTCTTGATTGCACATAACTACAAGGTGCTTTTTAAGTTCTAAACATTCATTGATAGTCGTCTGTCAGAGAGAATGTTTTTCATAATAGAAAATGATCTCTCTACTTCGACAGAAGTTATTGGAGCATACATATAACAAGCTAATGTAGCTGGACTCATTTTGGTAACAGCATTTTCACCTTTTAAAATATCACAAATTGTTTTCAATTGTTTCAAGTCCTCATTTGCACTCACTACCCGTTAGCACTTTTCCGCAACAGCTCACCCCTTTTCTCCTGGCACTTCCATCATATGCTGCATAGATTCCTCGAAGATTTTCATGGATGCTATAATTGTAATTGTCTCTGGCAATGCACCATAATGTGCAAAAGTAAACTTGAATAGCACAGGAGTTTTTTCACTTCACGAATTGAAGCCGCTTCATTTTCTGGAAGAGCATCGATCACCTCACTGATTTTTTGAAGGTTTTTGTATATAGCTGCTGATATCCAGGTTCCCTATCTCGTCAAGACTGGTTGCTGAGGTAAACTAAGCTCAATCGCAACTACTGAAATTTTCGGGTTCGAGAGGGAGATTTCAGAAATATCTTCTTTGTGTTCGAAATCAACCTGTCCACTTCAGCAGTCAATCATGCACAAGAAATGTTAACCGAAAGGCAATATCCTGACTCAGCATGAAATACTTTTTTCTCACACTTTTCTCCTTCAGCAATGTTGAAACATGCGTGAGTTCAATATTACTTAAATAAGGCGAAAATTATTCACATAATAAACGGAAGAAAAATAAATGCCAACAACGTTTTTTGGGAGAAAAATAATTTATATACACATTTTTTTTAAAAAAAATGTCAAATTTCATTGAAAAGGCAAAAAAAGGCATAATTAAAAATAGGCAGTGGGGTCCCAAATAGGCAAAATAGGCAAAATGAAAAGGCTTCCAAAACATTCGAAACAACATAAGAAACGTATATCCGGAAAAATTTTATCGATATATGCAGTAGATGAAAAGAGGCATTTTGCCAAACTTCCGGGCTCTAGTCATAAGGAACTATGCTATGGACCCTGAAGCTAGCCACAGAATGTATGGGATTCTACCTCCACCACGGAGTAACTTTACCTTTTTTTTACCTTGCCTAAAATTATTACTTTATTGTAGTGGAAACTTTTACTCGAAACACCAAAGAGCTAATGTAATGTTTTTTTAAAAAAAGAGAAATTGATACTCATTCTCATATCTTGTAATTTTTACTCACCTCAATGAAAGAGGGGAGACATTTTAAGTCACTAACTTCGTTGTTTAACCTGTCGTATAGAAATCTTGTGGAAATATGTATTGGTGGACAATATGGTATGTTGACGTGTTTTCTGTATATTTCACACTCTCCTGTTAGAGCCGAACAGAAATATAATTTTTATTTATCATCACAAACATAATGTTTTGCTTTTTTTATAATCAAACGAACTGTGGGAGGGGGAGGTCCACCTACTTATCTCGGACTCCCATGGATGAGTTAGAATGTCCCTACATACTGTGTGCACGCAAGAATATAAGCAAAGAACATTTTTTATTCAGAATACTTTTTTTTATATACAACGTTATAAAACAGTTTTTTTGTTCATTTTGAACCCTTGGCAAAGTTTTCATGATTTTTATTGTCTTTCAGAAAACACTTTTAGAAAACATCATCGTGGATTCAAAACTATCCGATAATAAGTTTGTCCATCTTGCCCCTAGTTTGTCGTATGGCGTCACTTCATTCTAATTAATTAATATTATGTTTTGTTGCTCATCTTCATAGCTGTATTCGTGAGCCAAGCACATTCCAAAGAATTGATGGCGGGTTATTGTGAAGTGGTCGGAGTTGCTACATTGTGCTGATAGGAGTGGTGATTGCTCTCGAGTATTACATTTGGAACACCATAGTCCTTCCCCCCTCCCCTTTAGACGTTCGTGCAGGCAAGCATCAGTGTGTTGTGGTTGCTTGAATGGGGCCCAGCTTTGCGTGGTCGTACCCACACGGAGACTGCCACAGTTGTGTTTTGTTCAGAGTTATCCATTGTGCAGCCATGTTGGATTATATTTGTGTATCGGTGTGTAACAAGCGTCGGTCGGATGCTTTTGCCTGCCTTGCTGTTCCTCTTTTCTTTTCGGAAAGAAAAAAAAATGGTCCCTTCCTGCTTGTCTATTTGCATGCATTTGAAGCACAATGTCGATAACTTCCTATGCTTCTTGTTTATCAATATTCGATTTTATTTTACTCTATTCACTCCGTTAATGCCAATTTCCCCTAATTCTCCTTATGCATGGCACATGTACGATTTGTTTTTGTTAGGGTGTCAGAATAAGGGCAGTTACAGCTGACGGCAAAGAGAAGAGTAGGCAAATTGTCAATCACCGTGCTCATACACTCTGCTTTCCATGAAGCCAATATTCAAGAATTGAAATATAATATATAAAAATGTTCTTTGTGAGTGTTCCTTTATAAAGTTCGTGTCATCACTCATCCTCATCTTCGCCATTAGCCAAAAGTAGCAGAAGCCTACATACCAGTCTCTCGTCGTGGGTGTCCGGGTTCGATACCCGGTGGAGGCACATAGTGGTTTGGACCCCACTTCAAACTGTAGGTCCAGTCCCGATTAGCCTATCTGAATATAAGGTGGACTTAAAACCAAACACATATAAAACAAACATACCCGTCTCTATAATTTTTTCAGGTCTACCCAATACTTCACAATACTTTATATATATATATATATATATATATATATATATATATACATACGTGAGCGGGGGTTAACGGTACGCTTTAGTAACCCCCGCATCCCACTTTGAACTGTTCTAGTCCTGATCCCTACTAGCCCGTCTGTGCATAAGGTGGTATCGAAACAAACCTCAAATAGAATTGTAATTAAACCCCCCTTCTTTTTTGTATATAAAGTTACTGAAAGTATTTATCATGTACTAACTTTTGCAAAGACACAAAGTTTGATTAGTATAAGCTACGTTTCGCCCGGAGTCTTGGGAACTTGAGCGCCAAGGTCCCGTCTCGCAACGGCTGAAGGTTGCCATGAGCGGCGAAATTATTAAATAGAGCCTAATTAGCATTGCATGCTAATTAACCGAGGGGGAAAATCGCGAGCCTACATTTCGTGCCTCAGCCGATAATTAATGCGCGAGTGTTAAAGTTTTTTTTAAAAAAATTTGCATTTCCAGTGATTTTTTTTTTGTGTGGATATTGTTTGTGAGCTGATAGCTTCCTTGCATGCAATTTGTTGGGAATTTGTTTTACACCTGCTTCTGTTGATGGTTATCACGTTTTGTTCGATTGCGGGTGGATCAAGGCGAGAGGGGTTAAAGGGCAGTGAACTCCTGTGCGGGAAGACGGGAGAGGGCGTCAGCTGATAATATCAACCCTTTTCGTTGACTCGTCAAGAACACGAGACAGGGATGGCAACATATAATGTACTATTATACATTTCCTTCGCCGGAATTGTAATTGTAATAATTAAGATTGTGCATTACTGCCTTAAATCTGTCAACTTCAGTCCTGTACAGCAGCCGTTTTTAATATTTAATTTACTACCATGCCCCCTTCTAACTATCTTTTATAAATTGCATACCCCCAAGACCTATCTCTACACAGAACAAAACTGAATTAACAAAGCAAATTTGGTTTAACTTTTTTGGTAACCACAAACAAAAATTTGGTAGCCTGTACTAAATTTTGGTAGTTTCACTAACTTTTTTAAGTCCAAGCCAGTGTACACCATTACTAAAATACAATTGTAATTAGATTCTGTTGAACAATCATTTCTTTGGTTTCTCTATGTATCCTAAAGTAAACAGAATATTTATTTCAGGTTGTAATCTAGGGTTTTATTACAAATACACAATTTTTGTACAGTACTGGTATTTTATTGTAGTGATAATAACAATAATATTGAATATTACTTGGGCGAGACTCGTTCTGCGTTTTATATCACGCTTATTATTTGAAACTTTTATTCTGTGTTTTGACTAGATTCACCAAACCTTTTTTTATGCTTGTTTTTAAGGCGAGAGAGTACAATACAATTGTTCACACACGTGCGTCGTGGTGAAGGGCATCTATATCATGAGAACCTTCCTCTATAGTTGATGGGAGTCTTTGTAAGCTCAGGCATTCGAAAAGAACTTTTCCTTGAACTGCAAGCGTGTATTTCTGAGAGCCTGTCTTCCACTGTTTTGGGGACCTCGTGGAAGGTCATCGAATCGCAGCACCGAAGCACTTGCTTGGAACACTAGAGTATAAAATATAACTTATTTGGTAGACGTCTGGTTTTTGTGTTGAATCTTGACATACTGGATTTCACAGCTACAATGAATCTGGAATATACCCTTTTTTCACAACCCGATACACGTTTAAAATTGAGTTCACCCCCACTCAGTTTACATGGCGTTCCCAAAGGGGTTGAAATTGGTAGGGTCATACTACAGCTTTTGGTCCAGTATTTAAAAAAAGCACCAAATACAGGAAAACATGGCAAGATATGTGGTCAATTTTCTAAACAAATGAAAAAAAAAAATACATGCTCTCCTTATGGACATATTTGGAGGCACATAGTGGTTCGGATCCCACTTTAAACTGTAGGTCCAGTCCCGATTAGCCATACTGTGCATAAAGCGAACTTAAAACACCAAATCAACCAACCAACTTACGGACATATCATTTTACGAAAATCCTAGCCAATGCGTAGATCGTAAAAGTTTTTTTCTTAGTCTCGGAGCAATTGTTAAATGTTACTGCGAATATATTAATGCTTATTACGAGGAGTTAAATGGCAAAAGTTCGTTTTAAAGTCCCCTTCAGGATAAGAAATCAGTGATCAATGGAGGGACCATTTGGTGATGGGGCGGTAGGCTATATCCTTAGTTTTCATATTTTACTTGGAGGACTTATTGTTTATTCATAAGAAATGTAATCTGAGGCTTATGGAAGACAAAACAAATGCAGCTTTCATGATTTAGGGTGGGAATTTTTCCAGCAATGCTACTGGATGGGCTCTGGAGCAAGGGCGACCACAGGATTTTTTCTCAGGGGGGCACAGGGTCTGAAACTTATTATTATTAATATTACTGCTATTATTATTATTTTTATTTTTGTTATTACTATTACTACTACTACTACTTGTTTTTTTAAAAAAATGACATACATTTGTAACTTCCATATTCTGTATATCTATGTACAATTTGCATAACTGTATATTTAACATTAATTCATGCAGGACAAAAAGCTGATTTTTATAGTTGGATAATAATCAGTGTAAACTAGACTGTAAACTTAAATGTAACCCTACTTCAAATAATAATAATAATAATAGTTGCTGTAATTTATGGCCTGTAAGTCACAGAACAATGTTTTGTTTTAAAATATCTACAATTTCACCATTCGAAATACTTTAACTCTATCCAGAAATTTCAAGGGGACCAAGTGCGTCCACACTCTGGAGTTCACCTAGCGAGTGGGTGCCCAGGATTTTCAAGGGGGGGTACGTATACTTTTGTTAGTAGTCAGCTCTATATTTGCAATCTTTTCTTGCCTTGGCCTTTCATTTTTTTAGGAATGCTGCGCCAAAGAGGTGGTGGGGTATGACCCCACAAATCCCCCATTGGGCCAGCCTTTACCAAATAGGTACCTGTGGCCAACGTCTTGACTGGTAAAGGCGTCCGGAGCGTGGTGTTGATCATGTCACCAGTCACCACCATATCCATATCCCTTCATGGCATGTTGCGATGTGTAGGTGCATTTTCTATTATTGGAATTTGATTTTTTACTTTTAAGCAGTCCGAAAGGAACATTTTTTTTTTCAATTAGCAAATGCCAGGACAAATCAGTCAAAGTCGGGCGGTTATAGACGATATGAGGGTCAGTTCCAAACTGAACTGGCAAGATAAGCATGAGAAAACTTGGCGATATTAGCAAAGATTACTACTACCATATCTAATCAGTACGCGCATTGCAAGTACGTACAATGTAAATCCAAGTATTCGCACGTCATGTTCATTAGTTGGCTTCTCGGTGCGAATTTTATCTCTGATAAGGGAATTTATGGCTTGTTGAGTTTCGGGAGCATTCTGTCTTGAGTTAAAATAAGACGTCAGAAGGTTCCGAGTTTCATCCCAGAACTGTCATTTCGACGCTTTCCCGACAACACGAAAGAATTCGTGACATCGGGTTAATAGAACTAAATTGGTGTCAGAGGCACGGCATTCTTTACAATTAGCAAAAAGCCACAATTATCGGCACGTAAGTGAGAGAGTTGTCAAAGCCTGTAGATAGTTTTCACACGTAAAAGTGTAAACTGATCACGTAGCAAAGAAATGCATGTTACACGCTCTCTCTGACCATATCACGAATCCCATAGTGTGCTTGAACGATCGTGCGACAGCTAACAGTGTTGTTAGAAACGTGTTTTCCATGTTGACAGCGTATAATTTTTTTTCCTTCATATTGTATAAAAAATTTCTAACGAATTATCGGCTTACTACATGAGCTGTAGTTTATTTTAAATAGACAAATGGTTTTGCTTTCTATATTTAGTGACGTCGGGTTTTTCGCATTGTGATTAATGTAACTGAATTGTAGGTTTGTATAACATTAGGTGCAGCGAGTTTGTGGTTAAGTCGAATGAATCTAAACCATTTCACAGGTAATTAGTAGTTATTTATCTGCGTTTGCAAGATCTTGTCGATCTTTAGCTGTATTGCCATATATAAAAAAAATTGTACCATTTATGTACATTTTTTGACAACTATACATCAATACTGCAAGAAGCGTAACAAACAAATAAGATGGTACAGTATGTTGCACAACTATTGCTCGACAAATACTTACGCTACTGCAGAAGTTGTCAGTAGTTGTTTCAATTCTTGAAACTTCCCTGGCATAAAAAAGGAAAATTAGCGTGGTGATGGACAATTTGATTGGTAATACTTATGCATCCCACTGTACAGGAAACTGTACATATTCTTGACCCGTACAGGAAAATGTACACTTCTGTTCAGATAAAGTGGTACAGGCTTCAACTGTCCCACCTTAAAAAATTGCAACTTTATGTGAACAGGAGTGTACACGGTCATGACTCGATATAATCTAAACCTTCGAAGACCGGTAGAATGCTTTCAAGATCTTCTTGCAACAGTGTGAAAGACTTGCAAATTAAGAGTTGCTCGTCAGATTTTACAATTTATAAATTTATACACAAGTGTCGTGTCAAATGGTTTGCAACAAGAATGTGGAGATTGAGCTAAAGTAGATTTAAGAAGTTCTGAACAGTATAGAATCAATGAAAGGTTTAATTTTATAAGCAGCTTGCTAAATTCGTGAGGTAAGTTCAATAAATCTGCAAATGTGAAAATCTGACAGATGGATTCCTGCTTTCAACATTTTTGACGCTAGTTTTTATCCAATTTTGGGGACGCTGGTTAGAATTCCCGAAGTAACAAATCTGCCAATCAGTTGTTAACCTGCTGAAAGGCACGGGGCGGTCCTATTTTGGCACCGAGAGAGACTTTGGAATCCGACTTGAACCTTCGGAAGAGCATGGAATCAAGATAACCAAGCCAGATAAAAGTCTAGCTCCCGTCAAAGGACCGAGTTGACAGCCATTTTTGAGTGGACGTGACAGTCACGTGAGGGGGGGGGTAGGGTGGGGGGTGCCCTGCCATAGAGCAGACGTTTAAAATCTGGAATATTCCCTCCTCCCTCAGTTCGATAAGCCCGAGCTGAAGGGAACAGAAGAAAGAAAGGAAAAAAAACCGGGGCAGGAAGCGAAAGGTATGCGAAGGATGAATAGGGCGGCCATGTGGGCGGTGGGGGGAAGACGGATTTTAAAAGATCGGTTGGAATTACATCTGAATTTCAAAAGTAGCACCTGCAGGCTACCTTTATTCTTCTCCCCCCCTTTTTTTTAGGTGGGGATAATTCCAAGGTACACTTTCAACGTTCTGTGAAACATCGTCAGGATCCATTGACAAGTTCTGTCGCAAGAATGCGCTGTTATCCTGACTTTTATGGAACGGATGGCACTGAGAGAGACTCGTATCGATGGCCAGGAGAGCGATAAGGGCGGATAATAGCGAAACGAGCTTCCCCAAGCTTGAAATCATGATTATTTTACTTTTCTGTCCAGTGCCTGTGTCTGCATCAGAGAGTAAAGGGCTTTATCTCATTGTAGCTCTTTCAGCTATCGGACGGCCAACATAAGAGTTTATAAATATTGAGAAAGAGCAGTGTACAATATTGCAGAGTTGCCACTGTACATATTGTACGTCAAGAGTTGAGTCGTTGTTTTAAGCCTACTTTATCCACTGATAGGCTAATCGGGACTGGACCTACAGTTTAAAGTGGTATCCGAACCACTGTGCAATCTGCCTCCACAGGGTATTGAACCCGGGACTCCTTGATTACAATGTTACCACTACGCCATCGGCGAGGCACAAAAAGATTTTAACTTGTCTTCCTGGTGTAATACATTTATTCTTAGAGCAACCAGTAGAATAAGTTGATTTTTTTTCGGGAGGAGAGTTGATCAACCTGACAGGCCATATGTGCCATATAGGAGAAGTTTTCAAGAACAAGCTGTTACTCTACATAGCTGTTCTGCTTTGGGTTGGTCGAGAAATTGAGGATTATGAACTTATGAAATGGACATTCCAGTGGCGTATGCTGAGTCTAGGACCTGGGCTATCTCACTTCTAAGAATCCAGGTTGCCATCTCCTAAGAATCCAGGTTGCCAACTCCTAAGAATTCATGTTGCCAACTTCAGAATCGCCATTATCTTATTTTCCAAACCAGCTTAATTCACAGTTTCTAAGAGAGTTCTCTTCAGTATTTTACCTTCTAGGCTTCAGGCTTCACAGAGTTATTCTGTCTTAGTTATTTAATCCATTCACCCTCTAACTCCGCCTAAAATGTTTCACAAAGGCCTAAATGTTGCAAGTTTTTCACTAAATTTACCTTTACACCGCCATAAATACGAACTTACGCCCACAGATCGATAATTCTTCATATGCCCCTGCTGCCTGACCACGGTTTGAACCTGTGACCTTTGGCTTCGTGTCACATGATACTGACCAATCCGTGATGGAGGTCGGCGTATAAGTGAATGGCGGAATGTGTGTCTCCCAGTGAGCTGATATATGTTCAGAAATAATAGTTTTCATTACAATATTGACACCATTGTTCACAATAAAACATACCTCTAGGGTAGTTTTATAATTGAACTATTTTTTTCTTTGTTTTTGAATTTTTGTTAGTGCATTTGCAAGAAGGCTGTAGCTCCATCTGCCCCTTCCTAGCACACGCCCTTCGGAACAACCGAATATATAAATATACAGGATGTCCAACACAAAACTCCCCTGTTTTTAAGTGAGTCTCAAGCTACTGCACCTGCAGTTAAATACTATAAATATCAGGCAATAGGAGCAGCCCACGTAAAGTTAGATAAGCTTCGATTTGGGCATAAACAAACTTCAGCCGGCTTGAGTGGCGAAGTGGTCATAGTAACTCGCTACTAGCCCAGAGATTCCAGGTTCGAACCCTGGCTAAGCCATGGATGAAATATCATCATGCCCGACCCTCCACACGTTCCAGTAGTTCATCATTCATCCCCATCGTCGCGATTATCGAAGAGGTAGAAAAACAATGTAAACAGAAAACAAAAAAATAGAAATAAACGAACTGCAGTTATTTCAAGCAGCAAAGCACATATCTCTCTGCTGCTACCTTAGAAAAAATCCTCGAATTGTGAATTTGATTTTCATTAAACGTTGAGATTTAATCTTGAATTGATATATTGTAAGATGGAAAAGACAACAATACCTTAATATAAAATATTCGCAACAATTAAGTTCCTTCGCTTAGAGGATAATATTTTGAGAACACTGCCGATTACCATGGAAAAGAATGTTTCAGGATCGAATTTGAAAGCAAGCTTCAGACTCCGAATGCTTCTGTATCATTTTGTAAAAAAAGTAAGTTCAAAGTTATTTATATTCTTCTACTTTTAACTTTGGAGCCATAGAAATAGTGCATTCAGAGGCAGACCCCACACCAGAAAGAAATTATTCTTAGATCTCCAAAGCATATTGTCCATCAGTCTGTGCTTTTGTCCCCTCAACATCTGTTATCACCGTAACACAAGGTTTTGTTATTCAACCACTGTGAGTAATAGAGGAGCCTTATTTGTTTACACAGTCTGATTATTTGAGTACATTACTTTGTTGTCTCCCACGAGAAAAATTGCATTGGACCTAGCCTTTTAGTGCTGCTGACAGGACGATATGTAACGTAAGAGCGAGTGATGTATGAATTTGTTGGTCCCCTTTCTTCCTGTGCCCGCACTGTGGCCTGTTGACTAGTTGGTGATGGAATGCATTTCTATCGACTTGCGAGCGACCGGTCGGTGTTATGTTTTCCGGTGGGTTTTTCGTTTTATGTCTGGACTGGGTTTTGACAAAGTGACATTGCTTCTGCGCGTTTTCCAAATAGTGTTTTGTTCGGTTACTTTTGTGTTTCCTCAGAGCATTAGCCAGTGAATGACGCGAGGTTGCACATATATATTATAATTGATTCATTCCAATCATTCCAGGATACAGTTGAGCTCTTTTATGGAGGAAACACATTTAAAAGCAAAGATAACGTGTTTGCTCACATTCTTTATTTTGTCGGGCTTTCTAACAAAAATGAATTCGAAGTATTATTTTTCGTGTTTAGACCACTTCACACTTCTTATTGTCATGATTTCGAAGCTACTTTTATCATTGTTGAGGCTAATTTCTTACTTTTCATCCTTGAATTTCCCAACCGGGGGAGTAACTTAGGATTTAAGGAGGTGTAAGTGTTTCTTTTAGAGTAAGGATTACCATAATTTAGACCTTGGTGAAAAAAATTAGGTGGTGTTGAAATTTTGCAAGTTTGAGTGAGTGTAGATAAATTACTGATTCTTATATTTTTTCCGGAATCTTTAGATTGTGTTTTTTTAATTTTGTGATTGTATTTTTTGTTCCTATTTTGGACTAAGATAAAAGTTTGTTAGGAATAACCACAAAATAGTTTGTGCTACTCAAACATTTGTTTAAATTGTGACAAACAAAGGATCATTCACCAGAACCAGATTCTCTTAGTAATCGGGCACATTAGTGTTACCAAAGAATTTAGTCAAAATTACCAAATTTAGTAAAAGTTACAATTTTTTTTTGTTCAAAAGTTCAACCAATCGCAGGGTGTCGACCAGTCAAGAATGTCAAGAAATTTGCTTTTGGTCAAGAAGTTTTGCTATTTTTTTTTACAGTACAGTCAACTTACATTGTTATATGCCTGTGCTGGGATTTGATAACATTGAATATTTGTAAACCTAAAATTGTATTGAGTTGAGGTTTAGATTTGTTCACTTCGTTTCTTAAGAATTGCATTAGTTTTGTAAAAATATCCAGGATGAAGTCTGAAGCATTACTTTTTACATGCATTAATAATTAAAGCAAGTCTAAATCTCTTGTTAAAGTACAGCTTCAGTTTTAATCTTAACCATCCTTGTGGTAGGGGTTTTTCATTGAATAAAAATATAATTTTGCAACTATACGAAAGTAGGGGGTTATTAAATAAATGTCAAGAAAAAGGATGGGAAAGGTCAAGAAATAGGAAAGAAAAGTCAATAATTTTGGCTTTGTTATTTTGGTACAAATCGGAGGGTTCTTTTTCAGTGTAGCAGTTCTTACTACGAATTTTAGTTCACTGGTCCATCCATATTGCATTGGCCGCTTTGCCTGTAGTGTATTTTACGTTGGATATACCCCAAGATGAAGTGTGGTATTTCCTTTGTCCACTTTTGGGAGATTCACCCTTGTACCTCGACTGGAATTCGAGTCTTGGAACTTGGAAGACGAACAACCACTTCGTTACAAACCCACCGTCTCAGCCATATTAGACTTGCGGGACCAAGAAGATTATTCCTCGGCCCAGGACCTTTTAAACTCTGAACGTGCAAACTGCTAGGAGGGGTGGAGTTTTTACTACCCGGGTGGGGTGGTGGATTTTTATAGTATTTAACGAGCCTTGAATCCATTAACCAAACGTATGAAGTCCATGCCTCGCAGAAACATTGTATTTCTAACGGATCACTTTGACCCTCCAGGTTGTATGTAACCAACCATCCTCCACCACATGACCACGTGGCGTTATTTAGCCCACTTTAATTTCGCCACCGAAGTTCACTGGTTCGAGTCCCGGCCTGGGCATGGATATTGTTTGTAAGCGTCTCTTCATTAGTTTTATCTAATTATCAATTTATCGTACAACCTCATTATCGCGATTAGCCAAAATGGCAGAAAAGCAACTTTAAATAACACCTGGGGCCTCCCCGATGGCGTAGTGATAGCGTCGTTGCCTTGTAATCACGGAGTCCCGGGTTCAATACCCGGTGGAGGCACATAATGGTTCAGATCCCGCTTTAAGCTGTAGGTCCAGTCACGATTAGCCTTACTGTGCATAAAGTGGGCTTAAAACACCAACTCAATCAATCGAAATAACACCAATACAACAACAAACCTTTTGCTAGCTGGGGAGGGCTAGAAAATCAGCTTTCTTCTTGGAGCAGATAAACTTAGATATTATTTTTGCTATTATTAACGATGATTAGGAAATCATGACAATTAATGAAAGCCATTAATTTTATCACATTAATCTTTACCTCGAGGATTCGCTCTTCCACTACAGATTTTTCATGCATTATTATTTTATTAAAAAAAACAACTTTAAAACTCTTATCAAATGGAACTGATGTTTCTCGAATAACTCGAGCTCTGTATATAAATAAATCATTAACTCTTTTTGTGGTCAAATGTGTGAAAGTGTAAAAAATGAAACTAGATACATTCAATTTCATTCCTAACCTGTACTCCATTTTATCCAATAATTAAGAAACATGTAAGTATTGTTAGATAATTCTTAATGATAAGCTGAGTGGATACTGGTACTTTCAAAATAATTCTGCTTAATGTTAGTGATTTTACCATGATTACGTTATTAATAATTGATTTATGACGATGATATTTTAAAACATCAGCCGCGATCATTTCTGATTCTTTCTCGATTACTTCGCATCGTTCTGAACAAGGTAGATCTGAAAATCTTATGGCTATCCTTTTGTAATACTATGATGATTTTTAATTTTCGGATTTGTCTGGCGAAATAATTTATTTCGTGATACTTTGCGTGACTTTTCTATTGTTCTGGTATGATGTCGCACAAATCTCGAATGTACGTAGGAATGACGAAGTGTTTTATTTCAAAACGTGATATGAGTTTTTACTTTTAAAATGTAATGTAACATTTTATTACCTGTTAACTGAATTTTTAGAACTAGAATAGCATCAGTAACTAATTTGAAAGTGTGCGTACACATTTTGTTTATTACAGTTCCCCAGTGTAAACATTTTTCTGCTTTTATGTAGACAGGTGTTGACATTTACTTTACTGAAGAAACATATCAAGAGTTTTTTTAGTAAATTTGTTTTGATTCCATCAATCGACACTTAATTACTTAATGTAATTTATCTGACACTTTATTACTTAGTGTAATTTATTGAAATTGAAGTCGTCACTTATTTAGCTTACTTCTATGTGGAGGTTTCGACAAAAACATTCTCCCCACACATTGATAACTGCAGTGAATTAGAGATAGAAAAATGTAAAACATTTTAATAACCGATACAAAATATTATGCTGTGTAATCATAAAATGCTGCGTACTTTTTAATGTGTATAACTTTTAAGATTTCCAGTTTTTTTTATTATAAGTGCAGGCTATTATTTTTCAGTTCTGTTTCTCTACTTAACATGAATTCATAAAGATTCATACATATAGTAAGGCTAACATGTTTTTTTAATGTATATAAATTCATGTTAAGAAAAAAAATGTTTCGTTAAGACAAATGTATGCATATTTGACCATTTTAATCTTGATAGCATATGTTTTAACAGAAGTTTATTTATATTCAGGCCGTTTTTTTCAAGATGTAAAAACTTACACATAGTTATTTCCAAATTAAATTAGTTTCTCTTGTGCCACTCAAAGTATAAAGAAGCAAGCATTTGTGGGTACACGGCTTTGATGACAATAGGCTATCATTTACATTTAAAAATATGCACAGAGTTGTTGTACATTGTAACTCGGGTCTTTGAAAGTAAAAGTGAAAGTATCCGAGAATATGGTTTTGATATTCGGAAGAAAATAACACATTTTACAGGTTTCTCTTAGTTTTTATTTACAAAATTTAATTTTGGTAATTTTTAGTCCTAAAAATCCCATCCTTGTACCTATATCGAATTGTGATGTGAATTTTATGTTATTTAATGTATTTCTCTCCCGTAGAAATTTTCTGTCATTCTCAGAATTAGCTGAAGGGATTTTTAAAAGTCCGTGCATAACAGTTGTTTCATTTGATGTATGGAGGGGGACAGAATTACGATTCCATAAACGCACGGTTATTTTTATTCCGTAGCGTACGGCGCTTGCTTCGCCTTCCGCCCGGCAGATGTCAGCACTCTTCCCGCCAGACGTTCTCGTTGCAGACCCGTTCGAAAATTCTCTCTTCTCTCACGATTTTTCATCACATTTTTTGATAGGTAGCTTTTAAAAAGAGAGGAACTAAAGGAAAGGAAACCGAGGGAAAAAGCAGGGAAAAGAATGAAGGAAAGGAAGGGAAAAATTCCGAAGCTTCCAAATGACAATTGAAGATCGATACTGTGTTTCTGACTGAGCGGAAAGTCGGCTGGCAGGCTACGCTCCCGACGGTCGAATGCGACTACCCCGCCGGTGAGTATTCTGTGCTGGGCGGGGACGCGTGGTTGTTATCGGTGAACAGGCAGCAGGCTTGCCGAGAACCCTATAGCTCTCAGATCGCTTGACTTTTTCTTCTTCCTACGCGTCGCGTCAAACCGTACTCCATAGATACGATGTTTACGTAATAGAGAAAGTTATTGATGTGTCAAGCGTACTGTAAACAGAATCTAGATTTGAGCCTTATTTTTAAAACTCGATTTGTGCCGTACGGAAAGTAACCGTTTTGCTAAAAGAAATTGAAAAACTTTCATTTTTAAAACTGGTTCATTTGGACTGTGGCAGGTGGCATACAGTGTATGTGTGCATAGCGAGCGAAATATAACTGCTTTCTTCTCTCGTATTATTTTGTTTATACACTAGTATATTTTTAGTATTTCGAAGACCATTTTCGTATTCTAAAGCAACGCACTTTGTAAATGTTTAACTAAAATGTCATGCCATCTGAGGCTGCCATAGAGCTTTATCAGGATGGTCAGCACAACTACTCCCATCGCCGCTGTTTCCTGACTTTCGAGACTAGCTACTTCTTTCAAAGTAATTTCCCAAACACCGAAATATTGGTTGCTCTCACCGGGAATCGAACCCGGTACCGCACGCAACAAAGCCGAGAGCGCTAACCATTTAGCCACGCAGGGTCCTTCCTGTGTGTATATGTTTATCTTTTTGTGTCCAGCATATATCATAATCAACTGACACGGAAACTGAGTTGCCCTCTTCACACCCTGTTTTGTTGTCACGGTCTCGTGCAGTTAAATAATGTACATAAATATAAGTGATTACAAAATTCGTATGGGCATGAAATGGTGGTTCAAGACTCAATTTTTGCTGCCATTCAAGTACCAGTTGCGGCGAGTTGGGGGCCAGTTGCCCGCCACTTTTTGCCCTCGAACTATGCATTGTATAACAAGAAAAGTAAACTCCCCCACCCCGCGTTTACCACCCAACTCCCACTACTGATACCGTTTTTAAACGTGTTAACGGATGTTATTTAATTAACTGCAATTGGTTTTAAAAACTGGTACATTCGCAATTTATAACCATTGTCCAGCTTTATGCCTGACAATATTAAAATTTAAATTCGAAATATAGTTTTTTGTAAATTAACAGACAAACTGTTCAATTTTAACGTAGAATATTATCCATTTTATGATAACTTCTATCTCTGTGTGGAAGGATATAAGTGAAGAAGCTTGGTTTTCTCAACAAAAACCTTAGTTAGTCGTGTGGGTAACCTTGTGAATGCCCACTCTAAAAATGGTTTATACCGTTAACGAAGGACCGAAACATTTCACTTTACGTCACAGTTTTTACCATTCTGTTTTCCTTCCGTCGCGATTAGCCTAATGACAGAAACTTGGAAAAGTAAAAGAACCACCACCAACTCGCAGACTGCGAGTGGAAATAAACTATTTCCCCATTTAGTTATTACTTTTTTCAGAACAGTAATAAGACCATAAAAATAAATCCCACCTAATTGGCTGTAAATGCGAACTGCAGACGAAACTATTTGTCATTATGTTACATTTCACAGCGTGCACAAAAGAACCGGAGCTTATTATTTTGTATTTTCCTCACGAATCTCACGCTACGGGTAGTTGCTCGAAACAACAACAAAAAAATTAAGATGTTCAAGGAAATTATCGTGGCGGTTTTGGACGATAAGAATCAGGAGTAGAACGCGATACAATTAGCTTCAGCCAAGTTCTAATTGAAAACGAGAGCTGTAAATATTCCTTCTGATGAGTGACATTTTGCTCAGACCGGTCGTGTTGTTGGTTTACGTTGAGAGAGAGAGTCTCTAGCCACCCGAGCCGGAAGGCAAGGTTTTATGCTGTTGAGCATCCAAGCCAGTTCAAGTTCTCAGTAGAAACTGATTCTTTGTTTGGGATATAGTGCTTTGTAACCTTGTAACATGTAATACTGCTGTATTTAGGCTGAAAAGCTGTCTCGACAGTTTAAAAACACTTTGAAATAAATAAATAAAGTAGTCAATAAATCTTCATTTAGATGTACAGATTGTTATATCGGCACATCCAGTGTAAGAACTAACTTAATGCACACAAAACCATGTGAATTCCTATTGCAGCCACGTTGAGGGGCATGGCTTCATCACATGCACCAGTAGCGTATGTTGAGTTCAACATGAGAGCTATCTCACCATCATGTAGTATGCGAATTTTTAAAAAAATCTGAACAACGAAGGGGAGCTTTCTCAATCAAGCTTTGGGATTAATCTCCGCGGCGGAGTGGTTAGCACAGTGCGCTACGACGACAGGGGTCCCGGATTCAAATCCCGGCCTGAAAATGGGTGTTCTTTGTGAGTGTCACTTCATCAATTTCATCATTCATCCTCACCGTCGAGATTATATTTTAAAAATGGCAGAAAAGCGACGCTAAATAAGAAACCAAATCAAAGAATTTATTTTGACCCATTTCTTATCGAAAAAAAAATATGCACATTGCTAATCAATTTTCCTTCTGTATTTTAGTTTTCGGACCTCGGGCTTCGCAGATAGCCTAAGCTAACCCAGAATATACATCCCTGACATGCACTATATTCCTATTCCTAAGATTCCTGCACAGATGCCACGCTAACAACTATTATTTGTTTGTTATTTCTCTAGAAGCCACGTATGTTTGTTTACATCAATTGCGTTTTTACAGCAAATGGGATATAATTTGAACAATTTGAGAACATAAAAGATAAAATCTTTTTGGTTTTACCTTCTGTGTGAGTGTATTTCAGAATTTCTACACTGGAATGCAGATGTTTTATCAAATTGTCAGTTGCCATAACCATTCACCTTGCAGTATGAGGTTCCAAGAAATGGCACAGTAGCGTCACATGACAATCCCTCTTTTAGCATAAGTACCATTCAATTAATTAAAAATGCGTAGAATGTTGACGTTAGAATGAATTTCTAGTATTAACACATCTTACTCTTGTAGATTTTTACCTTCGATTTTTCGGTGTATGGCCACAGTCGGTGAGAATAATTTCCCTTTCCTAGATTCAAAAAATCCCCTTTTCACACAGTTCCCTTTCATCTGTAAAAAAATTAAAAATTGAAGTATCGATAAAAAAATTATTGTTTCTATTTCAGAAATGTCAATTTACAAAAATTCTTAAGACTCAGTGAAAGATTGAAAAGAGGGAGTAAATAATATCAAATTGTATAGACAAAAAATATACGAAAATTACAGAAATTAACGATTGGCTAGTTATGTTGTACAATAATTTTAGAATTTAGTGGAAAGTTATTAATTGTTCCCAAGCCAAATTAGAAGTTTTAATTATATCAAATTTTTGGAGAATAAATAACATGACAAAGATAAGAAAAGTGTCTTTCTCACTTCAAAAGAACTTGAATCTAATATGAGTTCGCTCTCTATACGTTTCTCTGTACTTTTCAATACTTCTATCCAATTTATCATTTCTCTTTCCACGTAAAAGTTGTCTGAAACGTGAAATTTTATACCCTTGTATAGGATCTACAATCAACTTCAACTACACGTGAACCAAAATTGTCCATGACCACAGTAAAGTATTTTGTTTACTTGCATGGACTCAAACTAGGAGATATATTACCCTTTTTTGAACCACGTACAATACTGTCCCTTTTTTATATACTCGTTTGAACTAAAATAACAGCCAACGAATATCATGACCGACGATTTGCGTTCATGTATCTTTGAACATAACCACACACTAATGAACCGTCGGGGACAGCTTCTTCTCGTGGCTAAATTAACTCACATCGAGAAAGGTGGATTTGAGAAATCGGCTTGATTTTGAAAACAAATCCAAGTAACACTGATGTAAAAATTCATACATTTTTTTTGTTTTCGACCACCAAAATGGAAGAGTATTCCTTCGAACAGGAGTTGAGTATAATTCTGGGTCCTTCTTTTTCTTCCTTCACTTTTGACTGCTGGAGCAGATTTATTGCAAACTCTTCCCAGGGCTATTCTTTCTGGACGCCAAAGAGTTTCAAGGACGCCAGCTGCTGGGGAACCAGCAAATCTTCCCTGGGTAGGTTAACGTGGCTTCATTTTACCTACCAAGTCATTCTGTCATTATTTTCGGCCGGTAATTTAAGTTTTGCAGGCAACGTGGCCGTTAATAAAATATGATGCCTTGTAACAAAACACTGCCGAAAGAGAACTTAGTTAAATAATGCAGTATCTGTGTTGGCCGAATATTTTCTTAGAAAGCTATATAGAAACAATTACACAAATGGGCTGATTAGAGCGTAACAATGTCTTGCATTTCTATAATAGAAGAATAACAGGTGCCATCCCATTGTGGGTCCAGATTAAATGGTTTAAATGAACTTAAAATAATGTTGCGAGCAAAAATTACCCATAAAAGATATGCACCAGATATACACGAACCCGCATTTATTCGATCATTGAACTGCACCCAATAGCAAGTGAATCTGTCAGAAAACATTTCTCCAAAATTTGTTTCCTTTCCTATGTTGACATCGGTACTGGTTACATGTAGAGCGTCTGATTACCACGCGGGAGACCCGGGTTCGATTTACGAGTTGGGTGATTTCAGGTGGAAATTTTTCAAGCAACATCACTTCATGGAATGGCTCTGAGGTTCACCCAGCCTCTAATATGTAAATGCCCGGGTGCAATTAATTAGTATATGGTTATGTACATATAATTAGTGATTTAAAAGGAATTATGGACATGCACACGTAGGGTGCCGAGTAGAACCGCAACAGCAACAATTGGAAATCAGTTTGGTTTTAATGCGTTTCCTCGTTATGAGGTGACCTGCTGACTGGCCACTATGAAAAAGCAAATGGTCAAAGGGCGAAATGTGACGTCACTAATTCCATCATTGTCTTCTGAATCTCGGTGAGTGCTAGGCTTTGGTTGTCGACACAGACTCTCCCAGGTCCGAGACTTGGCGTGGGCATGATACCATTTCATCAGTTCATTTATTCACCATTCATCCTCATCGTCGTCATCAGTCAAGAGTGGCAGAAACGCGGCGCTAAAGAAGAAAAATACATATACTTCCTATTCTGTACACTCGCAGACACATGTGGTTTGTAACAACCTCAACCCAGGTGCCGTGAGACGAGAGATCAATATTTGCGAATGTCATTCCTTCCTTCCAGTCACTTCAAAGAAGTTGAGCTCAGTTACGTCGCATGGATTGTCTAACAGCCCACCAGCGGTCAGTATTCTGTGACATTTTTTAAAAAATAGACTTTCTCGATTATGACCTCGAATACCGACCGTACAAATTCCACAGGTACCGCGTTTTTGATCAGCAGAAATTTTGCCGGGGATTACGTCAAAAACATAGCTTGTCCCTGCTTCACAGCGACCAGTTCAACAGGATGCGGACTTCATCGTCCTTTTTTGCCTCTAGTGGCCGTGGGGCAAATATGCAGCGACGAGGACAAAAAAAGTAACAAATAAATTCAGGTAATTTCTCTCGTAAATTTGTCTCTGCGTTTTTCATTCCCATGCGCAAGGATTACTGTATCAAACGTCACGAATACTGCGGATTATTGACTTCATGTTTCACGATTCTAAATGGAAGGATTTCTTCTTCATACACTCGAGATTATTTTGACTGACACTGGTTTTGCTGTTGACCTGTACAGTCTTGAGATGATCTTATTATACTTTTGTATATGTATGTCATGAATTATTGCCAATACATTCTGTGAATATGGCACTATTCTTCATCTACCGCAAGGAAGAAGTTAATGTAAACAAAATTATGTGATTTCTAAGAACTTCCTTTCCTGTGTGTTAGTTCTGGTGTTATATTGCCTATGAATATATTGGCACTCGTAGATCTACCGCTCATGAAATAAGGTCTCATAACTTAATGTAATTGATATGCCTAGGATGGCACCATAAAGAAAACACTCGCTCTATAGAGGAACAAGAAACGACATGGTAAGCACAGGGAAAGCAACAGCTCAGCGCTCTTCGTCTTTCATTTGTTTGCAAGTGGTGCCTTCCAGTGATAGGAGTGTAAACCCATTTTCTACTTGAACATCAACTTCATATGTATTTTCACTAAAATTATTTTACTTTTTAGTATCAATCTGCATCCTTCACAATAACGTTTTACATCAGTTCTGTAATACATTTTATACTGTAGAATTAACTTACGGTGAACCATCAGTAGCTTTTGTAAATTTACGTAATTTTTTTACAGTGTGGGGAGGTAAAAAAAGTGATGTAAACATCCCAAATAGAAATAGTAAAATAATATACTCGCACAGCATCGCCTTACTAGCATTCGTGTGTTGTATAAAAAATAAAAATAAAAATATATGGACCGGAAATGAAGAAAAAAGTTGGAGCTGACTTATTGTTCGCCTGAAAGACTCTTTTAGTACCCATATTTCTGATTGGCAAAAACCAGTTCCTCCTCTTTGTGAACTTTGTAGTCAAGAATCAGCTCTGGGGTTCACTCAGTGCCACCACGCTCTCATCAGTTGCTCTAATACTTGGTTACGTACCGATTGACATAGTGTTGCGAAACCAAAGGGGGCGCTGGGTTCGAGCCTCGGATAAGGCGTACATGCATGGGGTTCGTCCAGGTAAACAGAGTTAAAAAATTACTGTGACAATCTGCTTCCGTTCTCGTAATGATGTCGTTATAAGTGGGTAACAGCGACAGGACGCACTTCTGAAAGTTAAGCCTGGTCTACACGTAATGTTTTGTAGTCAGTCTTGCATGATAAGGTCAGTTTGACACGCAAAACACGGGGCTACACTCACTATAAATGCTTTCTGCCTGTCTTTTCTGTGAATGTGGACACCTACTGGAAGTTATTAACGCTAATAACCACAGAAATTTAAAAACAAGACATTACTCGTCCAACATCAACGAGTTTGATCGTTTTGTTTGAAAACGAAACTTCAGCCCATCAGTAGTTCGAGCGGTGGTCAAACCTCATTCAGTTCATGCTTGCTGTTTTGTTCCATCATCCGTCTAGCATGATCATGCAAGACATACGTGTGGACCAAGCTTCAAGAGTATTGTTGACATTCATCCCCATCGTGGTTTCGCTTCTCCCATGGTGTAGTGGTAACGCTTGTAATCAAGGGGTCTCTGGTTCTATCCTCAGTCATGTTACATTGGTTCAGTTACCACTAAGCTGTAGGTCCAGTGTATCTTATCCTAAAATTGATTTAAACAAACATCAAACAAACATCTTCATCGTCGCAGAAGGGCGACGTTGAATAAGTAAATACAAAATTCAGAGACAACGTATACACTCTTGTCACATAAAGTGGCATATTTTATAAGGTTGGACAGTAAAGTATGTGCCACTTTAACTGAATAGTAGTGTACAACAAGGACTCGTTAAAAACATTATATAGCAGATCTCTGTGGCAACGTGGTTAGCACAGCTTGCTACGATGAAGGGATCCCAGGTTCGAATCATCCCGGCCAGGGCATAGGTGTCCTTCGTGCCTGTCTCTTCATCAGTTTCATCATATAACTCATTCTCACCGCCGCGATCAGTCAAAAGTGACAGAAAACCGACGCTAAATAACAAACAAAATGAATCGAATGATAGACGGAATAGTGCGAAAAAATGAGTAATTTAGCGGGTCCAGGTGGGACACATGAAACAAATTCTCTATCGGGAACTGTGGCATTCTTGAAGCCACATTGTAGTTATTACCCCAACCATCTATCATTCACGTCGCTTACTTGCTTTTCGATCTTAGATTGTCTTCAACAACCAGCTACCAGAGCTACAACAGGAATTAGAGACAAAATGACAAACGTTATCAATACACCATCTCCCTCCCTCCGTATTCTTTTTTTTTCCTTAACCATGATTTAGCAAGCTATAAACAGCACATAAAGACAGAGGGGGAAATGGAGTACTTTAGTTTGTTATTATGGTAATTAATGCGTAGGTGAGGTTCCGAAGGGCGGGAGTTGCATGTACGAAAATTACATTCTTCCGTATCGTAATGGCAGGGTTGCGACCGTGGCGCCAATTATCCCGGACTCGGGAACACAGTCATTTTGTTGTTTGGTGCTTTTCTTGCGAGGAGGGAAGAAAAAAAGAATGTTACTGTTCGCGCCCCCCTCTTTTTTTCGATCTTTTGAGATTTACGCTTCGTAATTGGTCCTCGGTGCCTTCCGGCGTTCTCTTTGGTTTGTGAGTGCAAGACAGAAAGTGCAGTGGCAGAGTTATATGTGTGTGTTGATTGGTTCATTTTACTTCGCCATTTTCTGCCAGTTTTGGCTAATCGTGAAGATGATATGAAATTGATGAAGGTGACACTCACTAAGAACACCCGTGTCCAGCTAGCTTTCGAACCCGGAACCCTCTGGCGTCGTAGCACGTTGTACACTCACCTCAATTAGTACTCCGGCGGTTTTTTTCTTTATACAGCGTATTTGCAGAAGATACAATTCAATGTACATTCTACATGTGTGTCAATATACGCTGTGTAAAACACACCATATTACTAACTTCGTTGACCCTGTACCAACCACTCCGCATATGTGCGAGTGATTGTCATTCAGCGTCAAGAGGAGCACAAAAATGAACCTCATTCATAAAGTTTTGCAGAATCTGTGAACTATCAATATTAACCGTTCGAACTTTGGCGTAACAGTTTTTAGAGTTATTAGTGATTATTCAAGGCTTGAAAGCCCATTGTAATATTAGTTAGGCCCATTGATTTTTCCACTCCTCCCAATATCCCTAATAATTTTTCACAAAGGCACACTGTCATTTTCACTCTAAATTTACACATGCACTCTTCTCTGAGATGGAAAATTCTGGAGAAACCCCCCTAGTCAGGCTAGATTTTGTGTTCGTTGATATTTGAACAGATGTGATTCTTTAGAAACAGATTTTGAATTTGCAGCTAAACGCCGAGCAGATTTTATCCTGTTTATTTACTATGTGGCGCACCTTAAAACATAAAATGTGGGCTTTGATATTATTTGGTTGCATGTTTCATGGCACCGAGAACATACTTACCAAATTGTCTGTTTGGGTGTAAGTAAACTCGTTTAGTGCTGATGAGGAATTGTCGTGGTTGAGCACCATCTTTGGTGTCTTCTTCCACCAGAACGTACCAAGTATACACGATAAGTAGGGAGACAAATTTATGGTAAATAAAAACTGAGGAGAGCGGTAAATAAAATGTTAGATCAGCGGTGAAAAAAAAATTGGCACAAGCTTTTTCATTATGAGAGGAAACAACATACAAAAGAGCTATAAATTGATAAACTACTTAATTTTTATATACTGTACACATACACAAGTACTTAGCTGTCCAACCAAAAAGAAAACATAGACACAAAATCACTTCATTTCTAAATTGCATATCTAAAGTGATTTATTCATTATATGTATTTAAAGGATATCCTTGCTGTCCAACAAATAAAATAATCACTACTGCACATACACAAACACATGTTGAAAATCACATGATGATAAACAAAATTCATTCATGACTGAACACAAATGACAGCATTGTTTCCCTTGATGTGCGGGAACAGACTAATCTTATCGCTGCTACAGCTAGCAAGTTCAATGAAACTGTAAGTTGAGTAGACATTCGGGGGAAGAAAGGAATAAAGGAATGCAGCTTGACAGGGAGCGAAGTTTTCGAACTGAGATTATGTGCAAGGGAAATCCCAATTTGCAGCGTCTTCCTGATGTGGTCGAAGATAAAACGTTCTTCAGCTGCAGTGGTAGGAAACTTTAAGCAAACGTTTCGTTACAAATCGACAGTTTGCGCGCACAACCTCGATTGCCGGTTTTTGCGTGTTTTCTACTTAATTTGATGATATTTCACGGTTATTTCACGAAAAAGCGTTCATTTCGTGGAAAAGCACACATTTCGCATTACTTCGCGAATGAAACTCATGCATATTTCATCATTGGGGGTGTAGTTATGTGCAGAATGTTCAAAATTGCATCTTTTTTCACATTTCGCGATTTCGCGCATCGCGAAAATTCAATGTCCCTAACGATAAGGTATTTTAGTTACACCACTTTTGGTGGTAACTCGAGTGTCGCTTTTCTTTTTTGAGTGTATTGGTCGTCCTGTTTCGACTTTGTTTTCCTTTTTATGGATACTCAGGTTGGCACATTGTTTGTTTTTAACCAGCTTCATGGCGCTCTGCCACTGGTATGTTTTCGGTGTTCCCATCATGGCATGGTTGTCGATTTCCACATCGCAGGCTTCCAGACTGGAATCGCCTGTTGGAAGTAGCTTCTTAAAGACGCAAAGCCAGGCGACAGTTTTAGTCTCTTCCTACTTACGAGTGAATTTCCTTACAGTGTGTTCCCTGGGTATCCGCAAGCAACCAACAATTCCATATGGCCACAATTAGTACCCACAAAATATCAATTTCTTGGTATTGGAAACACAGCGCGTTTGATTCCCCACGCAACCGTTGCGAGATCGTGCTGGACGTCCGTGGAAGACTTCGCGGTGCTCGGAGCTGCGAGATCGCGGTTGCACAGGGAATCAAACGCTCTTATTTTTCTCTCTCCACGAAAACCGTTTATTTTCCTAATGTTTCTGCGTGACTCTCGGCCTATCGCACAGAAGAGGGAAGTTCCAATGATAAAATTCCAGTTGAAACAATTCCCAGGGAGTCCTTTCCATAGCAACCTTTTCGTGACAGTATGGCGTCCAGAAATCCCATAGCTATAATGACTGCCAGACAACAAAACGCATTCACCATGGCTAATACGCAAACCCATACCGTTGTTTTTGCAGAGTGGCAAAATATTCAATCTTTTGCAACACCACAAGAGCAATTTGTTTGCGGGCCTAATTGTATCCTTCCCCAGTCGCAACATTCGATTTTTTTTTTTTTGTTTTAGCCCTGCGTATAATTATCCTCAAATCGGCCAATGAGCATTCGCTTTGCTTATTGACCAGACAGGAAATCTTATTGAAACCTCGTAACACATCTGTAATATTGATTGAATTGGCTCGTTGCCCGACACATTGTTAACGTTACATACCCTCTCCCTTGTTTTCATTTTTTTGTTGTTGGTGATTTGCAAGTCAAGAGCGGTTGCCATTACGAGCAGCTTGAGTCACGTCCCTTTTTTCTAACTTTATCATCGATCTGTAGAATGTCTGATTCTCAAATGGAACAAATACGATTTATGCGAGTCAAAATGTATTGAATTTTTGGTGTTGGATAGGAGTACTGGCGTATCTTCAGTTTTGCACGGAACATGCGGATGTCATAGACGCATGTGATAATAGTGAAGAATGTCCCTCCCACTGTCGTCTTTCAGTTTTCCTACGCAGGCGTAAGAGTCCACTGCGCATGTGCACCCTACATGCTTCGTCGCATTTTACCCAAAGTTTCGCCAGTTTCTGGTACGAGCTCACCTGCTGTTGGTGCTGCGTTTAGGCCTACTAATGAAATCTGCGTTTCATTCCTTTCATATTCCTGAACGAATAAATCATATGATAAGGCTGTCGGTATATGAAATTTTGGGTGTAGCTGTATCTGCGGTAATTTCTGAGTATTCATTATGCAGATTCAAACCCACATATGGGTGTTAATCAGGAATATTTGCAACTCATGATTTTGTAATTTATAAGAGTTTTCGTTTCCGAAAATGCATATTTCGGCTTTACACGTATTTGGGATAGCGAAGGTTATAGACATACGGTTTCTTCAAGGTCTCCAGAGTTCGATATCCGGTAGAGGCAGATTAATATTTGGTTGGTATCCCAATTTCAACTGTGGTTCATGGTTCAGTCCCGATTAGCTTCTCTGAGCATGAAGTGAACTTTACAACAGTAGTTTGTCAACGCCATCTGGACTTGAAGTACACCAGACTCTGGAAGTACACCGAAGTACACCTGACTCTCACTTACATCACGTAACATTGCCCCCCTGCCGCCTCCTTTTGAGAACCAAGCCATATATATCCGGAAACTTCCAGACTTTTCTTCCGGTGTTTACATGAATTCGCAACCATGATACAAGGTATCGAAAGCAAGTCCCCCCCACCCTTTCCCCTCCCCATTTTTCTCCCGACCGAATTTCACTTTCCCCGTGCTAGGACGGGGCCTCACACCTCAGCTTCGAAATTTCCTGCAAGGTCCCACCCCTTCCCCGTTTCAACACCCTTACGTGTCCCCAGGAATGGGTAACGGCAGCGGGAGGGGGGAGTGGGGGTGGTTGGCTCCGCAGCAGAGTCTAAATTAGATTAATGTATCTAGCGCCAGGAAGACAGATTCCATTTCTGGTCTAAGCACAGTGTAAGCACATGTGGCGTGCCTGCGCTCAGGGTCCCCGTAAATTTCCGTCCTCGAATAACAGGACCGGCGTACCATGCATAGTAAGTGGAAGGGGGACGGTGTGCCTGCCTAGGAATAAGCTCGGAATTTGTATGCAAAGTCGACACGGCAGGTTAGGGAGTTTTCGAGAGCGAAAAAGGGGGGGGGGGATTTGAGTCAGGGTGAAAAATACAGGACAGGCTAGGTGTTATCGACAAAACTGCCTTGTTTCCCAAATATTTGACTCCCCCTACCATTTCTCTCTGCAGCCGTCGTAATTTGGCAGCGATACTTTTTTTTGGGGGGGGGGGAAGGAGCCGTGACAAAGAAGAGCCTTTGCATTGTTGGAAGTTCTCATAGCAGCGGCGTAATTTGCACATACACGCGTGCATATGTCTGGTCTGCCTGTCAGGACCTGGTACTGCTATGTTTGGGTAGCCCCCAACGCGTGATGTACACGCGTCGCGCATCTCGTTTCACCTGAGCCGTGACACAAATGCTAACTCCGGACTACATCTCGACATTCCGCGGCTCTAATTCTTCCCAGATCTTGGAAATACTCCCCCCCGTCGAAGACCAAATTTCACGGCGAGTGCCAAACGGTAAGTGAGGGATCTTCACGCGTGCGTTGGTTGAAGTTCGCCAAGAAACTCCTCTTTTATTGTGAGGTGGAAATTTTTGAGTATGCACCAAGTCTCGTAATGATGCGTTCAAGAGTTATGACCACTTCGCGCTGTAAATTTCCACGTTAAGAAGGCAAGTGATGGTGTTCAAGATTCTGCGTAGAGTTCATTCACAGACCGGAGAAGAGATCAGTGTTGCCAAATACTAGACCATGCCACGGCGCAATCAAGTATAGTCCGATACCTGCTCTTTAGGGGCACAAACGTCCTACTTGGTACTGCTATATTTTGTTTGAAATCTTGAAAAACTGAGGATCAGGATGCGGAAACTGATATTTATGAATATACGGATCTTATAATTAAAATCGTTACTTTTTTTTTTTTGCACTAATGCACTTTCAATTTAATTCACTTGTACGATGTCTTAAAGCAGGGGCTAAGGGATATAATATTGTTCTATTTAGAGCCACTGAACCAAACTGCCTAACTTGTACATAATAGTAATTTCTTATCGATTAGTTTTAGAGAGAGCCACTCAGTGATATATCCACCCCCCAAATGTCCTCAACATCCTCTTAACGTTTTTCACAGGCCGGGAGCGCACAAACAAAAGCCTCCGTGCGCTTGTGGTTAAAAATGTATACCACGAGCGCACAAAATCCATGGCGATGTTGCCACGTTGTGTCAACTGTTTTTGCCTAACCTAACCAGTTTTATTCACCACATCCCAGTATTTTCATCGTTTTTACGAGTACTTAAGTACTTACAAAGTCATTCATTGTATTCATGAAAGTTTTGTTATAATAAACATGTGTAATACTGTTGATATTTGACTTTCTATGCAATTAAATTATCCTCTGCACAGGCCAGCCATTACACAACGCAGCATTGGATGTTGTGCGCACATTTTCACATTTTTGTGCGCTAGTGGACTGCACCCGCCCAATTTATGTTAATTTTGGCTATAAATTTACCCTTACACTCCCTAAACACGAACTTACACCCTCTCCTGGAGGAAAATTCTGGATAACCGAAGCTAACTCCCCAACTTATACACCATAGCCGATCTCCGTAGCGGAGTGGTTAGCACAGGCGCGCTACTACACTAAGGGTTCGGTCTGGGCTTAGGTGTTCTTTGTGAGTGTTTATTAATCAATTTCATCACTTATACCCATCTTCACGATTAGCCAAGAGTGGCAGAAAAGCGAAGTGAAATGAACCAAATTAATCCAAACCTACAGCATCCGACTCGAGCTCTTTCTGAATAATATAAATCCTCTTTTCCACTGTCTCTTAGAAAGTTTTTAGTTCATTCTTGCCTTTTTAATGTGTTGGGTTTTGCCTGTGTAGGTCTCTTAACAACTTTGCACTTTTGACATTTATCACGACCACTTTTTTATCCCTTAGGTAAGGATTTTATATGAGGTGATATTTCACCCCCAAAAATTTACTTAATTCCACTATTGTAAGCATCCTTACCAGTTTTGTTCAGGTTCATCTTCAAAATCGACACATTTGTTGAATATATATATATACACCTTTGTTTCCATGAATAACACAAGTGCCAACATTTTAGATGTGGCAAAACAGCTTTGGATGTTGTGGAAAGTTTAAGATAGCACAGAAGATATGTAGCAATTTGTAAAATAGTATCGACGGAATACGACAGGAAATGATAAATAAGCAAAGGTAATGAATGAATTTTCCGTTCGAATGCTCATAATAATGGGACTATTTTCTCCTGGTTTCACTCGATCACCTAATGTTAGCGTTACAATTACTGTTTTTTTGCATCTCCAGTCCGCCTTGCTAGCGTGTGTAGAGAAATGTTATTTACAGATAGTTCCAGCCTCCCAACACCTGATGGATCTAAATCATCAGTGCTTGGAGCCACCAGTCCCCTTTTCCTTTCTTTATGCTCCTGGTTGCACCAGTTTGACGAATTTATTGCGGACATCTTGCGAGGCGAAAAGTCGGTCGGGCCTTTTGAGCTCCGGTATTGGCTCACCCTTTGGCAGTGTCTTGATTCAAGTTTTACACAACACATTGTCACTTTCGGTTGGGAACCTCCCCTCCCCCCCACCTTTTCTTCAACAACTCGGATTCTTTTCTCGTATTTCCCAGCCCAAGACATCTAATTAACAATTACGTGCGCAGTGGTGGACCTATATTTTAACCAGTCACTCTACACTCGCTGGTTTACGTCTTGACAGTAATATATCGCCTTCACTGTCTGGCGACAAAGCCTAGACGATCAGTTGCAGACATCGGCTTAGTCCGTATTTCTTCAGTCGGACGCATGATAATCGCCTGAAAGTAAGACTTCGTTGTCTGGATAGGTCTTTTCTACACGTGAGAATCAGGCACGTATCTAGAAATATATTTCGGGTGGGGTCCGAACAAAGTGTCTCAATATTAATAATAATATAAATGTTTATATTAAAGTAATTAAGTTCTAATTAAATTAAATATTAATTAAAATATGTACACGTATTAATATTGAGTTTTTATTATTACATGAATACGTATAAAAAAGATGGTATAATATATTTATTATCTTGCTTGCGTGTACTTAAGATCGCCAAATTTTGTATAAAAAGCAAGGATAGTTAATGTCAAATAGATAAAGAATTTAATATTTATCGAATAATAAAAAAAAGGATGTTAGATCCAGTTAACAAAAAGTAAAGTAATGTTGAGTAGTGTGCTACTTCATGTTCTTTGAAATGGACCCAAAATGGCGGGTTTGGAGATTTGTGGAATTTTAAGTACGTAAAGCTATTATACGATACTGAATCTCGTTCTGTTCAGGCTCTTGTGTACGGATTGTTATCACTTAATTGTGATCAGTCCGAAGTATGGGCAGGTTTTAAAGTGATTTCAGAGTTGTCCTTTTCATTGTCAAATGTTGGTGGTTTAATTTATTACTGCTGGCAAGGTTGCTGTGCGAATGGAAGATTACCGAGAACTAGTTGCAACTTCTGATATACACAACCGAGTGCAAACTCGTTGTAGGTCTGCTTTTGGATCCACGTAGAGGAAGAAATAAAAAGCACATCGGTAATCAAAGCATGAAGTTTGCCTCGTTGTCAGCAGTGACATCATCTCAGTCGTGACTCTAGTTTCACGGAACGTTTTCTATTATGCAGCGTTACGGGAGGCGGGTGGTGAACCCCCGCATTTTAGTCAGATATTGTTGGATAGCATTCAGCGAGAGAGAGAGAGAGAGTGAATATGTGACTTAGGTATAGTTCAAATAAAACGTTGATGAAGGAGAATTGAAGAAAATTATTTTAGCAAATTTTTTTAGCAACGATAGGTGGAGTCATCTCTTCTTCATCCTTTTAGTTGAACGAATGTTTTTATATTAACTCCAAGCGATTTACATTGCCATGCATGCATCTACGCACGTATATAGAAATTACCAAACGTCTCCAGAAATAATAATAATAATATGTTTAAACTAATACGTTAATATAATTTATAGGTCTCTTCATTATAATATGTAAATTAACTAATATTATATTGTTATTACTTGGATAGACTGCACAAGAATATATCAGCACGTATTCATTATCTAGCTTACGTGTAGTTATGATCGTCAAAATTTATATAAAAACAACTGTCCTGGAAAGGAAATTAATGTCGAAACGACAGAGAATTGAATATTTGTTGAATAACACAAAAAGCATGTTAGACCCACTTGAAGATAGGTAATGTTAGTTCATTATTAATATTTTATCCGCAACTATTACTTAGGTTATGTCAATTCAAAGCCGTGTGATCCAAATATAATTCTTGCCTTAATGTAAGCTCGGTGGATATAATAACCTTTGATTATACAAGAAATGCTAAATATATATATTTTAGTTATTTAATTTCAGTACTTGGTAATTTTTTTCTGAGGGATGGGCTGACATACCGGGACTTCCATAAATACGTCCTTGCCTGCGATTTTTGTTTATCATTCGGTGGAAGTGCTGTTATTGTTTATACTGTACTTTTTACGTTTCCGTTCAATGCAATACTGCGTTCCCCAACCACTGCAGAAAATCAAACGACAGTTATTCAGTGTGCCCATCTTTATATGTCATACACATGAAAGATTTTAATTCCAGGATTGTTGCATTAGTTCTTTAATTCGATACATATGGAGCAACATGTAATTAATACACGCCAGTTTGGCTACAGGGGTAAAATATGTGTTAAATTGCATAACAAAAGCCATACCTGCTAATTTATTTCTATGGAACAGCAGGTGCACATTAGTACGTAAGCGAAAACGTGTTCTGTGCGATTGCTTTTTAGTATTTGCCACACTACGGAAACGTAAATTAATTATACATTGTGCGAGCTTAATGAATGAGCAATTTGCATTTTGAACATCACGGAATTTAATTATCTGCGAATGCCCCGGAACACGAAAGAAATTTGTTCCGAACACGTTCACTCATGCGTACATAGTTTTTTTTGTTTGTTTTAAAATTCTGAGGGGGTAAAAAAAGTTGTGCCTTTTCTGTTTTATGTGGAGTTTCTTGTTTAACGACACAAATTTATTTAAATTTAAAATGCCCACCCTCCCTCCAATGTTGCCTTCGGCTGGTTTTATTTATTGTTTGTTGAGTAGCGTGCTGCAGCCACGCAATAATTTCCTTGGCGGTAGTTCCTGATTATCTGCTTTACCTTGAGCTTCTGTCTTCTTGCTGTCGATTCTGGTGAATTTATTGTCGTTTCGTGATAAGGCAGCGGCCGTTGTTGTGCAGGAGCCCGACCATCGGGACAAAAATGTTTCTTGTAACTTTTGTCAGGAATCACTTGGAGTAAAATCGACGGCTGTCTGTGGGTGCGTTTCTCTTTTGATGGGTTTACAAGATTCACAGACCGGTTTTTGCAGACTCTCCCCCTCTCCCCCCCGCAACCGTGTTGGTGTTTTCGAGTAGCTTGAAACCTGGCAACAGTGCACGACGAAAACTGCCTTCACTCTCTCTCCCAATACGGCACAATAACCAAGAGTCGTCCTTATCCACTCGTGTGCAACAAACATGCTGGTTCACAAGATTTCTTGGGCCGTGTTGGGAAAAAATGTCCGATGTATAAATCACCTTCCGCGACGTCGAACAAAAGACGAGAACTCAGGTAGAAGGTAGGTGGACATGGTTGCGCGGAATATATTCCCATGTTCTTACCCGAGAGCTGAAGGCGAATGTTGTGTAAAAGACGAGGAAAACATTTCCAGCGCGGTCTACCCAATATTCAAGTTGACCTTGTCCTTTAATTATGCTGAACTTTTTTCTTCTTCTTCCTCCTCCCTCGCTCTTGGAAACTGAAGCCTACGCAAGCGTCGCCATACAAGACTTCTGGGTAAAGGAATTTCGTGAACAGAATCTCATATATGGGAAATGGTAGCTTAAAAGTTTTTGTAGAATTTTGAATGTCATAGCGATTTCTCGAAAGGAGTGGAATTCTTGAAAACTGCTTGGTTGACGTGGCGATATTGATGAAATTTCAATTATTGAAGTTTACCTTTATATACAATATGTGTTACTCACAACAGCATATTTTAGCAGGGTTTGGATATCATGGGAAGGTTGTGTTATAAACGTTGTGTGTTTTGGAATTTTGGTATTTCCCTCATTTTGCATCGCGCTTATCTAGCTCATGGCAATGATTACATAAAGTATCCAGGCCAGGCCCAGGACTCGGACCCCGAAACCTAGGCCGGCGATATCATGAGTCGACCGCTCAGAGTGCTTGGCCATAGAAGCGTCAACTTTTTACAGACATTCTTGAAATATGAGAGTTTGTTCCTAAATGTAAAGTCATGTGTACTGTGCACTCTACCGCGAAGGCACTGTGTTGGTAGGCCTCCACATAGCTATTGTCGAACTCTGCTACAGTGGGAGTGATGTAATTGGTACACCAGTTTAAATATAAAATGTGTCCATTTTTTTTTTTTGGAGCAGAATGCACGGTATACTGTCTGATTTAGTATGCTGCAAAAATTACTTTGTTGTACCAGACGATCGAACTCAGTGATGCGTTTCTCCGCCTTTAAATTTCTATCTACATTTCCTCTACTTTTTTGTAACGCTCTTTTATACCTTCGCATGCTTCTTCTCAATCGTTTTACGTGCATGTTTACACAGCTGCGGAAGGTGTTGGTTTTAAAACCCTGAGGTGATTAGAGACTGAGCTTCGCTTCGATTTGGCTCGTTCTCAAGGAAGACTTCGTCCTGTTGATTCCGTCAGTGGTGCCAGACAAACAGAAATCAAACTCTCACTCACGCACCAAAAAATAAAAACAAAAAAACAAATGATCGAACCTGAATTCACGTCTCCTCGGCAACGTTGTTTGTATGCTAAACGACAACGGAACATAAATGGAAAAACAGTGAGTAGGTTTACGTCAAGTTCTCGTGTTTGCTCTAAACAGCTAATCCTTAAATTTTTTGGGATATATATTGTTTTATCTCCATGTTAATTGTAATTATACTTACGATGGAAATGAAGCGTATTAATCGAATTTCTATGACAGCCGTTTTCAATGTTTTTGCATCAGCCGGTAACTAATGAGCAGAAGTGAATTTTTCTTATGTTCTGCTCATGACACAATGCCGGCCAGTGAACATGACAACAAAATGTGTTTGAAACAGCAGTGTTATATACTGTAGTAATAATAGGGTCAAATACTACATACATACTGGCTACCGGCGTCACTACCACATACCTCAGCAGAGATGGGATATCATACAACCACTTACAGATCATGAGGTTACTTTAGGACCGAGAGTAAGTCAAAATTTCGCATTCAAATTTCTTCAAGCGGGAAACCACTTCAGTCACTCTAGGACTTCTACTTCATTGGTTAAAAAACCTAAATACATCGAACACAGACATTAAATAACACCCACACACGGAAAATCAACATTCTTTGTTGTTAAACATTGAATAAAATTATTGAAATTTTAACAACTAGAGATAATCGATTTTCTGTGCTCAAGTATGTTGAATTTTTTATACCTGCAAAGTGCAACACTGCCGGACAGCATACCGTATCACATTTCGTGGATAACGTCACTTGTTAACAGGCATTATGTATCTGAATACAACAAGCAAATTGCTCAACTTGTGAAATTGTGATAACCTCCTTTATATTGATATTGTCAGTCTGTGGTTTAAATATTTGAAATATTGCATTGTTTGTACAGCCCTGAATAATATCACACAGTCGAGGAATAAAGGAAGTACTGTATTTACTTTTTCTTTTCTTTTAAATAAGCGTATAAAATGATTTATGTTTTATGTTAAGGCATAGAGTAGTTACTAACACTTCATCACATTTGAATCTGGTAAGTAATTAGTAAGTTTCGTAGCCCACACACTTCGTGAATGTCACCTACAAGATGTAGAATTTAAATTAGTGATTTTTTTAGTGTTGATTGCTTCTTGACATTTTATAGTTTGTTGCTGTTAAACAAAATACACCTTCAAGTGACGCACAAAGCTGTTAGTCAACACTGAAACTCACACTTCGGTTTCTTTAGTGCCACTGTCATTCTAAATCTGAGTAACTGATTAATTTGAAGTGGGGAAAGCATATTGTGGCAGTTTCAGCCCATAGGAGCCTTGGTGAGATAGAATCTTGGTTGTCGTTGCGAGTGAGAGTGAAATCTTCGGATTAGTTTCAAACTGATCATGTGTTTGGGTACTCCCAGTCTTTCCCCCTAGTGGATGTTGACGGCTTGCAGGAAACAAATGACGACACTGAAAGAACGGGGTTGTGGAGGGAAAAAAAGGAGGCGGGTGGGCTCACTTTGGACAACAAAAACCTGGAGAGGCATCTGACAATAATGTGGCAGAGGTTATTTTGTCACACCAGGGTCCCATGGCTGCCTTTGTGGAAGGGTTTTAGTGTCACCTAGCGGTACTGTCACATTCTTAGTGAATCTATGTAGGCAGTAACGTCGGGCAAATGCGGACGACGCGAATGCCGCTTGTGGCAAGTGAGTGAAATACGCGGGAAGAGAAGTGGCGTGTCTTTCTCTCAAACGCGTTACCTCCCCTCCCCTCTTTCTATGTATTTGCGGTGACTCTTTTGTCTTCGAAATGCATGGAGATCCCAGCTTCGGTCTGTAAATTGGGGAGGTTACAAAAGGGGATTCCATTGAGCAATTTGTGTCCGCATGGGGTTTTGCTCGCGGATGCAGTTGAATGGAAAACTGACTTGGGCGTTGTTGTTTTGAATTAGCGGGATGGCGACAGATCTGGAAAAAGCAGACATCGAGGAAACTGAAAAAAAATCCTTCCAAGTGATCCAGCATTTCTGTTCTTGTTCCTGTGGATGATGGAAGGAACTTAGCCAACACGTGGTAGTTTAAGTGAAGGACACTACTGTCTTGTTCAGTTCTCGTAATCTCCTTTCTTTTTTGCAATTATAGACACGAACCACTGTTTGTAGTTGTTTCCATAAAAATAACCACGAACGCTCTTCCCCCCTTGTTTACATAAAAGTAACCCCCCCCCCCCGATGATTCATACAAGTGGCCACGAATTTTCTTTTCTTTCCTTCCATAATGACTGACAAACTTTCTCTCCGTTGCATTCACAAAGATGGCCAGAAACTGGCTTTCATTCCATTGCTTCCATAAAGATGGCCACGAACTGTATTCGCTTTCCGTTGATTTGACAAGATAGTCGCGAACTGTCTTTCCGTTGCTTCCATGAAAATGACTACAGACCAACTTTCCGTTGCTATTTGCTTTCCTGAAACTCATCTTTTGTAGCAAATGTGCTCTATTGTCATCGAACGTGGAATGAAAACAGTTTCCAGAGTACAAAAGCATTCGTTGCAATCTGCATTGGCCGATAAGATACGAACAATAACTCGAGTGCACGGCTTTATTTCTTGGGGCGTCAGAGGAGGCGATTTGACAGAATCTTGGTGGTTTGTGGTTTCCCTATGCTAAGTTTGTTTGGGGAACATCGTCCGGAAACCTCAATTTATCTCGTATATCAGCCACAAAACTCTTGTCGGGTCGGTGCGCCGTGCCAACGTAAATGCAGCCATTTCTTCATCTTCGGTGTATTCCTTCCTTCCCAAACCGCAGTTTACATTGCGGGGATTAGAGGAGGGGGAGGAAGGATGCCGGGAACGTGGCCCACCAAACCAGCTGTTTGCTATCAAAATCGGTGTCTCCCTCTGTCTGTGCGAGGTGACTTCCTTCACTTTATTTCAAATGTATCATGTGCTGATGATGTGCAGAGTATTAGCGTGGGACGATAGAAACGCTGCTAGCTATTGGAATTCGTTTTTACGGTCAGTTTCTTCTTATTTGTGTGCGAGTCTTCTATGTTCTGTCATCCAGAGGCAAGTTTACGGTGCATATTCCAGTATGGATATTATTTACTGTCTGAAATAGCATCCACATTTCTGACAGTCACGTACTGTCACGACCCGATTTTAGAAGTTCTTTCCAGTATGAACACATAAACGAAAAATATCAGCTTTAGCTCTATAAATTATGCAATTGTAGTTTAAATTATGTTCTAAGACTTTCAGGAGCGTCCCGAAGAGTTTCAGTTTCGTTCCGAAGAAGTTTCTTCCAGAAATACAAAGAAGACGTGGGCATTCGCATTCTGGATAGGGCTAGTGTAATATCAGTTGGTCACAATCGAGATTTGATAGGTTGTTTTTGAAAGTAAAATATGGACTCTGCTTTCACGTTTCTCCATAATCCCTCCATGCACTGCACAATCTTAGTCGTGGATAAGGAACCCAGTCTATTATTTCGGTCCCTTCTCGAGTTGAAAATCCCAGTTTCGATCTCGTCTGGAGTCTCGAAATACTTAACGCAACAAACCGAAAACCTTAGTGATTGCACACTAACCGATACACAAAGGAATGCAGCCCCTTAGTATGCGTTCAGTAGGTTGTATAGTGTAGCAATTTTGATGCAGACGAGAATTTCGTATGGTTTTTAATTCTAGTTTGCTACAATCTCGAACGAGAAGTGTCCCGGGTTAAATACCCGGTGGAGGCACATAGTGGTTCTGATCCCACTAGAAACTGTAGGTCCAGTCCCGATTAGCCTTACTGTGCATAAAGTGGACTTAAAACATCAACTCAATCAATGAATCGATCGATCGAACGAACGAGACGACGCTATGAGGACAGTAACTCTCGGTCTTCGTGTCTATTTCTGAACGGTGATTTCGATCTGGATCTCGTCTGTAATGTCAAGACACATCTAAATGTAAACAATGACATCGCTAGTTGTAGTGTTTGGTTCTCCATAGTGTAATTCTGACGTCATATCCTCCTTGGATACTGTTCGTAGATATAAAGTTAATAAATTAAAGCCCCAAAACGTCACCCTAAAATATTTAAGTTACTTGGCTTAGATTCGCACGCTAGAAGTTGCTATACGCATACCTAACAGCTGCTGCAGAAATTAACCAAAGGGCGAGCAGCGATTTTCCCACATGTCACCGTTATTTATTTATCTTGACCACGACTTTACACTGGACGGAATATAAATAACTTTACAGTTTGTCATTTCCAGGGGTACCAGGTTCGAATCATGAGAATGTCGTCGATGTATCATTGGGTTCGTTACGTTAATGGTGAAATCGTAAAACCAAGAACCTTGAAGCAAATTCTGTTTCAGTATTAGAATATATATAAATGTATATTTGGTTGTAGCTTTTCAGCTATGCACCAGTTACTTTTGTTTTAAATTTCATAATTTTATAATACAATATTTCCTCTTACAATATAGTTGTTAAGTACATATATTATTTTCTTAGTCGGGTTCCTCAAAAGTGTTGACAAGGCGTATGCGCCATTATATCCTGCTTCTTTTAGATCTCTTAAGAAATACTGACGCGTAGTTACATTAAGGCGACATTCAAATATAATATGATGAGGTGTTCCTTCAGTTGCACCACACTGACAGATTGGGGATTGAACAATCTTCCTAGTGTACAAGTCTTTAGGGGCTAGGGTGTAATTTAGTCGACATCTAAGAAGGCTTGTTAAAGATTTATATCTTGATACCAAGGTTCTTTAGGTATAACTAAGTGGTTGAATTGAACTTAGAATATCAAAGCAGCTTCAATCACACAAGGTCTGGAAAGTTTAGTATCAACGACGATTCTGTACTACGGACGTTTTCGCCCATGGCGATCACGAAATATCGGCGTGAACGCATTTCTAGATCCTTATAGTGTTTGATATGGCTGGTGGTGGTTAGCGAGAAGTGGATGCATAGATTGATATAGACTGCAAATGAGACTCGGAAACAGTAGACAGCGAGCACATTGTCTTAATTACACGTTTCCTGTACACGCGTGTGTTTTTTAATCCTCTTTTTCTTGACCCATTCTACTGGCTTGAATTTGCCTCCCTCCCCCCAGACACGTATGCGCAGGAAATTAGGTGTAGCGATAACGACGTGTAGGTTTAATTGAAATATTCAAATGAGGAAATAATGAGCTTGTTTGTGAAATCCTGAGACTCGCAAGTAAGCCTATTTAATTGCATGTGGCATTTTTTTCAGAACCAGAGCGCTAGGCTCTGTAATGAACTGGTTAGTATGTATGTTCCGAAGAAGCTTTGAGAATGAAGTCGGCCATGTTTCTTGAAATTAGACATGGTGAATAGGAATCTTTACTAATTCAAAAATCAAAATCTAACCTTTATCATACCGCTCCTTCTGTACTGTATTTTGTTATGGTTCTTGAAGGAATTTGATAAAACACTTTCACAAACACACCGGGTAAATGAACCTACGATTCTTGGCTTCAGAGTTCGTAAAACGCTGCTGCAGTATACTCAACATCCTCTGTGGCTGGCTGGCTACAAGGATAACAACGTTTTTAGTCTCGTAAAATAAGTTTTCTTTAGTGTCCCTCTCCTTCATTATATAAATAAAAGAGAATATTAAATCTTAATTAAAGGAGCAATAAATGTAACAGAGGTCACATGACTCGGTATGAATTTGGTAATTCTTGCGAAATTTACTGTTGTGCAGACAGTGTAAATTATGATTTTGTTTAGTTTATTTATATTACGTGAACCACGTAGTTATGTCTAGTAATTTTGTTCCCCCAAATTCTAAAGAACAGAGTTCACAGATTTTTCATAACGTCGCCCAAGAGCACCAGTGGTGTGTCCAAGGGATTAGTCGGTGTACCTCTACCTTTTTAGCCCAGCATTCCTATAATATATATAACATCAAGAAAAGATGGGAAAATATTGGACTTACTACATGTATGTAATGTAATAGCGGGCATATCTCCCGCAGGAAAATCCTGGCACGTCACTGTATAGTACGAGTCTTGATGAAGCAGTAGTTTCTCGACGATTACAGTAAACTAGTAGTGTAGCTATTGTTTCCTCCTTTAACTTCAAGAATTGAAATCAGAAAGTATCCGATTGTGTAATATTGCTCAAGTACTTTTCAGGAATTTCCCCGGTGGTGTACTGGTAACGTTGTACCCTTGTTCTGAAAGGATCTCTGGTTCGAAACCGGGTCGAGGCACATCGCACAGTGGTTCGGACTCCACTTAAAACTGTAGGTCCAATCCCGACTTGAAATAAACTTTCGCAAGTACTTTTCACCAGTACCGTGATCTTTTTCTCATTTATGAACAATTCAATTTTACATTTTGATGTCTACAGAAACTTTTTTTATTTTTAAAACAATTTTAAAGGTTTTGCAACTGTTCTGCAGTTCAATTCTCATTGACATAGACATAATTTAGCGGGGGGTAGGGGACACTAGCCCTCCCCAAAATGTTATGTTTATTAAAATTTACTTTTTATATTTGTGGAACCTGTGGTTCATGTTCAAAGGTAGTCTACGCTGCTGCTCATTGAAAACTCACATTTCGTGTTTGGGATTAACCTGAAACTGTCGCCTTTATGTGCGAAGAGGACTTGGAAAACAAAACACCTTTCACCAACCGTTCTGCTTGATGGCTACAAATGAAAATACTTGAAAGCATTAGCACTGTACTATATTAGGAAACATAGATAAAAAGAAATCTACAATACGTCACATTCTTTACTGGCAGAAAAGGCAGTTCGAGTAGAGAACTCAGCATTTCTCGAATGTCTCGCATTGCTTTAATATCGCATTGTCTGCCTGAGTACTTTTAAGCATATGCTAATTCGTCTTATCGCAGAAGAAATGTTTTGCTCCGAACGGAATGCTGTTAGCTTCGTAGAAAAAGGTGTCAGTCTAATGTTGTAAATAACATGTTAAGCAGTCATCAACATGCAGTATTTAATATGAGCTTCTTATCGTAAAAAAATATTCTCGTAAAGAAGTATATGTGCATATCACAGTCATGATATGTCGCTTTTTCCCCCCACAACGTTTCCGGCTCAAGTGTAGCAAACAAACGTCATGAATATTTCGCAAATTAGTGCTCGGATAAAAACTCAACTCGCCCTCTTCTTGTAGCCGTTCGTTACGCCTTGCTAGTTTAAGAGGCACATGGAATATGTTAGTCTAAATGTTTTGTATGTGTAATCTTATTTTTATGGCCTGTGCAATGCCTTAGGACCAGTTCGTGCTTATTAGTTGCGCGTCCTGCATCGTTGTCTTCCTTTGGTTGAAGTTTGGGCGATTGCAGAGTGGTAAATGCAAGATGATGACGCGAGGAGCAGCGAGCACATCACTCGCAGACACTTCGTTGAAATTATGTGCAAATCTTGGCCTGTCGTGTGCCTCGGACGAACTATAGCGAATGACATTGAAGTAGTCCAGTCAAGGTCACGCCTCCAATTACATTGTTGCTAATAAGTAGACCTCGTATTTTTCGGTTCTAGAAAGTGTGCTTTTAGGCACCAAAAATGCTAAAATAGGTTCTAAAAGTTCTAAAATACGTTCTAAAGATCATGAAGCGGGTTTTAAAAACCTTAAAATGGTACAAAAGTCAGATGATGTACAATCGTCAAAGACAAAATTTTACAAGAACCGTAAGAATTTTTAATAGGTATATACAACAACCAAATATTAATTTTCTTACCAAATTTTAATTTCTTTACATCAATGCGTGAATTTTGGTAAAACATGATATAAAAGGTACAAGCAGAGCAAAAAGTACGAGGAAACTGCTTCTCTAATCGCCACCACTGTGTGCAGGGTAACGTGGCGTCAGACATTTTGTTTTTTTTAGAGCCTTGAAAAACATTACGGAGGGAGGAAAATCAACAGAAAACATGTTTCAAATACGCCAGTCATTGAATTGTTTCGTCACCAAACAGAGTAAATAAGTACCTTTGAGAGACATACAAATCATGTAAAACCTAAAAAACTATCTAGAAACCTGAAAAAAGGTTTAGTTTAGGTACATAAACCTAACATAGGTTCTAACAAGCAAAATATATTATTTTAGGCACTATATAACTTTGTCACTTTTTGCGTTTTTTAATGAAACGCGGACATAACTTATTATTTCTTATTTACCTGCAAAGGAAAAATAGGTTAAAGTCAGAGGCCTACTAATAAGCAACAATTTCAATTTTCAATAATAATAATTAAACCTGGAAAAATATGTTAGAAAACAGTTCTTAACGTAAAGAACGTTTCTTAAATTTAAATACTTTCTTGGTCATTCAGAAAAAAAACATGCTTCCAAGGAAAATTATTATATTTTTACCTCAAACTAAAAAAAATATGCAAACAGTGACAGAAGAGGTTTGGAAAAAATAGTGAAACATTCTTAAGGTATTAGTTTCGTAGAAGGTAAATTTGCTGCACTTACATTGGCAAGTAATGCTTTCGTCTCTCCAATCAGATAGTTTCAATGTTACTTTCTCTGGAAAGGGCGTATACCCAAGGGTGCTTTGCTTCCTCTCGAAATAGTAATATTGAAAACAAAATATGGAAATGAAACATATGTAAATCGTGAATGTGTCCACGAATTTCTTGAATATTTGTTTTTTATGACGCTTATCTTCCCATTCTTGGCTTAGGATGAAGGGTGATTATGCTTTCTGTCCTGGGAATGCTTGGAGCGAGCGAACTAGAATCAAGTCTCTGGGCAAGTAGTAACGAGAGGGCTCGACCAATGGGCCTTGTTTCACTTCACTTCTGCAACCTTGTGTTCTGACGTCAGACGAGGAATGCCTACGAGGTTAGGTTAGGTTCCATTAAGATAAATACAATGAAAAATTACTAGAGTTGACGAGCTGTATCTTTGCGGGTGAACCCTGCCCAAGCCCGGCTGCGCAGTAGCAAGGGGGAGGAGCTACCGGCTGCGCGTCATTACCTTGCGTTGTGTCCTTGCTGTCGACCACCCAAAGGGCGATTAGGTGGCATTACATAAACTTCTCTCTCACAATGCGCGGAGTAGCCAAGGCCACCCGCAAAGATACAGCTCGTCAACTCTAGCTAGCCTAGCCTAACCTAACAACGTAGGCATTTATCCTAAAATTAAAAAGCTTTCTCCCGTGACATCAGAACACAAGGTTGCTCAAGTGTTGCGCGATAAGCGATACCCCTCGACCAATGAACTCATGAGTGCAGCTACCAGACATTTGCAGCAGCGCGCACCCGCCAACTTGCCTTCTCCCCTTCTCTTCCGTTACGCGCGGCGTTGTTCCACAGAGTCCAGACAGTATAAATTTAAGAAAGACCCACTCACAAACAGGGATGAGTAGTGCGATCCTTGTTAACCCCCCCCCCTCCTCCCCCCGATTTTTTTCCTGGGCATGTCTTTCTTTTGTTTAGACAAGTGAATTGAAAGTTTTGTCTCGCCTTGAAATTTTACTTGCGTGGCTACGAGCTTTTAAGAGATGGTTGCAAAATCGGCTATTTATAAAATTCCAAATAGGATTGTTGTAACGTTATTTAGAAATCTAAATAACTTCGAGGCTTAGTGATGTTTTCGAATAACCCTTCCTATTTCGAGAAAAAAAAATAGTATTGTGGAATTATTGAAGCAATTGACAATTTTTGAAGTGCACTTTATGGACAAATAGGTTAAATGAGATCGGACATGCAATTTTCAAAGGAAATCCGAACAACCAATGACCGTTGATTACAAGGCGACAGCTTGCATAGTATTTTGTCCCTTGGGGTATTTACTGTGTTTTGTTTTCTCCTTGTAAAGGGAATTCCTTAAGTCATTTGTATCATGTGTTCTAATGAATTCAAAAGAGCCTTGCCTTTCTCTTGACTGCACAGTGTAATACGTAGCATCTGTTTTTGAAAGCTTCATACCATACATGGCACGTAGAATGCGGGCGTGTATGACCTGATGATACAACTGTTTTCTCTTCGACAAATGAGGGAGGGTTGGTTGCTATACCATACAGAGAAAGACAATTCCCGAATGTATGGAAGGGGGGTCTACCATATACTCTATTGAAAGGTCTTGACGTGCAGATTCCGAATCTGCAATCGCTATCACTGTAGCTCAATTAGGAGCAGAGCGTCCTTTTGAATTTTTTTGGGGTTTTGTGATTTTTTGGGGGGGGGGGGCGAAAATTCAAAATCGCCATATCTCCGTTCCTAATTGAGCTAGGACGATGGTTGATAGCTCATTGGACTCGGAATGAAGTCCTCTTTCCGATTCTACAATACAAAGTGGGGGTTTCCATTTAAAATTTCCCGCCCGACCACCAGGAGGCGGGGATGGGGAATCAAGTGTGATGATATTGAATAGCTTTCTTTCACTTATTAATCACGTATATTTTCGTTTTCCGATTCGATGTGTATTTCTCACGATATGGTTGGTTGGTTGATTTGTTAAGTCCACTTTATGCACAGTAAGGCTAATCGGGACTGGACCTACAGTTTAAAGTGGGATCCGAACCACTTGTGCCTCCACCGGGTATCGAAGCCGGGACCCCTTGATTACAAGGCGAAGACGCTACCACTGCGCCATCGGGAGGCCCACCCGATACATACATACATACATACATATATTATAAGATATTCTTGTTCATTCCACCGTGTCATGTTCCGACATCCCCTCGCCATACACATCAGTGAGTTGCTGGATGAGCGTCGCGTCAGAGCTGTTTATACAGGAACATTGATGAAAAATAATTCCTGCCGGAGTTGGGAATATATGATAGTTTAAACGTACTATGAAAATACTTTTCTGTTTTTGTGATTTATTTTATTTTATCTGTTGAAATAATACCAAATAGTACACTGTGACCAATCTACACCGAAGTCATCAGTAGTAAAAGTTAAGAAAAATACATGAATATTTGCGACATCTCCGATGCCGTAGTGCTAACGTCGTCGTCTTGTAATCAAGGGGTCCCGGGTCCGATACCCGGTGGAGGCACATGGTGGTTCGGATCTCACTTTAAACTCTAGGTCCAGCCCCGCTTATCTTGTCTTGGACTTAAAAAACTCCCAAAACAAGAAAATAGCGTGTTTCTATTTATAGTCTCCGGTTTCTATTATTGCCTTTTAACTCAGGATGCTACGCACTGTAAATAATTATGGTAATTTCACGGTGATGACATCCTAAATTTACTAGTGGTTCACCCTAAGTTAATTCTACAGCATATTCACCGTATTCACGATTCGAACATGACTTTAGGCGATACGCTATCTTGCTGAGCCTCGGTTCGAATATCGGGGACGGCATTGATTTCGAGACGCTGATGATGGACGTGGATATGAAAGCGCAGAATGAATCAACCTCGTTATAAATAGGGAGCGGAAGTTGATGACCTAAAAAAAAAAAAAAATAGGTATATGACCTATAAAATGTCCTAAAGAATGGGAAAAAATGACCATTAAATTTGTTAGTTTCAGGTTATAAATTGAAATTAATAGAAAATTAAACAAAATTCAATCTTGTTTTTTATTTTTTAAAAAAGCACCAGCCTGGTGGTTTCCCCCAACACAACAAAGACTGTCACCAGTTCAGTATTTCTTTTGCTCGTAAATTACAATCCTGGGAGATATATGTAGGCCTATGTTCACCTTGGTGAAAAGACTCAAGAATATTACCAAAATGAAAAAAAAAGTGACAAAATATGACTAAACAATACACTGAATATTGCGAAAAATGACGGAAAAATGCCGAAAATCGGGGAAAAAGACACAACCTGAAAATCGGCAACACTTTAAAATTACCTTTTTTGGGTTCTAGACGAAGTGTAATATTGTGTATATTTAATGGCATCGTGTTCGAGATGTCAGAAAAAAGATGAGGACATTTCATCAACTTCCGCTCCCTAGTCATAAATAATGTTGAAGATGTTTCCATATACTACATAAGATCCGTCTATGGCGGTACGATTGTGCTGATCTGTAGGTTAATATTTGCCTTCTCGTCTGAGTAGCTCCTCTTGTGACGCGGCCTGTCTTGCCTGTCGCCGCAACTTCAGATTTCAGGACAGCAGGATGCAGCGTGCAACCCCTACCCCCCGATTCCCCCATGACCTGCGCAACACCAAACTGCTTGGCCAGTCTCACCTCACCTTTTCTTTCGGGTGATTAATTGCTCCCATCTTCTCCATATAAACCGCCTTTAAATTCCTCGTCTTGTTTGAGTCGAGGCGGATGACGATGGGTATTTTTCTGTGAATGGGAGCACCCCCCCCCCTTTTTTGTACTCGACGGAGGGAGAGGGAGGTAACAAGTGTTGAGGAAAAGTGCTTCGTCACCCGTCTCCTGTCGATTCTTGGAGTATTTCCGTCCATCCATCTTTCGCCTGTTTGGCCTTCCCGTCAAGAAGCCCTTTTGTCATCTGCATAAGTGTAACGGGCGGAGGCTGTCACGTGGTCTTGCTGGAGGGAGGGAGAAGTAAACCGTTTAATTACACGGGTTCTGGTCACTTCTGAAAATCTCTTCTGCAGAAATCGCTGATTTTGGAGTTCATCCTCTCCCCCCTCCATCCTTGTAGGTCAGTGACAGGCGTTTGACGGACTATTATTGTGTGTTATGCCCCCTTTTTATGTTCAAATAGGCCAATCGGGACTGGAAGTACAGTTTAAAGTGAATCCGAACCACTGCGCAGTGTGTGTCTACCGGGCATCGAACCCGGACTCTCTGAATGCAAGGCGACAGCGTTACTATTTCAGAAGGGTTTGTGATGCATGCATGCATACATACATACATACATACATACACACATAATGTGTGCAAACTACAGGCTTCCCCATGACTTTCCCATACCAGGGTTTCAGATACGGTGGTGGATCTGTACTTGGACGAATCTATTAATATACACGCGAAAGGGGGAGGCAGGTCGAAGTATGGACGAGAACGAAGTATGTTTCAGATCAGTGTGTCTTTGCATGTTCTCGGTTGATTCGTTTCTCATTACTTTTATTTGTTGTTTGTTACTTTGCTAGCTGTTACAACCCCTTTTAACGCACTTGCCGGCGGCTTGTGAAATTTCAATGTAGTTTCAGCAACAGACTATTTTCAGGGAAAATTTTCCCTTATTCGTTCCACCCCTATTTTGTCAATGGACTCAACCAGTTGGCGCATGCGCACTAGCCACAATTGTCGGGACTAGGCTGGCTGCAGTGATAGCAATGGTAAACACGCACTGTGTATACATTATGGTGCTTATAAGAGCCTATCTTATGATTACTGAAGTCTCAGTCGGTCAAATGAAGCGGCTTAACGATTATCGATAAGTCACTTTTGCCACAGCCTTCGACAAGGATTAATACGTGGAGCAGGAAGCAGCCATATTCGTTGCAGTGATTCAAATGATAATAGTTCCCAGAGATACTGCGCGAGCATGGGGGGCCCCTTGGCCCTTTCTCGGGACAATTTAGGCAGATCGCCCATGATGTACTACCAAGTAACCTTTATGCACCACAAAGAGGCCCACATTGACATCCTGGTCGCTTTCTCAATTTCCGGCGTGAAATTTGGACGTCAGCTGCCGTGGAAATAATGATGACGTCATATTATAAGATCGGAGGACGTGGCATTTAATCCCGTTGTCCTTCTGTCGTTGAGGCAACAACTCTTCTTCGCCCAGCCCCGTCGAAATCATTGGCCACCGACTGAAGTTTTTGTACGGGTCAGTGTTGCTGAATGTATACACGTTTTCCTACATCCAGTGAAACCGGCAGTAATTGTCCCTGTGACTGCTCTAACCCGCGATCATCTCCCAGGTATAGGTGGGTTTTATGTGACGTCAGGACGCGCACAGCCTCCATGTTTGCGGACAATTTTTATTTGTCGTTTGCAAGGAAATATCCACTACGTAGCGTTCGAGTATCTGTTGAATTCCGAATGTTTACAAGAACTGGCCTCAATCATGGCTGCTCGAAGCCACATTTCAACAGTTTTTGACGTAGGTAAACACACCTATTTAAGTTCGCAGTTTTGTTTTAGGTTTTGAGTTTAGGTATCCTTAAGGCATTGTCTACATCAGGGGCGTATATTCCAGGCTAGCTAGGCTATCTGCGAAGCCTAAAAAGTAAAATACTGAAGAGAAATCTCTTAGAAACTGTGTGAATTAAGCTGATTTGAAAATGAAGATAATGGCCATTCTGAAGTTGGCAACCTGAATTCTTGGGAGTTGGCAACCTGAGTTCTTGGGAGTTGGCAACCTGAGTTCTTGGGAGTTGGCAACCTGAGTTCTTGGGAGTTGGCAACCTGAGTTCTTGGGAGTTGGCAACCTGAGTTCTTGGGAGTTGGCAACCTGAGTTCTTGGGAGTTGGCAACCTGAGTTCTTGGGAGTTGGCAACCTGAGTTCTTGGGAGTTGGCAACCTGAGTTCTTGGGAGTTGGCAACCTGAGTTCTTGGGAGTTGGCAACCTGAATTTGTATAAGTTTGCAACCTGAATTTGTATAAGTTTGCAACCTGACTACCGTTGGGATGGCAACGTGGCTTCCTTGAAGACGCCAAGAATGGGTCTAGTATTCTCCCTTCCTCAATAGCCTAGGACCAGGTGTCATTTGAGATAGCCCTGGTCTTAGACTCAGCTTACGCCACTCTCTACACTATGTAAAAATGGTTGAGTGGAAGGAGAAAAAACTGTCTTTTCTCTTCTCCATTGTATTTAGGCAAATATGGTACGAAAACGGAGGATGCGCTACGGACACTTGGATTCATTTACAAATTAGGAATACTTTGTATCTAGATGCTAGATTCCAGTTTGATATTTTGGCGCAATATTTCCTCGTGCAATATTTAATTAGTCGGAAGAAAAGACAATTCATGGCTGACTAGCATCGTACTACAGTCACGGACACATCTGGGATTTGACAATTCCGTTGACTTTCAATGACATCGTTACAACTCAGAAGTGTTCGTGAGTGTACTGTGACAATTCACCATAACGTGACTGAAAACAAACGAAATACTGTAAGCACAGCAAAGCAACGCCTCAACGCTTTTAGTATTTCATTTGTTATCATGCGGCGTCCTCCAGTGGCAGTTTTGTAAACTTTTACATATTTTGCATTTCAATATCTATCTGCACCGTTCGCGATAACAATAAACGTTTTACAACAGTTTGATATTACATTTAAATTATTAGTATCATGTACGGTATTTGTAATTAAGACGTTGTACTCAGTGGTTTTAAATTTCTCATACGGTGAAAATATTGTAGAAGAAACTCGTAGCGAAGCATCAACAGTTTTTACGGTGTAATCACCGTAAAGTTGCGGAAATTTTTACGGAAAATATTCACAATATATAGATTTCGTAAATCATTTCAAATTGAAAGTATGTGTTTTGAATAAGAGATGGCGCTAGTATCAAAGCTTATTATAAAAGTTTCAATTTCAGAAACCGTAGACGGATATGTTTGTGTACGTAATTTTCCTACCGTGCATATTCATTATATGTGTACTGATTATCTACATAGGCTGTGAATTTTAATGAATAGACATCTCGAAGAAATTTGCACATAGGTCATGGAGATAAGAAACAGTGTTTCCTGAATCTGTACGATAGTATTAATTTGATATTCGTCCGTTTATTTTCCAGGGTTTCAAACATTAAACCAAATTAACAATGGATCGTGGTTAATACGTAATAATCATATGTATAATTATAATATAGTGACAAATGTATTTTTCTCTAGAAATAAATTAGTACACACAAAAATACTTGTCACATTGGAAACTCAATACACTTAGCCTAGGATTTAATTACTGATTTGGTTAATTTTACTTCGCTTTTCTGCCAGTTTTTCTAATCACAAAGAATTCCCATACCTGGTTTCGAACCCGGGATCCCGGGTGTCGTAGCGCGCTCTGTGCCAAACTCTCAACCACAGAGGTAGACTATATTAGATTTAATAATTTGGCAGTAAAAAGAAAGAGTGCGTTCCTTATTGTCGAACTAATGCGTGTGGCGTAAAACAAGTATCTTAATCTCGAGGTCGATTTCATGCAACACATCCACTTTCATTATGACTATACGCTCATGCACATACACGAGTGCGGTCATATCAGCATTTTTAGTTGTCGCCGCACGTCCGAACGTTTTACACTCTCAGGTACGTGTCCTCTTGATGGACCACACACACATGCTAAATTGCGTGCGATGAGCGCTTGCACACACGCACTTGTCAGAAGGCCGCACTCTACGTCATAACGCTGAGTATCCGAGCACCGCCGAATTGAGCTTTAAACAACATCCAAACGATTATATCCTCGTATACGTGGTTATGGCGTAAGGTATGTGCTGCGACTGCTTATGTTGTGGCCAGAATCTGTTTCTCTAGTACTTTATCGAGAAGCATCACAACAGACTATACTTTGTTGTGGAACCGTGCGGGAAAGTGTTAACTCTCTGGAAATTGAGACGAAAATTGGTATTGTCAGGCATATTTTTGCTCGTTCAGGGTTGGGGAAACTTTGAATCCCCCCCTTCCACATGTAGAGTTGGGGAAAATTTTGATTTTTGCGCACGCAGAATCGGGAAAGTTTTTTTATTTTTGCTCACGCAGAGTCGGGTAAAATTTTGTTCTTGTAAATGTTTAAGGCTAGCTTTAATAGTTAGTGAATTTTTTAAATGAGTCTTTATTATAATGCATTTCTCTTTCTTTGTAGGTAAGTCAAGATTTCTTTCATGGACGTGATTTCATAATTGGCTAAAAGGTAAGGGAACTTGTTTCCACCTCCAATCAGCATAAGCAGCTTCGAAAGGACAAATGAAATAGAATGTTTCAGTATTTATTTTCATTGACTTATCCGTTCGTGGAAACTGGTGCATTAGTGGTGGCATGTACTGAAATTAAGTAATAGAAGTCTTGTTATACACAGTAGGTATAATCTTGAACCGTGCTTCAAGTATGATCTGGAAGTGAAATTTAATTAGACTCTCTTCGTAATCTTTTCACATATCTGGAAAATTAGTGTGCTCTAAAATTCCGTTCAATGATAGTCAACGGCGTTTCCTAGTTCATTTATATAGCTTGAAAGAACAGGGGATTGGGTACTGTATAAGTTGATATGAAGGTGTTCACTTAGACTCGATTTAGATTCGGAGCACCCCTTGTTTTTGCGCGAGAAAGATTCGCCCGTTTGTTGCCGGTCTGGCTATAGATGTCTGTGGAATGGATGTATATTATATAAGCACAGCTTTGATTAGAACTATGCCCAATTTTCTGACATAGGCTGAATCAGCCGTAGAGCGAGCTTGGAATTGTTCCTCCCCGAAAACTTCTTGGTACGAGGAGGGATTCGAAAGTGGCAGTTTCCAGGAACGAAAGAAAGAAGTCTGAGCTCCAACTTTGCGTTTCCGATTCCCAGCTCGTGCTCGCGTAACAGCGCCGACACTTCTTTGAGGGACGCGACCCTCGCAGTAAAACAAGAGGTCGTCAACACACATTGAAGAAAAGTCGCAACGTCGGGGGGGAAAAGCGACACCTAAAGAACTTGCGGATTTTCGCGCGACGCATACATTCGCCGGAACATCCATTCCGAGCGTCAGGCGTCGATGTAATGTCCCGATAGGACGCCCGATCATGGGAATCTAATGGGACCCTCATTTCGAACTCTCTCTCCCCCCGGCTATCGCAGCGGTGGGGAAATGAGGAATCTCAAATCGCGGTGTACATCAGACGAAGTGTTGTCGGCGGGAAGGCTTTTTGCATTAGGTTGACTCGGAAGGAATTTTTTCTTATTCTAAGAAATCAGGAACGTTTAAGTGGCGCATTCCAATGGATGGTCTCTTTCTCGCTTCGAGTCGGATCCTTCCAGTGCAGCGTCTTGTGCCATTTCCTGGTGGCGGAATGAGGATGGAATAGAGCTGGCTAGCGGATCGTTTCATGCCGAGACCTAATCAAGAAATGCCTGGCACGTATGAGCCATTCGGGAGAGAATGCCTCTTGCCATTTTGTCATTTTGTACATAGAGACAAACTTGGTTTCTTCCTTAAAATCTTTTGCAATTGCCGCGGATCGGAAGCCTTGTGGTTGACATCATGTCGCCAGGTTCTTGAAACTATAACACGCCAGATCAATCGCAAATATAGCCATTCTTCACAGTGCTTACATAGGAACACTGACTATTATGGAGTCACGGTAATAGGAAAATGACTTTCACATAAACATAAATGGCTAGACCTTAGTTTTTTCGGACTTATTTAACTGAAGGCATGCAATTATTCTAAAAGTTGTTCCCTAACAGTAACAACTTCTTATGAAACTTGAACTGTAACCAGGTAATTCCATGAAAACATGGACAAAACGTGTAGAGCAGCAAATTATTTTCCGTCGGAATGACTTCGTATTGTAAGGAGGTGTAAGGGTACCATGATTTAGGCATTTGTGAATAAAAAATTGGGCCGTTGAAGATATTTTGCGAGATGTTCTTGGGGTGTGTTGATAAATCACTGATGCTTAAGATTTTCCCGTAATCTCTAGATTGTCTCCTATTTTGGACTATATACACAGAAAAAGTTTGTTTGGAAAAAGACAAAAAAAGTTTGTGGCAACCAAACATGGTCGACAAACAAATGGTTGTTCACTTGTACTAAATGCTCTTCAGTAATCGTGAAAATGATACACATGTTTAGTGTTACCAAAAATTTGGTTAAAATCACGAAATGTGTGTTATTCAATTCATACAAATAACTTTTTTCTGTGTAGTAGAGAAGAGGGTTCATAAATGAAGGGGGGAGAGAGGGGGGGGAGGGGGAGGGAGATTAGATTGTGAGGCAAATTGAGAGAATGCAAGAAGAAGGAAGAAGACAAGATATGAAGAAAGAAAGGAAGAGACTAAAGTAGATAAAAGGAAGTGATAGAAAACCGGAAAAGAAAAGAGAGAAGAATGAAGCAGATAGAAAAATAAAGGGAGACGAGAAGAGAAGATAGAGAAGCCAAGTAATGAAGAAAGACAATAATTAGAGATAGGGGAGGGGTAGGCAGGGATGGAGATTATGTGAAATTGAGAGAAAGGGATAGAGAAACGAAGGAAGAAAGGAAGAAGATACGGAGTAACAGAGGGAGGATGAAAGTGAAATAATATAAAGGAAGTGACAGGTGGAGAAACAGGAAAAGGAACACAAATAAGACAAAGAAAGGATATAGAGAAACAGAGTAAGAAGAGTGGGAAGTAAGAGAAACCAAGCAAAGAAGACAAATTGAGAAGGAAAGAGAGAGGGAGACAGTCGAGCCCAGCCAGATCAAAAAATTCTCTGGCGTCGCATCTGGCCAAGGGAAGGGGAAAAGGAGCAACAACCAAGATTAAACAAATAACCATCGCCGATCAATTTTCCTCGCACTCTTAACGTAGAAATCGGGAACAAGATAAACACGCAATTACTTTTCCATTTGCCCTCTTTTCGAACTATGTCCCTCTTATTCCTTTTTAACCATTGTATCAACGGAGGGCGCCCGCTCCATTCCTTTCAGAAGTCATAATTTATCGACGTGGAGCCCCCAATAATAGCCTTAAAAGGTGCACCCTTACGGTTGATGGGGACTCCCGTCCCATAGATTTGTTTGGCGGAACGAGCAGCTATTGTGGTTTTAATTCTGTTTTATTATTTTCGCTATGAATCGCCACCAGTAGAACAGAACGCCCAGTTGTTGATTGGTGCGTGTAGGGGCGGGCGAAGAAGAGAATAATGTTTTCAAGGGGCGGTCATAGTCGTAATGCATTTATAATATATGCCGCGAAGGCAGGCGGAGTGGAGATAGGGCTTCACACATTCACCATCTCGGTCATTTGTTGAGGTGATGTGATCAAGACCACGCTCCGGCTGTCATTACCTGCCATGGTTGCCTCCAGGTAAGAGACTGGATGAAACCCAGAGCCACTACATGCAGGGACATTGTTGAAAAAATTCCCACCCGACTGTCCTACCGATTGGACCACTATGACTCTTTCTGGGAAAGGGGGGGAGCTTTTTTTTGTCTTTTCTTTGCGAGAAAGTTATGCACACATATAGGAACACACTGGCGTAGTCAATAGGACCTGGTCAGAATGGCATATGAGGTCCAACTCTTTGTCTGATGTACAGTTTCAGTAGCCTGATGGGGGGGCCGTAGATCATTATTTTTTTAACTTGTAATTTATTTATCTGAATATGTTATTTTTTGACATTTCTAATTGCATATTGAGAATATGTTACTTTACAGTTACGATTCTTTTCTCAATAATATTCGAAAACTTTTCCTCCAAAGCATGTTGTGCTACTAATGTTAAGGTAACTTTTTTTGAGGGGGGGGGGACAAAATTTTTGGTCACTACAGTAATTACGTGTTGCAATTTCTACTGAATTTCCTAACAATATTTAAGGACATCTTTTCATTTTGCATTATTTTATTTTCATGGGCTTCGACTTCAAAGCCTTCAAAATGTCACAGGTGGGCCCCATTGGCAAATGTCACCTTACCCTTGGGCCCCTGCACAAGTACATTAGTAATTAATTTGATCATCTTGTTGATGGTGAGAAAATTGTTAACATGGACACACAATCTCGAAATAAATTTGTTCATACTCCTCTGAATGTCACCTTCTCATATGGAAATAAAAGGCGGGAGGGTAACGTTTATTTTTGATAGAAACCAAGACTGGATGTTCCAATGGATGCTCGCAACAAGCCCAGAAATTTGATACCTGTTATGAACACAGTATTGAATATAGTATTGCCCATGCTGCAAAAGAAGGAACAAAATTTCTGCCTCTCTCTCTCCTCCTGGTTTTCTTCTGCAGTTATCGGCGACGAAAGTTTTTTTTTTTTCATTCCCCTGCACTGGTGAAGCTGTCTGTTGCTCCGAAATGCACTTCCGGCTCAGCAATTATCTCCGCAGATGATGCTTGAGTATCTGGTTCCATCCATTACGCCCGGCCAGACCTCTCGCTCCGTCTCTCTGCTTCAAGTGTTGTAATAAAGTGCCACGTGCCATTTCAGCAACTTCCCTGTCGTGATTTGTTTAGTGCGCCTCTCGAATCGCAGCCACCACCACATTATGCAATCAGTACTCATTCAGTTCTCTTGCTTTCGAGTACTTTCTCTCTCTCTCTTTGTTCTTCAGTCTCTCACTGCCATGTTTTCTCCATTCTCGCTCTCTTTGCCCTCTTTAATCTCTGGCTAGCTCGTTCTTGTCCTCACCAAGCTTTGTCCTTCTCTCTTGGTCTTCTCCAATCTCTGGCTAGATCGTTCTTTGTGTGTGTGTCTTCTCTCTCTCTCTCTCTCTCTCTCTTTCTCTCTCTCTCTCTCTCTCTTTGTCCTCCCCAATCCCTGTCTCTCTCTCTTTGTCCTCCCCAATCCCTGTCTCTCTCTCTTCGTCTTCTCCAATGCGTCTCTTTCTTTGTCTTCTCCAATCCCTGGCTCTCTCTCGTTGCCCTCTCCAATCCCCCTCTCTCTCTCTCTCTCTCGTTGCCCTCTCCAATCCCTCCCTCTCTCTCTCGTTGCCCTCTCCAATCCCCCCTCTCTCTCGTTGCCCTCTCCAATCCCCCCTCTTTCTTTCTCTCTATATATCTCTCCTTTCCAATCTCTGGCTGGCTCACTCTTTGTAGTCTCCGATCCATCACTGTATTTTCTATGTAACATCTGGCATGGGGAAACGAAATGTCTTAAGTAAAGACGAACAAAAGCTGTAGATATATTTGGGACGCTATAGTATACCCTGGGTGTTATTTTAATAATAATAATATAAATTAAAATAGAAGTTCCCGGCCATAGTACGAGGGGTGATCAGGTTGCTCTGACCCTAACATAGAAAGAGCGGCAATAGGGTTTCATTTTTATTTTATTTTTTAACATACTCCCCTGCAACTCCAATGCACTTCTCCCATCGGTGCTCCAACGCCTGGATACCTTGCAAAAAAAATCTTCCGACTGGTCCTCCAAGCATGAGTCCACAGCTCTTATCACCTCAGAATCATCAGAAAATTTTTACCCACGAATGTCATTCTTCAAATGTTTGAACAAATGGAAATCACTGGGGGCCAAATCAGGGGAATAGGGTGGGTGGGGCAGCAATTCGTACGATGCATCTGCGATAGCAGCCCTCGCAATGCGTGAGGTGTGGACAGGTGCATTGTCCTGGTGAAGGATCACACCACGGGTCAACATCCCACGCCTCTTTTTCTTGATGGAATCACGTAATTTCTTGATTAGATCACTGTAGTATGTGCCAGTGATGGTTTGGCCTCTTTGCAGATAGTCCACAAGAAGGACACCCTTGCAGTCCCAGAAAATTGAGGCCATCACCATCTTGGCTGACGTTTGCATCTTGAACTTCGTTGGTGGAGAATGTGGGTGTTTCCACTCCATGCTTTTTGATTTTGTTCCTGGGTCGAAGTGATGTTCCCATGTTTCATCGATAGTTACAAATCGGGCAAGGAAATCGTCTATATCAGCACGAGACTTGTCAAGAAGTTCTTGACTGATGAGCACTCTGGTGCCCTTCTGATCTGGGGTGAGGTTTCGAGGGACCCATCGTGCAGCAATTTTTTACATTTGCAATTCCTGGGTAATTATGTTTTGCACAGTGCCATATGACAGGCCACACATCTCAGCAACATGACTGATAGCGACTCGACGATCCTTCAGCACGATATGTGGACTTTGTTAATGTTTTCGATCGTCATGACAGTTTTTGGTGCTCCACCTGCATGTTCATCCTCACACGACTCTCTCCCACAATTAAACTCACGACACCATCTCTTAACCATACTGTATGAAGGAGAAGTGTCCCCTAGTGTATCCACCAAGTCCTCATGAATTTTGGATACCGTCCACTACTTCTTCACAAAAGATTTGATCACCGCTCTCACCTCAGTTTTCTCCATTCTGGCACATTGACTCAACTTCAATTAGTTAAACCCCTGTAAAATGAAAACTGTACATTACTCAGACTTGCAATTGAGAATGAAAGCATATAAAGGATCATTAAATAATGACAAATTAAAAAATCAATCATAACATAATTCCTTCTATGTTAGGGTCGGAGCAACCTGATCGCCCCTCGTACATGTATCTTGTATCGATTATTCAACTTTCAGACAGAAGAGACACTTTCAAATTGTAGATCACGCAACGATTTGGCTATTTCTGCATAAAGCTGACTTGTTAACGAATTCCTGCCAATGATCTCTGTGTAAGGCAGCAGCCGAACATCGTATAGGTGCAAAGACGTCCGCATTAACAAGCGTGCTCTGTTGTAGAACACGAAGGACTAAGCAGACTGATCAAACACAGCATCTCCAATGCCAGGCGCTGCTTTTGTGTGTACAGGTGAGGAGCATAACAGGTACTTCTGTTGACAGACGTGCGCAGGTGCCTCCGTTGTAGGAAAAAAAAGGTGTCTCGGATATTTTCACTCCTGCCTCAGTGACAACACCCACTGAAGCGGCATAACCATTGAGTTGGAGACAACGCACTTGCTATTGGGCTCCAAAGAAGGTGTCCTTGGTTCGATTGCCGTATGCACCACAAGTGGCACCGATGTGCCCAGGGTGGTGTTTGTGGTGTGCATAACCCCAGTGTCTGATGAAGGCGTTTTAGTACCCTGACCTTGCCCCTTCAAGTCTGTTGCTATATCGGTTTTTGCTCACCTGCTACGTCATCCCCACCCAGCCCATATTGCATATGTTGTTCTGATTTGCAATATAAAAATTATAATATTTGTTGGAAATATCTGGGGTACTTCGTTGCACGAACAGTGCGAAATAATAATTGAGAGAAAAAAGCGTTCGTTTACATCGGTAAAATTATTCCGAAGAAGTAGGAACAAACTCTTTCGTTATTTCGGCTTCCCTTCTTCTTTTACTCTTTAGTCTATATTTCTTCCTTTCCTCCTTGGTCTAACGGTCTTCCTTTACCCATGGCCTTACTTTCTTCCTTTTCTTTTTCCCTTCCTTTCTCTCTTGGTCTACCCTTTCCTCTTGGTGTTATTTACTTCCTTTTCTTCTTGGTCTTGGTCCTTCCTTCTTCCTTTTCCACCTTGATATTCCAATCTTCGTTTTTCCCTAGGTCTTCTTATTTTCGTTTTTCCCTATGTCTTCCCATCTTCCTTTCCCCCCATGTCTTCCCATCTTTCTTTTTCCTTTTCCACTTGGTCTTCTCTTTTTCATTTTCCTTTTCCACTTGGTCTTCTCATTTTTATTTTCCTTTTCCACTTGGTCTTCTCATTTTTATTTTCATTTTCCACTTGGTCTTCTCAATTTCCTTTTCCTCTTGGTCTTCTCATTTTCATTTTCCTCCTGGTCTTTCGGTTGGTAACTTTCTAGATTCTCTTTCCTCTTCCATTCTCCATACATGTCCCAATCATCTCATTGGCCCTGTCTTAATTTCATGTCTACAACATGTTTACTATTTATTTTTTCAGACGATAAGGATTTATCAATGCTTAGGATAAGTAGAAAGGACTAAAATTTCCAAAATAGAGATCGGATGGTCAGTCGATGTCGAAAGTAGCGGTGGACTATATATATCGGTCAAGACTATGCATGACCGAATCCGTACATCCTTCATCCAGGCTTCCTGAAGGTGCATTGGCCAGGTAAGAAGCGCATCCACAAACTCGCACATGCTGCGGTCCTTCGGGTCTCCTGAAACGCGCTGCTACGTGCCTGGTTGTTTGACGCGGCACGTGACCGCTGAGTATTGCGCGCGGTTTTTGTGCACGTGCAGCGCTCGTTGTTTATGGCCTTCGCACGGGACCTGATTTATGGACGCTGAAAGACACACGTAATTACAATGTGCTTCACTAGGCTATCCCAGGCATTCCGAGTGCCATTTTTTTTTCCGGCACTCTAAAACAAAACACGCATAACGATTGTGTACGTGGATATACACGAGTGCCAATTCATACAGTAAGCAATGCTCTATTATAGGCAACGTTCACTTTCGTTTTTGTTTGTTTTCCTTGCCTGATTCAGTTTCCAAATAATTTATTTTATTTTCCCATTTCTGTGACTTTCGCGTTTGTGTTTGTATTTTTCTTGTTTCGTATCACTTTTTCCGCCACTGTGGTCACCAATATGCGAAGGTGAGATAGAATGGATGACGGAAGCTCACAAAGATCCATGCTCAGTTCAGGATTAGAACCCGTAATCTTCAGCGACGTGATCGTGAGATCGTATTCATCTCTCATTTCGTTTCTATAGATATTTTCTATATGGTTCTAGTTCTATTTCCAGATAATTTTCCTTCTCAACTTCTCTTTGTAGGTGGTTCCTCGTCTTTCTCCCTTGTCCTGTTTCGTTTGTACGACATATTTTTTTCCGTCAGTTCTGTTTCTGTCTCATTCATTTTCTTTCCGTTTCTGCGCGATTCGTTTTTCTTTCACCGATTCCTTTCCACATCCTTCGTTTTGCTTATCGTCCTGATTTTCGGCCGTTCTTTCTTTGTTTATCCTGTTCCGTTTCTAGATCTTTCTTATCACGTTCCGTTTCTAGACTTTTATATTTTGCTTGTCACGTCTTGTCCCGGGTTCGAATCTCGACCTAGGCATATATTACTTTTTGTGAATGCCCTTTCATTAATTTCATCATATTACTCATTCCCATCTTCACGATTAGCCAATCACAGTTCTAGTCTGTTCTGTTTTGCTTATAGTTTTCTGTGCTTATATACCTTTCCTTGTTTATCTCGATTTTGCTTTTGCGTTGCTTTTCCCCCCATAGTGTTTCTGTCGCAAGTTTATCGATTGATTTGATTTATTTCACTTCGCTTTTCAGCCACTTTTGGCTAATCGTGAAGGTGATAAGATGAGACGGGTGAAGGAACAACCGCAAACATATACAAACAAAATAACCCGAGCCCTACAGAGGGTTATACTGACCGTGAGGAAGGGCGCCAGAGCCTCAATAGTCTGCAAAATGCAGTTCAGGTTGTACCATGTGGAAAAGATGTTGATATTTGGCACAAGTTAATGCCTTATCATATTTCTCTCTCTCTCTCTCTTTCTCTCTCTCTTTTTCTCTATCTCTCTTTCTCTCTTTCTCTTTCTCTCTCTCTTTCTCTCTCTCTTTCTCTCTTTCTCTTTCTCTCTCTCTTTCTCTCTCTCTCTTTCTCTCTCTTTCTCTCTCTCTCTTTCTCTCTCTCTCTTTCTCTCTCTCTCTTTCTCTCTCTCTCTTTCTCTCTCTTTCTCTCTCTCTTTCTCTCTCTCTTTCTCTCTCTCTTTCTCTCTCTCTCTCTCTCTCTTTCTCTCTCTCTCTCTCTCTCTCTCTCTCTCTCACACTTTTTGTATCAACTTCCGTCCTGTCACTCATTTATCCTTGCCCAAAGTTTCGAGTTTTTGCATCTTCTATTCCTTCCTGCCGTAAATCTTTTCATGTTTCACCGCTGAGTGGTGGACTGAATAACGAAAATAAAATAAAAATAAGCCGAACAGCATTTTCAGTTGATATATTCAGTGGAAAGAGTGTGGAGGAATTCGTTCCCGATATGCATTGCCCTATCGTCGCAGTATATCCTTTGGAACTGGTTCGCTTGTCGACTCCTCTCCCTGGCGATCGCAAATTCGAACGTATTAAGAATCTTTAACGGCGCAAGAAGAACAGTCTCCGTCGCTTGTAACTCGCAGCGGGACGCAAAGCGAGCCTTTTAGTCTGGCAGCCGATCGCAAAACACGTAAATCTGAATTATGCCGTAATGCCTTATGTAATGGGACTACGCCGCAAACCGCCTCGCGCTTTCACATTTCAAGACGCTGTGATCCCTTGGATCGCTCCGGAATGCATTGTGGGTAATCTGTTTCTTTCTTGCGGCTCGGACGAGACGCTAATCATCTTCATGTTTTTTCTAATGTAGACCAATCATATTATCTATCGATGGTGCTCTAATTTCGTTGTTTTACTACTTATTTCCACCTCTGGACGTTAATCGCCCCATGACGTTGCTGCTAAGGCTGTTGCTTTGCAATAAAGTGGTTGGATTCCCGATGGAGGCAGTTGCACAGAGGTTCGGTGTGTTTTGCATGGTTCGTACTTACCAATTGTGTATTGCGGAACATAGTTCAAGGTGCCATTATGTTTTTAACGAAAACAAACACAATTTTTCACATAGAGAGTAGTTTTTGTTATTCCTTTTTTCGCTTCCGTAACACCATATGGCGGGCACAGGTTGACTAGCGTTCTAGGTATGCAGTGTTTCCAACCTTCTTCACCGAAAAATATCTACTATCGTGTTCGTCACGTGTGCAAATTGTATATTATGCACGGGTAGATGACGGATAGCCCCACGAACCATTCACGGATAACCCCACGAACTATTTCCGATAAGGTTAGGTTAGGTTAGGCAAGGCAAGCATAGTTTAAAAAAAGGGGGGTTGAAACACTGATGCATGTATGCAGCGTCCGGTTCACGTAGCGAAAGCAATGGCACTTGTGCGTCGGTGAGATATTTCTCTTGAAAAATACATGATTTCCCGGTGAAATAGATTTCACGATGAAAGAAAATACGTCGACGAACGTTGGAAACCTTAGAGAAACTCATTTCCGTAAGTAGTTTCTTCTGTAAAAATGAAGAAATGTGTCTCCGATATAACTAACTGGCCTCATGTGTAGGTCTCCATGGCGAAAAGTTTGCAACGCGCTATGGTTCGAACCCTGGTTGAAGCATAGATGTATATGTGTGCCCACTATCCATCAGTACATCATTTGTTCCCATCGTGGCGAATAATATAAGAGCGAGAAAAGTGACGTGAAAGAACCGAAATAGAAGGAAATAATCATAACTACTGTACAAATGCATTTTTAAAACAATTGTTTCTGTTTTTCGCTTCTAATTACATTTAATAATTCGCCTTGAAACGCTGGACTTAATTCTATTTTGGTCATAAAGTACCGTCTTTTGTTATAATCTCACGCACGCACCATCCAACCTCTTGCTTTTGTTCTGTCGTAAGATTGTGTTTCGAAGATTCGACGTACGAAACCGGATCAAGCTAGCAAATGAGATAAAAAAAAAACCTAGCAAATTAACGGAAAAATGCCGGGAAATGAAATAATATAAATGCAAGATAAGTTATATTTGCTTTCCTGCAACTAGTCCAGTGGCTGTGAATGAATTGCTTTTCCTTTCTATTGGGGCATTCGCCCGTCCAGCGAACGGTTCCCATCGACACTCGTCGGTGAGCCGAGCCGTTGACAGGCTTCCGAAAGAGCAGTTAGCGCGTGATTTTATAGGCAATAACTCATGGATTTGCTGAAGGGGGACGAGGAAGATTCGACACTGATTATTTTTTAAAAGCCTCTAGGAGTAAATACAGAAACTGAAAAGGAAGGACTTAATTTTGCAGCCATGGATGTGTTTCTGCTGCTCCGTGTGCTCTGTGGAAGAGTGCTTCGCTAGTGTTTTTATGTGCCGAATGTCTTGTCAACTCACTACTCTTACAGTCGTCAAAAGTAGCGAGTGGAGTCAGCATCACACTCTCGCTACAATTTCTCTTTAGCATGCAATCGTAATTGGCCCTTTTTTCCCCGATGATGAGAGTCAAATACTACAGTGTGGTACCCACTACCACTACCCTCCTATGCACGAACCCGCTACCATTCTGTCAAATTTCTCACCAATCTTTTGTATGGACTGGACAGAACCTTTTTATAATATTTGTGTCGCTCATAATTTCTGTTATACTTGTGAAGGGGGTTAAAATTATTCATGTCATACATAGTTTGGGAGGCCGAATCGAGTGATGAGAATTTTATGGAGATTTTTGACTAGTAGAGAAGAGCTAGAACTAAGGAATGTACGTGCATAAATGTGACTTAGAGAAGGATGTCGATCTCATGTAGCCTATACGTGCATGCATATGACTTCGAGAAAGGTGTCATCTGTAGAGGCAGTTCCATGTAGTCTGTATGTGTATGACTGAGAGAAGACTGTCGACTATAGAGCGAGTTCCATGTACCCTATACGTGCTTAAATATGACGAGTGAAGGCTGTCTAGTAGTGCTGCATCGAGGCTTTAAGTCTAATAGTTCGCACGGATGACGCTAGATGGCTTACGGAATCGACGGTTTCTTCGCTCGAGCGAATATCGCTCGAACAGGCAAACGATCGATATACGCTCGAAGTCCAGTAGTTCACGTACGACCGTAATTTGTCTGTGGTAGTGGGCCCTCAAGTATGCTTCGTGAAGTGAAAGACTCGGTGAAATTGAAACTAAAGTGAACATAGTCATAATCTCCAAGTTAGTGTAATTTAGTCTATCCTACCAATACATAGCAATATATGAAAATGAATAGATGATCATGGGCTGAAACTACCAACACGAATTTTACAGATATTTGAACAATTATTGTCACATTGAAATGATATTTGATGTTCGAGCGAATCACGCTCGAGCGTGGGAGATTCGATCGAGTTTGAGCGAGCGAAAGTGGTCCAATGCAGTACTCTACTGTTTACTGTAGAGCCAGTTCCATGTAGCCTAAATATGATTTGAGTGAAGGCTGTCGACTGTAGTGCCTATGCGTGCATAAATATGGCTGAGTAAATGCTGTCGACTGTAGAGCCTGTCCCATGCAGCCTATATGTGTTTAAATATGACTTGAGCGAGGGCTGTCGACCAATTGCTAGTTCCGTGTAGCCTATGCGATTATAAAAATAACTTGGAGAAATGTTTCGACTATTAAAGTCAAACCCAGTTGCACAAATTTAACTGAAAACAGCTTGATGTTCACAAATTACTGGATGTGTGTAGTGTTGCTGGATGCCTAAAAATCGAAATTCTGGGTGGGGGTTGTGGGAGACTAAAAAGGGGAGAAGGGCGAAAAAGACAGCAGTTTAAGAGGACTGGATACACACTGGAGAAATCTCGCTTGTTTTCCCACATCTTATGATTCCCGATCGGAGGCCCTTTGTGCTCGCCGCCCGCCGGAGGAGATTGCCTTACATGAAGTGCGACCGCCGCTGGAGAGGAGATCCACTTAGGGACGCACTTTAGAGATTCTCCTGATTGGATAGAAATGTCGTGACCTGCTCGGATCGCATCGCGGCTGCCCGGCTCTCTCTCCGCGACACTTGTTACCGCAGAAAATCGCATCACGGTACTTTGTGACTCGGTCTCCCCCCTCTCTCCGCGTCGTTTCTATGGAAGCTGTTGACATAGGTGCAACAGACGCCATTTGGTAATGGCGGCATTGTTTACCTTCCGAGGCAACAATAACAGTGATAATAGCAGTGGCTCACGGATCTTCTCCCACTTCATGTCGCGTGTCATTGGCTTTTGGTTTTGTGTTGTATGTTAATGGCAGGTACTACATGGAGCGACGTACAGTCACCGGTAATAAAAATGGGACACTTTGATCCTGAAATATTCCCTTCCCTGCAAGGCGTTATGTCTGTTGCCTAACTGTACGGCGGTGATAGCAGTTGCCATTGGAAATATGCTATTAAAATCCACTATTGCCGTAGAGTTAGGCAACACACATATCGTCTTGCAGGCAAGCGAGTACTTCAGGATGTGGGTGTCCCATTTTGCTACCTCCTTAGGGTGCCTATTCTTTATACCACGGCTAAATCTACAGGGTTGGGTTCTTTTTTGGGTAGTAAACCAGACAGTGAGCCTTCCAATGGAGACAGTTAATATATTATATTGTTTCTTCCTTTTTACATTGGAAAGGTATCTATACTTGAGAACACATGACAATATACATTTATATAAAGGTGATCGGACTTCCTTCTCGATCGGATTCCGGACTTCCTTCTCGATCGGATTCCGGACTTCCTTCTCGATCGGATTCTGGACTTCCTTCTGGATCGGATTCTGGACTTCCTTCTGGATCGGATTCTGGACTGCCTTCTGGATCAGGATCTGGATTTCTTCTTTTACTTGAATTTGAAGGTGTAGTCTATATAGATATCTATTCGTGACCTCTCTGGGCTTTCACAAGCAAGTCCGAAACTAACGGCATTACTTCTAGATACATCCAATCTTCAGTATCTAGGTTTTGATATCTAGCTTTAACCGGCCTTTGGGGTGTCGGCTGGAACGCGCCGCCACTATTAAATACGACAAAAGTGTGTACTCGATGCAAACGGTTGAAACGCGCAGCCGAGTCGGTGCCGCCAATGTGACGCGCAGCCAAAAAATGCTGTGCTTTGCGAGTGGAACGCGCTACTGATGTGTCAAAATTTCCACAGTGGTGATCGTAATACGCTCACAGATTTGAAATCTGTTCGCACACACAAATTTACATCAGTCTTTCCACTTCTTTACATTTCGTATATACTTACATATGAGCACGTTGCTGATTTCACAAGTATCTTTATTAATTTTTCATCTTTATATCTTTTCTTTTTTATCTTACACTCTATTTTATTATTGTTTATATTTCTAATTTACTTTTACGCCTATTTACACTATCGTTTATTTATAATACAGCGATCTTCTTTCTTACATGCCTTGTGCTGCCATCTCTGTTTCAACTTAGCAATTAGGCCTATTGGGTACGTAACAATTTTTATTGCCGGTGACTACATAGTTGCATAGTTATGGCTAGAATTTTATGGAGTAAGATTTCGGCTTTAGCTACGGAATTTAATTGGAGGTCTAGTCCATTGACCTGATTTATCATGTTTGTTTTGGGTTTTGTTGGAGGACCAGGGTTTAAGTGTTTAAAACAATGTCTATGATTTTTTAGATGTGTTTTTTAAAAATACTTCTCTAACTGATTATATGGATGTCGATTGATTGATTTGGTTTATTTTGCTTCGCTTTTCTGCCACTTTTGGCTAATCGCGAAGGTGAGGTTGGGTGATGATATGTTGAAATTGATGAAAGAACAATAACAAATAACGCCCATGCCGGGATTCGAACCCGGGACATCTGGCGTCGTAGCACGGTGTTATAACCACTCGGGGGGGGGGGGGGGGAGGGGGCCGTCGAGCCGGTCCGTCGGTCCTCGCTGGAAATTGGCATCGTTTTTCAACTTACAAGAAGAAAGCTGGTATTTGACAGAAATATAGTTCAGTTGGTTGGTGTTCGAACAGAAATAAACAAAGTAAAAAGTACTTAACATCGAATAAATTGAATGTAAAATACAGGAATCCGGTATTGTTTTCGTATTTTATAATTTAAACCATGGAAAGGGGAGAGAGTAGCAAAGAAGGATTGAAGATTTAGGTTAAGGTAATAGAAGAGGTGAGATTATGTAGTTTTCTAGAAATAATTCTGGCTATATAGTCCTTACAGTTTTCACAGGCTAGTCGTTCTGGTCTGATTCACCTTCTGCCAAGTCTCTTTCCGGTACCAACCCTAGTGTTGGAAGACCATGGGGTGATTCGGTTCGGGTCATGTTTGAGAACAAGGTATTTCTGAGGCAGTTGCTTTCATTCCTTCGTTTTTGGGTTTCATGGTAGTTATTTCGTTAGTTGATTCAGTTACCGACTTCCTGTGGAGACAGGTAAAAAGCAGTTGCAGCCTTGTAATCGAGTAGTCCCGGGTTCGATACCTGGTGGAGGCACATTGCGCAGTGGTTCGGACCCCACTTTCAAATGTAGGTCCAGTCCCGGTTAGCCTATCTGTGCATAAAGTGGACTTAATGCATTGATTCAAACAAACCGTGCGCCAGATGTAATGTGTGTTCATCAGAATAACGAGACGAAAATGATGGAATTAATTTGCAATTGAAATTTTGGTAAGGATGCTACGAGTGTGCTCGCGATTTCAGTAGTCGCTGTTACTCTTGACAGTAATGTATCTTGACGTGTCGTGCAGAAGCGGAATTTATTTATTTTTTCCGTGAAAGGATGAGAGAAATTCTACTATACACGCTACATTTTTTTTTATAAGCATGAAAAAAATGAAACCGCGTGTCCTTTGGTACATAATAGGTGACCTTTTCGATTTGAACATTGCTTCACAATGTTACGAAATATGGTGGCGCGGAGAGGGGAGGGATCAGCAAGAAATGGTACTCGCTTCCGATTTGTTTGCTATTGAGCGAGCGAGCGAGAGAGTAACTTCCATCCACGATTCCTATGACAAGATAATCATGCGTCCTTTTTTATTCCATTGACCAGTTCCCTTCCAATTCCTCCGTCCCTCCCTCCCGCGGTTCCGAGGCCAATGGACCTCCGGAGCGTATCAAGGAGGGAGGAAATGGTGGACCAGGGCAAACCATGTAATTTCCGATACAGAGTTTATCTTGTAATTTTCGTTCTCGATTCTTCAGGAGCAGTCCAGCGGATCCGTGCCTCGCAATAAGTTTGTCCGGAGCTGACGAGATAATTTCGCTGTGCGTACAATCAGGCTCAGTGTTGCCAGCTCCCTCTTGTTTATAACAAGCAGACGCAATGTTTCCAACTGCTTTTTTCACATTTTGGTTCCGCTTGCAGCATCGCTTTTCTGCCTCTTTAGGTTACTCGTGACGATGTGGGATGAGCAGACCAGTTGATCGCATAGGAACATTCACAGTGAGAGTTATTTGCGTTGTCCAGGATGGTAACCTGGCGACGCTGACCTCCGCGGCGGGGTTCAGTGTTCGAATCTCTGTCTTGCATGTGTGTTCTTTGTGAGTATCCGTTCATCAATTTCAGTATATCATCTCTCATTCTTCTAGTCGCGATTTCCCAAAATTGGCAGAAAAGCAACACTAGAGTCCGACAAGCTAAATCCGGGCGCGGGGACCGCCTTTGTGGCAGTAACCCGCTGTTGCCGCGTTTACATAGAAATAAACTTGTAGTCAAACAGATAATTAAGCCAACCGCTGCCTGACTGTTAGTGCAACAAGCGGCAACCTTAGGATCCTTCCTGCCCGAAGTAGCCACCAGGGAAACAGGATTTTGTTCAAATAACCGAAATGTCTTGGCCGGAGGTATAACTTGGCTTCATCTCTAGCTTGGTAGCGCTCTACGCTAACCGCTACACCACGGAGGCTGACAGCAGCCCCCACTGTTTGTAAAAACAAGTCTATTCCAGTGTTGCCAGCTGCTGTTATTTATAACAAGGAAGCGCAGTTTAGTGTTGCCAGCTGCCATTTGGTTGCCACTGACAATTCGAGAAATTGTGAATAGTTATCGTGTTTTTCTAAGCTAACCATCAATCTGAAAGATTGGTTACGGTTTTATCGCTGCTACACAAAGCGAAATCGAAATTTTTCTCTGCAAAAGCGGAAAATTGACCTTCCAAGCAAGAAATGCTAGACAGGGACATTTACACACTTGCTTACTGCATTCTCTGTGCTTGCATCTGCATGGCAGTTACCGAAAAGGAAGTAAAGGATTGATTCCTTTCATAGTCGAACGTGTACTCGGAAACCATACAACGACAAACTTCGACCAGGATGAAGGTCGCCTGTGACTTTGATGATTTCTTGACGAGCGTTGCAGCCCATCAATCTGTGATGAATCATCCATCAACTGGACACCCCCTCTCAGGGACGTTGGAGGAAAATGGCTGACGAGATGTGGAGGATTCAAAGCCTCCCTTCGTACCCTCTGAGGAAGACACCCTCATTGGAATCAGGAAAGGAACATTAGTGAAAATTCGATGTGCGCATACGCGGAAAAAAAAGGAAAGAGAATGTGAAGTTTCACCATCCATGAAGTTTTGGAACAATTTACTTGACTCCGTATTGTGTAATAATTTTCGTGAGAACTGACGGATATCAGAGAAAATAATTTTGGTGGAGAGGGAGCCTGGTAAAGAGAAGGCGTGGGAAAGAAATTGGGGAAGACTCCTGGAATGAGATGGGGGAAATATTGAGGAAAAGAGAGGAAATATTCAAAGAGACGTGGGTAATATTTAGGGGAAGAGTTCGGAAGCTGAAATTGGGAGATGTGCAGAGAAAGAGTTCCGAGGCAGAAATTGGGAAATATGCAGGGAAGGAGACAAACATAGAAATTGGGAAATGTGCAGGGAAAGAGTCCAATATATACATTAGGAAATGTGCTGAGGGAAAGATTCGGAGATATAAATTGGGAAATGTGCAGGGAAAGAGTCAGATAGAAATTGGGAAATGTGCAGGAAAAAGTCCAATATATACATTGGGAAATATGGTGGGGGAAAGAGTCGGAGATATAAATTGGGAAATGTGCAGGGAAAGAGTCAGAGATAAAATTGGGAAATATGCAGGGATAGATTCCAAGATAGAAATTGGGAAATGTGCAGGAAAAAGTTCAATATATAAATTGGGAAATGTGCTGGGAGAAAGAGTCTGAGATATAAATTGGGAAATGTGTAGGGAAAGGGTCAGATATAGAAATTGGGAAATATTGAGAACCGAGATATTCGGGAAAAGAAATGAGTGGAACATTTTCAGGAAAAGATTCAGCTATAGTGGAACCATCAGCAAAAAAACCTGCGCAGACCCGCGACTCCTGTGCACCGTACTCCCGCGAAGCGGGGAGGGTCTGGGTGAATCATGCTTCCTTATGGCCCGAGCTGAACGGATCGAGGGGAAGGTGCGCGAAGGATTTTAGCTGAAGGTTCCTTTGTTTGTGGTCCCACTATAATGAAAAGCCACAATATCACGAAATGGATAGGACAGAAACTAATGTTAAATTCATGTCATGAATGTCAACTCTGCACTTGTCTTTTCAGGCGAGGTACACTGTACGCTCGTGTCCTTAAAATCTTGTCGCTCTCGTGTCGACACGCATTCCCATTTTAGATCCAGCGGATTTTTATTTTTTAAAAAATAATCATCAATTACAAATTTACAATTTGGAAGTACGACCGAGTGGAACAAGGTTTTTTTTTTGGAGGGGTGGAAGGAGGAGAGAGGAAAAAAGAAGCAAACAGTACAGGATGGTTGTCACATTTGGTTCCGTGTTTTTGTCAGCAGCACGCATTTGTTCAGGGCAACCGCAGGGCAGATGAATAGATGGCGATGAGAGGATGGGGTGAGTGGGGGTTCGACACCCCCTTCCTGCGCCCCCTCCTGTTTCCAAACGTCCGGAAATCGAGATGTGTGTGTGTGCGTGCGTTAGGAGGGGGTAAAAAGAGGAGGGGGGGATTGTACATTCTGGGGGCAGGGAAATTAGTGGCTGTGTAATTGGGTTGATCGGAGCGGCGAAATAAATTCTGCATTTCCGGCGTAAACACGCAACAAACCGAGAACCGGGAACTGCAATATTCAGCCCCAATTTTGTCCGGTCGACGAAAGAGCATGGTTTTCTGTTTCGCAGTCGAATCTCGTCCATTAGAGATTTTTTTTCCCGTGCTGGGAGAGAGGTTACAGCTGCTGTCGCCTGCATGCGGATGTCGGGAGGGGTTGTAGTGTCCCCCCCCCTCCTTGTATGGTGGTCCACATTCAGTATATTGCATTTTCCCTAATTAAAAATAATAAAAATACAAATTGGAAAAGCTTACGAACATCACTTGGCAGACTTGAAATTTGAACACATCCGCTGTTCCTTTTATTTTCTCTTCTAGTAAAGAAAAGGCACCTAGAAAATAACCAGACAGCAAATCCCGTGAATTGTCGGAATAGGCACACTTAAGCTAATTCAAAATACTTGAACATTTCGTAAGGGTTTTTTTTTTCAAAAAAAAAATTATGATACCGAATCCCATATTCGTTTCCGATCTTTCATCAGGAACGGATAATTGATTTGGTATTTTTCTTCGCTCTTTTGCCACTTTAGGCTAATCGCAAAGTCTAGGATGAGTGATGATATGATGAAATTGATGAAGGGACACTCACAAAGAACACCCATGCCCAGGTCGGGATTCCAACCCGGAACCATTGGTGCTAACCACTCCGCCAAGGGGGGTCGGCATTAGGAGCGGATAAAAATTCGGATCTGACACGTTCTTTCAGTCAAAAGAACATAATTATGTAACTAAAACACAAGAAAATGATCACATGAAGACTCGTAGCATTCACGTGATTGATGCCTCTCCATGGTATTGGGTAATAATATATCTGTTCGTTGGTGGGTCAAATAAAAATCAGTCAAGTTTTCACTAAGAGAAAAGAAGTATAGTATATATTTTGCCAAGAAGTAAAATAATGTGCATAAAATGCATTTCACTCAAAGAAATAACAGCTTCTAACAATTCAACTTGACCACTCTTTAAAACTCTTAAGCTCGAACTCAAAGTGAAGACAAAACACAATCGTAATTCTCACGGCAACAGCTCTTACAAGATATGTATATACAGGACAGTCACTATCCTGACATTTGCAGTGATAGGTCTAAATATGAAATAACTATACACTAGAACAATAAATATTTGTACAAGAGGAAAGGTAATTAATAACAATAAATATTAGTGCAATGTGAAAGGACGTGTCAGATCCGACCATTCCTAGTCTTGTCTCGATTTTATGTGTGTCTCGGTAAGTCTCGAAGGCTCATGTGCGTGGACCTACCTGCCCTTAGAAATTGGCGTCGTTGGTTTGACGTTAGTGAAATAGCGAAAGCTTATTATTTTGATGGTCGATAATACAATTGAAGTTCAGTTAATTAATATTGAAGCAGTGTAAACAGAGATAAAAACAAGCTCAGCAAAAATTGAATTTAAAATTCAGGAACAAGTCACAACTTTGTCTTTTTCATATTCTACGATGCAATGCAAAGACTAAATGGTTCCACGAGTTTTTGAATTTTTGTGTGAGAGATAAACTGACGATAAAAAAAATCCTCTCTGAATTTCAAAGGATTTTCTTGAACAAAGTGTGTAGACGTTAACAAAATAAAATAACAACACATTTTAATATATCAAAGGTATGAAATGTACGAAATAACGTAATGATCAGGTGTATAAGATATTTTCTTATCTCGATTTTTATCTAGCAGAAGAGTTTCGTGAAGACATTAGGTTTTTAACCTATTTTTTCCTTTACAGGTATGTAAGAAATAATAAGTTACGTTAGCGTTTCGTTAAAAAAAGGCAACAACTGATGAAGTTCTAAGTGCCTAAAGAAAACTATTTTGCTTGTTAGAACCTATTTTAGGTTTATGCGCCTAAATCAAGCCTTTTTTTTAGGTTTTTATATATTGTTGAAGGTTTTACAGGATTTTTATGTCACACAGAGGCATTTGCTTGGTTTGCTCACGAAAAATTTCAATCACGAAAGTGTTTGAAACGTACTCTGTCGATATCCCTTCCTCCCAAGTCCATGGTGATTTTTCCTAGCTCTAAACAAAGCAAAATGTCTGGTGCCACTGTTACCTGTACAATCCAAAGTGGTCTGATCTGTGTGGTCTTGCTCACTTTCGCGTCACTTCGGTGCTTTGTGGCATTCACGCCTTGCAAACTAACGGACTGTTTTTGTTGAAATATTATTTTCAACTTATAAGATGATCCTCACAGACAAAATTGCGGAGTTTGACTGTGGATAACATGAAAAGGGATTTTTGCCTAAGTATACAGGGAAGAGTGGATTTTAATAGCAAATTCCCAATGGTAAGTTCTGCCATCGCCGTAGGGTTAGTCAACACACATAACGTTATGCAAGATAGTGCGTATTTCAGGATAAAGGTGTCCCATTTTCATTGGCGGTGACTATACCTAATCAGCATTTTTCAGGAATTTTGAACCTACTTCAAAATTTTTCGAGTCTAACTTACGATTTTTAGGACCTATTTTAGGATTTTTAGAGCCTATTTTAGGGTTTTTTGAACCTATTTTAGAATTTTTAGCCTATTTTAGGAACCTGAAAGCACACTTTTTAGAACCTAAGTATCCGAGGTCTAATTATAACATAAAATAATATTATAAATGTAGAATGTTCATTTCTACTATTGTTTTTTTTAAATATATAAACTCGAAGAATATATGTTTACGTCTTGTTTCATATAAGTACCACTCATAATTGAAATATCAGAAACAAGATATCGATAAGTGATACAAAGTGTTAAATGATTATAAATTGTGTCTAGTTCTTATCATATGAAACTGCTGCCATGGAATAAAATCTAAATTTCCGTGGAACTGTTTCGTAAAGGGGGGGGGGGATAGTTTAGCCAGTTTGTTAGGTTGTAGCGGGATTGCGCGTCCGATCTTGAAACTTTATTGCCTTCACAGCGAATTACTCCATGTCATTTCTGGCCGCTCGGAGAAGACAGTTATGCAGACGAAGCCGTGACGTTGCCGCAGGCGGTGGAGCGACGTGGCAACGCTGGCGCGGCGTCTGGGGTAGGGTGGGTTGGATGGAGGGAAAGTGGGTTCCAGACCTTGAGTCCCCATTCCTCAGCCAGAACCCCTCCGCATTCTGTTCCCCAATATGAAGAGTTGTTGGGGAGAGAGGAAGAAAAGAGAAGCAAAAGAACGGAGGAAAAAGGAAACGAGAGACATGGGAGAAGGCGAATTACAAAGACGAAGTGGCAAGCAGACCCTTTTGGAGGCGGGGGGAGGTTGAGCAGTCAGAGGGGAGTCGTTGCTAACCCGAAGTATGACGAATGTCCCAAGGTTCCATCAAAACCTGAAGCAAACTGCGACTGCGATATAATCATAGATGGGGTGTTATGCCTCACTACGCGTTATGGTACTGTCCACTGGCGTATTTACCATTTCATCGAGGCGGAGCGGGGGGGGGGGGGGGGTGAGATTTTTCAGCAGTGTAAATTAAGCTTGGGGTAGCACACTCCTAATAGTTACATTTCCACTGCAGTTGTACCGTAAGACCGTTATAACGGTCTTATTTTAAGCAAAGAAGTGACAATTTTTGGGTTCGGTGTAATTCCGGTTGGGGCTCAAGTGTGATACGTGCCCCGTGAATACACCACTATTCCAGTCCAGAAGTAGAAGTTGGTGGTGACACATTGCTTGGCATGTCATGAGAACGGTCATAAATTTGACGCCCCCTCTTTTTATGTACAGTGTAGTAATTGTTGTGTGTGCACGTTCTGGCGCATAGGCGTAACTTAGCGGGGGCAAGGGGGGCACTTCCCCCCTCCACAAATTTTCAGGTTTATGAAAACTTACAAGTTAATGGTACTTTTTAGGAGTGTGCGGGATGGCAATCGTTAATTTCGGTATGGGAAAAATTCCCCATTTCCCGAGCAAGTCAAAAAAATTGGGGGCTGTTAAATGGTCCAAATTTCCAGGCACTGTGAAAATCTACTCACTATTTTTCCTTCAAGTGACTATTTTTGCATCTCTATAATAAAAACTGCCATTCCCAAGAAGTTTCACACATTTAGAGTGCACACACCATCAAGAATTAACCACATTTGAATACTATCATGTGTAATTTCCGTATTGGCTGGTATCCTGAAAAGTGTAAATAAATTTCCGAATTCGGGGTCAGGACGGGATTTTTTCCCCCCTGATCCTGGTAGTGACTTTCCAGGATCCCGCACACGCCTAGTACTTTTCTTACCCTCTTGGAACCCTGAGGAGCAAAGCAATAAGTAATTTTTATGATTTGGAAAATGCAAGAGTTATATATCAGAAAATAGTCCTGGATGATATTTTTATGGGCTTCATCTCTTTAATTCTGCCCCCCTCCCCAAGTTCAAAGTTCGATTCTGCTCCCCCCCACAAGTTATATGTTCTGTCTCCAAAAAATGCGAGGTATTGATGGTGCCTAATCGATTTATAAGGGACCGTCTCACTTTTGGCTCTCGGTCTCGAGATACGTTTTCAAATAGTATATATTTTAGGTTTACAGAATCTGGAACCATATCGACTCATCTCTACAAGTAGGGACGTGAAGTTTTACTTTTATTTTTCCATAATTTTCGATGTTATTTTCAACTGCAATTCGGTGTTATTTTTACATGCATTTTTACTGTTACTTCTATGCTTAAGATTTTCACATTGGTTTAGTTCTGTAAAATTGAGACAAATTTTAATTTTATTGACAAAAAAAAGTATGGCTTGCCTGTGTGAGAAAGTACCAAATTTCTTCCATTTGGAAAATCTCATCAGCCACTAAATATGAAATGTTTATTGAATGATAACACCCAAATCTTTGAACACAATCATACACAACATATTTCCCCAACACTGCCAAAAAATCCCTCTGTGACCTCAAAATACCGTTGTGTGTACACACATACATATACGCCCTCCCCCTTCGAAACGCAACAGGTGCTTGCTTCTCCCTGAAAATTTTCCTGTTCCTATGAAATTTCCCTTATGGGAATATCCCCCCTTGGCGAACTCTTATTTCAGGACGAAGTTAAACACTGTCAGTCATGTCTTCGCCAAACTGCAATAAATGAAATGTGGTATTCTCTTTTGAATCGAACTACCTATCACGAACTACGCTGCAAATGACAGAATAGCGCTTCAGGTAGTTCTTTTTGAACAGAAGTGGTGTTATCCCCAGTTTACATAGCAAATGTCGCGGCATTGTTCGCGTGAAAGTGTAAAATTCGGTGTTATTATGGAAAATGGCATAATTCGCGTTATTTCGCGATTCCGAAACACCGAAAACTTGCCTCCTTTACTACCGAAATACATTTTAAACACTTTTTGTTTTTACAAAACAAGCGGTTTATGTTACGGACTTCCTGTAACGCAATTTGCCGGAACCTGTTGCATGTAGGGGCCGCGGAGCGGCCGACGCTCTCGCGGTAATATTCAACGGTGGCCTCCACTCCATATCAACACTACTCCGGGAGCAAATATCAAAGTCCAGATTTAGCCCCTCCAGTGTGGAACGCCTGTGTCCCATTTCCAATAAATAAATGCACATCTCACCTCATCTTTCAATGAAGGATAACACGTAGATAGAGGGACGGAGGTCACAAAATTCAGCTACCTATTGGTAGGGGGGAAAGACACCAGTTTGAAAGAACCATCTTTGTACAAAATGTTTACTTCAAATATCTAGGTATGATCTCCCCGGTAAGATATAACTCATAATGTTCTGGGTGTGATTGCCGGCTTCGTTTAGATACTCTGAAGAAGCACATTTTTCTCGCATATAGGCACTTCGGGACTGGACCTACAGCTGAAAGTGGAACCCGAACATTTATGCAGTGTTCCTGCGTCGGGAAAATAATCCAAAATCATTGATTACGCTTTCGAAAAGGTTATCTTGCAAATTTCTCTCTCCCCGCAGTGTAGCCAACTTAGTTTATTCGCACAAGTCATTGACTACACTACACGAAGGTTTCCATCCTTGAAATACATCTCACCCGACCCTGGGTATCTTTTTCGTCTATCTAGTTACGAAGCCAGGGTCCCAGATTCGAATCAGGGAAAAGTGTGTGTCTTATGTCTTTGGCTCTATTCACTATGATTTTCTGAAAGTAAAAAATCATTTTTTTTCTCTATTACCTGTGTAATATGGATGGGGCGGGCGGACCAGCAGCACTTGTAAGGGAAATTTACTGAATATGTCGAAATCTGTGCTCTTCTGGTTACAGCATTAACACCTTTGCCAGTTGGTAGTGTTGCAAAATTTTTTCGGGGACCTTGTAATTTACGTTACTGCAGCTACTAATAAGACAAAAGGCATGGCTTAAACGCGATGCAGGTACAACGTTGGCGATATTTAACATGATGCTGTGGTAATGAAGTTTTACGGTACTTTTATCGTGAGTTGGCCACACTGCCGAGCATCTTCGTTGCCATATCAAGGATGAGTTGCTGATCGGGCAAGCTTTTTTCCCCTAGAGCTCGCGCGTACTAACATTTAGCGGGTTGCGAGAAAGAGAGAGATACGTAGATGATTATCCGACTATTGTTCGCAATGCTGGCGAGCCACCTGTCTCTTTCGCGTTTTCCTCGCTTCTGAAGCACACGGGTGGACGTCACATGTGGAAAATCCACGCTCGCAAGGAGGGGAGCGGAGTCGGTCGGCGCTCCGTCTGGGAGAAGAAGAGAGTTATCACGCACCAGCATCAAAAACTGGGACAGCCTACTACATGCAGTGCGTGTATGAGCCTGAAAAGCAGGTTTTGCCGTGGAAGTCAGACGCTGCTGCGGCTTACGTAAGACGTGGCCATTCCCGAAAGCCGGGACTTGTCTTGTCGGGCTGGCCTGCTTGAAAGCGACTCCCCAATTAGCTCGTCTTTTCTTCTTTTTCGTCGCCTCTTCCGCGGGACGATGCTCGGTTACATCAATTAAGAAAACATCATTAGCTGCTCTTCCAGTGTCCTGGGATTGTCGGGGAAGCTAAAGGAACAAGGCAGTTTACGGATAACATGACACTGCCTCGATTGTTGGGTTGTTCTTGAATTTTCCATGAGTGTAGGAAAGAAACAAGGTTTTTGTCAGTTCCACTCTGATGCAATGTGGGGGAAAAAATTGGATTGACCTTGAAAAAACTCTGGTATCAGTGAAGTGATGCCGAAGTCAAAAATAGGCAAATGGGTTCTTATACGGTGTGGAGGAAGTAAGATGTGTCAACATGACTACACAGATGAATTGGAATAATTGTCATCAGTAGGTCTGCTTTATTTTTGCGGTAAAGGAGATAAGGCCATTTCAATAACCGATAACTCTTAATTTAAACCCGAGGGAATATCAAAATATATTCACGAGTACAGACTGTGTACATTGCCAGCCGTGTACTGTAGGGCCCAGAGGCAAGCATAGATGTAAAGGCCCGAGTGAGTCACGTGGACTGCATTGTCGATGCTTTTGCACATTCGCCACCACGTAAAGCTCTTAGCCCACCTCCGCAGCGGAGTGGTTAGCACAGCGCACTACGACGTCAGAGGTTCCGGGTTCGAATTCCGGTGTGGGTGTTCTTTGCGAGTGTCCTTTTCATTAATTTCATCATATCATCCCTCATCTTCGCGGTTAGCCAAGAGAGGCAGAAAACAATATCAATCAAACGTAGAGCTCTTCCATTTTGAAAGCCTTTTAGAAGCACTGCCATTACTAACACTACAATTCCATGTCACACATGTATTCTATATTTTCAGCCACCCACAATTCGCCACGGCTAACGTATACAGAGAGGGAGGACATTGACATTGTCGGCAGCAACGTTGGTGGCCGGTTCGACGACGTGGTTGGTTTTCGCTGACACAGCCCCGTACCTATACCATCTACAGTCACGGACATTTCTGCGTTGTAACGAACCCGTTGACTTTTCCATTATGCTGCTACAGAGCAGAACTGTCCGTTAGTGCATACGTGTATTCCAAGCAACGCTGATTCAATTCTCTGTTTTGCGTTGCAGTACAGGAAAAAAAGAACTTAGTTTTCACAAATACACACTCCCACTTCGAACTCTGTTGTTCCCCCTCCCACTTCTTGGCACGGGTCATATGCAACAACATAATATATTCGTCTCAAACATTTCGCAGCTGCTCAGCAGAAACAACAAACAGCTGAGCTACAGCTCGTGAACTCTGCTACCAGTGGACAAGATAATTGCTTCCATTCCTCAGTTCGCACGTTATGACATTAGCCAAAAGCCTACCGGATCATTAACATATCCTCGAACGAAAGAGGAATGCGCAGAACGACGAAGCTTCCACGGCTGAGGACCCTGAGCATGCATGCTGAGAGAGAGCAGGGTGGAACAACGGAGGGGATGGAGGAGTTTCTCAACCATTCGTCATAAAGACAGGACTTCTGGTTAGTATATTACCCCCTCGCGACTTGTGAAGGCTTCCAGATTCCGCCGCTCCTGTCCATCAAACCCAATTAGGATTCCTGATGCTGTTAGAGAAGATGGGAAGATCAATGTCAGGGAAAAGGATGGATGGAAACTTGTCATGGCAGCGTAGAGGATCTTGGCTATGGTTGACCAATATAAGCAAATTTTCTTTGTCATCACTTGTAGTGTTATGTAGTGGAAGTTGTCAGTGGAGCTTTAAAACTACTTTCAACTCCAAACGTGTTGATTCTTTATTACGTTTGTTCTTTGTCACATGTGCATCTGGGACTGTGCAGTGCTCTTGTTCGGAAACTGGAATGAGCCACACGAGAATTACGCAGCGAAACAGAACCAAATGGTAAGGAGATCCTGATATTGAAGAACTTTGGAACATCATGTGAATGAAGAACAACTTCTGATCCATGTGTGCTAATTTTGTGACTCTTTCCAGTCTATTTCTGTTTTGATTACTTTTACGTCGCTTTTGTAGCTTTTGAGCTATTCGCGACCATTAGGACGAACGATGACGGGACAAGGACAATGATTTAGCCATGCCTCGACCAAGATTCGAACTTTGGACCTCTGGCATTGCAGTGCGCCACGTAGGCAGGAGATTTTTTCCAGTGTTTTATTACTGTCATGTATGACCTTCTCGTTGTTAATGTCGTTACCTAGTAATGAGTGGGTCCCGGGTTCTGTACCCGGTATGGTTCGGACCCCACTATAGATCCAGTCTCGATTAACCTGTGCATAAATTGGATTTAAAAACAAGCTACTGCCATTTATTGCGGCTGCAACCATGTTTCTGTTTGACACACCCGCTTTCCTCGTTCCATGGTTATTGGGATTCCAGCTCGGTAACATTGTTTCCGGCATTATTTCTTCAAGGCACACTCAGGATCACTTACGCAATATAGGGGTCGTTACAGCGTAGGAAGTGACTTACTCTACTGTCGACATAATCTGTATATTTTATAATCCTCGATACTTGCATTTTTTTAAACCGAATTGCCCTGTTTGATAGTACTGAGCGATTTCGTATATTGGACATCTGCTCAAGATAATTTTGGTAGCGAGTGGCTTGATAGCCCTTCTAGTTCCCTACACTTTTTGACACCACTCGGGTGTAGTGCAGGTACATGCCAGTGTCGGGCTGGTGGAAGGAAATTGCGTAGATCAAGTAGATGAATAGCGAGAGGTGTTCAAGTGTAGAAGATTAAACAAATGCCTGTCTGCTGTTTTAAACGTTCATTTGATTAGTTAGCACTCACCACGTGAGCATTCACCACAAATTACACCAATCCAGAATGTAGCGCAAACGCAAATCAACGAAGTAGACGAGTATGTATTGCACCATGTAACCAACTAGACGCGCGAGTGCATAGCAGGGTCGTATATTCCAGGCTAGCTAGGCTATCTGCGAAGCCTGAAGCCTAGAAAGTAAAATACTAAAGATCAATCTCTTAGAAAGTGTGTGAATTAAGCTGATTTGAAAAAGAAGGTAATGGCGATTCTGAAGTTGGCAACCTGAATTCTTAGGAGTTGGCAACCTGAATTCTTAGGAGTTGGCAACCTGAATTCTCAGGAGTTGGCAACCTGAATTCTCAGGAGTTGGCAACCTGAATTCTCAGGAGTTGGCAACCTGGATTCTCAGGAGTTGGCAACCTGGATTCTCAGGAGTTGGCAACCTGGATTCTCAGGAGTTGGCAACCTGGATTCTCAGGAGTTGGCAACCTGGATTCTCAGGAGTTGGCAACCTGGATTCTCAGGAGTTGGCAACCCGGATTCTCAGGAGTTGGCAACCCGGATTCTCAGGAGTTGGCAACCCGGATTCTCAGGAGTTGGCAACCCGGATTCTCAGGAGTTGGCAACCCGGATTCTCAGGAGTTGGCAACCCGGATTCTCAGGAGTTGGCAACCCGGATTCTCAGGAGCTGGCAACCTGGATTCTTAGGAGTTTGCAACCTGACTACCGTTGTGATGGCAACGTGGTTTCCTTGAAGACGCCAAGAATGAGTATAGTATTCTCCCTTCCTCCATAGCCTAGGACCAGGTGTCATTTGAGATAGCCCATATCTTAGACTCAGCATACGCCACTGGTGCAGAGATAGTCAAAAAGTGCAGCGAACTAGACGGGGCTGATGTCAGAATCAACATTAACAGATCCTCTACTGGGAAATGTGCAAGGGTATCATGGATCTACGGTTGCGTGTCGAATACGTCCATTCTGAAGTTGCACCGCCGGAAGCTACACTTTTGGGACGTCCACTCCTTTACGGTTCGGAACGAAACACCTGATTCCCCGCGGAGTTCTCCAAGTGTCACCTCTGACCTCCTCTTCCGAAGGATTTCAGGACTCGGTTCAAGTCGAACAGATTAAGGTGGTGCTTGAACGCTCTTTCCTGCCATGTTCCCTTTCGGCTTATGCTCGGAGGACGAACGTTGGGGGAGGAAGGAGGAGCCGAAACTGTTTACCCCGAGACCCGTAATTCTGTGCTAAAGCGATTTGGTGGTCACTGGCGTTCTGAGCTGCTTGTCTTGATCTGACACTAACGTATTGACACTTCGGAAGCCGGGAAAGGACCGAGGAGGAGTTTCGTCGGCATCTAAGAGATGGTCGTTGGCCGAGTTCAAAATTGTGTGAAGGGGAGGGGATCTTAATATTTCTCCGTTCGGTTTCTCCTTTTCTTCTTTGATTCCTGACAGCTGCATCGCTTAATCTGTAGAACGTTAATTCTTTCTGGAGTTTTCCAATAACACTGTAGCTTGTCATGCAAGTCTTACAAGCTCGTGCGACTCTTCTTTAGCCTTTTAGAAAAAAGAAAACAATAAAGTGTGACTTCACCACATCGAATGATTATTTTTTGTCTGGCTGTATGCCACGATTATGAATCAAACCGGAATCTCTGAAAGAAACTTCGAATTCGGAGGCTGTCTCTGGATTCAGATTCAAATATCGGGGGTTCTGCATTCGTCGACGGAGTAAGTTTTTGCAGCCACCAACGAAGGTGAGGACTTGTGAAAATGAACCGACCGAAATGTAATCTGTTCCAGTATTCGCTGACGTATAAGATTTCTTTTGCCCAGATTCTGACCGAAGTAAGGTTACTTTTGCGCAGATTCGGACTGGAGTGAGGTTACTTTTGCGCAGATTCGGACTGGAGTGAGGTTACTTTTGCGCAGATTCGGACTGGAGTGAGGTTACTTTTGCGCAGATTCGGACTGGAGTGAGGTTACTTTTGCGCAGATTCGGACTGGAGTGAGGTTACTTTTGCGCAGATTCGGACTGGAGTGAGGTTACTTTTGCGCAGATTCGGACTGGAGTGAGGTTACTTTTGCGCAGAATCGGACTGGAGTGAGGTTACTTTTGCGCAGAATCGGACTGGAGTGAGGTTACTTTTGCGCAGAATCGGACTGGAGTGAGGTTACTTTTGCGCAGATTCGGACTGGAGTGAGGTTACTTTTGCGCAGATTCGGACTGGAGTGAGGCTTTTTTCTCACTCGCCGACGAAAGAGGGCTTTCTTTTACGTATTCATCAACGGTGGTAAAGTTCTTTTTCCGTGTTCGTCTGAAGCATCGAATTTCTGAGATTTGTAGTGAAATATGTTCTTTCACAAGTAATATTGTGATTCATATTGAATTACAATTTTATGCTTGATATGAGTTACTGCGCGTTCAACAACAATAAATAGAATTGGTGCAAAGTTCACTGCAACAAGAAAACTATTTTTGTTTATTTGCCCGACACAATACATTGAAGCCATGTACTCTGATCGTTAACATTTATTCATTTGGCGTTAATGTGGTTTATCGCAGTGGTATTTCCTTAGAGTTGCAAGTGGGGAAGAAATGTCAGCAAAAAGAAGAAACCCGTAAATTATTTTAGCCTTTCCAAATACGGAAACGTCATTGGTGGTTAAGCCCGTGTACGTAAACAGATTTGCCCCATCTCTTCCGGACGAAACGTGACACTTCCATTCTGCGTGTGCGACGTGGCAAGGTGAGTAAATTTTGCGTCTTGACACAGTCCCCATGCGCACCCGTAAAAATAAGGTGTTCACTGCCTTGACGCCTGCCTGCTTTGTAATGTAATCCCGCACTGTCAACAGTCCCCTTGTAGACAAGCAAGCCCTTTGTTGTATCCGTCACCTGCACTTGTCCCGCGCGTTGTTTCTATTGGAAACGCCATTTCAGCACACAGTGTATAGTAGTACCCTTTCGGCTATTATGCAGATTGTTGAATCACACTAGATTTTTGCGTAACTTGACCTAGACAAAAATGTAGTGCAGGTGTTTCAGTTAGAGAATGTTCAGCTAAATTTATCACACATAATTACGCGTGTGCCATCACCTCGAAGGTGGTGGTCCTCACCTCAGCTCTTCCTAGAACTCGTAATTCCATTACTTGGTATCTCAATATCGGCAGCTCAGGTGCCAAAGAGACAGAGTTTGCATCATGTTTAGCATGAAGACTCACCGAAGTCTCGGCCGGCCTCCGTGGTGGACTGGTTAGCACAGTGCGCTACGACGCTAGGGGCCTTAGGTTGGAATCCCGGCATGGGTGTTCTTTGCGAGAGTCCCTTCATCATATTATCTCAACGTCGCGACTAGCCATAAGTGGCAGAAATGATAAGTAAAATAAACCAAATCAACCAATCAGAGAAGTTTATCTTATGTCAGAACCTAGCTGTTTGCAAGATTTGTTGTAAGTGTCCTTTGTGTCCCAGGAAGCCATCACAAGTGAGGTGACGTAAAATTATAATACAGTCTTGCACAGAAAAGGACTGATTTGTTTGAAGTGACAAATCCGTTTGTTTGAGCTTTTTGGGAGTTACGAACAAACAGCTTAGTAGCGTTTATTAGATTTTGACCAAATTCTTTGGTAACTAAACAGTATGATTGATTTTTCTTATTTTACTTCGCTTTTCTGCCACTTTTGGCTTATCGCGAAGATGAGGATGAGTTATATGAAACCCATGAAGGGACACTCGCAATGAACATCCATTCCCAGTCAGGAATTCGAACCCAGGACCCCTGGTGTCGTAGCGCGCTGTGATAACCAATCCTCTAGGGCCGTCTGCGTAAACAAAATGCCCGATTACTAAGAATTTAGAAATTTGTTTGTCGCGTATTTAAACAAATATTTCGTTGCAGAACAATCATTTGTTTGTCGCGTATTTAAACAAATATTTCGTTGCAGAACAATCATTTGTTTGTCGCGTATTTAACCAAATGTTTCGCTGCAGAACAATCATTTGTTTGTCGCATATTTAACCAAATGTTTCGTTGCAGAACAATCATTTGTTTTTCGCATATTTAAAGAAATGTTTCGTTGCAGAACAATCATTTGTTTTTCGCATATTTAAACAAATGTTTCGTTGCAGAACAATCATTTGTTTGTCGCGTATTTAACCAAATGTTTCGTTGCAGAACAATCATTTGTTTGTCGCGTATTTAAACAAATGTTTCGCTGCAGAACAATCATTTGTTTGTCGCATATTTAAAGAAATGTTTCGTTGCAGAACAATCATTTGTTTTTCGCATATTTAAACAAATGTTTCGTTGCAGAACAATCATTTGTTTGTCGCATTTTTAAACAAATGTTTCGTTGCAGAACAATATTTGTTTGTCGCGTATTTAAACAAATGATCCGTTGCAGAACAATCATTTGTTTGTCGCGTATTTAAGTAAATGTTTAGTTTCCACAAACAATTTTTGGGTTATTCGAAACAAATGTGAGGATGTAATGAATCGAAGAATAGCATACTACTTAATCAGGAGAACGTCAACAAGGACTCCATCCAGGCCTTTCCCATGGTGGGGCTTTCCTAGATTTCCCTTTCATCCGTCAGGATCTGTACGCTACTGCCGAAGAGCTTGGCTGTAATGAAGCCTTGGAACCCTGGGAGTGAATGAAAAACAACATGCTCGAACTTTCCCACACACAACAAATGTGTAAGTAGTCATTGACTGGCATTTTATCTGGGAAGTTATCTAGCCCGAGTAAGCCCTGGCACTTGGCAGGCTTGTTGTGTACTGTACTAAATAATAGATCACAGTAGATTTACTTCAGCAACAGGTAACTTGAAACTGTCTAATGAATCCAAGAATCGTTTCTTCGCAAACGTTTTATTTGGCGGGAATCGAAGCAAGGTATCTCGAATCTTGAGTTGCGTCATCACAATCAGTCGAGCACAGCACAGCAGGGCGGCTTGGCACGGCACTAAATCATTTGTCGCGGACAGCGCAGTCGGAACGGGGAGCTTCTACGCGTTCATAATGACTTTGTAGTTGCTTGAGGAAAGGGGAGGGGAGGGATGTTGATTCCTCATTCTAAGTAAGTGCCGGGGTGCCGCTCGATGACTGTTGACGATCACATCCCGGGCCGTGTTGTGAGTTAAACGCGCGGGAAACGAATGGGGAAAATATTGGTGCCGGACAGGAATCGAAGTGATTAATGGAGATCAGGTCCCGGCCCGTGAGCGAGAAGATGTATCTGGAGGGTTGATAATGCTCGGGAGGAAGGGAGGCGGAGGGGAGTGTTTCACTTAAAATGTGAGGGTTTGCAGAAAAGGAAGGGGGAGGGGGTGAGTTCCGCCGTAAACACACAAAAGGAGCGGGGCGGAAGATGAATCGCTGCGAGAATGCGCCGAGATCTCTCTCTCTCTCGCACACTCCAGCCAAGTTTCGCTCCGAAATGAATGCGTTTGCTGCGAAATGAATGCGTTTGCTGCTCCTCTTGCGATGGGAGAAGGCTCCACTCTCATCCTCGGTCCGGGTGAAGTGATCACGTCTCGTGCTCGCCCGAGTGAAGTGCTTTTGCTTCTCGGCCAAAATTGTACCTCGCGGATTCTTCGGGATGCAACAAGAGCTCTCTTTCAATCTCTCTCTCTCTCTCTGCTCTCGTGCAACAGACACTATTAGGAATGCTCGCATAGCTAGCTTACTTCCACAGCATCCCTTGTCGCGTCTTGCACATTTGGCCATGACGGAACACGTTCCTTCCACGTTCTGCGCAGGTACAGTATAGTCTGCTACTCAACGTTTTGCGCACTTGGCTACCAGCTACCACCACAGAATTTACTTACACTAGAATCCATTTCTCAAAATGAATTTTCGGGTTTTATAAATACTACGGTTGGTCATGTTGGGAACCTTGGTGTAGATATTCCTTTACACCATAACAACTGTGATTTATTAAGATTTTTCATTGAATATTTTAATTACCGGTTATTCTGGCTCGTCTTCTTTTTGTTTGTTTCTAAAATCCTTCTAAATTCGCAGAACAGTTACTAAAAATGTAACTCCATATCGACGAATAAAGTAGTATTATAGTCTACCTGGAGCAGGGCATTTTTCAAGACTGGTCATGAATTTGGTTTTGGAACAGACTTCTACACTATCGTGCTCCAGGAAGAGAGGAATCATCAAATCATTGATGATAAGATGGGAATAGCAGTGCTACAAGAGTTGTGGAGGGGGGGTATCAGGGTCTGAACCGCCCCTCTTTGTGCTTCATAGTTATTTCTCTGAATTTTTGCATTTGAAACTGCACCCAGGTATTTTTGTAGCAGGTGAAACACACTTGAATTTCCTGGATATACCAGTTGTGGTAACGTTGTCACCGTGTAATAAAGGGATCCCGAGTTTGATATCTTGCGGAGGCATGTAGTGGTTCGCGTCCCAGTTTAAACTGTAGGTCCAGTCCCGATTATCCTGTCTGTGCAATTATTGACAACTGGCGAGTAAGGAATTTATGTTGGCCGCATTGTTTGTATTTGGTATTATTTTCATCAGAAAAACGTAGTAATGCTATAAGTAATAGGAACTGTTTTTGGGACGGTTGAAGAGAGTCTGGAGGAAGGTAATACTACTGTACCAGCCGAGACGCAGCTGTCTTCCAAAAAGTCAGTCAAGACAATCCCCTAAGGTGATTGCATGGAACCCCACATTGAGCACAATGTTAAGAAGGCATGTTGAGCGACAATGGGCCCCGGTGGTCAATCTCGCCCTTTTCGTCGCCACGGTTTTGTGATGGAGGCAGCCTCCCTTGTGCCATGTGTAAACAGCCTCCCCTGCTTTCACACATGCTGCGGTGCCCCTGAGGGACCCGCGGGAGGAGCAGGTTTTTGATAAAGGCGAGATAGCGGCGGGGAACGAAAGAGAGCCGGTTCCGCCGCACTCAACCTTGACTTTTGTAAATATGCCGAGGGATGGAGGATATAATGGGTGCCCTAATAGATTCGTACCAGAATCCCAATCCTCCTCTTTCTTCATGTGTGGATACAGACTTGGGCTGCGTGGGAATGATTTTTTTTTGGCGTCTTGAACTCCGAGACAGCCGTCTGCACTAATCCCTTTCTCACGTTAGTGGAGCGACTCTCATGATCCATGGTGATCATCCAAAAGTGGCCCTCTTAGAGAACACGATACCATATCTATGGGAGGATCCCTATGCTTCATCTTGTACACACCGCCGTGGATTTTTACGAAGATAAAAGTTATCATGGAGACGATTGCTTCGGTGCTAAAATTGGAAACATGTTGTCGAAAGCCACAACAGTAGGAGGAGACCTAATGCTTCTCTCTCTCTCTCTCTCTCTCTTCGAAAATGTGCTTCCGGCGTCCTGCAAAGGTATAAGTTTTGGGTTCGAATCATCCATATGACTAAAAGAAGTAGAAAAGCCAAAATTATCATGGTAAGGACGAATGGTACGTGAATATGCTAGGCTTCACTAACACAAACATGTTGTTTACGGAATCTCGTCTCCAATGTATCCAACAAAGAGACACCACACTTTGCTCCTACTGTGTGTCAAGAACAAAAGGTGGTTTCGAACCTACACCTTCTGGTTCAGAGAAGTTCGCTTTGCAACTATGACGGTCATGAGAAATATTAATTATGCGAGAGATTGGAATATAGGAAGGTAACGGGTCAGAATGATCTGATTATAATGGGGGAAATGTACCAGAAGAGCACGGAAAGGAATAATCAGAATGAAGGAAAATAAAAATTCAAGGAGAGGAAATAATTATGCTGGAATAAGAGTCGAAGAATAAATCGGAAGTAGTCAACGCGAGGAGAAGGGTAAAGAAAAAATTGGAAGACAATGTAGAGAAGTAAGGAGAAATGGAAAAGGACAACGTGAGAGGAAAGAGAAGGAGAATTTGAACAAGAAGACGTGAGAAGAAAGGGAGAGAGAAAACTCGGAAAGTGAAAAGTGGTAGAAGACAATGTGACAGGAGAAAGAGAGGAAGTGAGGGAAATGATGAGAGGTAAAGGAAGAAAATGCTTGTGGACAGCTTCCATTGTCTAAGACTTCAACTGCATATTTAAACATTTTAACACTATGCTTCGAGAGAGCACCTCTTATCTCGTGTACAATTGAGTCCTGGGACTCTTTACTACCAATCAGGTGCTCTTACCACTCACTCCACCAAGCACAGGCCTGTCGTAGGTTCGATTCCTAGCAACACCAAATAAAAATAATATTATTCACCTGAAGGTGAGAGGAGAGGTGCTCTCTTGAACCGTGTTGTTGGATTAGGTGAACAGGATACAAGGAGAGTAAAATTGGATTGCTTTGGTGTTTTAAGTCCACTTTATGCACAGTAAGGCTAAACTGGACCTACAGTTTAAAGCGGGATCCGAACCACTATGTGCCTCCACCAGGTATCGAACCCGGGACCGCTTGAATACAAGGCGACGACGCTACCACTGCGCCATCGGGGAGGCCAAGGAGAATATGAAAATGAAATAAAAATATACTTGTTCAGCATTTGTTGTGTGTAATCGAGGATTATTTATTTTCACCGAATTTGAAAGCAAGGATATTGGGATCACACGACTTCGAATGATCAGGAACTTTACTTTTTGTCAACTGAATCTCTGTTTTGTTATTCAATAAATATTCAATTCTTCACATATTTGATATTAATGTCCTTGCCAGGGCAGTTGTTTTCAAGCAAATTTGGGTGATATTTTCACGTAGGATACGTTCTCTATTCTTCTACAGTGTTTTTTACCTATTTATGTTGAACAAAACAGTATTAATTAATTTACATATTATGAATAGAAATATAAATTATACTAACGTGTTAATTTAAACAGTGAAATTATTATTTTCATATAATGTTTTTCTAGGTAAGTGTCTGACAGGATCATATGTCATAAGCATTGCATGCTAATAAAGAAGTAACATTCAGACTCATAATGTGTCGGAGGAAAGGTAAAACGTTGACAGTGATTAGGAAGTCGTGTTGATTGCTGCTGTTCGGGAGCTAAACATGAATTGAACCACAGATGAACTTTGGAGAGAGAGATTCTAGTAGTAAAAGCTATACGTCCCGCTGCAATACAGAAATGACGGAATCAAAGTGGAATGCGCAGACTGTACTCGACGGCCAAGAAGTTGATTTAGAAGCACAGCCGAGGAGCGAGCAAGGGACAAAGATAGAACTTTAGGAAGTTTCAGTGAAGAATTTTGAAGTGGAATAAAATGGTCTTGTGTGAGTTCTTGTTCCTTGATGAATGGGTTCTCGTGGCTTGGCAAATGGAACATGTAAAAGTCACGGATCCCCTTCCCACTCCTTTCTCCCCCCCCCCCGGTCCAGCCATATATCCCGAGATGAGAGCATGTATACAAAGAGAGAGAGAGAGAAGGGGCGAAACGGGATAAGAAAAAAAAATTAAAAACTTGGCTCAACAAGGGTTTCTGAGTGTATGCGCTAGTCGAGGGGAGGGTTCTCGTCCGGGGAGGTGAAAAGGGGGGGGGTTGACCCCGCCTTGAACCAGTCTGGTGGGTTCGTGACCCAGCGGTCGGTGTAGAGCTTTAATGGCCTGCACGCGGGGTGCCTTCAGTCTACGGGTTTCTTCTCAAGAATTCGGAATATTGCCATATCCACGACCGGTGTTGCACATTCTCTCAGACACGAAAGAGATTTTTGTTCTGGTATCAGCAGTATTAAATTTCCCCAAAATTCCCTTTATCTGATTAAAAATACCCGCTGTCCACGTAAGAAACTGATAAGGTTGGGAAAATAAATTCTATTCTGTTGAGATGGTTAAATCCGGAGGAATTATCTTCAACGTGAGCCACTAATCTTTATTCTTGCTCCCAATTTATGAATTATGTCAACATGGACGTCCGCAGGATTTTTTCCAGGGAGGGGCAAGCAAGGCAATTTTTTCCAGGGGGGTGCAAAGAACACATATTTCCCTCCAAAATAGTGATGCCCCCTCAAAAAACACTGTTTCAGTCTGAAATTATCATGTTTCTTCAACGAATTTATAATAATTAACATAAATTACTGTGATTGAAATGAAATTATGTGTGAAGTATATAATTTTTAGGTACACTTTCAGTTTCCAGGGGGGGGGTCCGTGGCCCCCCTTGCCCCCCCCTTCCGGACGCCCATGTATGTCAAGTTTGATTATATGCGGGGAAATATCCCCTAAAATTCTTAGTGAAAATTTAAAACAATTGGTGTAAGAAGCCCCTTGAGAAGGGTTAAAAGTGCAAGATTGTATAGGGAGCTGCACAAGACAAACACAACACATTAAAATATACGTAAGAATAAACTGTGATCATCATAACTACATTCTCGCATCGCCCAGTGCTTTGTATGTTACAGTTCGTTGGAACAAATCTTATTGTCATGTGTAGGGCTAGGATTTTTACGACGTAAAAATCACCAAAATATGCAAAATATGACCTAAAATTTTACAAAATATGTCCTTATAACTGGACTGTTTCAAACCTCAATATCTAACTTATGCTGAAATATTTTCATATACATACTATTTTTGGTTCACTTTATGGACCCTGATGAGTTTAAATGCACAATGAATACTTTCTGTAAATTTTCAATTAAAAATGAAAAAGATTTTGCTGCTGTAAAAAAAAAAAGTCGAGTGAACATGGGAGTAAGAACGAATCCACTTGGAAAATGACTTTTCTTGAAAAAGCGAAAATATGCTGAATATGACCGAAAATCCATCAAAATATGCTTTATCACGTAGAAATGGCCAAAATATTCCCTTAAAACGCACCTTAATTCAATTAGGTTCTTCACAATACGAGTTTCTATATATTTAGGGAACACATCACCCTTACCAAAAATATATATATATATGCTGTCATAAAAATCCTTGCCCTAGTCATGAGTATTTGAAAATACCTGCTGGAAAATGTTTCCAGCTTGAGTTCGATCCTCCGTGTATTCAGTTTTCACCCTTCACCCATCATGCTAATGGAAGCAAGAGAGTCTTGTCAGCATTCCGAAGTAGGTGCTTGTTTGACGGTATTTAGTTGGGTTGTTTTGTATTGGGAGCCTGTAACGGGAAAATGCTCCTTTCATTAAACATGCGCGTCGCTGCTTAGCTTTACTTTTGGTTCGGGTGAGGGCCCTTGCTGGATTTAGTAGTGGAAAGTGAAGGCGTTCCAGTCATAAAATACACCCAACGAAAATCAATCCCAAGGAGGAAGAGGAAAGCAAAGCAAAACAAAAACCTATTCCTAAAAGATACCACATGTTGATCGATGATAACCTCGTAAATAAGAAAAGTGGGTGTTCGTTTGCACATAATATTCGTAAACTCCCTGAAACTTGTGGCAAATTCTGACCATTGTCACCACGATGTGAAAACAATTTCTCTTTTCTGTTATCCGATTTCATGGGTTTGGAAACGCTCACACAAACATTGAATTGAAACTCCCGAAGGAATATGCAGAGGAGAACATAACAGGAAATGAAAATTATATTGTTGATACGAAATTGCACGCTCTGCGAGAAATAAAGGAATGCGAGTATTTCCATGGCAACATTTGACTCTAGTATTTTTCTGTGTTTTTACAATAAATTGAGAACTTGGATACTAGATTCTGCGAGGGAGACTCCGATGGCGTAGTATATGTCTCCTTGTGATCAAAGGATCCCGGGTTCGATTTGCGGTGAAGGCGCAGTGCCATTTCCATAAAATTACTCTCAATTTCCTGAATTTCCCTACCGTATAATTGGCAACACTGATTCTGCCTGGTTTACCGATCCTAGGCCCTTCGATTCTAAGTGAAAGTTGTTGTTGAGCTTTCAGTGGCTCATGCCACCCATTGACCCGAGGAATCTCTTTGAATGCCCCCACCCCTCCTCCCTCTCAACAAGACACCTTCATTATTGCTCTTGCGAACTTTCCTTTGCAAACAATGGAAGTGTGTCTGAAATTTGAGAAGGGACTCAACTGTCGTCTGGTAAATTTTTCGAATTGCTTGATTTGTTCGTGAGAGAGATACATAGTGTGTGAAGAAAAGCAGATCCACGACACGTCAAGCATCTAAGCGTTTAGCGTGCAAAGAGTTCTCGCATAAGAATTATACCACAGAATATAGCGTCGTCGTGTGACACCTATTTGTGCGGAAGCACGTGTCAAGGCGTTAGTGGGGAGAAAGTATTTCCACTGTATTTTTTTGTTGGCTGCACGAAATATAGTAATGCACGAGGAAACTGCAGTAATAAGTCGTAATCTCTAAATTTTTTACCTATGTTCTGACGACATTACGACGACAATCGAGCATGTGGCGAAAACCTTGCTTTGCGAACATCGTACCTCAGACAATGACTAGTTTGATTGAATTTGGTTACTTCACGTCGCTTTTCTGCCACTTTTGGATAATCGCGACGATGAGGATGAGTGATAATGTGATGACATTGATGAAGGGACACTCTCAAACACCCCGGCTCTGATTCGAACCTGGGAATGCCTGGAGTCGTAGCTCGCTGTACATCATGACTGCGATTAAAAATTTAGTAAATTGCCCAAGCACACTGAAATTAATTTTCGTAGAATAGAAACAGGATATCCTTTCGAATTTACTATAGTTTCTCTCAACCTCAGACCGTGTGGGCAAGTGCCAACATTTTGAAGATAGTTTTTTCGATCTGGATATGAAGCATACTGATGATGAATTCCAGATTTGGTACGTAAAAATCAAGGACAAGTATGTTGTTTTCAGCGAGAATTTTCCATTTAATTCAGCATCATGGCTAGGACGAATGAACGATCGAATGGCTCGATACATTTAAGTTCTACAAGAGCCGACACATTTGCACCTCTGAAACGAGACCACCAGTCAACCCTCTCCCTCGGCATAAGGTAGTTCGGGAAATGTGTTGATGATCCTCTCGGGCCTTTGTCCCAACACTCCAATCCGCTTGTTACAAGGGAGGAAACATGACGATGCCGCCAAGATAAAAAGGCCCCGTACACGGAAACACCATTCGTCGTTATCAGGCGGCGAGTGGGATGTGAAAAGGAGTAGCCTGTGGCCGTTGGCACCTCGTGGCTGCATCTCCACGGCTGGTACAAATACCTGGAGATTCCCATCTGAGCTTTCGTCGCCGCCAACGCTCCGGAAACAAGTCCACACCTCGTCCGGCGAAACTGGTCGAGAACATCTACGCTATAAAGCACGGCATCCCGAGGCCAATGCTTCTCCTTCAATGTTTTCAAGGCTGCACGATACTAATTTATAGAAAATCATTTCTTATTTACGGCCAGGTTTCCATTTTGAATGGAGGAATGATGCATATGGACTTACCCCGACCTAGAGCAAGTCAATGGGAATTCCCAGATTGGATCGTAAAGTGTTCTCTAACGCTATCCCTATCCTATACCGTTTCCTTCATACAACACCTAACCGTGTAAAATGCGAGTTTATAAATTCACCGTACAATCTTTTGACATACTGTACATCAGATGCAGCTGAGAAAGCTCGATTCGCCTCTAGTTCGCGACCCCGCGAGTCGAGCCCACCAATAGATACCCAGAGTAATGTGAAATCTACTATAAGTAGGGTTTTACGAAAGGAATTATTTTTGCGCCCACCCAGCGTCGAATAACATGGGTACCTGGGGGAAACCCTGGGGGGTAAAGGCGGTCAGGGGCGTGATGCTGATCACATCACCCCCACTCACGACCGGATCAAGAAAGTGTGGGGCGTTACCCCCACACCCCCTATACGCCTTCATGGCGTGGTGCTATGCACAGGGGAACACTTTACCTTTTTTGTTGTGTAACAAATGGGGGTGTATATTGCTTGCTTTACGTCGGCAAATATCATTCAATGCACACGTCACGTACAGAAGAAACAATACTTCCCAAATCTCATACCTTCTGAACTATAGAAGGAACGTTATTTGCAAATATTCAGCTCACCTCTTGTTCGAAAGAACTGTATCCATAATGATGTATGGCTCCCTAAGAGAATTTAACGCGTGGTGATGTCCCAACTCAGGAACTATGACGAAAGTTCCCAATTCACAAACTGACATTTTCGCGTGGAATGCTTGGAGAGAGATGTTCCCAACTCAGGAACCGCTGCCTCGGGAGGAAAGGGGGAAAGATAGGTAAGGACCGTTTTTTGAGAGGTTCTTATCGTTACTGCATGTTACCCTGAAATATTACGTACATGCAAGAAAAGTACTGTGTTTTACGGGAAGCTTCCTCTTTCCTCTAATATCTTGAGTATATTGCAGATATTTGCTTGTCGGTTAGGTTACGTTATAATAGCAGTTACACAGGTGTGTACAACGCCAACTATTTCAAACGCAATTTAACCTCCCCGAGGCAATTAGTAGGATGTCCTGAATTGGGAAGTCATTTCACTGAAATATCCAACTGAAACGGCACTGTTTTTGGAATTTCCATAGTTCCTGAGTTGGGAAGTTGTGAAACGGCACTGAATCTGTAACTTACACTCTGATCTATCATCTGGATTTGGAACATGTGAAAAGTATACTTTCCGTACAGTACATGCACATGCGCGCGCGTTTGTATGTGTGTGTGTGAGGAGGGTAAAAAACGCAACCCGCCCATCTACAGATCTATAAATCCGTGGAATAATGCCCAGCCGCTGGACCTGCGGCGGATAAATGGAGATGGAAAGAAAAAATAACGCAAGCATCAATTTTTTTTCCCACCCCGTTAACGATAAGGCACTTCCTCCCGCGTAACATAGGAAAAATATCACCGCCCTGCTCCATAATTTACCATTTCTCCTTTTAATATCTTGCCACCAAACATTCTCCACACACATCAAACGTTGTCATCTGTCGCAGTGCCGGTGTCGTTTGCGCGGAGGACATATGACCGTGCGATATCACCCTCTGTTCGATGCGTGCATCGCCCTCCCCTTTCCATCGAAGCGCGTAGAATGACAGTCCGTTGAGTGCAGTACCGTGTATGGGACGAGCTAATGAAGTCGTTATGTTCGCGACATGGGACTATCTTTAATTATTGGCGGCAATGCTGTTTTCCGCAACGGCTCTATATCTTCCAAAATTTGCCCTGTCAGGCACCCCCCTCTTACGCGAGGATGATTGGTAGTAGCTAGTCTTCTCATGGTGGAAGCACCTGCTCCGAGAGGGAAATCAGATTTGCGGTATTAATATAATTTACAAAGAACCCGGACTGAATTTGCAAGGGTAATAATTGAGTGTATAATTCTTATCTATTCCCGTGCAAAGTGATGGAAACGGCTTTGAAATCAGGTGTATATGGCAACATAAAGTCTTGAAATCTAGGACGTGGTAATATGCGAATACATATGTATCTAGAGGCGGGTTTGGAATATTCAGTATCCTGATTTAGTTATCTATTTGTTTACAACACTTGTCACCTTGTAATCAAGAAGTCCCGGATTCGTCCCTAAAGGTGGCACATGCACAGTGGTTCGGATCCTACTTTAAACCTCAGGTCCAGTTCTGATTAGCCTATATTTCCATAAAGTGGACTTCAAAGCAGTTTTTCTCTTGACCCGCGTTGGTCCAGTCGTCAGGGCGTCTGACTGCTACGCGCAAGACCCGGGGTTGGTGATGTAAGTTCTGAATGTTTTCGGCCTCGTCCCCGTATAAAGCGGCTCTGGAGATCACCCATTATCAAATAAATGAACACCTGTGGCAACCATGGGGAGTAAAGGCGGTCGGAACGTTGTGATGATCACATCACCTCCAAAGTAGCAGAGAGCGAAGAACGCGTGGACCCCCTCATAACCATATGTAGTAGCCCTATGTCTCATGGCATGGTGCAAAGTGCAGGAGGAACTTTACCTTTCCTTACCACACACACAGACGCGTGCACATAAATCCTATGTAGGGTATGGTTTACTTGAGTATTTTCAAGGTATTTACCACTCATATTTGCCTGAATACCCTCCCTGAATTTAATTCAGTATTCGTTATTTATATTCTCTTTATGCAGATGGATTAAAGTTGGGTAGTAGCAATTTGATAACATTTTCTAAACAAATTAACAAATATTACTTTGTGCATTGGATGTATTTTTGACAGTTGTTTCTGTTTTTTACAGGTGAGTGTCCCTTCTGTGTTACCGCTTTTCTGCTGCTCGTGATTTATTGCTGGTAAGTACATTTCCAATTGAAAATTCTGCAGAAATCGTAGGGGATACAGTTTTCAGGTCAAAGCTTGTGAGCTATAAAGGGTAAACATTTCAATCGTGATATTCTGAACTTGGAAGGGCGGAACTTTACTTGTGTGACGACTCGATTAATTTATGATATTCCTATAAGATCAGTGTCAGCTTTCCCATTGACTGGAAACCGTAGAAACCTGCAAGCATCAGGGAATTTTCATAGAACGTATCAAAACCTTAGAAACAAAAATGAGGTAAATTTAATTTTTTGTATAGCTTGCCATGATTGAAAACTGAAAATTCATTATAATTTTCCCTTAGAGCTGCTATCTTTTTGGATATTATTTTGTACAAAATATTTTCTTTATTTTAATAAAGTTGAATAATTAGTTTGGTTAACATGCAGAGTTGAAGAAAATACACTTGCTTATTAGTGTATTAAATAATTATAGAGTTGTCTAGAAAGTTATTTAAAGATACTTGGAAAAGTCAGGGAATTCCATTTTGCAAAATGAATGTGAACCCTATAGTACCACAATGCAACAGGAGAAGAAATAGATAGTAAAGCGAAAGAAAGGGAGGATAACTTGTAAGAGATTTTTCGAAGTTTCAATGAGAAGAAAGGAGATACTACGAGAGGGAGACAACCAGCAGTAATAGACAAGAGACTGGAACAAACTAATAAGAAATCAGAAGGCTGAAAATATGACGATAATAGGGAAGTAACTAATTTCCAAAACTGGAAATAAACCAGAACTGGCAGTGAAACTTTTAAGAAGAGGGAAGTAAGTCAACAACTATGAAAGAAATGCAGGAAACAGCACAACAAAGCGAAGCGAGTACTGCTCTACCAAAAGAAAATAACCCCTCTGGCGCTGTGCTTGAATTTTCAACAGAACGATGGAAGCGTGGGCGATGCAATCAGCGGCGTGCCTTGTAATCCTGCCCCTGCGTTGCCAAATTGATCGGCGTTCTTCCACACATCGTCATTAACTTTGTGCAGTGACCAAAGGGTTTGTATCAACATAAACAACGAAGCAAGGAGGGACGTTATAGATATGGCAACACGGGGGCGTTCGGGCGCAAACGAAGATGGACATTGTTTTCTGCTGTGACTGCGAGGGGGATGAACAAATTAATGTCGACTTTACTTGGCGAATTGGCCTTTGTCTTTCTCTTTTTCGTACAACTTCTGATGGTATACCGTCTACGAAGTCAACATGGTGAGCTAAGAGATGCAGGTGGTCAGTTGGAGAAACATTGAGCTCACAGACTAAAAGAGAACTAAAGAAATAGAAAATGAGGGAAACAGACGGAGCACAGAGTAAAAATTTCGCGATTCCAGAACCGTGCAAGCTACTGCAGAGAAACAATGGTAACGTTAAAAGGACACAACGGAATAAGTGTGAAACGCTTCACTGAACTAGTACGTTTCCCCGCTTTCCATCTGCACATGAAGGTGCCGTGGCTGGTCCCGAAAGCGTTGAGCAGTTTCCGATAACCTCCATCCACTCCCCACGTGTGCAGCGGGGAGAAACGTGAGCAGGCCTTATCGCGCATCAGCCATGTCATATATTCCGCGTGGCACATTTCGACACTTGTCACTGTCACGTACGCAACGGTGTCGTGTACGCCAGTGCGAAGATAGTGGGTTACGATTGCGTCGTTCACGCCCCTCGATGATGTGGCCCGTCACGCTGGACGAGAGAGTGAGAGTCAGTCTTAATGTAATAATTCATCAATTTTTTTTTTTAAAAAAAGTGCAGAATTGAGTAAAATCCGATGCATTTCTTTTGCAAGGGACATCTTGAATAGGACTATTTAGAATCATGTAACGTCCTCATGTCGCAATAAATAGTATTGGACAGGGCACAAACGGGGAAGGTAAGTTAGGAAGTACAGAGAAAACAATCTGACACTATTTGTTAATAAATATAGACATATTAAATATAGGGTGGTCCAAAAAAAAAGGTTACCGAATAATTTAAGTTACCTTGTGTTTCGGTTACCTTTTTTTGTGGGCCAGCCTGTATTTGGAAGTGTTATTTAGTGCCTCTCGAAGACGAGGTGGTAACGTTGTCGCCTTGTAATCAATGGGGTCCCGGGTTCGATACCCGGTGAAGGCACATAGTGGTTTCGATCGCACTTTGAACTGTAGGTCCGCCGGCCACCGTGGCGGAGTGGTTAGCACTTCGCGCTTCGACGCCAGGGGTCTTGGGTTCGAATCCCAGCCTGGGCATGGATGTTTGCGAGTATCCATTCATCAATTTCATCATATCATCACTCATCCCCATCTTCGCAAATTAGCCAAAAGTGGCACAAAAAGCGAAGTAAAATAAAGCATATCAATCAATTAATCTGTAGGTCCAATCTCGATTAGCCTTTCTGTGCATAAAGTAGACTTAAATACGAAACTCAAACTAGATAAGTCTCCAATTTGAAGTGCATGCAAATACATTAGAGATAATAGCAGGTAAATAAGTCTCCAGTTGGTGGAAGTTATAAAAAGAAATTGAAGCAGGGGACATAGGCAAGTGAGTGGTCCGGGCGATGAATTCCAAGCATGCATATTGCTCAACAGATTGGAACTTGCCGTGGACGCGACTAGCGCTTAGGATTATATTCTACTCGCGAAGGAAAGGCAAACCAACTTTGCAAAGTGGAGGGCTTCGTTCATTAGCTGTTGTTTACACGCGAAATGCCTTGCTCTGTAGATAAGTGGTATCGCGCCAAGAGTACGGCTAACTGATAAAACCGGGAGAGAGTAATTTATCCTGTTACACTGCGAGGTACTGCTGCGAAATTGCGTAAACAGATGGTGGGAGTGCTTGCCGTTTGCTGATGTTTACTGCGAACATTTTGCACCACGGGGAATGACCGAGAAACGATAATATTTAACGGGTCATTCGGTGCGAAATCAAGTGTTTGTGAAGTAGACTGTAAGGTAATACCAAGCTAAAATGGTGTCAGTTTGGTTTACAATACGTTACGACCAAATAGTTTTCAATCTTAGTATATAAAAATGGATGTATGTTTGTTCCGGTATAACTCTCGAACGCCAGGAGCGATTTCAACCAAACTTGGAACGAGAGTCACTTGCAATCTGGAAAGAAATACTGTGGGGGTAAGACACCCCTGGCACCCCTAGGGGTGGGAGGGGGGTGACATGTAATAAATAATCGAAAACGACCGATGTTAGTCTGGAATCCATAGTTTTCGGGGTGTCTAAGATGAATAGTGGCACTCCCAATGCCGTTCCACTTCAAGTTCATCACTTATCGGGATGGGGGTGAAAATTAAAATGTCAAAAATGACCAAGATAGTGTCGAATCCATAGTTTTTGAAGTCTCTAAGCTAATTGGTACCATTCACGACGACTAAACTTGGTACACATATGACTTACAATCTGGAAAGAAATACTGTGGGGGTAAGACACCCCTGGTACCCCTAGGGCTGAGGGTAGAAAAGGGTGACATGTAAAAATTATCGAAAACGACAGATATTAGTGTGAAATTCAGTTTTCTGGGTCGCTAAGATTAATAGTGACTCTCCCAATGCCGTTCAACTCCCAAGATACCTCTGGCAACCCTAGGGTTGGGGGTGACATTCAAAACGACCGATATTAGTGTGGAATCCATAGCTTTCTGGGTCGCTAAGATGAATAGTGACACTCCCAATGCCGTTTGATTTATTTATTCTTGCTCTTGGAGGTGGAACTAAAAATGTTGTTCATAAATTATTGTTAAATTTATATTATAGTGAATTTGTAAAAGATAAATAAAGGTAAAAGTGCTCCCCTGTGCTTAGCACCACGCCATGACGGCGTATAGGGGGTGTGGGGGTAACGCCCCACACTTCCTTGATCCGGTCGTGAGTGAGGGTGATGTGATCAGCATCACACCCCTGACCGCCTTTACCTGGGTGGGCGCCGGAGCAGCTTCCAACATTAGAAAAGTTCCCAGATTTGAACCGGCCGGGGATCGAACCCGGGACCTTTAGCATGGTAGTCAGACGCGTTACCGACTGAGCCACCGCGGCCACTATTTGTAAAAGATATCACTTTATAATTTGTATACTGTACTTATGCTTTTAAATAGCTGTAAATAAAATTAGTTACATTTTACGCTATAGTTAGAATTCATTAAACAGCCGGGCAACGCCAGGTAATTTATTTATTTATTTATCGAACTCAACAGGTACATACCTAATTACAGAGCCCATGTGAAGGATACATAGTGAATACAATTACATATATTTCTGTAATATATACATATATAATATATATATATATATATATATATATATATATATATATATATATATATATATATATATATATATATACATACACACACACACCTACATAAAATACATTTAAAATTATTTCCTATATATATATATATATATATATATATATATATATACACACACACACTTGATCACATATCATTTCATTAGGAAATTATGTGTTTAAGCTTAGGTTATTGTGTTAATAGTGGCTTTACTGAGGTCCCTTAGGTTCATAAAAAAGATGTCAATGGTGTTATTCTTGATTAGCAATTTATTGTAACTGGTGCACATAAAATTGTATAACTCTGATGATGGAAACTGTCTAATCCAATTTTTATAAAATATAAATTCATGTGAATACGTTCATTGAAATGGAAGGGGAAAAGGTTCGTCCTATTGATATAGTCATGAAAATATGTTCATTGAAATAACACGAAAGTAATTTCCTTTGCTAAAATTCCATGCCAATAAGTTAATTGAAATAGTTGGGAAATTCTCTCTCAAGTAGTACAAAGTCGCTGGTACACATTCATTGAAATAGCAGGGAGATTATTTCTATTTGATGCAAGGGCAGCTGCAAACACGTTCATGGAAAGCTCCATCACTTTGTGTACGTGGCATAATATTCGTGAAAAGGCAGGGAAAGAATCCCCTGCAATTGGTGCATTTTCATACCTGTGCGCTCAGTTAACCCTTAACTGGTGTGGTACGGGTCAAAACGCGGTCGAGCGTGAATTTCCATTTCTATAGTTTATGAGTCTTCCGGTAGAGGGCTCTGGTTCTCAGTTGCTGAATATAGTGTGTATTGACAGCAGTTGCCACCTGACATGTGCAGTTGATTGTTTTCGTATAATAGCAAGTTCGGGTCAATCTGACCCACACCAGATCGTTGACGTTATCATTTTTTGTGGGGTTTGGTGCTAGGGCGCGAGACGTGAACAAAAATTTGGCCAACGATTGTGACGCTATACGTCGTTTGATTGAAAATGAAGAGTCAGATGATAATGTGGAAATTGATAGTGATGATTCTGAGCTTGTAAAAAGTGCAAACGGCCTGTGTGTGGCATATGCACTGAGATTTGGCATATATTGTGACCGAAGTTAAATGATGCAGAAAAAAGAACTATTCAGTTCATAAACACTTTATGAATGTCAATGTTTTTATTCATGTTGGTTTCCTTAATTCCATATACTGAACAATTATCTTGAACATTAGTGAGTTCAGAATTTTCAAGCAAAATATCAGTCTCTGTAAACAAGAAAGAAATGGTAAATAATAGCTGATATTTTTTGAATATTTTAGTGTGAAGAATTTTAAGCAAAAATATGTTTTGTATACTTAATTAACATTAATGTAATAAATATTCAATTTTATAATTATTTGATCAAATACTCTCAAAATAAAGAAAAGAAACCCTGGGTCATTTTGACCTGCACAACACTACTGGCGCGACTCCCAAGTCCACCACACAAGTTAAGGGTTAAATATGAGGCAAATCATCTCCTCCAATTGTTAAATTATCATGCCTATATGTTGAATGAAGAAGCAGGAAAGCTATCTTCACCAATTCTTACATTATCATCTACGACGCCAAGGGTCCCGGGTTCGAATCCCGGCCTGGACATGGATTGTGAGTGTCCATTCATCAACATCATGTCATCCCCATCTTCGCAAATTAGCCAAAAGTGACACAAAAAACGAAGTAAAATATAGCAAATCAATCAATCTTACATTATCATGCCTATGCGTTGAATGAAAAAGCAGGGAAATTTAATCTCCTCCAATTGATACATTGTTTTGTGTTCAATGAAATAGGAGTTTAATAATCTCCAAACAGTGCATTATTATGCCCAAGTATTTATTGAAGTAGCAAAGAAATAAATAGTCTTATTAATAGCAACAATGTCATGCGAAACGTATATTGAAATAAGAGGGGGACATAGTGTCAAGCTGGATAACAGCGTTTTGAAGATAGTCTGCTAGGTGACTTTACGTCATCTCATTAGTAATCCTGTAGGAATTGAATCTTTGACTGCTTGCACTAGGGACGTCGGCGATAGCAGTATGTTAATCAGAACTGTAATAGTGACAATATTTTGAATCGGCCCTCGTAGCAAAAACTGATAAGACTGTACCTGTCGCCTATTCCTCAAATTTCTTTTAAAGCGTACATTTTTTTCTAGAACGACAATGGTGGAATTTTTATACTACTGGCAACGCTGTCAGAGTGCATGCATCCCACATCGTTGACCTACATGCCTTGATTGCTATTGTCGCGGTCTTGTCACCATTCATATGTGTGTGACTGAGTGAGTGACTGCGTTGATGTAGGTTCCGTGGAGGCGGGAGGGCAGGCGAACCAGGCACGAGTCACAAGTCATCCCAAGTTACGCAACAAGATGAACGGCGCAGCCAGCAACCGCCATGCTATCATAATTCCTTCTCCTTGCGCCTATGACAAGCGCTATATGTTTTACTAGCACTCAAACCAATGCATCACATGACCCGGCCGTAAATCAGGCTCACTCGCAACGCCGGACCCCTGAGAGGGTGAGGACGATGTGCACTGTCGCTGCAGAATAAGAGCTTCCTGTTCTCTCGCACTTTTTTTGGCTTTAAATTCCATTTTTGCACCGATGATTATGCAGGCCAGAGACAGATGAGGCAGTGCGAGAAGTGTGTGAACGCGCGTTGTCTTGCAGCAGGGAGAGAAATTCCGAACAGTGTTTCCTCTTCTCGAGAACGTCGTAGGAAGCTTTAGAGATAAACATATAGTTTATATGCTGGTTATTGTAGCTCGGTTAATCGCGACGATTATGAAATATAACGTAGGTTAAACGCATCCAAAATCCCCTAGCATCGGTGCACGAACGCTAACCATTCTGCCACAAGAGCTGACGAGAAGCATCTTGTTACTTGGGGGAGTTGTGGTGTCATGGTCTTTTGACGTAATTTCTTGGCAACCTGCACAACCGATACGGAAACACGTGCTTCGTGAAAAAGTTTAATTTTGGAAAAATATCTTACAAATGTGGCTATTATGTTCTTGGGGTGGGAGGTCGGGGATGAAAATTTACCTTTTTGTTGCCATGGGTACTTGGGTCTATTGGTGGGGTCACACCCTTCTCGTCCTTCAGACGACGTGGCGTTTCTTTGTGAGAATGGAAATTCGCTAACGGCGTTACGAAACCCTTTCAAATATTACAACAGATGATCTAAGACTCAACTGATTATTTTATTTTTTTATTTTCCCTTTTTGATCTTTTTTTGGGAGGGGCAGGGGGACTCAACTGATTATTTTCCCTTTTTGATTTTTTTTTGGGGGGCAGGGGGTTTCGTTCATTTGTTGTGGTGTTTGCATCTCCTGAAAAAACAATCTTATTCGTCTCAGGTGCAAACAGAATGCGTCTTCACGACATAGATGGGAAGCGAGGATCTATTGTCCGTCCACTGAAAGAAAAGTCAATGCAAACAAAACGACGTGACTTGCGAAAAGTAGTTACGTGCCAGTTTATTAATCTGAGACCTTCCATAGATTTACTGAACCAACACATTTGTTATTGTTATTTTTAGTAGCCTTTATCTATCATAATAATTCGCATTAAGAGTTTCGTGCAACTCAAACAGGAGGAGAAATACATCGACACCCCTTAACATTAAAACATATTTCCACACAATAGGAATAAATGTGCACCGTATATCAAACTGTATTTCGTGCCTCCACATCACTTCTGTCCTAAGCTTCCTGCTCAGGACACTCAGAAGACTAGTTTGTGTTGTCTGTGCATAGAATAATAAATCACATTCCCTAGGCATAGATACAGACACTATTGTCGTCCAAACGCACATCGCTGGTGCCACTTGGCAAATATTTCACCTCTTGTCGTTTTTTTTAGTCTTATAATATCAATTTCGTCCAGACACATCGTGGCTGTTGGTGGAAGGTGACGTTCAGGGGAGAGAGCCGTTGCAGTTCGGGATTACACATTTATCAGTAATCTGAGCTTTCCTTGTCGCGACAGGCAGCTCGGCAACAAGCCCACCATTTAATAAGGTTCTTTCTCTCCTTCTCAGCCTCCCTCTCTGCATCTTTTTTTCTCCTGCATCTGCCTCTCTCTCGCGTTCGCTTCTCATTCAGGCTAATTTATGCCCTGGTTCTCTTGCGCGAGGAGCAACCCTTCGTCTGGAATTTCTACGTTTGAAGGGATGGATCCTCGCGAGACAGGAAACTGCCGTGACTGTCTGCCTTGATCTATGTCTTTACAGTCGTCACAAGTCTGCCTGCGTTTCCATGGAGGGGTTCCAGAGTGCGTGTTCTTGCGTTTATGGACACGTCGCCCCCACGTGTGCATGAGATCACGTCTGTTTATACGTATTTATTTTCATTGATCTAATCCTGCGGGCGAAGGTATTGTTTCGAGTAGAATGATAAACTTTTCGTAGGAATTTCCTCTTTAAAATCCCCATCGTTTTAATGTGACAAATTTTTGCGCTGATGCTACTATTCATACTCTTGATCTCCCCAATTTAAGTATTGTAAATTTCCTTTGGTTTCCACATTTCCAAGATTTTGGTACAAATCACTTTTCAGCATATTCGTATATACAGTGCGTCCATTTCTATCTTCAGCCGAGAGATCGGGAGAAGCGTGGCGGGCGGCGCTGACGGAGATGCCGACATTTGCGGCCTGTAATACCCGCTTATTTTTATGGACATATGCAGACATTTATATAAATATTGCAAAACGAGCACTAACCTGTGTTATAATTTATCATCTGTAATTCATCCAAGTTCTGCCCTTATATACACAAATAAATACGCTTTAGAAACTATGTTAAGAACCACAGACAATAAAACATTTTAATCATAGTTTTGACCAGTAACGTCCTGCTTAAGTTTATATCCTTGAAAGAGTTTTGTGGCGATGGGAATCGTTTGGAGGTTTCGAATGTGCAACACTGTATCAAGATTACGCTGCAGACGAAACCGTTAAAAGTTAATGGTTTTCGTGAGCTTCCTTGCAATCCGAAATCTCCGAGCTCGAGTTTTTTTGTTCCTTCGCGACTAGATGAAGACAGAGCTGTGAATATAGTGGCGAGCAATGTAAGCCAAGAGCATGTTAATTTCGTACTGTGCGCAAGAGTGTTATTCTTGGTTACTTGCAGTTACTTGTTTGTGTTATTGCAGTGTGTGTGTGTGTTGTGTCAGTTAGACGATTGGAATGCCAGCCGCAAGGTTCACGTTAGAACAAAGAATTTTTATGAATGACACTTACGTGAAAACAGACTCGTGTCGAGAAGTGTGTAGGCAATTTGTACAGAAATTCCCAGGCGTTTCACCTCCACATAGAGATACGGTTAGCCACCTTGTCCTTAAATTACGAGAAACTGGATCGTTAAATTTTAAAACACCTAAGCAAAAACGACGGATTCTAACCGAAGCAAAACTCGATGATATTGGTGCAGCGTTAGAACGTTCTCCAAACAAACCTCTACGCCGTGTTTCACAGGAGATGGGCCTGTCAAAATCATCAGCACATACAGCTACTAAGCTAACTAAGCTACTAAAATTAAAACCGTAATCTTATAACACAGGTTAGTGCTCGTTTTGCAATATTTATATAAATGTCTGCATATGTCCATAAAAATAAGCGGGCATTACAGGGCGCCAATGTCAGCATCTCCGTCAGCGCCTCCCGCCACGCTTCTCCCGATCTCTCGGCTGAAGATCGAAATGGACGCACGGTATATAATATATATGTATGTGTGTGTGTGTGTGTGTGTGTAAAAAATAAATGATACAAATTGCACTAAAACTAATAATAATGGAATAAAGGTGCACAGTACAGTATCATTTCGAATATTTTCTCAAACCAAAACGCGTTCATTTCCCTTGCTGAGTTAGAGGGATGTCCGGTACTTTAGATCCTGCTCATATCCCTGGGGACTTGAAATCCTGCTCATTTCCCAGGGTGTCCGCGATTTTAGATCCTGCTCATTTCCCAGGGTGTCCGCGATTTTAGATCCTGCTCATTTCCCAGGGTGTCCGCGATTTTAGATCCTGCTCATTTCCCAGGGTGTCCGCGATTTTAGATCCTGCTCATCTCGCAGGGTGTCCGCAACTTTAGATTTTGCTCATTTCGCAGGGTGTCCGCAACTTTAGATCCTGCTAGTATCCCAGTGTTGCCACTACTCGTTTAACCTAATTGCACAACTTGTGGCATATTTAACCAGTATGTTCCATAAATTATATGTACAACTACGTATATACCGCCTTACGTAACAATGCCAATCATTTCCTCTGCTGTCTGCAGCTGCACTTTTCCTGAAAGATGAGGTACAAGTAACTTAACGCAGACACTGTTGCCAGTTGTCTGACGGTAGATTGCTCACATTAGAAGACATGTGTCAGTCAGCGTGTTTCAACGAGAGCTTTGCTCTCTGCATGTGCCGTTCACTTACACAATATTTTATTCTTTGGCGTAGTCATTCGCCAACCATGCCCCCCTCTCTCCTTCTTTTCCTAGTGCCTTGTAACGTAAGCCCTTGTCTCCGCAGTGTTGCCGTCACAGTTTTTTGGGGGGTGATTTCTTCATTTATTTTGTTCTTCGAAACCCCTGTCGGTTTGCCACATGTCGAAGTCCCCGTGACATATGAGGCGTTGACGTCGTATCCCAGTGTGACTGCCTGCGCGGGATGCCACGGGAGAACATGGAGATAGACAGGTGCGAGGGAGAGAAGAATATGAAAGAGCGGGAGGATAAGAAGAAAGAGATGAAAAATTTGTAAACGTCAAGGCAAGTCGGCAGGCGGTCTATCGTTCTCCCGCAGTCGGAATGAAGCGTCGGTGTAGGATGACTGCGGTAGCCAAGCCCATGAAAGATGGAATGCCTGAGTTTCCGTGCACATGTGCTGGAGCTGTTGAGGTGAACGTGCTCTGGGATGTCTCGTCTCTCCCGTCGCATCTAAAAATTCCAGCGCTCACATGTATCTTGTGATTCATCTTGGAGCAATGCTTGAAGGAAAGCCAGAGCAATATCTGTTCTGGGTTTAGTATACTCACGCAATCTCTCATCCCTGATTTTCTGTAAAGTTCCTAAGTTGTATCTTGATCCAGTAAGAAAAATTCACATCTAAATAATGCAACTATGGTAACAAGAAGCCGGTGATTTTGTTTTAATCTGGTGCAAGTGGGGAAGAAGCTGTGGAAAATTAAACGTGTTACATCATAGGAAATTAAGAATAATGCATACACGGAATCAGCTGGTTAGGTGCTTGACTGAAATGGCGTTGTCAAGTGGCAAGTGAGTTGTCGGGAATTTAGAGGGTAGCAAAACCAGTTCAACTGCTTGGATTTTAGAGGGGAGAAACGAACTAGGTCAGCTGTCAGAATTTTAGAGGGGGAAACAATGGAGGCCAGCTGTCAGAATTTTAGAGGGGGAAACAATGGAGGCCAGCTGTCAGAATTTTAGAAGGGATAGAACAGGGCCAGCTGTCAGGATTTTAGAGGGGAAGTAAGGGTTATCGGCTGCCAGGATTTTAGAAGGAAGCAAACAAGGTCAGCTGTCAGGATTTTAGAGGAAAGCAGAAGAGGTCAGCTGCCAGGATTTTAGAGAAAAGCAGACGAGTTGAGTTTCCAGGATTTTATAAAAAAGGCAACCCCTACCAAAACACAAATAATTAACGAAATAATACCTAGAAGGATGCAGACAAGGTGAGCTGTCAGAAGTTTAGAAGGATGCAGACAAGGTGAGCTGTCAGAATTTTAGAAGGATGCAGACAAGGTGAGCTGTCAGAATTTTAGAAGGATGCAGACAAGGTGAGCTGTCAGAATTTTAGAAGGATGCAGACAAGGTGAGCTGTCAGAATTTTAGAAGGATGCATGCAGACAAGGTGAGCTGTCAGAATTTTAGAAGGATGCAGACAAGGTGAGCTGTCAGAATTTTAGAAGAATGCATGCAGACAAGGTGAGATGTCAGAATTTTAGAAGGATGCATGCAGACAAGGTGAGATGTCAGAATTTTAGAAGGATGCATGCAGACAAGGTGAGATGTCAGAATTTTAGAAGGATGCATGCAGACAAGGTGAGATGTCAGAATTTTAGAAGGATGCATGCAGACAAGGTGAGATGTCAGAATTTTAGAAGGATGCATGCAGACAAGGTGAGATGTCAGAATTTTAGAAGGATGCATGCAGACAAGGTGAGATGTCAGCATTTTAGAAGGATGCATGCAGACAAGGTGAGATGTCAGCATTTTAGAAGGATGCATGCAGACAAGGTGAGATGTCAGCATTTTAGAAGGATGCATGCAGACAAGGTGAGATGTCAGCATTTTAGAAGGATGCATGCAGTCAAGGTGAGCTGTCAGAATTTTAGAAGGAAGAAAACAAGGTCAGCTTTCAGGATTTTAGATAGGAAGGGCGAACCTGCGGGGAATTTAGTAGGAAACTAAGCAAATCATATCGGGTGTTTGAGGGTAAGACACCAAACTATAACAGAATGTTAGATGAAATAATCAGACACACTGTAAGGGAAATTTATTTCAACTTCTGTGCAGTAACCGTTGTTTAACTTGAGCATTTTTATTTTCTACCTTTGTACTGTGTCTAACCGTTGTTGTCATCTCCGTAGCGACAAGAAATAAACGGGTTATAAAACCCATTTTTGAAAGTTAACTTTGGCAGCGTTTTCTTTTGTCGTATCGGGGTGGCTGAAAGGGCAGTGTCAACCTGGTCTCCATAAAATGTGTTATGAAGTGTTGGATGTATAAGTGCAGCACGTTATGAGCTTTTAAAAAGGTTCGCAGCAGAGGAGAGAATCCACTGCAGAATGACCGAGGGAGGGGGGTCAAGAGTGTGCCGTTCACGACAGAGCCCTTGTATAATGCTTCCATTAGCCGCGCAGTAACTTGTCGGTGTTTTATAGTTTCAAGAGCGCAGGCTCGCGCTTTTTTTTACTTCTGAGCTGTCACAAGAAGAGAAAGAACCGAGGAAGCTGTTGACTCCAGTCGTAGAATAGAAATTGGGCCATCCATTGGTCATAACCCAGAGACGCATCACCATCGAATGGGAAGAATATACGTCCTCACCTCCCCCCTTTTCTTCCGTGTGATTTCCCAGTTATCCCAGAATCCTAGTGCCTCGTTTTTTGGTTTATTCCTTGGGCTACTCCCCCCTCTTCTTTTGTGTCGTGGTTGCGCGTCTTTTTTATTCTCCCTTCCTTTTAACCTCCCATTCTGTACTTAACTAGGAACATCTTTTTTCGCGGGGGTCGTGGGTGAGGGAGGGGGGAGAATAAACCTGTTGCTTTGCTGGGAAATTTGCGAGGAGTGCGGCCCCCTCTCGAAATTACGGCCCCCGTTTTAGTACCCCGTTATCCCCAGCTGGTCGGAGTTCGAGTAGTCTTGCGGTCATAGCTTGTCACTTCCCACGAATAAACCTGGTAATTTATGGGGGCTCGATGGTATCATTAGCGTAGCCCCCCCCCCCCCCGAGTATTTGATATGTGCTGCATCGACTGACTGTTTCCGAGTGAGCGGTGGGCGTTGCGACGGAAGACAGTGGGGCAGCGTACGAAGGAATGAAGGGTTGCCAGTGCGGAGCAGGGAAAAATCAGCTTAGTTAGGCATTTTATAGAATGACTTTCCCGATATATGCTACGCTCAGAAGCGGGATTGGAAGTACGTCAGGAATATTTTGTTCTTAAGCAGTTCCAGAATCAGTAGTGCCTTTTCGTAACTAGGAATGCTTATTTCTGTACGTTTCCCACGTCTTGCAGATTCCTGCTTCCCCCCTTCTCTACCACCCTCTTGAAGGTTCCTATTTCCCTCCTTCTTTACAACCCTCTTGCAGGCTCCTGCTTCCTTCCTTCTTTACCACCTTCTTGCAGGCTCCTGCTTCCTTCCTTCTTTACCACCTTCTTGCAGGCTCCTGCTTCCTTCCTTCTTTACCACCACCTTGCATGCTCCTGCTTCCTTCCTTCTTTACCACCACCTTGCATGCTCCTGCTTCCTTCCTTCTTTACCACCACCTTGCAGGCTCCTGCTTCCTTCCTTCTTTACCACCCTCTTGCAGGCTCCTGCTTCCTTCCTTCTTTACCACCTTTTTGCAGGCTCCTGCTTCCTTCCTTATTTACTACCTTTTTGCAGGCTCCTTCTTTACCACCTTCTTGCAGGCTACTGCTTCCTTCCTTCTTTATCACCTTCTTGCAGGCTCCTGCTTCCTTCCTTCTTTACCACCACCTTGCATGCTCCTGCTTCCTTCCTTCTTTACCACCACCTTGCAGGCTCCTGCTTCCTTCCTTCTTTACCACCCTCTTGCAGGCTCCTGCTTCCTTCCTTCTTTACCACCTTTTTGCAGGCTCCTGCTTCCTTCCTTATTTACTACCTTTTTGCAGGCTCCTGCTTCCTTCCTTCTTTACCACCTTCTTGCAGGCTCCTGATTCCTTACTTCTTTACCACCTTCTTGCAGGCTCCTGCTTCCTTACTTCTTTACCACCTTCTTGCAGGCTCCTGCTTCCTTCCTTCTTTACAACCTTCTTGCAGGCTCCTGCTTCCTTCCTTCTTTATCGGGGTGAAAGGGGATGACTTCGCTGAAGGCACCCACCACTTCCACGTAGTGTACCCGGCACATGCGATATTTCAGACCGACGAGGCTCTGACACATGGACTCACAGCCAGTAAAATCCTTTGTGGGGCTTTAGTTGTGTCGTCCACGTATGTTTGTGTATGTCCCTTTGTCACGTTCCTTTCCGAGTCTACATCACGGTAACGTTCCTAATCTCTTTTCGCGGTAGGGTTATGAGACTCCAAAATTATGGCTGCACGTCGTCTTCGCAGGTCATGACACAAATTAGAAGCAAACTTATACGCAAGGTTTATTGAAGACTTATCATCTATATTTTCACATGCTCAGTAACACAATGTCACTATTAACATTCACGATACGCAATCTTCATTCAACGATGCCCTTAAAATTGTATTTTCATAAACTTAGCATGTTCTGTGTGCAGATGCCCTGCGATCTAGGCAACTTCATTGTCGACACAACAAAGACTTTTCACAAATATCAATTGAATTAGGTTTAGATTGATATTTTTATCTATTTGTGTTCAGTCAATTGGTTACGAAACAAATCATTAATATATCTTTATTGAAATTGAATTGAAAAATCTGTAAATGACTGTATCTCACTAATAGTCTGATTTTTCTGGAACTTGCTGCATTTAAAAGATAAAATAATGCACAACAATACAACAACAGTAAGCAAATGAAACACGAGTCAGAAAATATTAACAAGGCGTATGCATTTCATCTTATCACAATTCATTCCAATCTTCACGATTAGCCAGAAGTGGAAGAAATGCGACATTGAACAACCTTCCTTCCGTATCCCTGGTGACTGCTTGCTCCCCTCACTCCTTTTTTTTTTTGTTTTAAAAATAATCCTTTTTTCGTAGTACCTGTTCGACTGTTTCAGAAGTTTAGTGCGTAACAAGCTCACAATAATGATGACACGTATTGCTGTCCTTTACGCCAATGTTAGTCAACAGTAAAACAACAAGCGTGGGTGAATCATGAGAACTCTACAATCCTTGCAATTCAGGGAAATTATTATTTTTCTTTTCCCGCCTTCACTTCCGATAACTTTGCGAGCCCTGCAAACCCTGACTTTTTCATGGCTGCTGGACGATGCGATGAAGTGCCTGTCTATAGTACTCTAACTCTGGTCCCATGGTCCTACTATCCGAGGAAATGACGGGGCGTAAAAGAGAGTCACAAGGATTCCCAGCCGAAATTCACAAGGCCCTTCCCGACTTTTTTACGAGATGGACACCTGTACGCGGATTATCTTATCTGTCTCTTTTATTTCCCCTCAGACGTACCAATGTTTCTCGGACGGGTGACCTCACTCCTTTCCGGCCGCAGTGCTACGGGCTACATCATTGCTGGAAGCGCCGTGTTTTATTGGACAAGTTAATGCCCGCGATATACTGGTTGGGGCTCCCGGAGAAAGAAATCACGGGATCGTGGTCCTTCAAAAAGGCCTCTTTCGGCCATCCTGGCGTCCTCATTTGAACCTTTTATCTGGCTTTCTCACTCGCGGCGTTCCTCCGCATGCGGGCCCATCGTCTTACCCTAACGGTTCTTCCAGGTACGGAGGAGTCGTTCACAGGTGTTCAACCAGGCCGTTGTGAATTCCTTTTCACTGGCTTTCATCACGTTTTCTTTCTTTTCCTCATCCTAATGCACGGAATAAAGGGTAGAACGGGGGGGAGACCCAATGAGGGACAGCTATATGCCATTTGCTCTAACCTGTGCTGTTCCCGCCATTGAGCGTGACGTCACTTGGACACTGTTGCCGTTTTGTTTGCGTCGTGTACGGAAGCCAAGTTGAAAGTGCCTCGCATGACAGGCAGAGCAAGCGTTTGTTTTAAAGCACAATGGTTCACCTTGTTTATTTCGCGATAGTTTCCACGGTGATTGATTTACTTTGAGTCTCTTTTCTGCCACTTTTGGCTAATCGCGAAGTGGTGAAGATGAGGGATGATTGATTGATTGAATTGCAAACGTCACATTATACGGGGACCAAAAGATAGAGAAGAAGAGAGAAAGAAAGAAAGAGATAAAGGAAAACTAGAAAGAGAGAGAGAAGGATAGAAGAGTGTGAAAGAAAATGAGGGACTTCTTTCGTTTCTTTTATCCTTCTTTCATTCTATCCTTTCTGTTTCTCTCTTCTTTTTCTCTCCTTTCTTTCATTCTTTCCTTTTTCACTCTTTATTTTTCCTTCCTTCTATCTATCTTTTTCTTGTTTCTTTCCTCCGTTCTTCTCTTTCTTTTCTCTCTCTCTTTTCTCTCTATCTCTTTTCTCTCTCTCTTTTCTCTCTCTCTCTCTCTTTCCTTCCAGTCCCTTAGCATTAATAAAATCAACCATGTCCCTGAGGACGAAACGCTCCTTATCTAGTTAAAAGCTGAGGCTGTAAAGAGGAACCTAGTACACATAAGGACAACACACAATCCTGCAGAGTATTATACTGGTCGTTGGGCTTGACGCAAGATCGTCGTTGGCCTGCAAGGCTGCAGTTACCGGAGTGGAAGTGAGGTTGGTATTTTGGTTGTCTTTGGAAAAGTGTCATTTCTTGCACCCCAGGATGAGTGAAGATTAAATGACAAATAATGAAGGGATACTCGGGAATAACACCTATGCCCAAGCTTGGTCTCAAACCCGCGAACTTCGGGGACAGATCAACATGAAAGAAGACACCAGCATACATTTTTTAACTCTTCTGCATTTGTAATTTTAGAGAGCAGTTTAGGGAAACAATGTAGCATTTCTGAAGCCTTCATATACTCCTGAAAAGTGAAACATAACGGTGCGCTGTTAGTCTCAGAGTTTGGTGGAGTTCCCACTGCGACAGCAGCACTCTCGTGCCAGCCACCATTCGTCGCGTGATGACAGAATATTAGGAAGTTCATATTCCGTAATAGGCATCATCCCTTTGATGGGTCACGCGGGGTGGAGGAAGGAGACGGCCATGTTTTGTTCTCGTTTCGTCGTCCCTCCTGAGACATTCCGTAGATGGCGCTGGATTCTGCTGTTCCTTCATTTGTCTTCCGCCATTTGTCAGCGGGGAGGGTGTAGAGGTCACCAGCATCGATCTCATTCAGTCGTCAGCAAGAAACGTCACGTGACCAGCCGAGGAAGCGTCCTTTTTGGTGGCAGTGTTATGTCTAAAATCGGAAGCTGTGTTTTTCTAATACTTTTTTAAGTTTTTGTTTTTTTGTTATGTTAAAATGTATAATCAGCACATTAGAGTTCTCTATGCTGTGGAGGTGAAGGGACATGGCACTACAGAACATTCACAAGGGCTGGAACTTGCTGGAAACAAAGCTTTCCGGAAACGTCCTGTTATATAGATCCACCAACTTATTTGAAACCCTGGCCAGAAACAAGTGGCGCTAGTGTCGAATGTTTAGGAGGGGAGCTCGGGAACTCTGGGGCAAGGGAAGGGATGGCAGAAACACGTGTTTTCCCCCCTGTGTTGCCAAATCTAGAAGTGGGCGTGTGCCGTGAAAGGTTTGCAAGTAAACAAAAATGCAGGCCGAATATTAAGTTTCGTTTCTAGACGTGGTAATTCAAATAACATAGCATAAGAGAGAGGAGGGAGGGGGACACTAAAGTTAAAAACGCCTGCTGTCTCGCAGAAGGATATCAACAATTTAAACACATAAGATTAATATTCTAAATTATGTAAACTATAAAAAAAAATGTAAAAAAAAAAAAAAAGAAAAAAGCATGAATCCAAGTTTCATCAATGTAAACAACAGGCCTCCCTTCGTTGCGGAATCTGTTGATCGCACGAAGATATCTTGCTATCCAAACCACAATGTTGCTTCGTTCAACCAGAGCTAAGCGAGAGTTTCTACATTTTTTAAATTTAAAGCCTATTTGTTTCAAAATTTTCCGTAATGTTTCTCCCCCCCCCCCCCCCCACCTGATAATTAATTTCTTCCTTAGCAATAGCTAAAAGTTTCAATATTGTAGGAACTTCTCTTTTCACTACGTACATTTCATGGACAATTTCTGGTCAGGGGTTTGTAAATCTCTTTTCTCTCTTTTCAGTTTTTTAAGCAATGACTCCGACCGTCCCGTTAGATATAATGCTCTCTTTAGGAGTTGATCGCGAGGATAATTCCACCCGTCTCTTTTCTCTTCTTCACACTTCTCGATGATTCGTAGTAGCAAATTTCGCTCACTGCTGTGCACAACTTTCGACACTTTACACTTACTCAACAACAGGTCTACGCACATCAACAACACTCCTCGAATTCTTGAAGAGAGTAAAATTAGCAACACTGTCAGCGGAAGTGGGAAGGTCCTTGCCTGACCACCGCCAGAGCAAACACCGGGGGTGAAAGAGGGGGGTGGGGGAGGCCGGTTAGTTCGCATATTTTCCGAGGTTTCAGAAAGCTTGGTGGATCTATACAGGTTGAAACATGGTAAGAGTTTGTCCACTTCATGTTCAGATACGGTTATCGAGACTGGACCTACAGTTCGAAGTGGATCCAAAGTGTTGGGTACAATATGCTCCCACCGGTGATCGAATGGCATCTTGATTACCGCTGTTTTATAGAGGAGAGACTGTTGAAACATGGGAGCTCGGTCATAGCGCAAGGGGTCAGAGAACTGAAGCCACGTTACCGCTACCGCAAGTGTCTTCTCGCACTAGCTGCTCTTTCCCTACAATAGGCCCAAGCACAAGTTCCCCTCAGACTTTGACAATATCAGTACCACAAAACGCCTTTGTCCATAGCAACCGAATCTTTCACCCTTCCCCATAAGCGACGAGAAGCAATCTCTTCTTTGGATAATACACAGAGAAAAATGTTTGTTTGGATAAACCAAAAAAAATGGTAGTGGTGAACAAATCGTTTGTTTAAATAGGCATCAACCAAACAATTGTTCACCAGTACCAAAAGATTTGGTTAAGTTTTATTTGTTTGTCGTAAACAATTTTTTGGTTACCAAAACCAAATATTATTTTGGTAATTCTAACAAAATGTAGCCCATTTGTGTAGGAAAACCAAATAATTTAGTCAAAATTACCAAACTATTTGTTAAATACTTTATTCATAATCACTTACGTTATAATTTGGCTAATTTTAGCTAGGGTGGATAGTTTGTAGAAACTAACTGATCTCAAAATACACATTCAGCATAGAAAGTTCACATGAACTAACCGTTTTTCGAGGGTGTTTGTTTTTCTGCGCCACGCTTAGCTTCTACTTATATAGTCCAGAATCAAAAAGGTTGCTCATGGGAGATTCATTTTTATTCACTGCAGTACATTTTATTCTTTAATTTGTAGCTTTGCTGTTCAAATATCTTTCGAAGAGTGTTAAAGCACAATTTTTCACTATGATTACAATCAAACGTACCATTATTTGTTGTACAAAAACTTACGTTTCTTCTACACATTTTGACAGAACCATCTAGCGGCCGTTGTATGAAACTCAGTATAAAGTAAGTATATTCTGAGCTTTTTTTTCAGAATATTAGGTTACACAACAACATAAAGACTCGCTTCGAGTAACTGGACAATCGTTATTTCAAATTCGAAAGCACGCTCACGCACATATAGTAAATTTAACCAAACGTTTTGTTTCTCTTTACTTACATATGTATCATTTTGATTACGAGTACCATATTTCTTCTGACCAATTTTTTTTGTATTCTTATACAAAATTATTTAGTAATTACAAGCAACATTTGGTTATCGGAAACAAAAAGCATAACCAAACAGATCAACCAAACTTTTTTGGTAATTCCAAACAAACCAGTTTTTTCTGTGTAGGACCTTTGTGTATTTGGAAGAATTCTCGTGTTGTTTTCGCTGGTGTCTTAAATAACGGTGCCACGAAATTATTACATCTGTCTAAACAGCAAGAGGCTTCACAGAAGTCCATTCTCTGAAATGCCCTAGTAATTCTTAGAACGTCTACTTTTTTCAACATTTAGAATTCGGTGTCTGCCTTCCAAATGAAGCCGTACCTTAACCTCCCGCCTCATTGCGAAAAGATCACCGCCTACTGACAGAAAACAATAATATACTCGACACGTTCGTTCTTTCCTATATCTGGTAAAATGTTCATAAATATGCCCATGTTCATTCACAGCAAAACCCACGATAGAATTCCCTTGTTTACGACTTCTCGTCGATACAGAACATCTGCGTCACCTTAGCGTCCGTTCCTCACAATTTTTTGCATGGGGATGGGAGGAGAGTTCAGAATAAGAGGGAAGGGGGAGTATGAGAGAGAGGATTTCGCGTATAATACTGACTAATGGATAAGAGTCAAACATTTGATCCTGTTTGCTGCAGCCGTAATGTTCATGAAAGGTAAATATACCATGTGCACCGCATGTGCGCTTTAATCTTCCTATGTGCCTCTCCCGTACGTTCAAGCTAGCACGAACATGTTCACCCGTTTATGCTCGCTTTGAATTAGTGGTAAAAGTTCGGTATATCGGAGACACATTTCTTCAATTTTACAGAAGAAACTACTTAAGGAAATGAGTTTCTCTAAGGTTTCTAACGTTCGTCGAGGTATTTTCTTTCATCGTAGAATCTCGTATTTGACCGGGAAATCATGTATTTTGCAAGACGCACAATTGCCATTGCTTTCCCGACGTGAAGCGGATGTGATGACGTAACCCCCTGTAAGTGTTTCCACCCCCCTTTTTAACTATGCTTGCCTAACCTAACCTTATCCGAAATGGTTCCAGAGTCTATTCGTGAATGGTTCGTGGGGCTATCTGTCAGCTACCCGTGCATAATGTACAATTTGCACATTACGAACACGATAGCAGGTGCTTTTCGGTTACGAAAGCGAAGAAATGAATCAAAAGAAGTACTCTCTGTATGTTAAAATTTGTGTTTGTTTTCGTGTAAAAAGCATAATGGCACCTTGAACTATGTTTCGCAATACACAATTGGTAAGTACGAACCATGCGAAACACAAAATATCCGATTTTAATGTGTCTCCGATATAACGAACATTTACCCCGAATTAGTGACTCGAGAGGATTCGACCAATGAACACGCGAGGTGGAAAGGGATTGCATGGAAGGGGCAACACGCTGCACCTACCAGGCTTTTTCAGCAGCGCACATTGCTTTGCTCCGCCCACTCGCGTCCTTCCGTTCTCTGTCGTTATGCTTATTAGAGTTGCTCCAAAGACTCCATCCTGGAACAGAGTTGCTTTCCGTTGTGGTATCGTAGTCATTGTAACTTTTTTACTGGAATGGAGCAAGTACGTAGTGCGTTTGAAGCAATCTAAGATCAGCAGAACAGTAGTAAGGAGATCGGGAGCGGCGCTCGCCAATAAAGGCGCGCTACAGGAAGCTCCCGTGCTGTTCTCGCCAGAAGAGGCGGGCTGCAGGAAGCTTCGGAGCGGCGCTCGCCAATAAAGGCGGGCTGCAGGAAGCTTCGGAGCGGCGCTCGCCAATAAAGGCGGGCTGCAGGAAGCTTCGGAGCGGCGCTCGCCAATGAAGGCGGGCTGCAGGAAGCTTCGGAGCGGCGCTCGCCAATGAAGGCGGGCTGCAGGAAGCTTCGGAGCGGCGCTCGCCAATGAAGGCGGGCTGCAGGAAGCTTCGGAGCGGCGCTCGCCAATGAAGGCGGGCTGCAGGAAGCTTCGGAGCGGCGCTCGCCAATGAAGGCGGGCTGCAGGAAGCTTCGGAGCGGCGCTCGCCAATGAAGGCGGGCTGCAGGAAGCTTCGGAGCTGCGCTCGCCAATGAAGGCGGGCTGCAGGAAGCTTCGGAGCTGCTGGCGAGCTGCAGTCACTTCGAGGCCGATTTCGCTTGCATATGGATAAATACCTTTTAAAATTACCTTTTCCTTATTGGCAGTTAAGAGAGCAACGGAAAATCGCAATTCTTAAACAGAATCGTCGTATTTTGAAATCAAGAGCGAGGTGCTGCTTGAAATAATTCCCAAATTGCGGATTCGTGAAATTCCTTCGCTTCATAAAGGCCGGACTGCATAGGAGATAACATTATCGTTCCGTTCCGGCTTCGAGCTGGAGCTGGGAAACGGAGGCGGAGGAAGAGCGGGAAGGCATCTCGACGGAACACCAAGAGAATGTCGTTTCACGAGCCATAGCCTCGAAACGAAGCGGCACCTAATTTAATCTTAGGCTTCTCCCCCTCCCACCTCCCTCGCAGCTCCTCCAAACTTGGCTCATATCTTGGGTTGGAAGAATCCTTCGGCATAGCTTTGCGTTGTCCCCATAACTTGGAAGGTGATTTAGGTCCTTATTTGAAGAGTGTTAATCAGGGTGGAATCTCAAAATGTGTGCTTTTTAATACAATACACCTGTGCCACGGAAGCTATGAATATGAAACTTCACACTAATACCAGCATGATTTTTAAAATATATAATGTGTGTTTATTCTATAAAGTCCCATGTAATCCTGCTATTCAGAAAGGTCGAACTAAGGGTGGGAGTTAATTTCCCACATCATTTTTTCAAGTTTTTTTGTGAATTTCATTGTAACGTTTGTAGAGTTTAGTTACTTGCATTCCTTGGAGAAGTTCCCGGAGGGTTGCTACATACATATGATGCGTTCTGTCGTAAAATTCGCGGGGTTGCGGTTCGACGTTGTGTGTCTGGTGGGAGATAACCTGAGATGCGTTCCGTCTTGGCCTTCCTGGTGGGAGATAACCTGAGATGCGTTCAGTCTTAGCCTTCCTGGTGGGAGATAACCTGAGATGCGTTCCGTATTAGCCTTCTGCCATGCGATCCGTCTTGACTTTCCTGGTGGGAGATAACCTGAGATGCGTTCCGTATTAGCCTTCTGCCATGCGTTCCGTCTTGACCTTCTTGGTGGGAGATAACCTGAGATGCGTTCCGTACTAGCCTTCTGCCATGCGTTCCTTCTTGACCTTCCTGGTGGGAGATAATCTGAGATGCGTTCCGTCTTGGCCTTTCTGGTGGGAGATAACCTGAGATGCGTTCCGTATTAGCCTTCTGCCATGCGGTCCGTCTTGACTTTCCTGGTAGGAGATAACCTGAGATGCGTTCCGTACTAGCCTTCTGCCATGCGTTCCTTCTTGACCTTCCTGGTGGGAGATAATCTGAGATGCGTTCCGCCTTGACCTTTCTGGTGGGAGACAACCTGAGATGCGTTCCGTCTTGACCTTCCTGGTGGGAGACAACCTGAGATGCGTTCCGTCTTGACCTTCCTTGTGGGAGGTAACCCGAGATGCGTTCCGTCTTGACCTTCCTTGTGGGAGGTAACCCGAGATGCGTTCCGTCTTGACCTTCCTGGTGGGAGGTAACCCGAGATGCGTTCCGTCTTGACCTTCCTGGTGGGAGGTAACCTGAGTGAGTTTCATCTTGACCGTTCCTGCGTGGATTTGATTGATTGATTGGGTTGGTGTCCACTTTATGCACAGTAAGGCTAATCGAGACTGGACCTACAGTTTAAAGTGTGATTACGCTTGATTACAAGGCGACGACGCTACCACTGTGCCATCGGGGAAGCCCGTTCCTGGATGGAGACACCTGCCATGCGTTCCGTCGTGAGGTTGCGGCATGGTCTTGTGTTGCGTTCCAGAATACAAGTGCCTCTATTGAATTCCACTGTGACTGTTTGGAGAACTGATTTTCTCTTCCGTTCAATCGAGAACTTAAGAATCGTGTCACGGTACGCAGATAAATCACTCCATTGATTATGATCCTTCAGAGTACATTTTCACCTCTTCCGAACTTTTTACAACTTTGGCAACACTGAACCTGAGACGCCCATCATCCTTTTTTCCTCTCTCCTCCTTGCAGCCTGTCTCATAGGCAGATCCGCCGCCTCCCCTCCAGCGCCCTCTCTCCTCTCTCCATGACCGTAACTCCGCGGAGGATGGCAGTTCCAGCGTTACGGGATGGCGTGCTGGAAGACCATGAAACGGAGATTGCCGCTCAGTCGGCTCGATCGTAAAAGGGCAAACTAAGATGGTTATGTTGCCATTCCACTGAGGACGGAATATCTCAAAAATTGTTATTCCGGCTTCATAGTGATCTGTGATTATTAGAGGGGCGTTTCTACCAAGATTTTACGATTAGCCCCGCTGGCTGGAGGGGGGAGAGGGAGGATATGTGAGTGGGTAGGAATCGTAAAGGAGTGGCGTCGAAACGGAGTTGTAAATTTGTTGTTATGTATCCACGTTTCCCTGCCCACTCCCCTCCATCCCGGGCTTTCAATTGCTCGGAAGAATGCATACTGCAGGATCCCCTCTTTTTTCCTTTTTTACTGCAATCTTTTCTTTTTCTTCCGTCCTCTTTATCTTCTCCATCTCACTCCCTCCCTCCCCTTATGCTTGCGAATTATTGGCGAATTTTACGTCATGTATAACACCGCGAATACTGCCTGGATAGCCCTATCCGCAGCTGTGATTGCCTTTCAGGGGGATATTTACGGACTCTGGCTCAATCTAAAGTCCATCGGCACACTTCACATTTCTTTCTTGCCGTTTGCTTTCTTTTTTCTCCATTTCTTTCATCTTCTCCTTCCTGCTCCATTTCTTAACAGCGGAAAGAACGTTCTGGAAACGGTGTTAGCCGTTCCTCCGATGTTTAGCGGAAATGGTCACTGCACTGTCAACTCCTGCTCTTGATTCAGGCTGGATTCATTCCTCTGTATTACTTGATGCCTTCCAAGAAGTTTCCATTGCTCTGGCGGCAGGTAACATACAGACAGAGGTATTTACTAGAGTGCTATCAGTTGGTACTTTCCTACGTCGATGGTGTCGACGCGAGTCTTGGCTTGAAATAGGATGCCCCTATCGTTCTTGGTCTCTAGGTACAAATCCTCCTTCTCGGCCTCCCCGATGACGCAGTGTTAACGCTGGTGTCCTATAAACGAAGGGTATCGAGTTCGGTACCCGGTTGAGGCACATAGTGGTCGTTATCCTACTTTAAACTGTAAGCAAGTTCCATTAGCTTATTTGTTAATAAAGATTACGGTAAACTTCTTATATCCGGAAAACGGCTGAAATTTGCTAGTTCGTTTAATTTCAATATTCGTACTTACGTATTCTGCATTAAGAAACATTGTTGAAGGTGGCATTTCGCTTATTTCACGGAAATGAGCTATATTTGCGACATATCGAGTAAGTTTTCTTGGTTGTTTCTTACCTTCCGTAACACGCGAAATGGCGGTCACACTTTCACTACCGTAGTCGGCATGCAGTGTTTCCACCCCACTCCACCCAAAAATACCTACGTAGCCCCACAAACCATTGACGCTTAGCCCCACGAACCATTTCCGATAAGGTTAGGTTAGTTTGGGTCACGTTTAAGTTACAATAGTTAAAAATTGGTCTAGAAAAAAAATGCGTAGCCTCACGAACCATTGACACATAGCCCCACGAACCATTTGCGGAAACGTACATTCTTCAGTTACAAAAACACGTGTTTGGAAACACTGACCGGGATTACGTCATCACACACAGACAACATCCGGCTGGAAGGAAATGGACGCAACAGCTTTCGTGCATCGGTCACACGTTTATATCGAAAAATACATGATTTACCGGCAGAATTCAATGAATGATGCTAGAAAACACTTCCCCGAACTTCAACAACTATAAAGAAACTGCATTCGGTAAGTAATTTCTCCTGTAAATTTGAAGAAATCCGTTTTCCGGATATAAGAAATTTACCAAGATTACTTAAACCCGAACTCAAACTTTGTTCTTCTTCACGTCTGGAGGTACAGTCACCGGCAAAAATAGGGACACCTAAATCCTGCAAGGCCTAACTCTGCGGCGATTAGTGGATTTTAATGGCAAATTTTCAATGGCATCCTCTACCATCGCCGTAGAGTTAGGCAACACACACAGCGCCTTGCAGGGAAGAGAGTATTTCAGGATCTAGGTGTCCCATTTCTTTATTGCCGGTGACTGCACAAAACAAATTACTTCCTTGTTCTTGGACACGCTTAGAGTTGCAAATGCCTGTCATGTTCTCGATCCGAGTTCACTCATGCTGATTGATTCAGGGTGGTATTCTGTATGTTGTTAATCTATTGCCGGGGTCAAATGCAAGAGGGGATGGGGAGACCTCCCCGCTGGCGTAGTGGTAACGTTGTCGCGTTGTAATCAAGGGTTCACTGGTTGGATACCCGATGGAGGCACATTGTAGTTCTGATCCCACTTTAAACTGCAGGTCCAGTCCCGATTAGCCTTTGTGTGTGTATAAAGTGACTTAAAAAAACGCAAACAAGACGGCGGAACAACACGAGGAAGACTGCACGCAGTGCTGGTGAAAGTGCTCTTTTCACTACCTGTTCCGATTTGGTGGAAATTTTGATTTGTTAAACCAATTTTCTCGGGTTTGCCAAACTTGAGAACTAGAAATGAACAAAATGTGTATTGGAGCTAAGATATGCTAGATTTACCAAATCGTAGAAATTTCCTTACTCCATAAAATTTTGGATGCTTGCCGTAATGGAATTAACACCTTTGTAGGAAACTTGAGTTGCAAACTTCAAAAAAATTCAAGACCATTCCCATTAGACTTAGTGTATTTTAATGGCCATCCATATTCATCACATAATTGCTAGGGACTTGAAATATTGCATCTGAAATCCCACAAATTGCGAACCAAATCCTGAGTTTTTAAAATTTAAATCTTGTATAAATAATAAAAAGGAAATATGTGCATGCATTCATTTTGTGCCCAAGAGTGTTTAAATAAATACACACGAGAACGCACGCAGTGTCGCCGCAGAACTTATTACACTGATGTCTTGTCGTTGGCAATGGATGCAAACAATACTTTGACGAAGCAAAATATATTTCCTCCACAGAAAAAGTTGAAGTTAGAAAAGAAGTAAGAAATACCTGGAAACTGGATTGAAACTGAGTCTTCGTAGCGTTTTAAACTAACATTCGATATTCATTCATTGCCTCGTATGCGCAACTTCAAGATTCTCCAGAGGTATATTTTTGCTTTGAGGAAGCAAAGATGGGCATTTTCAATTCTTGAATAGTTTTAGGAAACTTCATGCCCATTTCTTCGTGTATTTTCTCGTCAGAGTTAGATGGGTCCCAAGCTAGTGTGCAAAGGCACCAGGTGCGGTTCCTAAAGAGTAGCGACGTTGGCAACAGTGCATATTTTGCAAACCACGTCGGCGTTCACTGTCCCCTCGCATGGAACAACAAGTTTGAAAGCTCCTTCAGAAAGAATGAACGAGCTTCGTGAGGAACCATCGTATAGACAGCCCTGAAGACCGCACCAGCGTCTTCGCGTCCAAGACTGTCATCGTCCCAGCCCGTAGCTCGCGCGAGCAAACTTGGTAACCGATTTTCTTGTCAACCTAATTTTTGTCTTGGAAAAAGACCTTCGTTATAGGAGGGAAGGAAGGAGGGACGGAAGGGGTGGGGGAGGTTCTTGGAAGCCGTGTTTGTTCCTTAAGCAAGTGATTAAGCGTTGTCGCGAGCAGGGGCTGACAACTCATTATGGATTGTCAGTACACATTAAGCCATAAATCAGCGCAACGCGGCGGGTAATAAAATTCTAACCGAACTCTTGGTGGGAGAAAAGGCCCCGAGAATTTTATAGCCGTTGTATAACTCTATAGCATGGTAAAGAACGGATGGTGGGAGATTTTCGACGTCGTGTGCTGTTGGCTTCGACGGAGCAAGGAAAGGATTACATTGGAAGGCCGGAAGATGAGTCGTAAAGTGGGTGGAAACTGGAGAGAAGAAGGGGGAAAAAATTAAGCTCTGCGGTAATAAATGTTGAGGAACAAGACAAATAATACTCTAAAATCAGGGCTTGAGAGGGGGCCGTCTTGTTGAGCCAACACGAGATAACCGATTGTCTGGTTGCAGTGTTTGGTGAGAGATTTGCTACGAGTCTCAAGATAAGATAGTGTCCTCCAGGGTTGTCACCGATGCGGAGGTAAGGGGGCAGAGGTGTTCGGAATGTGCCTCGCGGATCATTTGTTTGGTTGGTTTATTGTCACGTGCCAGCTTGTCGGACTTTGCATTGCAATTGCCGCTCGTTTTTTTTCTCTCTTCAGAACGTTAAATCTGAGGATTAATCATAAACTTCCAGTAACTTGGAAGGGCCACGACAGTGAAAATTTGGCATTGAGCTTCATTATAGTGGACCATATTAGTGGTGACGTCACAGAAGACAACTGAGCAAGATTTGAGTCCAAACGAAATTATCACGTAGTTTTGTGCTATTGGATTCCTTTCGATTTTCCATCTTAAGGGATAACTTTTTAAAATTGTGACAGCAGTTGCGAAACAAAATTGTGATGTGTATCGTACAACCATGTAAAGATAAGATTTAGGAGAATACGTTGATGCAAAATCCATTGCTTTCGAATAGATAAGTACCACGTGACAACTTTGTTTGGACTCATTCTTCCTCAGTGACGTCACTCGTATGGTTCATTATATGGACACAATATGGTGTATGGGGGCTTGAGGGGAATTCTCCCACTTTCTGATACTGTGTCCTCCACTTTAGTTGCAAATTTTTAGCCCTTGGAGGAGGGGGATGTTTGAACGCCATATCTCGAAATTAATTCCTGGAAGTCACTCCCCACTGGAAACTGTTCGAACACCACACTGCATACATCCAATACGAGGATATTGATTGGTTGATTTGGTTTATTTTACTTCGCGTTTCTGCCATTTTTGGCTAATCGCGAAGATGAGGATGAGTGATGATATGATGAAGTTGATGAAGGGACACTCAAAGAACATCAAGGCTTGGATTCGAACTCGGGACCTCTGCCATCACAGCACACACTACTAGGCATTCCACCACGGAGGTCTGCACCGAACACGAAGGGTCGGGAAATGGAAATATGTATATTGAAAAATCAGGATAAGTACCTTATTTAGAACAATAAGAAAATTGTATGACGCCCAGCGGAGGGACAAGGGGACACTTGTTCTCGTCCTCTGGAAAACGATTGGTGAAAATTGTCATTCTGTTCGTTGTACTTTTTTACGTGGATACAAAATAAAAGTTGTCCTTTCCAAGTCATTCAAAATAAGAGCATTGCTCTCCCTGGGAAAATGCTTCCCACTTCTCACATGGAAAAAATCTGGGTACCCTCATGGCTACAGGGAATAGAATCATGTTTTTTTTCTAGAAAGATAATGTTTCACTCAAGTAAGCTTTAGCTAACACATGAAATAGAGTGGCAGAAGCGAGTCCTTTTAAAAATTTGCATCCATGGTGTTGCAGTCACTACATGACCTGCAAAATGAGAAAATAAGCAATAATGAAATATAAGACTATAGCTTGAAAGCGAGCGAAAACAAAACTAAGGGACGCCGATCTAATTGAATAATAAACAATGTACTAACTAACACTGAAATATGAGAAGCAAGTGTCGTGTTAATATAATGGTAGTCTATTCACTCCAAAATTGCTTATGCTTTGTATATTATTCCTTTTCATGGAACGCTGGTCATATGCCAGTTGCAGTGATCAGGAGTGACGTCATTCTGACGCGAGGGTTTTTTTTTTTTTGTGAAGGAAAGGCCAGTAGCGTTTTTTGCAATTACTTGTGGTGCAGAAAAGTTAATGCTCTCTGGTTTGAAATCAGAACGAATTACAGGTGTTCCTGTATTCCTTTTAAATGCTACAAAATACGCGATTCACGATTTGAAAATTAGCCGTATGCTAGGTATGAGTTTCTGCAGTGTTGCTAATTGCTACCGCGTAGAGGTTCAGAAACGTGTCAGATGATTGTGGTTCGCACTGACGTGTAGAAAATTTCCCGATATTATATAACATGTTCAACTAACGGACTCTGGTAGTTCGATATAAAGATGCCAGTAAACTGGAGAAAAGTCGAAATTGTGAATGCACTGAATGTGGTGAAACGCGTTTTATTAGAATGGATGGAAAGAAGTAGAAATCACGAATTGAGACATCCAACTTGGAAGACAAGAAAAGACTTAAAAGTGAGAACTCATTGGAGATTTTATTTGAAAGGGGGTTGTCAACCATGGGAATCAGTTAATGGATTGGTGACACATTGAACATTCCAAAGGGAAAGTTGATGAGAGAAGTCCAAATGGAGAAACGTAATATTCCAGAAGGAAGAAGTGAGGAAAACCACGGAGACATGTGGGACATTTGAAAGAGGAGAATATTCAAGGAAACTGGAATTATGCTATGAAATTTTGCATTCAAACTATTCGAAAGGGGCATAAAAAAAATGAAATTGAGAATGTTACCTCACACTGTTCGTGCCGGAACGTAAGATATTCCGCTCCACTCCGGGAGATGGATTGCAACATCAGTCACTGGTATGAACTTGAAATGTAAGTATGTTGGAGATCCAGGTTCGGGTCCTGATCGTTTTTGCACTTTTTGCCTAACTTTGTATTAGTAATCCCCGGTGGGTCGGTCACGTGTGACACATGAAAAATGATTCTTCGAATAATATTAGTATAACGGAGTACTTCAGCATCAACATTTATCAATTGTGTACTAACTGAAGCATCTGAAGTGAGTAGTTATGTTTTATTGTTATCATTGTCCTCCTTCTTCCCTTACATTGCCATATTTTCCTATATATTGTCCTAATCATTCCTAATTTTTGTACGTAAATTTTATTTCCATTCTGCTTGATTTATCATTGTAACAACTTCAACAAAACTCTTCTTGATAGTGCTGCCATCTCTTGGCATCCATCTAAGTTCGCTGCTCTTGTGGCGTGTAATAGTAACTGAATCAGTTATTGAGTCTGAATTGAGGACATGAAAAATAGAGCACCTGGTTGAATCAGGTTAAAATATCTATAAGCATTTGTTGCTCTTATTCAGATTGCTACGTGTGCGACATTCACACATTGAATGTAAGGTTCTAGATACGCAATTGGATTAAAATGTTCATAACGAACTGATTTCATAGAATTGTCTGCGAACAAATGAAAAAAAAAACAACAACTTGGATATGATGAGATCTGAATGGATGACATTAAACGTATTGTCGAAAATGTGTTGCGTGTGTGAAGCTTTAAAAGTGTAGTCAAGTTTGACTTCTTTTGTCTGTGAAGCACATGGACTACAGATGCTATTAATTTTTGTTGTTGTAATTATCAAATATGCATTCACAACCATTTAACCCTTAATGCAATTAAAAACAATAAGTTCCAGATTGATTCATCTTGTCAATCAGGAGTAGTAGGACCAATGCCGGAATGTAGTTTTTGCACTGTTGTAATTTTCCAATTATGGAAAGGAATTGAAAGTTGAAAAAGTAAGAGAAACCAAGAAAGAAATGAGGGAAAATTACAATAATTATAGAAATAAAGTAGGGGATAGGAAAATACAAGGTATCGAGTGGAATCAAGTCAGGAAAGACGAGGAAATTTGAACTTTGGGGTAAAAACCAGGCAACATTTCTGTATTTTTTTTGGTGTGCACCTCAACTTGGATTCTGTCGAGCCAGGAAGTAAATGGAAATGCAGACGGGGGGACCCCAGAATTCACTCGCTCCTCTTTGTGTCAGGGAGGTGTGTGGAATGTAATTGGGAAAGCTTTCTCGAGTGTTAGTGCTACGCTTGAAGTGTGTTTGGGGATCGAGGGTGATAATTCACTCAGAATGTTTGAAAGACAGACTTTGCCGAGATTTATCGCGTGTTTATTTGAAAAAGAGGCGCATGCGGTGGGCGATCTGTCTTCTGCGGTGTCAGTACACCAGACTCTGCTTCCCTCTCAACTAGGAACTGTTGATGTTGATTTTGCAAGGTTGCAGCAGAGGCAGTTGGTTGTTGAGGGAGAGTCCGCTTGCTCTAGCGTTGGATTAAGCTCTTCCTGTGTCGCTAAAAATATTTCAAACTTGGATGTTGGGACGTGAGAGCGAAAACAAACAGAAATCCGGATGATTATTTCTCTCCCCCTCCTCTCCTCACACTTTTGTCTCGCAGGCGTGGACAAGAGCAAACCAACAGAGGCGGATAAGGGAGCGGATTTGAAGCACTCGTTTCTTCTGTTATTTGGCCATCTATTGTCCGTTCATGTTAAGTGTGAAGTACGTACACGAAAGTAGTTAATACAGTTTGTATTAATGCGCGCGTCCTCGTTGACTGAGAGTATTGTCACAACCAGCGACAACAATTTCCTTTTATGGATGCATAATTTCCAGTTTTCGTCCCAAAATTTTGCTACCTCCATTTGGTGCAAGGTGCATAAATCTTAATCTTAAACCTCAGCTAGAATATCTACAGGGTAGGGTTCTTTGTAGACAACGAAACCAGACAGGATGCCTTCCAATGGAGACGTTTAAACGAATATATTATATAAACAAGGATACATGGAAATAGAATATTTACATGATCAGTTACTTTTCTCTATAATTCTCATTTACAGTCCAATTTTATCTCAATATGTTTTTTTATTATTTATTTTCTTCAATTTGTATATTCTTCTATCTGGACTTCCTTCTTAATGGACAGATCTGGATCTGGACTTCCTTCTTGTCTTCTTTGTGAACTTCCATCTGGATTTCCATTTATTTATGTTTTTGATTATTTAATGAATTATCCCTTAAGCTTTGGGAAATATACTAATCTCCTCCCTTGCGGCTGCGATTAGAACGCACCAACACTAACTGGGTACAACAGAGTGTATACTTGGTGCCAAACGACTGACACGCGCATCCAAGTAGGTGCTACGGCTGAAACGCACAACTAAAAGTGCTGTGGGTCGTCGACTGGAACGCGCCGCCACTGATGTAAACAAAATTTCCGCTATGGGAATGGCAAATCAATCAGGCAGATGCAATATCTGTTCAAAGACACAAATTTGTATCAGTGCTTTGACTTCTTTAGTTTTCTGATCAATTTACCTATGATCACTGGTTTAATTTATCGCGTATATACATTAATTTGTTTCTTTTATATTTATTCTTTATCTTCTTATAGTAGATTCTATTGTTTTTCATCTTTCCAATTGGCTTTGTTCTTATTTATAAGATTATTCACATATATTATGCTAATTCTTAGTCTTGCACTCCTGGTGCTGCCATCTCTATTCCTCTTTGTCAAACTATTTACATTCCTTGGTCCTATTGGGTACGTAACAATTTACGTTCATGTCAGAAAAAATATAGTGCTCACAAAATTTAACCAGTTATTTATTGTTTATTATTTTCAGTGACGCATAGAAAACATCAATTATAAAAATATCAGATTAGATTAAATTAAAGAAATTGGAGGGATGTTAAGCAATTTGTATATTTTGTAAAAAAAAAGGTAGTGTGAAAATTTTCACGAGAACATAAAATTAACATCAGCTGTCAGAATAATAATTTTGAAAATTAGATAATGGAAAGGCATTGATTGCCAAATTAAAGATTTTAATTATTGTTAATTTTTGGGTGGGGGTGTCGGGGGTGACCTTCCACGTAGTACACCCTGGACTGCTTTTTGCAGACTAACGAGGCTCTGGCGACTGGCCCTATGACCAGTATAATTCTGTGTGTTGTCCTGTTTTTTGGCCTTATGTGTGCTAAGTGCCCCTTAATGCCTCAGGTTTTAACCTGTCAGAATGTTTTAAGATTTTAGTTATGCGACGTTACAGTTTGTTATGGGGGACTGGACCCCGTATAACATGACGGGTGCAAAATAGCCTAAGTGATGACTGACCAAAAAAATTTAAATTGAAATTCATTTTGGGAGGGGGAAATAAATTACCAAAAATAAGCTTCTCCCCTCCCACTCTCTTTGTATCTGAACTCGAACCGAAGTAAAAGATTCTAGAATTTCGTGTCAAGTAAATTAGATTAAAATGACCGTGGAAGACAAAGTGTAGTTCGTAGACTTAAAAAAATGATAAAATGCGTTAAAGAAACAACTAAAAATAAAATAAATAATTTCTCATTCCATGAATAGTTCAAGTGACTATTTCATGTTTAATATTCTCTTCAAAGTCCTGGAAAAGAAAAGGTTACCTCCCATCACCTTCCGACCGGTTCCAGTAAATTGTCGGTTTCTGGTGCTTTGTCTGATAGCCGACCACGCAAGCAAGATAATTCGATGAAAGGAACTAAAAATGTTTCAGGTCAGGTTGCTTGCTCCAGTTTCTATGTATTTTCCATCCCCTGTGTCTTGCCACAATACTTTTTATCTTAATTAAATGATGTGTATATACATGTATTGTGAAATACAAGTAACATCACATTAACTGATTTTTCGAAGAGAGGGGACAGGAATAGAATAGTGCTGTATGTGTCGTTCTGTTATTTAATTGTAATTTTTATTTTTTCTCTTTTCAGGTTAGTGAATTGGTTCTTTTCATGAAGCTTTGATGGCATATCTGTGAGTATTACTGCCTCATTAATTGTTTTAATATTAATTGTTTTAATAACTTCTAAATTTGGGCAATAAGCTGAAAGAAGTATCCTTAGGCGCTTGTTTCAATCATTTCATAACGACGTCGATTTTCCTCTCCTCACCCTACAATCTCAAACGAAAGTCTGTTGTAATTGAGAAGGAAAACAGCAGAATATCGAAATAATATTATCATTTTTGTCTTTATTGTGAAGTACAAGTAACATCACATTAACTGATTTTTCGAAGATAGGGGACAGCAATAGAATAGTGCTGTTAAACTGGCTTGCTGGATCGAAGAATATAACTCAGAGTACTTGGAGCCCTATTTTGTCGCCCATATTCTTGTTAGTTTCTCAAGCGTCCTTTGTTGTTACCTTTCTTCTTGGAGTTTCTCAAGAGCCCTTTGTTGTTAGCTTTATGCTCCTTGGAGTTTCTTCAGCGGTGTTTATCGTTACCTTTATTTTTCTTGGAGTTTCTCAAGGGACCCCCCTTGTCGATAACTTTATTCTTCTTGGAGTTTCTCAAGGACCCCCCCCCCCCTTGTTGATAACTTTATATTCTTCTTGGAGTTTCTCGAGGACCCTCTTGTCGATAACTTTATACTCCTTTGAGTTTCTCGAGGACCCCCCTTGTCGATAACTTTATTCTTCTTGGAGTTTCTCAAGCACCCCCCCCCCTGTCGTTACCTTTATTCTTCTTGGAGTTTCTCAAGGGCCCCCTTGTCGACAAATTTATTCTTCTTGGAGTTTCTCAAGGGCTCATTGTCGTTAACTTTATTCTTCTTGAGCTTCCTCAAGAACCCCTTGTCGTTAAGTTTATTCTTTGTGAAGTTTCTAAAAGAAACTTCTTCTTGGAGCTTCTCAAGAGTGCTTTGTCGTTACCCATATTTTTTTTCACGTCCTTTTCCGGTGGCCGTATGCATCTCAGTGTTGATCAGACCCTTTTTATATGCGAGTGAAGAGGTATCCTTGCACAGTATGTGCAACGTTCAATATTGCTGAGTGTTGCGGGTTGCCCGACTTCAAGGTTGTGGCGGTGGATTCAAATTCAACCTTCCTTTGCAAATTACTCTACCTTTGCCATACAGAAAACACACAATGATTAACATTTCGGATTTTATGGCATATTCTGCAATGATATTGAAATACGCCTACATTTTGTAAGTGCGTGCAAGTACAGATTGGTAGTGGCGTCTGTGTTCGAGGTAACGAACTCACCTTCCCGCCAAGAGGTCGCTCGCGTCCCCGGAAGAAGAAGAATGTGTGCCAAAGACGCGCGGGGCGATCGTCAATACTAATTTTATCCGGCTTTTATGTTGCTTACTCGGTGTGCCTTCGGTAAACACATTTCCAGAGCTTAATAACACTCGCCCCCTTCCCTTTACGGCGGGCCCCGGTAATGTGTTGCCGTGGTGCGGTTGGCGCCGTAATTCACCGGGGGACGTGTTGACTGCTTTCTAGTGGAGGCTCATGCTGATTTGAGTCGACTTGCGTGGAAAGGAGAGCCGTTAACGCCGTCCACAATCCAACAAGCTGTAGCTACATTTTGCAGCTTACTTTTTTGGCCGATCTTCAAACGGCGGGGTCCACGCGCTCAGGACAGAAGCGATGGGGGATTTATGAAAATTTGGAGCAGGTGCTCGGATTTCAGATCATCTGGACTCGCCTTCGGTCATTATAGGCCATATTTTAGGGTCGCCTAAGTGACGTTGCTTGTCAAACACAACCTGAATATTGCATTTTGTTTGATCTCTGAAGAACTCTGGGGTGTTTATGCAGGATTTTTGCCAATGGGAGAGTTCTCAATTTCCACACCACATTTTGTACCACGGTTGGCATTTTGCCCGGTACCTGGGTGGTTTTTTCGTTTTTTTCCAGATAAAACCCGAAAAACCCGGGCAAAACTGGGTTCTATTGGGTTTTTCAGATTATGTTTCTAAATATATATATTTTAAAAATGAAATATATTTTTCCCTGATAGTAATTTATTGGAACACTCAATTTGTATTGTTTTAGTTCACTGAATCAAAAACTATTTAATATTTTCTGTTAACATAGTTAAGAATTGACAATGAAGATCTCACACCTTTGAAATGATCAAACTAGAAACGTAAAACAACCCGTGCCGCAATAGACCATTGACTGCCGGCCCTACTCGTACCTGATCATACTCTGAGGTTGGAGATCGTCAACCAGTTACGGGGTGACGTGTGGTCAGCACGACGAATCCCCAGACGTCATCATAGGTTTTCATGACCGGGTTATGCTACTCATTCATAGCTCCCCAATTTAATCATGTTACTTTTGAACACTTTTGTAGCACACTAAGATCACTAAGTGGAGGTGAGTAATAAAATACAAATAGATGTTGTAACACTAAATATTATGCAGAATTTATTTACCTTTCGAGAAGTGAACAAAAATGATTCTGGAGCTATTACTCATGTAACGCCCGAAGAACCTCACCCCAAATTAAGAAAACTGTGGAATCTGTCCGTAAGAGATAGGGATTATTTTTTTCTCTCCATAGATTTATGTACGTAAGGATTTCACATATCATATTACAGATATAATTGTTACTTTTACCGCTAAACTTTCTGTAACTTCCTCTTGTCTTCCGATAAAGTAATCTGCTGACGTTCTCGCCATCATCCGGTAGTGTCTGCAACTTCCACCAATTGTCGTAATGCTCCTTTCGCAGTCTACTGCCGCTATTTTACGATTGTACAGTGTGAGATTAAGAAAACAGTACAAGCGAATGGCTGAATTCGTTATTTTTTTACGTCCTGTATATATTCGTTTTCTTTAGATATTTCTTTGTACGATATCGAATCAAAACGATTCATTTCTTTCTCGGACCACTGTACGTTGTTCCTCTCCTACCATTTTTACATGCACATTTATCACTGTTAGGCGATAGATGTCGTAAGTAAAAATATCGAGGTGTCGATGGATATCATAAAAAGTGTCGAAGCTTCAACGGATATCGTAAATGGCGTCGAAACTTCGATGGATACCTTGAATGACGTCGAAGCTTCGGTGGATATCGTACGAGGTGTCGAAGCTTCGGTGGATATCGTACGAGGTGTCGAAGCTTCGGTGGATATCGTACGAGGTGTCGAAGCTTCGGTGGATATCGTACGAGGTGTCGAAGCTTCGGTGGATATCGTACGAGGTGTCGAAGCTTCGGTGGATATCGTACGAGGTGTCGAAGCTTCGGTGGATATCGTAAGAGGTGTCGAAGCTTCGGTGGATAACGTAAATTTATCGACGTCGATACTTGCTACTTGATGTATCTAAATCGAACAACCTTCATTTCATCGTCGAGTCCACATGTATGGAAGCAGTTTCCGTGACCGGCTCCTAACCCGATTGAGAAGTGAGGAGGAGGGGGGCAGTCGGGATGATTGCTTTATTAGCGCAGCCTTTGATCCCTCTCAGCGGCACGGGAGGCGGGTTGCAGAAGTGTGTACCCAGGGCAATTACCAGTTGAGCATGCTTGCGAGTGGTTGCGCTCGCCGTGGGAAGGCCTCCGGACGGAATGTTCCCCGAAGAACAAAGGAGGCTGCTTTCTCCTGGAGGTCTTTCGCTGGCGAAAGCTTCAGCCGGAGCCATCTGTCGGCGTAATTCAGCGTAAAAGTGTCTTGAGGAACTCGCGTATCAGAGATGGCGGTCCGGGTCCGATTTTTTAAATGTTTTGGTGGTTAAGTTGGTTCGAGGTCGTTGTCTCCGAATGCGAATTCAGAGTTGGTATCGTTAATTTAGCCGGCGTTAAAACTAAATTGTATAGCTTGTTAACTTATCTATCGTTGCGAGATGTTACTCAGTGTTAATTGATGACATTATGTCGGAAAAAATGAATATTTCGGGTAAGACTACTCTCTATCCACTGCAGGAACGTAGGCAATGTAAACAAAACACACGAGTCTTGAGTGGTTTCTTCTCCACTGATTAGTTCTCAATGTCGGTTCGGTTAACATTATGTGATTGTGGCGATTTGTGAAGAGGGCAAATCCGTCTTTACACGAAGTCGTATTGCAGGAAAAGGTAGCAACGAGACTAGAAAGTGAACAGAAGGCTGTGCGTGGGCGAAACTTGGGCCCTACTTTTGAGAGGGCAGAATCGAACACGGTGCTTAACTTTGGTGGGCAGAATCGAATAGTTGTCCATCTCGTAAAAGTAGCTCCCAGGACTATATTGCCAAATAACTGTTACATTTGAGAAAGCATAAAAATTAATATTTATTCCGTTGTTCCCCAGATCCCAGGAGGTTAGCAACAGTATCATTTTAACTGTAAATTTTAATGTGTATGCATTTGGAAGGGGGGGGGGGGGCAAGTGACCCTCTTGTTCTGTCAAGTTACGCGTATGATGATGTGAATTGATAATTCCGAAATGTTTTCAAGTGTGTAATCATTACATTGATATCTGGGAAGATACGTGACAGGTTCACAGTCTGAGGCCTACAGACAAATACTTGTGGAGATTTGATGTCGAATTGTGAAGAAACTTCAAGGATTAGAACGGATGCACTAAACTAGAAGGGCCTTGGCTTCATATTTTGGCCTCCATGTCGGATGTCGATGCCACTGTGCCTTCTCCGGTGGTTCCTCCAGTTCTTGTGTATTGTCAACAGTCCCCAAATGGCTGCAGCACGTCCAAGAACTCCCTCACTGGATAAGGTACCGAGGACATTAATGCGCCTGCATTGAACTTGAAAGTGAGGTTTGTGTCAGGCGTCCTTTTGTCTTGTAATGAATACGATTCCTCAGTCGAAGGATTCGATCTACGACTGTTTGTGCTTTTGGAGACGTATCCCGACTTTGGTTCCCTATCGGAATATCTTTCTATCTTCCTTCAGCCCTTTTTCTCCTCTTCCCGTTCTCCTTTCTTTGCAGAAGTTTCATTAACTCACCCGGCATGGCCATCGGGGAACGGCTTTTTTTTCTCTCCGTGCTCGCCTTTTTATCATGAGCTCCCCCTCTTCCCCCACTCCTTCCCCCCGGCTCTTTCGTCCATTCTTTTCTTTCCGGTTCCGTGCTTTACTTCTGGTTTCGGTGCTGTCGGTGGCTGTCTCCATCGTTATCGGCGTGTTTTCCTTTCTTTCTCCTTCGTTTCTCCCCCGTCATCATTCTTGCGGCTCGTTTTCCCTCTTCTGGTGCCGGGAGTGGGTTTGTCCGGAGTCGCCATCAATCTTGCAGCGCCGTCGAGTGTCCCTGGCCGCCGCCGCTGGACCCGTCCAATCTCTACTCCGCTTCCCGATTAAAGTTCCGCCCGGATTTAATGCTTTGTCCGGAGCAGGAACCAAAAAGGAGCCGAAAGGAACGAGAGACGAAGAGAGAAGGGATTTCGCCGAATGGAGAAGAGGAGACTATGAGAACACATACCTGTGGAAGCTTGCTTCTTGCGTCATACACTCGCCCCGACGTCTAGCTGCATATATCGATAATGACATGCAAACAGTAAACACCAAACGTGCCATAGAACGTATTTGGAAAGTCTGATTTCAAACATACCGCGTCGCGCCTGTCTAATTTTCGCGACGCTCAGTAGATGTCACTGGTTGAACATTGGAACACGTGACAATCGCGTGTTAAATGAATCCGTACGATTCTTCTATGCAGTTGAATGAAACGTAGTTATTCGGGGGCATCTTCCGCTAAGAGAAAAATAGTGGAAATTGGTGAATAGGAATTCTTGCGTAGTAGTAGGAGCATGGATGAGCCATGAGCATTTATTGGATTGGATTCAGGGTTCGCAGAAAGATCCTGTGTAAGCGGTTCGTTAGTCTTTCGCCGCTCTAACCCCTACCAGAGCAGCTTCATCAGAAGGCAACTAAGTAACTGGATCACTGTCCTGACTTGACCGTTCCGAAGCAGAACGTTGTTTTCCCAGTGTCAATTCTTAGCACTCATGCTAATATGCAACCCTCACCCCCCCCCCCACCCACCGCTGTAAACCATTACGAGCAGGACACGTTATCTCGGAGCAACATTTTCCAAGTTTTTAGCCATGAATATTCACACTAAGCTTCCTCTCCCTCGTTCTTTCCCATCCACCCCCCCCCCCGCTAAAAGCCAACTCACTTTTTCTCCCCACCTCTCCCGAGTTAAACATATTGTCGCGATATGCATATGCATGCGTTGCGCCGGAGATCTACTGACGTGGGGACTTCCTGGGTTGCGGTGCGGGGGGGACATGGCGTTCCATACTGCAAGCATTAAATTCGTGTTCCATGTTTGTACTGTGTGCGTCCACGTTAACCTGCGTGTGCATGTGAGCACGGGTTTGTTGGTGGCGGTTTTACAAATGGCGCGCGTTGGCTGACGGGTAATTTCTGGAACGTGGAGACATTGCGGCTCCTGGATTTACTGGCTCCTATGACCCTCATATGCCAGGAAAGAGTCCTCTTCTCGCACCATAGCGTAGGGCATTATGGTTCGACGGGAACAACATACTTTGCGTTTGTAAAAGGGTTTGTGTGAAACGTAGATTGCCAGCGGATTCAGTATGATGGCCTCAGTCTTGTCACCTTGTGCGATTTTGTAAGGGCTGATATAAAAGTTCCAGGAATGGCAAATTTTAGTTCGGGAAACTGCGGCCGTTTTCCGGCCAATGGCGCTTAGGTTAAGATCCGTGCAATCCTTTTTTCTCGTATGATTTGACTCTTCACTCACTGCCTCATTGAAATGTGAAGTCGTGTAAGGCAGCGAAATAAAAATGAAGTTTTCAGGCTTATCTTGTGGCTGATTGTGACAGGCCCACTATTTTCACGTGAATGATCCCAGTCACAGAGTCGCAGACTGGGAATTGTTCCAGTCACAGAGTCGCAGATTGAAAATCGCGCTGGGGATACCTTGTATACAGGCCGCTGTTGATTTTACTTGACGATTCATCTGTTGAACTGAATTTAAAGAGTGGTTTAAGGTACCTGTTTGTGACACCCCCCCCCCCCCACCGTAAGACGTTTAACAAGGGAAATCGTAAGAATGCCAAAACATGAGGTAGTTGGGATGTTCCATACCTCATACATTTTCAAGTATCGTATTTGACGAATAATTATCTCCAAAATTAAAAGCATTATGAACCGACCTCCGTGACGCAGCGCGCTAAGATACCAGGGGTCCCGGGGTTCGAATCCCGAACAGGGCATGGATGTCCTTTGTTGGGTCGCTTCATCAATTTCGTCATAAACATCACTTATCCTCATCTTCGCGATTAGCCAAAAGCGATGCCAAATAGCAACATTCAGTTGAGAGAAGCATTATGAGATGAATGAAGATGTGATGCAATTTTGGAAGGCGAAACACAAGGAACATCCAGGACTCGAACCCGGAAACTTCGATGCCTTTGCAGGTATCTATTTTACCAGTGGGTATGCGAACAATGGGGAGGCATGATGAGATGAAATTTATGAAAGCGGAAACTCAAGACTACAACCATCCCGAACAAGGATTCGGCCACCGCAGAAGAACGAGTGCGACAATCAATGTGTACTCATGCACATGAGACAAGGTAATGTTTTTACTATTTTGCGAGCTCAAGTTTCGTCACGCACGTTACGATTTTCCACAGCCACAGCGAGCAAACTGAGAGAGAGAGAGAGAGGGAGAGGGGGGGGAGAACGAACCTGCTGACAGAGTCGCGTGATATATGTTTCAATATTGCTGGAAGAGGTCCCTCCATTCCATTACTTTCCGCTCTGCGTGCATCTGGGATCCTTCCTCCTCCCCCTCTCCCACCCGCACTCCCTCTCCAGCTCTGTGTCCAAGCTGTTGATACTGGATGTCGCACGGCATAATTGGTCGGAGGGTGTGACACATGTAATGGGAGGTGACAGCGCATTGTTTTCGAGATTGTCCTTTCGATGCCCCCGAAATGTTCCTCAGAGAGCTGTGAGCCGTGCTCTTTCAGATCCTCCCTCCTTCCTCGTCTCCAACCCTTTCCCTGCAGCCCAGCCACGGACACTGGGGAGGAGAAATGTTAAAACAGGATCGGTTCTACCTTAGGAAGCCATGGGGTAAGAACCTACGTGACACTAAGAGGGCGTAAAAATGAGCGTCCCCGGGAAGAGTCAGGTACTTGATTCACAGTATAATTGATTTAGCAGTAGATATGACAATAGCATAATTATAATAGCAATAATTAACTATTATGAATTATATTCTCATGAAGAACGGATCCACTCGGGACACCAGATAAGCGAATATTTACGATTGTCTCTATTTTTCATATTTCACACCGTTGATACACTGAAATGTATGGTCGTTCTTAGGCCGTGTCCGAAAGGTGCAAGACCATACTTCAAGCGAGCATCCTCCGGCAGTGCGGTCTTGAAGTCGTGTACTGGAAGTGAAAGTCTTTCGAATTGCACTTCGACTGCAGCGCCAAAAACGACCAGTAGATAAAACTGAGGACACATTGTTTTCCTCGCGTTTTCACCATTCTAATCACACATACATTCCCACACATTAGAAGTACTTTAACCAACAACTAGCTGACCCTTAACGTATATTTAACCCGTGTTGCTGGCTTTCTATCGCCGCGATTTTAAACAAATGAACAACGAGCGTGGATATCACGTAACCTAGTCACCAACCATCTGTGCTGCGTACTTGTATGCTTCTGTTCTTGGCGCTTTCGAACCGTACTAGGTGAGTGACGTCACTTCCCTCAATACCATACTTCAAGTATCTACATTGTACAGGGTCAACGAAGTTAGTAATAAGGTGTGTTTTATACAGCGTATATTGATACACGTGTAGATTAAATTGTATCATCTGCAAATATGCTGTATAAGGAAACAAACTGCGGGAGTGAGGCCAGTGTACCTTTCGGACAGAGCCTCAATGCCTATCTGTGCATAAAGTGGACTTCCAACACAATGCCTATCCCAATATTTTCTGATAACTTTTCCCTCACATCAATTAAAATTTATTTGTAACCTCCTCCACAAATATCTCGTTTATGGAACTTCGAAAAATTTCTGTGTATATTCTTTGAATTAAGGGGTGGGAATATGTAAATATCAAGTTCTGACTTCCTCCAATTTACACTCATACTTCTTCAAGGTTATTCTGTTGTTTTTTTCCCTCTTGTCGACTATCAAAAATAAATAACCTTTTTTGCGTTTAAATTAGTGAGGTCAATTTACAGAGCGACCAGATTGCCTTGTTCAATCACCCACCCCCTTTTAACTGACACTCATTGTTTTTTACGAGAAAATCGGAAGGCTTCAACTTTTGATGTAGTGGCAATGAAGTAACTTTGTAATGAAGCGGTCTCGGGTTCGATTCTTGTGGTTGGAATACCACTGTAAACTGTGCGTCCTGTCTCAATTATGGATGTCCAAATTCGGGTATAGGTTAATTTTCTATCCGTATATCGGATATTCTAATGTCCGGATTACGAATTGTCTGGATATCTGAATTGTCAGAATTATCCGAATATTCGGATTATTTGAAATGTGCGGATACCCGAACGTGTGAATTATCCGGACAGTTTTATCGTGTTTTCGTTGGATCCGCAACGGATATGGGATAATTTGAAATCTGGATATATGTTATCCGAATTTTGTGGCCACTCCTAGTCCCAATTAGCCTACCTGTGCACAAAGTGGATTTAAATCAAACTTTGAACTTAACCAGGTGAAGGACACTCGCAAGGAAGTTGGAAGAAACGTTGACAGAATGTATTTACTGAGAAAAGAAGCGTACAGGTAGACGAGCTCAGAAGTAGAACAAGCGATAAACGTTACGCATAACAGAAGGCGTGAAATCTGGACCCGCAGAAACGTACGGAATAATTAGTATGTAGCACAAGAAGATTGCAGTTGTGTAAAGTATACAGGTGCAGGAAGTATGCATATTCCGATATTGCCGCGTGGCTTTATCAGAGGGAGAAATTTACAACTTTGCGCGACCTCGCAAATTGCAACTGGCGTGCGTTTCAATGATGTCCCCGCGTGCAATTTGTCCCGTGACGAATTGAGATTGTTGCCTTGTACCTGGCGGTCACGACGAGTGGATTGAGGAGGAGGGGGAGCTTCCTGCCGGGGTGTGAATGAGGGGGCGTGATCGTCGCATTCGTGCATGTTTTTTCGTGTGTGCGTGACACACAGTTCTCGGAGTTGAAATGTCTTGACAGGTGTAGGCAGCCTTTTTCCACTTTTTTTTTCTCCCCACCCTACTGTGCGTGTAGCTGAGGAGGGGAGCTACGGTGGACACAGGAAGCGCAAGGTGGAACTTGTAGAGATTAGAAAAATAAAAGGAGGAACTCTTTATCTTCTTTCATTTGCGGTAGTTATGGGAAAAGGGAAGTGAGTACTATTTTTTTCGGGAAGGATGACTGCAAAGAACATGTCGTTCTTTATACTCACATTGGTAGAAGAGAGGTAGGTATAGATGTTTTAAGTATATTCCTTTTGGTTCAAACTCCAAGGAGGCACTTAAAAAGTTCCAATTATCCAAAATACAATTTAACAAAAACATCACATTCTTATTGGGAAACCTGATGGTAGGAAGGCCAAGACGAGAACGTTGACATGAACCTAAAGGAAATCGGTAAGGATGGAAGAGATTGGATTGGTCTTGCTCAGGATAGGCACAGATGGAAGGCTTGTGTTGCTGCAGCCTTCGAGTTTAAGAAGGCTAGAGAGTTAGTTAGTATCACATCATTAAATATAATTTTAATGGAAATAAACTTAGTCCACTGAGACTTTTTTAGTGAAAAAAGGAAATTACAATTAATTAGCGTTTCGTATTTCTATTTTGCACCAGTCGCAAGCAGTGGCGTGCCATAGGGGATTGTGGGAGTAATACCCCCCCCCCCCCCTTGACCCAGTTTTTCTTAAAAAAATAAGAACGTCAAGGCAGAAAAAGATAGAAAAAATGAGAGCTGACTACTAAAGAAAGTATACCTACCCCCATTTCGAAAATCCTGGGCACGCCACTCGCCACTGATGGCAAGATTGAGGAATGATGATTTGCTCAAATTGATGACGCCCGGAAAGGAACAGAAATGCAGGATTCGAACTAGGAATCATAGGCAACGAAATCAACGTACTCGAGAATAAGTAACGTTAAATTTGCTGTCCATGGGACGTTATGCGTTGGCGAGAAACTTGCTGTGTCCGGAGAATAGTTGACGATGGAGATGGACGGATGGAAAACTTTGCCACTTGTCTCACCAGGTGCGAGGTGTCTTAGCAGTTTGCAACCGTGCTCTTGCAGTACCTTGGTGGAAAATTTTGGTTGTAAGGCAAGAGCGTGTATTCTGGGCTAGCTAGGCTATCTGCGAAGCCTGAAATCTGGAGAATAAAATACAGGAGATAAATCGATCAGAAATTGTAAATAATATTATTCATGATGATGATGCTGATTCTGGAGTTGGCAACCTGACTTCTTGTGAGTTGGCAACCTGACTTCGTATGAGTTGGCAACCTGATTTCGTATGAGTTGGCAACCTGACCTCGTATGAGTTGGCAACCTGACTTCTCATGAGTTGGTAAACTTATTTCTATTCATAGCCTAGGACCACGTGACATACTGAGGTAGCCCAGATCTTGGACTCGGTATACGCCACTGGTGTAAGGGGTGACCCTTTTCAAAGACACCCAAATGTTCACTTCACTTCCAAGTAGTACACCCTGGACTTCACTTTGCATACTAGCTAGGCTCTGGCGTCTGGACTCTCGGCCAGTATGTTTGTGATTGTCCTTTCATTCATATCATCTTACGACCATTCATCCTCAGCTTACCGATTAGCCAATAGTGGCAGAAAAGGCAGTAAAAGAAATCAAGTCAACAACAACAAATCGGTAAAATGGGCGGGGGTCGATCCGAAACGTTACTTTGTGGGGAAAATAGGCAGGATTCCGTAACAAGATGACTTCGTAACGATTTCTGTTCATTTTCTGCTGGGGGGGGGGGGAGAACCGGACGAATAACAGATTTAGCTTTTGCACCCGTTTGCGCCTTCGAGTGAACCTTGGCCTCCGTGACTGCAAGTCATTCTGCGTGCATTGCGTGATGCAGGTTCGTGGGGGTCGTAACTCATGCCGCTGGAAATAGCGAGCACCTGATTGCCCCCGGAGAACGAAACGGCCCGATTCGCACAGGCTTCGTATGCTAATATGGGAACCTCACGTAGACGCTCTCGGATCGGCGGGCGTCCCACAGTGTTGCTTCGTATATTAATACACAATTAAAATGATTTACCGAAGCGCACCACCACGCTAGATAGCGCCGCCCCACGCATATTTACGGCTTCCTGGGACGATAAGGTGTAATGGTGGGGATGCGTTAGGTGCACAAGAAAACTGGTGACCTCTTTGATAGTGCGATGCGTGCTTTTTTCCAGTTAAGTTGTCTGCGTGAGTCATCAGATCTGTAAATGCTCATTAGTTACGAAGAATCCATTGCCTTGCTAAAACATTTGATATTGTTATGAGCACCACTGTTCTGGGACCAGCAAGGTGGATTTTATTTAAATCAGGTGGAAAAAAATAACTTTTAATAAATAATTTATAGAAAAATGTACATAGGATTTTGTACGTACCAAAATCACTTTTGGTGGAAGTACGTTAATCTCGTAATCATTTAATGGTGTTTATTAAGCTCTTAAGAAAGAAAAAGAAAGGAAACGAAATATATGCACTGATGGTGTGAAGCTCATACGAAATGAAATGTAAACTGTAAAATTTCTCTTCAAATAAACTTCATATTTTTTATGGACAAAAATAGCAAACATTTTGTGTATAAAAATACAAAATACTAATCATGTTAAACCGTAAATAATATCATCATTAAACCGTAAATAAACATGGCAGCTGATATTTTGTACACTATCATTAAATAAATTGCTAAAATTCGGCTACAAAGACTAAAAAATATTTTAAGTTACAATTATAGAGTACATCCAGAATGTTTTATTTTCATTGGAAGAAAAGTTACTGAAATTATTGTAGTTCCACTAACACACAAAACACAGTATGAAAAATAGAAAAATGTATATAATGACATATACGTACTTTTTTTTTTATTTACTTTAATCAAACTGTTCAAATATTTTCCAGGGCTGTTTACTAGAAAGAGCCTATATCTGTATGTATGGTGCCAAAAACCGTACAAGCAATTTTAAGTGTGGTTTTTAAAGAGAGAAACAAAACGATTTAAATAAAAAATCATCAAAATTTTTAAAAATAAAATCATGACCAGTGACAACATTAGTCTTCAAGCGTAGCCTGCTCATTCAATAGAAAACATACTACTTGCCGCCCTGAGATCCATATTGTTATCAATTGTTGTTTCAGGATTAGAAAGGACAGTGCAGTGTTTTCAATTCGGAACCTTCGTCATCCCAATGTGGAATTGAAAAGTTTATGGTCCCCTCTCCTCAGAAAATAGAAATAGTAGCATAAGTGGAGCAAAAATTAGTATAAAGTTCCTGGGTGTTGTGGAGTAGTAGGTTAGCGCTCCGGATTTGTAGTAAACTCAAAGATTTGTCGTAGATTCGATTCCCACCACCGACAAAGTAATTTTATTCACCTAAAGACGAGAGAAGAGGTGCTCTCTCGAAACGTCCTAAAAGCGCTACATAATTAACATTGTAGACTAGGACACTTTTGCAGAAGACGGTATGTCATGGAAATTACATTACTGGCCTGAATCTCGCTATATACAAGGGGACTGTTGAGCAGCAACTAGTTCCAATCCATTTAACTATTTGCCTGGGAGGTTGAGTCCTTTTGAAACGCGAGTTAAAAAGAAGTGTCTTGACTTGGCAACACTTGGACCATCAATATAATCAAAATCTGGAAAATACGGGTTCTGGATCTCCAATGTGGACTAATGAACGGATATATTGACATTTTTCTCAATGATTTATTGGACGATGGGCTATTAAGGACGTAAATTTCGAGTTAGTGAATGCGCACAGCTTGACATTTTCGGCCATCCTGAGGTAAGAAATAATATATGCGAAAGTATTGGTGGAACTATTACGAATACAGACTGAATATGAAAACAGGATTCACAGTTTTCTCAGGAATAACACCAACTGTGATACTAGGCCTCTCTCCTTTAAAGGTTGAGAATAACATGGCAGAAAAATCCAACTGATGAATGTCTCAACTCCTAAGTTACTGATCTCTTGCTGTCCGGCATTGTTTTCTAAGAGAGAATCCAGGAACAATGTTTAAAACTGTCTGAAAATCGTGTACAATTGAGGGCGCCTAAGTTTCGAACGTCTTTCAGTCGTCAGATGATACACGAATTCCGAGAAAAAACTTTATATTGTTTGGGATTGGTGTACAGAAAAGACCCAGTGCCTGTGCTCCACGCTAGCTTTCGTACGACCGTAAATGTCACGTCCTGAAGGAGTAGCTGAGCGAGAAGAAATCGTTGCTTTCCGGGCGGCAATGACCTTGCAAGGGGAAGCGGCATTTTATGAATAATGACTGAGCGTCATAGGAGACAGGGACAGGCCCCCCTCTCTCTCTCCCATCCCAAAAATGAATCATTGTTGTGGGTTATAGGTCTTAGGCGATACTATCGATCGATTCCCGTCGTCTTTTTCCTCTCGGAGGTTTTCCTTCCCTCCCCCGGCAGAGGATGAAGTGACGTTGTGTTGGAACATGGTTGGCTTCCGGTTTCCATCCTTCCCAAACCCCGTTCCCGTGGGATGCCTGCGTCGGGAACTTGCAGGAGTTGAGGAATTATTAATGCCTGCGGGCTGGAGCTGTCTTGTCCCCGTTTCTCATTGCCGGCGACGACCATCGGGAGTCTACGCGGCGCGATAACACTGCAGTTGTATTATTTATTGTCGGTTGCTTTAATAAACGCGATCGGAGGGGGTTGGGGGAACAACCCCCTTCTCCTTCTTCGCGGCGAGGGAAGGGGCTGGAAGTGCAGGAAGGAAATTTGCGCTAATTAAAGGCTGTGCAAAACAAAGCCTGTTGCAGAAGTCTTGGTAATTGTTGGGCGATCGGAGAAAAGTTTCGGTGGGGGAAGCAGATGTTTTAACCTGATCGTACTGGTTGCCTTTACAAGCTTCGAAGGAAAGTTTCAATTAAGGGGGAAGGAGGCGCTGTTGTCAGTGCCTGAGAAGTTTCTGGTTTGCAATCGCCCTAGGTGGTCCTGTATTTTCATTTGCAGCGTTTGCATGACCAGTAACCATCGATGACGTACCGTGATTGTTTTCAATTGTTCTCATATGATGATTTAAATGATTGCATTGTTTCCAGTCTTGAGACTCGGAGAATGATTTAGTTGCCACGTTATGGGCTCTCTGATTGTATTGAAACCCTACCTTAGAGAACGATTTCGATGCGAAACTTTCAATGTAAAATTGTGCTACTTCAGTGCTACGTGTTCGTTCGGAAACTATGAAGGTCATTTGAGCAGTTGTTAAGAACCTGTGCAGGTTATTTTGCAGGTGAAGATTTGATGGTCATTTGCTGTTATAGTTATACTGTTGTTGTTTTGAGTCTATAAGTAGTGTACCAAAACAAATTGAGTCGGCTAGTTGCCATAGCTTGCTAAACTACAATTTAAATACATCTGGCACCCATGCACACGAATTCGATTGCCGCGTAGAGGTTTGTACACCATTGAATTACTGTTTATGTTAGTTTTTTGTGCAGATGTGGTAGGTTTACCTTCTGATGCAAGCAGCGCTTGAGGTGGAAAATGTTATCTAGGGGAATGTTTGGTCGAGTCTTGAGTTTTGCTGGAAAGGGGTGGAAGGATGTTGCTATGGTTTCTAACCATTGATCCTAATGCACTTCCAGACTCTTTTCGTGTTTTCATACCTGTCAGTAAAAGGTGTCCATAACGAACGCAATACCTTCAATTGCTCATCTACGATTTATCAAGCTAACCCTCTTTGGGAAAGCACAGGCTTTTGAACGAGGCCACTGGACGAGCGCACATTTAAATCGGGAGACATCCCGTGTTCGGTGTCCCATAAATTTCAACTGGAAATTAGACATTCGTGAAAGGGGGAAGGAAGGCCAATAGTGTTTGTTTTCGCATCCGTTTGATGGACGACTTGAATCGGCGCCTCCTGTATGTTGAAACGAATTCTGCTCGTATCAGCTAACGAATCCTGCAGCGCAACCCATCCCCTGCATCATTCTCGCCCCCTTTTTTCCTTTTTTTAAACCATCCATGGGAGCGTCCCCTCCCCACTTTCAAACCATTCCTCATTCGTCCCAAAATTGGAATCTGAATCCTGATGACAGGTGTTCGCTTACCTCAGTGTGTGCTAGGAGGAGTCGGGATTCCAGGCGTCACTGGAAGCAGCTGATAACTGGAATTATTATTTTTTTAATTTTCCGACTGGAATATGGAAAGGAAAGAGGAATGGAAGGGGGCCAGGGGGGGGGGTTCTGAGCGCACCGAAATTAAATCACCCGGGGGACAAATGGAAACGTAATTAATTCGCTATAAATTTGTTCTTCCCTGTCGCCTTTCCTATCATTGCTTTTGCAGAGCAGTCTGGTCGGACATTCAGACAATCCTTTACAGCCTCTTCCCCCCCCCCCACCCCACATCACGCACACGCGCTCGCTTAGACGAATTAGCCGTTGGCCCTCGTCTACTCGGCGCACGTTATCTTGACTTGTGTTTAAACATTTTCGCCGATGTTGTTTTGCAGTCTGATGCAAAGCTTGAAATGTTTTTGTCTGTTCACCAAGGAAGAACTTTGGTTAAAATAGAGGGAGGAAAATGTAACGTTTGATACCGGCGAAACACAAATATTGAAATGAAAAAACGAAGTACTGGAAGTTTTCCTAGTTTAGACACAAAGCCTGGTCCAGGGCAACGGCTTTCATGGGTCTCCCGGTTTCTGAGCATGTCTGTATAAATCAGATTTTTCGAAAAGAAAAACGCCTCAGGTTTTTTCTTCAAACTACAAACTGTTTCTCCAGAAATATCGGAATGATCAACTGCACTGTGGACCGGGCGGGAGTTAAAATGCAAAACACCTGAAAATTATTAAGATAAATCATGGATGAAACATGTATGTGACCAATTTCCCTCATTTTCATGACCTGCGTCTCAACAGATTGGAGAGATTAAGCGTTGCTTATTATTGAATCAAATTCTGGAATTCCTAATATTTGCACATTTCATACTGGCAAAATGATATTGAACGGAATTATACAATTTCTTCCTTTTGTCCTTTGAACCATTAGTTCGGACGCTGTCGACCCCACTAATGCTTGAACTCCTCTCACACCTCACCGTTGTCAATGTAATATTACATAGATGCTACATGTAGAGCAGTAAGCTACACATAAAATAATGCTTGTTTGAGTTTTCGTTTAAAGTCCACTGTATGCACAGATAGGCTAATAGGAACCAGGTAACATCCAAACCACCGGGCTACGATGTTACAACTCGGCAGACCCTTATATAAAATGATAAATTAATACATAAAATAACAAGAAATACGCAATAAAGTGAACGTACAAACAGTTTAAATACAAACACAAAATATAATAACAATCTACCGCGGACGAAGGAAATAATGCAATTTTTTAGTTTGCGATAACATGAATATGATTACTACTTAAAATTGGAAAAACATGATCGGATCTTTTTAGTTGGAAAGTGTATTTATTATTTAATACACGCATTTTGCATTATTTATATTACTTTACTGTTGTGAGAATCGAGGCCCATAACACTGTCACAATAGTCGAAAATAGGTAAGTTAGTGCGTGAACAATCTTTCCTTCCATTGGACACGAAAACGAAACGAAAACGATTCAGACTTCTGAGACAGTTGCATAACCTTCCCTGCTTTGCATCTTTACATATTCTGCCCAATCCAATATTCTTCAAGGACTGGATCAAGGTTTTTAACAGTGTTACTCATGACAATAGTTATACTAATTTATTTTGAGCTCGATTTAATGATTAGAGTGGATTTGTCCGGATTGATATTAAGACTGATACTGGCGATGGTCAGGTCGGACTGCAGATTATGCACCAATGTCGCGTTTTTACCTGAAACATATAACAGTATCACCCGCATAAAAGTATAGAATGAAGAATTAATCATTATAGGGCTGAAACACATTAGATGGCGAATTATAAAGTATGACCATTTTCGTCTATGATTGAAACCGATTTGCTGGAGTAATGTTTTAAGTTTAGCTAATAATAACTCATGTTGCAACGTGTCGAAAACTTTACTGAGATCTATGTGACAGTATAGTAATGTGCTGTTTATCTCGGTCATGGAAAATATCATTCATTAACTGCTGTTGGTGTACAGGACACCTTTTTGTCCCTATTGAACGAATTATAGTTCATTGTTCGTTTATCTGACTCGTAATAGCAAAGCGTTTTTCCGGTAGCTGAGTAAACTTTCCTCTTGCCAAGCGCTCAGGGTAACTTCATAGACAAGTACGATCCTGGGTTTGTTGGTTGAGTAATAATCTGGAATTGGTTTCTGCTCTTCTCCTCCGTCTGCACTTCCTTCGTCTGGGCTTTTACATAATTACACCATCTTGCTCCCTTTCCGCCTTATAAAGTCGCTCCTTGTCACTCAAAGCGAAAGGGGCTACCGCAGGAGGAAGCTGAATTATTAACTGAATCGTGGCCGGACCGAGACGTCAGCTCGTAGCACCGGTCATAAAACATTCAGCTTCCGACTTCAGCTTGCAACGTTCGCGCACATGGTACTTCGGAACCGTTCCCTTTAGCGAAACAAAGACGCCGCCATCTCGCCGCAAGGGCTTGCGGGTCTTTCACTCGGATCAAATACCAAGAAATCCCTCTGTCATCAAGGTTTCATGACTCCCGTACCGGTTTCCCCAACAGCCGATATCAGGTTCTTTGGGCCTGGGAAAGTGGAGAGTGTATTTGCTGGTCTTCAAAGTAAAGGTCCATTTCTTGTGGGGAGTTGCTCTCGTGAACCGAGACGCCGCCGCGATGCTTTACTTGTTTTAACGAGCCCCCCCCCCCCTCGCTTCTCTCGGGTGGAAATATTCATAATCTGACAATATTCTTACCGAACTTACAACTCATAGCTTGTTATTAACCTGGGAAATCGGAAGGCCTCTTGCATGTGGGGATGTACTCAAAAGTTTTTAATCTATTGAGAGAACCTTTTTAGGTTAGTTTCTCTTAACATTATTGTGTAGGTAACAACACCAAGCTTCAATAGGCTTAAGAATCTGCACACATTCAAAGTTATATGGGACTGTATGATCTTGAGCCTGTTTGTTGTAAACACTCGCTAGGGAGTCGTGGAAATGGTCTGGAATGATAAAGTGGAAATCAGGCAGAACCTTTATGTAGCTTGAATGGCTGCAACTGTTTTGGAAAACTCCAAGTGAAGGTCATAGAGGTTGTACATGATTTTCATCCTTGTGAGAACTGTTACGTGCCAATGTCCAGAGAAAATGCAACTGCCTTGCACTCTTCTAAAAACTAACTAGGAGGATTGGTATTGACGTGCGCCTTGGTTGCATCCCAATGCCTTTGTAGTACAACAGAGACGTTTATGGAAGTGTACGTCAATAGGATTAGCTATAGCGACCAGCACTTCTGGGCCTTCGTCCTCTTGCTAGAGAAAATATTGCATCTTCCTTTGTTGATAAAGAATGGAAGTTGACTTGTAGATTTTTTCTCGCAAGGATGACTCATGATGAAATACTTGAAAATGAAATTAGAACAGTTTATTGAAAGCACCAGCTTTCCCGGTTCTACGATACTCTCTTTATGATGTAACACCGACTTCCTCTTCCACACCACCTCCATCTAGCGGTGAAAGTTGATTACAAATCGGAGCGGTGTCATTTTCGCCGGAATCTTCTCCTCATGACGGACGGAAAAGATGGTTTTGTTCTCTTTGATTACAGCCTTGCGTTCAAGAAACGACTGTATCATCTCTCCTCTCGGATCACGACTGCCCTTTTCCATTTTTTTTCCCCGGCACGATTTTCATTGTTGCTACAGCCACCGTCCCCAACGGCATTTTTCGCAGTTTCCGCTCCTAGCATCCCTCCTCTCCTTCCACCCACGTCGCCCCTGCTCCCCCGCGCCAGCTGTGCTGGCCAGCCTTTATGCTCTCGCCCTGAATGCCGAGTCATCATTCAGACACGCACCGGCGGTGGAGCGTGCATATCCCGGCTGAAAACATATTCACGGGCGAACCGGTAAGAAGATGGCTGCTCTCCCATGCAGCGCTGCTCTACCAACGTTTCTCAAGCGATGCTGATGGAGTGGGCAACTGCCATGGGGGGGCCCCATTGCTTGGTGTCGAAGCACCGTGAATCTCTCTTCGCTCCATTCTGCCGTGGGTATGTTTCGGTGTATGGCGTTTACGAGACACGGGAGAAATGACTGGGAGGGTGGAATATGCACGAAAATAAGGAACTTACCACTAATGGTGACTTTCGGAATTGGTAGGTACTAAACAGCAGAATTATCTAGGCTAAGGACGCGGATTAAGGAAGTCACGGTTGAAACCAGGAAGAGAAGAGAAGAGGTTCAAGGAAGTAGACATCGAATCTAGGAGGGGATGTTCGTTCGGAAGTTGAGGTCGAACCCAGGAGGCGAGATTCATAAAAGTCAGTAATTACATGACCAAACTATCGAAACGAGGGAAAGGTCATCTTTGTTGCATTTTATCCTTAAATCAAACATCCTGGTAATCGAAGAATATTATCTGTAATTGTTACGCTGATAGACAGGTAACTCGCTCCCGAGAGGTGATGCTTTTACTCTGAAATAGGCTAGGGAGATGTTATTTTTTGTAGGTACGAGAGGAACGAGGAGGATTTATCAACGACATATTATGCTCGGAGTACAGTAGAACCCCACAATCACCTTCTGCAAGAAACTTCAGTATGCAGAAGGTGTTGATAAACATCATGTAACTGTACCAGTACTTACTATTTATATTTGCTGTAGTATTAAAATATTGCTTCAGAAAGTGTTGTGGCTTTAATCCAGTTATTTTTGTTCTGGTTGTACGTTATAGCAAGTGGATTCTACCGAGAAGACAAACTTGATTTTAGCTTGAGTAGCGAACACTAATGAAGAATCGAACTTTAAAGAGTTGGTTGCAGATAACATGTTCACCTTTTCCGAAACTTTCATCTCGATAGAGAATATGAAGTTAGTCGGGAAGCAGTCCTCTAGCAGCGACAATCTTTGTTCACGGTCCTTTCTTCGACTCTAGGGCGTTTGTCATTGGCACCAACCTCCTTCCCCTCCCGAGACAAGGATCCGGGTTTCTATAGTGTTCGTTTCCACGGATATCTTGGAGTGCTCCCTTCTCCACTTCCCAGAGATACTTAGGAACGCTGCTCCCGAACTTCCCAACTTCTCGGGAGGCACTTTATCAGCATTTCCCCTTTCATATGGGTTCTGAAATTTCAATTTGATCCGCCAATAGAAAATTAGTGGTTTTAAGAAACAGCCTCTCTCTCTCCTACCTCGGTTTTCAGTTTCAGACATTCCCGGAGAAAGTTTTGGCTTCCTTCCCATCAGATTGTTCCAGCGTCTTGGAAGCTCTTGTGGTTGGTGGAACTTGAGCGCGTCGACTCTTCAGTTACCTCGGAGAAAGTTGAATCTTTTCTGTACCATCCGTCTTCCGGCTGAGAATCTTCTCCATTGATCCCGCCTGAAGAGAGTGACTTGGTTCCTTGTTAGGGTGGGAAGACAGTAGGCAATAATTAGGAAGGGGGGAGAGCATGTTAAGAAACTCCGCTCCTCCTTGTGCAGTGTTCCTCGCGACCCCGGATCGACTTGACAGCATGCCTATTCTTGCAACCCTCCCAGCTCCTCCACACAAAACCTACCCTAATCACCCCGTCCGGCCTCGCATAATCACCGTGTTTGACATTGATTCTTTTGTTTCCACCTTCTCATTATCGCTTCTCGTTTCTCCCCGGAGTCTTTACACTCCCGTTTCTTCTTCTCTTTCCATTCTTTCCCTCCCCCCTTTCCCTTCGCATAATTTTCCGTTAATTGCCCCTCTTTCTAGCCAACTTCTGCAGACGACGTTAAGTGCCCGACAAGACAACTGAAGAAGCTTTTGGATCTTAACCGCTTGACCCGAAAGTCTGCCGGATTCCTTCTGCTTGCCTTGGCGTTCTCCTGTACTTTTTCTTCGCCTTCACCCTCCTTCCACACCAGTTCTGGCTGCGTAAACAACCTTCCGTAGAAAGTGTGGGGAAAAGTCCAGGGACTTTGGAACAAAAGAGCTTCCGAAGATGCTCCTTGGAAAGGAATATGTGATTTATTGGCGGCGTATAGACACTGGAGGGAGATAAGGTCCCCCATCCACTCCTTGCTGGAAGGGGGCGCCGTAGCGCAAGCTCGTGCCCTCGCGGATATGGTTCCAGGTCCATATATTTCCATTCTGCTTCAATTTTTCCCCATATAGTAACAATGGCATGAGAACAACAGTTCGGCAGTTTGCCCACAATCATCCATGAAAATTACATGAAAACTGAATACGCAGAACCCATGATGTTTCAAATTATCCACTACTCCTAACGTGTTCGGTACTTATGTACACCTTTTATATCTTTACCAATGAATTCTATGACTTTAGTTCTTATTATTACATTATTTTTCACTTATGCTTTTTATGTTGTAAAATTATTGTTGTATTCTAGTTATATTTTCATTAAGACTAATTTTTAATTGCATCGCTGTACAGTCACCGGGAATAAAAATTGGACATCTATATCCTGAAATAGTAGCTTCCCAGCATGACGTTATGTGGGTTGCCTAACTACAGCAGTGACAGAACTTCCCATTGAAAATTTACTGTTAAAGCCACTCATGGCCCTAGAGTTAGGCAACACACATAACACGATGCAGGTAAGCGAGTATGTAGGTGTAACATTTTTATTGCCGATGACTGTACATGATTTTCTAAAACTATCCTCAATTGTATGTTTATTTGTTTCTGCTCTTCACTACATACACATCCAAGGTTTAACTATTAATTCGTTAGATACTTCTTTCGTTTTGTTTTCATAGCTATTTCTTCTATTTGAACCATTGTAGTCTTTTAATTTACCTCTATATTATTACTTTTCCTTTCATTTCCCTATTGTTATTCTTGCCGGCCTCCGTGGTTAGCACAGCGCGCTACGACACCAGGGGTCCTGGGTTCGAATCCCGGCATGTGTGTTAGTGAGTGTCCCTTCATCAATTTCATTCTAACCACTCATCTTTATCTTCGCGATTAGTCAAAAGTGGCAGGAAAGCTAAGTAAAATAAATCATATCAAATCAACCCTATTGTTATTCTTGTACTGATGCGCCCACATATCTTAATAAGCAATTGTTATTCTTTTGTTTCTACTGTAATATTGATTTTTCTTCTCGCTATCCCAGCTCTTTTGCTTACACTCTTATTTATTGCTAGAATGAATAGCTCTTTAATATTTTTTCGCATTTTCCTTTTCGTTAGCACGTGTTTCCTTCTGGCGCTAGAAAGAGAGAAGGGTCGGTCTCCACCCGCGTGCCATGTGTATAATTCACGCCCATATGATTCATCCTCGTGATTCCGTGAATGGGGTAATCATAGTCGGATATTCCACGCGAGGCTTCGTATGGAGATGGATGCCCCTTTCGCGTGCAATTACTCCTCTGCCGTCGGCCAGGGGGAGGGGAAGTCTAAGGTCCTGAGTAAACAGTGTTGGCGGGTCCTGATCGTGGAAAGCGGAACGAACAGCGTGAGGGAGCATGTTGTTGGATCTTTGGCTTGTCGACGCTGTAGGGGGCGATACCCACTCAATGTGAATTTTGTTTTGGAAAGAAAGTTCACGATAATGCAGAGACGATTATTTTGTAGTGAATGCTACCATTACAAAGTAGGATTTGTGGGACCATCCCGAGTCTTACGGATCACACTTACGTGGAATTGTACAGATGGGATCTTCCTGGTCATTGCAGGACCACGCTTATGTGGAATGTAGACAGGTGGGATCTTCCTGGTCATTGAAGGACACGCTTATGTGGAATTAGAGAGGGGAACCATCTTTGGTTCTGAGGACAACACTTACGTGGAATTAGACAAGTGGGACCATCCTGGGCATTGAAGAACCACTCTTAGGTGGAATGTAGTTAGGTGGGACCTTCCTGATCATTGAAGGACCACGCTTATGTGGAATTAGAGAGGAGCATCTTGGGTCTTAAGGACCACACTTGTGGGGAAATATAGATAGGCAGGACCCAAGACTACTAGAGTAAGAGGCTGGGGCCATACCTGATCACGTGGTCCTTGACGTCAGGCGTGACGTGAACGGGCGGACAGATCGGTCTGCGCTCCGGTTTCGCAGCCGAATCAAAGCAGTAATTCTGAACAAAAAAGAGCCGTAATTATGCCCCAAAGCTAATTGGGAGTGAATACACAGACTTACTTAGGATCCGACAACGTATGTCCTTACAGTTGGATTACACAGCCATTTACGCACACATTTTATCGGTAGTTTATATGCCGTCACATTTCTCTGGGAAACGTTAGGTTTCATGTAAAATTGGTGTTAATACACCTAGTAATGAGTTTTGTTAGGGCAGAAGGAAAAATATATGTTGAATGCGTAAAATAATAAAAATAATAAATGATTCGGACTTACCTATTGTTATACTTATGAAGTCATCTGTTTTAGAGGTGAGGGAGGAGCTGTTTCACTTCAACTTCTTCAATTTGTTGACTTTGCTTCTGCTATTGATATTCACTTCTTCGTTAACTTTCCTCATTCGAATTACAGTTCTGAGTCTTACGAATCTTTGAACAACACTTGGTGGAATGTGTGGAAGTTCTGTGTGTATTATATCACAAACACGTTTAACAACTTTCGACCTTAAACGAAAATTTTTAAGGCCATGGAATTGAAGAAAGTGGAGGTTCATTTTCTTTATGTCGGTAAAAAATGAATCAGTGGGATGTGAAAGTCCTCCTCTAGATAAGAAAGACAGCCAGTTGTGTGTCTCCTCAGACGAGCTCTCTGCTTCTGCGTTCGCTGTTAATTCTGGGTGATTTCTATGCTCTTTGAACGCTATATACCCTGCTATGTAACGCAAACCTTCCTCTGGCATGTTTAAATAGTTTGTCAAACGCTTATCATTGACCCCTTCAACGTCTGCAGATTGACTGATTATTTGAAATTCTTCAGAATCTTCCTGGATTAATTCACACTCGTCCACATTGCTCAGGCTCTGTGTATTTTGAAGTAATTCACTGGAAAGCTCAGATGAAAGGAAGATGTCGTCATCTGCAACTGAAACATTGGCGTCTCGGTTTGCCTGAACACTGGCACTTAGCAGCAATTTTCTCATTCTGTATTTTACATCGAGCGCAGTTGGATGGTCATACTGCCTGCCTATGGAACGTATGTGGGAAAACAAATTTTCCAGACAGTCTTGATTAAGTCTACTTGTCAGTATGTATCGCACACCGTACACATCTTTTACATGGCCAAATAAGCCGAATAATGACGTTACTGATATTACTATACCTTCCTGAAATGGGAGCAGATGGTTTGCATTAATTTTTCTCATTCCCAATACGAGTAGCAGCATCTGTTGGAGAACCTGTGTCTGTTCACTTAAACGATTTCCGAAACCGCTTCTCAGTGGCTTTTTTAAATCAAAGGGGAGACGAGAATTCAAGACATCGAAAAATTTGTCTACAGCCAGGAGAAAATTTGCTACATTATTTTCTTGTGGAAATACAAAATGCACAGCTTTCGATACACATTCAGAAAAAAGTTCAGTGGCGTATCTCACGCGTTGTTTGTTTGTTCCGCTTACATTTAAGTGGCTTTCACGCAACTTATGGCACATGCGAATTTCGTCGGAATCAATCTCTACAAGATTTACCAATGCCTGTTTTGTCACCGTGCACCCCGTTCCCAACACAAACCCCTTCGACAAAAAATGGTTCCTTAACAACTTTACCATATGAGGAATGTCTGCGAAGAAGTAAATATTTCTGCTCTTGTCACACGGGTGGTCACAACAAGTATTGTTAATAGTTATGCCAAATTCGTTCCACAATCTTCTATTTACACCAGAAAGATCACATACTGAGGCAACCACAATTAAACCAGCTCTTTCCAACTGCTGCACAAGATTAACAAATAAAGATTTGGTGAGCCGAACATCAAAATTATAATAAATAGGCTGCTTCCAGTTTCCCACAAGTCCTCTTGCCATCACAACTAACACCTGATCACACGGGCCATAAATGTTATCAGTTTGTTTATCGTAGCACGCCTTACGTAAAACTTTCATTTCATCGAACACAAGTACACAGAGCCTCTCCATGACATTCATTGACCCCACTTTCGCTTTTAATATTCGGAGGACTTGCGTCAAAAGTCCTGGGTTGCACTTGATCGATCGAAACCACCGACGAAGAGTGCTTACACTGGGGAGCGGGTGATGTAGTTTCTCTCTAAGGAAAAGGTACGTTTTTTTACTTAAACTCCAGAGCGACAAAGCAATCGTCATGTCTTCTGGATTCCAGTGGGTTTTCGATTTGCAGTTGAGCAAACAGTCGATTTGGCCTGGTGAGAAACATTTCTGTAGGATTCCTCGAACTTGATTGAAGATGATTTTTCGTTGTTTAATGGGATTAAGTGTTTTCCGCAAAGTCGAAAGTTGTGCTGTAAGTGTTATGTTTCGTAACTTTTCTTCTTTCAGTTTCTCCTCCAAGTGTTGTACGCGCGCTCTTAATTGTTCATTCTCCTCCTGTACAAAATTGATGGGGGCATCATTGTGACAGGTCTCCTCTGTCCGTCGCTTCTTCTTGGGATTCACATCGTCCACCAACTGCTTCACACGCTTCCTTGTCTCCCTGGCCTCCTGTCGATCATTCCGGGCGGACTTCCTGGGGGAGCTAACACGAGGTAAATTACGTGAAGGTAAAACGCCCGTTTTTAGTACTTTTCTAAGAGGAAGTCCCATCAATTCATTTTGCAGATCTCTTTTAAAATCTTCTTCACAAAAATGTTCTGAACAAACCCTACTGTTTTCAGGTTTGAACCGGTCTTTTCGTTTACATCGCGCAACCCACGAAGCACGAACAACAGTATCTTTTGGGAATTTGTGAAAACTAATATTCTTACTGTTTCTCCCGTTATTTTTGCACGTCGCGACACCGCACTCGGAAGGCATTATAAATGCAACATAAACTACAACACTTCACATCCACACAAGTAAGAATTACGAGAAAAAATAGCCTTTTAAAGCACAAAGAACAAAACAGATCAGCCTTTCAAAACAGTAAACACGTTTCTTTCGGTATGGGGTAAAAGCTCAGCTGGATTTTGTCCTCCCGTGACGTCACACCCTGGCCGGTCGCGGAAATGGGCGTGTCTGACCCCAGCCTTCTACTTCTAATAGTCTTGGGCAGGACCATCCTGGGCATTCAAAGACCACATTTAGGTAGAATGTGGTCATGTAGGACCATCTGGGGTGCTAAGGTCCACGGTTAGATGGAATGGAACGAAGTCAGTAAAGTCTAAAGTGAAGGGGGGCTCATTGGCGACCAGTCCTCCCCAACAATTTAGTAAATGCTCTTTTTGCCAAAGAAAGCTTTTCGTTGCATGAAACTTGGGGTGTTTAGACCACGAAACTACCCTCCACTTTCTTCCTTCCCACTATTTTCCTACCTTCTTTACTGAAATTTAGAAATGTATAATTCAGTCAAAGACCAATTTAGGGGCGAGGATCAGAATTGTAATTAAAAAAACCAGAAGAAAAAGGAATTGAAAAGTAGTACTGTTTAATTGCCTGATCTTATAAAGGTAGCTGAATGTTACATCAGCAAAATTGCCTGATTCAGCCTCCCTGAAGGCGTTGTAGTGGTGCCTTGTAATTAAGAGGTCTAGAGTTCGATTCCCGGTGAAGGAACATTGCACAGTGGTTCGGACCACTTAAAACTGCATCCAATCCCGAGTACCTCGTATGAGCATAAAGTGGACCCGCATTTTCATGTTTACGATGTTTATTGTCTGCTGTTCTCAAGCATTGCAATGCTACTGCCAACATTGCACAATGGTACTGAACGATATTTGAAAGTGTATCCCCTGTTCTTCGCAGCTATTGAAGAGGGGAGAGGGGATTCTTGGAATCATAAACCATTCACCTGTTTTCCTTCGCGGGGAGGGTCGGTGGGCGGGGCTTAGCAATTTCCCACCCAATGTTTGGCTCCACCTCGAATGGCGCGGCCCTCCAGTGACGGATTTACACTCCAGACCTGCCATGTTATTTATCGCCCGGCGGGGGCATGTGGTCTTCCCACGTGACAAATGGACCAGCACGTGGAGTTGGGACAGGTTGCCCATGGCACCGTTCTCCCCTCCCAACGTTGCGGTGTGTATAGGTCAGTTTTCATGCAGTGGCGATGCGTATCTTACTTCTGTGAATTATTTGCAGGTCTTCTGGAACTGCGGCTGTGTGTATAGTGCATACTTCGTTCGAACCGAGTTTCGGCCGTTTCCGTCAGCCGTCGTGCTTGCTCGTGGCACCTGTCAATCAGCTGTGCGGTGTTGCCATCGTGCAGATGCGTAGATTTCTCAACTTGTTCTGGCAGATTATTTATTTGCAGTGAACGCATTTATATGTTAATACATACCTGTATTTATATACGAAGCTCAAATCAGTTATATTTTGTACTACCTTTGCGAATCATTGCATGCAGACTCGAAAAATTCAGGTTTTATTTTCCATATTTGTACATATGTTAGGTTTTAGCTCACATTTTACATATTTTAGTTATTTTTACATATTAATTTCATATTACACTCCCATTACTTCTTGCGATATTAATATATATATGAATATTATATATATATATATATATATATATATATTATATATATATATATATAAATCCATATTAATTAAGAGACAACAGAAGGAAATTCACATTCGAACACTTACAACAATTTTTTTTTTATTCAGTGTTTTGGAACTGAGAATGAAAACACATTTTGTGTTGTTTTGCAATTAATGTCAATGTAAGTGTACTGTATTTTATGTAACTCGTGTAGTCTCTTTTATTAATAAGAAGGTAAATTTTTACATTTTCTAAGTCCATATTTAACGACATATTTTAGTGAAAATAACTAAATATATATTTAGTACATTTTTACTACATATATGTCCGTTCTCTGGAATTGAGCTCTTGAAACTCGAAAGAACTTTTATCAAAAAGTTTCTGCTGGGAACGAAGTAGAAAGGCGCCGAAGTTGCCACGCCTCCACAATTCCAGGAAAGCCCCCTATACTCATAATCTAACTGTCGAAGGTTCAGGATTCGAATCCAGGGCTGGGCGAGGTTCTTCCTCATCCATCCTCATGCTCGCGATTGGCAAAAAGAAGTAGAAAAACATCAGAAAACAAGAGAAATACAAGTACCGAAAATCATCCACTTAAAAACACGGATGTGTCATGCGGGCCGCTCTTATTATACTTTCGCAGGTGACGGACTTCACTAATCAGTACCTTAAAGCAAAGCTCCAGACATTAACATGTGCGTGTCCGTGGATGTTAGTGGGGTTGTGCCTCAGATGTCTTTAAGACATCAACGTAGATAAGTGAGAAACATCAGCGTGTATTAAAACTTTTGTGGGTAGCATTCCCTCATAGCTGTAACCTTCCTACCCTTGATCATATAAATCGTGCAAAGAAACTCTGTCCATTGTAAGATAGAAATCAATACAAATACACGTGGCTTCTGAGGAAGTTGTGGACCCTTATATTATGAGCTGTACAGCTACAACTGGCTTTACTTGCATTTTTTTCCCTGTGAATAAAGAATAGATATATGAGAAGGTAAGAAATGACATTGCATCATAGCCCAATATGTTGCACAAAATTACAAAAGACTACCTTCTTCAAGGTTTGTCTATTGGTGGCACCTTGTTCGAAATACATGGCGGATTAAAAGTGGATGAGGTTTTGTTTCCTCCTATTTAGAATTTGGATCATCTACGATTGGCGTCATTTCCATTATTCCGATGCGAGTTCGATGACTGCATCGCCTGGGGCCAGGTGGACGAGAACCATTCCTGTGATTGACACCTTTTCCTCCCTCCTTGCAACTGAAGCCCGCTGTGATCAGAGTTGCCACCTCCAAGATATAAAAAAGTCTCGATTTCCTGCCCTTATTTAGAATCCAGAATAATGATACGAAATACAAATATATGAGAGTCAGCTGCACCTTACTTTCTTCTTCGTGGCAGGCCTATGCCAGTTTTGTGTAAAGCTCTACCACTTTCTATTGGTGTTCATGTGTACTGGAAATCCTTGTTTGTAACCTGTACAAATTCTACGTCTGATAATTGTCGTCCCAGTTTATTTCTGTGCCATTGAGAAGTCGAAATTCAATAGACATTTTTGTAAATGTTATGAAAGTTATCCTTTATGTTCTATAGCCTGCCCGATGGCGTAGTGGTAACCACGTCGCCTTGTAATCAAGGGGTGCAGGGTTCGCTACCCGGCGGTAGTACATGGTGGTTCAGATCCCACTTTAAACTGTAGATCCAGTCCCGATTAACATTTTTGTGCATCAAGTGGACTTAACTCAAAACGTTCTATAGTAACTGACAATTGCATCTTCATTTGCGAGGTGACGCGGTTAGTCTCATGTGAATTCTCTAGCGTGGTGCACATTTTTTTTATTTTTAGATTTAACGACTTTGAGCATGGAGTACGATCGATCTGAATGTAGAGATAGATACAACTCTCTCAATTTTCAGTTTTTGGGAAGGGAAGCTTTTTTAGATTATGCTACCAATAAGAAATACATTTGAAAGGGAACTCTGAACAAGCTAAGTTTTGGTGGAAAGGTAAACAGGTTGGCAACAGTTGCTGCGCTTGGTTGCAAGGCGTACCTAGCTTGATCAAGACTGCATCTGCTCACACAGCAGGAGGATGGAAACTGGCAGCTGGTGACAGGAGAAGCGATCGCGTTGCCGAAATGCTCTAGCGTCATACGCCATTGACTCGTGGTTTCGTTTCCCCTCTACGCCCCCCTTGGCTCGTGGTACGTACAAATAGCTGTGTTTCAGGTATCAAACTGTTCACGGCATTGGGGTTCTACTACCACTTGAAGCTATCATGTCATAGATATTGTGGTTATGTCAAAGAAACGATGGAAAAGAGTCTTCTTCCTCGTCAGATCTTATCTTCACTTGAATCCGCGTATTTTATGTAAGCACTGTTCACTGTCGTTCTGAGCAGTGAAACTATACTCAACTATATTCAGCACATGCTATGCGAATATCGATTATGACGTTGCTGAGAAAACTCGTCAACTCAACGTAAATCGATGTTCAGACGCATGCGCAAGTCACAATACACGAGCGTGATTCTGTCTAGAGATATTAAAGGCCCGTTGACTTGCTTCACGATTCTTGGAGCTACAGCGAGTTAAGTATGCTGAATACGTCCTACGGTGGAGTATTAAAATTATGCTACACAGATTAGTGGCTTGCTGATTATACAAGGCTCGTAACTTGGTAGAATCCAGAGGAGGGACTCAGCCCCCCTAGTCCCTAACAAGCCCCCATCCCTGCCCCATCAGCGTTGAATTGAATTTGTTTCCCCTCTTTCAAGATGTCCTTCCGTAATATTGCTTCATTATCTTGTCAGCAAATTCAAATTATGTTTATTGATAACAGAGAAATAAATTACTGAAATATGGTCCTTCAAGGGCAAATGGCGCTGGTGGTTAGGTGGGGCTAGTCTCACCTTCTCCTGAGATGTCTTAGATTTTTTGAAAATATTGAAAACAATTTTCAAGACTATTGTTAACACATTTGTGACAAAACGATTTAATCTTTTCTAGATTATTGAGTAAAATTGAACCTTAAGATTGTTGATGGGGGAAATGATGAAATGGGAAACTAATCATATTATTAACTGAGTGAAGAATTACTATTCGTGTAATTATGTATTGTAATGGAAGGTGTGTGTGTATATACACAGTGCAGATAGAATGAAAAGTAGTGCAAGATAAGGATAATTCTATCTACACTGTCTACACACCCACACACCTTCCATTACAATATACATAATTACAAGAATAGTAATTCTTCACTTATTTTTCACTGTGAAGTGTCTGAAAAACAATGTGTTGTTTTAAGCAATACCTTCTCGAGTCCACTTCTAGCTACAGACCTGTTGCATCCACCAGCGAAGGTCAGCTGTGGTTTTTATAAACTACAATGTCTGGAATGTGGTGCGGAGAAAAGTCTCCAAAAAGCCAGTACGGGAATGCTTCAAGCTATAAGTTGAAGCAGGAGATGTCGCAGCGAAGTTCACGTTCAACTTACTTTCCGATCAACCTTCCACTACTCGAAATCCGTTTGAAGAATCTACAAGCGTAAAAATGATGCAGCATATGTGGGTGTTCGAATAACGACCACGAAATCGTGTTCTTAGCCGTGTCCAGCCGGCATCAGGATGCCGCATATGTTGGAAGAAGCATAAAACGCCACTTTCTTCTCCCCGCCCGCCCGCCCGCCGCGACGTTGAAGTACTTCTCCGAGACAATGTTCTTTCACCTACCCCTGCCTTCTCCGTCTTCACTCGGCTTAACCTTAGGGTGCCACTTCATGTAGGCTCGGCTCGCGCTTGTGAATTATTCATAAGAACCGTTGCTAAACGAAGAAAGGGTTCCGTGCCTCCAAATGAATTTTAATTGGCCCGGTACGCATAGAGGATTCCCCTCAGGGAAGGGGGGGATTATGCTAATGTATTGACGTCATTAGCCGGAGATATTAAGGGATAATATAGCATTTATCTCGTAGGAGTATTTGCTCAAATTTATTCACGGGTCGGGTAAAGTGGGGAAGTTTGCCTTTGCGCCGGGAAAAGTTTTGATGAAAGTGGCGGAGTTTTGTTGTGCGAGGCGACTGAGGGACTGACGGGCGTCTTGTGAGGGGGTTCTCGGTCCATTAGGATGAGATGCCGAGCCGGGCGCGTTGCATTTAACCTGGGGGAGGTTTTCAATTTGGCTGGATCGAGATGCTCCGGCGTCGCAATGAAGGCATAAGTGTGGTTGCGCACTATTCTGCTGGAAGTGTATCCCTTTATGCGCTGTTTCCATTGACTCGGATAACTGGTCAAATACATTGCATTATTTGTGCACTTTTCAGGAATAAAAATACGAAAACAGGAATATATTTCTTACAATAATACGAGGGCGGGCTGAAAAGTAATGCCTCCTATTTTTTTGTGACTGTCTAAATACATTTTGAATTTTGAGCAACCATACATTGTACTCTTCAGACTTTCCCGTTCTCCATTCAAAGTTTCAAACTTCTATCACCAGGGGTTGCTGAACTAGAGCGAGGAAAATGGCAGCATGTAACCATACTATGTCTGTGCACCTGAAACTGGGTGTGGTGACCGAGTTTCTAACTGCAGAAAATGTGTCCCCCAATTGACATTCATCAGAGAATGAAGATTTTTTATGGCAATGAATGTGTAACGTCATTACTGTATGAAGATGGGCTGTTCATGCTCACAATGAAAACCCCTGCCAAGGGACTCTCAACGTGTGTGACAAAGAACTTCTTGAGAGTTCCTCAGCAGGGGTTTTCATTGTGAGCATGAACAGCCCAACATCATACAGTAATGACGTTACACATTCATTGCCATAAAAAGCCTTCATTCTCTGATGAATGTCAATTGGGGGACACATTTTCTGCAGTTAGAAACTCGGTCACCACACCCAGTTTCAGGTGCACCGACATAGTATGGTTACATGCCGCCATTTTCCTCGCTCTAGTTCAGCTGCCCCTGGTGACAGAAGTTTGAAACTTGGCACGGGGAAGGGGGAAAGTCTGGAGAGTACAATGCATGGTTGCTCAAAATCCAAAATGTATTTAGACAGTCACAAAAAAATAGGAGGCATTACTTTTCAGCCCGCCCTCGTATGTTTGTACTTTATTTCCCTCCATTTGTAACAACGTTCAATAAATCTTAATTCTTTTCAATGACGTGCATTTATGAAGATTATGGGTATTAGGTGCAGTTTCGTGCAAGGCGTATATTTATTTCCATTCTCTCGTAATCAGCTTGAATATTGAACTAACCTAAACCTTCGATGCAATATCGAGTATGTATTTCTCCGTCCGTGGTGGATGCAAGCAGTTGTCAGCTATTAAGCTACGTAATACCTATTCAAGATATATCAACACATGTATTTAGATTACTATGTACTTCTTAAGGAGAATGAAAACTCCCTTTAACGCCACCTGTGGAATTTGCTCAATGACGTAATTTTATTCTAATTTTCTTCTTTACCTTTATGCATTGTGCAGTTATATAAGTAACGTGCTCCTAAAGTAAGTAAAAAGTAATAATTCTTCAACAAGTGCTCATAAGCTCTCCATTGTTTTTCTCTCCGCACCTATTTTCCTTAAGGTTTATTTATTACTATTAAGGTGAAGAGTGTCAGTTTCGCATCAGGTGTGCATATATTTCAATATCGTCGGAATGGACACTGCTACTAAAAAACAACCACTATACAAGGGACTATGAATTTCTCCCCGCGTTGCACGTGGAAGCAGTTTTATTAAGCTAGGTATGATCTGCAAAAAATTGACGAATACGTATTTACAGAATCCAATGTGTTTCTTACGGAGAAACAAATTCAAGTTATGGCTAATCCAATGGAAGTATCTGCTTTTCCCACCACAAACAGTCTTCAACCTGTCCTCTTACCGTTCATGTATTTTTATACGGAATCGGAAGTTTGATATTCGTAAGAGAACAAGTAAAGTATTATTCCCCATGAGCGTAATGTAAGTTTTCTCCCTCCTAAACCTTCAAGCGCACAGATCTCTCCTTGAGCTCGTCGCGGGGAAAGGCCTGTCGGGGAGGGGCGGTTTAAGGTCTTTCCAGAACCTCCTATCTGGCTGGACTCGGAAACAGATCCTCGTGGCCTTAAGGTAAGTCATAAGAGAATAGTATCCAAAATTATTTTAAGGGAATACCTGGAATGATTTTCGTACTGAAGATTTATTACGGGAAATCTTGTAATGTTCCGATTGACTTGGTACAAGCTTTCTCAAAAATATTGTAATGCTTTGGTCTCGGGTTCGATCCCCGGTTCGGATTCCACTCTAAACTGCACCAATTGGCCTGTCTGAGCATAGAGTGGACTTATACAGGAAAAGAAATGGGAGATTTGGCTTTAATATTACCTTCGACTTAGTGTGATGATTAGGGCTTTGAAGTTGAAGACCTACAGAAGGTCGTTTCACGTCCATGGTAACAAAGTTAGAACCCACCTCACCTTAAGAAAAACCGTGATGCCACGAGCGGGGTTGCTCCACGTGATACCCCTGTCTTGCAGCAATGGCCCTGCAGCGGAGTTTCCATTGGAGGAGACTGCGTTGAAGAACACATTGGTCCATACGATCATATTCCTCCTGACAAGCTTTCCAAAGACCCTCATTTGTGCGGGGCCGTTTGCTTCCCAAGGCTCGTTTCAACAACGGAAACCCACAAAAATCCATGGAAGAGGCATCAGGGGATTTCACGGGGATGTCTGTAAATGGGATTGCATGAATGCCCGTTTCACGTGCCATCCGATCCATGTATGCCTGCGTGGACTTTGCCGTATGACTGGAAGCCTTGTCCTGGTGGATGACAACACGAGATGTGTCGCTGCCATAGAGAGAAGGAATATCATGTCTGTAAAGTGGCTCCAAAATATTCGTCTGGTAATAGGCTGCATTTATTTTAGCCTTTTTTTCCACTCTGCGCAGTGGAAGTTTGCCGTTATGGCAGTAACCACCAACAACCATGAACCCGCCTGGAAAACTTTCAGCACATTCACGTACCCACTCAGATCGACCTCTTGCATCATGTGGACGATAGTAGACGGCCCTTTTTTTACCTCATCCTGACAGGTACACCCATGCTTCATCCAGGGACACCACATACTTCCAGCGGTCCCCTGCCAGATGGCGTTCGTAGAGCTTCCGATTGTTGGTCTTCCTCTCCTGCACATGTGAAGCACGCAACTTATGAACTTGAGCCTTGTGCTTCCGCACAAGTTGTAAATCTTGGGCTATGATGAAATTTACAGTTGCAGGGAAACATTGCACTGCCTGTGCAATCACTCTTTGCGTTGCAGGGTTTTCACATCGCACCAAGGATCTCACTTTCCGCACAACATTGGAGGAACGCTTGGGCTTCCGATATGTCCGAGGCCCACTTTGACTGGTTCCAGCAACAGGTACGGTGCAAGCTTTATGGCGATTCAACACTGCATTGATGCCCTTCTTTGACACATGGAATGCTTTCATGTGGCACTGTTTAATTATCTGGCTATAACTATAACCAACGTCGGAAAGGGCACAGATGTACCCCTCCAAAAAGACTGGAATTTTTGGTGCCATATAAACACTCACTCACACACCAACCATCGTCTTTGCAAGTCAACACACAGTACTTTCGTCCTACTGGCTCTGGCTGCTCTGTGCTATGCCTACGTGCTGCTCCCTGGTGATCGAAATCGTTACCATCAACGTGAAACAACCTTCTGTATAAATTGCCAAAAAAAAAAAAAACTATTAAAGACCTAAAAATGTCAAAAAAGGACCTAAAACGGAAAAAAGGAGGTATAAATATGATCCAAATTAATTAATAACTTCAGTTTTAATTACATATTTAATGAATATGCGCGGCACCTCCTTATCTGACTTGAGATATTTGCAGGCGCGTGCTATCTGGTCGTATACACCGTGCTGAAAGCTTCAAAACAAGAGGAAGTTGCCACTTACAGCACGACCTTCCAGACAAGTTACGGTTAAAGGACCTTGTACTGTACCTGCTTCAGTCGTCCAAAAATGTTTTTCTCTCGTTTCAGGGATGGTTTAAATATATATATATATATATATATATATATATATTTCTTTACTACAGAAAGGCTATTTAAGAGGTGATGAAGTGATAATGATGATTCGAATTGAGAATGGGCAGTAAAAACGTAGTCGAAAGAAGGTGCAGTTGCAAAAAAAAGCCATTAAGACCTAGGAAAATGCTAAAAAAGGACCCATAAGCCAAAAAACGCCGAAAAAGGCAAAAAAGGACAAATAAAACCCACCTTTTTCTGGCCTACTATTACCCAAAATGAGCATATATGTTGGGCCTCGTCTTCGGACACTAGGAAAAGAAAAGGAGTTTGCCTCAACTTTCGAGCCCTAGTGCAGTTTTGCCCGGGCCATCCACTCTGGCAGCCCCCACAATGGGTAGTGTTAGGCAATACTGATTCAGGCGAAATTTCTACCCATCTTCCATTTCTAGGCCTGGATCGGCAAAGTGTGCTCCTTTGTTAAGCTTCGCTTCATCAATTGCAAGAAGCACTCATCGTCGCGATTATTCAAAATGGGTAGATCAGCGACGCAAGAAATGGAAAAAGTACGAAATTCAATTCGTAGGAGCGTGGTACGCAACGTAAACACACGTGACTCGTGCGTGGAAATCGACCGTTTGTCTTTGCAGCTACCGAACGAAGGAGCGATAGACCAATAAACGCAGAAAGAGGCCTCCCCAGGATACAATTGCTCCGTCGGAGAGCCGTGTTTGAAGTTCGTATGTGACAAACAGGCTGCCATCAATCAGTTATCCCGGCTAGACATTATTTGCCCTTTCAGCAGGTGACGGGCAAATTGCTTGTCGATTGCGATAGAGAGATTATATGGAGGAAGACAGCCATTTATTTAACAGCGCGGGAGCAAACAAGGAGAATGTCCCGGGGAAGGTACGCTTAATTTCCTCCCCTTTGCTTCGAAACTGTCAAGAGGAGGGTGTTGACTCGTCGGGCTCTGCCATGGCTCTGCACGTGTAGGGATGCCTCGTTCCGTTCATGCCGATTCAAACGGCAAATTTGGAAAAGGAAGAGATTGGAATCGCGTTATGTCCACAGTTTGATTTGATTTGAATTTAAAATTTTGGGAGTGTCAGCACTTAGGCTATTTTGCTCCCGTCACATTATACGGGGGCCAGCCCCTTATCATTACAAATAGCAACTCGAACGTTGCATAACTAAAAAATGTAAAATGTTCTGACTTTTGTTAAAAGCTGAGGCTGTAAAGGGACACTCAGCACACAAGGACAAAAGAACAGGACAATACAAACAAAATTATACTGGCCATAGGGCCAGTCGCCAGAGCCTCGTTAGTCTTCAGTCCAGGGTGCACTAACGTGGAAGTGAGGTTGACATTTGGGTGTACTACGTGGAAGGTCACCCCTTACACCCCCGTTATGTCCACAGTTCTTGTGCTCAGGGTAAGGTGCAGGAAAGCTAAATATCTGAATTGGCACAAGACTCGTGTAACACGTTCAAGTGCATACCCTGCATACACACCATATCCGTGGCCATGAATTATTAAAATTTGTGACGAGCACAATAGTTATAATGTTGTGTTATGTTGAGTTATGATGAGTTTGTAATGTGAATTTATGAACGTACGTGTTGTGTTATGTTGAGTTATGATGAGTTTGTAATGTGAATTTATGAACGTACGTGTTCAAAATGAAACAAATGACTATCGAATATAGTAAACAGTTTGTAAAACGTTATGTACCATATCTAAGTTATAAATACAAGAAATATTAATATTGGAATCTAGTTTTATGTTGATACAAATGTGTAGATTTCAAATTATTGTGTTCTTCGTTAATGCGGCAGTATTTTATATTACCACGTTTTTGTTCTTATTAGTACATGAATAAATTATGTCGTCAAGTTGTTAGTACCACAATAATATAATAGTGGTGTTGATCATGTTTAACGTCTTGTAGAGTAGTCCCTTTTGGTAGCTACCTTCAATAGTTTCTAGGCATTTTTAATGAAAACACTTGAATTTGTACAATGTTTTTTCTCCCATAGTGTGTGTGAGAATTTTTAATAAATGTTGATCTTCTGCTTCTCAAACTTTGTTGTTAAAATGTGGTTACTATAGTAGTGCCGCCATACGAACCGGCTTCCATTCACAGCGCAGAACGGTTATTTTGACAAAATCCTGTTTCCCTGTTGGCTGTTTCGGGGAGGAGGAATTTTAATGTCGCTTCTTGCCCAAGCGGTAGGCCTAATTTACTGTTTGACCGCGAGTTCCTTCGTAGGGAAACGCGGCAACAGAGGGTCACTGCCATAAAGGCGGTTCCCGCCCCGGCTGCCTCACTATGTTTTTATTCATGTAATTTTAATATTTTTCCACCACTGAAGGTCAATAGTTATGGTGGAAATTCGAGCGGGACTTGAAGACAGTGAATGGAGCACTGAATACGCTCGGCCAGCCAGATTATGTAGATTTGGTTGTGTAGCGATCTAATTTATTTGTAACATAATATCCCCGTACTATAAAACAGGCGTGGCTGATGCTTGTATCTACAGATATAATGCATATAAAAGAGAAACTATGTTTGCCACTCTTTCTGTTTTGTTGACTTATAAGTAAGGACGTGAAATTTTCGTTTTAACGTTAACACCGAAAAGTTGACGAAAGCAAAGTAAAGTGTTTAAAATGTATTTGGGTAGGTAAAGGAGGCAATCGGTGTTACGCAATCGCGAAATAACGCGAATTATGCAATTTCTCAGAATAACACCGAATTTTGCACTCTAGCGCGTGAAACGCCGCGAAATATGCAATCACGTAAACTGGGGATAACACTTTTTTCTATACAAAAGCGCTATTAGATCTGTCATTTTTCGATTGAAAAGAGATTGTCACGTTTCATTTATTGCAGTTTGTCACAGACATGACACACACGGCATGTGTGTATACATAAAACGGTATTTTGACATCGCAGAGGATTTTTTGGCATTGTTAGGGAAATGTGATGTACATGATTGTGTTCAAAGATTTGGGTGTTATCATTCAATAAACATATCATACCATATTTGGTGGCTGATGAGATAAAATAGTTTTCCAAATGGAAAAAATTTGGTTATATCTCACAAAGGTAAGCCATACATTTTTTGTCATTAAATCTAAAATTTGCCTCAATTTTCCAGAACTAAAACAATGCGAAATCTTAAGCTTAGAAGGGACAGTAAAAATGCATGTGAAAATAACACAGATTTTAAATTAATAACGTCAAAATTTAGGGGAAAATAGAACGTCCCTACTTATAAGTGTCGTACGATTAACCTATACGCTGTACAAAACCAGTAAATAAATATGCAAGTGAGCAATCAGTAGAGACGTCGTGTGCTCTTTCGTTACATGCTTTTCAGTATTGACCTGTTTTATAGCAACTTAAACATCTTGTTCCAGCCTCCCTCTCCGTACAAGCTGTAACACCGGGAGAGGTCACGCAGCGCCTGTCTGTCATTGGCTCTGCCTTCGGATCGTTTGTCACGGTTTGGAAGACGTTCTTTTTTTTCCCCTTTCCTCCATCTCTCTCTTCCTCACTGTAAGAAACGCGTCAAGGAAGGTGGAGCAGATTGGCGTAGAGAGAGAGAGAGAGGAAGATGCTCTAATTGCGCTTCCTGGGTTTTCTCCGTTTCTTAGCAATGAGAGGAGGGAGCCGAGCGATCTGCGGTTTTCTCAGTCTCCCGCCGGGCGGCGCTCATGTGGGGAAAGGCATTGGGCGCTGCCGTACAGCCCATTAATCGCTGTCAATTAAAGGCGTTCTGGCTGTCGGGGTGACGTTGAGGGATAGAGAGATGATACAGCCTCCGTCTCCGGGCGTAATGAAATGATGACTTTCTGAAGACGCCACGCCGCGAATGGCTCCTGCGTGCGAACCTGTTGCTTTTTGCCGCCTCGGCTCTTTTGTGCAGCGCCACACTTTTCCTCCTTCTCTTCTCCGTGTCCGATTTGTCAAGCGCGGCGCTGGATATGAGGACTTAATGCGGATGACTGATAGGAATATTATGGTGACGGAGCTCCCCGCTTTAACGTTTGTCTTTCGCGGGTCTTCGAAGAGCGCGCTCCTCTTCGTAACTGATTTGTCCCCTTACCTTGACTGCAATGACCCATTTTTGTCTTGGGTGTGTTCTGAGAGCTCATGTAGGCATGCATTTGGACCCACGGGCAAGAGTACGCAGTGGTAGCACGTATACAAAATAAACTTCCCTCGGTGGCATCTTATGTTTGTGAGACATTTTTCCCTTTCGTCGCAAATTAAGAATCCTGTGGAGAAAGTTAACACGCGAGAGAGACTGATTCGTTTCCCAGTGTGGATGATCTCGTATGAGAATCCTTCATAAGCTGTTCCTGACCTGGCCCAGATTATCAATGCAATGGGTACTTGGGACTGCAACCTGTTGATCACAACACCACCACTATGACCGAAATCGAGTGTGTGCTAAACCCTACTTCTACATCCCTTAATTTGCCTTCTTTACACAATTCAACGCACAGGATTGGGCCTTTATCGTGAAAAGTGGCAGACTTAATATAAAGCCCTACACGATTAAACGCACAGAATTGAGCTTTGTTCTTTATCGTGTAAAGTGACAACTAACTTAAAGCCCTTGTATGAAATAAGTGTAATTGTAAAGAACAATATTTGTTCAAAAATTTCACTGTAAGATATCTACCTCAAGCAATATTTTCAACCTTTTTACCATAGGGAATAAAGCAGTGACTACATTTCAAGTTATAAACTAAGGTTCTAGCATTTCTAGTTATGTGGCAAGTGCATGTGTATAGTAAAGGTTAATTCGCAGCTTTAGGATATGAGGATCTTGCCAAATGAACGAACTCCTTATTGAAAGTCACCGCCTGATTTTTCGCTTCCACTGTTTCTGCCGTGTGGTATTGCTTCTGTTAATGACTGACACGAAACACAGCTACTCTGTGTACCAAATCATATGTAATTCCCCTACTTTGTTTCCATTGCATGCCTTTTCTCTTCCCTTCCTTGATATATCACCCAACCATATCATGTTTCTAATCTTCATCTCTGTCTTTACATGTGTGTTTCCGTTCGGCATTTCTTCGTTTTCCATTTCGATATTTCCTATTGTTTTTCCTTCACTTGGGCGGAACAAAGTTGTGAATGGAGGAAGAACGTTGAGGTGAAATGAAGGCGAAAATGAATTGAAACAGAAGACTAAATGTACACATATAACTCGAAATGCATGTATTCAAGGTTGCTTAACTTTTAAGGAATCAATTGACTCAGTTAAACGTGTAATTTTGTTATCTTTGAAATTATATTGCCTGATCTTCCGTATTGATGCATTTCTGTGTGTATTTTGACACCAAAAGTGCATTATTTCAGTTAATGTGTCATTGGAGTTAGTGTCTTGCACGTTAATGTGTCATTGGAGTCAACATATTTGTGACAATTGACATGTTTTGGGTTCTGTGCGTAGATACGAGTTTCCTAAAAGAAAAAAAATTGTGAGAGTGACCCACCACAAACCTTCTGTAATATGGGATCATGGCGATACTTGCCGTTGAAATACCAATATTCCAATATGCAGAGATATGTTCCAGGAATGGAGCAAAATCTGGCGAGATTTAATCTGATTCTCGCGCAGAAACGAACATGGAGGCTGCGAAATAGGCTGGGCAATTTATGCATCCAAGGATGCGCGGTAGAGGATGGCGAGAACCTTATCAGATGCGGTGCTTCGGGGAAATAGGCTGAATGCTTTAGATTTCGTAGGCAGTTAGTAAATCTGCCGTCCTCGTGTTCTGCTGCGTAAGCTTCGGCAGTTTTAGGAAGGAGACCTCTTTCGGGGGAAGGAGAACGTTAAAATTCAGCAGACGCTGTTAAAAAGAAACAGGCGCTATTCCGGGGAAGCGGCGACGTTAGCGTCACGGGGAAGTGTGAACAAAGTGCGAGGTGGGAATAAATCTTGGGGAAGTTCTGGAGAGGGACGCGATCGAATGCTTTATTAAAGTCGTGGATTGTGCATTTCTTCCAGGATTCTTCCTGCTCCCCCCCCCCTTCCCCCTCCCGTGTCCAATATGAGAATTGCTGGCTGCGAGGGTTGGTTTCCGGGTCCATCTCCCGGCTGGTCGTCGGGACATGACTTGGGATCCGGATGGCTCATCTGGTATGAAGTTGTTCCTGGACCTAAGCCGCGGTCGTCTTAGGTGGAGGGAATTTCAAAAGGATTGGCTTGCTGAGGGGGAAAAGAAAAGGGAAATTTCTAGTAAAGGTTCGCACAATGTATGCACCTCTCTGACACTTTCTTGTGTATACCTGTTCAGAACAGAATTTCCAGCTCAAAGATGGAAGTTCTTGTACTCTCATCAATTCACTCATCCATATATAGTCACGGTAAACCCAAAAGGTAGAAAAACCAACGTAAACGAACAGTTAGAACACCGTACCTGCTACACAACAGTGATTTAGAACACCGTACCTGCTACACAACAGTGATTTAGAACACCGTACCTGCTACACAACAGTGATTTAGAACACCGTACCTGCTACACAACAGTGATTTAGAACACCGTACCTGCTACACAACAGTGATTTAGAACACCGTACCTGCTACACAACAGTGATTTAGAACACCGTACCTGCTACACAACAGTGATTTAGAACACCGTACCTGCTACACAACAGTGATTTAGAACACCGTACCTGCTACACAACAGTGATTTAGAACACCGTACCTGCTACACAACAGTGATTTAGAACACCGTACCTGCTACACAACAGTGATTTAGAACACCGTACCTGCTACACAACAGTGATTTAGAACACCGTACCTGCTACACAACAGTGATTTAGAACACCGTACCTGCTACACAACAGTGATTTAGAACACCGTACCTGCTACACAACAGTGATTTAGAACACCGTACCTGCTACACAACAGTGATTTAGAACACCGTACCTGCTACACAACAGTGATTTAGAACACCGTACCTGCTACACAACAGTGATTTAGAACACCGTACCTGCTACACAATAGTGATTTGTAAATACAGCTGTAGCCGAACCTTCAATTCGAAGTTCGCAGAGCCACACCCATAAATTGATGTTGTCTGGTAAAAACTGCAATATTGAAGGTTCCATATTGAGCGACAAAATGACTTTTGTATTAACTCGAAATGAACTGAACTTAAAATTTCGGATTCAGGTGAAAAAATAGTCAAGACTATGGTAGGACTGGCGTCTTTAGTGAAAGTGACGCATCGTCCCAATAATCCATGAAGTTTTGTATGCATGGAAGAAATTGTCCCCCCAATAATTGAAAGGTTAGAACTATTATGCCTGGCGCCAAACTCCGTGGCGCAGTGGTTAGTAGAACGCCAGGAGACTTGGATTCGATTCCCGGCCTGGGGATGGGTGTCCCTTCATCAATAGTGTAAAAATTATATCATAATAAAAATGTCATCATATCACTCATCCTCGTCGTCGCGATTAACCAAAAAAATGGACGAAAAGCGACGCTAAATAACAAAAATGATTATGCTCGGGAGTCTTCAGTTGTGGTTTCCAATTCTGATGTTTTAATATTGATGATTCACTATCTTTTTGACAAAATAATGTTATTTTGTATAGAGTACATCTCCTGTGTGTGCGAAATCGTAAGGTAATATACAGCTAGCTCTACGCTGGAAGAAAGTCACAGTCATCGGGGTTTCAAAGGCAAAGATATCCTGTTACGGTAGGACTGAGAGAGACAATTTCACACACGTGAAAACAGGTTCAGCGAAATATCAGGCGAGACGAGGGTTGCCTAGGCATCTCAGTTCGTAGAACCTCGGATTTGACTCCTGGTCGAGCCTTCATGTTTCTCTGAAATTTCTACACAGTACGTCTATGTGTGTGTCAGATCATGAGGTAATGTTCCTTTTGTGAGATTTTGTGTGTGTATCGACGAATTTTATGAAGAGGGAAATTTGAACCTTATGAAAGAATTCCTGCCGAAGCAACGCTGCGCCCAGCATCACTTCGAAGCAATAGGAGGGTTCAGATGATGTAGACGTTCTTCCCCTCTCCCTTACTCCCCCTCAACCCAAAAAGTTCCCTCCAAAATTGACACCCAACTTCTCGGAGCACGTCCGCTCCAGAGCTTCCATCGTGATCCCGGTTCTTCGCGGGGACTCTTAATGTGCGTCTTCTCCCCCCGTGCGTGCGTGTTTGTTTCCAGGGAAGAAATTTAGCCCGCCGTCTTGGATTGGCTCCCTTTCCTCTCCCCACCGTACCCTTCCAGCGATTTCCTCCAAGGAGCACGGGCGCTTCCTCTAACCGCGACCGAAAAATTTTCGCCCGGAAGAAGTTTGTGTATTTGTTTCCAGCGTTGGTTCCTCTCTCGGGAACGTCCCAGCGCCTCCGTCCTCCATAATGCGAACTCCATCCTGGTCGCCCCCCTCCAACCGACCGCGCTACAGTACCTGGTTTGATTTGTGTCGGAATGAAGCTCGGGTAATAGGGAACTATGGCGTCTGTGGGACTTCTTCTCCCGCGTGGACTGTAAACAACCGCCACCTTGACATATTCATCCGCCGTGTCAAATAGTTATTAGGCTTCGGGGACCTTCGGGAGGGCTCTCGGCGTCCCCCGAGCTCCCGGCGAAGAAATGGAATAGAAATTGGAATAAAATGGAGTAACAAGATCAATTTGGGGGCCCCTTTTTTTCTTTCTCTTTCCTCCCGAGTTATAATCAGGCGGTCATGGGCCATGAGACTCGGAGGAAGAAAAGCCGGCGAGGCGGATCGGGGGCCCCCAACCGCCAGAGGCCGTTACTTAAGTATCTTTCCGACTCCACCTGGCGGACTGTAACAGAATCTGCATTGCGAGAGCGGATGGAACCCATTACGCCGCTTCTTTGAGCGAGAGGAGAGGATGCTGTTAGGAATGGTACACAACTCAAGACGTGGCACAGACTCGTCTCGTCTCGATTTGGAAAAGAAATCCTGTCTTGTTCTTGTCTCAGCTTAATCTGTTTCGAAATCCAGCATGGGTATATGAATACGCCACTGAATTAATTTTGGATCTGTACATAGGCACACCGGAAGGGGGTTAGGGCGTTGGCGTTATAGGGTCATTCCACGTTTGCCCCCCCTCCTTTTTGGATTTTTCAATAAGAAAATAGATCGGTGTATTTATTTCATTTCATTTCCCTATTGGACCGTGCCTCCCCGGTGGCGTAGTGGTAACGTCGTTGCCTTGTACTCGGGAGTCTCGTTTCCGATACCTGGTGGTTGTGATCCCACTTTAATCTGTAGGCCCAGATCTCTCCGATAGTGCAGTGGTAACGTCGTCGCCTTGTACTCAAGAGAAGCAGAGTTCGATACCCGATGGAGACATATTACATAGTGGTTCGGGTCCCACTTTAAGCTGTAGTCCATTCGCGATTACCCTACATGTGCATATTAGTGGACTGCAAGTCCAGTCCGGAACTTATATGAAGGGTCAGAGGAAAAAGAAAAAAACAATCAAGTCAAATCTCGTCAAACTCCAGAAAGATGAAATTTAATTGCAAATCGTTATTGAACTTGTAAATAAAAAGGTACAAGACTTCTATGATTTGATGAATGGAAGTGTCAAATGTATGGAACGAAAGAAAGCATACTGTAGTACATCATCTACATAGCAGAAAATGGCACGAATACTTCGCTTACGGGAGACAGTTGACACCTGCCGGACCCTGTGGCAGAGTGGTTAGCACATCGCGCTGCGACGCCAAGGGTCCCGGGTTCGAATCCCGCTTGGGCTTGGTTGTTTGTGAATGCCCATTCATCACTCATTTTTTCAAATTAGCCAAGAGGCACAAAACGCGAAGTAAAATAAACTAAATCAGTCAATCAAAACAGTTGACGCCTGATTTTCCCCTGACTCTTCATATGTGTATAAAGTGGACTTCAAACCGAAACTCAAACACAGGACTCTTTCATTGGACTTCCTCTCCGTTCTTGAAACACTTCTCTCTCTACGAGTGTGTACTTGGAATGCAGTTTTCTCGAACAGGACGAAACGACCAGACAATAAGTGCCCACGTCGTCTCGATTTTGCAATTGTCTGAAACAAAAACTGAATTTCCTGCCATTCCCAGAACGTTTTGAACACCCCTCTACTATAAGACATGCTCTTCACGTGGCAGATCTTTGAAGGGTGGTGATGGAAACGCACGTCGTGTAGAAATATGTAGAATACGTATCAGAATCTTGAGGAAGCGAAAACCTGGAGAATGGAATGGAGAAAAATCGATCTCCACAACGCAGGTGGCCCTCGCAGTATACGTTAGACGTTACGGCACGACAATGGAGGCGTCGGTTGAAAGGAAGATTAGGCCGGAATCATTTCGAATGGCGGGGTGCGAACAGGGGAGGGAAGGGCAACTTTTTTCGAAACACTGGGAAGAAGTTCCTTTTCTTCCCTCTTCCGGGAGAGCGGGATAGAGAAAACATCGCACGCCGATGGAGACAGGAGATCGATTTCCGATAACAATCGGAACAGTTGGTGGCCCCAGAGCTCGCTGTTTGATGGCGCTCCTCGCCGTAAATCTAGAGGACAATTTTCCTATTAATTTTACGAGAATCTAAAGTTGCTTTTATTGCCGCCGAGTGCAGTAAACGCCGCGGTTTACTAGTTCCTGGAGTGTCGGGAGAGGGCGTCGGCGTTATAGGGTAGGCCGGGTCACGCTCCCGGAGAAAGAGGGCGCTTTCGCGGGAGTCCCTCCTCATCGCGAAATTGATTTGGCATTCCTTTATCTTCCTCCTACCTCCTCCATTTCGCCCTCTGCTCCTCTCCTCTGTCTTTATAGACTATCCGAGGACTGCTAATCCGGTAGGCAGAGGAATCGTAACGCTGGGTTGAATAATTGAGCCGCTGATGCGGGGGGCGAGAGCTGTAACGGTTTGCTCAGCGCTTCGAGCGTTGCTCAAAGCTGCCGCCGTAATCTTCCAATGGGCCGTATTCCACATATCCAAGAAAACAAAACAGAAGGATCTTTGATGTTTCTGGTTTCTGTAGCACGTTTGATCCACGGTTTGCAGTAATAAGACAATCGCGAAAGTATTCGTTGTCGTTTTTGTATCTTGACGCTTATATAAACGATGCTACAAACGGGGTACAGTCCTGTCCATTATTCCGATATACGTATTACGCAGGGGCTAGCTAGGCTATCTGCGAAGCCTGAAGCGTCGAGAATAAAATACAGGAGAAAAATCGATCAGAAATTGTAAACAAAATTATTCGTATGAGATGATGAGGGTGATTCTGGAGTTGGCAACCTGATTACTTATGAGTTGGCAACCTGATTACTTATGAGTTGGCAACCTGACTTCCTATGAGTTGGCAACCTGACTTCCTATGAGTTGGCAACCTGACTTCCTATGAGTTGGCAACCTGATTTCTATTCATAGCCTAGGAGCACGTGACATAGTGAGATATCCAAGACCTTGGACTCTGTATGCGCCACTGGTATTACGGTATACAACGGTTAATGTTTCTATGCATGTATGAAGCCACTACAAACAGAAGAACCTTTCAAAAACGCTCGTGCATCTTCTCTTCCATTCCTTTAACACAGTCATACGGAAGCCTGCTCCACTCTGCCCCCCCCCCCCCCACGCGCGAGTGCGATACTCAGGGACATGACTCGAGAGGACATAACAGGACCAACAAAAATTGAATTGCTCCTAATAGAAACGCAAGAATTGTTGAATTACCTTATAATTCATTATTGAAGGTTTTTTGTTCTACTGCTTAATGAATGATTTATTAAATACAAAAGGCAAGGGCCTTTTTTTTATCCTGATAAAGGGCAGTATAATACTTGTTACCTTATGGAACTACGTTTTATATTTGTTCACCCAGTAAGTAAATTAGTAGTAGGTTTAAGGACGGAGTACACGAGGCAAAAACAGCCGAAGAAAGAGAGCCGGGTTCGGTTCCCGGGGTGGGTGATTTGAGGTTGGAATTCTCTCGGCAATGTCCCTACGTGAAGCGGCTCTGGGGTTCATTGAGCCTCTAATACATTGATACGTAGGCAAACCTGGGAGGTAATGGCTGCCGGAGAGTGGTGCTGATTACATCGCTTCAATGAATGGCCGAGATTGTGAAGGTTTTGGACCTTACCTCCATATGCCTTAACGGGATTTTGCAATCTGCAGGTGTAGCTTTACCTTTTACATAGGTTCATATATTGTACCGAATGTAAATATTGGGCTACACGAACACCTTGGAAAATAATGGGGGAAAACAACCTCCTTTACAGCGGAAGAAATTTACATCTTCGGTTACCGGATAACTTGCCTACGTCTCAATCAGCCCCTGCCCGAGCGTGTGCGAACCGTCTTCAGTGGAGGTCGATGGTGCGCACCACCGCACGCGGGAGGCCACCAAACTCACGGAGGACTTTGTGCAGGCGTCCAGAAGTTTTTGATCGTAATATTGCCGGAGCGGGGGAATTTTCTTTTGTGCATTTACAGGCAAGGCAAACGAAGCGTTCCCCGTCCTTTATCCGCAGCAAGTGAGATGGGAGGCTTAATTCGAGATGAAGATCTAATTTGCATGAAAATGCCGACCCCATTGTGGAGTGAACAAGTCCCATTTTCGTCGGCGTGCATAGTTGAACGGATTTGCATCAATTGTTAGTGTAGGTGCAAGGCTAAGGCGAGGTCTTAGCCCCCCGTCCCCCCTCTCCCGCCGCCTCAGGAAGCTCCGGGACTTCGATGGGTCGATCTCTTTCTCGTCTTTTTCAGGCGCCTTCAATGATTTCCAGTCGAACGCTCTCTTTGTCTTCCTTTCGTTCTGCGATGACGGCGTCAACCTCCCACCCACGTGGTGCACCTTTGAAACTCTCGAAGCTTTCAGGCTAGCAAGGCTCTGGCGGCTACCCTCCATCAACAGTAAGGATGAAGTTAATGTAGACAAAACCACGTGACTTCTGAAAAACAGTTCGTTTCTTATATGTTAGTTCTGATTTTATTTTGCCCTGAATGTATTGGTAGTAGCAAATATATGGTCCCGCCACTTCAATATAGCAGCTACATTAAGTAGTATTGCTTCAAAACATGCAGTATATTCCTACGCGCAAGGTTTCTGCACAGCTGCCATTGGATGAACCAAATCTCACAAGTCACATGTATTTGTTTACATTGACTTCATTCTTACAGCGGATGAAGAATGGATTTTCCAGCTCGGAACATAGATGCCCGAATTCAGTCATAAACCACGCTTCGGTCAGTCAACATCTGCTCTCTCTTCGCAGAGTAGGACCAAAAAGGTCGGAAGACAAGATATATCGGACAGAGTTCCCATCCCCAATTGCTAGAGCGTTGGCGCTGCTAGGTTTGACTATTGTATTGAGAGGATCTTGTGTTCGAATACGTAACGACGGGATCTGCCGACAAATTAGGATGTCCCACCGTGTAATTTTTCTGCTCCCCAACCTCAAAATTGACCGCATTCAACATTAGTTTTGACGCCTTACACCTGTCTTCGGACACTTAAATATGCTAAATCATCTAACTTTCTGAAAATCGTAACAGGCGCATGGAACATTTTTCTTCCATATCTGCTGTACCTCCACCCCTCATATCAATCTGTTAACTTGAAAGAATATCAAAACTTGAATTTACTTAAAGTAACAAAGTTGTGTAAATTACTGACAATCGGTCGTCTAGTATACTTTTTTGCTCACACTGCCTCAACAAATACATGTTGTTGTTGCTCAGCAACAGTTTCAAGTCAAATTTGGTGAGGCCGTGGAATTCCTGGTTCATCTCTCGTAAGGTGAGTCTGTGAACCGTCAAATTACGGTAGAAACAAATTATACCTATGGGTTGTTATGAAATGTAGCATGTATAATACTTCTGAGTTCCACATTATCTTCGTGATGTTATGGAAAATAAACCCAATTATTGAAGATATTTTTTTTTTTGCAATAGAAAGTGGGAATCTTGTGTCAGTCTTGATCTTCTTTCGAGATCGCAAATGGAGACAAAATGTTTACAAACACTTGGGAGTCATTCTGCCTATATTAATGTGTGTTAATCTTCGGTCAACCATTTTTGAGGTACAGGATGTAACCAAGGGGTCTCAATTCGTGTCCACTCCACGATTCTCTGCGCGTAAAGTATACTTTCACACAAACTTTGCAGATTTTTTCGGATATAAGCAGGCCCTGCTATATAAGGTGAAACCCCCAAAATTGAAAACTCACATCTTTGACGAGAAGAGTAGTTTCAAAACGTCTCAAGAAATTAAGCGAAAACTACTAATTATTTGAAAAGAAACTGTAATATGAAATCCGTATTTGGTAAAGGGTTTATTAATTTCAGGTGCTGTACACGACTGGTATTAAAGAACGAACTGAATTAATAGCATTAATTAATTTTGTTTCAAGATTAAAAAAAAAAAATCTCGTGCAGTTCTTGTGTTGAAGAACTGGGTTTCGTTTATGAGTGTTTATTTTCAACTCGCAGCATTACAGTTCAGGCACACCAACTGAGCAGCGTTCGGTGTCATTTTAGATCTCTCCCCTCCCTGGAACCTCGATTATTTGATATTTGAGGAAGCGGCCATTGGAGGCAAAGTCGCCATCCGCCTCTGAAGAAATATTCCCTGGATGTGGCATTCACCGCCTCAAGAGTGTTGTAAAGTATCCTTGCACGCGGTCACTATTTCAGTCGGTTTTGAGATTCGTGACACACGTGGCAGTCCGTTGCAGGTTTTCCCGTAGATCTGGAGATCTTGCATATTTTGAGAACACCATGAGAACGACGGTCCGCCATAAATGCAAATCAAAGCAGGGGCCAACTAACGAGAGAGAGAGAGAGCCCCCCCCCCACTCCCCCTCGTGAACCCTCGTTTCGGATTATTATCTCTCGTAAGCGAAGATCCGAAAGATTAGAATTTGTGCCCCTCGCCTTGATTAAAATGCAACTGGAGCCCGGCGGAGGGGGCTGGAGGGAGGGATACCTGTAGGGGGCTTCCCAGTCGGACTGAGATACCCGGCAGTGGAAATCAATCACCTGTCAGCATGCGTTTTATTAGCGCTGTCGTGTATTACACCGGGGCAACGTGCATGCCGTTTTATTTTTCGTCCCCCTCCCCTTACCCAGGGAGGAGGTAAAAAAAAAGAAAAAAAGGGGAAAATCCATCCGTGCCAGATCCCAGACGCGTTTTATAATGCATATTCATTCATTATTCATTCATTCATTTCCGTTCGACCGCGACTGGGGGTTCATTTATTATACCTGGGCTGCCGGGATGGGAAGGGGAGACCACAAAACAAACGTTAAAGCAAGCCGCATCCGATTCTCCCACGCCGCACGCTGGCAGTGCGTGTGATTACCCGCGGCCATACATCAACCCCTTGCGCCGACCCACGTGAAAACCGTTGAATAAGGTGAGGATGGTCGAGGAGCGAACAGTGCGAAGTAGCCTGGGACCAGCGGTTGTCATGTCGAATTCAAGCATTCGTGTGTTGAATGTGCGGGGGAGAGAAAAAAAAATTGATTTCCGTCTCTTATGAAGCGATTTTTAGCCCGCCTCTGTTCACGAGAATGGGAAAAATGTCGGGTGATAATGAGAAAAAATCATGAACTCCCATGGAGGATCGATCTATGACCCAGTAGGCTGAGTAGCTGTGGGATTTCTAGTGGTGCAAAATCGTACGAGGTCGTCGCGAAAGTGGTCGTGGTAGTATTTTTGTTTTGCAGCGAATTTAAGGCATTTGCGACCGCGGATAATTGCGATCAAAGCAAACAAAGAACATTTGTGATCACCTGATGCAAAGTGCCATTATGGATTGGGGACAATTGCGACCAGGTTGACTGATCTTGTGTAGGAACTAATGAACCCCTGCCGTTCTCAAATTATAATCAGCGTGCCTGTGGAAGCCATGTCATAGTTCAAGCACAATCATTAACCATTAGAATATGCCTAAAGCCCGAATCACACGCAACTGGATTTCCAGTAGGAATGCCCTAGTTGGCGCTGGACTGGCTACCTACCCATTTTGCTAGTTTTCGCCTCTCACGATACTTATCATACTTGTCCATAGACTTTTTTTCCCATAAGACATTGCGCAGAGCAGACAATCTGTAAAGATAGACGAGCAATTTGAAGAATGTCGTAGGAGAATTACTGTTTTGTGCTTTTATTAAAAATTAAAAAAAATAAAAGTATGGAGTAGAAATTGGCTCGAAAAAAATGTGGTAATCAATGCGTACTGAACAAGCTTTTTTGCGAACTCGGGTACATGAAATTCACAGGATAAAAACAAAAAATCCCTGCACATTGAACACGAAAAACTAACAAAAACACCCAGCACTCGGAAACCACAGAGAAAAAACTCTCCTTTGCAAATTCACAGATTATCTTCACAGGACCAAACTTTGTTCTGATTAGCTGTTCCACAAAATTCAGTGGAGGAAAGCCAGTAGCAATTATATTGGAACCACCAGCAAAAAAAGCTGCGCTGACCCGCGACTCCTGTGAACTGTACTCCCGCACGGAGGAGAGGGGCAGAGTGGAGCATGCTTCCTTATGACCCGAGCTGAACGGATCGAGGTGGAAGGTGCACGAATGACTTTAGCCGAAGGTTTTTGTGGTCGCTCTATAGAACATGTCCTATTCCTCCAAACGTCCGGGCAGGTAGCCAGTTCAGCGCCAACTAACTGAGAACTTGAATGCATCGAATAATTGTTGATGCATTTTTTGTGCATCGATTGATTTGCTTAAACTTGTAATGTTGCCTCATCAGTTCAATTGATATGTTTTTTAGTGCGACGTATAGAACAGCAGCTGTTGAAAGTACCCTTTTATGACTTCCTGTGTGTATTTTGGTGCACCAGAAGTTGCATAATTAGCAATTTTTACACTTTATGTATTACTGGAGTAAACACATTTGTGTCAATTGACACCTTTTGGGTTCTGCGTGTAGAAGCAGAAAGAGATACTCGCCGAGTGGGTTTAAAATTCTGTCAAAAATATTTTTAAGGCAGACGACTTGAAATGTTTGCTGGCTGTGATCCATGTCCAGAAAATGGACTCTGCAAACTCGGCGGCCAAGGTTGACCAAATACTTTAACCTTCATCTAAAACTTCGTTTCACATGTAAAAAAATTTGCAACTTGAGAATTACGATATCTCTCCCGGTAGAGAATCTAATCAGTCAACAAAGAATCTGAAGAATATCAAAGTGGTTGTTAATAAGTCCAACGTCCATTCAACAATGCGATGAGGTGTTCACGTTTTGTATGCGAATGAACAGTTCAGCCCCGGATCCTGATGCTCCTTGTCGCAGTCCAGATACTTATACGTCTGCCCTCTGCCGCTTTTGGCTAATAAAGGAACATTCATAAACAAACATAAATAAGAATTCGAACCTGAGATTTTTAGTGGCGAGATCGTGAGTCGACCACCTAACGTGCTTGGCTACCCAAAATAAGTAAATACAGGAATTGGGCAAGTTACTCGTAAACTTTACTGTAAACCAGAGCTTCCCAAACTTTTTCGTTTCACAGCGCCCTTAGTGGTTCATGATTTTTCCGCGGCGCCCAAGTCAGAATGTAGGCCTATGTAACACTTGCAACGCTCAGTTAGTGTGGTTAGCTTGCTTGCCTTAAAAAATAAACACACATTTCAAATCTAGAAACATTTTATGTGTAAAAAGTACTAAGTAAGCATATATTTACTAATAAATAGTGTCATTTCATGAAAATATTGGAGAGGGGCGACGCGGCACACAGTTTGGGAACCGCTGCTGTAAACATTAGCTGTTTACACAAGTATCACACTTGTTTTCTGTTCTGCATATTTTCCCAGTGTAACTTTATATGCACAAGTTTAGAACAACACAAAAGCATGTTTCATCCTGGCAAATATAGCTAGTTTTGAAAGTTATTCAAGGTTGCGTGAGGTAACGAAGTACCGTTGCAATTACTAGTTTAATTTTGGTAACGCAACTATACCACGTGTGTTACGTTACTCTCCACTTCTGATACATACCTCGTATATTAACTGCAATGGAAGTTATTTACTATGTCAAAATGTGCCGTACTTATTAATTTATAATCTTGTTTACAAAGAATGCACATTGTGTGTAATCTTTCGGCCCTGTATATATCTCATCATTAGCTTCTACGATACGAATTTACTTGTAACATCCAGGAGGCTAAAGGAACTAAGAGGAAAGACATGAAGCACTTTTTTCGAAACATGGAATTAATTCAGTATTTATTAATGTACATGGTAGTCATCAATTATTTCTCGACCTTATATTTTAATGTGCTCGGATTTCTTGCTGAATTATATAATTTATCTACATACCTAGGTTTAGAAGTTATTAGTACGATTTTTGTTTTGTAGAATGCGTATAAGGTCGGGGAGGGGAAGGAACGAAGTGTTAACCAGGCGCTACACAATGCCCCAGGTTTGGGTAGGTGAGGAATACGAGCGAATTACTTGGAGCTGTGAAAAAACCAGAGCTCCAGTTTAAGAGGACTTTGAACAAGAAAACCTCCTTGAAGTCCGAAGAGGCTGCAGAGAAAATGTTAAAATTATCTTTCTTACTGCCAGTAGAATATTTCATTAAAATAAATCGTATGAAAGTAATGCGAGACTGATAAGAATGCAAGAAAAATTAGGAAACGGTGAATGCAAAAAATCAGCCAAATCAAACCCGTTGAAATTCCATTGTTTGTAATGAAAGAAGTTCATGAAATTTACGCGTGGATGAATTATAAAATCAGTCGTTAAACTCAAGTCATTGGAATTTCGCAAAACGGAGAAAATGCGGAATTTTGATGAGCCTAATTGCCAGAAGTAATGATGGGATCAGACCTCAAAAGAATTAACATTATAGTGATTAATAAAAAGTAATTGTAATGCGCTGTCATTGCTGTTGCATGCATCGAATATTGTTACCTAGAGTATGCATTATCTGTGTAATTATCATGTACTCTGCCACAAGATCCTCATAATGACTACATACGAAAAAAAAAGTTATTGATAAGCAAGATCTGTTTGTATAGTTTTGAGTATTTTTTTATGCTAAAACTTTTTTTCTTTCTCTTTATAGGTGAGATTTCGTTTACATTACGGGGTTTCCAAAGCAACTGCTTAGAGTTGGTAAGTACTTGTTGAAGTTACAAGTAAAAATTACGTACGTAACGTTCGAAAGAAAATCATTAGATAAGTTATAATGAAATCGAAAGTGACAGGGTTTCACTAAGTACAGCGCGTAGAAGAATCTAAAATGGCAGGTTAATGTAAGGAACTTAGTGTGTGGTAATAATGGCGAGTTGGGCATCATTGTAGCAGATTTACGAAACTGGCGTGGAAGATAACAGTTAATTTGAGATCGTGGAACATGTACTCACTGTGTCCGTAATTCAAATTGCGCTTTGTGCAGTCTACGTATTAGCCGAATTTCAGTCTGGGGGCAGACCTATAGCTATATTTATATAAGCCTGCATGATTCGTGGTTAGTCTGCGAATAAGCCCGATGTAGGATTGATCAGGCTGGGAATAAGCCCGATGTAGGGTTGATCAGGCTGGGAATAAGCCCGATGTAGAGTTGATCAGGCTGGGAATAAGCCCGATGTAGAGTTGATCAGGCTGGGAATAAGCCCGATGTAGAGTTGATCAGGCTGGGAATAAGCCCGATGTAGAGTTGATCAGGCTGGGAATAAGCCCGATGTAGGGTTGATCAGGCTGGGAATAAGCCCGATGTAGGGTTGATCAGGCTGGGAATAAGCCCGATGTAGGGTTGATCAGACTGGGAATAAGCCCGATGTAGGGTTGATCAGGCTGTGAGTAGGCCCGATGTAGGGTTGATCAGGCTGTGAGTAGGCCCGATGTAGGGTTGATCAGGCTGGGAGTAGGCCCGATGTAGGGTTGATCAGGCTGCGAGTAGACCCGATGTAGGGTTGATCAGGCTGCGAGTAGGCCCGATGTAGGGTTGATCAGGCTGCGAGTAGGCCCGATGTAGGGTTGATCAGGCTGCGAGTAGGCCCGATGTAGGGTTGATCAGGCTGCGAATAGGCCCGATGTAGGGTTGATCAGGCTGCGAATAGGCCCGATGTAGGATTGGACAATCTGTACGCAGAAGTGAAAAAAAAAATATTCAAAGATAAATCAAGTTTGCCACCTGACTTGATTAATCGAATTAATTTAATAGCTTGGAAGTCCGAGAAACAAACAAAATATTCCATTCCGAGGGGAGAATTATAATAGCCCAGTTCTAGTGATTTTTTTTTAAAAAAATCTTCCAGGCACCTAGAGCGTCATTTTTGTGTCTCTTGGATATTCATTAAATGTAGGACCGTTATTTGTTTTGATATGAAAGAGAGGAACAAATGTTCCATACTTGTGAATCTATTTATACACCCTCTCGTTGTACACGGTGTCATTGTCATATAAAATTAAAAACTAGTGAAGTTTCGCGCACGTTAATTAAGGGGGCAGGGGTTTGTTAGCGCTGTCGTCCTTTCTACAGCAAGAATTGGCGTTGGGTTGTGCTGGGGAAGGTTGTTCAAAAATTCCATTACCATTTGCTGTGCTGGAGAGAAAGTTTGTCCATTAAGACAGGACGAGGGGGCAAAGAGATTCGAAACGCAGACAGCGCAACAACCCCCTAACCAGTTTGTTCTGCTTCGTTTGGGAGCTAGAAGGAACAGGGAGAGTTCGTATATACGAGGTGTGATCAGAATATAATTTATTTTACCGTGCATTCAGTGAAAAGTTTTTACGGTTTGGAAGTCGTGTGTCGATGTGTGGGTCTACCATAAATGATACGGGAATCGGGGATTCTACATGTTGATCTCGATGGAGTTGAAGAAAACTATTTTCGTTGTTTGCGACATGGAAGGGAAGCGGTGCTGTGGCTTGTCTGATTCAGCAGACTTATGTTTTCCTGTACACTCACCATGCATACTCCAATAAATTGCTTAGTCGGTAGAAGAAAATATAGGTCTACCTATAACTGTTAAATTCTCACGTTTATCTTGATTTGTCTCGGGACATTATTAATTAGAGTGCATAGAACCACTACAATTTATCAAAGAGGTAGAGGTACAGATAGAATGTGCTGATGTCCCGAACCTTCAGAAACAACAGAATATTGGGCCCGTGCACTTACCCTGTATACAATTGCGGATTCTGTTCTGGCAGGATTTCCTGCTATTGAACAACTTGAGTCTAGTATTTTTGTATTGAACAACTTGTTGAACACTTCTGGAGTAGTGTATGGATTGCTTAAGACGATCGTTGTCAAATATCCTATTAGCAGAATTTAGCGCTAGCTGTTAAAATAATATTTTGACCTTTCAACCGAGCCGTGTTCTATATCACGACGGGAGTGGAAGGGGGTGGGGAGGTAAATTTCTTTTGTCGAACATCCGAAGAGCCATCTCTTGGCCGAAAACATAACCTTCAACGGTAGATCCTTTAAAAATCCTATTTTTATTACCTGCCCTGGCTCTTCAGTCTCTTTAGATTCGCGCAACGACGCTTTTATGGATTTTATGTTAGTTTCACCCCATCCCTTTCTCCCCCCTTCTACTTCTCAGTCTTTCCCCTCTCTTTCTCCAGGACTTTCTCAGTTTCCAGCTAGTAGAAAAAAAGAGAGGGGGAGAGCCCCCTCTCGCGCAAGACTTTCCAGTTTTCGGCGCCACGGCGAGAAAGGGAGGGGGAGGGAAGAAAAGAATTATCAAATTTATTGCCCCGTAGCAAGATTATCTTACCTCTAACGTTACCATTTATTCCACCCGTGGGAGATCTTAACATTACCACAAAGAAATCTGCACTTCTCTGTACTCGATATCTGGGCTGAGTAATGCCCTCCCGCTTGATTGCGGCGCGGTGAATGGGCGAGAGGACGGGCTGCCAATGAGGTGCAGGTACGTGCGCGGACCGCGGGGAAGACCGAATGAACATGCCGTTGAGCAATGGCGGATGGGGATACGAGATGATTGCTCGCATGCAGTGGGACGGGGTGGATATGGGGTTGGCGCGAAAGGATTATAAAAACGCATATTAATTTCCCGGCTCATTGAAACGTTTTCGACTGTCTCCGTGGCGCGGGGATCACGTGAAACGAAAGCTTATTTCACGCTCGGCGGAGCTTGGAGCGAGGTTCGCTCCTCCTTCAAATCATACCTCCCCGAAGAGTCATAAAGCCGGGTTTCCTGCATGAGGCCGTAATTTCAACTGATGAACTGCAAAAATGCTTCCCTGGAGATGGGCGGGGCGGGTCCCCAGACCTGAATCCATTTTCCTTGCGCCGCGGAGGGCTAATCAGACCCTGGGGAGCGTCCCCTTAGCCACCCTCCTTCCAACCACCCCCCGTGGCTTGTTTTGCCGTCCGGACCGGCGGAGAAACTCACCTCAAGACCCGCAAAACAACGGTTATGGATGGATTTCTAAATTTGGTGTCCGAGTGGTGAGACTCTGGAGGCGAAATGGAATACGAGGCAAATGAAAATGGATAGTTGGAATCTCCAGCCGTTCTCCAGAGGATGTCTTCTTGTTCTCCGTGCTTTTTTTTCCTCGTTCTTTTTTTTTTCCCTACCTCCTCCGAGGAGACCGCCCGCGTGGGACCCACAGGGTCATGTCAGGTCACCGCACGAGGAGACCCAACATCCTCCTGTTCCTGTGCTGGCAATGAGGCCTCTAAAGAGCGAGGGAGGTTTATTTTTGCAAGAAACATGCCTCTTTTTGTTCTGCGTTGTGCGTGTCACGGCGCAGAGTTGGAAAACGAGAAACTGTCTGACCTGTTTGAACGGTTCCACTGACCTGAAAAAAACCTGGAAAGGCTAGGAAAGTCATGGAAATTGAGCCGAGGCCTTAAAAAAAGACATGGAAAATCCAAGAAATTTCCTAAAAAATATACAAAATGGATTATTAAATACTTTTTTTTGTACTTGTAATTAATATGAATTTTTCACATATTTGTAGACCTTAATTTGATGCTTCTTGTGTTCGCAAGCAAAGAAGAATGTCTAATAAGTATAAGAAGAATACATCTAGAAAATGTAGGAGTAATAATGGACAACTTCTGTTCCTGTAGAGGTTTTCATTTCAGCCTTCCTGCTAAAGAAAAATTGAAACTCCTTGGCAACTGGACGTATTTTATCGGTTCTATGTTATTGTTATCCCAGTAAACAAGCCTTCTAATCAATTTTCTATTTTTTTCTTTTTCACCTGATACTTCGTGAACACTGTGGTAATCCCAAAATGAAGCATTCAATTGATGGGATAAGTTCCCATTGCAGAGAATGATGCACTCTCAAAATTTTGGACTTTCCTCTTGATGAAAAGAGGACGTCCACTCTGTGATCTGTGTAATGCAAGCGCAACTCTTGAGATTTAGGTATTCTCTTTTAATAGCACTGGTTAAATCTTGTGCAGAATTATCATGAAATAGATGTTCGTGATCAAACATTTCATTATATAGCCGAGAACCAAATGCACCATTATTAAATAATAATAATAACAAAAAAAACCGAGAAATCTGACCAAATATAGCTGTCTCGAGTAAAGATATAGTCTAAATTTGCAAATCTAATAAATGCTGCTAGTTTTTTGTTGTTCTTGTTTACTAGCGAGTTCGTGTACGTTTGTTTCTGTTCTGTTCGTAAAATACACGTCCTTGTCTTTTCTGAGCGAGGAGGAGTTGGGGGGGGGGTCGTATAGAAGATACTGCAAACGTGTGAACACTCTTAAGCTAAAAGAAATGGCCATTACAGGACCGCCATGGATGGGGTGCTCGCTTCCCGCTTGTGGTTTCGTGAAATGTAGCAGGAGGGGGATTCCGAATTCGAGGAATGGAACTACGGAGTCCACCTGACTGAGAACGATCGAGGCGAAAGAACCAGCACCGCCACGGAGTAAATCAAGGTTTCCTAAGTGACGAGAAGATGGAGGTTCGACGATGCTATCCCGAAGAGTGCGGTGTGGTGCCTTTGCTCGCCGGAGCATCATTTACCGTTGGCGTTGTTATTCGTTTCGATAAGTATTTGGGAGGTAATACTGCGGTAATTTGTTTGAAAAGATTCTCTGCTGCACCCTTTCTTTACAAACTCTACACGTCACGGCACAGCGGTCTTTTCTATATGTAAATCTAATTTGGGAACAAAACCTCGAGTTTTGTATTATTGCATTGTCTTAAGGTATCGATATAGATACTATTTGAGGACGAGTCAAATTATGGGTATTCCCAAATGTTCACTTGGGCTTCACAGAAACAGTCGGACATGCTCTGGAAATTTGCGAGGAGAATCGGTCAAGTTCTGTGAAGTTGCGAGGAAAATCAGTCAAGTTCTGGGGATATTGGAGAAAGTTGGAAAGTTCTGGGGATATTGGAGAAAGTTGGAAAGTTCTGGGGATATTGGAGAAAGTTGGAAAGTTCTGGTGATTTTGGAGAAAATTGGAAAGCTCTGGGGATTTTGGAGAAAATCGGAAAGCTCTGGGGATTTTGGAGAAAATTGGAAATTCGTGGGGATTTTGGAGAAAATTGGAAATCCGTGGGGATTTTGGAGAGAACTGGAAATCCGTGGGGATTTTGGAGAGAACTGGAAAGCTCTGGGGATTTTGGAGAAAATTGGAAAGTTCTGCGGATTTTGGAGAAAATTGGAAAGTTCTGCGGATTTTGGAGAAAATTGTGAGAGCTCTGGGGATTTTGGAGAAAATTGTGAGAGCTCTGGGGATTTTGGAGAAAATTGTGAGAGCTCTGGGGATTTTGGAGAAAATTGTGAGAGCTCTGGGGATTTTGGAGAAAATTGTGAGAGCTCTGGGGATTTTGGAGAAAATTGTGAGAGCTCTGGGGATTTTGGAGAAAATTGTGAGAGCTCTGGGGATTTTGGAGACAATTGTGAGAGCTCTGGGGATTTTGGAGAAAATTTGAGCAGACGCTGTGTAATCGTGAGGAAATTTGAGTAAGTTCTGGGAAATGGCTAATCGCGGGAAAGTCTGTGTAACTTAATAATATGATAATGATAAGCTAAAAGAAAGTTGGCGTACTTTCTGTAATTCGAGCTTATGTTGGAAGATATCAAAGATGAAATTTACAAGTTAAAGCATATTTTAAGAAAAATAATTTAAAAAAATGTTACAGGTGCTTGTTTCTTGAAAATTCACGTAATTAAATGTATTTCTGTAGCGTTGAATTACATGGCGCATTGATTTCTTTTTGTCGTTGGACATCTCACATTGATCTATAAGAGATGATATCTTTGTTGAAGTTTCTGCCATGTATTTCAAATCGTTTGTGCAAATAAATTTGTGGCAACATGTGTTTCGTTCACTTTTTGATTTGTGTACAGTTCATCTTGATTGGAAATGCAACACCGCCACGATGCATTACTCTGAATGTGCAACACTGGCATCAGGGCTGTCAGGAGAAAGCTTTGGCAGCGTCTTTTAAGATCGGTACGTCACTGCGGGAAGAATTGGTGGGGAAGGGGGCGAGGACGTAACGTTTCCGGAATGGAGGGAAGATGCGCCTTGGCGGCCCGAGGAGAGAAGAAACGGCAAATGAGGTTCATGCAATTTGCTCTTCAAATCTTCGGTGACGCATTAGTCCGGAGGTCGATCGCCGCCTTTATCGCCCTCCTGAGCCCGAGACCCGCTCCTCCTGTTGTCGGCGAGGCAGTTTCGCACGCCGTTTTCCACGAGGTGGCGCTTCGAGTGGCCCCCCCACCGAGCCCCCACGGGCCCTCAACCGGGGATTTTCGGTTTGTCGTAATGGCGTCGCGAGATGGCGGAGGGATTGGGTATTAAAATGGGATGCGTCCGACGGAATTCGCATTCGCTGATGTCTGGAGGGTTGGGTCTCCTGGTGGGAATTTGCATCCAGCTTGACCTCGATGTTCATCTTGTTCGGCGAGGAGAGCGTCCTCTGGAAATGAGTGTGTGGAGGCGGTGTTCGTTTCGTATGGACAACGTCGTTTATATTCACGGGTCATGAAGCTTGGTGCCAACCGTACCATGTAAGATGGCGAGTTTCAAAGGTTTCGGATGTCACCGAGACAGGATTGTAAAATCGAAAGAACAACGCCCTTCGAGACTTGAGACCAAATTGGTATGCTATCTGAAAAATGTATCTTAAACAGTAACCAGATACGCTATTTCTTCGGACATACGAAGCGGGATTCTACCTGCTATGTAGAGATAAGACATATTTTGTGTATAGTAATTGCAAAGTGAATCCTTTAGTAGCTATTGTAAGCCAGTACTGCGTGGTTGCATATTAAGTTTTTTCGTGGGGTCATAGCGTCTCTACGAGGCATCGAACAGAAAAATCCCATTGATAAAAGTAATTTGAGTTAGTGACCTCTATACGTTGCGGACCTCCATGGATCACAGCACGCTACGGCGCCAGGGGTTCCGGGCTCGAAACGCTACTTGTGCATGGATGTTCTTTGTGACCATCCCTTCATATATTTCATCAGTTTATCACTTATCCTCATTTTGGCGTTTAGCGAAAAGTGTCAAAACTGAAATAACACCTAATCAATCAATGCTTATTTGTTGCGTACGAGACTATAAACAATACAGGTACTTAGAACCTCAATGAGTGCGACAGAATGTCAAGTGTCGTCTTGTTTCGACACTGTTCCTGGAATTCAGTTGATCTCACAGTTGCCTTGTCGTGGACTGCTGCGGGACGATCACTGTTAGAAATAGTGAAGACGCTTGTGGGGGGGGGGGGGTGAGCAGACTCGGCACACGGTCCAGCCAGCAGAAAACCGTGTTGGCCCTAAAATAGCAGTTGCGTCACTAAGTGTTGCTTTCATATAAAGAAATGGACAAACTAAGAAGCTAACACGAAAGCAAGGGAATGATATAGGAGGTGAACGACATAATGTGATTATGTGAAAAGAAGAGAGATTTGAGTTCATAGAAGTGGAACCTGAAATTAAGCCTAACGAGACTAGTTGTAAGCGAAAACAAGGGGGACAAAATAAAACCAAAATGTTTTAACTTGCACTGCACTCTGTAAGGTAAATAGGGCTTAGTTTCTAATCCCTTCCATTAACAACTTTGCTTCAAAATTCACATTTACGCTCTGATCGACAAATCAAGAGTGTCTATAATTCCAAGTGGAATACGGGCCACTTAGTGTTGCCCACGGGACGAGACGGGACAGGCTTTTAAAAATTCGAGACGAGATAGCATTTCCACGAGGCTCCACGAGACGAGACAGGTCAAAGTCTCGTCTCGTGGGCAACACTAGGGCCACTGCATTGCCATCATAAGGAACCGAGCCCGGAAGCCTTTGATTACAGGCCGACAACGTTTGTTACCGTGCGACCATAAAGTCTTGGCGCTTCCAGTGTCTTAGCAGCTTAGACAGTCGACGCTATGAAAGAACAGTATCAGGATTCCCGCTTCAAATGAAGGAGGGTTCCAAGAATGGGTACATGATTGTTGCTTTGTTGCTTAACCATCATATCGTTTCCATGGTAATGAACCTTCCGCGATTGGTTCAAGGACCAACACAACTGCTTTTCTTATCCACCTACAAAAGTGACCCATGTTGACCTGTCGCTTGAAGAGTAGGTCAGAGTACCTGGCCTCCTAGAGGCCAGTACAGCAATACCTTTAACAGGTATAGTATCCTTTAGCATCAGCGATGTTGATGGATATAAACACAGTAATTTGGTTTAATGAGCCTCTTCGCTTAAGTTGTCAAAATTGTGACAAAACTAGCCAAATTTCCTTCCAGTCACCCTGTGAGAGTGATTTTGGGAGCTACAGGCAGCGCGGCAATGGAAGATAAGCGTGAAGGAAAGGGGAAAGGAATTAATGAGGCATAAAAAAAATAATTCTATCGCTTTCCCCTTGTTTACCGCCAGCGAGGAATGGCCGGGCAATTAACAGAGATTATCGCGCCAGCGTCAGCATTTTGATCGCGGATTACGGCGTGAGAGCGTCGGGGTATTCATGTGCCTCTGACGTTTTTATCCCCCAATCTTCTCTATTAATGGCTGCGGAGGGACGGGGAGAAGTCTCCAAGTGGTGTGGATTGTAAAATTGCTCCAACGGGGACAAAAGTGGCGGTGGATAAACAAGGAAACAAAAACATGTCTGTTTCGATGCGTCTGCCAAGATGGAGTTGAGGGCGTTAGTAAGTCATGCAGTTGGTTGTATACACACGTAGAAACAGTCCCTGCAGAATACATGTTGTGTGGCTCATTGTTGTTGTTACAATTCACCTTCAGATTTCCAGTTCGTGCTCAAATCTCTTCCAAAGTGCTATTTAGTATCCAAATTTCGATGTGGTATTATCTATACTTAATGAAGAACACTGTGACGCAGAATTTAGATTATTGTTGAGCTGTGTAGATACAATCGCGCACTGGCAACGATGGAAACCATGTCACTTTTTGAAAGGAGATTATGATTCTGTACTGGTAAGGAGTTCGGCCTTTTCGGAAGATAGGAGAGAAGAGGCTATTGTGAAACTGTTCGGACGAGTTGGTGAGACTGTTCGTAGGAGAGGAGATAGACTACTGCGAGACTGTTCGGGGGAGAGGCGAGAAGAAGTTATGGTGAGAATGTTCGGAGGAGAGAAGAGCCTATGATGAGACTGTTCTGATGAGATGAGAGAAGAGCTTATGGTGAGACTGCTGTGCGGAGATGAGAGATGAGCCTATGGTGAGACTGTTCTGAGAGAAGAGGCTAACTTGAGGCTATTCGGAAGAGAGGAGAGAAAAAGCAATGATGACAATGTTTGGAGGAGAGAAGAGGCTAAGTTAGTACTGTTCTGAGGAGATGAGAGAAGAGGCTAAGTTGGGACTCTTCTGAGGAGATTAGAAAAGAGGCTAAGTTGGGACTCTTCTGAGGAGATGAGAGAAGAGGCTAAGTTGGGACTCTTCTGAGGAGATGAGAGAAGAGGCTAAGTTGGGACTCTTCTGAGGAGATGAGAGAAGAGGCTAAGTTGGGACTCTTCTGAGGAGATGAGAGAAGAGGCTAAGTTGGGACTCTTCTGAGCAGATGAGAGAAGAGGCTAAGTTGGGACTCTTCTGAGCAGATGAGAGAAGAGGCTAAGTTGGGACTCTTCTGAGCAGATGAGAGAAGAGGCTAAGTTGGGACTCTTCTGAGCAGATGAGAGAAGAGGCTAAGTTGGGACTCTTCTGAGGAGATGAGAGAAGAGCCTATGGTGAGACTGTTCGGAGCAGAGTGGATATTTTCGAGGAACTCTGGGGAGAAATAATCCTGGAAGTTAATGGTGCTTTAAAATGTAGAGAAGTATCCACTTAACCCTTGAGTTACTTGTGTCTAGGGGCGGGTGAACTGATTTACATTCAAACAGTTCCGTTTCTTCCGGTTCGCCTAGATATCTTCCTTTCTCGGCGTGTGCACGATACAGGTGTAAAGTTATCATCGGAGGCGCTGAGGAAGGATGGTGCAAACACAGTCACTCGCAGCCCTTCCGTGCTCTTATAGTACCTTTGGAATCCTTTCTTGCACGCCACAAAGGCCTTTGTTCCGTACGCCTGAATGGGGGGTTTTCAGAATCTCCCTCGCGATGCTAGAAACAATAGAACGACTCAGATCCTGGAGACTCCATGGCGACGCCTGCCTCTGTAAAACAAGGCCCGGTTAGCAAGATCCGGACTTGAGTTGGCTTTTATGCACGCCATTATAGCGACGCTCCGAAAATGTAGGGCGGAAATATGCATAAATCCCCTTTACCACGGTCCGTACTCTTGCCTTTTTTTTCCAACCCACAATTCCCTCCCTTGTTCCGGAACCATGGAGCCGGTGAGAGCCTGCAAGGACCATTGTTTTCTCGGTTCAAGCCCGACTGCATTGTGAGGATGTAGCGCTGTTTGCCTGTACATGCATTGTTGTGAGCCGCCCACGATAACAATAAGGAACCTTCGGAATGGGATCTTGTAGGCTGATGTTTATTGTGCCCAGAATATCTTGTTCTCTTTCCGGATTTGCCGGATTATTCTTTTTCGGGCCCAATTGTTTAATACCGAGAAGGGAGGGATATATCTGGATATATACGTTTTTCATTCCCGGGTGGTGAGCTGTTTCACCTGGTTCCAGTGTGGACAATGCCACTTCATTTCCAAAATCCCAAAACGTTAAGACACATATTTCCAATTCCATCACTACAGTATTCACGTATGTGAGCTAGCATCTTGGACTTCGCATGCGCCACAAATACATATGTTCGGTAAAAACACGTTCTAGATAGCATGTATTTAACCACACGTAATGATAATATTGTTGATAGCATAGACCAGTGGTTCCCAAAATGTGGACCGCGAGGCGCCGCGAAATGTTCCAATATATTTACTGAAATTCAATCAATTATATGATTATTTCAGATATGTCCTTATCTAGTACTTTTTACAAAAAAATCTTTCTAAATTTATAATATGTATGTGTTTATTTTTTAGCTTAAGGCAATCAACGTAACCACACTGCCAGAACGTTTCAAGTGGTAGATAGGTCTATATTCTGACTTGGGCACCGCGGAAAACATCTTGAAACCCTAAGTGTGCCGTGAAACGGGAAATTTTGGGAAATCCTGGCATATAATCATTCATTGTGAGTGAGCCTAATGTGCTGCGACTTTCCGGGTAGTCTCGAACTGAGTTACCCCAGGGTTGATGCATCTAGTGAAAGACATTGGGCCCATAAAGCTACAAGCTAAAAACAACATTTCTAATTTTCATCCGCGAAAGAAAGTCAAACTTATGACAAAGTATTTAGGATTCTCCATATACTGCAGGAACCTGTTTTGCCGTCTTTCCCAGAATGCACCTCGTAACAGTCCCGTCAAATCCGTGTCTAATAAAACCCGGGGTGCTTCTTCTGATTGCTGAGAATCGGTGAAAAATAGCCTGGACGTTTATCGATTAAACGAATGATTAGCCTTTAATCAAGTTCTTGCTGAAATCCCTCCTCGGGTGGAAATTTGAAAAAAAGATGGGGAAGGGGGAAGAGGGGCAAAAAATCCCTCTCCCCGAACCTTTTTCCATCCTCGAATCCTTTTTTTCCTCTCTCTCTTCTTGGCGCGGAAAACGTTATCCTGATCGGAGAGTCTGAGGGCGAGAGAGAGAGGAGGAGAAGAAAACAAGTTCCTAGCCGTGACAAGAGATGGCGTGGAAGTCGCCGCAGTTTATTGAGTGCCGACCGCGACTGATGACCAGTTAATTGCTTATTCTATCAAGCCTATCTGGAGAGAAGGATGCGGTAAGCGCCGGCCTCGTTGCAAGTACCCACTGCGTCGCCTTCGGAAATTGCCTGCAGCGTCGAATTTTGTCCGTTTTCTCTTCCATTGCAAAGAGTGAGCGCCTAAGTTCATCGGCCAGTAGCGAGTGAGGAAGAAATTACGAATATGAAATCAGCTTTAGCCAGGATTTCAACCTGCGATTGTCACGTCCTTGGTGAATTATAATTTTGTGGTGCGTCGGCACATTCGGCCATTTTGCATCCTTCAGAATATACCGAGAGAATTCCCTTGTCTTAAATCCTTACCTATTTAAGAAAGGAAAGTAAAGAGCCTTTGGGAATGTTTAAAAGTGCAAGGGTGTAAAGAGATCTGTACATAACACACGCAACACATACTTCTCTAAAAGCTAAAAACATTGGTTAAAACACAGTCATCATCTTCCAATATGGATGATACACAGTTGAGACCCCGAGCATGTTCAGCCTTTACTTCAGCACCAAGATTCTGTTCTTAGGCCCCAGTCCGGGTTCTTTTTGGGTGTCCATTCATCCTGCATCCATCGCCATGCCCACGTTTAACAGGATAGAAAAAAAAAAAAGCAATACCAACTATGAATTGTCGGGTCGAATTTATTTGGACGACCACAGACAAGCCAAGCTCCTTGCACTGGTCAAGAAGGAAAACATGTTTGCTATTTTCGAGACCATATTTCTGCGACGTGGTTAACCGGGACAATAAGAATGGGTGGATACTTAGGACGGAGTGGATTAAAGTACACTTTGTCTTTTACAATTGTATGTTACACTTCCTTAAAAATAACAAAGTATAACCAATCCGCACATCTGGATTAACAACTTTCTCTATTATATTTTGAGCATTCCAGTATTATATGTTGTGCACCTGCACTTTCCCAGCCACATGCACATTTCTTATTGTTCGTTATTCCAATTCAGGATAAATGTTGCCTAGTACACAAATGGCCCGTTCTCAGTCTATTAATTAATACAATTACATTTCTTGCAGCACTTACATGATTAAACTTACATGATAGTGCATCCTACTAAGTCTGTTGGTTAATATTATCATGTATGAATCATTCTTGAACATAGACCAGGCCCTTGCAGGATGTCACCTCTTTCTCGACTTTTATTACATCTGTGTGGGAATATACTTGCATTCTTTGCCCCCGCTTCTTGACATCTCTTTCGGCTACTTTACGTCGCTTTTCTACTTCTTGGTTACTTCGCAACGATGAGGATCAATGGATGATGGGGACAAAGGCAATGGAGCATACATCCATGCCTGACCAGGGTTCGTGATGCGTTACGCTAACCACTCCGCCACGGAGACTGACACTTTCGTCTCGTACACCTGTTTCTGATGTTATAGCGCTAACATGCTTTCGATATCTGATTCTATTCTGTCCATTATTTCTTAAATCCATCGTCTTATTTTAGGTTGATTTCTTAATCTATAGTTGTCGGTGTGTACCAGCTCACGTTGACTTTATGGTATTTCTGCTACGTCTAATCTTGTTTCTTGGTATGAGACTTCAAAAGCTCTGTCTGTTTTTGAGTTTTGCCTTTCTCTCTTTCTGTCTGTCGGTGCAATCGAGGGGAAAATAAGTGTATATCGGGCGAGAATTTATGCCAGTCTTCACCACAGGTTGTTGTTGTTGTTTTGGTTAAGACTGGGCGAAGGCGCTATAGATATCCCAGTCACGCTTTTTGTTTGCACTGCAGGTTTTAGGGAAAGAAGCGTTTAGATGACAACAGAATCTTCCAATCTTATGACAGAAGGCTCTGCCACCTCAGTTACGGGTACTGTAGCTTTCCGTGCTGGGGAATATTACTCCTAGTGTGAAGCGTTTTGTGAGCAACGTTTAGCATGACTGAATTGGCATTGTGTGGTCCGCACAGAGTTCAAGGAAGCGTGTCTTCGCCACCCTTTTTATCCCCCTCGTCTCTTCCAGCAGCTCATCTTTTTTAAACCCCTTTTCACATGTGCTCCGGAAGGATTTTTACATGTTGGTGGTAACAGGTGGTAATGTCACATACGTACGAGAACCCAAGAGGAACACATGTCAGCGTGTACGGAACCGTCGGGTGGAAAGCGGAGAGGCCACCCAGCCTTTTGCTCATATCCGCCAGGGAAACCTCCCACGCCATTCTCTCGTGTGTATACATCGTACACAGTTTTTCACGGGGGAAAGACCATAAGCATGTTAATGCTTGTACTCTAATGGTCGTTGGCAATGTATATCGTGATAAATGGCGAGTTTTCATCTCTTGCAAATAATTTTCTTCCCATTATCTGGCGCTTTAATTACAGTGCAGAGCGACAAAGTTAAATGGCTGGAAAGGAAGGACCGCTCTCGTGTAATTACATTGCTGGCGTATCACGTTAAGGGGGAGGGAGGTGGAAGGAGGGAGGGATGGAGATTTCGAACAGCCCAGGCCTTCTGAAAACAAGAAGACGGGAAGGAAGGAAGGGCTGAAGGAAGAGGGATAAGGGATGGAAGGAGAGAGAGATGAAACGCGGGAGGGTACAATGATCCGGAGCATTACTCCATTCTCTGCAGCTCGGTGTAATTGTCCAGTTGTAATTAGGCTCCGGATGGGTGCCTGGAGATCCATAAAGCACCGTAGTCAGGCTGCAACTAGTTTGTGGTCCGCTGCCCACCTTTCCCAGTCCCCTCGCTTCCCCCCGGCATAACCGCGGTTGCTGTTGTGAATTCTGACGGGGAAATCGCTGTGATGTAAATCGGGCACCTCCATCCTTAAGGTTTCACGTTCCTTGCCGATGCGGCTTCAACAAACTCCTTCACTTGAATTATTTCTATCTCGGTTCCACAGCTAAGAGCACTTCAACTATTATTTCTGGCGAAAACTTCCGTTGTAGTTGCTGTATATTTAAAGGAACGGCAAATCCTCCAGACTACTCGAATTTTGAACAGAACCACGCCGTGGAGGATATAGAATTTCCTTAAATTTATCCTCGAGCAAAGAACACCTTGTTCCCAGAATTCCTTTAATAGAGCAGTAGAACAATCAAGTCACAACAACTTAAGTTGCAATGAATAAAAAATTGATAGGGTCAGTCAAACTGCTTTGAAAAGAATGTGTTGTTCAAATCCTAAGATCATATAGGTTATTTTTGAAAAATTCGCATGAAAGGGGCTTGTGGCAATAAAACGAACATTCCACGTCATTAGGGAATATCTTGCAGTCTGTAATTGATTTTTCTTTTCAGTTTTAGTTATCTAGTTTTCTAGCTTCCGTTCTGCTTCCTTTTCTTTCCGTTCCTGTTAAAATATAACTCTTCTTCGCTCGCTCACTCTTTTAATTCTGTTTCATTCCTGGTGAGTTATTCCTTCCTCTTCTCTCCTATACCATCCGTTGCACTGGCTCTTTAATTTCCCCCGTGTCCTTTTCTTCTGTAACTCTTCCATTTCTCATGATATCATTTTTTCTAGCTTTCGCCTCCCTTTCACTCCCCAGTTTCTCTGTTCTACTTCTCATTTCATTTTGTGTCCCCTTTTCCTACGTCTTATTTCCTTTCCGTTCGATTTTTCTGTATCTCGTTTTGCTTGAGACCCCTATTTCTACTTATAATTTCCTATACGCAGTTTGATTATCTTCTCGTTTCGTACGGGGTTTCATTTTCCACTTCTTGTTCCTAACACTGTTTCATTTTCCACTTCTCGTTCCTTACACAGTTTAAACAGTTTAATTTTCCACTTCTCGTTTCCCGCGCGGTTTCTTTTTTCACTTCTCGTTTCCCGCGGGGTTTTCATTTCCCACTTTTCGTTCCTTACACGGTTTCTTTTTCCACTTCTCGTTTCCCGCGTGGTTTCTTTTTCCACTTCTCGTTTCCCGCGTGGTTTCTTTTTCCACATCTCGTTTCCCGCGTGGTTTCTTTTTCCACTTCTCGTTTCCCGCGTGGTTTCTTTTTCCACTTCTCGTTTCCCGCGTGGTTTCTTTTTCCACTTCTCGTTTCCCGCGTGGTTTCTTTTTCCACTTCTCATTTCCCGCGTGGTTTCTTTTTCCACTTCTCGTTTCCCGCGTGGTTTCTTTTTCCACTTATCGTTTCCCGCGTGGTTTCATTTTCCACACCTCGTTTCCCTCGCAGTTTCATTTCGTTCCCTACGCGGTATCATTTTCTTTTCGCACAGTACTCCTTTTGTACTTCCCATTTCCCGCACATTCCTCCTTTTCTAGTTCTTATTCCTCTCTTTGTTGTTCTATTTTACCACGTGATACATTTGGCATATTTTCATTGCGCACATGGTCCAGCTAATTGGAATTTACTTCGAATTCATACCTCGCTTTCTTCGCCTTGCATTTACGAAAGAAACCAAAGCAACCGAGTTATATCTAGAAATTATGCATTGTCGTGCGGAATAGCTCAATAATGTGCTCGTTAAAATGACTAAGCCTTTTACGATAACACATTTCTACCACGCTTTCAAACGATCTCGATACAAAACAATTGTTATTTGGGACAAAATGCAACCTATAAGGTTAAATATGGCTTTCGGGTTTTCTTTTACCTAAGCAAATTCGGAACGGGACAACAATGTACCACAACAATAACATTGCATTGCCCCTTCTCTCTCTCTCTGTCGTTATTAAGTTTGTTGATATCAAGGAGTAATTTTGTAGGCACAAGGAACGGGAGTCATTAATCCTAACTTGTCTTTGTGTATGTGGCACATTTTCTTCCGCACACAGATCGATCGATACATTATCTTAGTTTCATGTCTAGTTTGCTGTAATTGGTAGATTGCGGCGTGATACTTGATTGTGTGGGCGTACTACGCAGCAATAGCACGGGGTCAAATAAACAGACAGCGTAGGTCAAATACAGTATGAAAGATGTTTTTTTTTGGGAAGCAGAGCAAGGAAGAGAATTCTTCAACCACAATATTTAAAATTGATGGTTCGTAATAGAGCTTCCGGTACAGTTTTAGAGGTGTGTGTACTGTATACCTACTTTCTATATGCCTGTGTTATAACCGGCAGCTACATGTCAGTTGGCACTTTCCTGCAATAATATGTGTTAATTATTGCATGAACATCATAAATTCAAATTTAAGCTATGTTTTTTTTTTAGGGAACAACACTATTTTTGGAGAAAATGTGCCTTGTTTGCCCCCTGGAAAAAATACCTTCCTTGCCCCTCCCTGGAAAAAATCCTGCGGACGTCCATGCATTGCTATTGTTCTCCTGGTTCCATGGGCTACAAATTAAATTGCTATTGTTCTCCTGGTTCCATGGGCCACATATGATGTTGCAATTGTTCTTAGTGCGATGGACCACATATGATGATGCAATTGTTCTATGGGCCACATAAGATGATGCGATTGTTCTCTCATAGGCCACGCATTAAATTGTCATTGTTCTCCTAGTCCCATGGGCCATCAATTAAATTTTCTATTGCTCTCCTGGTTCCATTTGCCCTTAATTAAATTGTTAATGTTCCCCTGGTTCCATGGGTTACAAATTAAATTGCCATTGTTCTCCTGGTTCCATGGGCCACAAATTGCTATTGTTCTCCTATTTACATGGGCTACAATTTGAATTGCTATTGTTCTCCTGGTTCCATGGGTCACATATGATGTTGCAATTGTTATCTTAGTGCCATGAACCACATATGATGATGCACTTGTTCTATGGCCCACATAAGATGATGCGATTGTTCTCTCCTAGGCCACGCATTAGATTGTTATTGTTCTCCTGGTCCCATGTGCCATCAATTAAATTACTATTGTTCTCCTGGTTCCATTTGCCCTTAATTAAATTTTTAATGTTCCCCTGGTTCCGTGGGTCACAAATTAAATTGCTATTGTTCTCTTGGTTCCATGAGCCAAAAATGAAATTGCTATTGTTCTCCTGTTCCATGGGCCACAAATTAAATTATCATTGTTCTCCAAGTGCCATGGGGCACATTGTATTGATACTTGTCCTGGCACCATTGGGCACCTGTGTTGACACACTTGCTTTCGTGGGCCATACTAAATTGGCATTTTCTTTTGTTGTCATAGGTACCGCTGTATTCCCAATATTATAAAATATTACGTTACTGTCTTGGTGTCACGGCTCTCATTTTATTGCTTTTCTTCACTTGCGCATTAGCCTCAAGAGAAGATAGAGAAGACGAGAGAGAGTTTGGGCTCTATCTTTCTCTTTCTTCTGCATTCTCCCACTCCCCTCCTATCTTTTTTCACTTTCTTCTCTTTCTCTCTCTGGCCTCTCTCTCTTCCGTCTTTTTCGCTCTTTCTCTCTCTTTCTCCCAAAACGACCGTGGAAAGACAGTGTTTAGATAGTTCTGAAGGGTATTGGGAAAGGTAGGTAAAGATTCTAGTGAGATTGCCCAAGGTAGGGACAGAAGGGAATCTTCTATTCCGGCAATAAGCTTCTGTTCTGAGGAATGCCATACCGTTAGTCATAAACATGGATATTAATTTCTTATCGATGGAAGTTGTGCTGTTCGAGCGTGTCGACAATGAACCCGCATCGAATGTGACAGATATTACAAGGACGTTGCTTCTGCCCGATGGTTGGAGTTCCACTTTAAAATTGTAGTCTTCCTACAAATGAAAATTACTATCTAATTTTAGAGTACTCATTGGAAAGAAAACGTATGTAGGTACTTGTGACCTCAGTTCGCACTTCCGTATATTATTTCCCTGCCAGAAAGCTGGGGAGACAGGGAGAAGATAATACACGTGGAATGAAGGGGATTGATCTAATACTCTTTTCTCCTTTTTTTCTGATTAACTTTATTCAATTCTCCGTCCGTTTTTTTCTTTATTGTCACTGCATTTCATTGGAAGTGGAATTCGCCTGTCAATCACCGCTGTTTGGTTGCCATGGCGACCGTGTAAACGTTTGGCGGGAATTATGCCATGGTTGTGTGGGTGGGGGGAGCAGGAAGAAAGTGAAGGGGGATGTTATACGAATGGAAAAGGAAGACGATTTTCTTGGAGGAAAGGGAAAGAAAGAAGTCGGTTTGGGAGGGAATGAGACAGTCGTCTGCCAGAAAAATTGAATCTGCATTTCCCTCGGGCATTTTCCTTCTCTTCTCATTTCATCATGTCTTCATTAGGAGGAAAAGCGGCTCATAAATCGCATAGCAGCCGTGTGCTGTTTTAGGCCAGCGTCGGTTTCTGTTGTTTGTTGTTTTTGCGTGTGCTGCGTCCGGACATGGACGCCAAACGGAAACGTGGCGATTTCCACTTTATTTTTCCAGTTTTTTTTAAAAAAAATATTCATCTCTCTCTTCGATTAATTCGTTTTCTCTTTCTTCGTACTCGTGTACCCTCATGTGATTTCATCTTAGATTTTGCTGCTGTTCTTTTAGTTTCATGCTTAGATGTTATTTGCTTATCTCAGTTTCGACCGGTTTTTTCCCTTGTTTTCTCTGGATTTCTTTCACCATACCACACAATTTCGTGTGATTCTTATAGTTTTTCCCTTCCGCGCATTGTTGCAAAAGCAAATAAACTTAGGACAAAACAGTAGATCTGTATTTCAATCTTACCTTAGTATGCAGTAGCGGCGATTGCGTGCCAAAATTGGGGGAAAGGGGACAAGGACAGTTTGTTTTCCCTTGATAGATAAGGATTAACATTATGAGGCCATAATGCGGGGGGCAAAAAGTCCCTAATTGCCGCCACTGTTCATGTTGAGAGAGAGAGAGAGAGAGAGAGAGAGAGAGAGAATCGTATACATCTACAGGGCGATTCTTCAGTGCCTTCCAGGATCAAGTCTAAACTGATATAATGTTTCACAATTTTGAAAGTGGGTGAAGCGGGGATAGTACTGTTGAGACAAGGTCAAAATTCTTGGTCATCCTTAACGTCAACTCAGCAGGTGAATTTTGCCAAGTGCGCCTAAACTTGCCCCGCAACTGGAATCGAACTTCCACGTCATCGAAGAGGACGGCCCTCGACGCGTCTCTACCCAGTCTGGCCTCATACTTATTTTTTTGTTTTACGTCGCTTTCATGTCACTTTCAGCTAACCGTGATGATGATTAATGACGAATATAATCGCAAACTGTACGGACCTGGAAACAAGAACTCGCAGAGGATGTCTACCTGTTCAAGCGCCAGAGCCTCAAGCAATCTTAAAATATGATTATATACACACTGGAAAACCCGTGTAACGTATCTATAAATAAGCATACATGGTATGTCTGAATATTTTCACGTTGTAAATCTCGTATATATAGCTATATTGGAATGCAAGCTTATAAATATAAGAGGGTTTTCCGGAAACCAAGCTCCGGTGAATTGGTAAAATAAAGCAGAAGGAAAGGAGGACCAAAGGATTATACACATTATATTGTAGTGTAGTTTTATATTACGTGCAGCTACCTACATCCTGACGTAATTGTCTTATCTGCATGGTATTGTGTGTGTTGCCTGACTCCACGGCGATAAATTAATTTCAATTCAAAATCTTCAATATAATATATAGAGCACACACATAACTGTACATAGGGAAGTGAGTATCTACAGTCTCCATTTTTATTGTCTGTGACTGTACATATCGACACTGCTTCCCAATATTATCAAGGAACATATCCAGACAATTGTCATTAATATTTTGCATTCTAATTTTTTCGTTAATGCTGTGTGTGGGGTCTCTGTGGTAGTGTCGCCGCCTTGTAATCAAGGGGTCCCAGGTTCGATACCAAATCAATCAATCGTCCATTCTGTGGGACTCGAATTGGTTTGTGTTTGTTTTAAGCCCACTTTATGCACAGAGAGGTTAATCGGGGACTCGATCTACAGTTTAAAGTGGGATCCGGACTACTATGGGCCTCCTCCGGGAATCAAACAGAGAACCCCTTAATTACAAAGCGAAGACGTTTGCCCCTACACTATCAGGAAGGCCCGAATTTAGAGACAAGACCGCGAGACTTTTCCCACTAACTTACACGAGTATATTTGTTACCTTTTGTCTTATTTTGCAGGCAGAATTAATAGTCACTGCTGGATGCCAGATAAGGAATGTAGGGTTACATAGGATGTAAAACACAAAAACGTGCAAGTGTAGCTTCTGTGTGAACGATTCAGGATCATATTTAGTTACCGATTCTCCTGGACGTAAACAGTATATCGAAAAAGAAAGAAAGAAAAAACTACTTGCATTGGGAGATCGTTAGCATGCTGTCAACGTTTCGCGATGCGTGATTGGTTCATTTGGCGTCCGAAGGCACGCTGGGATTGGTTTGGAAGGAAGGATGATGTCCAACTAACGAGCTTGTCGCATAACGAGATTGACAGGAGTTTCTAATAAATTAGCGTCGTTAGTGTTCGGCAGGCGCCGGGACGTGCCAAAACCTCGCTTCCGAGCTGGGAAGGTCTTCGCCGGGGAAGAATTACGGGCCCTTTTTCGGAGCCACTCTTGCATTCCGGTGGACTAATGAAGCCAGTCCCGAGCCTGGCTTGGCCTGACGTGAATCCGACTAGTGTGTGCGTCTCCTCAAGTTGGCTAATATGGGTGGCTGTTGGGGATGGTATCCATACCAGACGAGACCTGGCAGTGTCTCGGTATCATCTCGAGTTGTACGAGTAAATGCCTATCTCGTTCTCGGTCCCGTCTTGATTTATAAACATTCGTCTCGGGTCTCGAAGGACAAGCCTGTCTCGTCTCGCGTATCAAAATGTAGGGGAGAGTGCACATTATTTATTTGAGAAGAAACAAACTTTTACCAGGCTACACGTAGAACAGTTACGAGCATTTTTATCTTGTTTCAATACAAAAACAATAATTAACTTCCCTGTTAAAAGAATAAAATAAATCAAGTCTGCATGTGGAAGCACTTGCCCCACCGGGTGGGGCAAATGAGACCAGCCAGATACAGAAATTGAGCAATAAAACTTGGCAAAGAACTTTCACCAGACAAACGTTCTAAATCACTTAAATCATGTGTCCAGATTAACGGAATGTGCTGGAGAGTCCTTCAGACAGCAAAATTAACGGGCAAAAGGAATGAGTGGGCATTCCCCAGAACGAAAAAAATAGCAATACACACTGCTCAATACGCATGGGGGCATTGTTGTTAAAATTAAACTATAACTGTAGTAACTCAACAAAAAACAACCTACCAGTGAATCAATCAAACTTGGAATAAGTGCGACTGTTGCGACTGTCTAAGATTCTAGGTGGACGCTCTTACCCCACCCACATACTTGACGCCTGTATGCGAGTCTAATAATGCTACATTCACCGGATGCCAGTATGAGGTTCATAAAGAGATATTTATGCAATAAATATATTACAAGTGTTAAAATGTATTGACAAAATGAGATGTAGACTTCTGTATACACCATAATCCTTATAAAGATAACACCGAAACTAAATATATACCTATAAAATCGTCAATTTTCAAGTGTTCGTACAACTTCGCACACAGCCTTTTCAGCTTCCATGACACCAACTAGCTTCTCGTGGAGTGATTTTCTATCATGGTCTACAGTTTAGCTAGGATGGATACACTTACCCCACCCTCCCCTACAGTATAAACAACGTGTACACTCACCGGCAATAAAAATGGTACACAAAGATCCTGAAATGTTAGTGTGTGTTGCCTAACCCTACGGCGATATGTGGGTTTTTAATAGCAAATTTCCAATGGTAACTTAAATGGCAACACACATGACACGATGCAGGGAAACTAGTATTTCAGGATCCAGGTGTCCCATTTTTATTGCCGGTGACTGTACATCGTGTCGCCGTACACACTTCCACACATGTATGAGTCATTAAGGAAAACTACTTTCCTCCATAAGGTTTTTCTATTTGACGCCTCATTTCGACATTAGGTTCCCTCGAAAAACTGGATTTTATCCTGAATATATATACAACCTTTCTTTGATTTATCCACTTTCTTTTCTGACATCTTCCTTATGCGGTCTGGTGACGTTAGGACAGCTGCTCTTTGGCATCTTGCTGTAGGTCTTTTTCTGTGTATTGAAGCCTGGCCATTATACAAGACTATGTAACAATGCACAGTTTCGTTTGTGGCTCATAGATGGCAGCACCTGTTGCCTTCACACAGTGCCTTTGTATACTACAATGATACAGACACAGGACGCTCCCGTTTGCAACACACATCTAACACTAATTCTACGTAAGAATATAAATCACCAAAAATACAATATGGCTGTTCTTTACTCACCTTCAGACACAGTTGTTTCATTAAAACAGGCGTACGTCTGAACAAAGCACGGAGCTCAACATTCACTGCCACAGGACGTCGCCATAACTCTCGCTAACAGTTTGGTAGTACCCGAACAGATGTTTCTTCAGTCGTCGAGGCACAGCAGTTAGAAATATAATTTCTGGCCATTTTACAAGACTGCCCGTATTACAGGACTTGACCCTAAGTGTTGTGTATATAGTTATCTCGGATTACCTAGTGTCACGTTCAGCTCCGTCAGTCGGGTAGGAGCATGTATAAATTGTCGCCCAAATTTTACTTGGATTGCACTGATCGTTGTGTGATGTTCTAAATGGATTGGATGGCAACGGTTATCCTGCAATAAGTACAACAATATATTTGCTTGATTATCTTGTCTTTTGTATTAAGTGCTTCGCTTTGTTGTTGAAGACAGAGATACATGTATACAGTGTAATCTCGATTTAACGTTTTTCAGGAGACAAGGTGAAAAAATTCAAATGCAGGAAAACATAAAATTTGGTTTAAAATTTATATCATTTTACTCCATTGGGGCCCATTAAGATTGGATGTATAATGCGGGAAAATGTAAAATCCGGGAACGTAAACTCGGGTTTCCACTGTATTTTCTCTGCGTTAGATCCCAGTTTTTCGTCATGGGAAATGCCCACTTCACTGTGAAGGTAACATTAATAATTCAAAGTTGTTTTAAAAGAGAGTTATCCTAAACTTGTATGCAACCGTAGTCGCTGCCGAGTGTATCTGGCCTTCTGGTAGTAAGGAGAACCTTGCCCAGGTTCTTTATGCTGAAACCCCACCGTTGTATTAAAGAGGGGAGAAAATGTGTAACGTTCATTGGAAACCGAGGCTCACTCCCCGTATTTCGAGCATATGTGGTATTACGTTAAAGGGTTGGTAGCCCTGCGAGAACGGGGTTAGTTGGAGAAAGTGGATAGCAGGTGTGGCAACCTGACGGGATTCGTGGATTATTCAGCATGTTGCTAGGCAGCGTGATCCAGCACCACCTGAGGCCAGACCGTTTACCAGAGCGAGCCAAAAACAACAGACGCACGCCGGCCTGCTCCGCGGGAATGCGCGCGGGGGGAAGAGAGGGGGATTATGATATTGTAGGAAACTGCCTTGGTGCGTTGGGGTAAGCGGGGTGGATGGCTCCGTGTTTCGAAATGAACACGGTCGGAACGGCGAGTGCATTTCAAAAATTGCCGTCGCCAACGTAACTGGATGCTTTTTCGTGGATCAGCCGCCGGTGTAAACTTCACATTTTTACAGATTTGTGTTCTTTTAAAACAATTTTCGACCCCCCGGTAGACGAAATGGAGAAGCGCCGTGATGCCCTCGTGCCAAGCGGGATATGACCAAAATGCCCGAGCCTTTTCGAGAAGGTCGCGATAGTCAGGAAATGTTGGACAACTCGATTTGGGAAACTGGAATATTATACTTCGAAGGCATAAACCTGAAGTTTTACACTTGGAAAATAATAATCGATGCAAAAAGATGCTGAGAATTCCGCGAGACATTTGAATGTGTAGGTAGTTTATGTTGGGAGATGTACAGTGGCGGATCCAGGAATGTCACTTTGGAGGGACAATTTTCTCGCGAAAGTCCATTCTGACCAATATTACGTAGTCTTTAAGTAAGCAACATGCAGCACTGCTCCGTGGTCTAAAGGAATGAACGTGCATAGGGTGAAAATAGATATTCCATTATCGTAATAAACGTAACAATATAAAGATACCACGAAAAGTTGGGAAACTACGAACCAAGGACCGTTTCTCTAGAATTATGCCGCTCCTGTTGAGTCAAGAAAATGTAAAAATATACATTAAACATTAGGGTCGTTATTTATTTGGCTGTAGATTGTTAGTAGAACAAACTCATACAGAATGAGGAGCAAATAATAATAATAATGTCATTCGGTATTACAACATTTACAAATTATTTATAATAACCATCGATAATGTTTTGCACCAATTAAATAAATGAAAGCTTACGTATACATCACGGAAATACAAATAAAACATAGATCCTTTTGATTGATTGATTTTCTTTATTTTACTTCGCTTTTTTGTGCCACTTTTGGCTAATTTTGCGAAGATGGGGATGATTGACCATATGATAAAATTGATGAATGGACATTCACAAACATCCATGTCCAGGCCGGGATTCGAACCTGGGACCCCTGGCGTTGTAGCAAGATGTGCTAACCACTCCGACATGGGGACCGGCTAAATATAGAACCTAGTCTAGGCTTTTGGAAAGGGTCGCCCTCCCAGTGGATCAGCTCCTGGCGATGTATAAAATTGTTGTCTTGGTTGTAGATGCTTCAAAGGGTGACTACGGATCGGTGGTCCAAAAAGGAAACTCTTGAAGTCCACTTTATGGACCGATAGACTAATCGAGATTGGAAGTGTTCTCCCACCAGGATTCCAGAGCGGTACTGCTTGTTTAGGTAACACTAAAGTAACACGCTCCCAGGGAGTTCTACGATCAACTTGAAGCTACTTGGTTTGACCGTGAAAAGTGGAATATACAGCTGCACTTCCCCCACTGCAACACCGTTCATCCTTTTCCGTGGCAAACTTCGCGCTGGAAGCACCATCAAATATTCAAACCTAACGAATTCTCAAATTATCCTTGGTCTTATGCAGGCCAGCACGACAGCGAAGTCAAGCGGGCATGCAGGCAGGTAGGATAACCGTGCGATGAATTATTTTAGGAAGCATGCTTCTTTTCATTTCGCGAGGACATCGTGCTGGTACGGTCGGATTTATTCATCAGGCTCGAATTTTGTGATCTGTCAGTTGTCGGAAAGATCTGAGGCACTTCTTCCCTCCTACCTGTCTGTGCGATTCGCCGCAAGATGCGATTTGAGCATCTCTCACCTATATTGCTTCGGGTTAGTTCTGTTTCTTCGCTCCCTCCCTCATCCTCCGGCGGTCTCCGAGCGGCAATCCGTCTGTATGGACACCGCCTAGGCCACGCAGCTTCGCTCTTACATTATTGACAGCGGGAAAGAGCAAGGCACGGGGAATAATTCAGGAATCCAATCTCGCTAAGTGTATCCGATTAGATTAAGAGAACTCGGCAGTCAACTCGGCCGCTACACAATCCCATGTGCTGCCGGGTCGGGCGACGAACAAAAACCCATCCGGCTCTATTCGGGAAGCGGGTTGCTGGGGGGAGGGGGATTTCGTGCAGGGCGCGGGTGGGTTGGGTGGGCTGGGAGAGAGGCCAGCTGTGCGAAGTGGATTGGCGAATGCAACGCGCGGAGAGGGAGGCAGGAGAGAAAGAGAGAGAGGGAGAACAAAGAGAGAGAGGGAGAACAAAGCTTTCTCGCAAATTTTATGGTCCTTAAAGGCAGTTTGGTTTTCATTTTTGCCGCTTACGAAAGCAAAAGGAGCTACTTGTACGCAATTGCGACATTCGTGTTATTACAGATGTAATTGTTGGTTTCTGGGAATCCGGGGGGTGGTGTGGCATGGTTGCCAACTCACGGTGGACGGACAAGAAACATGGAGGTAGAGAGAACTCCAGTGGTGTGCCCAAGGAGGGTTTGGTGGGGGTCATAACCCCTCTCCCTCAGTATTTCGGACCGGCACCCGAGGCGCAGTGGTTAGCACATCGCGCTACAACTCCAGGTGTCCCGGGTTCAAATCCTAACGTGGGCATGGATGTTTGTAAGTGTCCATTCATCACATCATCCCCATCTTTGCAAATTAGCCAAAAAGTGGTACAAAAAGTGAAGTAAAATAAAGCAAGTCAATCAACCACCCCTTCCGAACATACTGGGCACGCCACTGTAGAGCTCTACATATTCTTGACATCTGCCGTAAGAGGAGGTGATGTGATGAGCATCAATCGGCAGTCTCCGCTGCCCTAGAAGATCAAATCAGAATAGCTGTTTGGACTAGGAAGCCTAGTGTAATTCTTTTGCTATGTACTGCAGTTGAGAAAAGGTGGGGGGGGGCTTCTCCTTTACAAGCCAGGGAATTATTGTACTTCCCTTTTTTTCTTTCTGCAAGTCTCTCATCTAGTAACAGTACCCATTTATTTTTTACTTTTACTACCGTTAACACGGTCGTCGCCAGACATTTTTGTCGAGAAGGTGAGGTCAGGACGTTGATATAAAACTGCTTAGTAAAAGTAAAAAAATATTTTTATCAGATCCGTCTGCTTGATTCACTACATGAGTGATTATCCAGCACAGCTGTTTATTTATTTATTTTTACATTTCAAACGCGTAATATACTGAAATACACACCTACTATATTTTGCTATTAACTTATAGAGGCAGTGACCAAGAAAGGTAGTAGAAATTTAATGCCGGGGATATTAGTGACAAAGTACTTACACATTGTGTGATTTCACACATCTCATGATATCCGAATGATTTGATTATCCGATAGCCGCATATTCGAATTATTACGGATAAAGAGTGTGCGGAGAATCCGTGAAATGGTCAAACATACATGACGTGACGTATAGCTATGCTGAGAATCCGCACGTGACAGATACGAGCATATGTGTTAGGGTATCCGTAAAACAGATAAACATTTCGGATGACGGGTTTATTGAGAATCCATATGGAAGAGATACGGATTACAGGCAACACTGATAAGAGATATGCGGGCAATCATAGAACGTATAAAAGAATTCGCAGTTTTTTTAAAAAAAATCCGTACCTTTCATTTACGATAGTTTATCCAAACTATCGGGATAATAAACATGAGCGGATATCCGGTTTAGCCGTAGCGGATTATCCATTGCGCTCGAAACTGATGGGGGATAATTTTAAATCCGGATTTGGTGGCTCTAATCTGGATTGTTAAGAGAGAGGGTGGAAAATTATAACCTTGAATTCCCTATGCTCGGGACGTATTCATTATTTTCCTTTCTGACAACAACCCTCTGATTTGGGGGTAGTGATCTCAATACTAAAACCCCATAGGAACCCTTGCTAAACTCTTAACTTGGGATAGCCTATAGAGAACTGAAGAGAATTTCCGTGAGGTAGAAAAAAAATAGCACGGTGCTTTTACGAGGCCTCCCCACCGTTTCGTCAAAGACGGTCCTCTGTATCGAGCAGGGAGGGGTGGAGAGAGAGGTTAAATAAAACCCACTGCTGAGATGTTTGAAGAGGCGATCAGACGGGAGGGTGACAGTCGAGGATGAATTGACGAGGTGGAGCCCTTGTTTAAGCGACAAGGGTTAATTCAGGAGAGCAACTAACGTCCGTGAGATGGCGCCATCAAAATCATGATGATGCGCGTTCATTGAAAAGGAGCGGAGGAGAGAGAGAGGATATCGGGGACTGTCACAGCTCGCCGACGGCGGCGCTGCGGGGCGCGCAGCGGGAAGTGTCACAATCAGGGGTACCTGCCGATTCTTTCTTCCTGCGTTCTCGGGAGCACGAGAGGGATTCTCGGCAATTAAGTGCCGCCGCGGGAAGAATATATTGCAGGGCTCTTTGAAATGCTATTTTCCACGCGGCACACTTTTTTTCTCCAATATTTATTTTTGCACCGGTGAGGGAACAATATATCGAGGAGCGCCAAACAAAAAATGCTCCGAAACCTTGAAGCAGCGTTCGAATGAAGACAAATAAGGATCTTGATTGATTGATTGATTTGGTGTTATAAGTTTACTTTATAAACAGTAAGGCTAATCGGGACTGGACCTACAAAAAAAGGAAACAAGTTTTGAAAATATCTTTGGTTCTTTTCGAAGATCAGTTTTATAAAGAGCTAGAATATTACAAAAGAGTATCAAATTCCGATAAAGGCTTGGGAAAAAAAGGCACAGAGAAGAAAATGGAATTTAAGAAAGAAATAATACATTGTCAAAAGTTGTTGTTTATAATAGTTTCTAAAAAGAAGAACATTTTCAAAGAGGGCTCAGATGTTTCAATAAGATGTCATTTTCGAAATAAGCTTATTTTTTAAAACAAATGTATGTATATGGTTAAACGCCAACGTACGACCTTAAGGCTCCGCTGGATATTTTGCCGACGCCAACCAATCTGTTCCCGAGAATTCCTGCCGACCTCCGTGGGTGATTGGTTAGCACAGTGCGTTACGACACCAAGGTTCTCGCGTTCGAATTCCGGCCCGGGCATGTGTGTTAAGTGTGTCCCCCATCAATTACATCATATCATCGACCATCCTCGTCGTCGCGATTAGCCAAAACTGGCAGGAAAGCACGCTAAATAGCAATCAATCTCCTTTGGTGAAAAACTATGACGTTCTAAGTTTTGAATTACTTTCGTGTGGCTTGCTTTCGTTGGTGTCTAGATATCTGTTATGGAACGTAAGCTTGCGTAGTTACGAAATCTTTCCGATTACCTAGACAAGAACGAAAGCAAACTATACGAAGATTCACAGGAATGCTCTGGAAAGGGATTCTCAGCAGGTGAAATTTTTCAAAATTTGGAAAGAGGTAATTTCGAAAACTACTTGGCTGTCGTCGGCCAAATGTCCAGCCGAGCCTTAAAATGACTTGAGACCTTTTGTCATCGATATATGACAAGGATACGTGATGTTTAGAGTAGCATGGAAGTTAAGATTTCTCTAATATTATTTATAAAAAATAAAGTCCTTATTAAATTTTCACTACTTACTTCTCATCGTGTAGGATGTATTAGATATATATAGACTAGACAGGACAGGATGGTTCGAAGTCCAAACTGTACAGAGATTTTACTCGACACCATGCCATAGCAGGACGTACAGCATTCTCAGTTTACGTTCCCTGCAAGACGATTTGCATTCCAATTTTGATCACGAGATGTCTCTCTGATGGATATTTTTCCCATTATTAATCTCGTGTTTTCTCTGGCTTCCCCCGTCGCAGCTCTTTTCTTTGCCGCTGTTCGTACAGGCAGCAGAGACGTGGACTTCTCAGGCCGTATTGATTTTGGGGAGACGGAGGGAGGAAGGAGGGGGAGTAGAGAGAGAAGAGCTTCTTTCCCCCCTCAACCGAACTTCCGCTTTTCTCTCTCTCTTTTCTTTCTTGCGGAGGAGCACATTGGTGAGACAGGGAAGGAAGCTGGGCACACAGTTAACATGGAGATTGGCCTGCAAGGTCGGCGAACTGTCCACGTGGGTTTGGGCCTCTCTCTGCGTTCGATTCTTCAATGATCGAGAATCCTAATCCTTGGCATCCTGTCACTGGGTTCCTAGAGCTGACATAGATGCTCTCGGTTCAAGGCTGAGATTCGTTAACGCTTGACACGTCTGCATATTTTCAGAGAACTACGTCTCGAAGAATCCGGCTCTCTTTCTTGCAGTACAGTCTGAATAGTGGTGGGATGAAGTTCTTGGAGGATGCTTTCAGAATAGTAGTTTCATAGCATCGCAAGCATAGTTTCTGTAACAAGTTCCAGCTTAGTTGTACCCGGCGAGAGGAATTTGGAGCACGACCATCGCCTTTGATCTCTGAAAGTTTCATGAATTTATTTAATTTTTAGGATTGGCCCTTGTGACAATTGGGAACCTCCAGAAAAATGCCAACTGGAAGCCTTATCTTGTTTCGGGAATCTGTGGAGCATAACGACAGAGATGGGGAGAATGCGAGTGGGCGGAGCAAAGCAGTGCGCGCAGTGACTTATCCGAACTCCACAAATTTCCTCAACACCCTCCTAAAAGTTTTCACGAAGGCCTTACTTATAGTCCGTTCGGCTGGAAATTTACCCTTACATCCCCTTAATTTGGCTTACACCTCCCCAAAATGAAAAATTCTGGATAAACCCCTGAGTGCACGGCACTGCAAACGGTTGGTAGCAGCAGTCGCGTTTCCCCCTCCATGCCCTCACGTCCCCTCTCGCGCGTTCATTGGTGGAGTCCTCTCGAGTCCTACTGTCGTAGATGTCTTGTTTTCGTGCGTACACTGCGTCGCCCTGTGCCCAACGGGTCCTGGGTTCGATACCCGGTGGGGACAAATTAGTGCTTCGGATTCCACTTTAAAATGTAGGCCCAATCCGGAATAACCTCTCGGTGCATAAAACTCAAAATTGATTGAGAGAAGTTGAGCCGAGAGAGGTATTGGAAGTAAGTGGACGAGGAGCGTGGAATATAGGCAACCGTGCAGTGCGATAAACTTTCAGCGAAGTCGATAATATAAAAGAGGAGTTTCTTAATTCAACCCTTTGATTCTCTTTGGCCGCACCTGGCTCTCCCAGCCTCGGCAGGACGCGCCGATATGCCTCCATCCCTCTTAATTTTTATCGGACGCGCCAACGGGAGAACTTTCCCGAAAGTTCCTCCTTCCACCTCCCGAATGTTGGAATGTCCGAGACTGCGGACGAGGAGGAGGCGGAGGGAAAAACGAGAGAGAGGAAGATCGAGGAAGATGTTCATAAAAAAGTATCCGTTGCGCCGACCAACTTCCAAAGCATTGTTGGATAAAGTTGCCTCCGTAGGGTGCCCGATGTGCATTGTAACGTTGTTTTAAAGGCTGGTAGGGAGCCCGGCAGTAAATTGTGGCGGGTAAAAGCCGGTGTCAGTTTTGAGTAGCTGGACCGGGGGGGTCCGGCCCTGCGTAACGTGCCCGCTGGGAGCCATAACGGGAAGCCAGACTCCGAGCTCCAACTGGAGACCGAGTCGCGTCGATTGAACCGGTCCAAGATCCTGCTTCCGACCCCCTCCACACATACACGCTCGTTTTCCCTCTTGTGTACTTATTTCTCCTCTCCCTCTGGTTCACCTGTCCATCCTCGCGGTCCGCTTCATTTTCTTTTCCGCTCCATTTTCTTTTCCGCTCGGCTTCTTCTCATTCGTATTCTCTCCTCGTGCCTTTGCTTTTTTTTATTTTTCTTCGTTCGCTTTCTCGATTCAGCCATCTCTGGAAATATCTACAAAGGTGCAGGAATACTGCATGAGGCGCATATGTGCACGCCAGAGACACATTGAGTGCGGTATTGCACGTGTCAATGTGTTCAATTTCGTGCACCGCAGTTGGCCTCCGCTGTCACCCGATGACAGACCTCATTCATATTTGGCAACATTTCCAATTACTATCCCATCAACCAATAATGCAACCACCACTTATGGACACTAATGTGCCACGAGCCAGAAAATGCGTTGGATTACAACGGGGGACGGGAACACGGCATCGCGAGTGCGGCTCGCATAGACAATAGGAATGATAATAGTACATAACTTTCTCTACAGTGGATTACCAATAGAGCTCGGATTTGTATGTAAATTACATATTCTACTCCTTTCTAGATACATACATTGAACAGGAAAATGTCAACGAATTATATAACTGACATGCTGTTGCATGAGTTTTTGTTACATATTTTTACATATTTGCCAGGATATAAAATATTTTACATATTTGCTAACTTACTTTACATAAAACAACATACCTATTTCGGTGATTTTCTCCTATCTTGGTCCTTGTTTCTATATTTTTGATCTCTGAAACATGAAGAAAAGTTGTAGCTCACGTGATGGCCATTTTGGCCAATCATGGGATTCCAGTGTTAGAACATCCACCCTATTCGCCGGATCTCGCTCCGGGCGACTTTTTTTTATTCCCTAAGGTCAAATTAGCACTGAAAGAAACCAGATTTACGACCGTAGGATCTGTGAAAAGAAAAGCGACGGAGGTCATGAACAGGGTTTCAGAAAATGATTTCCAGCAATGGAAGATTCGTATGGAGCGGTGTATCGATAGTACAGTGGAGTACTTTGAAGGGGATAATGTTCGTATTGTACAAAATAACCAATAAAATATTTTGTAGCAACAGTCCGGTTTTTTCTAGCCACATCTCGTATTTTCTAATCAATGAGATGTATACGTCATAGCAGTAAATTTTAGGTGACCGTAACCTAAGTCGACAGACAAGCGGAACCCCTCCTCCCAAAAACAAACACGAACTGTTATTTATCGAAACATTATGGAGTTTCTTCCCCCCGTAGCGAGTGACACAATATGTTCCCTTGTACAAAACGTACAAAAGTAGCTGTGTGTTTTCATTCGATTGTTCATTCAGATCGATGGTAGTGTAGGACAGCTGAAGGCATGGAACCTAGCGGTTCACTGTCACAAAACACAAGTAAGACCTGTATACATTAATTATTCTTGAATCTTCCTCTACATTTACATGTTCTACAATAATTTGCGATGTTAAAAGTAATTAAAAGTTGACCAAATTGGTTTCTTAACCATGAACACGTTATGTGATTTTTTGAGTTTATAAATTTGATACAAATTTTATTTGGACAACTTACGTATGTCCTTAAAGTTATGCTGAATATGTTCAAATAAAACAAATATCTAGCAGAATTCTTGAAATTGCTTGGATACTCGATTATTATTAATATTACATATCCTTTGATACTACATATTTAGCTACATATCCTTTTGATAATACACATTTTGGAACATATTTTATCAGTTATTGTTACATATTTTGTACTTTGATATTACATAAAAATTCGGGATCTACTGATCAATATCGTAGCCCATAGAACATATCGCACAGCTTGGCTTGTTCGAGTCTTGTACTTAACCCACAAGGATGTGCTTCAGCGACTCTCCAAACGCGAATGAAAGAAAAAAAAAAAGCAAGGTTCGTGCTGTCTTCGGGAGCAAGTTCGCACGCATCCCGACGTACCTGTCGAGCAGACAAGTTAGCAATGAAAATAATAACCGCCGCGGATGCGTGCAAAAACCATTTTCAAAACCTTCCCGGCTAATTGCCGGTGTTTACGTTCGGGAATTACACACTCGCCGGCGTCATGCAAAAGCTAATGGCACCGTCAATGATGGTGTTCCTCTGTCATCGTCGTTTACCAGAATTAGCGTCGATTAGGTCGAAATTGAAGACTATTTGCCGCTTAACGGGCGACTGTCACGCTCCGGCGTTTAAGGAGCTTCTCCCGGTTTCTTCGCTTTACGGACGGCCATTTTTGTGGACAATGGGGAGATCTAAATCAAAAGTAACCACTGGGTTTCTCGAGGGACCACTCGTAGAAAGCGAACTGAGCTGAAACTCTTTAAATTACGGGATATGAAAGTTATTTAGGGCAATTACGAAATGAAAAACATGGTGGATATCTTCCAAAGCATACATAAATGTAAAGGGAAGACACGTAAACATGGGCGGAGCGAAGGGGGCTTGGGCCATCATGTTATAGAGCAAATTACACTTTTCTACAGTTTTATAATGGAGAATTTCTCATTTTCAAATAACAGGAATCGGTGTTTGGAACCGCAGCAGCATTTAGCAATCGTTGTACCATTTCCTAGGCCTTTCGATTCATTCCGCACCAAAGTTGCTGCTCGAGAATAAGAGCCACACCAGGTTTTTAATCCTGTGAAAGATTTAATGCTGTTTTGTCATTTTCTATTATTCTTATCTTCCATTATTTCTGCATATTTTTATTATCATTTGCCATAATTTTTTATTAGCCTACTCGCACATTATGCGAAATTTAATGTAATGTGTAGGGCACGCACTATAAGTGGGCATTTGTCTGTAATGTCATATTTAAAATGAATAATTAAATTAAAATATTTGTAATATAATTAAGCCTTGTTTCCATATTAAAAACACTAAGTTGCTGACCAAGGCAGTTTATTAAGATGAAAACGCTTAGGTAACGTTTCAACCCTGTATCAGGGTCTTCCTCAGACCAAGAACTACGTCTGAGGAAGACCCTGATACAGGGTTGAAACGTTACCTGCTAAGTGTTTTTATCTTAATAAACTGCCTTGGTCAGCAACTTAGTATTTTTAAAATATTTGTCCGGTTTTCAATAAATCAAATATTCATAGAGGAACGAATCTTTTCAGGACCAACATATACAAGGTGAGTCCTTGCTTCTTTTCTCACCTGTATTTCCCAAGACATTGCTGGAGCACCAAAATTCGTTCCTTTTTTGTTTTGAGAAATTTTCTAAAATACTCAGTTATTGCATAAAGGCAGTGCATTACAGAACAAGGATTATTAAGTGATAATACTATAATAATTTTTAGGTTCTAGGTTTTTGGGGGAGGGGTTAGAGCCGGACAGCACCCTTTAAATAAGCCAGTTTTTTTTTTTTTAATTTTGTTGGCTCCCTTGGATGCTTCATATGGAATTATCCAAACAGCATCAGCATGTTTTAAGGCGATCGCCTTCCAAATGCCTAGACTAGGTTTTTGCATACATCATATTTAAATTACATCTTATTTGCATCCTGTATTATGTATGTAAGCTATCCTTTATTTCATTGGTGTAAAACTATTTTCGTTATTATGGATATTTTGTAAATATTGTAACACCAATTGTCAAATATCATTATTATTATTTGTTACTAATTCTGTAATGAGGTCCTCTGGTAATAATCTGAATTTCAAATCAAAGTTAAGTAATAAATATGCCCGACCCTGTGGTCGAGTGGTTAGCACATCGCGCTGCGACGCCAAGGGTCCTGGGTTCGAATCCCGGTCGGGCTTGGTTGTTTGTGAATGTCCATTCATCAATTTCATCATTTCATCTCTCATACCCATCTTCGCAAATTAGCCAAGAGGCACAAAACGCGAAGTAAAATAAACTAAATCAAAATAAACTAAATCAATCAATCAATCAATCAATCAAAAGTAATAAATAAAGACCCTAACTCTTTTATGTATATTTTTACATTTTCTGGCTCATCAGGGGCGATATGGTTCTAGAGAAAACGTCCTTGTTTCTTCGTTTCCGCACTTTTCGTCTTAAATTTATGTCGTTAAGTTTATTGTGACAATGGAAATATATAATAATGACAGAACAAAATAATGAAATCCTTTACTTACCATGGATTCGGATCCAGGACTCACATTTTCATCCTGTGCACGTTAATCTGTATAGACCACGGAGCAGTACTATGTATTGTTTACATAAAGACTATATAAATATTGATTAGAATGGACTTCCGTGGTGAAAATCGCCCTTCCACGCCCTGGATCCGCCGTTGGCTGTTGCTATGTTTTGGTCTTATGTAGTTTGGAAGAAACCCTTTTGGCAGAGTTCTTGTGGTGATGTATGCACTCCTGTGTAGCTTATGCTCAGCCAGTCCCCACCCCTTGCATGCGGATAGCTCAGTCTGTAGCGGCAACACAGAGAGCAATATGACCTTTCTCCAAACTCGAGAAGGACCACACGCCACAGCAGACCCTTCTCAGTACAGTCGAATGTACTGTGTAGATCTTGAAAGGTCGACCCTTGCACCGTGCATAAATTTAAAACAAGGCTAGTGATATTTTTTACATGCTTTAGAATTTAAGAATATGTTCATTTTTTCATGAAAGTAACCTTTCATATAAAGTTGGAAGTTCTTTTGTAGATTTTTCGGCGCTCCTTTCATTTCCCATATATGTGAGCGCGTGTTTTCCTAGGGAAGAAATGAATCGTTCAGATTACTCTGCTGTCTCCCAACTTCTTTCTCTCCACATAAGTTGTTCATTTCTCATTTTTGTATGCATTTGCAGAATTTCATGTGTACTAACTTCTCATTTTTCTTACTTTTCAGGTAAGTGTTACACCCTACGACACGAGGTGACTTACGATAGAAGGCAAGTAACTTATATGTACCTATGTTATTATACCGTGGAACATTAAGTCGGTAATTCGGAGACTTTTATATTAACCCTGGAAGTATGTGCTTATAACAAGAATGCCTCAAAATTTATCCTGTACGTTATTTAATTACCTTGAGTGCTTCATCATCTTGCTTTACATTACAGACCAACTCTCACATGTCCGTTCAAAATCATGATATATTGAGTAATATCAACCACAGTACTATTGAGACTGTCTCACGAAGTAGTTCGAAAGAAACGTAAGGAACTCTTCGTTCACAAGGATGTAGCATGATCAAGAATGATTTGATTCGTGTTCAGTGGGAATACAATCGGATATAAAATATTGGGCTCCTATTTTAATACAACATATCAAGGCAATGCAGATATTTCCTTTCAATATTTTGTGTAGTGAACAGTCACCAGCAATAGAAATAGGACTCCTAGATCCTGAAATACTGGCTTCCATGCAAGGCCTTATGTGTGTTGCCTATCTCTGTGGCGATAATTGGATTTTAGTAGCAAATTTTCAATGGTAACTTCTAGCACCGCCGTAAGGGTTAGGCAACACGCATGATGCCTTGCATCGAAGCGAGTATTTGAGGATCAAGGTGTGCCATTTTTATTGCTGGTGACTGTACATCAGCACGGAAATATCCCCCCGCGCCTAAATACATTTACCGCTGCGAGAGTACTTTGGACTCTTTGGTCGAGACAGACTTACTTATTTTTCAAGCCTTTGTAAATTTAAGACGTGCTAGTCAAGAACCACAATGCAACGCCATGGTGACGTCAAAAACTCGTATCTTACCATCACTGATTCCTAATTTCTCTTCAGATATGAAACAGGAATAGGGGCGTGCGATCTAATTTCTGTCTATGGTTTACGTTTTAAGAATCTGACTCCATGCTGGAGGCCAGCACGCGAGAACAGACGGCCATTTCAGCGGGAAGCAGATTTTGGTTTCAGAGGAAAGGAGCAAGAGAACTAACTCTCCTCCCCTCTCTTATTGGTCCGTTGCTATAGACAGGAAAAGGTTTATTCTTTCCGTCTTCCTCCCCTTCTCCACCCCCTCCCCGTTTTCCCGGTCCTCCTTCCCTCGGTTTCTTCCGCCATTTCATCCATCCCGTTTCACAAGCTTGGAATTTTGGTCCCGGAAATCCCGGACTCTGAGCGAGTCGATTCCAAGACTTGAGATCTGCAGATCGTCTCTCTCTTCCTTCTCCATCCCTCTCTCTCTCTCTCCGCACAGTTCCCTTCCCAACGAACAACCCGGCCCGAGATTAAAAGTTTGATTTATATGGGTCTGCAGGCGGGGCGGCTCGGGAGAGACGAAATGAGTTTCCGTACGTAGAACGGGGGCTGGAAGCAGCCAGCCTCTCTCTTTCCCTCTCTCTATCTTCTTCCTAGCTTCCTTCTCTCTGCCTTTCCATGCCCTCCGCAAGGTGAAACACCCACAAGGACGAGGAGGAAGGTGAACGGAAAGCGCTCGCAGGGAACAGCCAATACGCGTTCTCCTTGTTCGCATTACCGTGATGTGAAGGCATCCGACCCTCTCCGTCTCGTCTCCCTCCAAGGGAAGCTTTTGTAATAACGAAGCTACACGTTGCAAGTTGGGAAGGACTTATTCCGCGGTGCCTTTCTTGGACGCAGCAGCATCCTCTCCTACGTACTGTGGGAGATGAGATCAGCCGGTGTAAAGGAGAATATGTACACCAGAACTCTCCGAAGGGTTGAATCTGTCTTGGGGATCCAGAAAATGAGCCTGTCTATCTAAATTTGTTCGTGGAAAACATCCATTGGAGTCCATAAATAATGAGAAATTGAAACTCCAGGAATGATTGGCTGCTGAATGTGATGAAGGAATGAGAGAGAGAGAGAGATTGATTTCTCATACATTTTTCAGAACTCGTACCCAAAGTCTAGAATTTCATATAGATACATACATTTTTTTCATAATTCACACCGAAAGTCTGTACGCTGTCCCAGGAATCTCTGGAGCAAGGCCACGCATAACGGCAGAGAGGGGGGAAACGAGAGGGCGGAGCGAAGCAGTAGACGCTGGTGCAAACAGCTGGTGTAGTAGAACACAGGCAAAAAACCTGCGCAGACCCGTGACTCCTGTGCATCGTCCTTCCGCGTGGAGGGGAGATTTGTTCTTTTCCTTGCGGTCGCTCCATAGCTGCAGTTGGTTTCCCCTCCACGCAATCCTGTTCCTTCGCATGTGTTCATTGGCCGAGACCTCTCGAGTCACTACTTGCGCAGAGACTTGCTTTCGTTTGCCCACTTCAGATATTACCAGGACAGAGTATAAACAGATATCTAGATCTTTAAGGACTATAGTAGCGTTACTAGAACCTGTGTAAGAAACTCTGTTGATTTTATCCCTTGAGTAGACATGTAGAAATCAAAATTTACAGACGATCCTTGCTAAAAGAAACACAGCTAAAAAAATATTAAATCTTGGCCTTTTAGCGATAACCTTAAAGAAAATCTGGTTTTCAGATAAACCTCACAAAATCTGGTTTTCAGATAAACCTCACACAAACATATAGAATGTGCATAAACGCCGGGGAAAACTTGGGCTTCCATTGAAAAACCATGCAAATATTTCAAGAGGTTAAGTCTTCACGGTTATTTATATTTAAATAGTTGTAAAAATGTTATTTCAATACAAACCCTGAAAAAAAATGATTTTTTTTTTTTGCCGTGCATGTATGAATAAATGGATTTTCAATGAGTTCTGGAAACGGCATGGGTAATCTTTGACTATCAGTGAGAAGTCTGTAAAATGTATGAGAAATCCTAGACTTTGGGTGAGAATTCTGAAAGAAATGTGTGAGAAATCCTAGACTTTGGGTGAGAATTCTGAAAAATAAATTGAATGAGAAAACGTGGACTTTCGGTGAGAATTATAAAAAAAAAATGTAATACAAATCCTAGACTTTAGGTCAGAATTCTGGAAAAAAGTAGAAATCCTAGACTTTCGGTGAGGAGTCTGTATATATGGTAGACCAGGGCATTACGGATCAATTTTTCTTTACAACAGTTTTTATTGGCCAAGGAATTAGGCTAGCAACACAAAACTCTACCAAAAAATTAATTATAGTTTCTACTACATGTGCATAGCATTGAAAGAACGAGAAGTTGAAAATACAATTCAGAAAAAAATATTTTGTGAGAAACTGCAATTGAACCGTATTGCCCTGATAGCAGGGGTAAAACGGATCACTAACGGGGCAATATAGATCAGTTTAATTTTATGTATATAACATAAGATTAAAAACATAAAAAACATAAAAACAAGTACCGTATACTGTATTACAGTTTTGGGATCTGACATATACCGCACACAAATTGTTTTCTTCCTACAGCATTTACGCAACGCTTATGATACCATTTACGACAGGACTGACATTGAATCCAATCTCCCATCTCTTCCTTTGCAAACTTGAAAACGTATCTTCGCACAGCTTTGGGTGTTAGCCCGAATCCTCTTCGAGCTAAATCACACAATCTCGAAGAAAGAGCCTGCTGAAACTCATCACTAAACATTTGCTTTACACCAGGACGACCAACGTCATCTGATCCACCAGATGTTCTTCGTTGCAATGAAGTATATGGCACACCACGAAGTTCCGCAGCTTGCCAAATAGTTTTTTCTCCGGATGTCACCAAAGGCACAGCTTCACACATTCCTACTACAGACCACGAATTTCTGGTGGACTTCTTTTGATAATCGCGAACCATCTGGAAATTGAAAGCGTCGTGTTAGAAGAGATACTGTTAAGTAAAAGTACGTAAAACGTACTGAAAGTGGGAGATCCGTTTTGCCCCGTTTTGGCCGATCCGTAATGCCCTGATTTGCATATTCTCGACATATGTCCATTTAAATAATAACAAATAGGGTTAGTCATATCAAATACTGGCACATCGCAAAAACACACCCTACCTTATCACATGTTAAATTGTAGAGCACTTAAACCCCTACATTCTACAATGCAACCTTACCAAACGTCGAACAAAACTTACAATGGGTACTTTTCCTGCACCGTCTCCACCAACTTGCTTACAACAATCACTTGTCACAGACGCGCGCCAACTGCCACAGCGAACAAAGACAGGCAGCGAGTAAGCGGGCAGATGGCAGCATGATCGGCTATATTTTTCAAGTTCGTACCTGCAACAGTTTTCTTTGCAGGTCACGTGAACCTTACGTGATCCATAATGCCCTGTGATCCGTAATGCCCTGGTCTACCCTAATGTATGTGAAATCCTTGACTTTCCGTGAGAATTCTGAAAAAGATATGAGAAATCCTAGACTTTGGGTGAGAGTTCTGAAAAAAATGTATGAGAAATCCTAGACTTTGGGTGAGAGTTCTGAAAAAAAATGTATGAGAAATCCTAGACTTTGGGTGAGAGTTCTGAAAAAAAAAATGTATGAGAAATCCTAGACTTTGGGTGAGAGTTCTGAAAAAAAAATGTATGAGAAATCCTAGACTTTGTGTGAGAATTCTGAAAAATGCGAGAGAAATACTAGCGGGTTCGAATTCTGAAAAATGTGTGCGAGATTTTTGACTTTCAGTGAAAATTCTCTAAAATGTATGTGGGAAATCCAACAACTTCAGACAAATTCAACTTCGTAGACTTTCGGCATAAAACGTTTTTTTGTAAGTAATGATGGAAATCTGACTGTTTCAGAACTCTGAAAGCGTCACGAGAGTAGGCGAACGTCTGCAACTTAGGCGTTCCCAGTGGGGGGCCGATAATCCGCACACAAGGCAGAAGCGACACGTAAAGACGTCATCCCCGATGTTAATTGCGATCAGTTTTCTTTTTCCTCGGACGGACGAAACCGTCGGGAAGGCGGGGGTGAAAGGGGTGAGGGAGCTTGGCGTTAATTTATTTCCCTTTGTGGGAATCGTTTCGGCGTAAACCGTCGGTGCCCCGGCGTCAAGAGCGAGAGAGGGAAACTGAAGGATTTCGGCGCTCCGTTCGCGAAAGGGACGTAAGCGCGCAGATCTGAAATATGGGTAGCCACAACGTCCTACTCAGCAGTGAAATGGCCCATTTCTCTATCTATACTGCCGAACAGCCCTTTTCAACCGTCGGAGATATTTCTCGTATTTCGTGCTCGTGGACAGGGGACGAATCTAGTCTGTAAATAGGAGTCCGGATCGATCGTTTCTCTCACCCCTTTTCTGGCCCCTCCCCCTTCAACCTCCGTATCTGATACTCTCCCCGCTGTTAGGATGCAGTTTCCGCATTCCACGTTTCCCCATCCCTTCTCTCTCTCTCTCGCGTTTTGCGTACGCATCGCATAGAAACATTACATATGCATAAACGGCGCATTCAAATTCAGTAGACTGGGCAACCGGGTGGGGTGAGGGAGAGGTTTTTGTAACGATTCTTTTGTGCAGAAGGAGAGGGGGAAATAGCATCGGATTGCAGTTCTCAGACGATTTCTCTCTTAACGGAGCGCGCTCGGACTCTCACCCCCTGGCTTTGTATTCCCGACCGAAGAATGGTTTTAAAAAGAGATCTTTGTTGCCGAGGATGGAAGGTCAAAGCAAGATAGCACAAATATTGCCGCTGTTACCCCCCTTAAACAATTCAGTGTTTCCGCAAAGTGGGAGGCCATTTTTGTTTTCCTGCGAACTGCGTGTTTTTAGTTTGGACAATGTGCGAGATACAAGAGAACGACCATTTTTTATGCGAGTTTCTGTCATAGTTTTGGCACAATGGCTTTAAATTACATTGACGAATCAGAAGCAAGTACAGTTGAACGTCGTTTATCCGCACGTCAATTATCCGCAAAGTCAGTTATCCGCACACTCAAAAAAGCAAGATTAAAAAAAAAATTGGCGCCGGGGCCGGTTATTTTTCTGCACAAAAAACACAGTACAGGTATAGTACTGTAATTTAGGAACGTACTGTACGTATATTACGAGTGTTTTCTCATTTTCTCATGTCTTTTGTTTTCTTGCACTGTATACTTATGTAGTACTGTGTACTGTATGTATAAAATACACCTGTACTGTACATGCTTTTCTTTGTTAAATAAACACATGTTTGATTATACGCAAAAATCGTTATCCGCATAACCTTCGGTCCCAATTAATGCGGATAAACTACGTTCTACTGTACTTATTCTTTTTTTTTCCGTGTCGTGTATCCTTCTATACGTGTAATTTGTGCACTCAGATGGTAAAGGTACTTATCGTGCATGGCTTTCAGCCATGTTGTAATTTCCGCATTCTTCTTTGTAGCAGACTTGTTATCCAGACAATACAAAATTTTTCCTTAAGGGGTATATTGCTTTAGAGATGCACATCTGTCTCTTATTTAGATTGAGAAATGTTATTCCATCTTGATTGAGAACGTCCCTCCAAAGGCAGAGTCATAATGTTTTGAACTTCGGTGTGTCCTATAGTCAGTGTTGTTATGTAGGGTGATTCTTTCGCAACAAGACCTGAAAATTGCAAATATCTCAATGAAAAAGTCCACCACAGCTGTCCAAGCAGAGTCTAACTCTACACTGCTAATTTGCATATACATATGCTCCACTTCTGTGTAACCCATTCCCCTGCGTTAACCTCGGACGCTCAGCAAAAATTGAGAACAAACCTGGACCTGCGCCTGGATGCCTGTAACTGCACTGCACCCTGTGCTCCACAGAAGCCAACGATTCCGTACATAGGGAAGGGCGTAGCTGGCAATTATGTGGCAGGTCATTATCACGGCGCTACATTGCTACTCCTTGTTACCACCACACATTGTTACTCAGCTGACATTATTTCCTCAATATCTGAAACTGTAAGGTTCTGTTTGCATTTTCCATGGTCTTGCAGAGGAAAAAATCACACTGTGTGTGTGGTGCAAGCAGGTGGTCTTCTTGAGAACCTCGGTTATGTTGCCTCGACATCCAGAGCAGCGAACTCTGATGAAAGTCTTCTCACTGACCATTCCTCGCTTAGTCAAATGCTGCTTGACAATGCACCACTAAGTTATTTTTCTTTTTTCCACTACGCTGATAAGTTAAGTTCTGTGGAGTCTCGCTACATATCATGACCCCGTTCTTTTTATCTTTTTTTTTTATTTTGTGAGGAAAAGATATGGAGAAGGTAAATTGTATGTATTTTTTACGAACCAGTGACCCTTTGATTACATCGACAACGTTACTCACTATGTGAATTATTGGCTCCGGGAATTCTGCGTGAATTTTTCTCCGTAGACGTGAAAAATTGCAACTTTTATAATCCAAACTTCATTGAATTTATACATATCTATAAATGTTCTAATGCAAGCTTTTCACCGTTTCTTTTTAATTTTTATCAACGATAGAAAATAAATATGGGTGGAAATAAAACAATTCGCTCCGTCTGTTTACTTTGTTATTGTCCTTTGCAGAACAATGTCTGACAGACGGAAGATTATTGCAAGATAAGAATCTCGAAGTTGATATATACGATTTAATTGAATTGAATTACAATTTTCGGATACATTGGAATCGCACAGACTTTTTATATTTTTAATATATTGAATACGTAGTACGTAAGGTTGAAATAGATCAAACGTCTGCTTGTACCCATGAATTTTTTTTTCAAAAATTGCCTTGACAACCTGGAATTATACTTGAATTTTATCATGTGCCTAGAGTGGCCACACTGATGTCGGAGAGGCACTCATGCATACGAGTAGCCCCGAATCCTTATTTCAGATTCCAATTTTAACTACTCGTGCATACACACACTCACACAAACGCACGTATTCTTTCTCTCTCCCTTACCCCCCCCCCCTCCGTCTCGCACACACATCACAGAAAACGGCAGCATAATACGAGTAGCTACGGTTTTCCTATTCGAAGTCTCCCATTGGTTGGCCCTAATGGGTAGATCGTGTAGAGGTGGAAGTCGGCCTGTGAAGTGTGACCCAGGCAGACGTGTGGTTGCCATTAATCCACACACACACACACATGGTGGAACGAGGCTCAATAGCCGCACCGGCAGCACATGTGAATTGAGTGCAGGGCCCCGTAGCGAACGGTGTCATGTTACGTTACGCTAAACCTCCCCTCGCGGAAAACTGCAGCAGAAAGTCCTTTTATTCTGGGTCTCTTTTCACCCCCTTCCCGCACTCAACCCCCCTTCCCTGCGTCTCTGGTTGGAAGGGGATATCCTCAATTTCAGTGTGCAACTGCGCCAGATGGGATGCCAGTGGGAAAAAAAAGCTCAAACGGGTGGGGGACAAAAATACATGACTTTTCTGCGGGTAATTTCAGTTCGTTACCCTAGTGTTACATTCTGTATCTTTTTCAGAATGTTTTAATTCTACCCCTCGTTGCCAATCTGCATGGAGAAGTGGCTTATGATTCCATCATCTATTTAGTCAATTCATCTTCATCGCCGCGATCAACTTACGGGCGCAGAAAAGCGAAGTGAAGTAACCAAAATACAAACCTGTTTTTTTTTCTAGCACATGTACATTTATATTAGATTTTTATGTAAATCTGTTCTGAAAATTCCACGGTAACCAATATAGCAACAACAGAATGTCTCGTATCATGTGCAACATGGTTGGTTGAACATTTTTCATGCATTGTTAACCTTCAGGAATTTGTCGCTGTCCATGCTATATTTTAGGGGCGATATCTAGGCGAGACTTGGTGGCCAAATCTCGGTCTCGTCTCGATTGTAAATGCCTGTCTCGTTCTTGTTGTCAACTAGATTTATAAACATTCGTATCGGTATACAGTCTCGAAATACGGTATGTACTGTGAACAATGTACTCAGCGTGTCAAAGCACAGCGTATAGGTTATTAAGGCAAGCAAACATTTTTTTTTTATTTCGACGCTACAAACCCATAGAAAACAGAATTTTGTCTTCCAATTATATGCAATCACTTAGCACAGGCTCACAATTGCCACTAATGGAATTACTTTATAATTACTATACTGTTAAGAGTAGGAGTTCAAAGTAACAAGTCAATATAGTCACGTGTTATGTTCTCAGGCTCGAAGATTTTCTTCGCAAGAACCAACTGTTTTCGCCTTGTCACAATTCAATAAATAGGACTAGTCCTTTTCTATATATAATACGAGGGGCGTTCAAGTCAATCGGGGACTTTTTTTTTCCAGGTTTAAATAGATGCCTAGGCTGGAGGTTTTGTATGCAGTAGGAACTGGCAACTGTGTGCTGTTACTGGTAGGCGGTGCTTATTTCTCGCGCTTCTGCATAGACGTTATTCAAGATGGCGGATAACAGTGTGAACGTCTACATGGAACAGCGTGTTGTGATGAAGTTTCTAGTGAACGAGGACAGAAACCTGCTGAAATTTACAGAAGACTTCAGGCTCAGTACGGTGATGAGACACTCTGTCGCAGTAAGACATTTGAATGGTGAAGCGCTTCAAAGATGGCCGTATCTTTATTACTGACGATCCCGGTCGTGGTGGATTACAGCCCACGCCAGTCATTCCTGGGAACATTCAGCACGTGGAGCAGCTGTTCCTGGACAATCGTCGCATAACCTGTCGTGAAATTGCAAGTATCAATACTATACTATCAACAGTGAGTATTACTGCAGTGTTCTGCGTGATGTGCATAAGAGTTTATGGAAGAAACGTCCGGGTTTCATCACAAAGGGTGTTCTCTTTTTGCAAGACAATGCACGACAGCATACCGCTCAACGCACATTCCAAACATTCCAGGAAATCGGCTGGGAGATATTACCCCCCCCCCTATAGTCCTGACTTAGCGCCAAGTGATTTTCACCTGTTTGGAACCCTGAAGGAATTCCTTAGAGGAAAACATTTCAACACTGATGATGAAGTGAGGAATGCAGTCCTTCAATGGTTCCGCCATAATGATAAATCTTTCTATGCCGAAGCATTCCAAGCATTAGTTAAACGCTGGGATAAGTGTGTAACTGTAGCAGGAGGTTATGTGGAAAAATAAATCCAGTTACCACACTTTGAAATTTATTCTTCTATTTTTTAAAACAAAAGTCCCCGATTGACTTGAACGACCCTCGTATATATCTTATGGAACATGTATTTGTGAAACGTACGTGTACAGGCAATGCACACAAACTTTTGACTTTGCCAGTCACTTTTGACTAATCGCGAAGATGAGAATGAGTGATATGATGAAATTGATGAAGATACACTCGCAAGGGACACCAATGGTCGGGCCGTGATTCGAACCTCTAACCCCTGGCGTCGTAGGGCGCTGTACTAATCATACTTTGTCTTGGAACCATTCCTATTACATTTTAATTACTCTAAAGATAAGGCTTGAGAATGAAATTATAGGTTTTCAGTTAAAGGCAGCGGCGGCTGGTGACTCTTGAGTTAGGTGAAGGGCTAGTAGGAAAAAAACGGGTAATAGAGAAAATTAGATCATTGTTCACACATATTTATTACGAGAGCAAACACACTGTTGTTTTGTGTGGAGTAACACAGTGCAGTGCAATGCGGGGTCACAGTTATTATTATTAATACAACATAAAATCCTGAATGTACACTGGATTTATGAATATTTGAAGTGAAATTTACCTCTCCTAAAATTTTCCGTACCTCCGTCAGTGGATAATTTAATGTTTTGAGTTTGTTTTTACACTCGCACAGCTCTCCGCTGAAAGGAAGATATTATCCTTAAGTGACAGGCAACCCGCCTTGCGTATTGCTGGGCTGCATACAGGTTAGGATAATGAAATTTGCACGGCGCGTCTCCAGGGTGAATCAGTACGTTGTCTCCAGGTCAGGATGGACGGTGCGCATGAAAAATGCATTTAATCAACCCTTTTGTTTCAGACTTAGCCGCAGCCAACTGTAAGTGTTTCGCGTGATCCGGCACAATTCCTCCCGTTCTCTACCATCAATCATCTTCCTCCCCCCCAATCCCCCCACCCTCGGCCCTTTTCAAATCTCGCTCCTTCCTTCCTTCCTTCCCCGTCGACCTCTGGCGGTGTGTACAGTCATGTCACATCCCGCCACTCGCAGCCTTATTCATCGAAGTTTAATGTTTAGCTTCGGTTCTCCTCGGGTATGTTTCTGCATGCATGACGGTCCTTCAGCCGATGACATCACAATACCTCATGCTGTCTCTTGTCACGATCTTTCCCTCACCCTCCATTCCCAGCATCTCTCTCTCTCTCTCTCCGCACTCGGAGATGATAAATGTTTCAGCGGGAAGAAATTCACTGGGTTCGGAATATCCCGCTCCTCCAATTCCGTGTATATATCTTTTTCTTTTCCTTCCCCCCCCCCCTTCCCACCATATCGAGAGAATTTTTCTTTTCCCGCGAGTGTCAAAGCACTCTATGGATAACTTTGCAAGTTGTAGTGGGGCGGAAAATGCCACACTCTCCATCATGCAAGATTCAGGTTTTTAACGGTCCGCCGGATGCACCGCCGTTTCTCTCCCTATTGACAGGAGGAAGGCTTGGATGCATTTGTAAAGAAAGGAGAAACAGTGGGAATTCTTAACGCCCCATGAATATTTCCCCACCGTTTGCTCTCTTCGCATTTAACAGGGCGGAGTAAGCGCGAAGAATTATTGCGCGCTTGTCTTTACATCTGTTTCCAGGTACTGAATTCAAATTCTTTAGCGTTCCTTAAAAAGCATCCTCTCGGGCGTGGGTTGTGTGATCAGCACCACATGTTCTGCCCATTTCATACCCATTCCTTCTCCCTATTTACTAGTTTGATTCTTGGTATCGCGTCAGAAGGGCAGATTAATTGCCTAGTGATAGTTCGGCTTGCATCCAGGGGTTCGCTCACATCTCATACTGGTTCGCATCCCATTTTAAACTGTTGTTCCATTCCCAGCTAAGCTACCTGGACATTGGGTGCACTTGATCAAATTTTCCTTGTAATCAAGAGGCTCCAGGCTCGACCCCACTTTCAAGCTGACTCCTCTTACATTCAACCCTGTGAAAATATGCACTAACCTAGTGTTAAATAGTTTCTATTGAATTGGATTTGTTGAACAGGGGTTGACTATCGTACATTTTGTTTAATTGTATCCTCCGTATTCATGTGTATGCGACTAAATTGCATGAGAAGACAAACAAAAATCCTATTTTACTAATGAGTTCAGAAAACTTTTCGGATACATTGGAATTCACTCGACGATGTAGTAAGGAATAGTTTTTGTGTTTGAATTACAATCTTTCAAACAAAAACACTCAACACAGGAAGAAAATAATTTGTAATTGAAAATGTGAGTGCTTGTGGTTAATTCCAAAGTTAATACCAATAGCAATTAGCTTATTTACCTATAATTCAAGTGTACTCGCTTCCAAATTTTGATTTGTTGCGAATGAAAGGGGATATAAGCTTCGTTTTTAAAAATTCTTTCTAATCCTAGAATTTCGAAGCGTACGTTTTTGTATTCAAACCTTTATCGGTGCATCCAAGTTAGAATTGCCGTTGCTACATGAGCCCCTGGCTTTGTACGCACGCATCCCTAAATATGCATGGATAGCTCTGAGTGCGTATTGCGGTCCCCGTGTTCCCAACCTCTAATCTGGGTGGCGGGTCTCCCGTTCTCACGTGGAGAGAGAAAACGAGGGAGCCAGAAAGAGGCTGCCACATGACGTTAACGCCAACAAGACCAGATGGTAATTACATCGTGTTAAAACCTGGCCGTCTTCGGTTTCCCGCGTCTCCGGGAATCTGTTTGTCGGCTGACGTGTCGGTCAGGCCTCCCGGTGACACGGTGCGCCGAGGCAAAAGAGCGGTCCAGGGGATTTGATTAGCAGGGTCCCTTAGCAGCGCCGCGACGGACGTCCTCCCGTAAATAATGCACGACGTGAGCGGGGAGCAAAACGCTGGATTTTGATGAAATGTACCTGTTGAGGGGCCCGCGAAGGAGGGGCAATTCATTTTGGTAATTCGCTTTGGATGCGGTTGCACCAGCGCCCACTTTTTACCTCTTCTTCAGCGTTTCGAAATAAAGCGTGGACTCTGGTGGAGAGTTTAAAGTAAATTCCCGAGCAAGATCTGCTTGGTTTTTAAAATAGAGGAGTGAAATATTTTTCTAGGTTTTTATGAGGCAAGCATATGTAACATGATACTGATGAAATGCTTCAGGTGCCCAAGTACCTACATACCCAAAATAAATTCGTGAAAAGTACCCGAGCAAGTTCCATCCAGCCAGTAATCAATATTCTGTCCAAATATCGTGAACTATTTTAGTTATGCTTCTGTAGTAAGATTATTCCTTAACGCACGGGTGTAATTTTTTTTTCCTGTGTGCGGGTTCCTTTCCACGCTTGTATGAATATTTCTGCACGTGGATTGTTTCTCCCCGCGCTTGTTATTTCCTCTTTCTCCATGTGGATTGTTTCTCCCCGCGCTTGTTATTTCCTCTTTCTCCATGTGGATTGTTTCTCCCCGCGCGTATTATTTCCTCTTTCTCCATGTGATCGTTTCTTCCCGCGCGTATTATTTCATCTTTCTCCATGTGGATTGTTTCTCCCCGCGCGTATTATTTCCTCTTTCTCCATGTGATCGTTTCTTCCCGCGCGTATTATTTCCTCTTTCTCCATGTGGATTGTTTCTTCCCGCGCGTATTATTTCCTCTTTCTCCATGTGGATTGTTTCTTCCCGCGCGTATTATTTCCTCTTTCTCCATGTGGATTGTTTCTCCCCGCACTTATTTCCTCTTTCTCCATGTGGATTGTTTCTCCCCGCACTTGTTATTTCCTTTTTCTCCATGTGGACTGTTTCTCCCTGAGATTGTTATTTCCTCTTTTTCCACCTGGATTGTTTCTCCCCGCGCTTTTTATTTCCTCTTTCTCCATGTGGATTGTTACTGTCCGCGCGTGTATTGGTTCTTTCTGCGTGTGGATTATTATTCTTCGCGCTTGTATTGTTTCTCTCTATGTGAATGATTTGCTTTCCGTGCTTGTATTGCTGCTTTCTCCATATGGATTTTTCCTGTCCGCGTGTTATTGTTTTCGCTCGCATTGGAGTGTTCTTTTTCAAGTTAGTATTAATCCTTTTTGAATATGAATTGTTTCTTGTAGTGTTCTGGGTTATTCGATCCCGTTTCGATGTTCCAAGTCACATTTTAAAGTGGTGGCTTTCTTTTTCGCCGGTATTATTTTTATTTTTCGATCTCTTACTATTCCTTTCGTGTTCGTATTGCCTTCTTTACCTCCGAGAGAAAAATTGTATATTTTCCCGTGCATATTCTCTCATCTCGTCTCTTTCATAGCATTCAAATCGAGATGAATGTTCGTCAGTGCAGCATTTCGCATTGTAGGATTTTTGGAAGCCGGTTGCCATCGGCGGCGTCCGTCGCCGTTCGGCATTTGACTGACGGCGGGCAGCGGAGCGTCCAGACGTGCAGCCCTGTTTGTCGGAGAAAGGGTTCGGAGAGGGGGTCGGCAGAATGAGCGAAGGGATAACTCCAACAAAACCTGCCAGATGGTCGAGCGAGCAGCAATGCGTACCTCGACTCGACAAACAAGCACCGATAGATTCCGTTGCTATCGTTCGATGTTGCGGAAGCCATCGACCAGTCGCACGGAAACCGGGCGCCGTAACTGTTGGATCATCCGGCTGATGCGACGTCAATTGGCGATTTGTTCTCGGTCGATGTGCCCCGACTAATGGCCAGCGGCGGTTTTCCTCCCACCCACCCCCCCACTGGAGCTTTTACTCTTTCCAGGCTCTGCCTCGCACGTACAATTTTCGGCGTTTCCGCCACACCTCGCTGGCACATGTCTCTCGAACCTCGGCAGTGGGACTAAAGCACACCATCTGCCGGTATAACGATGGTAACAAGTAAGGTATTTACAACACAACTTCCTTCATCATATTGCCTGACTTGAGGAATCTAGCGGGAAAGATAAATTGGAACTGTGTAATCCGAATATATCCCGTCAGAAAGAACAGATCTAATGTTGATTTCGTTTATTTTACTTTTCTGCCACTTTCGGCTAAACGCGAAGATGTGGATGATACGATGAAATTGATGAAGAGACACTCACAATAGTTCCCATGCCCAGTCCGGAGCCCGGAACCCGGAACCCTTGGCTTGGTAGCACGCTGTGCTAACCACTCCACCACGGAGGTCGGCTAATCTAATGTTGAGCAAGAATTTCGGTGTAGTAGACGATTTTTAATGGATGTGGCGCTATTTCTCCGATATTGTTTGTACAGAGTGTGATAATACCCGAAAAATAGGTTACTTCAATAATTATAATAGAAAGTACAATACTTAGAGTAAGTCTGAAAACATTGGAAATTCACGGTAATTAGTAAAGAGTGGTTGAAAATAAAATGTCGACTGACCCACCCTTTATGATCATACGGGGTCAAGCTCCTTATCAATAACCATTTGAAGGACAGGTGTAAATAAAATAAACCGTGTTAATTACACGCATTACGTGGAGACAAACTCTCTACCAATACTAAAGCAATAACATCAGGACTAAAGTTTCCGCAAATATACTGGGTGAGTCTTTTAAAAGAGGCCCCGTGGAAAATGTGCTCCTTGCTTGTAGGCAACCCTGATACTCCGAAGAGAAGAGCGGGGCAGAGAACAGTCCAGGATATGTCATGTCATGTTGTCGAATATGCTTGGCACCAATATCCTGGACTGTTCTCTAACCCGCTCTTCTCTTCGGTGAACCAGGCTTGCCTACATGCAAGGAGCGCATTTTCCACGGGGCCTCTTTTAAAAGACTCACCCAGTATAAGCTGAAGCTGCCACAATAGTGACTCAGTGCACATGATATAACACAGGATCAGACACAACACCACAAGCCAGAGCCACGTTAGCCTGCAAAAATGCCCTAGGATGTACTACGTGGAAGTAAGGTTGACATTTGAAGACTGCAAAGGCCTCTCTCCTTACACAAAATTAACGAACCCAAAGGTATGACATTTATAATTTTCCTTCGTAGATGCGCATGTACAACATCGTGATACTTTTTCTTTCAGAAAAATTGGAAAGTTTGTGGGATGGAAGTTAGTGTTAGTAAGCTTGGAAATCATGGAAACGAAATCTGTAATGGGATATCACGGACAAGTTAATGGTTCGATTACGGATACTTGTTTTGCCCTCTGCCGTAGTTGAATTCGGAAAATAAAAGCTTCTCTCTATCTCTCTCTCGTTGTTTCCAGGAAATCAACGATTTGAATTATTTTTTTCCGTCGGATTTTTGTTGGAGGCACCTGTCGGCTGTCATTCCCGACAGGAGCGAGAACCGGCGCTTGTTCCAGGAAGACAGGATATGTTGGTGGCGTGAGGTGGAGCGGGAACAAGTGTGTTTCGTAGGCAACAAATAAATTGAAATCTGTTCCGCCCCGAAGTTGATTAGAGCCGGACAGGTTTTGAGGGCGGGGAGAAGACAGGGCCAGCGAGGAAATACTTTCCTAGTTTACACCTGTGACACTCCGGCATTGACGTTTAACAAATTAAACATGTTTCTGTCGTCTGTTTCGGCTTGTTGTCGCAGCCCCCTTTCCTCTCCCATTGAGCGTTTCGGCCCGAACGGAACGTGTAAAAACCGCACTTGCCCGTGTACTTTGATGTTGATGCGTGCACGCATGCTTACCGCACGCAATTTATGTTCGAAAGCCGACGCGTGCGTAACAGGACGATGTAGGCTGTCAGTTTTTTTAGACTTGTACGGAAGAACCCAGGATTAGATATTTGTGAGGTGTTTGGTATTTTTCTTGCAGTTTTTTTCTTATATGCATTTTCCTACCATTGTGATTGCCTCAGGGGCAAAGTAGAAAGAACAAGAACACAAAGAAACACAATTCATACGAAAATAATATGGTCAAAATCTTGACAAGTACTTGTCGCTATATAGATAAACACATATGGCTCCCACAGCTACAATTTGACTGGATTCACATTCACACTCGGCCGGCGTGTCTTTCTTTTTTCAGGTTTTGTGAATCTGTGGAGCTAGGCCCGGCATAATGCTAGAGAAGGGGAGAAAGCGAGTGAGCGGAGCAAACCAGTACGCTGCTGGTAGCTGCAGCTGTGTTTTCCCCTCCACACACTGCCTTGCTCTCTCGCCCGTTCATTGGTCGAGCCCTTTCAAATCACTATTTGCGCATGACTTGTTTTCGTTCGATTGCTCCAAATATTCCCGTTGCAGAGTGTAGTTGAGCAGTGGAAAAGCAGCTGGAGCTGTGACATGTGAATGGAGTTTCGTCATACCCAGGAACAAATAACCGTACTTATCTAACAGAACAGCCTTATGTACATGGAAGAATTGTCTGGAAAATCCTGAAAATCTCGCACACTTTTTTTCCCCCGAGCGGCATCTGTAGTGATAGAGAGATTCATCTCCGAAAGGAAGGGGCGAAAAAAGCTTCTCCATAGATGTCCATCTCGAAGAAGATTGAGTCATCACTCGACAGGGGTCGTTCTTCTAGCCGCCATTAATAATATTTCCTCTTAAAACACGGTCGTCTTGGTGGAAAGGGGAAACCTCACCTCGTCGTCGCAGGACATCCCACTGTGTCCCCGTGGCGACGTGCTCAATGGAGAGGTTCGGATGATGGAACCAGGGCTCCAATTACAATCAGACGTTCCCAGGAGGGCGTGAGCGCCGAGACAGGTGTTGAAAAGAGACGGGCATCTTTATTTCTCCTCGTCCCGGTCCCCTATCCTCCCATCTCTCCCGTCGAAGCCCCCCCAGGTGCGTATCCGATCTGCCGCTCGACAAATCTAAAGCGATACACTTATCAAATTCTGTTGAATGGGAGTGGGCCCCCCACTTGATCCGGCGCCCTGAGAAGACCCGTGACATTTGGCATCCCGCTTCGGTGTTGATGAATGGGCCAGTGTTGCGTCGGGGATGGGTCTGCGTTTGGCTTGTGTCTGTGTGTGTCGGGATGAAATTCGTGTTATGTTTCGATGCTGGCTAGCCTTAGGACGGATTCTTTGTGTATCAACGGATCATTGTGCGCTCAGTCAACAAACCTTTTTTCTTCTTCGTCTTACTATGGCAAGGAATCCGCAGAAGTTTTACTCAAAGACTTTGGAGTAATCCTTTACAGTTGTGACCCGTACCGAAACAAATGCTTTATCAACATCATTTGCTGTTGTAATGTAGCGAAAGCATGATTTGTGGTAATAAGAAACAGTATAACACTGTGTAAAGAAGTGTGTATTTGTGATGTTATAATAATGAAGTAGTAATGGACCAGTGCGATATCCTGCACCGAGTTTCCTGGAGCAACACAATTGCCCTGTCCAGAGGAAATGGTAAAATGGAAATTTCAACTGTAATAAAATAGTTATTTTACGGGAAGGTAGGTAAACGATAAATTTGGAAATTTCAATTGTGAGAAAAACCCATTCTAATTGCTCAGGTAAAATATGAAGATATTCTGTTAATTCAATCCAGAGATTATCACGAACAAAATACTCTAAATTGGTGCAGCACAACACCTAATCAAGTGTTAAAGGCCCCCATACTTGGTGTGGTACGACGTCAAATGGTGTAACAGGACACCAAAATGGTGTTAAAGGCGTGTCCTGTTACCACCATTCTTGGTGGCAACTCAGTTGCATATTTTTGAGGGTGGAAAATTTGCACAGGCTTGAGAGGAAAAGGACCCGTTCTTGAAGGAGAAAAAACAGCACAGTCATGGAGTTGTAAGAATATTAGGGTGCAAGAGAAGTAAACTCTACTGTGAACTGATTAGGATGATTGTATGGTATACACACATAAACTACCAATGAGTTATAACAAAATTTGTAAAACAGTTTATATCAACCCAGGTACATGATATGAACAGATTTTAACAGCGGAATAAAGACTAGGTGATGATACTAACAACAAGAACCGACGGCAAAATTCAAGGTCCGAGATAAAGAATTCATCTATAAAATATTAGCTAGTAGGGTGAAGACAGAACGGAAAGTTTCTAGAAACAAGGATAGCTGAAGAGATTAATAAGACAAATTTAAAGGAATATCGCGACTATAGTGATGGAAGAGCAGAGAAGAGAAGAAACAAACATAGATATTGCAGGCAGAGGAAAAACTAAATATAAAAAAATTCCACTGCCCTGTTACTGAAGTGCAGAAGTTATAGTGGAAGCAGAAAATATGTGACATCGAAGTACTGCCAAGGTGTACAGTGAAAATTGTAGAGGTGTATGAGAGAGATATTCATAGATACGACTGTTGCGTTTATTATTGAAGGCAACAGTAATGAAAGGGGAATATTAGAGGAATGCCGAAATTGGATTACATGACAAACAAAAACGACCTTGAACTGTGTGGAGCGAAGGATGTGACGCAAATCAGAATTATTTGGGACAATTCAGCTAGATTTTCGAAATTGGTGACTCTGATAACGATGGCTCAGAATATAGAATAGGAACAAGTACTGTTAAAGAAAGACAGAAAGAAGAAAATAGAAGAAAGCAAGAAATGACTGTAAGACCAGAGGAAAACTTCTGTGAACATATCTTGTCATAAAACATTACAACCAAGATTCGACGGAGGAGTGAAGCTATTGAACATGTTGTACAGCAATGTCTTACAGAAAGAACAATTGTAAAAGAGTTGAAAGTACTCCTGACAATCTATAATTTCAACGTGACTTACTACCATCGGGCATTTTCTTTGCACCTGCTTCGGTCAGGCGAAGACGATCGAAGGAGAGGACAGAAGCCGGTTGATAAACATGGATGAGCGTTATAGGACGGTATAATAGCGCGAAAGGCGGAAATGATGAATTAATTCCGGCAAAGTATCGACATTAAAAGTGTGGTAATGGCCGGGCGTAATGTTTGTTTGAGTGTTGCGTTGGCTGCTACAAGCGCTGTAAGCGGAGGCCGCGTGGGTAATCACTTGCGAATTACAGCATGACAATTTTACGGCGGTTGTTGACTGCTTGTTATATACGGCGGCGCAACACCGTCCCTGTTTGTGTGCTGGGGGCACATGTTTCAGCAGGAGGGTGGGGGGGACAAGAGAGCCAGTTTATGCGTGTGTGCTTTTGTGTTTTGTATCGTCCAGCCTGTCACATGTCAGAGTTCGGTGTGTAGCACGAGCTTTACGCTTGTCTTTTCGCTGCCTGTTCGAACTCTCATTGTGTGATCGAACGTGGGATTATCGACGATGGCGTGGGGAGTTTTTTTTTTTATTATTATTTTTTTTTTTCAGTGACACGCTGCATCTCCAACGCGATGGAAATTTCACAATGCATTCTTTATCAGCAGTTTTTGATTAGGGAATTCTACTTTGTCTCCATTATCCCGAAATGGCTCTCGAAACTGATGAGTTTGTTAAAATGTCTTGTTGAAACTGCGCGGGTGCGGTAGCACTTGGGCTACTTGCAGGAGCAGTCGAAAGCTCCTCACATGGTAATGTAGGGTGTTCCGTATAGGAAGCCGAATTAAAGAATTAAGTAAAAATAGGGAAAATATGAAAATATTTGTTTCACATATATTTAAGCAGTAACATCTCCCATTTACGTATAAAAGACAATGTCAGGCATATGTCCACCCCTACCGAGTCTGCATGCGTTTATGCGCTCCACAAAATTATTGATAACCCTCTCGCAGATGTCTGTCCCGATGCCTCCAGTCACCCGTATGATTTCCGCCTTCAGTCCGAAAAGGGTTCGTGGTTTGTTGGCGTACACCTGTGATTTCAGAAACCCCCATAAGAAGAAATCACAGGGTGTAAGATCAGATTCTTGGTCGCACTGTCTTCGTTGCACATTCACCACTTCGGTAAAATGTCTTCACAATGAGAATACGTTGCTCAATTGTAAACTGTTCCATATCTTAACCACAACAAACGAGTCAAAACAATTGAGGCTACATTAATCGGCATGACAACAGATACCAACATTGGTAAGAACAGGTCTGCCAACCTCGAAACAAAACAATAGCAGTCGATTCAAATTCGGCGTCTTATACGGAACACACTTTATGAAATTGTTCGCTTCAATAGTGAAACGAACCCTCTTGACCTGCGCTAGACGACAAATATATCTGAAGCCTACAATAGGATACAATTATTCTGATGTAGTTCAAGTAGTCATATCTTTGATTTTTTTAAAATTATTAATTTTCTACAGACATGTTTCAGGTGTACTCTATCCCCGGAAGGGGGTTATTGAGTGGGCAGAGCGAAGCAGTACACGCTGTTGCGAAGGCTGGTAACTGCAGTCGCTTCCCCCTCCACGCAATCCCGTTCCATCTCACGTGTTTCTTGGTGGTGCCGTCTCGCTGCAATACTAGCGCAGAGACTCGTTTTAGTTCGCTTGCTCTAGAGATACCCAGGACAGAGTATATTTGCCATTGTACAAATATCGTATTTTAAGAGTGTGTGGTGCCTATCTCCACTTGTAAAAGAGTAATCGACGTATGGCACTGAGGTAAAAAATGTAACAAAATCGAGGAAAGTTGTAAACAGAGTAATAACTTCTTGTGTGAGTAAAAATCCCAGTTTGGATGGTTCTACCTTTACACGTTACTGTAAAGTTTACAAGAGTTCTGCTGGCAAGGTAAACCTGGTTGGAACTTGAAATTGTAAATTTTTGCTGGTGCTTTTTCAAATGAGACCCCCCCCATTCTATTATGGTGCACGCCATCACACTATCCTTACATATTTTCACAATGCCATCACCTTTTACCAGCAGTTATCTACCACGAGTTCGGAAACATGCTGCGGTTGTTGTAGAGGATGAATAAGTGATTTTTGACGTCACCAATATACCAACTCGCCTGTTCTCTCGTCCATAATTACTTCGTAATAACGAAAACGAATCGTTGTTGAGCTATACAAGGGCAAAAAATGGATGCTTGCGAGTATGCTGAAACAGTTGAATTGACATAAATTAACGTTAAGATGATAATCGGAGTTGACAGTTATCATAAAAAAACAACTAAACTAGTCTTTAAAAATGGCACCAACACGCGGAGACATTGAATTATGATTTTTTTAAAATGCGGAGCATGTTGGAATCGCAGTGACGAGGTTGAAAAGTTGTTACATATCCTCTCTCTCCTCTTCTCGTTGCTCTTGGCGGAAGGAGGGCCATATTGGTTCTCTTCTCGATGGCCTCCAGCTCTGGTGACCACAATTTATGAAGGCAGGAGTACATAGAAAACTTGCGGTCCATCGGAGAATGAGGGCCAGCCAGAGGGCTTGCTTTGCTAATTCCTTGCCGAGAGCTTGTTCAAGATCGGATGGGGTGGAGGTTGGGGGAGCGAATCGCCCACATATGCTGGGAATTGCCATCAGAATGCTCTTGTTTTCGCCGTTCTAGTGGGTCCGTTGCCCGAAAAAAAAAAAAGAGAACTTTCCTCGTGCTTTTTTTCCCCACTCACAGAGGGCGCTGGTGAGTAGGTTTCGACCGCCCCCTCTCCAGAAGCAAAAATGGATTCTGGAACAAGACCGCAGCATATTGCACCAGGACCCGGTCGGAACAGACGCGCACTTGAATGGAATACAGTATTAATTTCGCACCATTTAGCCCCCCGATCCCCCCACATCTCCCCCCTTCTGTATTAAGTTTAATCAGCGCGTGTTTCATTTTGCGGCCTCCGCCGTCCGACCGTCAGATGTTTCTGACATGTATTTGGGGGTTGGGGGGCCCACTCTGCTTTACTTTATGTGCTTCCCGGAATTTTATGGACACTTATATTAGCCGTATTTGTTCTCCAACAATGATATAGCAAGTCTCGCGGGGCCCTAATAGGAATCCGGAAGTCCAGGATATCGCTTTTAGGGGGTTTAAGGGGGTGTCCGGGGGTGGGGGATATAGCTCAGCTGGCTTTACAGCCCTGAGGGAAGTTATAAACTGACGGTTCATTGCGTGTTTAGGCCTCTTGGTCGTCGCCGTAAAGTGCTTCGAGTGCTTCTAAGACATTTGCCCCCTTCTCGAGTGTGTGTATCGTTCGGTGGCAGCTGCTGGTTATCGATCCAAGGTCACCGAGGATTCTGTGCTCCTCGTGCGTGTCTCTTGTCCGTCAGACGACACGGGAACGTCGTCCTCTCAGAACTTCGCCTGTCGTCAGGGTATATAGTCCGGACGCTTTCCCGAAGCCTCTCATCCCGTTTGCACAGTGATTCATTTTTCCAAATTCGTCAATTGTATATCCTAAAATAATATACGTTTGTTATATACCCGTGGGGCAATAGCCCGTGAGGGCCAGGGCCTCCCAAACTACTAACCGCCGGCCTCACTCCCACAAGCTTCAGCAAAGGTGGGCGATTTTCGAACCAGTTACAGGGTGACGTGTGGTCAGCACGACGAGCCCCCAGTCGTCGTCGTATGTTTCCATGACCGGGTTGCGTTTGTTATACAATTTGAATAATTGAAGACCAAAAGTGGTAAACGTTGAAAGTGCCAAAAGCGAAAGTGTTGGGCGCATCGTTCCGCACATCAGCCCGTAAGAACGTTCACACTACTCTTTACATGCCCTTTGAACTACTTAGAGGGCTACCAGCCACTTTTCACGTTTACCACATTATAAAGCATGGCACATTTCACAGTTTAACGTGGAAGACTGTGTTTGAATTATTGTGGCACTTACAGCGTTTACCAATTTTAGTCTTCAATTATAAAAATTTAGTTCTCGAGTTTCCACTCCTTTCCATTCTTGATTTAGAAATTTTCACCCACAAGAAGAATGTAAAATATGACTGCATATTTGAAATACAAAGTACAGCTCAAACCCAGCAGAATTGTATCATTTGAATTGTACATTTTGAAAGCATAATGTATAGAGGAACTGACTTATTTATTTCGAAGTCATCTCACTGGTCAGTCGATCTCAGCTGCATCAGTTTCATCCAGAAACAATGAACTGTATGCAAAATTATCAACATATGAGTTATTTGTCGTAGTTTTCAAGTCGTACAGATAGTTTAATCTTGACTGGAGCTGCAGTTGAAAGTGGGACCCGACCCAATGGGTATCGAACTCGGAACCACTTCATTACAAAGCGAAGACGTTCCCGCCATGGGGAGGCTTAGAATTCCCAACAGCAAATGGTAGATCACCGTAATGAAGTGTAGAACATTGTCTCGTGGTGAGCTTGGATATCGAACGTTCGTGGTATTCCTCACTTACTTTGCACTGTACAGTATAGATCATAGGTGAGGCAGGTGATAAGATAATACGAGATCTAAGAAATTTCATTGAAATATAAGTCGTGTCACACACGGCACAAGACTCACGTTCGATTTCCGCTATGAAACAGACATACCTAAAATTATAATTTGGGTTTAATTTCGTCTTTGGACCAAAAACCAGTATTCGAGAATTCCTCTCCTTTCGAGAATCTTCTGTGATTTTCCAAATTCAGAGAAATTATATCTCTTGAGAATTCTTTCTAGAGCATTCAAGTGAAAACTCACGTACTATGCTTCTGCTGCTGTCTAGATGTCTATGATAGAAAATAGGCTGCCACGAAACTATCACCAATATGCAAAATTACTTTTCATATGCAGGTCCAAGCCGAGCGCGATCTGAAAGTATCTTGTTGCAGAACTGTCATTTTTGCCTTTCCCACTTTGTGTCTTCGCAGGGACACAAGACACAACAAGAGGGAGTTAGGAGTGATGGAAGAACCCCCCCCCGTTCTCTCTCTCTCTCTCTCTCTCTCTCTCTCTCTCTCTCTCTCTCTCTCTCTCTCTCTCTCTCTCTCTCTGTCACACACACAGAGCGATAGAAGGAAATAGGGGATCAGTAAGATGGAATACACGTTCAACACTAGGTGACATTTCTTCACCTTTACATATCGCACCCTAGTAGGTACCATATCCTGCACAACTTCTGATGTCGATGTTCCACCTTAAGAGCTCAGATGAAACGAGATGGAGCGTGGAGAAGAGACACACCGACGTCGAAACAATTTACTGTGATTTCACAACTCCAAGGTCTACAATTTGCTACGAGCGTCGGAAATAGGCAAATACGGACCCGAGTTCATCATCATCCATCAAGCCGCGGCGCTTCATCGAATCTCTCCTCGCTCATCACACCATCTTCCTTCCGTCTTTCCGAAAGGACGGGGCCGAGTCGAGACGCCCTTGACCTAGACAATCCCTGGGAAGCACACATTTCACGACTTCCTCCCCTATTTTCCCTCTTCAAAAGAGAAATCCTTCCTTCACACACACATGCGCACGCACAGATGGAAAAAAAAGTGAACCCAGACCACTGCTTTTATCTTCCATCCTAATAACTTGCTTCAGGAATTTTTTTTACGACCTCTTGCCGACATGGCATAAACTCGTGTTATCACTGCACTTTATTAAGCTGATAATCTTGATTTAATTTTCAGCTCCTGAGCGATAAAACATTCTATTAAGAAGCGGCATCCTCTGGACCAACGTTACTCTTCATCCCCCTCCGTCACATCTTCACCCCGAGCATCCCCCTCCCCCCGGCTCCGATAAAAACACCGTAAAGTCACGAGAAAGGAAAAGATCAGGACTCTCCCCCCTCCTCTCCCGGCTTCAGAAGAGGCGGGGGGATGGTTACCGTATGGACCGTAACAATATCGTTTGGATTGGCCAATAAAAGTGTTGATATCACGGGGCTGTTCTGGCTTAGCTGTACATTTAGAGAGCTGTATTTCATTTTTACAGCTCCTCCCCATATTTTTCCGATGTATGCTCAGTATTTTATGATATGCCTTCATTCCGGGCGTACAAATGCTGCCGTCGGGTCGTAAAAAAGCGGCCGTATCCCCCCTTGCCAAAGTTGACTCCGGCAATGAACGCCGGATGACTGCCCGACGACGTCAGGAACGGTTCAAAGATAGAAATTTCTCAGTCGAAATAGTTCTCGCAATAAACGTCAGGGTTTAGAATGGCGCTCGTGGCTCTGCGAAGTACTCTTTTGCTCGAGACTTACCACCGTAAACATCGCCCTAGGATGACTGCCGAATACTTCCTTACTGCGTGTTTATATATATAGAAAAAAAAAGGGGGAAATAGACGGGAAAGAAAGGAGGGATTGAAGACGCGCAGGAGGTTTTTCGTCAGTGTTACAGCGGTTTTGAAGCTTTTGGAAGGGATTGCGAGTTCACACATGAGAGTACAATCTACGATGTGCATATATAGGTTGATATCCTGGTCTACAGTATGTAAAGAAACTCAGTCGAGACTATTCTCCATCCAATGTAAGATTGAAGTTAATGTAAACAAGACCACGTGACTTCTGAAAAAATAGTTCATTTCCTGTGAATTAGTTCAGGTGTTACTGTATCTATTAGTGTTTGGTTGTAATTGTATAAGGCCCTCAACTTTAATATAGAAGATACTTTGAAAGGTATGGCTTGATCACACGCCATATTCCCACACAGCTGCCATTCGAACAACCAACATTATTTCACCGAACCCACGTTTATTGGTTTAGATTGACTTTATTGTTACTACTGACATAGAATAGGAGCGTGATTACAACTTATTTACGGCTTCTAGGAAAATGTTATGCTTTACTTGCTACTTTTCTCGTGTTCCGAAAGTAACCATCCCTGGTACTTCGTGCGGTAATGTGTGCCGTTCCTTAATTACATGCAAAGGGTTGCACTAGTTCCGGTATGCAAACATAAACTTTGACGCAGAGGGTGCTAATGAACAGGGGACTGATTTTATTGTGTTTAAATGTACGCGCCCTAAGGTCCGCCAGTAGTTGTCACAGAGAGGCGTGACCTTGACATAAGCGCCGCTCTTCTGGAACGATTCAGTTGGCGAGAGGCGTGGCAATCAGATTTTGTTAGACAACATTGGAATTCTTTATGACCACGTAGTTCGTAAAATAGTCACAGCACAATACTACCCTGATACCACTGGAAAAACGATCTTTCGTGGACGTCATTTTCAATCAGGCAGTGAACTGATCAATCCTCTTTCGGCTGTGCTAAGCAGATTGTCAAAGAAGGGCTTCAAATTATTGTTTTGTAAAGTGGATTGAACGTTGGATTCAGTGCATTACACCAGAAGGAGACTGTTTTGAAAGCGTGTAATTCATTAACGAGAGCCATTATTATTAGTCCCGTTATATTTTGATACACCCTCGTCTAATTACTACAGGGTATCGTCGTAGAAAACTGATAAATTTGTACAGCGCGTAGAGGACAATAAGGTGAACGACTTTTAGCAACCTTCCCCTCTTTAAGGTATCTTTTCCAACGCTCATACTATATTCCTTTTCCGGAATGTCTGGAGTAAGAGAACGCGAACGCGTCCTGCGCGTACGTTGCGGTGTGTGCCTCGTCCAATGAGCGCGCGGAGGGGAAGGGTCGCGCGGGAGCGGGCGACTTGACTGGCCATTCGCGGTCCAGTAGTTTTGTGGGAATTCTGGCCCCGCCCACAAGCTTTCGCCTCTGTGCGTCGCTACTCCAGTCATTCCGGAAAAGGAATATAGGTTATTTTCCCGAAGGTATGCAACCACGCAAGTCACAATCATGGTTGCCATCCACATTTATTTTTTATGGGCGATAACGAAACAGAGGTCCATATTGCTGATGTTCAGCATTTGCGATTTTAAAACATAAAGACATTGCAGATGGGGTTTGTTTTATATCCATCGAACGGCAGCGTTCACGAATCAAACTCGGTTCTTTTATTCCGTGTAAAGGATTGTCATCTTAAAAAATATGGCCCTGGAGAAGATATGTAACGTGCCTCCATTCATTCGACCTGCGGCATGACACCGCGCCACTCCTATATGTGGTCATGACTGACCGCATACACAGCCGTTACGTAACAGAAGACCCAGTGTTTGCAGTGTGTGTCGCGTGGCACGTGTTTCCACTCGGGAGACACATTGCCCTGTCGCCCCAATAAATCATCTTAATTTGAAGTTGGCCGGGATGATACGGCGGACGAGCAAATAGACCGGAGTGCCTGGCGAAACCCGATTGGAAAACCCTTCCTCCTTCCAACTCCTCCTCCCCTCCCCCCTCCTAGCCCCCCTCCTTTTGTACTCCAGCCTCGGGCAGATTCCGGAAAATTGCGCGGAATAATCCGAACCATTTGTTATGTTGGAGCTCCGCTCTTCATATTTGCGTGTTTGTAAAGCGCCAGTGCTACCATCTCGTGGGAGCGCGAAGAATTCAATAACCTCGGCTGGAGATGGGTTCTTTCAGGATCCTTGCCCTGTTTATAATTCATAGGTTTTTCTGGACGTCCCCGGAAAAGCCTGGGTGTTTTCCGGACCGTAGGAATATTTAAATTTCAATTACAGGTGAAAAAGGTCTCGATTTCCGGACTCGTCTCGAAACCTTTCACATATGAAAAATCTCCTGCGTGGAATACAAGAACAGCAATTCCAGTATGCATTTTTTGTGTTATCCTGCTTGCAGTCAACCAGAAAATATGGGTGTGCTGTTAGTGTGCCGATCGAGTCCACGTGCTCTTCTCTACCAGATAGATACTTCGGTGGTACCTGACCTGATGTATCCTTCCAGTATTTCACAATGTTCAGCCTCTGTATTTAAAGACGGAATTGTCCTTTAAAGGCAATACTTTGCTTTACCCTTCAGGTTTTTAATTGTCTTCATCTTCTTCTTGTGTTCAACTGAAGTTAGTTTTCTCAAGCTATTTTTTTTTGCAACTTTAAAATAATTCTTCTCACTTCTCCCTATTTACGTGCTCACCTCATATTTCAGTCTCCTTTCTTCCTTGTCTCCCGTTTACGGAAAGAGGATCTGGCACTAACTTATATTCGTCTCATATTTCCTTTTAGTATATTTAATTTAGTGCTTTATTCCCCGTAAATTACCGAAGTGCATTGGACTTGTTTATATCCCATTCTTCTCTCGCTTTTGTTTTCGCAATTCACGTCTTGAACGATTTGTTTGATACGCTCCATCTTGGTCCTGCCCATGTAGTTTACCCTTCCTAATAATACTATTACATTTATTTATTAACCGAAGCGGTCGAGGTTCAGGCTATATATGGGCTGCTCTGCCACCTAACCCTTGTCAGTGTAATATGACATATAAACTTCATATGGAGCAGTAAGCTACATCTAAAATAATACATACTGATATCCTCATGTCTCTGGATGATCCATTTCCACAGGCTTGTTTTCTATGTACACGTCTCGAAACATCTTCGTCTGTTACTCTGTATCCAGTTGGTCCTCAACATCCTCCTGTAGCATCACATTTCGAAAGTTTCCACTCTTTTCCTTTTTCATCTTCAGCCACAGTCCATGTGCTCCAGACAAATGTCTTTAGGAATCTCTTCCTTAACCAATCCATGTTCCTGGATATTAGTAACGGTTCCTTTTGGTAAAAGCTCTTCTTTGCCTGTGTTATCCTACTTACTATATCTTTCCTGCAACTTCATTGAAATCCCTCCACTTTATCGATTCTTTTCTGCCCATTATTGTATTGTTCTTAAGGGACGAGATGTATACCTTATTTTTCACATTTATTTTCATTTTATAACTACTCAGGAAGATTTTTCCATATCGTTTATTATTTTGGTAAGTACGTACTTCATTTTCACGTAGGAGTGCTAGGTCATCTGCAAATTGGAACATAGTCATTACTAGGATAAGATAGAGACCCTCGTTTTTGCCAACATTCTGATCATAGCTTTATATGTCAACACAGCAAATTTTATTTTACATAAAAACACATATTTTTCAGTTTTCCGTATGTAAATACATATTTTGCAAATTTTCATTTTAAAATCGCTCATTGACTTCAGCTACCTCGAAATCCACGAAGGAAAAATGTTTATTCTCCGCACCTCTTTCATATCGAGAATGCTAGGTTTGTTTTGTCTTGGAACACGCTCGCTGGCAGACTTCTGTGCCTCGCCTACGATCCTATTGCGGTAAAATATTGCCCCCACTGGATCTAACGCACAAGTGCTAATGTCTAAATGTACAGACAATTTTGGGAAAAACCAAGGTTTTCAAACTTTGTGCCAAATTGCACGTGTTTTGGAAGGTGAGGAAGAGGAAGCTTTGGAAAACTTTAGCATTAGTGACATTTCGTGCTTCAAATATGCAAGAATATAAGATGCTTTTTTAGAGATAATCGTCACAGATTTACAATAGAGAAATTGGAAAAAAAAAAACTATTGTGATCCACTGCAACTCTTCCAAAAAATAGCTCGCTAGGTAAGCATTTAGAAACTGATTTCAGGTGTTTAAAATGCATGTAATATTTTGTTTTTGTTACCAAATGTTTTTTATTTTTGTCACATATTTTCCTGTTTTTATCACACCCACACCCCCTATACGCCTTCATGGCGTGGTGCTAAGCACAGGGGAGAACTTTACCTTTTATTTTAAATAAACATTTCTGAGTTTTTGGGCACATAAAGTTCCGTTTCCTAGTCATTACGATGCTGCAATGTCAATATCTTTTTCCGCATACGAGGCTACTTCTTTAGTGCATTTCTCTTCCTTATTTAGCTGTAATGTCAGTACTTTGCATACCTTTAAGGGCCTTTGATAAATATTACCCCTCCCTCTTTTTACCCTATATGCGCATAAAGTTGACCTAAAACAAACTTTAGCTTTCTTGACTTTTTGTATTCTCCGATCCATTGGGCGTGTCTCTTGTGCTAGTGTATTACGTTCTAGTTTGCAGTTTCCCCCTACGTGTCGCAAAACGTCCTAAAGCTAGTGACTTAGCGTTCAGGTTGGTTGCACTGACAGCGCACCGGCATGGCGGCTCTCGTATTAGCAGCTCCGAGGGTGCGAGATCACGCCAGGCATCGTCTGTGTTTAACCTAGGACAGGGGATCGCACACACAGTGGCACGGAATTCCTGTATTTTACTTATCGCTGTTAGCACAGTGTCTTCTCGGTGACGTGGACATCCATCTGAGGCTTTGCCTGCTCTTCGAGCGAGAGGGGTCAGAATTATGGAAGAACGACGGAAGACTGTCGTCTCCTCTTGTCGTCAATACTAGTGACGTCCTTTCTTCCGCCAGTGTCCCAAGTGTGCCCTTGTTTTGCTTTTGGTTCTATTTTGTCCAGGCTGTAGCCGGTATTATTTCCAACTCTGTAGTTTAATGAATGGAGGCGTTCGAAACAGTAGGCGCCATTTAGCGCCTTACAATGCATCAAGTCGCAAAAGTAGGCTCGGTCGCTAAACTGAGAACTTAGTTCCCAAATCAACTTCATTTACAAAAGAAAAATACTAATTCGTGAAAGACGAACAATAAATATCTATTTAAATAGTGATTGAAAATCATAAAGTATAAAACTGAAAGTATTTGTAGTTTATTACAAATCCGCAGGAGTAAGAAAGCCACTTTCTTAGCCCTTCCCGAAATGATATTGTTGTAAATCTGTTGCCTAGTAATCAGAGGGTTCCAGGGTTTGTCTCCGGTGAAGGCACATGGCACAGTAGTTCGGATCCCACTTTAAAGTATAGGTTTATTATTATTAAATAATAGACAGGGGTCCCGGGTTCGAATCCCGCTCGGCCTTGGTTGTTTGTGAATGTCCATTCATCAATTTCATCACTCATCCCCATCTTCGCAAATTAGCCAAGAGGCACAAAAACGCGAAGTAAATTAAATAAATCAATCAATCAGTTACAAATGATAAAGGTGCTTTAAATGAACTTTACTTCCTTTGTACTCAAAGGAAACTGATTACAATGCATGGATGTCTCTACAAATTGCTAAACATACACTCACACATATTGGTAAAAATTTTAAACATTGGCAAATGTTTTGAAGTAAATTCCATATATTTCCAGAAATATGTGCAACGAAGTGAAAAATAAACTTATTATTACAGCTCTAGAAGTAAAATATGACTTCAAAACAAACAATCTCTTCCGTTGAAAATTTACTAGGCACTAAGCGGGAATATACAGCCGAATTAGGTGAGATTCAGATCACGTCATATTTCTCTCATCCATAAATGTGTACTGCATCATACTCAAATAAAAAACTTTTCTTCTTGATAGTGCCATTTTAAAAATAAATATTTTTATTTATGCAGCAGAATCACGAAAGTACGGATTATTTAAAAAGATAATTTTACCTCAACAAAGATTTGAGAAAATTGACTTTTTAAATATTTGAATTTTTTATAGTTCGTGGTAGCAACGAATGCTACGATAAACCTTAAACTTCTTCCATTGATACGTACAAATAGTAGACTAAATTTATATTATAAAAATTGTGGCAAAGACATGTTTTTATTATTAAAGTTAAAAAAACATCCGAAAAGGGGTCTAAAATATTCCAATTTTTATAATGAAAATCTCACACCCCTAGAATGTTGGACTTTTTAATACATTGTTATAGTGTGTTTAGCATATTCAGATGCACTTTGGCTAATAACATGTTTTCTTACTTTCGTTCTAGGTGAGTTACTATGATTGGTGCCCAATCATACCAGAGTAACAGCCGTAGCTATAAGGTATGTTCATTGTTTCATTATCCTCATCATTTCTTCGTTCTTTATCCACAAAGCGAAACGGCGTATTTAGGCTCTTACATTTACTCTTGTCCTAACATCTTCCCGCAACTGCAAGAAACCCCTTTAATTTTTACTAAGAAGTGACATGGAAGAGTGAGAGATTCGAAATACGAAGTAACTCTCTCTTTATCCAAAATTTGTTACAGGACCAGCGTTATTTCTGTCCTCCAATAGCAGAACAGTGCGGGCAAGTTTCAAAGATGTGCTCGTTCGATTGGCTGTTCAATCCATCTGCTTTGATATGTACGAAACACACTGTCTTGTGAGGACCAATCAAGGCACTACAGTCTACCTGTCCCATATGGGGGATTCCTCTTCATCTTTACCGAGGCATTTTCGGTGTAAGACAATTACCATACCCATGACTAACCTGCCATGCAATGGCTTTTCGTAATTAGACAGAGGACCACACTTTGAGGCAAAGCTGACGACGGATTGGAAGTCTCTCGCAAACAAACCTGCCATCTCACTCTTGAATTCTAGAGCCAAAGCTGGAAGGAGACCTCACGCTGGAAGCTACGGCGGTACAAGTATGGTTTGTGGAATCGAGACAGTTTTATTCTAGCGTTCGGTATCTTTGACACAGCTTGAGAGGAAGACAACCGGATGCGTATCCGGTTTCGAGCCAGTACATGTTTTTCTGAAAAGCGTTGTGGTCACTTACCTGCATCCATCCATTCACTGCGACATTATACTCCCAAGATATCTCACATTGTATATAAAAAATTGCACAACACAATAACACAAGCTAGCAAAGATAACGCAACCGAAACCTCACGTTATGAAATCTCTGAAGAAACTGAATTGGCAACATTTCGTTTACTCCACGTGGACTTGACAAGAGCTGTCAGTTCCTGAAACGGACGCTATTGGTGGGAAAGGTTTGACGGGAGGATTTACTGGGCTCCACGTGGACTTGACATGTGGTTGTCAGACGGAAACTGATCTTACGGAACTTTCTTTGAAGTAAAGTGGCGTTCGAATCAGGACTTCAACTTAAGAGAAATAATGCTTTTCGGTAAGGCATTGTCAAGGCAGGAAGACTATGCTATCCAACGGCTTGTTCATGAATCGGCTCATTCACGAACGGTTCGTGAACCTGTTCGCCACGAACGGCCAGCAAGCGAAACCCAAACTTCCCATCGCGGGCTTGGTAAGGAGAGGAGTTTATATGTGCCTCGCGAGTTCATTTCTTTTAACATTGGAAGAAGATGATGCCGGCTCGTAACACGTGAACCGCTTGGACACGTACGCGGTGCGTGCTTGCGTGCGGGAGGGAGTATTGGGAATGGGGGATGTCCCAAACCAGGATACTTAAACACGGCCTCAGCACACTCTTTACGGCTCTTTTATGATGTTTTGAGTTCTGAAACTTTATAGCCCCATAAAGATTGCTTACTTTGCTCGAGAATTGAATTTCTCTCGTGGCTAAGTGCCCCTTCTTCCGTTCCTTTGGGGGGGAGGGCGTGTACAGTGCAAGCAGAGGAAGGCGGAACCTGTGAAGGCAAAGGCCAACTCGGAAAGGAGAAAAGGGGGGGTCGCCCCCCTTTTCTCTCGGTCCCTTTACGCTCCAGTGGTTTTCAGCTTTTAACTAGCATAATCGCGGTACGCCGGGGATCAAAATCGGATTACTCGGCCACTAAAGAGGTTCCACGGTCTCGTCTTGTGAGCACACAGGCTCACCGCCATGTCTCAGGTCCACTTAAGATTCTAATCTCATATAAAGTTAGTTTTTTCCACCTCAGATTCTCTCCCCTTGGCCCTCTTTGTCCCTTAGCGCAATGTGGGAAAGAGAACCACTACTTAAGGTGCAGGGATCATGTGCGGTCAGGAAGCAAAAGAGCTATTGTCTTTATTTTGTCAATTAGATGTGCGAACACTAGACTCCTTGATCGTGAGATCACTGCAATGTCACGGCTCTCATCTGTCAGTTGCCGAAGTGTTTTTGATAATTTTTGTAGCACCGTGCATGCTTGATTACCCTTTTATTTATTGCCAAATCATTTTCTTTCATCTGATCTTTTTCATATTCGTCTATAGTAAACGTCGGCCAGAATTGAAGAGTAACAATCCGTCACTTCAGGTCCAGCTCCTTATTTTCATTCCCTTCATTCGTGTCCTCTGTACATATCAAATTCAACTTGGATGGATTCGTCGAGAAAACCAGTTTTAACCACTGCTAAACAATCACCTTCCTAAATCCCTACGGATATTCTTGCACGACCTATTCAGGTGTTATCTGAGCGGCTTCGCCTTTTCTCGCGTCTTTCTTTTTCATCGCCTAGGACTTGTTCTTGTTTTGTCACAATTCTAACTTCCCCGGAAGACGATGTGAATTTGGATTGACAAAATGTTGGCAGACTTTCATTTAAGTCCGCTTTTGTGCTCCGATAGACTAATGGTAATTGGACATACTTTTTAGATCCAAACCAGTGTGAAGATGGTATCCACTCTGCTGGTGAAGAAGTGAAGTTCTAACCTACAAGTAATGGCTCCGCAATGCTTTATACGAGGCTGGTCGTCTATCTCCATGATGACCTCGGATTCTGTACAGTGAATGTTGGATTTCATAGGCATTTTTGCTTTGCTTCAGCTGCTGGGAACATGTTCGTGATTTTAATGTCCTCTTGCACAACGTGTTGTCACTCACGAAGATACTTGCAGGTAATTTGTCTATCACTGTTGTCTGCTACAGCTGATATTGTCCGTTTTGGCCACGAATATGGTTCAACTATTGAACCGTCCTCCTGCCCGACCTTCTGAACTGAACCAGGACAGTAACCTTTGTTGTTGTCTTTCTCACATACGTATTCACGTATCTGCTTCATCATTCCGCATATTGCATTATATTCCACTGTCTACAAGGAAGTCATTCTTGAGGTCACGTCGCAGTTTGATGCCAATTAAGGCTCTCCCATGTGCCACGTATTATGTACACCAAAGGTCAAAGATGCAAATTATGCATCTCAATTTTTATTCATGTGAGTTTCACATCCAATGCACTTATAACGGAGAATATGTGGGTGTGCTGGTTATATTTGGGAGAGTTCCTGTTTATTTGGATTTCTTTCAATTGTTTTAACCTCACATTTTCCCAAAATAGACTAATTGAATATGGACATTGTCATGTTGTGTACAGTCGTCTCCTAACTTGACTATACGTCCGACGATGAACGCAATAGTTGAAACACCGTGTTTATTCGCTTTGTTGATGCAATCCGAGGCTCGAGAATTGAAATAGAATAACTTCTGCTCCAGTATTAGCAACATGTAATCAGTCTCAGTTCTTCCACTCACAAACATACAAAGAAAGAAGAAAAAAATATAGCAATATGTCTTGTCTAACTCCATGTTGGTACAGAGGATCCCCGGTATCAAAATCTTGCTCTCCACCTGAAGCAGACTGTGGCATCAGTGTCCCGAACCAGATGTCTACTACAACGAGGGAAGAGACAAATGACGAAACAAAGCGTCACGTCAGGCGATAGGCACTTGCTGTCAGTCCAGGACACGGAAGGGTCTACTAGGCGTTGTTAACAGTCTGAAGACATCCCTCGATTGGTACGACGTGGAGCAGTCTCTAGCATCTTGCTGGATGCGCCTCCCCCTTCATACCGTAAACCAGTCATTTATTACAAATGCCAGCTTCCATTAAATTGCCTTCTCCTGTTTCCGGCAGGCGTCCTGGGAGGACGAGCGAAAATCGCCCCCCCTCAAAACTCCCTTCGGAAGACGCAGGGGAACTAGGGGGGGGGGGGCAGACGACAGGGAAAGAATTCCGCTTCCCTGCTTTACCGAGATTATTAAGCCATTTATGTGCTGACGTCGAGGGTTTTAATTTCCGGAGAGTTATAATTAAAGACGGCTTGTGCTCTCAAATACTCCCTCCCCGCTTTACCCCCCTTCCCCTATCTTGTGTTATAACGGCGCTCGCCTTTAATGGTTCTCAAAGTCATTAGCACTTGTTCCTTTCGCGCGCGCAGAATTTGAAAAGTCGGGCCCCCATCTAATGAGCGACATTAAGAAGTGTTTCTGGAAAATGTGTTTTAAATGAGACGACGGAGGGAAGTTTTCGCTCCTTTTTTCTGTCTCTTTCACTCCTGGAATCTTTGTGTAATCTTGCCGCCTCGGCGCGAAATGAATCGCCCTCCTGGAGGATCCAGAAACAAAGGCATCCAGCATCTTCCTCATCTTAGCTGGAATCTTGAGCCGGAGAAGAATGCAGCTTCCTTCCCGGCCAGACCCCACCCTGCGTCTTCCTTCGGCAATTCCAGGCCCATCCTCCCAACGGAGGGGTGAGCTTGTTCATGTAAACACTGGTGCATTACGCCCCTTTACAAACTCTCCTTGATAAGGCGGCTGAGCTTTCCTGCAGGAGGAAACTTGCTGGTGGTAGCCTGTGTAGCTTCACTGTGTGGCTCTTCTTCATTTCTAGCCGTTTTCTTCCAATGATTACTTTGCTGATTTCAACTACTGGAGTGTTAACGAACGTTTACGTGAGTTATTCTTTGTAATTCTCAATGCGCCGGAAAACACACGAATAAAAGTTTGCCGTTTTGTTTACTTCACACTTCCACAGTTTATTTCTAGCCTTATCTGGCTTTGATGTGGAGTAATTTCAATGTTCGATCTAACAGAATCTGTTTCTCTCTGTAATCTGCTTGGTGTCGTTGTATTAGATACACTTGATTCTTTAATCCGCAAATTATAATCTATAAGAAGTGAATTTTATCCGAGGTATAACGATCCTTCTGGCCGTTTGAGATCCGTTTCTCAAATGGTGACTACTAGGTTCCTAACTCTCATATTGTTCTTTCTGTGGTCCCTCAGGTAGTTAGCATTTATTTATTTACTTCTTCAAATGATGAATACTTATTTTGATGTTTTAGAAAACGATGAATGCTAATTCTCGTATCTTGTCACGTCATCAATCTTCATTTTTCTTCCATTTGCTGCCAATAAGTTTCCGTGCATATAATCTTTACAAGTGACCAATTTCTTTGTCTCTTAGCTTTTAAGGGTGGTCAGTCCCTGTGCGTTCAGACTTTGCAGGCGATCAATTGCCTGTGCGTGCAGACTTTGCAGGCGATCAATTGCCTGTGCGTCCAGACTTTGCAGGCGATCAATTGCCTGTGCGTCCAGACTTTGCAGGCGATCAATTGCCTGTGCGTCCAGACTTTGCAGGCGATCAATTGCCTGTGCGTCCAGACTTTGCAGGCGATCAATTGCCTGTGCGTCCAGACTTTGCAGGCGATCAATTGCCTGTGCGTCCAGACTTTGCAGGCGATCAATTGCCTGTGCGTCCAGACTTTGCAGGCGATCAATTGCTTCCGCGTCCAGACTTTGCAGGCGATCAATTGCTTCCGCGTCCAGACTTTGCAGGCGATCAATTGCTTGCGCGTCCAGACTTTGCAGTCGACCAATTGCCTGCGCGTCCAGACTTTGCAGTCGACCAATTGCCTGCGCGTCCAGACTTTGCAGTCGACCAATTGCCTGCGTGACCAGACTTTGCAGCCGACCAATTGCCTGCGTGACCAGACTGCAGCCGACCAATTGCCTGCGTGACCAGACTTTGCAGCCGACCAATTGCCTGCGCGTCCAGACTTTGCAGTCGACCAATTGCCTGCGCGTCCAGACTTTGCAGGCGACCAATTCCCTATGTGTTGGATAAGACTTTTCTATGTAGCCAATTGCCGGCTCTGTAGTCTTGGAAGGTGACAAATACTCATTTCATTGGTTGTGCAGATGGCAAATATTAGCGTTGTGATTTTATAACATAGATGCCAGTTCAATCTAATGCAGGCTTATATATGGACCAATGCTTCAGCAGTTAAAAAGTCAACGTTGTTAATAAGTCCCGATGTAGGGTCCAGTCCTTCAGTATACCGAGGAGCAAAATACTCGACAAGAGGAAATTTTTTTCTTGTCCCGTCTGTGGACAGGGTAAAATATTTTTTTTTATCGCACAGTAGGAGGGTGAGGGGGAAGAATATTTCCCATACTGCCCCTTTTCCTTTTCTTAAGATGGCGCGGCCGTTGGATCCTGGGCCGAAGCCTTTTCCCTGCTGTCCTCTTGGCTGTCGATTATCAATTGAATAAGCAGAGAATAGGTGCCAAATGAAGCGTGGGGGGAAAACCACTTCAGACCTTTTAAAGTCGGCGTGCGGGTCCAGGTTGCAGAGAATACCAAGCTCGCTCCCATCTCGCCGGGGGCAATCGCGTGGAACCGGGGCTCCGGCGCCTCTTGAATACAAAATTCGGTCTGGAGGATGCAGCGAGGCCCCTCCAGACTGGGAAGGAGCCCGAGAACACTGTAGCCAACGGCGGAGTTTTATCTCTGGGACTGGGGGTCTCTTAGAAAAAGTCTCTCAGATCTTGCAATGTAGGGGATGAGCGGAACTGATAGCGGTGAACAATTTCGACTTGTCACTGTGATCGTCTCCTGTACAGGAGTGACCCTTTCTGATGACACCCAAATGTCAACCTCACTTCCACGTATTACGCCCTGGACTCGCTGCAAGCACAATCATCTGTGGGGCCCGTGTTGTGTCGTTCACATATGTTTGTTTTTGTCCCTTTGTTCATCTCTTTTCATCACCATTCATCTTCAACCTCGCTATTATCCAAGTGGCAGAAAAGCGAAGAAAAATAAATCAATACAAATCAACCAATCTATCCTCATGGTAAAACAACGCAAGCATCATGTCCATGAACTAGCTGCTAAGAAATAACGATAATTTTCTCCTGTATATTAATGCAGCAATACGTAGTACCTTCTATTTGTAATCCAACCTCCTCACACCACATGCACCCTCTGCCACTGGAACCGGAATTGTAAGTAGAGTCAAGCCAAATCCTTGGATGTAGTGTTCCTTCAATAAAATTAAAAACAACAACAACAACAAAAAAAAAACAACAGAACGGAACAGCGAAAACAAAGAAGTTGTGACTGACTGAGAATTGTGATACACCAAAAAGTGTTCATGTAAATTGAAGAGTTAGAGATTGAACCAGAGTGATGACAATTCAAAGAACCAGACCGGATTAATTTAAGCATTATATAGAAGTACAGGTCAATGGTAGCTGAAGTGTATATTGTCTCATAAAGGACTTTATGCTAGTAAGCTGCTTGGTGCGGCTTATATGCAGCTTATTAACCCTCAGATGCAACAGGAAAAAGAAATACTCGGGAAGCTACTAAGCTCAAGTATGGCCAGAGAAGTGCACTAACTGAATCCAAACTTGATGCATATTGTTGAGATAAAAATGTCCGTTGGTTGGCAACATTGGACAAAGAATAGAACCGTAGAAGCTGCAGATGAAGCGAGGGGGGAGGGAGTTGCTTCCCGTGATGCCACTAGCACACCTGTACGAGAAGAATAGAGACCGTGGTGGGGAGAAAGTTAGTTGGACTTCGCTGGCCAAGGATGGGCTGTGACGAGAATTGGTAATGATTGCTCTGAGGAAGGATACGGAAAAATAGACCTGCTTGGGAGCTCAGCTCTTTATGTTGTCTTTGTAACTTCTTGCAGCTTCTTTTTTTCCCCTCCCTTTCTCCCGCTATCCTTTTTCAATCCAAAGCTCAGTTCTGTGCTAGTACCAAGAAAACCGCTTTGCCGATAGGTGGTTCTGGTTGAATATGATTTGGATACGATGTGTTGTTGAAGATTATGATGCATCATGATCCAACAATTGGTGACTCACTGTAACTGAAACCATGTTCAAGGAGACTTTTATTCAAGCGGAGTTGTTAGGACAGCGCGTTGCAACACCAAGGGTCCAGGGTTCGAATCCCGGCATGGTTGTTCTTTGTATGTGTCCTTTCACCCAATTCAATCATATAAACCAGCCGACCTACGTGGAGATGAGGCCAGGGGTCCCGGATTCGAATTTCGGTCTGGGCATAGATCTTCTTTCTGACTGCTCCATCATCAATTTCATAATATCGTCACTTGTGCTCATCCCCTCGATTAGTCAAAGGTAGCAGAAAAGCAACGCTAAATAACAATTTGGCCCTATGTGCATATATTTGTTTCGATGCCAAGGTGTGACCAGTGAATCGGTTCTGATAGGTGATAAGTTGCTCACAGCCATGAAATAATAGCTTTGAACATGTCTTTCTCTTCCTTCCTAACATAAAACCTTGTTGAGAAAGAGAACAAGTGTGGTGTACAATAAACTTAGAAATAAGGGACTTGTGGAAAAATTTAAATCTTCGTTATTGCGTGTGAATGGAATCCTGAATAAAATGTTGATGGATTGTATTGTACGTATTATCATCCCCCAATTCTTTAATTACTTGCTTGTGTAGAATCTTGAAATATTGGAGCTGATGATAAATCCCTCTGTAGTATGATTATGGCTAGTGTTGCTGTTTTCCACATTACATGCTTCAGAACTCCATGCCCCAGAAGATGCAGGTTTTTGTAGTTCTGAATGGCAGTGGCTCTGGTTTGAAAGGACGTGTTGACAAAGTCCAATCGGAATTAACCACGGGCTAACCAAGAAGCTTGGAGCTGAAATGATGGTTGATTACGTCTTGAGGGTCTGCAGCTCACGCATCGCAAGGGTACGTGGGAGCTGTTCGCTATCTACCCCAAGATTATTTCATAGCTGCAACCACTTTCTCCCAGCTTATCTCGTCGCTGAGAAACGGGGAGCTCGCCTCTGCCGAGGACCCCAGCAGCGCTGCCGGTGTTGCAGGCACGATAAGCGGCAGTCACGAACAAGAACTGGGGAGAGGGAATTGCCAGCGGATAATGGTTTATCGATATGCCTTGCTTTCCAGCTTTCCTGCTTGGTATGCGGGGTTTCCCTGCATTACTGCTTCGTGGTATCTTTGTCTTCAACCGCCCCCCGTAGGATCGGTGTTGCTGTAGGAAGTGCTGTGTCATGGATGGGGAAGGTAGATTTAGGGACGCCTTCTGCGGCCATTGCTTGGGTACAATTCTTATACCTTTCTTCGCGGCAAGTGGACATTTCGTCACAGTTTCTGTGATATGGCGTCAAAGCTGGAGTTACATGCCAAGAACAAATCAGAATCGGATGGTATTATTGCGATTTACGAGTCTCGCCAAATATTTTTACATGCTGATAAAAGTAAGTCTTATATAGGGAGAAGGGAATGCGATGGAGCTTCGCAAATAAAGTAATTGAGTTAGCGTGATTCCCCGATATTGGACGAGGTAAAAGTAATTCCTCCGCGTGGAAGCAAGGGGGAGGACAGTGCCTCCTCGTCGAAGCAAGGGGGAGGACAGTGCCTCCTCGTCGAAGCAAGGGGGGAGGACAGTGCCTCCGCGTCGAAGCAAGGGGGGAGGACAGTGCCTCCTCGTCGAAGCAAGGGGGGAGGACAGTGCCTCCGCGTCGAAGCAAGGGGGGAGGACAGTGCCTCCTCGTCGAAGCAAGGGGGGAGGACAGTGCCTCCGCGTCGAAGCAAGGGGGGAGGACAGTGCCTCCGCGTCGAAGCAAGGGGGGAGGACAGTGCCTCCGCGTCGAAGCAAGGGGGGAGGACAGTGCCTCCTCGTCGAAGCAAGGGGGGAGGACAGTGCCTCCTCGTCGAAGCAAGGGAGGAGGACAGTGCCTCCTCGTCGAAGCAAAGGGGTAGGACAGTGCCTCCGCGTCGAAGCAAGGAAGGAGGACAGTGCCTCCACGTGGAAGCAGGTGGAGGACAGTGCCTTCTCGTCGAAGCAAGGGGGAGGACAGTGCCTCCACGTGGAAGCAGGGGGAACAGTGACTCCACGTGGAAGCAGGGGGCTACAGTGCCTCCGCGTCGAAGCAGGGTGAACCGAACTGTCACCAAGTAGAAATCTCGGGCTGAGAGAATATTTGTGTGTTCCGCCAATATGTGTAGGTTTATGCGTATATAGAGTGCTCTGGCTGGGATATACTACATCGCACAAAGATTATATCTTCATGTTTAAGATGGATCCTGAACTTCTTCCAAAGCAGAACAAATGCAGATGGAACAACAACCGAGGCCGTGCAATGATAGAAAAAGAAAAGGACGAAGCCAATTTTTTTAGTATAATAATCCTTCATTCCAGGCTTTTTCTTCCCGTGTTCCAAGTTCCCATTCCCGACCTGTCAGCCCGGAGAATCGAGGTATCTTGGATTGCCATTTTCATAATGCTGTGGATTCTTCCGACGATGGGAGGGATGGAGAATAAGCCCCCCCTTTCCCCCCGTCTCCATCTCTTCGCAAGGAAAAGGTAGGCAAAAAAGAGAAGAGTGCTGGAGGCCCCATACAAAGACCGCGTGCCGTATTTTCATTTTGCCTGCGCGTGTAATCCTCATGTAATATAAATCTGACAGGTGGGGGCTCTTGTGTAATTGGATGCAATCACTTTGCAATTTTTCAAGTCTGTTCCCCGCGGAATAACTGTCACCGTGCGTTTGAATGGAGCTCTTCGGATCGCGTTCACCCTTGACAACAGTAATATGACTGTTCTCTCTCTCTCTCTCAGTATTTTCCTTCCTTTTTTGTCTATTTGTGCCGCGTCCTTCTGCGACTCCCTCATTCGCTGAGGAATGCAATATTGCAAGGAAGGAATAGAAAACGCACCGGGAGGAATTTCCACAGTTTTCTTCTTCCTCTGCATCTCCGACGATGGTGTAGGACGAATTTTGCATCCTACTTACCTGAGGCGATGAAGTTACGTTCTTATGTTTTCTTCATTTGCCGACAGAAGTAAGCCAAAAAGGAATCCAAAATTATGCTCGTTTGTGAAAAGTACTGAGTTATATTTGGTTTTATTGGCGGAAACTTCATGGTGGAATCTCGTTAGAAATGCCCTCAGTAACGATGCATATGTATATATTGCCAATTTTTTGGCGTTTTCAAATCTCTGTTTTAGAATGCAATTTTGGACTCTCGAGGCTCTGAAAGGTCCAAAATGGAGTCTTGAAGTATTGGCTTGTCGGAAGTGACGTCACCTAGTGTAGTTCGGACGAGCAATCGAGACTCCAGCATGGAGCACGCGAGGTTGTATGCTTGAATACTTGATGTTCATTTGTTTGAAATCATGAAAGTCAACCAGATGTGTGTTGTAGTTCTAGTGTGTGGAATTTGTAAGTAAAGGGACTTTTGTGAATGCTATGCGATTTCTCTGGTGAAATACAAATGTTTATAACGCGGGAAAAACAATGTGTTCTTAGTTTTATCTACTGTTTGTAGTGGAAGGGCAAATGTTAAGATTTTCGCTTCCAGTCAAAGACTTCAAGACTGAACTACGGGACACATTTTCAAACTATTCTTTCTTCAAGTACGGTCTTCCACCTTTCGGACACGGGCTAAGGATTTAGACTCCCGGCAAGTTAATAGGGCGTAACTTGGGCTTTCAAATTCCAATACACTGTATGTGTGTACATTTCAAGATGTACGGGAGGGGACACAAAGTAACGATATTTCAATTTATTGAGTACGATAGCTGTCGTAAATTTAATAGATTTGGACCAGAAATTTTTATAACTTTTATCTTGGGAGAATGATCCGGTAATCCATTTGAGTGAAATTGATTGATTGAATTGGTGTTTTAAGTCCACTTTATGCACGGTAAGGCTAATCGGGACTGGACCTACAGTTTAACGTTGGATCCGAACCACTATGTGCCTCCACTGGGAATCGAACCCAGGACCCCTTGATTACAAGGCGGCGACTTCTTTCCTCATAACGGACTTTAAACTAGCCAGACTTTCTGAAACACTGTTTGGTGCAGTTGATGTGTAGAAGATAAGAGATTGTCAAAGTTGGATGCTTGATACTGACCCCAGTGCATCTATGGATTGATGATGATGTAAGGATTTAATGTTGAACGTGGAAGTGTGAAAGAAATCCACGAAAATAATGTTTGGTATGTTTTGTTTTGTTTACTTAAAAGCGTGAATGGACTTTTGTAATTAACTACATTGTAACATTCATTCTGTTCATTACATCCGGAGAAATTCAGATACTCTAGAAGAATATATCTAGTCAGATTTGGATCTTATGTCTTTATCTCGAATTAATTTACAAAATCTTCAAAAATTCAAATCCGCTGATTTTTTTTTTAGAATTTGTGGTCGCATTGTCCTGAATTTTTGTCCATTCTCTACCTTGGGCCAAGTGTTACGAATTGCGAAAGTAATGACGGATATGCAGAAACGTAGCATTCTATTGTGATCAGAATTTTCGTTTCGTGCAAGTAACCATTACCTCGGCAGAGTTCTTACCTAGTTACGAAGCGAAATGAACCCCTCCCCACTTCTCATTGTTGGAATTTCCTTTCCGACTGCTCCGAGAAACAGGAGCGGGTGGGCATGGAGGGACAGGAAAGGTGAGTTAATGAAAATGGCGGCGGGGGGAAAATAAAAAGGTTCCGGGTTGGAGCTAATGGAAACTCTTTTGTCCATTGATTCTTCCTCCAGCGGGATAAGCATTTATCAATCAGTTTAATGGTATCCATTCTACTAAAAACATCTACTTTTCCCGGCCTCTTACCGACGTTCGGGGATTTATTTTAAATAAAATTGATGCTGTATTCCTTAAATAAAGGAGAGAGTTTTCTATTCGCGAGTTGCGTTTTCCTTTCCTATCCATACTTTACCGTGCCGATGGAAGCTTGCGGATGATGATAATGGAAACGGATAATCTCATCCATGTCTTTCTTTTCCCTTACGTCGTCTCAGCTACCTGCCGTGGTTAACCTTATGATGCAAATAAGCGACGTTAATGGTATCAACCAGTCAACTATTGCTGTTACATCACCACATTTCTTTCCGCCACGATGCTGTTACTAATAGACTCGCCACCAAAAACTCTGGGTTCGAGTATCAGCTTGAGCGTGGATGTTGTTTTGGGACTGTCTCTTCGTCAGTTTCCTCATCGTTGCGATTAACCTAAAGAGTAGGAAAAGCCGACTTAAAATATGTAAAATACAAATGCCACCACACGTATTCCTCTCGTATTACTATTACCACAACCACCACCAAACCATTGGTGTTACTACTATCAATGCCTTGCATCCACCGCAAGACCGAAGTTAATGAAAACAAAACCACACCCCTTCCAAGAAATAGTTCCTTCCCTATGCGATAATTCTGGTGTTAATGTCCCATCTATTGGTCGTAGCTGTACCTAGGTACACATAATTTCCTTTAATTCGAATTACTCGGTAATTCGAACAGAAGTTTATTTTTGTTAGTTCGAATTTTGGATAATTCGAACTTTTTTGTGCCCCTTGGAGTTCGAATTAAAAATAGTCCACCGTATAAGGTTTCACAACTTCAATGTAGTAGCGACATTGAGTGATATTGCTTGATCATGTGCTCTGTATTCCTCCGCGCAGGATCCCTGCGCAGCTTCCATTGGAAGAACTAATAGGACTTTTCAGAAGTCACGTACATTTGTTTACAATTACTTCGTTCTTGCAGCGGATAGGGAATACTAATATCATTACCACCAGTATTACTACTAACTAGTATGAGTATTGTCGCTTCTACTTCTTGACTGTTGAGCATTTTAGGTGCTTGAAAGATGGAAAGGTTGCGAAAACTTAAAGCACGCAGGAAAGTAGTTTGGAATTCAAGTTCGTGCTGTACTGGAATTTTTCCTCCGTTCAGGAAACTTCAAAGAAATTGTATCGCGTCCACCGACCCGTGCAAATGCATCTGGTCAATTATATATATATTTTTTTGTTAGTCACTTGGAAACTTCATTCCTGATGGCAATAAATTGAAGAAGAAGAAAAAAAAGGACCAACGCGACACATACCTTAAGTGTATGGAATGCCGCAGATGCCGTTTACATGTGGCTGTAATTTGACCTTGCTACCTTAATTTCGCGGCCAGCGTACCCTTCCGGAATTCCGAAGTGGTCCGCCTGCGTCATTGCCCCCCTCTTCCCCCCTCCGCCGCCCCCTCCTTACTGCCTTCCCAGCTGTGGGTTTTTTTCTCTTGCTTTTTTTACCTCCACCAAGATTCCACCTGACGATTACCGGCAAAGGTATGCGCGTCTAGAAGCACGAAACAAAAGGAGGGCAGGAGTCGTAAATCGCCCCCCCCCCCCCCCCCGCGTTCACTTTGATTTTCTTGCTGGTTGGGCTTCATTCCTGGCTCGGTTGACCCTCTTCAGCGGGGATCTCACTTACCGGACACCGTATTGAACACCGTCGTTTACTGACGTCACGATAAATGTTCTCGTTGTTAGGTTAGTCATGTTAGGTTTAGAGTTGTTAGCATTGCCTTTTTGGCCAAACTCCCAAAGAACTGCAGTGTCTTTATGCTAAAAGAAAACAGACCTAACCTAACTATGAAGGCATTCCGCGCTGACGTCAGTAGACGACGGTGTTCAATACGTTGTCCGATAAGTGAGACCTTTCAAAGGACGGAGCTTCGCATTTCGTTTCCCCAATGCCAAAAGCCATAGTAGGAAGATGTATTGGCACTGTTCACGTTTCTTTTCGTGTATGTAGGTCCTGTTACTACCTAATATTATTCATTAGTATTAAGACAGTACAACGAAATGTATCCTACCTCGATTAGAGATCTGTTAGACACGAAATTGTATCAGTTTTTTTCACTTCTTTAGTTTTCCGGTGTATTTACATATGAGCACCAGTTTAATTTATTAAGTATTTACATTAATTTATTGATTTTATATATTTTCTTCATCCTCTTATAATGGATTCTATTTTTGTTCATCTTTCCAAATAACTCTGCTCTTATTTACACTGCCATTCGCGTATCTCGTGTTAATCTTCAATCTCGCACACCTTGTGCTGCCATCTCTATTCCACCTCGGCAAACCGTTTACATGAGTTGGTCCCATTAGGGACGTAACATGTAAAAGCCGTGAGGATAGCTCATTGGCCTTCGAACACGAGAAAGAGTCACTGGAATACATCCCCCCCCCCCTTGGGTTACCAAATGTAGAAATAGCGATTGTTCCATGAACGAGATAGATCTCTGTAAAATCGAGACTAGACCGAGACTTTGCTAAGATATTGACGACTTCTTGATTATTTATGGATAACTCATATATTTTTGCAGACAATTGCAAAGGCAATCGCAGTGGTAAGCTCGTCCAGTGGGGGGCATGTACAGGATAAAATCATGTTTTTCGGCAGTCCGTAGCGTCGAAACGAGGCGTCAAGCACACATTATTAAGAAGGGTTGTTTGAATGAACGCTACACGCTGCAATGACCCTCGTGTATAAATCGATACATGATCGGTACCATCCCTATGTAGAAGGATATGGAGCTGTTTTTTATTTATAATTCTTCCAGTACAGCAGGAACTATTTTAAACTGGAAAGATACATTAATAGAACTAATTCCCTAGCCTTCTTAAACCCGAAGGTTCATGGCTGCAGCAACACAGGCCTTCCATCTTTCCCTATCTTGAGCAAGTTCTATGTACTCTTTTCCATCCCTACCGATTTCCCTTAGGTCCATCTCAACGTTGTCCCTCCATCTTCGTCTTGGCCTTCCTACAGGTCTCTTACCATCAGGTTTCCCAACAAGAATCCTGTAAACTCCTCTTTCCTCTCCCATTCGTGCCACATGGCCTGCCCACCTAAGTCTTCTTGATTTAATTATTCTAATAATATCTGGACATGAATACAAATTATGTAGTTCTAATAGAACTACAGTAGTAATGCAAACAAAACAATAACAAAAACAAGATCACAAAGCTCAAAGTTTGACACGCACCTTCTGCCTTTAGGGCTTTATGTTAGTCGGTTACAACCCTTTTATCGAACTTCTCAAAGGCTTCTAAGGGTTAGTAGGACCAAGCCCTTGCGAGGTCTGTGGTGCAGGATTTATTTTTAATTATTACCTATGTAGGTTTGAAATGAAAGATCATTAAAATCTTTTACTCGAAGATTTATTTAAACTTCCGATGATATACAAACACTTTTCAAACAGACAATTCACCCGATCCAACTTGTAGGCCTAAACCAATTAGTTGTACCGAAGTTTATAACCCTGGTCCTTTTGATGATGCAGGAGAACGCCTATTCAGAGTTGGGTTTGTGGAATATCTGCCAATCCGAAGATTGAAGCAAGATATTACCCAACGTCCCCTGAACCATCAGCCTTTCGGCAACCAGGAGAATGTCCCCGTAGGCTTACAAAAGTCAAGCTCTTTTATATCATAATTTTGTTTACAATTTACAATGGTTACTACATAGTTGTTTTACATTTCCATAGTTTCAGCATTTTTTTTATATTTAAGTTAAACAATTCATTACCTATTGTAACATTAACAATAACATCTTCATGGCAAGAAATCTAACAATCTTGAGAGAAAAGATTCAACACTAATTCTTAACAACATAGATTTTTATAACACAGACTGAATAGTTTAGTGCTTAAAAGGCATGTGTTGACAGGGGCGACACAAGTTATACATACATAAATTATGTACAATTCTTTGAAAGTTGGATCCAAATGTCTAATCTGTTTGACCTGCTATGTTATTAAACTGTAATGGTAATCTATAAAGGATTCATCACTGAATAATTGAAGCCTTGAAGATGTGTAGACCGTTTTCATGTTGTAGGTTTTAACTGTCCCATAGTGGTTTAGTTATCCAGTAATTATATCATGTAATAGATTCATATCTGCAATACACAGTTATCTACTTGATTAAAGTCGTGTCTATACTATTTTTGTTGACTGAAATGCCATACAACTATTCTTCGCATTGCGTTAACGCAAGACAGTAAAATTTGTAACAATACAAAGAGGAGAGATGAAGGTCTTTGTGCCAGGAAAAAAATTGGAGGCAAGGAACGAGGAAGGAAGCATTATATTTGCAAAGGTGCGGATATATGTGCGACACCGTAGCAAACTCTACAACATCTGACTGACCGAACCTTCGCTGGAGATTGCCTTGAAGATGGGCATAATTGATGCAAGGAGTGAGTTTTTCCCACGGCACCGAAAGGAGTAGAGGAGATATTGTCGATCACAGAGGGTCGTTTGGATACCTGCGAGGACATTTCGCCCACGAAAAAGCGTTTAACTCTGACAGAATTCCTTGACGGAGAAGATTTGTAATCTCAGCTTCGAAGACACTTAAAGAAGGCCCGAAGAAGGAATTAACTGGTTTCCGCGCTGTCCTTATTTATTGTTCGTCGTTAGCGTCCATCCAGATGAGGTTTGGAGTCGTGTTACTCCTCGGAAATAAGTGGTGCCAGCTACCGGGCTATCGGAGAACAAGGGTTTTCTGTCGCCTCACTAATCAACGGGAGATACTGTGTGTTCCACCTGTGGATGTCTCCGAGGGGAGAGAAAGGGAGTAGGCTGCTTCCTTGAGGATTCCGACGTCCAAATGCTGGTGCCCCTCGACAGTCACGTGGAAGATGTCGAGGTTTCTTTATCAGCTCTTTGGTGCTGCTTGTTGGTGTTCTGCAAGTCGCTTGTTTCTCTCAGTAGCTGCGATTTTTGTTCTGTACGACTTCTATAATTTGTAGCGCGTTCGAAGTTAGAACAGGGGTACATCTTGCCATGCAATTTGTATGCTGCAGGGTCATATTTTCATGTCATATCGAAGTTGTTCCAGCCCCACTTTACGCTCAGATAGGCTACTTGCGAGTGGGCATACTGTTTAAAGTGGGATCCCAACCACTGTGCCCACAACGGGGATCGAACTCGGAACCCCTCGAGTGCAAGACGACGTTACCACTACTCCATCAGGGAGACCCCAATGTCATATCAACATGGGGTATATTTATTTGGTTATTAATGTAGGATTTTCGATTTTGGAGTGGTGCAAGGATGACGTTAGCACAAGAATGACCACTAATCAAACAATGTGAAAAATTCTATCAGTGAAGGCGTGAGAAGTATCGGTGAGGGGGTGCGAGGGGGATAACATTTTGGGTGTGTGTCTATATTTATGACTGACTGCCTTTTTGGTGTGTTGTTGATTTCTAGATTTTTGTTTTTGCAGCAGTTGTTCCGATATATACTCTTTGAAAATTTGCAAACTGTTGGCACATTTTGGTTTACAATGTCATCCATAAGTCTGTATACCTAGTCGTATGGGATTCATGTTGAGTTCATTTTCTGCATTGAAACAAGAAGTATTTTCCACTCATTTTGGAAATGATGATGTTGAAAATGTCGAAGAAGTATGTTTTAACTTTTTCGGAAAAGAATGTTACAGATGAAATGATAATTTGATGACGTTTTAAGAAATGGAAAAAGCAGACAGCAAGTTGCCTATTGTCATGCTCTCTAACCCTCCCTCACCCATTTCAGGGCGATCTTTACTTTATGTCTTAGAAATGTGGAATAACTTGACTACCTACATTTGCATATCTCCTGGCTAAGTCACAACTAAAGACTCGCTGTGACTTCTCGAACTTTGCGAGTATAACTTTGGTTTCTCCTGTCATACTGTATATCCACTTGTCCGTACTACAGTCAGTTCGCACTGGTTCATTGATAAAAAGGTCCACTATTTGTATCGCCTAAAGGTTAATAAGACTGAAGGATTTGGAGGGCAAGCTATAGTCCTCTCCAAAACCGGCCCTGCTCTTGATATTCCTGCGACGAAACTGTACTACTTGTTATTGGAGTTTTCAGCCCTATGATTAACATGAAATACAATTTTCGCATAACATTTACGTTCCGGTGCGGGGTAAGTTTCCCGCCTGCTCCTTCCAGTTATAGGCATAGGCGGAGTTCTGGAGGGGCCAGACCCAACTTAAAGAAGAAAAAAAAATATTAAGTTCAGTTACTACATTTTTGTTATGAAGCCATACCGAAAATCTTGACGTTTGGCATGGTCTTAGACGATTCGATTGATGTGTACAGTTTGAAGAAAGGAAAACGTAAAATGACTTTGTGTTGAGTCAACAGTTGCTGCTGAGGCATCAAAAGAACTTTTCAATTTAATTTTTCTAAAATTTCTGAAGCTTACTATTGTTCCGTAACTTTTTAAAAGTAATACGAGTATTGTATCAATAAAAAAATAATGAAATGCAAAATGCAATAATCGTACCGTTTTACTTCTTATAAAACTGACAACCAATATACTAATTAAAATTTGTTTACTTAAGCGAGGAAATTTAACATTTTCAAATCTAAAAGGCCTAAAACTCAGTGTTTTTAAATTGTTTTTTTAATTTCCGGGGGAAGGCCTCCATACCCCTTCTAAACTAGGGGATATTCAATAACCCTCGGGTACATCATATGCTTCTCCAAGAGTTTGGCCCCCCCAAAGCAAAAGCTTAAACTCCGCCCATGGTTATAGGGTTCACCTGAAGTCAATTTTATGCATATAACGGCTAATCAGGATAGGGCCTACAGTGTAAAGTAGGATCCGAACCACTATGCGCTTCCAGCGGTTATCGAACGCGGGATACAACACGTGAAAGGGAATAAAAATAATGTAGTGTTAGAATAAGATGGTACGATGCAAATACACACACTGACGCAACAGAAGTGTCAAATTTCACAAGGACGGTCCGGGGTTCGATGGACCTATTTGTAAATACGTGAAGGTCGCTTTTGGGAACAGCGCGAGCGTCGACGCCTTCGGCCACGCGACGCAAGCATGTCACAATTGACCGGAATGTCGTTGGGTCGCCGGAAACAACGACAGGCAGTATCGTTCGCCGGCTTGCGAGGACTGGAGCAACTAATCTGGCGTCGCCGTCGAGATAATTCGGGAAGTCATTGATGATGCCGCATCCTCGTGGAAGTTGTGACGGGCGCCCGCGGCGAGCTTCAGTATCTGCCAACTTCAAGCGGTCGGTTCCCATGGCAACCGTTCCGCATTCTCTCTCTCTGTCTCTCTCCCCGTGATGCTCTTCGCTGCTGCGGGCCGTCGGGTGGTCGGCCGAAGTAGCATTGCATCGCATCGCATCTCTTTTCCCACCGCGGTGTCAAGTGTTTTATCAAGCCGTGATAGCTCGTTAATTTTGCTGGTGCAGGGGTAGTAGACCTGTGGAACTCTTCCTTGTTTTGCCCGCTGTTAAAGGGAGTGAGTTTCCCTTTAATATTAATGCTGGAAGCTGGTCGAAGTCGCTTTACCGTTCTTAGAGCATTTACGGTTCAATTGTTAACCAAAAGTCGACCCACCGTGGCGTATCAGGTTTCATTGACCTGGAAAAGTCATGGAATTTTGAAACTACGCCGAAAAATGTATAAGAAGTTAACCGTAAAATGTACAATACTCTACCGTTAATAAATTAACAGCCTGCGTGTTAATTTAGAAACACGGACACAACCGTTTTTTTAAATTTCAATTTGAATATTTTATCATGTATAGAGATAAATAATGATTATAAATTACATTTGTTTATGCCATAAATATAGTGTTTAGAACGGAATCATTCAAAATTACATTAATTAGGGCAACTATATCATGACCTTTACTACTTTAAATACGGTCACAATCATATTTTTAACGGTAGTTAGATGACAGCGAAAATTGACGGTCTCAGACCGTCATTTCTCCGTCAACGTTTTACAGTGAAAATATAGTGCCTTTGACTTGTCAAAATTTGTAACTTGGTGACAAATACTGCATATATTAATATTTAATTTTTGTTAATTTATTCCAAACATTGTTGAATAAGCTTTGTTCTCTCAAATGGTAAGCACAGTTTAACACTTAAACGTCGTTACTGTCATGTTAAACATAACAGAACGCTGTGGAAATTTATTTTAAAATTGCCTGAAAACCTGAAGAAGTAGGAATTTGTTCTGACAGTAGGAGATTAAACCCTGGACATTGCTTGCTCTATAGATCCACCAATATATTTGGAGCTCTGGCTTCGAAGCAGTGTGGCTGGTGTCCAATGTGTAATCCTCGGTGGTGAGGAAATCGGTGATGAGGTAGTTCTGGTGCACATGGTTTTCCAATTACGTTGCGAAATCTGTGTGGAGCATGGTATGGGGGCGTTACTCCAAAATTCATTATTAATGTTATTTTGAAACAAAGATATCCTGACCAGAGGTTACATTTTAAATGATTAGACTGTTTATGGTGATTCAAGAACCTTAGAAGTGTATACTGGCACACTATAAAAATGAAACTGTAAAATTAGCTTCACTTTGTCAACACGTAAGGTAAGGCATTGCCATGGCAGCTCGAGGGAGACGAAAGAAAGTTCTCCATAATAGCATAATACTAACGCTGTCCCCTTGTAATCAAGTGGTCCCGGGTTCGATCCCGGTAGAGGCACATTGCACAGTGGTTCAGATCGCATTAAAACTGTAGGTCCAACCCGATTAGCCTGTTTGGGCTAAAGTGGAGTTAAAACAAACTTCGAAAAATTTTGAACTTCGATTTATTTCATGAAATATTTTCGCGGTATAATAGCTCGCCAAATATCTGCAGTTCGTGTCTCTTGTAAGGATCAGTGAAATCAGTATCGTTCTGCTAAATTATTGGTTGTGGATACAACCTACAGGAAAAGGGAGTACACTAATGTCACGGCGGGGACTGATCCCAAAATCCAAGACCCCTTTACCAATAGACTGTACCAAGTTTTCAGGACAAAATATGAATGTCTCTCTTGGGCTCTTCCTCCATTTTAAGAAACACCACTAAAATCCTGGAAAAGAGGGACCCCGAAATGTCCTGGAACCAGAATATGTATGTAATGTGTCAGTTATTGACTTAAAACTTCTTATTTTGTAGAGTATTAATCATTTCGTATGAACATTTTCAGTTGCACTGGAATTCATATATATTGGCAGGCAAATTGTTCATCGTTCATCATTTTATATTTTTTTTCTCTGGCAGTGCTATGTTACATGGATTTTTGGCCTTTGTTCCAGCCTGGTGAGAGACATACGAATTTTAAATCGCAGGCCACATAAATATACACCACTAAGTATACGTACTAGAAACCTGTAGTTTTCAATGCAGTTTTGTACTCGGATAGTTGAATCTGGACGGGGAGAACTGCTCTGTGGTCGTGCCTGAAATCTAACTGGAACCCCTGACTACGGACTCGAGTACAGATTATGGCACTGTTTCATCATACTTCAAGTACGTACAAACCTGGGTGAAGGAGGGTGAATATGCAACGTGAAACCCCACCCTACAAGAAACAAACATGGGGTGGAACTGGAAAAAAAAAAATCCTCGCACAGAGAAGCCATCTTGCGCGAGCCACGCAAAAAGCTTTTTTTTTCCTTCTTCTTTTCCGGGGGCCTCCTTTCACTCCATCTAATGGCCCGCGAGGAGATCAGCGCCCCCTCGAATTCTCCCAAACCGCAAGAAGAGCCTCGGAAAATGCTACATGACAAATGAGCATCGCAGGGGCGCAGGCTCTCTGTTCCGCATCCTTTTATTCGGAATCATGGATGTGGAAGGAGAGACAAATGGAGGAAGGTTAACGATGATTCTGGGGTCCAGAGCCCCGATAGCAGTCCGGGATAAATTCCGTCCTTTAATGAGTGTTTTTGCCGGATGCAGAGAGGATAACGGTTAGTATTTAGGAGTTCGGCCGGAAGATGGCGAGCTGTTTACGCCCGAATGAAAATGGTGGATAGGGATAGCGTGAATTGGCCAGAACAATGAGTAAATAGTTGATTTCGTCATTTAAAGATCACCAATAAAAACAGTTTTGTTGTGCTAGGTTTTGTAACTCGTCACTGAATGGAAGTAAGTGGTACTTAAGGTAAATCAGCATTTTGAATAGATGTTACCGGTAAATAACTTTGAAAGAGGATCTACAGAATCGTACTCTTGAACGATATATTTTTGGATATATCCCACCCTTTACGAAAGGACGCTCAACAACTGCATATAGTTTTAACGATTCTCCAACATAGCATACTGATGTTAATGTTGTCGAAATAGAAAACATAATCCACAATATTATCTACGCAAACAGGATTAGTAATATACAGGGTGTTACTAAAGTTCGTTCCCAACGCTTAGGAGGTGATTCTACAAGTGAAAATAAACACAAAAGTTAATGTGACGAAATGACGAAAACGGCACCCATTCGGAGTTATTGAAGTGGGAAAAAGTGGGAAAATTATGTTTACAAGGAAATAGTGGCACAACGGCCAAGCATATGACCGCAGCGAAGGGCGTTCCACAAAGAAATGCGGCATGCTCTATTCAAAAAAGCACATGGTAGATGTGTGAAGTTGATGCGCAAGGGATTCCCCAAAGGAAGCGAATGGGTCTGTTGAAGTCATGGGGGTAGGGAAGGGTTTAGCGAGATGTCTTATCCACGGAAAGTGATATGTGGAGACTAAGAAGAAAGCGAATATCCGTAGTGGACATCACCATTACGTAGAAAGACAAAGATGGTGGTGGTGCTGCGCTAGGTTGCATATGTGTCGACATGTTCACTGTGTGCAAAGTGGAGGCGTCGGGGGAACCACATCACAGACGATGTTCAAACTGTCTGCCATTAACTTCCACGCAGAGATGACAACGCCGAATCAACGATTGTCTAGTGCGAGCAAACAACCCCGCGGTACTTTTTCGTAATTTTAGAATAACGCCACACCCTAAAAATATACATCTTGAGGCGTAAAGCATCATCTTCGGTGTCCTGTCACACCATTTTCTGTCAAACCCCCCCAACATGGAGGCTTTTTAACACTCGATTAGGAAGTGTTGTAACACCAAATATGATGTTAGATCACTTTGGTGGCAACTCGGTTGCATTTTTTAAATTAAAGTTTACGACTCACCATTCAACCAACTAACGTTTCAGCTTGGTATCCCAGCCTGGACACGAATGCTTCTTTGGGTATACTTCATCAATTTCATGTAATCATTATTCTCATCGCGGCTATTAACGTAACGGCGAAGAAGCCACGTAGAATAATAGAAATACAAGCACACACAATTTTAGAATGAGCAAATTATACAATGGTCAAACTAAGACTGATAGAACGCTGCGAATGTCCGAATCCGTGTGCTTTTAACAAGGACATGATCAGTGCCGGAAGCTATGGTGTAGAACGAAAATTTTCACTTTATATGCCAAATCCATAGTGCTTTGGTCACGTCCTTCCATGGAGAACTATGCAGGGTCTTGATCACTCGTAGAGTTTCCGCTGATCGCCATTTAAGCTACTGTTTCCTGGGGTCTTGCAATTCCGTGCGGGGCGAGGCAAATCCTATTCGACCGGCATCTCATCACCCGCTCTTCCATTAATCCATTTCCTTGGACCATTTGGCGAAGTTGGGGGAAGCGATCGCCTGCGTTAATTAAAGAGGATTTTCCAATATTCGATTTTGGACCAGGATTAAGGGTGGGGACCCTCCCTCTACCCCCTCTTGTGCCATAAATGAAGTTCACAAATCGAATTTCAACTTTTGGAAGCCTACTTTCAGTGTTCCTCTGCACTTTTCTGGATGGATGGAGAATGACGTCACGTATTTGGCGGGTTGGGGGCTGTTGAAAGGAGGGTCGCACTGTTTTCTCTCCACTTTGGAACCTTCCACGTCGGATATCTTACCAGTATATCGCAAGTGATTACAATATATTTTTATGAAGAGGGTTTTACATTAATATCCGAAAAGGATTACTCTTTACACCCGAGTAAAAACTTTAAAACAGGACGTGTCTCTAAACATCAATGATTTTGACCGAGGGTATTTTGCATTGATGGAATGCTATCTTGCAGAACAACATCATCGGGCACAAAAATGTGACCAATGGTCTTGAAGCCTATGAGGTAAATGCTTTGGTATTGCAGATTTGGTGCCGATGTGTTGAATCTTGTCTGCCTGTGCTAGTTTGTTTCTCAAGTTGCACATTTGCCGCCCCAGTGGCTGAGCGTATTGAGTGGTCGAATAACAGTATCGCTACTGAAGGATCCAGATTCGAGTCGTGACTACCTTTCTGGTTGTGCTTTCGTTGATTAGTCAGGTACGGTAACTCCAATATTATTTATTAACATTCCGTATTACAAAACTCCATAAACGATTAACAAAACACAATCCATACTAACACAGCCTATTTTCACATATCTTCTTCGTCGTTACAACACTGCTGCCTGATTTCATCTCATCAGTATTTATCCTCATTTTCGCGATTTGCCTAAAGATGAAGTAGAGCGATGTAGAATAAGAATTTTAACAAATCTCTTGTTTTAAGCCCACTCTATGCTTGGTTAGAGTAATACGGACCGAACCTACAGTAAGGTGGGTTCGTCCCGGATTCGAATCTGTGCACGGGTGTTTTTCGTGAGTGTCCCTTTATCAATTTCATCATATCATCACTCATCCTCATCATCGTGATTAGCCAAAAGTGGCATAAAACAGAAGTAAAATCAACCAAATCAATCATTTAAAGTGGAATCGAATCCGGAAACCCTTGATTACAACGCGGTGTGAAATAAGTAAATTGCAGAAATGAATAACTAGAAATTTTTAGTGCTCTTTACGTCTGTTCTATTACAGCTACCGTCCTTGCAGCAGATGACCTCCAATTTGAAACTTCAGCCGTCAGATGGAAACCACGTCAAACCTTTTTGTACGTGTGTATGCATATGCGCGAGAGTAAGAGAGAGATAGAATGAGAATGAGTGTGTGCGCGTTGATGAAATCGGCCACTTCAGCCGGCGATTCCACGGGTTCAAATGCTCCACTGAAAGCGACGTTACTTCCGTGGTAAATGGCGCCTCCTCCCCCCGCCGCATCCCGTTAATGGAATCAATTTCGGAGGACGGGGGCCGCCTCCCTGCATAATGAACGCACGGTCGTGTCTTTAGCCCCGCGTTGTTTCAATTACCTCAACTTGCGTTTTGTTTCTTAATTGCAAGGTCTGCGGAATAATGCCCGCGGAAGGAGGGTTTTTTTGCGATATTGTTTCTGCGCTCTCCCTCGGTAATTACTTAAATAACTCGATGCCTTTTATGCTCGGGGTTGCGGAGTTTTCCTCTCGTCTGACATAACAACCTGGTAGGTCTATCGCTTCTTCAGTGGTGATAACCGCGACAGCAGGAATGCAAGATGAAGGCGAGGTTATGATGGAAGAAAGTATTGAAAAATAAATATTAGTCTCCCAGAAAGAGGATACTCTTTCTAGAGGCACCCAATGTGAACCTCACTTCCACGTCAACTTCCCTGGATAGCATTTTGCAGATTAATGGAGCTCTGGACTCACAGCCAGTATAATCCGCTGTGAGGCTTGTGTTGTGTGATGTTTGTACCTTCATCCATTTCATCATCATCAATCGTCTCCATCTTCGCAATTAGCCAAGAGTGGCAGAAATGAAACTAAATCATCACTCACTCAATTGTCTCCACCCGAAAGGCAAGTACTTTAATTTCTTATGTGCCCCGTGTTAAGCTCTGTAAGTTTAAATCTTGCGAGCTCGAATACTTTACTTGCCTGTAGATACAGAGAAGATTGTGTAACGTAGGGACCAGCGCTAGATATATCGTCAGCAAGATATCGCCATTGCAGTCCTTCGTGGCAGAGTGGTCAACGTAACGCGCTACTAAGCCAAGGCGAACACTTGTTAAGGCATGGCTGTATCAATGTGCCTCGCTATCAGTTTCCGTACATCCTGAACGTAGTAACCGAAATAGATATTACTATTGGCATTACAGTACCATGTTTTCTGAAATAAATAAATAAATAAATCTCTTTTCCCTATAATTAAGGGTACCAGGATTCGATTATTGTCGCAAGCACATTGCACTGTGGTTTGTATCCCAATAAAATATAAGTCCAGTCGCTATGCCACTGCCCGAATATTAAAATGAAAGAATGAAGAGAAACATTTAATTCCATAAGGCGTAACTTTCAAGATAAAATACCGATCATCGGCAATTCTAAGATATGGGTTATGCATGCTTTTCCGTTCTTTATGGCAGCCTTCGCTGCATTTTCCCCTTGTGGTGAATATTGTTGAAATCTTCGTACATTTGTAGGTAATTTCTATTTTTACATTATTAATTGAAAGGTATGAAATTGTCTACATTTTATCTCTCGCCATGTAGAAAATTTAGTGCAAGGAGGCGTTCTTTGTACAGATAAGCACGTGACAGCACGGTGAAAACGTGTTTGGAAATCATAATCACAATGTAGAGGCAGTAAGGTCCCCAGCAACTAGAAGAATTGGCCGTGTATTATCTTATCTACGGTGAAATCGCAATGTGTGATATTACATTTACTTGTGAAGACCCTAGGGTAACAAATTGAAGTTTTCGCAACTTGAGTATTGTTTGTATCATTCTCATTGAATTGCTTGCATTAAAGTTGTACGTCTTGATTGCTGGTACACATTTGACAAGCTCCGAGTTCTTGCAGCAGCCAGTGCCTCCCCGTTGACGATGTCGTGACGTCGCCTTGCAATCCAGCTGTCGCGGGTTGGATACCCTTGGAGGCACATAATGCTTTACTTTAAAACTGTAAGTCCAGTCCCGACCAGCCTATTTAGAGTGGACTTCAAACAAAAGCTCGGGTCCCAGTTAGAGAGTGCTGTCGTTTGAAGTTTACAGTTCCATGTGTGAATGACTGCCAGAGGTTATATCAATGTACCTTAAGTTGTGTTGTGAACTAATAGATTTGGCATTTTTGAGAGGTTCTAATATGCAAATTAGTATATATTTTTTTTGGAGGTAAATTGTTCCGCGTTCTCGCCACCTGCATTATCTCTTCGGCATCCTCCTCACCCTTTTGGAAGTGGTCGCAGCTCTCTCTCCTTCTCTCCATCCGCTCCAGTGTTCGATAAGGCTTCCCCCCCTCCCTCCTCACGCTCAACACACACACACAGCCGAACTATCGCTTTAAGTTGAGATGGCGTATGCAGGCGTGGTCGGGTTATCGCTAAGCGCCTTCGCAAATGAGCCCAATGTTTTATCATCCTGAACATTACCCGCCGCTCTCTTCTTATCAGAGAGGTGGTGCAACTCCTCCCGAATCCCCACCACCCAACATTACCCGCCGCTCTCTTCTTATCAGAGAGGTGGTGCAACTCCTCCCGAATCCCCACCACCCTGCTTCATCCTCCTGCCGACCCTTCCCCATCTCTCTCTTTCCTTTGTGGCGGCCAAGGGGGTACAAAAACATTGCAATACGCCCTTATTAAATTCCGCCAGGAGGGAGAGAGAGGATACTATGAAAACGGGCTGCAATATTAATGAAGGAAAGATGAGGGAGAATGAAGGAAGATTATATTGTTTGTGCCAGCACGAGGAACAAGGGGAAGATACATGTAATGTTAGTGGGAAATTAGAAGATCAACTATTAAAAGAACCCTGTTTTTTGGAGGGTGAGGTTCTATCCCCTTACTGTTCGTTAGCAGGAATTCGCTATTCTTTCGGCGATGGAACGGGGCTAGAACTGTGTAGCGAAATGTGAAAACGCAACATACAAACCTAGCAGAAGAAATATACAACCAATTACAAAAGACCTGCAATTTGTCCGCGTGCATATTAGTTGGTTGCAAGATTGAAGATTTGGTCGATATTTCACCAGAACAAACGCAAGTTACTGTAGTGGTAACAGTAGACGTTAATGCCAATTGAATGGCCAATTTTTCTCCAGGAATATTTGTGGTCGACATTACGCTATCGGTGGACTTGATCTCTGGCATACATTTCTGAAGAACGAAACTAACGATCGCAACGAAAATTATCCCGGTACTGAGAATAGGGAAGGATTAAAAATGTCAGTTATTCCGAAAGATGTGAACAAAGAAAGATGCTCAATGAAATTAATATTGATTGTTGTTGTTGCTAGGCGTAATGCGAAATTTGATTGGATTGTGAGCTGTAGCATCTCGTGAAACGTTTGCTAGGTTAGGTAAGTTATCTACATTATTTTTTAAATTATAATTTTAGTAATCTCGTTAAAATTGTGTGGCTCCGGAGCTTCTCCACGCTTCTCAAGCGATCTGACCATTGTGTTTTCGTGTGTGAGTCGCATGGTGGATCGCTACGCAGTCTAGATTTCTCGGTGCCGAAGCATACAAAGCACAACCCTTCGATATAACCATGATATTAGTTACTTTCGATATCAGACTGATAATCTACATTAATTGGGCATCTGAAAGTCAGTGAACGAGATCTGCTGTAGGAAAGCTTTGAAGAGTCTTCGTGAGCGGGTCAAAAGACAACAACAACAATAATTTTGCTCATCCGTGCAATACACCTGCAGGTGTTGTAGCTCAGCTTTATGGTCATGTTTCTTTTCTCTCTCCCAAGAACGTCAGCCAAATGTTCATTCGATGTTCCTTTTGTTCAGGATGAGGAGTTTTGGCATCACCTTCGTACGCACTTTTCTCTTCCCAAAGATCGTCTCTTTTGTGCAGCACACACTTGACCAGAATGCTGAAACCTGAAAAACACACACGATCGAATTAAAATGCGCACCGTACCCTTAGCTCCAAATGTTTTATTGTTCAATTGAACAAGGTATTAGCACCTGCACTGTAGTAAGATAATGCAAGCATACTGAAATTGCAGCCCCTTTCTCCATGTGGGTTTAATGGATGTAGCTAGGAATTAATAAACAAAGCAAAGCGTACACATAGAACGGAACAATCGGAAAGGTTTCCTCTTGGCAGGAGTCATAGCGGTTCACTTCCTGCGTCCATGAAACTTTTAACTCTTCGGGAAGGAGTAACAGGCGGTCCGAGTCCATTTGATTCGCCGCGGGAGAAATAGTCATTTATCTCCTGTCACTTGTTTCTCCCAGGTGGCGCCGGAATCCTCGCGATGGAGCTGTCCTCCCTCGACCCATCATAATCCGCGCAGAACGGAGATGACTCCCTCGCATTACGTGATCAGATCCATTACCCTCGTGGAGGCAGATCAGTAACTTGCCTGTGCAGGGTGCCACCTTCCTACTGATAGTACATTTACTCCATTGTGGCTCAAGATACACTGAAGTAAATTTGCTATTATTCATGAAGTGTCTTATTGTGGTCATTTCCATTAAAGGAAAACCGCTGCAGGACACACAGCAGATTGTACTATAATTTGAAAATTGATAAAGTAAAACTCCCACCAGAAATACTAGAAATTCGAACTTTGGTTAGAATTGGAGGGTGTTTTTAAGAAGTTGTAATTCGCTAAATACGTGTAGCAAATGAGTGACATGGAGATAAACTGAAATTGGAATGTTTTCTGCAAATACGTATCTAAGGAAAGTAGGAACGATAATAATATTGGCAAAACTGTGCTACATCTTCAACCTAATACACGAGTCGTAATAATAATAAAGACACGACACCTTGAATCATTCTTATAAGCATTCAACACCAACTACTGTGATATACCGGATTGCACACCATCTAAGGCTGTAACTCTCCTGAAGGAAACATGAATGTCAAATTCAGTTGTGAGTTCTGTTTTTCTCTATTGACAACCTGTAAGACCGTGTACTTTTACCACTGACAGATTTCTCCCTGTACCTGAGTTATACTTTTAATAGCTTTTATCTATTTACTAGCCATCTGCAGAGAAAATTTTCTCCAATTACAGGGCAATTATACAATATAAATAAGCAGTTAGATATAGGCTGATAAGAATCCTAAAACATTTTCATCATGATTTACGGGAGTAGTTCCTTCAATTTTTCAACAGCATCACTCATTTGGCTTTTATTATTAAACGCCAATTTGACAACTTTTCAATCCGCAATGTACGTGTGTGTATAGTTTTAAATTAATTCCAACCATATAAACTTCTTTTCAAATGTACTAAAATGACACATGATGTAAAAGCTCAATTTGTAGAAGATACTAAGACCTTTAATTTTTTTTAAAAAAAATTTGTTTGCTTCATTATAGAGTCTTATATTTGACTAAACTTCACATTGACTACAACATAACCAAATTCAAACTAAGTGAAAGATTTACAAGTGAAACTGAACTGTTAGAAGCAAATAAGAACAGTTTCTTTTATATATATTTATAAACTGAATTGTAGTGAAGTGCGTCACCGTATAGTTCTAACATTGTACTAACAAAATCTTCTTACAATAATAATAAGCTTACTAAGACAACAATTTGTTTAGATGGGATTGGAGAGATCATATCAGGTTTAGTAGAAGAACCCTGATCTTGTAAGTGCATTGGGGCGTAGGGGTTGTCTTAAGTGGGCGAAAATAAATAGGAGTAAAACTTTTGTGTTTACGAGAGAATATAGAGAAACTTTTGTTCCGCATTTCTTGTTGATTCCTGTATCTTTCTTTCTCCACGAACACGCAATTTTCTTGGTCTACCAACTTTTCTCTTCCCTTTTTTGACTGGAAAAACAATATAATTTGAAGAAACACGTGTGTGTGTGTGTGTGTGTGTGTGTGTGTGTGCGGACTGACTATTATTATACCTGTGTAGAAATTTATCATGTAAACCGGACGACCTTTTCCAGTACAAGTAGTAGTTAGGCGAGGAATAACAGGGTTTCGAAGGCAACCAGATTGTGGAGTATTTAGCAGGAGCTTGTTTGCTTATCTGTAATTACTATGAAGACCGAAATTGGTACACCACTGGCAGATATGCGGAGTTAAGGTAGTACTTTTCTCCGCATGTACCGCAAAAAGGCGGCAATTACGTCCACGCACTCTCTCTCTTGGAGATGAAAAGGCGGAGCGTTTATGCCTTGTGGGTTGTGGGAAGCCGCTATGAAGGTTAGTTGCACTTTATCGTCCGCGGTGTTTTATTATGCAGTGTGGACGGCAATTTTGTGTGTCACTCACCATAACGCCTGTTAAGATGATGGTGCGTGTCGAAAATGGGCTCTCCACACACACTTTGAAGCAGGCAAGGTTTGAAATTGGCAGTTCTGTCAGGCTGCTTGACATGTTTCCTTACTTATAATATATAATTTATTACTGGAACGGCTGATTGTTTTATTTAGCTGCATGAATGTAATATCTGTACGAATTTATTTTTCTGTTTATTCAGCATTCTCCCTTGTTGCTTCCCTTGGTGGTAAAAATGGCTTGCTTATTTTTCATATTGACATTACGGATAAATCTAAAGATCAATCACTAGTTTAAGAACTTAGTTTTTTCTTGCATTCTCACGTTGTGATAATCACCAGTATGGTGGAAAGAAGCTGTGATTTTGTAGCAATGAATCGTTCATCTGTTTCAAAAGACATTGCGAGTTCGCCACGCCAAGCCATAAGGCGTCCACAAGACTGAGAGTCAGTCAAGAATAATCCGTGCCATATTGGAATCGTGTGACCACGTGAAGCCAGATAAGGACGGGTGGGTAGAGACTGGCCGGGGCAGGTAAGGACGGGTGGGTAGCCTGTATGAGACCAGGTAAGGACTAGTGGCTACAGACGGCGCGAGGCCATGCAAAATACGGTTCACAAGGTCAGGGGAGGATGGGCGATTGGAAGCCACGTGAGGACTGCGCGAGCCCAGCTGGGGGTTGGTTAGTAAAGAGTAACGATTGCGGGACACCACAAGACATAAGGTTTTTAAGACCAGATGAGGACTGATGGGTGAAAGCCATTGAAGATAATAAAAGGGCTAACTTAACACCATGGCCTGATCAAAACTTCCCAGATCAGTTGTTAAGTCTTGCGAGAAACATGTACCTTAATTCATCCTTCAGTTGACATATAGGATATCGCCTTCTGCTTCTAAATTAAGTAATTCTCCAACTTTTTTTTCTTGCTCTGAGGTGCTGTTCAAAGTTTTATTTCCTGATCCTTACACCCTTTCTCCGAGACCAATATTTTCATGTAGTTCACGTTGAAATCCATTGGTTTGCTATAAAATGGTTTTATGGGGATTTCTCGTGTCAGTTTCCCCTAACCCTTCTGCGACTGTTTAGCGGACGTGTGTTTTGCAAGTCTGTTGAGGAACGAAAATAGAGAACGCCTGGGGGGGGGGGGAGGGACGAATGGAGGGTTTGTGGGATCGTTTCGCTTTTCGAATGATGTCGATAAATTTTCATTCCGTGCGCAGCTCGGGTTTCTGTCCGCTTCGGTAGCTCGTTCGCATTTTCCTCTCTCTGTCTCTCTCCCTTCCCCCTCCGCTCCTCCCGTTAAGGCTCCATCGGTGTGGGCAGCCTGGCTTCATTGATCTGTGGGGACCGAACGGCAGTCACCCCAAATGTTTTTCCTCGGGCACATCGAGTGACAGCTAACCAATCCTTTCTCTCTCTCTCTCTCTCTCTCTTTATTCTAAACCCTTCCTTCCATCCGTACCCACCACCCCTCTGTGCTTGCACAACGGGAGGAGAAGGGGTTGGTCAATTATGTCTGTGCCATTGTTGTGAGTCATGTTTTCTGTACTGTTTTTCCTATACATTGAAAGTGATCATAACGGCCAGACTTCGATGGTGGTTTGAACCTTCGCAGATCTTATTCCTTGCAAGGCGAGTGCCTTTCAAGGTTGAACTGTTTCTTATCATAGTTTGAACGTTCAAGTGTTAACAAAGTTTTTGATGCAGAAGGATCTCAAGTGCTGAAATCATGAATCTGAAATATCCCCGACACTATAGTGGTTAGGGCTATGTATACTACCAAATATTTAAGACAGTCTTGGTAGTACGGGGTATTGCAGTAGAAGATGGTAGATCTATTACGTGGAAGAGTATAGTGGAAACCCAGGCAAGCGCGTGTTGTGTGCATTGTACGCGTCCATGGGTTGAGGGGGATGGGCAGGTTTCCTTATGGACAGAGTTGAAAGGATGGAGGGGAAGATGCGCGAAGCTTTTGGTCGAAGGTTCTTTTGTTTGGGTCGCTGTGTAGTATAAGAGGTTCTCGTGGCAACGGGATCAAGCTAATGGAAATTAATGTCAGGTATTTTATTGTACCAAAATATATATTTTTTTGGTATTGCTGTGGCCTCGGTCTTACCATCAGCCACTACAAGCTTTTGAGTTTCTTCGCTCCGTTATTAGCTAAACACACGATACGTTCCTTTGGTGATGGCTGGAAGATACTATGTAGACAGCGACTCTCGTGAGCACACCTGGAGCCCTACAATAGTTTGAATATGAATCGTTTCTCCTCTCCACTCGGTGACCTTTTTTCCAGTTTTTTAAACTTTTCTCTCTACCCCTCCGTTCTTCCTTCCCGCCACCCCCTTGCCGAAAGACCCAAATAATGACACCGATGTAGCTTACTCCTTTAATGCCAGGGCTTTAGCCTCTCGCAGGATATCGATTCCAACCCCCCTCCTCCCCCCACCACCGACGCCCCCATTACTGTGAAGAACGAAGCCAAGTAAATTACGCTACACTTGAAATTAATGGTTAATGGTTGGGTCCGAGAGAAAAGCCTGAGGGGTTTCGTCGTTCGTTAATCGAGAGTTGTGTGGAAGTGGTCCGCCAGCTCCTGTCCGGTTTTAAACCCAAATGGCTCCTAAATCCTCTGTGGACCCGGGTGAAATACGGGCTCGCCAATGCGGGACTGGTCAGGAGACCCCCAGCGGAAGATTTACGTGACGGATGGCCGAGCCGACCCCAGAGAGACAGGAGGCCGGACTCTCCACCCACCCACGCACCTATGTCCCATCCTCGCGCCAGATGGTGTCGGCTGGTTTGTCTTCTGTAGTTGATAAAAATTAGCAATGTTGCGGCTTTTCCGGACCATATATAATTAATGTGTGCTTGTGTTGCTTGAGGCTTAGACCTACCAACCTACTACAAGACATCTTTCAAAGAAGTGTCCGTGCGGCAGTGGGGAAGATTTTCTAGTGGAAATTGATGAGAAGGGAGCCTAACCACTCAACGATGTTCAGGAAATAATGTAAAGTTAGACGGGATTCAGAGTGAATCATGAATAAGAAAATAATGACAGTTTAGGAAAGTGAGAGATTGATTTATTTTACTTCGCTTTACTGTCACGTTTAGGTATTCGTGAAGATGAGGATGAATGATGATAAGGGAAGGGATGAAGCAACAATCACATGCAAACAGAGAACACAGCAAGAGGTTTATGCTGGCTGTGAGTCAATACGCCAGAAGAAAGTGAGAAGAAAGCCTGGTAAACTATGGGAAGAAATGGAATTATTTTTGGACATTCGGGAAATTGAAGGGAAGGAACCAGTATATTGAAAAGGAATGCTGCTTTGCAATAATTTACAATTAAACTGAGGCTGTAAACACAACCTTTGAGGAGCATTGCAGAAACCAATTGTATGTTCAAGCTATACTGTTGGGTAATAAAATTTGAGTAAGTCTGGGAAATGTTTAACATTGCCAAGTCGACACTCCACAGGAGGTACAGGGCAATTCAATTTCGCTCGTTGTTTAGGCCCACTGTCACCATTAGCAACTCAAACGGGCGAAGGCAAACTGAAAGAATGCAATCGATTTTTCAGTCTTATTTGCCTAAAAGTGGACGGGTGCAGCAATGCAGGCGTGTAACGGTGGATTGCGTGCTTGCAGGATACATCAAGGTGCACTCTCTCTTGGCAATCCTTGCTACATTGTTGGCTTATGCGCTAACGCATCCTTGCTCTGAATTTGCGAAGGTTAAGGATTTTTAAAAAAGAATTATGACGTGACTCTTCTGCAAGTTAGTTTTTCTAATGTTGCATGCATTATATCGAACTGACAGGAAAGAGAAATTATTAGGGTGTACAGGAGAAGGAATCTGCACTGCGGATTTTATTTCCCCTCCTCTTGTCTATTTATACACACGCCTTTGGATTGATTGTTGGCCTGATCGTTGACTGAGAATCACTTAAGCTAGGCTCTGTCCCTATCGTAGAGTTAGAGCCTGATAATAGTTTTCTTAGCGACCGGAAAGCAACCACTGTTCTAGTTGTACCTGGCGGACTATCGTCGTACGATGCTCACAGAAAGATATCAGAGATTAGAACAAATTAATATAATTTCTAAGGAATTGTTATCAGGGAAATATAGACAAACTGAATAGAGAAGAATGTTTGTAATGTAAACACTGAGTTTTTTTTAAAAAAAAAACTATAATGTTCCCTTTAACCATAACAGTTAGGTTTTATCGAGAGCTCCTGCTACACTGTCACATTCTTAGTGTGTTCTTGATACTCAAGTGATCACAGAATTTCGTTTCTGGTTTTTATACAGTCGTAGAGTTGGGCCGTCCTAGTTGAAGAGAGCATGTACTGATCTCATATTTTTCTCTTAAGAAGAATTGCAAATCGACGATATAGATATCGCGGTAGTAGATGGACAAACCAGTAAGTTGCACATTGCATTGAGCTGTAAAGGTACGGATGGAAACAGAGTTTTAGGGAGTGTGTAAATCATCGGGGACAACAGATGGAGGCGTACTGTTCTCTGAAAAAAAAAAAAAAAAAAATCCTTGTTCGTGGAAATTTTGAAAAGGAAATGCCGAATATGGGAAAATTGAATGGAGAAAAATTTCAGAACGGGAATTTGAAGTAAGTCGACTAAGAATTTTGGTAACTTGGTAGAAAAATTGTTTGCAGAGGAAGAGACCAATAATACGTCGATGTGAATCCGAAAAGAACACAGGATGATTCATGGAATTAAGATAATATAATTAACACCTTCTCCAATCTTCATTCTTAGTGGTTCGGTGTATAAATTCTCAAGCAGTTTGACGTATCATCAGCATATTGTGTGCTATCAGACTAGATTTGATTGAAATTGTATTTTTTTTCCCCCTTTGAACATCAGAAATTGTGTCCTGCTTATGTCATGACAGCCTTCCAAACGATTTTAATTCCAAATTCGTCATACGTGTTTACACTTGGTTCAGTGATTATTCGATGCTTGCACTGCCCTCCCCATACGCACAAGAGTCGATTTCATCGAAACTTTCCCACGACCGATGAGCAAGTTTGCAAACCAGCTGTCGCCTTCCACGATTGACACGAGGTCTCTCGAGGAAGGAACGTGGATCGCCTAAATTACCTCCCCATTGAGAAAGTCGCTTGCGTTTCCGGTCAGCCATATCGCGTGAACCACCGTCAATGCTTTGCATCTCGCAGGTCCATTTCGTCATAACCTGATCTTCCGATTGTCAGATGCTGTGCCATTGTACCAGGATAGCATGGTTGCCAGCTGCTGTATGAATTCAAGAGACTTGGAATTGATATTTTCAGATACTTGTACCCTTTTATCGATTTGCGATTTTCTTGTGGTTTCTTCGACGGTTGATGATCTGGTGACATTAATAACTGCCACCGTGATGGCAGGTCTAATTTGACACAGGACCTTATACGTTCAGGAGTTGCGTATACCGAGGAAGCCACGTTGCCATGCCAACGATAGCAAAATTCCTAGGAAATCAGGTTGCGAACTCTAAAATCACCACAGTCTTCTTATTGAAATGAACAATGTCATGCATATTGATTTTTCTTTTGAATTTTAGTCTTTTCGCTTCAAGCTTCGTACATAGCTCAGGTAGCCTCATGCAGTCCTGAAGTCTATCTTGGACACTGTAGTGTCTGCAACAAAGCCCACACACGTGATTCCTACCCTGCATGCGCTGTGCGCAAATGGTTATACCTAAGCAGACCCAATTTTCCAAGAGAGTTCACGGCGAGGTAGTCCAACATTTCTGCGACTCCTTGGGTGAGAGAATTCACAAGTAGCACTGATCCAGATGCAACAGCCGACAAAACACCATGGCAGGCGTGATGCCACGTGTCACTTCAGTATGAAACTATCTTAGGATCTCTCTTTGCAAACATCCTAGGTGCTAAGATTTGGGAGTTTATTTTTAAGTTCAATGTATCAATCTAAAAAAAATGTGCAGCTGAGTTGCCTCCAAAGGTGGTGTTAAAAAGCCCCCTTTTGGTGTTGTGAAATTGGCCATTCTTGGTGTCCTGTTACACCATTTGACGTCACATCACACCAAGTATGCAGGCCTTTAACACTCCATTAGGTGTTGTCCTACTCAAATTATGGTGTTACACCACAAGTTGCATATTTTTTTAGTGTATGCAAGGGATCCACCAGATATCGAACGCGGAACCCTTTGATTACAAGGCGACGACGTTACCACTACGTCATCGGGGAGATCTCTCAAAGTGTTAAGACTACCATATCGACATCAAGTCCAAAATCGTTAGCATTATAAATATTTTTGAAATGGATATATCTACCTACAGTCTGTGAATTTGTGTTCCGGCAACACTGCGTCGAACAATATGCAGATGATACAGGCGCGTGTGCGCGTGCAGGAGGTGGTCGGTCTCCTGGGCATTGTGTTCCGGGACCAAGGTCTTCGATGCGTGACGCAGAATACAGTTGGCACTGAGGAAGCGTGCTCCGCTGGTCTTTGCGTCATCACATACGCAGATTCCCTCTTCTCTTGCTCAGCAGCACTCAGCGTTGTAACAATAACAACAATTGCTATGCATGCATGTTCCTCTTTTTTCTCCTTTTGAAACTTTCCGGGGGATGCGCACTGGTTATTTGCAAGAACAGACCATTTTTACACTTTCCAGATTATTTGTTACCACACACTGTAAGGTCGTCTGCATAATTGGAGAACTAATTTTACGCTTGTTTTTTGAGAGTGCGGGGGACTGCGATTTCTTGAATTTCAAACAGGGGCGTGCTCTCTCGGCTGTCTGAGCTCTGTACCAGTGGTTTTGTTTTGTTTCCTCGCTCCTAGCGTCCTTCTACATGCGCGATATGTAGAGTGGCAAACTCAAATGCGCTAGGTGCTAAACTATTAGATTGTAAATTTTTACAACAGAGTTGTGTATGTGCCAACACCATTGAAGCGACGTATTATAAGATAATTTCTAATTTGTTCCCCTCTTGCGCTACGCTAGTTGATGCAAAGTATTGATAATCTTACCTTCTGTCATTTCTGTGTATATACTCCCTCACTTTGTCACCCCCCTCCATGAATCTTGCTAAGATGAGAAACTGAAAGAAGGCATTATTTTCACCAGGAACGTTATTCATTGATACTTTCTTAAAAAAAAAAATAGTTTTAATTTCATTTACTTTCAAAAATGTAAAATAAACTCAGTATATTTCCATGTAAAAGCATTATCGGATGCTCTGGAATGGTATTGGAAAATATTCGTGAAGCCTGGAAAGTCAAGAGATTTGGTTTTTTATAAACCAGCAATCGAACACGGAACTTTGATTAAGTAGAACAGCAACTTTGAGAATATTCATTCATTGTTTATGCTTGGCAATGCTCAACGGCTCTAGCCATAATGACTTAAGTGCCTAATGACCAGTTCACACCATACTAACAATTCAGAATTCAGTACCGATGGAAGAGCCCAGCCCTATATGTGCTTTTCAAGGCCCGTCCTCCGCGTCAAAGGCGTTGCTCACAGAGACGGGGACGAAGCTGGACAAAACGCTCTCCTAAAGCCTCCCTGCCTGACGAAATGACATGTGTGACCGTGATCCAGCAGGGCCGTTAAATTGGTTCGTCGAGACGAAACGAAGTTGAGACCTGGGAGAGAAGGTCAGGAGATAAGGTGAGGGGAAGAAGGGGCTCTTCGATCCTCGACACGCTGAGGGCTTCATAAAAAGGTTTACGTTCCTCCTAATACCTCGTTAAGGCCACGAGGCCCTCCATCCCTTCTGGACAGTTATTTCAATTGGTCTCCCGTCGCAGGCCATCGCAAATATAATCAGACCGTTGGTTGAGGATGGGGCGGCGGAGCAAGCGGGGTAATGGAGGCAGAACCTGAAGGAAGAAGGGAGGTGGCCGTGATTCCTTACCGCGGAGCAAGAAATCAAATTCCTTTGTAGAGGTTTGTCTCTCAACAGCAATTGTCTTTCCAATGTTTGAGACTAGTCCTGCGGTTTAAAGTGGGATACGATCCACTATGTGCCTCCACCGGCCATCGAACTCGGACTCCTTGATTACAATGCGACGACGTTACCACTACACCATCTAGGAGGACTACCAATATTGTTGAGACTCTCATACATTCAGGCAGAAGATAATGTTCTGTATTTGAACTTCTAGAGTTTCTTTGTTTCATTGCCAGTGGACGATTACTTTTCATGAATTACTTTCGTGTCTTCTTGCTTCCTTGCTCCTGTATTTGATTTCATTTGATTTGTTAAATAGCGTCGCTCTTCTGAAACTTTTGGCGATTCGAACCCGGGACTCCTGGCATCGTAGCACGCTGTGCTAACCACTCCGCCACGCAGGTCTGCTTTTTTCTTGCTCCTGTAATATACTGAACTAACGTGACCACGTCTCACATTTGGGCATTTGCCGTGAGAAACAAAAGACACTGTTTTGTTTGGTTAACGTCTTACATTTTAGTCTGTTCCTTCATAATTCTCATTGAACATTCGTGGTTAAGTTAATGCGCGGATAGAAGCAACTGCTGTGAAAGGGTATTGAATAAATCTTCGACGTGAGTTAATAGATGGTAAATAAATACACATATGCATGTATTATCCAAGTTGCCATCGTAACCATATACGGCAACGTATTGTTATCTCTTAAGTTGTAAATATATATATATATATATATATATATATATATATATATATATATATATATATATATATATATTACAGGGTGTTTCTAAAGGTCGTTTACAACGCTTGGGAGGTGATTCCTCACACGAAAACAAGCAAAAAGTCTAAGTTCCATTTTTACGACTGGAGGCTTCCGTTTCCGAGATAGGAGCCTCGCAAAAGGTGACAAAGTGAACGTCACACCTAACTGGGACGAATACTATCACAGATAGAGAGGCGGTTCCAAGGGAATCATAAAGGAATCGTATGTGCTCAGTCCGGAAGTCACTATGAAAAGTTCACTGCACGCATGCGCAATGGAGTCCTCAAAGGAATTGGGGATTTCCAGCAACAACAATGCATGGAAAAGGTATGTAACGCAGCAAGAAGGACCGTGACAATGAGAAATGCGTTCAAGACAACACATCCCGACCTCAAACATCAAAACATGACCACCGAACACAAAATCCGAAAAGTTGAGCACGGTTGCATACCCCAGTTACACGCGAGGAATGAACGAATCATGTCATGTGGCATACGAGAGACAGGAGGAGGGAAAGAAAAACACAATATCAGATGATTGCGACAACGTGTATTTTTACACGCGACAACTGCGTAATATCCCCCCCCCCCCACACACACACAACAAACAACAAATGCTACAATATCTTACGCACAGACAGTCCGTGTCACTGTACACCAACTGAAGATGTCACTTTCACCACACAAAGGGGGTGGGGAGCAATACCAAAAGTGTTCTCACTGGTATTTGCCGAGGGCAATAATCACAGACGGTTTTCAAAATGTCTGCCGTTTACTTCTACGCAGAGATGACAGCGACGAATCAAGGATTGTCGAGTACGAGCAAACAAGCCAGGTGTATCTGCTACCGTCGCGGCGGCGACGTTGATGCGAGCAACGAGGTCCTCAGCTGATGTGACAGGTGTGTCGTATACGAGGGTTTTCATTTCTCCCCAGAAGAAAAAATCGAGAGGGTTGAGATCTGGCGACCTCGGTGGCCAAGGCACAGGCTCATCCCTACCAATGAACCTATTGCGAAACACGTCATGCAGGAAATGTCGTACATTACGATCGAAATGAGCTGGTGCACCATCGTGTTGGTACCACATTTCTTGCCGCAGTGCCAAAGGTACGGTCTCCAACAGTTCAGGCAGAACCTCACTAAGAAATGCATGATACGTGCGACCATTCAGGCGAACAGGGAGAATGTATGGTCCAATTAAATGATCATGTACTATTCCGCACCACACATTCACTGAAAACCTGTGCTGGTGATGGGCCACAAAAAGTGCATGTGGGTTGTCAAAGTCCCATACATGACTGTTTCTACTATTGAAGACATCCATCCTGGTGAAAATGGCTTCATCTGTCCACAATACGTTTGCCCCGAAGTGAGGGTTTGTGTCCAGCTGATGCAACAACCATTGGCAAAACTCCATACGAGGGCGAAAGTCACGAGGTAACAGTTCTTGTACTTTCTGCAGTTTAAAAGGGTGCATTCCTTCATCTGACAACACTCGTCAAACATTCACATGAGACGTGTTTCGTGCCCGAGCGAGCACTCGCGTACTGGTGCAGGGATGTTCTGCGACCGCTGTTAACACATCTTCTGCAAACTGATGTGTGCGTACACTTCGGGGTCTTCCAACTTCTTGTCGCGGTGGTAACACTGACCCTGTTTCACGCAGTCGACTGTCCACTACCTGAAAGAAGGTGTGAGACGGTAAACGTCTATGTGGAAAGCGTTCTCCATAAAGACGCCTTGCCTCACGGCTATTACCACGTGCCTCCCCATACATGAGATGCATGTCTGCTAGCTGCTGGGTCGTATACGCAGCCATCTGTGTAATAGGGAGCTGGAACTGCAAAGTATTGTTTTTGTTTAACACTGGCACACTGCACAAATTGGCCGTATCACCGTACGAACACCACAGACCAATTGTTGCGATACTTGACTTGCCCACTCCACCACGTCAACTTCTTTCAATGCAACATACTAGTACTCTTCAATGCGTATGACAACCTAGAGCGAACTGCTGATCATATCCCAGCACCTGGAACACGATTGGGACGACTGCCGGAGAGAACCAACCCTTCGAGCTCCTCTCGCGGGAACAGCAGTCATGAAGGTCAAACGTAGACTACGAGAGCCAGACTTGCCTGTGCAGCGCTTCCAAAACTGGTCTCTTTTACGTCACAATGATCGCGTGCGAACACTTTTGGTATTGCTCCCCACCCCCTTTGTGTGGTGAAAGTGACATCTTCAGTTGGTGTACAGTGACACGGACTGTCTGTGCGTAAGATATTGTAGCATTTGTTGTTTGTTGTGTGTGTGTGGGGGGGGGGATATTACGTAGTTGTCGCGTGTAAAAATACACGTTGTCGCAATCATCTGATATTGTGTTTTTCTTTCCCTCCTCCTGTCTCTCGTATGCCACATGACATGATTCGTTCATTCCTCGCGTGTAACTGGGGTATGCAACCGTGCTCAACTTTTCGGATTTTGTGTTCGGTGGTCATGTTTTGATGTTTGAGGTCGGGATGTGTTGTCTTGAACGCATTTCTCATTGTCACGGTCCTTCTTGCTGCGTTACATACCTTTTCCATGCATTGTTGTTGCTGGAAATCCCCAATTCCTTTGAGGACTCCATTGCGCATGCGTGCAGTGAACTTTTCATAGTGACTTCCGGACTGAGCACATACGATTCCTTTATGATTCCCTTGGAACCGCCTCTCTATCTGTGATAGTATTCGTCCCAGTTAGGTGTGACGTTCACTTTGTCACCTTTTGCGAGGCTCCTATCTCGGAAACGAAGCCTCAGTCGTAAAAATGGAACTTAGACTTTTTGCTTGTTTTCGTGTGAGGAATCACCTCCCAAGCGTTGTAAACGACCTTTAGAAACACCCTGTATATATATATATATATATATATATATATATATATATATATATATATATATATATATGATGGACAGACAATGTTGGTAGGACTTCAATCGGTCTGCCTCTTGCTCCGTCATGAGTTTGCGAGGCACTGGCCTTGAAGAAGTCGTGGTTGACGTACGGTTGGTTTTGAGAAGTGGTGTGAGATGACTATTTGATGGTCATGGAAAGGAGGAGAGTGAGGAGTTCGCAGAGTTACTGTGTGGTTCATTTTTCCAAAGTGTGTTTTTGTATTTTATATGAAGGAAGTCTCATTGGGAGTGTTGTGCTAGGACCACACACAGTATTATATCGACCGTACTAATGGTGGTATGATCAACACCACGCTCCGAATCTCCCCCACTCTGCGGGGACACTGCAAGCCTGAGATCAGCACCCCGGAAATCATCGAACTAGTCTCACTCATGGTGGTCATGTAGTGATTATAATGGTTCTGCTTAAGTATTTAGTGCTGTATTAATGCTTTCTAACTGCTTCTCAGCCTGACTGTCCGCGAAAAATACGCATATCTTGGAAACAATTTTCGTCTATCGTTTTGTAACATGGATTGTCGCATCATGTGAAAAAAACGGATCCAAAATGTCCCGGCTTCGGCATAAATTCACTTGTTTGACAATTGCTGGGGAGGAAAGCTCAACCCATACCTGGCACGGTACAATGCAAGGGGAGGGAAGTAAAATAGAACCGCACTCTTCCTAAAATAAAGCAGTGACGTGACACCAGATGTCACCGTTGACTCAGCAGGAAAGGAATGTTCTCTCCCCCTTCCTCCACCACATTTTTCTCTTTCTCCCTGCCTCCCCCCTCCACGCGTTCGCAGCATGTACTTGTCCCCTGATCCCGTCACGCATGCCTCTCTCTTTCGTGTTAATATTATATAAGGATTCTCCCCCTGAAATAGACAGATCTGTCTTTGTTCCGCAGCGCACCCCTTCTCCCCGGCCCTTAAATGAAAACCACCGCGAATAAGCGAGCCTTTATCATTCGTATTACCTGCGCGTTCCATAAAGGATATTCTGCATGTCTCGTATTTCAAGAGATTTTCCCCCATCCGTGTGCTGCTGCATCGAAAAGAACACGGGCGGAGAGATGAAAAGGAAAAAAAGGGGAAAGAAATCCTGAGCGCCCATTTGCAAAGTAACCGTCCTTGAGATTCCGTTTAAATCATGTCGCAACTGCAGCTCCCTCCGTCGCCAGTAAATCTCGCAGAAGATGTTGACTCCCGCGCTTCTCCCGAAGAACGCGAAAGGAAGATACGACTCCTTCCTCCGAGCGCCTGGCAACTTCGCGACCCGCTGACGCCCGTGTATTGTATGTTGACGTTATTGCAGGATATCCGCGTCAGATATTGCTCGGCAGTTTCGTTTTTTACTTCTTTCTTTTTAATGTACTCTGGTGCTTGTGTCTCGGTATCACCCTCTGGCATCTTTCTCTAGGTTCTGGCGAGCAAACACATTTCTCTCGAACACAGTCCAGTTTTCTTTTTACCATACTTAAATCTGTGCTATCCTTCACGAGGTTAGACCACTGAGATCATTGTTGCGAGAAATCCTTCACAACTACTTGACAGGATCTGGTCAATTTTTATTTGTTCGTCCATGAAAGATAATACTCCTCTTGTAGCTTTGCCAGGCATTGGATATTCTAAATTCTGTTTAGAATTACTCCCACAGCATTCAAAATAAACTTCGTATCAATCAAATTAACCCACGTCTAGTTATTTACAAGAGAGAACTATTACAAATAAAACTTCCATGAGGAAAACAATTATTTATAAACTTGAGAATGAATTGGTGAAGGGTGCCCCTTATTTGAAAGGTGTTGTGAACGTGACACTGTCGACTATTTTCTGCATTATGCTCGAATATTTGCATCAAATATACATATGTTTAACTTTAGCGTAGAACAAAACCCTCTTGAGCTTTCCAGTTGCTGCAAAAATGCTCGCATCGAACAATCTTTTATTGAGCTTTCTACTTGGCTGTAGAAATGTTCGTATCGAACAACCCTTTCTTGACCTTTCCATCTGCTGCAGGAATGTTCGCATCGATCATTCCTTTCTTGACCTTGCCATCTGCTGATGGAATGTTCGCATCGAACAATCCCTTCTTGAGCTTTCCACCTTCTTCAGGAATGTTCGCATCGAACAATCCCTTCTTGAGCTTTCCACCTTCTTCAGGAATATTCGCATCGAGAGCTTTCCGTAAATGTTCGCATCGAACAATGCTTTCTTTAGCTTTGGCTGTAAAAATGTTCGTATCGAACAACCCTTTCTTTAGCTTTCCACTTGGCTGTAGAAATGTTCGTATCGAACAGCCCTTTCTTGACCTTTCCATCTGCTGCAGGAATGTTCGCATAGAAGAATCCCTTCTTGAGGAATGTTCGCATCGAACAATCTCTTCTTGAGCTTTCCACCTTCTTCAGGAATGTTCGCATTCCGTAAATGCTCGCATCGAACAATGCTTTCTTGAACTTTCCGCCTGCTGCAGGTATGTTCTCGCAGATTGAACCTTTTTGCAGTTTTTCCATTTCTCGCATGTAGTACCTGAAACACATATACTGAACACCAAATTAATTGCGTATTGGACATCGCGGGAAGCTTTCCACCTTCTTCAGGAATGCTCGCATCGAATAATCCTTTCTTGAGCTTTCCGTAAATGTTCGCATCGAACAATGATTTCTTTAGCTTTCCACTTGGTTGTTAGAAATGTTCGTATCGAACAATCCTTTCTTGAGCGTTCAGTTTGCTGCAGAAATGTTCGCATGGAACAATCCTTTCTTGAGCTTTCCATCTGCTGCAGGAATGTTCGCATAGAACAATCCCTTCTTGAGGATTGTTCGCATCGAACAATCTCTTCTTGAGCTTTCCACCTTCTTCAGGAATGTTCGCATTCTGTAAATGCTCGCATCGAGCAATGCTTTCTTGAACTTTCCGCCTGCTGCAGGTATGTTCTCGCAGATTGAACCTTTTTGCAGTTTTTCCATTTCTCGCATGTAGTACCTGAAACACATATACTGAACACCAAATTAATTGCGTATTGGACATCGCGGGAATATATTCTTAGAATTCCTTACGATCCAAGGCCCTAGTGTACTTTTTAGCAAATTAATAATGTCGCCAGTATCGGCGTCCTTTCGTGCTACACAGAAGCTAGGAAGGGAGTTTTTTGAATAAAGAAAGTGGTGCTATAAATTTCCAGCACACAAGACGGGAACACACCTTTTTTCGCCCTCCTGCAACCTCTACCTCCTTCTGTACCCTTGAGAGGGGGTGGAGGTGCTCATTATCCTCAGCCAAATGACACGTTTGGGGTCATTTTCCAGTGTCATATCCCGGCCACCATCTTCGATAATAACAGGGATTAATCTTTAAGATAGGGGGTGTCAGCCTTTCCACAACTTCTCGACCTGAGTAAGCTTCCCTTTCCCTACTCATGGCGTTATTCTTGCCTTCGGCCCTCTTCCCTTTTTCCACCACTGCTGTTTCGTATTGTGTCTATACCCTTTTTTTCCGTATTTGGCAACAGTGTTGCCAGTGCTTTAAACAAAAATCCACTGGATCTACGAATTACTCGCGTTACAAAATTGCCATATTCTTAATAGCCACAGAGATCCAATTTTTAATACCCTATCGAGTTATATGTGCGGTTTAAGTGACTCTGCGGGGTGGAGCGCTATGCTGATCACATCACCGAGACATCCTGTTACCTTATTGTCACGTTACAATGCGCATGGGATAACTTATCCCTTAACTTTCACCTAAGATCGTGCACCAACCCAATCAACGCAATTGTGCGCATATGAAACTCGCATCATTGTTGCCAGTTCGTGTCGATACTATAATAGGCGCCTCCTCGATGACGCAGTGGTAGCTCCCGCGTTCGATACCCGGTGGAGTCACATAGTGGTTCGGATTCCACTCTAAACTGTAGACCCAGTCCCGATTATCTTTACTGTGCACAAAGTGGACTTAAAACACCAACCCAATCAATCAAACAATAATTGCCTTTTTGAAATACGTTTTGAACCCATTGCTCGTTTAAAATCACAGTTTTATTTGTTGTAATTTTCCTCTTAAAAACCTTGCTGTAATTTTGACATGCATGTTTGTTTTTTTTCGAAACAAATCTACCGAAGTATGCCAATATTTCACATCATGAAATTTAATAAGGTTTCCGCAATGAATAATGCAGAATACACATGATTAAAATTCTGTTGAGATTTGACCCATGACTTGGATTCGATCAAATTATTTCCAAGCATAGTTCTGCATTAAGTTAACGGTGGTACATGCAATAATTACGTTCTTAGATGCTTTGCTTTACTAAAAGTGCGTGCTAATGATTTTCGAGGTGCAGGTTATTATTCTACATGGGAGAAATATTTTTTTGAGTATTAGTGGATTTATTAAAATACCCGATGGAAATGTTACGATTTATGTCTTGAGACAGCCTTGATTTTCAAAGTGCCACGTCGAAAAGTTACAAGATCTGGTGACAAAGCGACTAAGTTGGCAATCACTTCCCAGTGTTGCCTCCCACGTCGTCCCACCCCTTCGTCGTTTTTCCTTGTCCTGTCGTCATACTTCTGAATGTAATTCCGCGCCAGGAGTATTCTTGAAAGGAAGCAACGAAAGAAGAGGAGAGAGAGAGAAGGAAGAAAAAAATGCGCTTAAATCATATTTTATGAAGCCGTATCAAGTTCGGTGATGCAGGGGTTGGGTATATTTCACTCGCTAATAAACCGGGGCAGTGGGGGGGGGGGGGTAGGGGAGACCTTCATCCTTCTTTCAATTATCTGCGGTGGAAAATCGCATGCGATTTCCTTGAGAAGGAAGTAAAGCGTCTCTAATGGAGTTTTAAATAATCTCTATCATTTCTCATCCCCAGCCGCTTTTCCAGCTCTCTCTCTCTCTCTCGTCCCGAGCTTCTTCGCAAAGCTGCTTAATTTCGGAATGAATCATAAGGAACTGATAAACGAGATTAATCTATGATTTATGGTCAGGCTAAAGACGCGAAGGAGAAAAGAAGGAAAGATGCGGAGGAAGGGTTGGCCTAATCTCTGCCGCTCTGTACATAAGAGAAGTGCGAGATGAAGGAGATTTAGATCGGGAGCATCTTCGGGCCTTCTTTCACGCTTTTATGCCCCGTCCTCTTAACCAGATACATGTGTGTAATTTTTTTTAGAGCTTTTCCCCGAACCTTTTAAGTGTCGTCTTAAAGATGTAGATGGCCTAATTGATTCTCCGGGTGTGTGTGTGGGGGGGGGGGGGTGGAGATTTTTCATAGCGCGACGGCAGAATCCCATTTTAACGTCGATCCTGGTTTATCGGTCCGTCTTTCTGTCCGCCTCTTGAGCTCGAGTTTTGAATGCCGGCAGCAATCAGGAGGAAAATTGAAGGATTTTTCTTCTCAGCACATAGCAAGGCATCTACCCCTCCCCGCTTTCTCCAGACCACTCACTCCTGAGCGAAATTTCCTATTTTCCCAGCATGGAAACTGCCGTCTTCCCCTTTCCTTCTTCAATAAGGGAGGAAAAAGCAATGCATCATGCGAATTCTACTGGGATGTTAATCATCCTTAATAGTGGCGTTCGTAGGGCCAAGTGGACCTTTGGTCCTGCCGGAAATGGCTTTGTGATAAATGTCCCAAGAACGGCGCCCATATTCGGTGCGTTACTGTGAATTAAATGTAGAGGTGCTGGCTGCACTTATGATCGTGGACCAAGTTTCTAGAGAACGAAAAAAAAAGTAGCGAGAAATTAAGATATTTCATTCTTGTGCATATGTGTGGTATGATGATTGTGTATTTATAACCAGCACGATTTCACCCTTTTGGAGATCAAGAGGCATATCGTCATATTCTGGATGTGAATAATACTTTAATTTACAAGAACATCTATTTTCTACGCACAGTATTTGGTACCTAGTCTTACCATAAATACTGTCACAAAGTTTTAAGTAAATTGACACAAAATGCTGAGAAATATTTTAATATCCTAATAACATTACTGAAATGGATGCATGACAAATCAAAATCACAAATCAATATTCAAAATGGCCACCCTTAGCACGCACACATTCCATAAGACTTTGTGGTCTCGCGTCAATTGAATTACACAACACATCGACTGGAAAATCAGCAACTGCCTTCAGAAGAGACCGACCGCTTTATACTTCCAATATTGGGATGTCTCTTCTTGCAAGCCATCTCCTGAAGCTTGGACCACAATTTGTAGTCCAAAGGGTATAGGTCCGGACTTGCAGAAGGCCAATCTGAAGTGGAAATGAAGTCTGGAACATTTGCTGAGGGCACGCTCCATTTCTGTGAAAAAGGGGTCAAAACATCAGCCAAAGTGTACCAGTAGACAGTCTCAACAACACTCTCTTCCATGGTCAGAACTGGAGCTTCCAGCAGGATTCAGCCCCAGCATATGAGGCCCGAACAACACAGCAGTGGCTGAAGGCAAATGTTCCAAACTTTGTGACAGTATTTATGGTAAGACTAGGTAATACTGAAGGAAGAGGAACCGAGAAAGAATTGGGTGTACACTCCTGTTCACAAAAAGTGACACGTACTTCAGCTGTCCACCCGTTTAAAATGTTCCACTTTGTGTGAATAAGAGTGTACAGGAGCGCACCACGTCTATTCCTCAGGGTTGAAGGCCATGGTCTTTGGGGCTCACTCCAATTAATTTACATACTCCTGTAGCACCATCATACCCAGGCAAAATATTAGATCAATAATTCACTTCTTTGTGCTTATTCTATAGCACCCTGATTTCTTCCCAGAAATCGTAATTCTTCAGCAAATGCTATGCTGTCTCTTCCGTGTCCACGACCGTCTCATCTTCTTTCGCTTCTTGTATTATTTACGTACGTATCGTTGTCAATATTGTTTTAGCTCATCATCCAATCTTGCCAACTTTCTTCCTACATTCTCCGAGATCCTCGCACAATCTACAACCTAGCCTCATCAGGATTTCTTTGTACCATTCCTTGTTCTCTGTGGCACATTTCTTCATGGTCTCTGCTCTCCTAACCCTCCAAATATTTGACTACCATATTTATCCATTTTTGTATGCATTATTATATCTTTTATGCAGATTATGCGAAATGAGGAGATGCTTTATGAAAAATTTTCTTAACTGGAGGATAGCATGCTCCACCTCGCTCCAACTTTGAGCACTGGATGAGATTCCGGTATCCGGAACCGAAATTGAGGTAATTGGGACCCGGACTTTGGACTGGATCTCTCCAGCGTAGGGACGGCCAAATATGGATATCGGAAAAATTTCTAACTGGATTTCAAATATCCGAATATCGGATAATTATCCTGATATTTGATATTCGGATTATCTTAATTATCCGAATTATCCGGACAGTTCTATCGTTTATCCGTTCTACGGGCTATCCAGATATTCTTATTTTTGTCATTTTCATATTTCACTGTGCGGATTTTCTACAAATCCTTCATAAAATCTGTTCTATCCGATATCAGAATTATCCGGATATTTGGACTATCCGGATATTTGGACTATCCGGATATTTGGACTATCCGGATATTTGGACTATCCGGATATTTGGACTATCCGGATATTTGGACTATCCGGATATTTGGACCATCCGGATATTTCGACCATCCGGATATTTCGACCATCCGGATATTTCGACCATCCGGATATTTGGACCATCCGGATATTTGGACCATCCGGATATTTGGACCATCCGGATATTCGGACTATCGGATATCCAAATTATCCGTTGAAATTCGCATATCCATTAAAGTATTTTGTGGCAATCCCTACTCCAGCGCTAGTTTTTATATCACAACGATAGACGCACCATGCGACACTTCGAAGTTTTGCTGCGGAATATGTCATAAATGCAAAAGTCCTTTGCCGTCGGCGGCGGCGGGAGACGGAGCGTTTCCTCCTCGCGACGAGGGAAGTACAATTGCAGGGCACTGGCTTGCGAACATCGATGGGCCCCATTCGGATTCATTGTCGCGGCGACACTCAAGTGCCCCCCCCCTTTTTCCCTTTCCATGCCGCGTTCTGAAGTGCGGGATTCCTCCAGATCTTGGGTGGAGCGAGAGAGAGGGGAGGGAGGGGGTCGAATTCAAGAATCGCCTCTCGCGAGCCCTTGCTGACACTTTGGAGGAGCAGCGAAAGGATTGAAGATGAAAAGTTTCATCTTTGCTACGAGCATTCTTGTCGCTATTTCAGATGTCTGATAAACAGCTTACTTGATCTCCTCAAACCTGTTTCGAGCTTTAGCACACACATTGCAGGCTACTTTTTCCTTGCTCCGTACATCCGCTCAGTGCACACCAATCCAAGAGCCCATCGTATTAAGAACTCTGCAAAAATAACAAACGAACAGATGCGATATAATACGCAATGTATTTGATTTGGTTTATTTTACTTCGCTTTTCTGCCACTCTTGGCTAATCGCGAAGATGAGGATGAGTGATGATATGATGAAATTGATGAAGTGACACTCTCAAATAACACCCATGCCCAAACCAGGATTCGAACCCGGTACCCCTGGCGTCGTAGCGCTGTGTGCTAACCACTCCGCCACAGAGGTCGGCATTCCACGCTCGTCTACGAGGAGCGATCTCTTTAATTGCATCGATACCAGTTATTGCGCATTAAGGAACAAAAAAAATCCATAATTTGACCTCTATTCAATCGAGCACCGTGATGGAAATTCGAGCGGGAGCGCCCTCTCCGTTGGAGGTGCAGCGATCTCATAAGCTCCCTCGACGCTTCAGATGTCAGGGCTAGAGCCCCCCGTCCCCCCCTCCGCCACTTGCCCTTTCCCCCCGGCTCTCTCTTCATTCTTACAGCTTGGGGCAGGACCCCGTGACAAGCTTCACATTTCCGGCGTTCGTGCTCCGCCTGACACCGCTACTCATAAATTACCGCCCTGCCTGATAGGTGGCGACAGGATCGGGCGTGCTAGCGTCATGGAGGAGGGTGTTGGGACGAGGTATCTCGAACCATGACGGACAGCAAGGGTTGTCCTCTCTGTAACACCTTTCTTCTGCTTCCTCGGGTTATTCGGCGATGTTCAGTTTCTTGAAACTCTGTGTGGTAGATCTCAGAATGACTGCTCTGTGAAACAACTCTATTCTATGTGGCCTGTTCGATGTTCTTGAGAGAAGTGTTCGTATTTCATTATTTTACGTTGTTTTTCTGTGATGAGCTGAAATTGATGGTAGGACATCCACACCATACCGAGGCCGGGACTTGAAACAAATACGTCAGTAGCAAGATCGAAAGTCAACCACCAGCTCTGCCTGTAGGTTGGTTTTCCAGTCACTTATAGAGATGATTTTATTACTCCGAATTATATACGAGACACATCGTCAGAACAAAGAAAGGGAGACTGAAGTCCTGTCCGCCCCCCTGATGACGTAGTGGTAACGTCGTCGCCTTGTAATGAAGCGGTCCCGGATTCGATACCCGGTGGAGGAACATGTCACAGTGGTGCGGATGTGTCTTTAAACTGTAGGTCGGGTCCCAATTAGCCTTTTTGTGCATATAGTGGACTTAAAACAACATTCAATGAATCAATCTGAAGTCCTGTGCCCAAAGAAGAAACTCAGAAGGTTGCCTTTTTTCGCTCAGGAGGACCTGGGGGGGGGGGGGCAGTCGGTTCCTGTCGAGAAAGACATAATACGGTACTGATGTTGCCACAACGGGGTCCTCCTGGTTAAATGATTAGCGCTATCACCTTTGGTGCGAGCGTTCCCGGGTTCGATTCCAAGTGGGAGCTCAGCAACATGTCGGCGTTGACCCAGCATCGTGAGGACAACTGGGGACGTTACTTGAAAAGAAGAAAGAGCGGGCTCCAGTCTCGAAAGCCATAACACGGCGGCGGTGGGACTCGGTGCGCTAACACGTCACCCATCGAAAATCCGCGTGGCAGGTCAGGCTCTGAAAATACTGTTGCGCTAAGTAGTTTAGTTGTTGCTACATGACGAGATGGCTTGGTCATCTTCTGCGAGAACTTGCGCTTTTAGTCTACTCTAGATTTCCAACCAAAGAGCAGCAATTTTGAGAAGGTTCTGTCGTAATGCCGCCGAATCTGGTATACTGGTTTGGGTTATCCAGGCCTCATATTACAAACTTCGAAACATTTTCGAGGCTGGTCAATCACATTCGAAGTACGATTACTGTAATCTTAGTAGGTTTTTTTTTGTTGTTTTTTTTGTTGCTTTCAGTATGGGATCCCGCATATTTTGTCCTACACATTGACGTAGCTACATATCGCGGGGTTCTGCGCGAGATTAGATTGGGGGGCCCCCGATACTTCAAATTTGAAATCTCAATGTGAATCAATTCAAATTATCCAGGCATATGTCAGCAAATATTATCGAACTTAAATGAAAATAAAAATTACTGGTTACGTATTAATATTAGGTTTAATAGTATTATATGTGTAGGCAATTTAATACGAGTATGCAAAGTTTGCGTTTGTTTCAGTTGGTGGTGTATCTCTTCATTCTTTTGCAAGCAATTTAAGAAACCTTGATTGTAATTTCCTCTTAAGATCAAATCATTATCATTTTAATTTTTTGTCTTATTTGGTAATCATGTACCGTATATTAACGCCATTTGCAATACTTCTCCTTATATTAGTTTTCAAATATTTCATCCGTGACCGACGTAAACATTATTCTGCTTTGTATGCTCCGGGTGGAAATTTGTTTCACCACATGGCGATCTGTACCCGACATTACTGATAACTGTAGTATCACTACACCATTTGCCTTTATCTGGTTGCACACAAAAATTAGCTTTTTCCATATGTATTTTTTCGCCCTTGCTACGCCTATGGTCCTGGATGGCTTCCACCAAAGAAATCCGTCACGCCGTTCTTCGACTTGTGAGAATGACGCTCGCAACGTGAGGGCAAACGGAAAATCTCGGTCGTGACTCAACACTGTTATTACTTACGTTACGCAAGGGGGCTGGCGGGCGCCCGCCTTTATTGTGTTCTCACCTGCGGAACACGTGTTCAGCGAACAGGGCCGTGTCCGTTTAAAGCCCCGAGTGGGCGTCCCGGGAATTGATGGTCATTGCGAGGAGCATGATGCACGCACCTCGCGTGCGTCGCATCGCATGGCGTTACGTTGGGTTCACGCGATGCGTTCTCGCCCAGTCGATGCAAGCCAGTGCACCGCTACTCTCCATGTGGGAACGAAATTAATGTAAACAAAACCACGTGACTTCTGAGTAATAGTTCCGTTCCAGTGCGTTTAGTTACGTCGTGAGGATTTCTAACTCCTGCGTTTTTGTTTACATTGACTTTGTTCTTAGAGCGGACAGACAATAGTTTACAGTTCTCCTTTCAAACCTACCAACCAAACTACCAGGAGTGCTTCACGTATATGAACAAATTGATCAATCGCGACCTTAAAGTAAAAAGGTAAAAAAAAGGTAAAGTCTTCCCTTGTGCATAGCACCACGCCATGAAGGCGTATAGGGGGTGTGGGGGTAACGCCCCACACTTTCTTGATCCGGTCGTGAGTGGGGGTGATGTGATCAGCATCACGCCCCTGACCGCCAAAGTCAGGGTTAAAAGTAAATAGGTTATATCTACGCTTTTGTGCAAAAATGAGTTTGCAACCTTAAGCAGACCATTGGTTTACATTCTTTGTACTCCGTAAAGATCATGCTTCGAAGTATATTAATTTCAAAGAAATCAACGGGGGAAAAAATAAAATAGAACTTTTTTACCCCAACTTAAAACTTTATCTGCTTTGTTTGCGGTCTTTGTGACTACCAGACAAATGGCACAACGTTCATCTTCTATGTGTCCATCTATTGGAACCTCCAACGTAGAGAGGAAGCAATTACAGGTAAAGAAAAAAGTGTCAGATCTCACTTATATGATGAAGTGGATGCCGGCTGTGGACCAACGTTACTTTGCTACGGTGCTGAAGATAATCATATAAGATTTTTTTTCCATTTGCTTAGTCTTTTTGACAATAAGCGATATCTACTCTCAATGAGTACAAATACTTTTCATTTTCTTATCAGAAGGATATGCAGTATTATGTTATGTTAAAATGAAGTTTTTTGTGTTTGCACTGGAATTATATACTGCAACACTATTTACAACATGGTTACTTTTTTCAACTGACTCACATGTCAATACTTTCTATTAAACATTATTTCAAAATCCAATCTTCACACTCTTACGTAATTGGTTTATAGTATTGAATGAAACAATTTGTATTATTTTGTACTCTGGAGCACCTTTTACATCTTATTTACTTCAACATCTTCATGCAGAATATAGAATAACTAGAATATAACTAATTTCTCACCTTTCTTTTTTTTGCAACAAGTTTGAATATTTAAGGGATAACCTTTTTACTCTCATCTCAAACGTTACTTTTGAAGTAAAAATATTCTAACTGCAAATTCGTCGTTGCAATACCTAAACATTAGTCTTTTTTTTCATTAATTTTCCTGTATATATTAGAGAGGGAGGGATCACTATACAAATGCCAGAGGCACAACTTGTTGGAATAATTAGTTTTCCCTGTGCACATAGTCAAATCTTTAACTAGCTCTCCTGAGAATATTACGACTTGGCAGATAAAACCTTTTTACTTTAAGGTCACCCAATACTTTATATTTTCATTAATCATACCTAATTGCAGGCATGCAAGTAATTTCTGTCATTAGTCCCCATGACACATACCGCTATATCATGTGTCCTGATACTTCTGAGATGGAGGAGAAAGTTTATCTGTCAGCAAACCAAACAATCTTCAAGTATTGGGGCAATTATCGCCAATGCAATTGTTGTCATGGGAATGAAGTCGTGGATGTGCAGGAAGAGTTCCAAAAACTGATGAAAGGTATTCCCCATGATTGTCTAAACACGTGATTCACGGAAAGTCCACATGACTGGACTAGTTTGACAGTGAGGAGAGTTGATGTGACGTGTGTGTCCGAGCGCCCAGATATTTCTTTTGTTTTTTGCTAGATATTTCATATTCATCAATGATCCTCATACTCATTATTGATCCACAGGGTTAGAAAAATGACATAATAATGCAATTACTAACTGCAAGGTGTTTAGAGGAAACGTCATGTGTCGAAAGCTTGCCATTATATCCAACATTGTCGTGTAGCAAGTCGTTTATTTGATATGTTTCTACCGCGCATCGCCCACCACAGTTAAGCTACTCCACAAGGACCGCAGAGTGTTATATATCCCTTAATATCGAATGTAAAACACATATTTATGATAAAAAAAATCATGTTTTCTTAAACACTAATTGCTCCTCTTCCGTAGTCTCTTCATGTATGTAATACAGGATTTGATTTTTGTTATTTAGCGTCGCTTTTCTGCCACATTTGGGTAATCGCCATGATTAGGATGAGTGATGACATAATGAAATTGGTACCAGTTTCATAGATCGGAGACACATTAAAATCGCATATTTTGTGTTTCGCATGGTTCGTACTTACAATTTGTGTATTGCGGAACATAGTTGAAGGTGCCATTATGTTTTCTTACACGAAAACAAACTCAATTTTTCACATTCTGAGTGTTTTTTTTTAATTTCTTTCTTCGCTTCCGGAACACAATATGGCGGGCAAATCTTGACTCACGTTGTGGGTATGCAGTGTTTCAACCTTCTTCACCGAAAAATACCTACTATCGTGATCGTCACCGGTGGAAATTATACATTATGCACGGGTAGCTGACTGATAGCCTCACAAACCATTCACGGATAGCCCCACGAACCATTTCCGATAAGGTTAGGTTAGGTTTGGTTACGTTAGGCAAGCATAGTAAAAATAAAGAGGGTTGAAACACTGACAGGGGCTGACGTCATCAAACGTACGCAACATCCAGTTGTCGCAGGGCAAGCAAATGAAAGCAATGGCAATTGTGCGTCGGTGAGATATTTCTCTTGAGAAATACATGATTTCCCGGTCAAATATATTCCACGATGAAAGAAAATACCTCGACGAACGTTGTAAACTTTGGAGAAACTCATTTCCGTAAGAAGTTTCTTGTGTAAAATTGAAGAAATGTGTCTCTGATGTATGAAACTGTTACCATGAAATTGATGGACACTCACAAAGAGCACCCATGCTCAGACCAGGAGTTGAATCCTGAACCCCTGAGGTCGCAGTTCGCTGTGATAACCAATCCGCAACGAAGGTCGACTATGGAATGCATAAGAAAGTGAAAGCGACCCATTTTGTTGAGTATTTGTAACCAAATCTGGCTTATTTGTTAGGAATTATCAAAATTAGGAATTACTACAATGACTCTTCTTATGGTTACTAAAAAATCTCAAGTAGGTGCAGCAGACGGGATACTGTAGCTAGGGTAGCATTACCCTCTTTGCACAACTTTATATTGCGCGTACGTGAGCTCCATCTTTTGGATGATACACTGAACTAAACAAATTGCTGCAAATGGAATGTTACGCAAGGGCGTGTTATCCGTCCCATCCAGGCAGTTCACATCGAGTATTCCTTGTCAGATGTCCGATTCACCTTGTGCGCCGAAGTACTTAAAAAAGGAGGGGGTGAAAGTGGGGGGCAGGGCTTCCTGCTCATTTTCATGCATGATCACATGCGATTACTTACAGCGTAACAGAATGGCACCGGCTTCCAGCGAATTCTTCGGGCTCTATGAGTGTCCAGCAGAGCGTGTTATGGGTTCTACATCTCTTCCTTGGAACTGGAGGATGGGGAAGGGGACTCGATTTTCAGGTTCCGCAGCATTCTTGGAGACCGGAGGGAGCAAGGCATCTCGGACAAAGCGGCGAAACAATACTCGGCATCCCACGCCCTGTTCCTCCGGCATTCTTTGTGGACGGGAAGAGCCGCTGCGTCTCTCTCGCATGCAACCTCTGACCTCTTGAGACTTTTGCCTCGGTGTTTGTCCTGAGGAGGGTTTTTCTTCCTTTTTTTTTCCAGCGTCATTTCCATCTCTCTCGCTCATGTTCTGCTTACGGGCCAGAGTTGCCAACTCGTGAATTAAGTTTGTAGTAGAGATGGCCATAAAATCCGGATTTCAAATTATCCGTTTCAGGTGTAGCGGATAATTCGGATATCTGGATTTGAAAAAAATCCTAGGCCTATATCCGGGTAGAAAATTATCCGATGTGCGGATTTGGCCATCCCTGGTTTGGAGAGCCTTGATATTGCGTTTTCATTGTTTGTGTGGCGTTGTAAATTCTGGGAAATCAGAGCCATACAAATCCCCTTTTTTATCGGAGGCTGTATGGGGGCCAGATCATTACTTTTGTCTTCTTTGTAGCTGATGACTGGTGGCAGTTGATTCATGTCGAGTTATTGGGCTTAGAACACTAAGTTTCTATGTAGCTACGGTTCAGAAATGCTCCTGTCTCTGTCCTCAGGGTAGTGTGTTTGTATCTAGCTAGTTTTCGTTTCAACCCGGCTTCATACGTGTTGTTCAGTTCTTCTTTGTACCTGATCAGTGAACCTGAGAGCGAAGACACAACCACCCTCTGAAAACTTGGACGTGTAGGAACTTAAGACAGCTTTTCAAAGTCCAATAACTCTTCATTTTGCTGAAGAAAATTGGACAATGTTTGTAGTTATGTCGCTACATTTTCTAATGGTTTCTGGATTATTAATATACAGGGTGTGGTCAAAAGTCTGGACCGGGCTAAATATCTCATAAACCGGGTTTGTGTGTGATCGGATGTCAGTTGGTATCAATGTTAGTGGGAGGGGGAAACGTTATGACGTGGTTATGGTGGTCGTCCGACATCTTGGTGGCGGCCATCTTGGATTCAACTTTATTTCAAATGGCAACATGGTCGTGTGACATATCAAAAAACATTAGCTTTTCAAGAGGAAAACATTAGCCCGGTCCAGACTTTTGACCACACCCTGTATATCAATTGTATGGTATATATATGCAGATATAATACATAATTTCTGTCTCTGATCAGCAAGCAGTCGCAACGGAAATCCGCATGGTGTATTTTCCGTGCAGCGCAGCGAACCTGGTTCACATGCTGCGCAATGCATTGTTTCGATTCGATGTTTGTTATTTATCGTCGCTTTTCTGCTGATTTTCGGTACTCGCGACTATGAAGATGAGTGATATGTTGGAATTGATGAAGTGGCAGTAACAAAGAACACAAACACCCAGGCCGGGATTCAAACTCGGGGACCCCTGGCGTCGTAGCACACTGTGCTAACAACCCCGCCACGGAGTAATTCATTGTTACTTTTATTATTTTTCATCGCTTTTCTGCCACTTTTGGCCGGTTAAGAGGATGAGTGATGATTAAATTGATGACACTCGCAGAGGGACATCCATGCCCAAGCTACGACCCGAACCCGCGACCCTCGAAAGCGAGGTCCAGCACCCAACAAACCCAGTCTCCGAGGCGACCGTGCTTTCCGCTGCACTTATTCTAGGGATATGGTAAACATGACCAAAAAAATGTACGAGGGGGAGTTGATAACTCCGAAACTTTGCTTCTTCCCGCTTCGATGGCATCCCGTTGACCGCACGTGTTGGCAACATTGCCCACGGTCTCTGGTACAGCTCTTGGCGGCCGCATTTGCATATCGGCGGCGCGCTTCATTGCCACCGCCTTCGAAAGGAGCACCTCTGAATAATTCATGCGGGAAGTGAACCAAGTAAACCAGCCCCCCTTCCCCCCTCTCCGTCCGCTCTTTACTTACCCTTCATCCCTTCTCTTCTGCCTGTCTTCTCCTTCGGAGGCGATCTTAACAACTTTCCGCAATTAGGGAAACATTATAATTAGGAGGGGAGGGGGGATAAACTGCCCCCGCGAGTGCCTGGACGTTACTTCGAGTGGCGGCGAGATGGCGCTGGGAGCGTAATTAATGACGAAGGAGAAACGGACCAATGGAGCGTATCCTCTTCATCTTACCTGTACTCACACTGCAACAATCTCGAAGGATGTGCGGTCGCTGCGTCGACGTAGAATTTTGTTTGTTTGAACGCAAAAGTGAACAACACGAGACTCGGTGTCTCTTCTCGTCTCGTGAAGGAGGAAACCTGTCGTTCTCGGTCTCGTCTGGCACATGCTATATCAATTTTTCGATATCGAGTCGATATATCGACTATCTAATAATATTGATATCGATTTTATCGGAGTTAATATTTTTACAATATCGACGCTTTGATATTTAAAAATTACTTGATATCGATAAATCGAAATATCCCACAGCCCTGGTCTCGTTTCACTACAAAGCCATGTAAAAGCAAACTTACTAAACGTTACGAAACTGAAAAAATTGTGTTGCCAAATATATAGAAAACCTTTCTGCCAGGCTCGCGATTCTTTTCTGTTTTCGTTTCACGATTATTGAAATAAAATTAGAAGAAATTTCCCAAAATTCGCCTATTATGGGGAAATTATTGGCACTCGCATTAAACGTGGAAAGTATTTATGATAAGGACAACCCGTCGGAATAGTGGAAACCTGGATACCTTTATCATAGTTGTTGAACGTTTGTTGGCGTAGTTAGTGAAAACTATCGTACAGTATTTTGTCTTTAGGAAAAGTAACTTTGGTACTAGCTACATCAACGTCTATACCATACCCTCAACGAAGTGTAGGAACAGTCATGGCTAAAATATTTGTTGTATTTAGTTCGAAGACCAAGGCGAAGATGGAAGGATAATGTTGACATGGATCTAAAGGAAATTGGTAGGGATGAAAAAGAGTATATAGATCTTGCTCAGGATAGGGACAGATGGAAGGCCTGTGTTGCTGCAGCCATGAACCTTCGGGTTCAAGAAGGCTAGAGAGTTAGTTTGATTGTGATATTCTGCCACTGCTAATCACGAAGGTGTGTATTTAGTGTAAACTCCAAAGTGAATGAAAATAAGTAACTGCTCTGGCGTGTCGGAAGCAAATTGTCCTTGATATATTTTCACTGCAATTTTTATTAAAGTAGAGGGAAATTTCGTTTACGCCTTTGAAATTTGAAGACAAGAATAGTGTGGAAAACTTCGGATTTGTCTTGGACTAGAATGATTAATATTAACGTTCAGAAATAACATTACGTTGCTTCCACCTTCTCTTGCAACGTTTCGTGGAAGGAAGTCGAGAAAAAAATGTTTTTCGTTGCGACAACTCTTCTCCGCATCTCGCATTCTCGCAACGTTCCTTTCCCTTCGCATCCAGTTCAACAGACGGGAGTCCCGTCGATCCTCCGAAGAGCCAACATGCCGTTCCTCTTAGATTCTATTGTTCGACACCATATTACATTGGATTCGGACGTGGAAAGGGGCCCTCCCCTCGCAATATCAAATTTAGCCTGATTTACGCTACCCGCCTCGATTTGAAGTGATCAGTCACCGAATAGAATGAAGTTGACAGGACGGCAACAATGGAAATTTTGGATGAGCCCCGCCACTCCCCCACCACGACGAGGATGCTGACGGGGGGAAGAGATGAGTTTATGCTTGCTTTTCCCGGAATTCTGAATCTGCCGTGCGGCGGGCCAACAGTACACAGGGACGCCGAGCGGAAGACAAAGATCAAATCTGACAGATTCCAAGCTGTCGGAAGCGAGAACAATTCTCCATGCGGCTGAACTTCAAAGGAAGAACTAATGTCAATAATCTCGAGGCGAAAGCGCTTCTCTACAACGGAGATAAAAAGTTTTTTTTTTTTCATAGGGAGGGGGTGGAAAAAATTTGAAGCGAAAGTCGAACTGATGGAAGGCAAATAAAGACGCTACGAAGTGACGTTAACACTGTAACAATCTGGACGCAGGCGTCTGTTTGGGGAAACTGGGGCAAGGTCGGACGACACTGAATCAAAGTGGTGTTCGGTAAAGTTTTTCAGGCCATAAGGATGGTTTCGTAAGGACCTGAGCGCCTGTTGTGTGTACACGAATAAATTTTCCATTTTTTTCTCCCTCGTTGTTTTTGCTAAACTTGTTTTTTATTCATCTTTCCACGTTGTGGTCTTTTTTTTCTCGCTCGTTTGTTTTCTTCTTCGTTCCTTTCTCATTAATATTATTTTTGTAGTTTCTCTTCCCAGCGCCTCGTGCTTGCGTTCGATTTCTTTTTCTTGCTCCTTTCTTTCTTTCTCGTGTTCGTTCATTTTTTCTCATCCTCATGTTAGTCTTACTTCCATCCGTCTTCATACTTGTCTTTTTTCCAACTTTCTTCCCCACACCTGTCCTTTCCCCGCTTTTTTCCTCAAGCTTGTTCTATTTTCCCTTCTTCTTTGGTGTTTATCGGACTCCTTCCTTTCTTCTCATGCTTCTGCTTCCCCCGTTTCGTCTTCATTTGGGTCTCCTTTCCCTTCACATGTATTCTCTTTTCTCCTCCGGTTTGTCCATTTTCTTACACTTTTCACTCGTGTTTTTCCTTCTTCCTCCTTTTCTTCTAACATTCGTATTTAGTAGTATGTTTCCCCAAGGATGAAAGAGACAAAGAAACAAGCAGACTTAAAACATCTGGTCATAAAAAGAAACATCGAAGTTCCCTGCGCGGTATGCAACCCAACTAACGGTGCTGCTAGCCGGGTAAGTCTGCTTTTTTCCTGAAGTTTACAAATTGTGGAAAATCTTGTTTGCAAATATGGAGTGCGTTTGTCTCTGCATCGGAAACTTAATTTTTTGTAAGAATAATTGGTATTGGAACATGATGCATTCCATACTGGAGATAGAAACGAATCAGTGGTTATGATCTTGATCTTGATGTCGTGTACCGATATCTAGGAGTCTCGGTTTGGATTCCTGGCTAAGGTACCCAACAAAGTTGTTCGTTAGAATTCTTGTTTTAAGTCCACTTTATGCAAAAATAGGGTAATCGGGACGGAACCTACAGTTTAAAGTGGGGTTCGATGCACTGTGCCTCCACCGGATCTTGATCCCGGGACAGATTGATTGCAAGGCGACGACGTTACCACTACGCCATCAGGAAGCCCCCACAACACAGTGGTGCAGATCCCATTTTGAACTGTAGGTCCAATCCCTTTTAGCCCGAGCATAAAACTGACTTGAAATAAAGTTTTTCGTACCCAGATTGCTTTTCCAGCAGACGGACGTTTGCAGCTGCGGTTCGCACATGCGATTATTACCGCAGCCTTTTCTATTCGCTAATTAAAACAACATAACCTTCGTCACGACGATGCACCGGCTCACGCCTGCATTAGTCGAATCTGTTTTCATCTCCGAAACACATTGCTTTCTCTTTTGTTTTTCCCCACCATCGTATCCTGCTCTTTTATGCAAACCCAACAACACGTACGTATGGCGTGGTAAGCTGAACTTGAAGCGACTGGCTAATTCTACGTGGCGATTTCATTTGTTTTTTTGTTTCTTTTTCCTCCCCTTTTGTTTCTGAAACGCGAACCCGTTTCGGTGGTGGGAGTGGAGGGAGGGAATAAATTTCATTATTGCGGGAGGGGCGAAACACGCCGGGGAATTACATACAATGAAAGAAGCAGAAGAAAGGATAGTTTGGGGGCGGGGGGGGGGGGGATTTTCAACCCTGGTGCAGGCGAAGGAAAAATATGCACAGACAATGTTAATGCCAACAGAGCCAGGCGCAGAGAGCTTGGTATCAGTTAGGTGCGTTCCCACCCACCACCTTATCCCTCTCGGGAGGTTTCCCAGGGGAGCGCGGGACGGGAGGAACGCTTCTGCCGTTGGAGCATTGGCCCCTGTGCGCACTGGATTCCACGGCGAGTGCTATTTGCATAACCGCATCACTGGAATGTAAGTATGTGAAGTTGCTGGAGTTGGTTCATTCCCCCCTTTTTTCTGTTTTAAAAGTATGAAGGGGTAGAAAGGAATGGGTGTGCATTTTCATCCAAGGGGGCGAGGGGAGGATGTTTTTGCGTGGAAGTCCTAGAAAGTACCCTCCTTCTTTCACATAAACCTCAGTTTTTTCGAGGTGGGTGGTTCTTTAAGTGTGAAAAATATACTTCTTAAATTTTACGTGTAAAATATACGAAAGCAAATAAGGCAATGCCAAGTGTTACTGAATTTGACTGTGAGTGATAAAGGGGCAGTGCGTACAACGCTCGTAGAAGCTATATCGAGGTCCAAAACAGAGAAAGAAATGTTACTGATTTGCTTTATTTTACTTCGCTTCTTGTACCACTTTTGGCTAATTTGCGAAGATGGAGATGAGCGATGAGGTGATGAAATTGATGAATGGACACTCACAAACATCCACGCCCAAGCCAGGATTTGAACCCTGCATCCCTGGCGTCGTAGCGCGATGTGCTAACCACTCCGCCACTGGGGCCGGCAAAGGGAAAGAAATGTTATGCAACAAATATTTTGATGGTATAGTAGTACTTTGTCAGAACAAAACTTCATCAGGATTTCTTTTACTGCCTGTGGAGTTTCGCTTTGAAGTAATTTCCGAAATCGAAATATATTTAATGCACATGTGTGTTCTTTTCACCAAATTGATCTCATTACAACTTTTTGTGCCATGTGCCTAGGTGTAATATGTGTGTGTGTCCTACCGCCTCGGTGTCTGAGCGCGTTGAGTATTCGACTCGTGATTTTTCCCTTGAAGGTTTCAGGTTCGAATCTTGGCGTGGTGAGTGGCCATCAATTTCATTGACTCATCCTCATCGTCGCAATAAACCTAAAAGGGGCAGAGAAGCACCATAAGATTTGCATGTACTTCTACACGTGCCACATACTTTACCTTAATCTAATTTGTGATATTTATATTGCTTCGTGAGAACATGTTACAAATAAACTAATGCCCCTTTTCCTCTTCTCTTTTCAGGTACCTGTAAGCAAACACTTCTGCTTCTGATTGGAGTGTTGGTGTGATTCAATTATCTTTTAACACCTAGGAGATAAACAGTAAGATTAGCTAATAAGGAATGTTAGAATATATTCAGTTTTAGAAACGTGGTAACAGGCAATGCACTTTTTCGTTTGGTAATATCGACTCAAATACTGCAAGAAAAATGCAGATATGATGTTTGACGAATCAAAGAACCAGGTAAGCAGAGTAGTCTTAAGATTTGAAGTGCCTATTAATACCATTGACGAAAACAGAAATTGCAAACAAGTATATATTATTCTGTGGTAATTGAAGATTACAGGAGAAAAACCTGGTGTGTCCAATTTTATCGATTTGCTGTTGTCAATGGTACTAAACGGCTCCGTCAGTGTAGTTTTGCATGGTGTTACTGTACAGACGAGAAACTCGATAAGTACCGAGAAATGTGAAAGTTTAAAAATGGTATACAGGAGAAAAGTAGGGAAGTTTGAAGTGTGACTTATCAGGTTTCCCCCTCCTGGCGTCCTTAATTTTCTTGCACAAAATGAAAGTCCCTGGACCATAGAAATTGCTGGAAAAGAAAATTCCAGATATAGACAGAGATTACAGTTCCAGCAGTCCCTTAACGCGCGTCGATGCACTAATGGAGCCTTCCTGATTAAATTTTCTACGTAACGGCGTCCAGTTTAAAGTGGGGTCCGGTGTACTATGTGCCTCCACCGGGTATTGAACCCGAGAGCTCTTGATTACAAGGCGATGACGTTACCACTACGCCATCGGCGAGCCTTCTTAATATCTACACAGAGGCAAATCAATGAAAGATCTCAACAATTGTATTGTGGCTAGAGAGATGGAATTTGCGAAATTTATGAGCTTCTTTGGCATCAAATACATCACGAGACGGACACGTTTTGAATTATGTCCGTAAACACGGACATAAATGAACGTAAATCGGAATTGGCTTAGGGAGATGATACTTAAGGAGTCTGGTTGACTTTTATACAATTTTCCACGATTTAGTCCTTGAAAACTGCAATGCCACCTATTGGGATTACGTTTAGTTTACGTATGCGAACGAAATGCTCGTTGTTAGGATCACCAAATTTTCTTGTGAATGGTCGTGCTTATTTCAATTGAAGGGCCCTAAGTGGGAACGGTCGCAACTACCGTAATGGTGGCACAGGGAAGATTTTGAACACGAAGAGTGTTCGTAGACGTCTTCCATAACCAACAGTTATCGAATTGAAAACTTTACATACGAATTCACATGATGTTGGGTAAACGTGATTCGAAAACTGTTTTTTTTTTTTTTTAGAAATTGCTGGAAAAGAAAATTCCAGATATAGACAGAGATTACAGTTCCAGCAGTCCCTTAACGCGCGTCGATGCACTAATGGAGCCGTCCTGATTAAATTTCCTACGTAACGGCGTCCAGTCGTCAAAGGCAACATCCCGATAACCACCTTGTTCGACGCGGAAGGCAAATGTAACCCGTAAAATATTTAATCAAGGCTCCTTCCTGAAGCCGGGGGAAAAAGAGGAAGAGGTAGGGAGCCAATACAAAAAAGCTACAATGCTGTTTATTGCTGGAGTAATGTAAGCTGTTGTAGGGACTCTGCGGCTTATAAAAACCGCGTTCAGCTGTCTGGGAGGAGATCCTCCATTTTTTACGATGTGTTTACGAACCTGCCTCGTGTTTATTGACTAGCAGCGCAGGGCGCGGGGGGGAAGGGGGAGAGGAGCCGTGATGGTCGTGGAATCTGTCTGAAGAGGAGGATGTGATCGTGACTCTCGTTTTGCGATTTCCCCTGCCAAATGTACATGGCTTTCCCTTTATGCGAAAGAGGGGAGGGGGTCCCCAAAGGCAGATATAAAAATGCGCGAAATGTTGCTTATTTAGGTGTCGTGTGGAAAAAAAAAAATGAGGATGGGCTCGAATTTAAATAAACTGAAGGGAAAAAAGGTACAATGGAGTGGGAGGATTTTTTTTCAGTGGTTTGGGACGCGAAAATTAATTTTCTTTTATGGTCTCGTTCAGCGGGAATTCCTCGTGTGTGAAAATAGACTTGATAACGCAAATCTAGCCACTCTTACTGAATGCTGTAGTGTGTAGTTTTAGAGTTCGTTTCCCCACTTTATCCATCAGTGCACATGCACACTCTTATGTATAAAAATTATAGTATGCAGGCAGAGGCTGAACTTTCCATCATTGCAAATCTTCCATGAGATGAACCGTGTAGCTCAATTAAGTAGTTGAATTAAATGCATGATACAGCAACACAATAAATCACGTATTAGTTTTATTAGGACTTATGCGTAATCACCGGAGAATAATAACTTCAGGGCAATATCAGAGGCAGACCACGAGCACAATTCCTTGGAAAGCAGTACGGTGGTACATCTGCAGAATGAAAGTCATTCGATACCAGCACGGCGACAGAACTACAGGAAGTAAGTCTTTCGATACTAGCATGGTGGCGCAACTGCAGGAAACAAGTCATTCGATACCAGCATGGTGGCACAACTGCAGGAAGTAAGTTATTCGATAGCAGCACGGTGGCACAACTGCGGGAAGTAAGTCATTCTAAACAAGCACGGTGATACAACTGCAGGAAGTAAGTCATTCGATACCAACACGGTGACACAACTGCAGGAAGTAAGCCATTCGTTACCAACACGATGACACAACTGCAGGAAGTAAGCCATTCGTTACCAACACGGTGACACAACTGCAGGAAGTAAGTCATTCGATACCAGCATGGTGGCACAACTGCAGGAAGTAAGTCATTCTAAACAAGCACGGTGACACAACTGCAGGAAGTAAGCCATGTTGGTGACACAACTGAAGGAAGTAAGTCATTCGATGCCAGCATGGTGGCACAACTGCAGGAAGTAAGCCATTCGTTACCAACACGGTGATACAACTGCAGGAAGTAAGTCATTCGATACCAGCATGGTGGCACAACTGCAGGAAGCAAGTCATTCTAAACAAGCACGGTGACACAACTGCAGGAAGTAAGTTATTCGATACCAGCATGGTGGCACAACTGCAGGAAGTAAGCCATTCGTTACCAACACGGTGACACAACTGAAGGAAGTAAGTCATTCGATGCCAGCATGGTGGCACAACTCCAGGAAGTATGTCATTATAAACCAACATGGTGGCACAACTGCAAGAAGTAAGTCATTCTATACCAGCATGGTGGCACAACTGCAGGAAGTAAGTCATTCTAAACAAGCATGGTGGCACAACTGCAGGAAGTAAGTCATTCAATACCAGCAGGGTGGCACAACACTGAAGCGCATAGTGAGACCAACGTGCTACCACTACTTGCTTTAGAGAACCAACTCTGTATAGACAATTTGCGTGGGATATTTGCGCCAATAACTGGATCGACTGAGGGCAACCGCTCTTCAACTGAAAACTCCTACTTAACCTGTGAAGTTATTATACGACTCCATATATCAAATTCCCTGCTCACGCTTCACTCAGACGAAATTGAGGAGAAAAGAAGAGAAAATATAGAACATCATGTGACATCTGAACTTCCGAGACTGAAGGAGGGACACTGGCGTGGGCGCAGAGGATTGTGGGGGGAGAGAAGAAACTTCTCTCAACATCCACCGCTACTTTATTCTACCCCTCTCCTTTTTCTCTTACCTCCTCCTTTCTACGAACTCTAAGAGATTGGAGGGAGGGGAGGAGATGGAAGTTGCAGCCAATATTGCTATCGAAAGAGTTTTGGAAGTTGAAACACCGCCAGGGATTTTCTCCCCTTCTAGTTTTTCCACCGTCCTCCCTCCCAACTGCTCTCTCTCTCTCCAGCTTCTTTCTTATTGACTCACCTCGCCAAGTCTTGGAGTAAATTTAAATAGAACACCAGATGGGAAGATACAGTACGGTAGAGACGCTTACAAACACGTGTGCATGCCTTTATACATTTCGGGGCGCACTGACAGCCAAAAAGGATGAAGAAGACAGGGGAAAGGAAAAGGAGTCTCTACCCATTTTGGGAATAGGACAAGGTGCGTGTCACGTAAGGAATCTATAGTGGGTGATGTTGATGCTTTCTAAACAACCTTAGATGATAGAATGACTAACTATTCCCAAAGGTGGGAAATGCTCTCCGAAAGAATAAAGGATGCAGTGATTGGTGGGTGGAGTTTGGTTTGAGTTGCTGTTTTAAGTCCACTTTATGCACAGTAAGGCTAATCGGGACTGGACCTACAGTTTAAAGTGGAATCCGAACCACTTGTGCCACCGGGTTTCGAACCCGGGACCCCTTGATTACAAGGCAATGACGCTACCACTGCGTCATGAGGGAGGCCCTGGTGGGTGGAGTGTCCAGTGTCGTGAAAGATGTTTCATGAAAGTGAGACGTTATGGCTTTCGGAACGTCCCACAGAAGAAGAATGACAGAATGTGAAAACGCTGAGGCGCGAAAGTTGTCGATCCTAGAAATCTAGATGGTATATAATTAGGAAGGTGCGTTGGCCCATGGGAAGTCAGTATTATACTGTACCGGCAGAAACATGGATTTTAGAGAACCAGGAAGATGGAAGTTATAGGATAGATTTCTACTAGGGATGGCCTAATCCATATAAAATTTTATCCGAATATACGATTTTGGGATTATCCGACAGTGTTATCGTTTATCCCGCTTACGGGTTATCCACATATTTTTTTATTCGTAATTTTCGTATTTTACTGTGCGGATTTTATACAAATCCTTCATCAAATCGGTTCTATCCGGATTATCTGTTGCATCCGAAACGGATATCGGATAATTTGAATCCGCATATCCGTTATACAAAATTTGAAACACAATGTCGGAATTTTAGCAAGAACACCGGATGTCTATGGAAACTTCGATAAGGTATTGGAGGAATTTCAGTACGAACGCTGTATTCTCTAGGATGCTATGTCAGTTGAAATCCTGACAGCCTACGACGTTATTTTACTGCGATTCCTGGGCAGACAGAATTAACCAATATCTCCAGCAGCGATACGGCAGCAGTTTCTCCAGGTATGGCGAGCACTTGAAACATCAGGTACTGATATGTAATGATGACTCTACTTCATACATTTCCCTTTTGACTGTTATACACGTCTCTGTGCCCTTTGGTCCGGTTTTAATATCCCTTTGGAATTAGTAGAGATATTTTCTCTGTGGCTTGTATTTTCATTCTGCCCCAGCACGATGAACTTGGGGGAGGGGGAATTCCTCTTCAGAAGAGTCGAGTGTGTTTGAGGCGGAGTTGAAATATTGCTCGTATTGATCGCACTGAAGAACCGCGTTGTTGAATCGATTATCGACAAAATGACACTGGTCTTTCTCCTTCTCTTCTACCCCCCTTGTCCCCCCACCCCAACTTTTCCTCCGCCCTCCTCCCCATCCAGCGCACTCTGAATTGCATGCGGACAATGTACACTGTAGGGGCCGGGGGGAGAATGAAGATTGTTGGGGAAGGGCCGATTGTTGTACTTTGCGCGAATCGAGAGGACTCTTCTGTTTGGTCGCTGGCAAAGGGTTGTCCACTTAGAGGACCCGTGTTTCAGCGATGGTCGCCAGGTGTTGTTGTACGACTTGGCAAATGTAATGTTCCTACTATATCGATTTCGCACTGTCGTGTCACGTGGAGCAGCATCGGTAACTTGTGCAGGAAACGTGTGCCAAAAAGGCAATGGGGAATAAAAACAGTTTGGTGTTAAGGAGAACAAGGAAACACACTCTTTTTGATATTTTGTTTGGAATACCAAAATAATTATTTCGTCGAGGGAATTGGAGCGTGTGTTAATTTCAAGCAATATTTAGTTATAATAAGCATACATAGGACCATTTGACGTTCCTACTACGAATAATATTGTACATCTGTTTTGACCAGCACAGATAAAATATTGATACTTCTTATTGTGATTTTGACATCGTTTAACCAGTGCATTTTTCATCCTCATCGCATCAAATTAATAAAGTATCTCTTTAGAATGAAGGACTTGAGCATGTATGCCGTGCAACCTGATGGAAGTACACCGTTCCAAGTGGGAGCTTAAGGAAAGTACCCCGTTCCAAGTGCGAGGTTTTGAGGAAAGTACCCCGTTCCAAGTGCGAGGTTTTGAGGAAAGTACCCCGTTCCAAGTGCGAGGTTTTGAGGAAAGTACGCCGTTTCAAGTGGGGACTTGAGGAAAGTACCCCGTTCCAAGTGGGACTTGAGGAAAGTACCCCGTTCCAAGTGGGACTTGAGGAAAGTACCCCGTTCCAAGTGGGACTTGAGGAAAGTACCCCGTTCCAAGTGGGACTTGAGGAAAGTACCCCGTTCCAAGTGGGACTTGAGGAAAGTACCCCGTTCCAAGTGGGACTTGAGGAAAGTACCCCGTTCCAAGTGGGACTTGAGGAAAGTACCCCGTTCCAAGTGGGACTTGAGGAAAGTACCCCGTTCCAAGTGGGACTTGAGGAAAGTACCCCGTTCCAAGTGGGACTTGAGGAAAGTACGCCGTTCCAAGTGGGACTTGAGGAAAGTACGCCGTTCCAAGTGGAACTTGAGGAAAGTACCCCGTTTCAATTGGGGACTCTGAGCACTGGAGGAAAGTACGCCTTCCAAGTGCGAGTTTCGTGGAAAGGTACGCCGTTCAAAGGCTTGGACCCGATTAAAGTATACCGTTCAAAGCCAGTGACCTGAATAACGCATCCCATGTAATTCTATGCAATTTAGTGAAATTATGTAAACTACTTCAACTTTAACAGCAGAACCAATGCAGGTACCAAGAAGCACCCTGAACGAGTTTGTCACCTGATGAACTGTTGATAAAGGGGAGCAGACACCATCCTTTACGAATATGCCTTTTAAATAAGCCCCGCTTAGCAGTGATGAACATTCGTAGCGACTTCTTAATATCCTTGCGTCCTAAAGGTGTCTGCATCAATCACTCAACCACCTTCCTCACAAATTCTTTTCCAGGGAGATTCCGGACCTTCTCCCCACGCCTACTTCTCTGCTTGCTACGTTCTGTTCTGCAGACATGGTTCGACAAGCAATTTGCAAGAGATTGAAGAGTTAACTTCAATGTCTGCTGAATGGGACGCGAGATCCTTTTTTCCTAAAATTTCCTTCCAAGCCATTTTGTTGGGTGTTTCTTGCTGATCTTCTGATACCCATGCATTATCAACCTTTGCAGTTAAGATACTGTTAAGTAATTTTTACCAGAATAATAATGCATTTGTATAAAGAGAACATATCCAGATAACAAAGAGGAGAGTGTGTATGTTCTGTATGTTCGATGTTTTATCTTGTATTACAAGCAAATACTGAGACTTTAGCTAAATATATTAAGTTTTCAAAATCAGTCCATATTTCATACTGAGAAAGTTGAGTGTTACGTGCATCGTACATACCTGAGGGAATTTAGTTGATTGATTCAGTTGATTTGACTTCTCATTTGTACCACTTGATGAAATGAATATATATATATATATATGGACGATACAACACAAGCTCCACAAGAGGATTCTACTGGCTGTGAACCCAGGTGGCAGAGCCTCGTTAGCCTACAACATTGCAGTTGTCGGGATGCACACCCGGTGGACTTACATAGTGGTTCTGATCCCACTTTAAACTGTATGTCCAGTCCCGATTAGCCTTTCTGTGCATAAAGTGGACTTAAAACACCAAATCAACAATCGGGATGTACAGTCGTGGACACTTCTGGGATTGGTATCATTACAAGCCAAAAGTGTCCGTGACTGTACCACGTGCAATCGTAAGGTTGAGGTTGATTTTTTGTAGCCTTCAGCCGTCGTCCCTTACACCTCTGAGGGAATTTAGTGGTATGTACATTTTGCATACAGTTTTAGTTGCTCATTAAAGTAGTTATTTTATAACACAGTGTGTAATCTATCTCCACTTCCTTGGACACTCCAATGCAGTGTGATGCATGTGGTGACGACCCTTTCCACCTGGTACAGACTGGACTGCATTTTGCAGACTAGCGATGCTCTGGCGTCTAGACTCTCAGCCATTACAATCCTGTGTGCGTTTTTATCACGTTTCCTTCTCATCTTCGCGATTAGTCAAAGTGCCATAAAAGCAAAGTAAAATAAATTAAATCAGTCAATCATTCAACTCCAATGCTGTGACTATACTTGAAGAAAGACCGTTTTATTTGAGGCGACCGGGAAGAGATAGATGTGGCAAGCTTTGAAATGCCAAGTTGACGTGCTTCACTATGAATGTTGAACCCTATAATCCTGTACGTCTCTTATTTCCCCTTTATAAATAATAAAGAAGTGAGACGAGGTTTATATTATCTGCGCAGTGGAAGTTAATTGTCATTTAGTAGGTAATTAAACTATTTAATTTAAACGTATTCTTTCAACCATAATCGTTATTATCAAATCATATCATTAAATATACTTTCCAAATTTATATATGCATCACATGGTTCATTCATAAACCATCAAAACACCTAAGAAACACATTTTAGTTAACTCAACAAAAATAAGTATGTATTATCTCCCAATTAAATTATAACAGTCCGTCCAATTAGATTGTCAAAAGTCAGTACGTAACGGCTATACAAGTCCGAGTCAACTGCAACCCCGCCCAAAACCCCCACAGCCAACATGACCCGGAGCAATTTACCCTAAAAAAAAAAAAAGAAACAAAAAAAACAACAAATTCCTTCTCTAGCACTTTTAAGAAGTCGAAATAACTATATTAACGTTAGGCAAATTACACCAGGCCATGCCTGCCCAAAAGGGTGATACACGGAAATACAGTATACTCAGCCTATGTCCAGCCTGTGTCCAGTTAGTCCTATGTCTCCCCCAGTCGGCAAGGATCTGCCACGCCAAACTCCTCGCTCAACCAGCGCAGAAGCTTAGCCAATGGCATACCCTACCTTAGTCACATGTATATTGAGTCTTCCATACGTCACCAATGAGCTATCGTACACTATGGGCTTACAAGCCTGACAGGAAAGTAACAGTGTTAACAGTTTCACCGTCTGGTAACACTGTTACTTTTCTGATCCTTCCGGGCGGGTTTGCAACACTTACACAGTTGCTGTGACGTCGGCGTGAGAATACTAGTCCGTAGACTTTCGGACGCCGATGGAAAGAGGGATCACACTGAGTGCGAAGTAGCCATCCACTTACGCTGGCGACCTTCAGAGTGGTCTAAATTGCGTATTCACGGGGGGAGGAGGAGGTCGTGAGGCGGAGAGGAGAAGAAGATCGTCTCTCGCGGAAAAGTCGTGATCTTCGTTCTGGACGAGGGCGTGCAAATTTCTCCGCAAACCTCTTTTAATTTCCTCCCGTCCCATTTCCAGCACGAATGTGTCATTAACAAAATGATTCCTTCACGAAGAGCCCCGCTCCGTGTACGATTTCTCGCGAGATAATGCCTCTCGTCATGAGATCACATGGAGACGAGCAGATCTTGGTCTTTTCACACACTTCTTCAGCGTGACGTTTCGCTGCTCCCCCCGCACCGGTCGTCTCATTGCGGCGGATTCTAGCATCATCGTGAGCGAATAGTTCTGGCGTTCCTGTCCTGTACATGGAACGTGGGTACACTACCACCACTCATTATATCCTTAGAGTAGCCGTCTTTCGTCCATGGAAGATGCTTGATGCACATTCTGGCGAGTAGGTTCTTTTCCTGGCAGTTACACTTAGCATCAGTCAGGAAGACTGCTCGAAGACGTCGCTAAACATTAGTGTGATATTGAAACCACTTTCGTTAGTTCATTTTCTTGTAATTTCCTTTTATTTCCTTCATGTTTTTTGTTCAGATGAAACATAATAACGTGATTTCTCCCAGAGAGGGTGCTTTACCAGGGTATGGCTAATCGCACCAAACTCGAACACGTCCTTGCTCAAACGCCGTATTTCATCTTCTGACGTAAGCGCGGAATGCTATCCTTGTTAGGCTAAATTTAGTGTATTTAACCTAAAAGAATAAACCTAAAGTAACAACTAAAGCATTTAGCCTGACGTCAGAAGATGGCGCTTGACAAACAATATGTTTGAGTTTGGTGCGATAAGTGAGACCTGATTTATCACCGCTAACCAGACGCAGTCTTGCAATAAGCCTCCTTCCCAAAGAAAGAAGAGGGCTCTTCTATTTCCCTCTATCCTCCCCTCTTCTCTCTCCCCTTCTCTTGAATATTTGTTAGAATATCATTTCCTGTACGATCATGCCCGAAACTTCTCAATTTTATTGCCATTTTTCCCTTCTTAATGTCAATCTCTCCTTAACGGCATTGTTGTAGACTAACGAGGCTCTGGCGACTGGATTTACGGCTCCTCTGTGGGGGCCTGTGTTGTGTACTGTCCATTTGTATTTGTGATTGCCCTTTCATCCTGTTACGACCATCTTCAACTTTCCTTGCCATCAATTGGTTAGGGTTTGATGTATCAGTAGAGCGACATGGAACAGTGTTTGATTAATCTGTTAATAATCTTTCAGAAGCTCTTTTTCTATCATTCACGAATGTGGCCAACATGTCGACGGAAGAATATGTTCATGGAACAGTTCTGTTCATATTATGCGTCCCACTCTTTTAGTCAACCATGATATACACAAAAGTGTGGGAAAGTTTGTGAATCGAATCTGCACCCACCGGTCAGAAGCCGACCGACGTACCGCTGCTCCGGACGGGAAGATTCCCCAAGCATGTACCGCAACGACGTCGTCGATTTCAAGAAAGATCCCCCACAAAACGGCTTCTCGCAAGCGGTCGCAACTAAATCTCCGAAGCGTACAGCGACCAGACGCTGAGTGACATCTGAAGGGAGAATTAGTACCTACTAACTTCTATTTTGCATCCGCTTGTTAGTTTTATGGCGTCTTCCTTGGAAAATCTCCTCCCAGATGGGCCGTTCCTCCGTTCCCCACCCCCTCTTCTGTCTTCCCCCGCGGGCTCTTCCTTGTGGACGATATGGGGGGTCGTAAAACCCAAAACAACGGCCGACTTGCGCGCATCGGGGAGGAAAAAACAGGGATAAAAAGGTTCATGAGCTCACTACAAGGGCCGGATTAAGTGAAGCGTACGCAAAATTAAAGACCTCTCTCTCTTTCTCTTTTTCCTGTGTGTGTGGATTTCCAGAAGCAGCGAGAAAGAAAAAGGAGGAAGACCCAAATGGTCAATGAACAGATTTGCGGTCAAGTAAGTACAACTATAAACCCGCGGCGATTGCCCTCTACTTAATGGTTCTTACGGGGATTGAGATCCGGTCACCGTAGCGGCCCTTAACGAAGCAATGAAAGCGGCTTTTAATTCCTCGGACGGGTAATCCTATTACGGTCGCTGCTGAAAGATCAGAGGGGTAAAAAGCCGAGAAGGAACGTCACCGGTCCAAGCGCACTTTCTGCACTTGCACCGTTGAAAAAAGTAGGCCTTCTTCCTTCCGTAACACAACAGGTGGGTCGTTGATGCCCCGAGGCAAAATTCTCCGGCGGAAGAAGATTTAGGGAACAGGGAGACCCCGATTTCGCCATTTCCTCACCTGCACCGCCGTCACATTACGTAGTCCTTTGCGGTTGTTAAACATGAATGAGGGGGGCTATAAATTGCAGCCATCAGGAATTCGAAAGGTTTCTTCCCGACCTTCTATTCCAACCTGAAGCCAATTACATTAGCATCAAACACGCAGTAAAGTGCAAAAAGAGGGTTGTTCGCCTCCAATTAGCGATATGGGGAAGAGCGTGGTTGCTACACGATGATGCTTGTTCTACTTTGCGGTGCAAAGAAATGAATCGTTACCGTTCTTCTCCCGCCATGCATAAAAAAGATGGAGAAATCGTTTAAAGCTTCTAGGAAAATGCATAACATCAAACCTTATACGGGGGTGTGTCGCAAGGTAGTGGTACTCTTGGTTCATTTAACAATATTTTCAAGTGCAGGTCTTAGACATTTTACGCTGGAATGTGTAAACATTCGTTGAACTCGTTAATGGGATAAGCAACACCCAAAAGTATATGTGAATATAATTTACAAAATTGTACCTACCATCCTTGTGCAACGTTCTGAAGGTGAAAAAAAAGTGTCTGTACTGGCTGAACAATAGCCGAACAAGGAACACTGGTATAATGTGTAATTCGGGGAGAGAAGAGTTGAGTGCTTCGGATAGTGAAATAAGACACTCGAAAGTGAAGTTCCTGGAGTATGAGTTCCCTACTGAACTGATGTTTGGCTACTTTAAACTGGAATTTGAAATTGCAAAATTATTTCTCTTGTGAGGTATTTGAATCAATTTTGTATTTCTAGAAACTCGCCGACCATCACCATTTGAATGTGGGTTTGATCCAAAATCATCCACCCAAATTCCATTTTCAATACCATTCTACCTAATTGCCAATGACTTGGAAGAAACCGCAAACCGAGCACAAAGTTCAGTGTAGCTAGGTTTGACTAACATGCCATAGGCCAAACCGGAGAGCTATATTCATTTTTAGGAGAACTTAAGATTTCTACAACATACTGAATACAGAGAGATTAGTTTCTGTCTATCGATGAATCAAATTTTGACACTAAAGAGCGTACCAATATTTAAAAGAAGACCCATAATACGAGTAATAGTCAATAAGGATAAAGCGGAACTACTGTAGACGTGGAGAGACAGCAGAGTGATTCGTATGCAACAATGGCAGCGCCTGCAAAAGGATGGAGGAAACGGCGACAATTCCTCCTGAAACAGTTCCAGTTGGCTGCGACTTCAGGTAAAACAAATAAATGTCTTTGGAAGAATATCTTTGATCCTCGGGAGATGTCAAAAGCAAATTCCCAGTTGCCGATGGAGCGAGAGGAGAAGATCAAGAGATAAAATCAAAACTTGAAGAGCCGTTTGCCAAAAGAGAAAAAAAAATCCTCTCTGAAGTCGTTTTATTGAGTATTGGCTGTCCAGGCACTGACGTGGCGTAACACCGGGCTGTCTGCCGCGATGCAAGACGATCACGAGTGACGGCGAGAGCGTAGTGCCTGCTCGTCCGAAACAATACGCGCCTGTCATTTCGCATTGTGATCGTCATTTGTCATCCAGGCCGCCGATGCCTCCCGACAATGTACAACAATGGGACAAGCCGACGGGGAATTCTGGCGGGAATGAAGCCGCCTTTTTACTCTCCCCCCTCTTTCCCCTCGCAGCCTCCCCCGCTTTGCCCTTCTGCTTCCAGCGGCGTGAGAGGTATCTAACCTTTCGCGATCCCTCATCCAGGCGAACGACAGCGTCGCTTTGACTGACAAGAAAGACATGAAACAATTTGCATCTTCCCCCGTAACGGGTGATCAATTACCCATCGTAAGTCGAGTGACAGGTCGGCTCCGGAGAATTTCCAGAGCAACCGGAAGACACGTAGACCGGTAATTACGTCATTAACCCCGTTCTCCTCCACTCCAAGTCGCTGCCTTCCGGATTACCCGACAACCCCGTAATGAACAAGAAACAACAAGGAAAAAAAAAGGTCTTCGGGAAAATTGCCATTTAAAAAGCACCGACATTAACGCCTTACTTACTTACCCTCTCTCGAGCGATGCTCAGCAGGCGAGGAAGATCTCGTTGGAAACGAATACGGAGGGGTTCTATAGCAAATCAAAACGGTGAAGTGATTGTTTCGACGTTTCTCCATCAGTCACTTTTGACGTCTTTCGTATGCATTGCGCATTCGTTGCTCTTCTGCAAAAGCGTGGCTATTGCCCCAGACTATCGGACTGACGAATTTATTAGATGGATTAGTTTTGGAAAATTCTCATTTAAACTATGATTCCAGAAGGGTAACAGGAACTTCTGTCTATTGGAGAATAGGGATAGGAATAAGCGTGACTCTTAGCTCAAGCCAGTTGTACAGAGAATAATCAAGAAAAAGGTATAGAATAATCGTGAAAGGAAAGGCTCATAACTGGTAGTGAGCACCGAAGCAAACGTAAAAGAACTACCAACGAATACTTGACACAAACAATCGAGAAGGGAGAAATGTCCAAACAATTACCGAAAGCAGAAGCAATTGGGAAAAGGAAAATTACAAACGAATACTGGATTCAAGAACACAAACAATAGTGAAAAGAGGAAACTCCAAACACACAGTGAGCACATAAACAATCATGTAAAAATAAACCTCGAAATAGTGAGCACGGAAAAATTGTGAAAATAAAAATACAAACGAATACTGGACACAAACAATAGTGAATAGAAAAAAAATAAGCTCCAAACAAATAGCGATCACAGAAACAATCGTGAAGGAGAAAAACTACAAACGGATACTCAGCACAAACCGTGAAAAGAAAAAGGTTGAAACTAATGCTGAGCACAGAAACAATCGTGTCGAAAAAATATGCGAAAGCAAGACGGATCACAAAAACCACCAAAGCGGACCCTTATTTTTATATTGCCACGTTCATCATTTGGAACAAGTTTAGAAATACCGTATCACCGTTGGTTTTATCACAGACATTATAGGCAGTAATATTTTGGTTAGTGGCAGCAGTCTGCATAATAACAATATCCGAGAATTATTATTTCAGATACCCAGTAAAGCAATGTCATGTCTATCCGATACATCGAACCGTATTCGATTATGTATACCGGCCGTGGAGACGCGATGCTAAATGTGAGTTGCTCGGATTCCTAAGCCTGCAACAGAGGCCGTTAGTGCCCTCCGCGACGCGAAAGCAATTTCACAGACCACAGAGCTGTAATGTCCGCGTTTTGAGTGGAATGAAGCGACGCTGCAGCCAACAATCACTCGGTGTAGGAGAAGGGAGAGAGCGTGCAGGAAAAAAAAACTGGCAGAGAGGAAGGTTGCCTATTTCCAGGCTCCGCGATGGGAATGCTTTCTCCTAATTACACTGAAAGGACTTGCTGTAATGGTGGAAGATGTTGGATTGTTTGCAAAGCTGCGGATACTTCTCCAAGAGCCTTGGGAGTTTTCTTCAGATGGGGCCATTTTCAGGAAGATTTTAAGTAGTGAACAAATAGACCAGCCAAGCTTCTAAGATGGACAAGAGTTCCTATGCAATAAGTCGCCAGGTCTCTTCGCAGATGATTCGAATTAGAAAGCGCAAGGTTTTTCATAGCCCTCGCGGAACATCTTTACAACCAGATTCCACGTTACCTGTGATCAGCATCCATTACTCGCCATTTTCAGCGTTTCTTCCAAATCTTGTATTCGATACCTTTTCAAGAGTCCGTTTGTCAGGGATGGCAAAAATTCCACGTAACGCTTTGACTGAATCTAATCATCCATTATTATGCAAAATGCATAACCATATTTATTAAATGGTTGTTATTTTAATATTCTGATCTTACCTTATGTAGGTTTGAAACATCTTAAAAGTATCACTACCGTGACAAATTGGGATCGCCAGTACTATAGATCGATTTAGTTTATTTAATGTTGCCTTTCTTCCGCTTTTGTCTGACAGACGAACCATTGCCGTTGAAATGATTACACGGTACCGTTTTTCTCTTACCAAGGAAAGTGGCTTCGAAGACCCAAATTCGAATATTGGTTTCGGGAAACTTTAAACCTAAAATCGGCCTTTGAAAACAGAAAATCCGGCTTTTGAATTTAAAAATTAGATTTTGAAATTTTTAAGACTGGAAATCTGGTTTTGAAATTTAAAAGATTGGAATTCGGGTTTTGCAATTTTCAAGACTGTACATCGGGTCTTGAAATTTTCAAACCAATTTCCAGATAATAATAAAAAAAAACAACCTGTTTGATAGCAGTAATCTGGGTCGGGTATTCCGGGAACCCGTGAAACCGGAATCACGGTGACGGGAGGAAGAGGAAGACCCGGAGCATAAAAGGAACGGAGTATCGCTGAAAGCCGCTGTTTGGCACCGACTCGGTCGCGGCTGTCAGTTGAAGCCCGGGCGATTGTCCACGCTCGTCGCCTGTGACTGGCGTGCATAATGCGCCCGCCGGTTGCCCGCCCTGTCCCTCGACTGCCCCCGCAGTATTAATTCTCGGGGATTACGCGATGAAGCTCGGAAGAGGCGCTCCTTTGCATGCTGATCAGGACGACCCTTTCTCTTAGCTCCGATCCACATTCCCTGCCCGTCACTCGTTAACCTGGAACCGACTCCTCCTTCCTTCCCTTTGCTACAGTCCACGTTCCCGATGACTTGGCGCTGTGACAAGTAATGAATTGAGAAGCGAGTTGCATCCATAGGGTCCATGTTTTTCAAAGGGTTGGCGCACAGCTTGTGCTAAGGATGTCCTTTACATATTGAGATACCCGGCGAACCATCTCGCGATGCTGGCGAAAATTGCCCCCTTGACCCAATTCCTGTGGTTATCAGGACGAGAACGAATCCTGGGTAAGGCATGGGGGTGTAATTGTTTGCCCCGTTATGTATTTGATCATTCATCCTCATCAAGAAGTGCAAGATCGATGTAAACCAAGCAGAAGGTAGAAATAAGAAAAATCAAAAGATATTGTAAATAAGCACTGGATCAACAGATGGCGTTGATAGTACTGATGAACAAACAATTAAACATCTTAATCTAAGATATTGAAGGTCTTACTCCAGGGCAAGAAAACAGTAGGAACGCCAGAAATATTTGCAAACAAAGCATGTCAGTCGAATGTGGAGGAAGATTCAATATAAATGTTTACCTAAACACCCTGCATATAATGTAATGCAAATGAAGAAAGCTAATATTATAGTGCTGGAATTATTGTAAGACTTACCGAAATAACGCCGCGGGAGGAAAGTAGAATAAATAAACTGTGGACTAGTCTTACCACAGATTATATCGTTCTTGCCCGTCATGCAACGATTTAGTTTTCCAACGGTCCCGTGAGTAACATTTCTTAGGATTGAGAGCTATTTTTAAAAGTAGCTGTAACTTACTTACTTTTTTAGTTGTTAACTTGAACATTTGTAATTTAGCAACTCTGTTTCCAACTTTATGCCTTCACTGGATGCTAAGGTGAAAGGATTTTCGAGTAGTTGCTGTCTTCATTTGGAACGTGGTATTCCAGCTAGAGTGAAGTCTTTCTAGATGGAGTAGACTTTGTTGAGATTGGAATTGGAGAGGAAGAAACAGGTGCAAGTGAAATTAATGTCACCACATGTATAGTACCGTGTTCTGTATACGAACAATTTTTCGAATGGAAATAATTGATGCAAAGCAGACTCCTTGTTTCGTCATTATTTGTTTTGTATTTCATTACTATTAATGATCATTGATTGTGTATAATTTGTTCGCAATAAAACTTTCCAGCAGTAAGTAACTGTAAAGAGTAACTTTCCGATCACTGCCAAATGGTGCCGGGTTCGATTCTCTGTGATGTCACTTTACACAATCCCGACCATAAATTCGATTTGAAACAAATCATCATTCATTCTAATCGTTGCGATTAGCTTAAAGAGGTTGGAAAGCAAGTTAAATTATAAAAATGGTAACTAAATGAAAAGATGTGATTACGACAGCACCTTCCCCTGCTCCGAGTCCAAACCAAAGACATCCGAACAGTGAGTGACGCTCGGGGCAAATCAAAACGTGGATTTCCGCATCAAGATAGGATAGTCAGGGAGGGTTACGAACCAGAGGAAGTGGATATTTATTGGAGCGTTTCGGCAAGAACAATGTAAAGCTAATTGCCCCGCGTTTTGCAGCCACCCACTTTAATGATTTCTCCGTAGCCTTAAGGGCGTCATGAAAATGCAAGGTGGTGGTCGTATTAGCCGGAGAAGCGAGGGGCCGTTGCAGCACCGCCAGATTGCACTGCGGGGGATAATTATGACGGAGTGAGAATAGCGTGCCTTACGACTTTTTTAATATTCGTTTGTTACCTTTATTTTGTCACGTCGCGTAAGCGGGAAACAGGTGACCTAAGGCATCCGACAACCCCAGACCGCCAGGGTACTTAGCAGGATCTCAAGATCTGCTCCAAAATTGATAATATCCTCGGTTTTGTAACCCCGGAAGTTGATTCCGCTACATAGCGTTAATTAAAGTGGTGTGTTTTACGGCCGGTCGTAAACTCGGGACAGCGCGCTGCTGCCATACCCTTCATCCTTACTGTTCCGGAGGCTGAGGGGAGGAGGGATGCTCACGTGAGTTGAGATTTTCTCCTGTTTTTTTTTTAACCCGCTGAAGGTTGCCGCACGTTCTTCTCTCCTGGATCTTTTTAAGTCACTTTGATGGCGCTCGTGATTCTTCCATTGTTGAAGGCTTTGGCGGCTGTGAAAATAGACGGAAACGTCCGTTTACACCGTGCTGCAAAGGGGGAGAATTTGGTTACCTATTTTCTGTTTTTCGTTGTTCCGAGAGGAGCTACTTCAGTTTCCCTTACTCTCAGAACCCGGTAAAGATATACGAACCGTTATGTATCTCCAATTCATATTTAATGTCTCTGTACCGGTTAGCGTGCACAGAAATAAACGTTTGGAATAATCCAAAGAAAAGTAAAGAAATGGATGCTGGTTACCCAATATGAATTTAAATAATATTTTAGAATCCCAAAACAGTTTATAAAAAAATATCAAGTTGAGTGTAGGCTACTATGAAGTTTTGTGTAGGGTTATAAAAACAACGCTCACTCAAACGTTGTTTTAATTCAAGCATGTGTCCAAGTTGTCGCTGAGAATACAAAGCAAAATGCTGAGCCTAGAGAAAAACTGCACATCATTGACCAGAGTTTCAATTTTACTGTTATTAATAATTTAAACGGCAGGGGAGTGTTCATCCGTAATTGAAAGTAACAAAATTGAATGTATGAGAGATAAAACTATATTATAGTTGCTATGCATATATATATATATATATATATATATATATATATAATGTGTGTGTGTGTATATATAATATAGGAATGGATTGAAAACTTTAATTCCATTTTTATTACATGCTGTTTCTCAGTTCTTGAATGAATTGTGCTGTGCAGTGTATGTGCCATTGCAAGTAATAAGTTGATACGTTTCTCACATTGATTTAGAAACACATATGTTCGTGTGATGTTTGCTTAGTTTGTGTTAATTTTTCTGCGAATAAGTTAAATTTATACTGTACGCAAACATTCAGTAGGCCCAAAATTAATTCGCAAACTTCAAAACAATAACTGGCTGATTGCACTAATATTACCCCCCCCCCCCTCATTTGATAGCTGTACGATAAACTTGGTAACGCTACATCACATGCCCTGACATCACGCTACGTAATCTCGAGGCCTCGTGTCCGAGCCAGGAGAATCGCTCGACCGCTTGGTCTCGGGTAGCGAAGCTACACACACACACACACTGGGGCAAAGTTCTACTGCAGTTAAGTATTTCAATTAATATCGCCCTATGACTATACGATATATACAGGGGGGGGGGTTTGAACACTCAATTTAGGTGCCAAGAAGTCAAGGTTATTTACTGGTTATTTATATAAACGTTAGTGATGTTAGAATTCTTGTTATTAGAAATTACTATTTACTTGTAATAAACATGAAAATGAAAAGATACATTTGCATATAATTATAATTTTTTACTAAGGTCTATTGCTCTCAGTACTAGGTACGTAGTTCTATGACTAGCAAAATGGGGGCCCAGTCTAAATATCCACTGCGTGGTACGATGTTCACACGTAATTTGCTTCCTATATAGAGGCAAATTACGTGGGGATGTCATACATTGAATAAGTTATGAAGAATGATCCACGATTGATCCTTACGACAACGAACATTTTCGCAAATAAATTAATGTAATGGATGTGTGTAACTGGTGAGGTGATTTCGGATGTTAAATATCGTTAATTGTTTTTGTACTCGTACTGTACTCTTTTTTTTCTCTTTGTTTATACGTGCTGTATGCTTTTTTGGCTTCTCGCGACGACGACGATGATAATGAAATTGGTAAAGGAAGACTGATGTACAGTCATGGACACTTCTGGGTTGTAACGATTCCATTGACAGTCAGTGGTTTTGTTACAACCGAGAAGTGTCCGTGACTGTACAAAGGAACACAGACGACAAGTCCAGGACTCTTACCCAGAACCTTATATAATGACATTGATAGTCATCCAGTCTCATCCACGCTTAAAATGACATTGATGCGAATGGGGATCGTGCTATACGTTGCATTTGTCTTTCAAAGATTGGCGGGCGGGAGTAGTTATCAGTTCCAACAGTGGACCGAAGTTTGAGTCGTATGGGTGTATAAACCGTACAGTGCTGCCAGCAGGTGTTGATATTTTCTCCGCCGTCGAGAAAGGAACTTGGAGCAGGGTTATTTGGCCAAATTGATGCCAGTTTGAGGGTGGGAAAGATTTGAGAGGAAGGGGAGGGGAGAGAGAGAGAGGGATTTAGGATCGGACGGGGAGGGAGGTGAACTGATGGTCATTTCATGGTCTCATCAAATTCTCCCCTTCTCCGGGAGGAGGGAGGCGCGGAGTAATCTCGACGGAAATTGAGTCCTTAGCATTCCGCCGATTAGGAACAGCCATCGCAGACTCCATTTCCTCCGCTCGCCTCTCCCCGCGGAGATAATGGTTCGATAAGTTGGGTAAAAACTTCCACCTTTCAACCTTTTTCTCTTTTCCGCCCCCGTTTTCTGCGAGAGGCTGCGGAAAGCATTGGCTGTTGGTTTTCTCTCCCCCCCTTTTTTTTCGCGAATCGAGTCCCCCTTCGTCGGGGCTCTCCGGGAGTGGATTGCAGGCATGTGCTGTGTGGACAGTTCGCTTGCAGTGGAAGCATTTCCCAAATTTCAGTGCCGTTTCTGGAAATCTGTCTTTCCCTTACGTACATGGTTGAAATTGTGTTTATTGGTGTGGTAAATTTAAAATGTGAACTAACATTTTGCTGAATGACTGCAACATGTGCATGATAACCAGGTTCTGGCGAATTAAGGTATTGCCGTAATAATATAATATAAATATAGGGATGGAAACCAGACGAGACCAAATTTAAGAGCATCTTCTTGGTTTGCTCTTGATATCTATACTCGACTCTCGAACAGGAAAGCGATTTTTACCCAAGCGAAATTTCTGCATGTGCAGTGCAGAACAAGAAAATGACTTACCTACTTACCTTGTGTAAGCATGTAATAATCATAGTCCTCAGATTTTAGTAAAGTTTGTACAAGGCTTTTTGATAAGGCGTTCGTCCGCATTGCGTGTTTTACAGTCTATTTTGAAGGTCCAGAGTTTCGAATGGAACTTGTTTTTCTTGTGGAGATTGTTGTCTTCGCATTGGATGCATCCCTAGTAAATGCACTTAAGTGCTGAAGGGGACTTTTCGTATTAAAATAACTAAGGCTGCTACTTTCGTTATTGAACTGTGAAAAACTGCGCATTAGTTTTTTTTCTATACCCGTTTACCAGAACATCATATAGATAACTCTTTTTCAAGTCTGTGCAGGGGTCTTGATCACAAGGCAATGCCCTTATCCATCATGCACACTTGGTATCTCAGTTCTCATATTCTTCCCATTCTCTTTCTTGAAAGAGAACAATCCGTATGGATCTTCACCCTACTCTTCCGTGTGTTTCCCACCATTTCATTCTTCCTGTCCACTTTTTTTTTTGTCTGCTGCCTTCTTCTTTCTCAGATTTTCGTTTTTGTCTCTCTGCTCTCTCGCGGTCACCCCCGTCTTCTCCAGCTGCCAGTCACGCAGTTTCAAATATGATTACACTGTGAGGTGTTCCGAGGGAAACTCCATTTATCAAATTCGTTCGGGGGGATCGTGCAACTCGAGATGTCTTAATTCTACGCTCGTCACACTCTCCTTCACCCCCCGCTTTCCCTCCTTGCTTGCGGAGGTGACGGCGTGGGAAACATGTCCCTGATTGGCGGAGTAACATGACCAGGTCACTGGAGACTTCTTCCTTGGTTGTAACGAGTTGACTGATTGGTTCATCCAGTGGCAGCTCCCCGTCACTAACGAGTTCTCTGATATCCTAACGAGCTCGGGTCGTTTCCAGGCAAACGAGGCTGGCTTGCCTTGCCCTGGTGCTTTTCAGTTATACTTGCGAGGGAGCGGCGTATGCTTCCCCTTCAAGGAATGTGGAGTCATCACGTGATTGCAGAAATTCTCGTTACTAGATAGAGCAGCGGAATAAAGAAAGTAACTACGCATTTGCTTTCAGTTAATTTTGATAAATCTGCCAGAAAGAAGGAAAAAATATTTTAATTTGCGGTTTAAAGATTTAATCCCTTAAGACATCAATACCGAGACTCAGGTACCATTTCCGATATCCTTATCTGCACTAATATCTGAACCTTGCACTGCAGTTATTTGTATTCTTTATAGTTTCGCTAGAAAACATATGTTTACTATTTAAACAACCACGATGATTCACACTACAATCATGGACGTCCGCAGGATTTTTTCCAGGGAGGGGCAAGGAAGGTATTTTTTACCAGGGTGGGCAAACAAGGCACATTTTCTCCAACAAAAGTGTTGTTCCCTAAAAAAAATATTGCTTAAATTTAAATTTAGGATGTTCATGCAATAATTAACACATATTATTGTTGCTAAAATGAAGTTATATGTGTGAAATACATATTTTTTGGTTGACTCTCAGTTTCCAGGGGGGCCATGCCCCCCCCCTTGCCCCCCTTCCTGACGCCCATGACTACAATTTAAATTAATAACCTCACAAAACTGTTATACAATAAGAAAAGGAAGACATTAGTGTTTCGAAGAAAGTGAATGATATTCAACAACAGTTTGGAACATAGATATTAACAATAGAACCTGAACTCAGCAACTTTGGCTAGAAACTGCAAACGCGGTGTGAGCCATAAAATAAAGAAGAAGAAGAAGGAAGATGTTTTATATTAAGGCTCGACTGGAGCTTTGGCAGCCGAAAGGGCGACTTTTTTTTCCAAATTTTTCTCTTCATTCGGAAAATTACATGCGCTTAGAGTTCCTTCTAGAGCATTGACGTGAATTTTCGAGTACTTTGCTTTCTCTGTTATCTAGATATTCTCAAAAGTTTCGCGATTAAAAGGTAAAAAAAGGTAAAGTGTTCCCCTGTGCATAGCACCACGCCATGAAGGCGTATAGGGGGTGTGGGGGTAACGCCCCACACTTTCTTGATCCGGTCGTGAGTGGGGGTGATGTGATCAGCATCACGCCCCTGACCGCCTTTACCCCCCAGGGTTTCCCCCAGGTACCCATGTTATTCGACGCTGGGTAGACGTAAGTCTATTAAACTATTGATAATAACTAGATAACAGCGAAAGCAAACTACTCGAAAATTCACGTCAGTGCTCTAGATGAAATTCTAAGCGTATGTAATTTTTCATATTTTGAAATATCGACGAAGTTTTTCGAATAGAGGAAAATTTGAAAAAAAATCTCCATTCTTTTTTCACTTTTTCTCACTTTTATGCGATTTCTGTCTTAAAATCGTCGAAATGGGTTTTTCTTACCAATTATGAAGTAGGTTATTTCATATCTGTCAAACTGTAAGGGAATGCTCGCTATAGTTTCCCCAAATTTGAGGAAGGATGCTGTTACTTCCACAAGGAGATGAAGGGAATGTTGCAAATTTTCCAAGATGATTATTGCCTGTCGGTTTTACAATGTGGTGAGGAGGAATGCTGCCATTTTCACAAGGTGGTGAGTAAGATATCCTTTCATTTTTACAATGCGCTGAGGAGGAATGCTGTCGTTTCTACAATGTGGTGAGGAGATATGCTTTCGTTTTTACAAGGTTATGAAGAGAAATGCTGTGATTTTTCAATTCTGTGAATGGGAGAATGTCGTCTTGCTTCAAGATGATGACGGGAATTCCGTCGCTTTATAATTGTGATGAAGGTAATGCAGTTTGATCCGGAAATCTGTGAAAAGTATTCGAAGTTTTGTTTTGAAAATGTTTTAAATACTTTTTTCACACAAGCGATGAAATAAATTGAAACATACGAATTACTTATCAATTTAGCTCTCGAAGTGTGGTAAAATATAATGTTTAACGCTTGGTGTTTTAACGTAGCTGCTGAATAACTTTTCTGTACAGTCATAAAGTCACTTTGTAGTCTTCAGACGGAAAGAAAAACAAAGTTTCCTGTTGAAATTGCAATTCAGATTAACGCGCTTAAATTGTGTGAACATTTGCCTGACGAAAAACAAAAAGAGCTGTGTAGCAGGAACGGTAATTACCCGTATGAGCATTGCACACTCGTCATTTCGCATAATTATTGTTCCTGCAAATCGTTTACGAGCTGTTACACCTCGTAAACTTTTTTAGAAGTAATTCTTCCGAGCGGCGGAACACCGGACTGAAAGGAGAAGAGAAAAAGAACGCGGGAAAACGCCGAGATCGTCATCTTGAAACTCTTAGCATTGTGCTAGGGGCCGTAGAAGATGGGAAGGATTGTTCGGGAACGGCACCTTAAAAAGCTACAAAAGTGCGGGGGCGGGGGAGAGTTTGGAGCGTCGTAAAAACGCCGCGCTAATACATTTAACCTCTTCGATGACGATGATTTCGGATGATTTATGAAGCGATGAATGGGCGATAGCTGAAGATTGCCTCGGTGTATTGTTTCATAATGTTCAATTGTGTTGCCTGGATTGTGCAGAAGAATGGTCGCATCAGTAATTATACGGCTTTCTTCGCATCCTTTATGGGTGTCCATTATCATTATTGGGCAAAATTGAAAATTTTCATAATAAGGACAACAGCAAGCACGCACCGAAAAATAGAAGAAATTGCAGAAAACATCCTACATTTGTTCCCAATTTGACGTTAAATAGGAAGGCGATTTGTTAGAAGTGGTTACATCAGATTTTCTCGGTTAGTCTCGTCCACGATAGGGTAGAGCTAAAGAAAAGTAAGGAACTAAAGCAATAAAATTTGTTCAGTAAACTTTAAAAATTCGTAGCTGTTGTCGGAATTGAATTCACAACTTCCAACTTGCAAGCATTGTTGTGTTTCGCAAACATTTGCAAAAATAGTTTACGTTTTCCAAACAACGAAAGAACTATTATAATTTCTTCCTAAATGATGAAGAGGAACTGCTGTTATATTTCCAAAGTGATGAAGGAAAAGGTATTATATTTGCAAAACAATGAAGGAAATGATATTACTCAAAGTATCATTTTTCTAAAACTATGCAGGAAATTGTTGTTTTTCCCAAACTATGATGTAAATGATATTTTCAAAACTATGACTGAATTGATATTTCCAAAACGACGAAGGAAATGATTATGTATTTCGCAAACGACGAACGAAATTGTCATATTTTCCAAACTATGAAGGCAGTAGTGTCACATTTCCCAAACCATGAAGGCAGTGATGTCACATTTCCCAAACCATGAAGGCAGTGATGTCACATTTCCCAAACCATGAAGGCAGTGATGTCACATTTCCCAAACCATGAAGGCAGTGATGTCACATTTCCCAAACCATGAAGGCAGTGATGTCACATTTCCCAAACCATGAAGGCAGTGATGTCACATTTCCCAAACCATGAAGGCAGTGATGTCACATTTCCCAAACCATGAAGGCAGTGATGTCACATTTCCCAAACCATGAAGGCAGTGATGTCACATTTCCCAAACCATGAAGGCAGTGATGTCACATTTCCCAAACCATGAAGGCAGTGATGTCACATTTCCCAAACCATGAAGGCAGTGATGTCATATTTCCCAAACGATGAAGGAAATTGTGTTATATTTTCCAAAATTTGAAGGAAATTGTGTTATATTTTCCAAAATATGAAATGATTTTATATTCCCAAACTATGAAGGAAATGATTTTATATTTCCCAGACGTTGAAGAAATGCTGTTAATTTGACTGAACCATCAAAGAAATGAAAGTCGTCTTTCTCAAAACAATAACATAAAATTTGTTATATTCCTTGTATTTCGCTAACGATAAAATAAATATTGTTTTCCTTCCCGAACGATGAAGGAAATGGTATTGTTTTCTCCAAACTATGAACAAAATGATCGAAATTCACAAGAGATGGAATATACAACAGTAGAACCTGAGAGAAAAAAAGACTATTACTTAATCAAGTAGTAGGCCTATAACCATGATAGCACAGTACCGTGAACTTAACTTTCAATGCACGACGTATTTCACGTTCAAGTTTCCTTTTATCTTTGATTAAAGCATCTCTTCCTCTCACCTAAAAGATTGGCGCCTGCATCTCCTTCCCAGCATCCCGCGGTCCGGCGGTCAAGCAAGGTGGCCGATCAACTCTCTCCTAATCCGGTCCCCGGTGGAGGCGCCACGGCTGATCTTTAATTACGGCGCGAGGGCCCTTTTCGCGCTGGAAGCCCCTTTGATGCTCGATTAGTCGCTTCTGGAGATCACGTTCCGTCCCTCTGACCCCGCTAAATGATCCTCCAAATTCCCCCGGCCACTCTCTTCCCTCTTCGCTGGAGGCGCTGGAATGGAGGATGTTGCTGGATGCGGCGTTTCTGCTTCTCAACTTCCCTGGTAGTTTTTCTTTCAGGGCAAGGAATGAACCAAAGATACGTCCATGCAACGTTTTAGTTAGGACATCTCAGGAACGACAAGGCATACATAAAAACTTAGTTAATTTGTTTATACATTTTGTATGTACATTATCAGAAGGGAAATTATCTGAAATGGCCCTACATGTCCGAGATATCCAATCGGGTAAGGTGAATTTGGAATTTAGTTATAAGGGAGCGGAAGTTGATGTCATCTTTTTTTCTGACATCTCGGACACGATGCCCATTAAGTATACACAATATTACACTTCGTCTAGAACCCCAAAAGGTAATTTAAAGTTCATTTTTTGCCAATTTTCAGGTTTTAGGTCATTTTCGGCATTTTCCCATCATTTTTTGCAATATTCGGTGTATTGTTTCATCACATTTTGTCACTTCTTTCATTTTGGTAATATTCTTGAGGCTTTTCACCAAGGTGAACATAGGCCTATATATATATCTCGCAGGATTGCAATTTACGAGCAGAAGAAATGCTGAACTGCACAGAAAAAACTGGTTTGTTTAGAATTGTCAAAAAAGTTTGGTTGACTTGTTTGGTTATACTTTTTGTTTCCGATAACCAAATGTTGTTTGTAATTACTAAAGCATTTTGTTTAAGAATACCAAAAAATTTTGAGATCAGTTACTTTGTACAAACTATCCACCCTACCTAAAATTAGCCAGATTATAAATAATTTATAAAATCGTTGGCGTTGGGTAATTTTAACTAATATTTGGTTTTCCTAAACAAATGGGCTACATTTTGTTAGATTTATCAAAATAATATTTGGTTTTGGTAACCAAAAAATTGTTTACGAGAAACAAACAGAACATGACCAAATCTTTTGGTACTGGTGGACAATTGTTTGGTTGATGCCTATTTAAACAAACGATTTGTTCACCACTACCATTTCTTTGGTTAATCCAAACAAACATTTTTCTCTGTGTGGTGACAGTCTTCGTTGTGTCGGGGGAAACAACCAGGTGTCCGTCTAGGGCAAACTCAGATTTAAGATCGGATAAGGAGAGGCGGGGAATACCCTGGCATTAATGCATTTTACACCAATTCATTCAGTGTATATAACTTTTTCATTAAATTGTTTAAAAATTATTCGGTTGTTTCCATTCGAAATCTTCGTTGCATATTATAATTGAATGTGCATGTGGTATCATTTGGTGCCCTTTTTTTAAAGGCAAGATTGAATTTTGTTTAATTACCTTTTCATTTCAAATTTTAATCTGAAACTAACAAATGTAATTGTCATTTTTTACATTTTTTCTTCATTTTTTGCCATTTTTTTAGGACATTCTATAGGTCATATGCCTATATTTTTTAAGTCATCAACTTCCGCTCTTAAACGTTCAAGATAAAAGTAAAGTTCCCCGTACAAATAGCACTGCACCATGAAGGCACATTCTCGATAGCTGCCATTTTGGAGGTGATGTGATCAGCACCACGCTCCGGTCGCCTTTACTCCCCAGGGTTGCCTTCATGTAGCCAATGCTTTAATGCTGGGTTAGCCCTAGAGCCTCTTTATGCCGGGACAAGGCCGGAAAATATCATCTCACCTTATATCACCCACTACTGGAATCAAACCGGCGACTCCCACGTGGTAGTCAAGACACACATGAGGCAAATATTTCTTTCGGACATATACAGGGTGACAGAAAAACAGGAACTTTTGAAAATCCCAACAGACACCAGAGAAATCAGATAAAAAAAACCTATATTGACAGAAATTGAACTGTTACAACTTGCCATTTAAGATATAGTAATCCACAGTATTACTTGTTGAAAATTACGTCCTTGACATGGAGTCCTTGGCTAGCTCTGCATTCTTGCAATCTGCCATTGAGGTCCTTCATTGATCGCTGCAACATGTCAGGTGGGATGGCACGAATTTCAATTCGTTGCTTCAATTCATCCCTTGTTCTTGGCCGAGACGTGTACGCCTGACTCTTAAGGTGGCCCCACACGAAGAAATCAGAAAAAAAAACGTCTGAATTCCCTCTGCGCAACTTGCAAGCTATCGTTGTTTTTGTAAAACATTTTTATGGCGAAAGCACGATGTTGACCGTTCCACTGATCCATGATTACTAAATGGTAAGGTTGTTGATCAAGATACCGTTATGCAGTGCTGCCAACTACGCTTTTCAAAAGTTCCCGTTTTTCTGTGTCACCCTGTATATATGTGTTTTTATTTGAGCGATTGTGTTTTCTTCTTAGAGTGACTACCGCTGTCGTGTAATCAAGGAGTCTCTGGTTCTATTCATGGTGGAAGCTCATTACATAATGATTCGAATCTCACTTTAAGCAATCCAGCTCGCATTAGTTTATCTGAGCATAACGTGGGTTTAAAATCAAACTTTTGGCTCGTTTTACGTCGCTTTTGTTCATCTTTTTGGCTAATCATGACGTTGAGAAAGGAGTGACTGAGATTAGCCGGATGTGCTGAAGAGAAAGAACACATACACTTCCAGACCAGTGTTGCCACAATATGAGGGCACAATTTCCCTTTCCAATGGGGCAAAATTTCCCTTTTTGGACCAATTTTTCCCTTCACGTAAGCAAATTTTATAATAATAATTAGTAGTAGTAATAGTAGTACTAGCATTATTAGTGGTGGTGGTGGAACCAGTAGTTAAGTATTCCGTTGAATTCGTTATTCGTTTGAATAAAAAATATTTTTAAAAAATTTCATATTTCAGTTTCATCACTTCCTGACCAGATGTCCCAGGTTTGAATCCTGGTCAGGAATCCATTTAATCCTTTATCCTCATCGTTACTATTTATCCAAAGATGCATAAAAGCAACGTGCAATAAACTTAAAGGAGCAGAAAAAAAGCAGGAATAGCAAAATAAATAAATAACATAAAAATGTGGATATGAAATTAGAAATTAACATAAACTGTAATAAGTAGTCGGATGACCTTAAAATTTCTCTGCAATTGTGGTATTTTTCATCGAAATTCCCTTCTCCCTTTTGGCTAAAATTTAGGTCCGAATTTCCCAGCAAAAGGGAAATTTCCCTTCATGTGGCAACACTGTTCCAGACCGATAAGAAATGGAAACAAATTATTTTGTTTTTTTCGGCTGAGTTCGCCACGGCTGTAATGCCGTGAGCACTTTATATTTGACTTCTTGCATTCTTTGGGTGAAAAAGAAAAGTTCGTTGACTTGCGAACGTAAGCCTTTTACAGACATATCATCCAAGAACTAGCACATTCGAGACCCAGGAAACTGGCTGAAAATTACAGCTGATTTGCAAAGCACTAACTGAAAATTTTAAAAGCATTTTCTTGACCTACAGTGCAAGGAAACTACTCGAGTGTTAACGTAAAAAAATGAAATGATTTTCTTTATGTCCAATGAAGTTACTTTGAACATTAATGAAAAAAGAGTCAAGTACGAAAAAAAATTACTTGAAAAATTCGTCGCAATAAGATGTTCAGGTACTTGAACTACTGAAGTTAGACAGGGATATATCAAGTGCTATTGTACTTTTAATTCGAGGCTGCGTGTGACGGTCTTAGATTGTTTTCTTTCTCTGTCGTTAATGTGTGTGCTGCAAGAAAACTCTTGCTCTCTCCTTGTTTCCACTTGAAACGAAGTGAAAGAAAAATATTCCAATGTAGAATTTTGTAGAACCAAAAGCAAGTACAGTGGAAGAAGCGATCGTAAACAAAATGTAGTTAAGAAACCTGAGCAATGGTAAAGCGCAATAAAAGCTGAAAACATGCCTCCCCTTCCTCCAAATGCAAAATACAGACAAGATGAACTGATTCTAACGGATGTTAAATGGACCATTGTTGTGTTCAATATCACTTTCGACGTACGGAAAAAAAATATTTTTCATTATACTCCGAACCCTGTAGAGTAGACTTGAAGGTTCCCCGAGGCTAAAGACGCGTACGAATTATGAGAATTGGAATATCACTCTTTCGTTCAAGAAAGAAAAGATAAATGTACTAGACAGAGAGAGCGATTGATTTAGTTTATTTTACGTCGCTTTTCTTCCAATTTTGGCTAATCGCGAAGGTTAAGATGAATGGTGATAAAATGGAAGAGATGAAGGGACAAACACGCAACAAAGTCTCATAGAGAATTATACTGGCCGTCGGTCCAGACACCTTTAGCCTCTTTAGTCTGCAAAATGCAGTCCTGAGTGTACTACGTGGAAGTGAGGTTGACTTTTGAGTGTCTTGATAAAGAGTCACCCCTTCAGTCCCCAGAGAAAGAAAGGAAGAGTGAATGTTTTTCAGAAAATTAAAAGAAAAATGGCCGCCTAAGGAAGCATTGGCCTGCACAGAATTTTCGAAACTAAAAGATATGACCATGATGAAAGATTTTGTTTTCTTGAAGTCAACCCTCTGTGTTGCAATTTCGTATGCGACGTTTGATTTGCAGTGCTTGACCCCACGCCACTGAACGAAACCCTAAGCCAGTTTCGTTTCATTTGCGAGAAATTCAAATTATAAATTTCGTACATTGCTTCGCAATCCACGTCCAGTCACCTTTTGTGCAGAACGCACCCACAAAAAGGAATAACCACACTCGGTGAAAGGAGCGGGATGCTGCTCCATTGTCTGCCGGCGCTGGCCCTCCGCGGATACCTTTCCAGAGAAGCGAGGGAGAGTTTTCAGGGATTGATACCAGGGAGCGTTTCGGTAGGTCCCAGAAGAGCCCGGGATTGTCCTTCGGTTGTTAATCACCGCTCGGTGGACATTCAGGGGATCTTCTCCGCCGCTTCGTGGCAGACATCCCCCGTCCCTCCGCCCCTGTTTTTTTTCCTTCCTCTCTGCAAAGCCCCCCAGAGCCAGTGCCATAACTCTGCTTCGCTTCGGACCAGTGATCCTACTCGGCCGACCAACCGGCATCAATATCTTCCAGATCCACTATCATCACGTTTTGCTCTTTGCTCGCAACGGGCCTCTCCCCCCTTTCCCCCCCTCTCTATTCCTGTTCCTTCTCTCGCCGACGTTGATATTTCTTCTGAACCTTGCAGTGTTGCCAGATGCTTTGGTTCCGAGACCTCCGCATCTATATATTTCTCCAAAACCTCTGTTGCCAAGTTTATTGCATGAAATTTGAATCCCTAGTCCAATTAGATGATGTCTATTTTTGTTATTTTGTCCTTACCCTCCAATTTTGACGGTGATGACGAAGACGAGCATCCGTACCAAGGCCAGGATTCGAACCCGGGACCGTCAAATGAAAGTCTACCACTTAGCGCATTATTGCCACCTCTCATCCTTTCCAACTTTGAATTTAGCAGGAGAAAAATTCACCCATTTTTTTTTCCTTGTAGATGCTTGTGTTTATATCCTCTTATAGAGTCGGTGAGAAAATATAAGAGTATAGGAAATACTTCTTCAGGCATTAAAAACAGCCACACACAATACACTACAAATACTCAAGGTTCACACTGATGTGAAAATCCTAGAAATGTACGAGCAACCAACGTAGGGGAGACCGGGGCACATTGTCACAAGGGGCACGTTGTCACAGTAGCAATTCTGAGAAAAGCTTAAACGTCAGCGAGCTGGTGCTGCTTTCTCTTTTACCTACTAGATATCACTTCCAACTGTACTCGTTTAGAGGTGTGCGGGAAACACGTGGCTGAGTCAGTTGAGCTTTGTCTGTTTTCAGTGCTTCAGTGTAAATTTTTTGAGTCCTGGAATTTTCCTGCTGTGTGTTCGTGAAAGCGTGAGCGGTAAGTATTTTCGTGTGTGTTATGTAGGTTAGAAATAGAGCTTCATAATGTGGTACTCTGAATGAACTTTATCTTATTGCTTGGTGCAGATATTTTTAAAAAAGAGGAACTACGACGCGTGGGGCAAGTTGTCACAATTAAGACGGGGCATGTTGTCACTGTGACAATGTGCCCCACTGTGTGTTAGTCAGGATACAAGTGGTGTACTCCTCTTTTAATAAGTGGTTCTGTTGCTTCGCAGATGGTGAGAACATACAAGAGAAAGACTGAGAGGGGCCTCCCCCATGGCGCAGTGGTAGCGTCGTTGCCTTGTAATCAAGGGGTCCCGGGTTCGATACCCGGTGGAGGCACAAGTGGTTCGGATCCCACTTTAAACTGTAGGTCCAGTCCCGATTAGCCTTACTGTGCATAAAGTGGACTTAAAACAGCAACTCAAGAAAGACTGAGAGGAATGCCCCGCCCATGGGAGACCTACTGGCTGCAGCAAGAGCAGTGAAAAGAAACGACAACACCGTATCAATACGTAAATCTGCCAAACAATTTCATGTCCACTACAGAACATTGGCAAGATTTTGTGCACGTGTTACAGATAGTGAACTACAGTCCGGGCAATGCTCATTCACATAGGGTTACTCAACATGTAACAGAGTATTTGCGGAACATGAGGAAGACTTACTAGTATCATGCCTAAAACAAGTTTCGGGCATATATATAGGAATATTTTTGAAATTTATTAACTCTAAAATCACAAGAAAGTTGAATGCCACTGGCAAATTTCGTGTGTTGAAAGTGTAGGCCCTATCTGTTGCAAATGTTCTTACTGAAACAGTTTTCTGTAACCTTTAAGTTTGTAGTTTTGATTCATTAGCTACTCTGTAAGCTAATGTTGTTTTCATGAAAGTTCTGGTTTACCTACAAAGATTGATGTAACAATATATGAATCTTTTGGGATGAAGAAAATATACAGGCCTACCTACTTTATTTCCTGTTTAACTAGCATAATTTACCTTTTAATTTAATTATCTTTTAAGTCTCTTTTACATGCTAAGTATTTAGTGCTAGTAACATTTCCAGTCTTTTTATAGGAGTTGCATTAATAATATATACCTATTTAATGAAACTGCCACTAAAATAGCATGTGACAACTTGCCCCACATATTGTGACGACTTACCCCGCATATGGGGTAAATTGTCACAACTGTAGTGATCATAAAGAAGAGTTAATAAGTCCAGTTCAGAATGAGTTACATTGTACAGAAGAACATATGTTGTGCACAAGATAACTAAGTAATTGCATGTAAAAAATTATAATTTTCGGCCTTACGTGAGAGCCAGAAAAAAATAGATTGTGAAAATTGTGACAAAGTGCCCCGGTCTCCCCTATTATTGAAAACTCATGGGAAAGTTGGAGAATGTTGAAAATGCAGAGAAAAACTCTGGTGAGGTCAAGAAAAAAATATATATTTTTGTTAACTTGCTGGTATTTCGAAATGAGAAATTTCAAACTTTCTTGAACCAGATGAAGTTGATTCATTTACATGAACAGTGTTATAGTAACTTGATTCATTTGAATAGAAAGTGCAGTTTAACATTTAAACGTTGTCTTTAACATGCTAAAACCACAGAATAGTTTGGTAAAGTATTTTAAAATTGCATAGAAAAGTCTGGGAATTTGTTTGGTCAAAATTAGCGGTAAAATCGAAGCACCATTATTCCCCCCATTTTCATATCTTAGTAGCTTTTCTGTGTCTTGAGTTCATCGCGACCATAAGGATCAATGATGAAGCGATGAAATTAATGCTGGGACAATCACCCACGCTTTAATTAGGATTCTAACCTATGACCTCACGTGCTGGCTGGTTGCATACCACGCGTAGATATAAACCACGAATAGAGCAATAGATGATGTGATATCATGCAACCACTGCTTCCTCAATCCCCGCCATATTCCCGTCATTTCATTTATTCGCTGAATCCTGTCACAGTCTCGATGAAGATGTCTCTTATGATTCTTCTTTTTTGTTTGTTCAGATTCCATGAATGACTAATGCAATGTTCTCTAGGAATATTTTTTATAACCTCTGATGGGAGACCTGTATTATTTTCAATCCTGTCAAGTCTGCGATTCATTTAATGTATTTAGCGGAATTTCTAACAGTATATCTTTTTAATGGTACTCCTTTCGTCCACTTGCCTTTGCCGATTTTCCTCTACTTCGTTGACACGTTACAACACAACCTTTTCCAGTTTGATTAAAATGCTGAAATATGTATCACAGTGACCCACACGAACTTGTGTGTTTCCATAGCAGCAGTAAATAAGATACTTGATGAATATATTATTATGCGATATGAACTTACCAACTATGAAGTTGCAACTGTACAATTTTAACTCTGTTAAAGTTGAGTGAATGGAATTTTTTTAAAATTAATCTTAATTTATTCGCCACAAGCAGTAACAAATTCTTATAGTTTTATTTACTTATTTAGAAAATGACACCATAGCCAAATAGTACTCTTTTGTGTCATACATAAGAATACTATACTTTTACGAATATAAGAATAATATATTTTAAATGTAATCTGTTTTCATAGATTTTTTTTTAAACAAGGGGACAGAAGTTTCTTCTATGTGGATAACTACATATGTTTCTATCTCAGAATAAAAGTTATCCACAAATTCCCGACCAAGCAATTAAAGAATACAGATAAAAATGCTATGAAATGGATATGGCTTCAGTTATACAGAAACTATTCGTATAGCGTGCGAGTGTGTGGAAGTTCTCTTTGTACATTCCTTGAAAATTTTCAAGGTGCACGTGACCAAATATACAGGAAGAACGAAATTCGGGTTTTCTTTAGTACTTTGTTGGATTGAAGTCTCCCGCTCGTCTTCCGAAAAATGGGCAACACACTTAGTTTTCTAACCACGAATGTTAAGATGTGTAAATTATATGATACTCTCTACTCCATTGATATTATAGCTCGGCGACACTTGAAAGCAGCGTGACCCTGGTCAAGGCATGTATGAAACTTTCAGCTTGTCCCATCATCCATTTTATCGTACTCATCGTCGCGATTAATCAAAGAGCTTGAAAAGCGACGTAAAAAGCAGAAATAGAAAGACAATTGAAATTCTTGACGTAGTAATGTTTTGAAAACGTTTCTCTAAGCTTTTTCCTCAGAGTTTGGTTCTTAAAAACCTTAAGGTCTCCTCGATGGCGCAGTGGCAACGGCCTTGTAATCAAGGGGTCTCGGTGGTGGAGGCACATATTGGTTCGGGTGTCACTTTAAACTGTAGGTCTAGTCCAGATTAACCTTTCTGTGCATAAAGTGTTCTTAAAACACACAACTCAAGAAAACCTTCCTTAATATTTCGCGGGCTTTTGGTGAAGCTTCTAACGAAGGGTGAGGATGTGCAAGTCCATGGTGGGTGTAAGTCAGAGCCAAACGTCAGAAAACGGTACGTTACGGTTACTCCCCTCCCCTTCCCATCATCCAAACTCTCGTATCTTTAGGAAGCATTTACTTAACCAAGTCTGATTCCTACGTCACAAATTTCAGTAGACATTTCTCGCTCCAGATGCAGATAATACGGGAAGAGGGATTCCCCGCGGCAACCTGCCATGTGACTTTGAAGACACCCTCCCCCCTCAACCCCCCTTTGAGTCTCTTGTCTTGGGCTCGTTAAGTGAGTGCCCGGGTAAAATATAAGTTCGTCGAGTTACGGCACTGCGATACGTGATGATTTCCCCCGGGAAGGGAGTTCGACTGTCCAAAGTTTGGTAGATTTGTCATGCGATGCTGTTTTCGGAGGGAAAGGGGTCCAGGGGAGGGCGGGCTGCGGATGAAAATGGAAACGCATCTTGTGACAAATTATGGAGATCGCGGCAGCAGTTCTGCCGGGTTATTAGCAGCGCTAAGAAGCGTCTTGGGTGCGTTGGAAGCGAAGCTTGAAACAAGCGAGTGCTAAGTGAGCCACTTTCCGCCATAAACATCTTCCTCTCTTAGGCGCAGATGCACACTGGGAGAGTGGGCGCTCCCTTCTCCGTTGCATGTAGCTGCGGTTCTGTAAAGTGTGATCCTTCCAAGGTTTCGCTAGGCATTAGGCATTTTCAGCAACGTCTCTCACCGGAAGTGGTTAGCACAGAGCCACGACGCCAGGGGATCCAGGTTCGAATCTCGGCATGGGCACGATGAGTGTTCTTTATGAGTGTCTCTTGATCATATCATTACTCATTCTCGTCGTCGCGATTAGTCAAAAGTAGCAGAAAAGCGACGATAAATAAGAATCAAATCAGCAACGTCTGTCGTTGAGAATAAGTCGTTTGCTCTTGCGAAGCATATGCAATCCATATATCCTGCAATGATTTGCGGGTTGTGTGCCATACAGGATAGAGAAAGCTGGCGATTTTGCAACGAAATTTGACAAAGTTTTTGGTGCGTTGAAGCTTTACATCTCTGGTAATTTTAATAATAAAGCTATTGCTTTGATTGATTTATTGTTGTAAGTCCACTTTCTGCACAGTAAGGCTAATCGGGACTGGACCTACAGTTTAAAGTGGAATCCGAACCACTAGAGTGCTTCCACCGGGTATCGAACCCGGGACACCTTGATTACAAGGAAACGACGCTACCACTGCGCCATCGAGGTGGCCTGATAAAGCTATTGCAAACACCACACTCTGTCTAATGACGAGTTTTTTTGTCAATATTATTTGTATCCTGATTATCATGCAACCAGCGATACACTACTGTTTGTCCGGTTGCATAGGCAGTAGGCGTTATTTTTAGTAACGTCCGCTATTCCAGTGTAAAAAAAAACTGCAATTTGTTTCAGCATTCTAGCATGTCGAACGTAGCATTGTAAGTTTGTGTGTGAAAGCTGGCTACATAAAACAGCAGCAATCTCAAGTTGCGTGTTATCCTTTTCCAACGTGACTCCGTTCAAGAGGCAATTTTCTCCCATCACTTCTTTCCCTTCTCCAGAATACTGCTTCTTTATTTAAATAATCCCCTTCGTCCTGTCCGTAAAACGTTGGGCCCAATATCGATAATGTAGGTGTCCTCCGGGGATAGAGCTCGGGACCGCTTCCCTCCAGAGAAGGGAGCCCCTTAATCCACGGGCGGATAGGGAAATAGTTCATTACATATCCACCTTGCTTCTCCTGAAACTCCGTAGGTGGAAATTCGAAACACGCCTTAGGTGGTCCTCCGTGTAGCATTGAGGTGGCCTTTCTCGTATGTGGTCCCGCATTCGAAATCTCCCTTCCGCCCCACTCTGTCTCGGGCGATGATTTGCAGGCTGCTGGGAACATCCGGAAGGCCAGCCGGACGACATGTGCGTGCTCGGTCCTGCCCGATGCATTCGTCCTTATTTAATCCCTCTCCCCCTTCCGCCCTGACTGGCACGGCGTGACCCGCGCCCTCGATGCTCTCCAAGAATGAGTCTTCTGGGACTCTCCGGGCGATACACTGCCTAACCTCTTATTATGCTTTATTTTTTGAAGAGTTCTCGGATAAATATTTCCCTCGCCTCAAGCATCCTTGTTGCTCCTCTTTCGTGGAGGATGTGAGCGTCTGTGGTTTTTTCGTGGGTTCTTCTCCCAGTGGGAATTTGGCCTTCATTGAAAATGCACTCTTCACGGTTTCAGCGTGACGTAGGAAGTGGGTTCCATGCCTAGGTCGGTTCAGGTGTGTGTGTGTGGTATGAACAGGAGGGACGGAGACGATTTCAACCTTTATTTCAGGGCGAGAAAATATATTTCGGCGCCTCCAACGGTTCTTCCAAAGACCAACCTTGGTCTAATCCCGTGGATTCCTTAAGTATCGAGACAGATACATCTGCTCACTTGCATCTGGAATGTAGTAAAGGTCACTAATATCCTTATGCAGGGTGGTGCAAAAGTAGGTTGATAGTTCACAGTTGACATGCCAAGTTGGTTTAGTATTCTCTGGAATACCTTCTCTTTCACCACACCCCAGAAAAGAAATCCATGGACCTAATGTCTAGGGATCGTGGGGGCCACTCAACGTATAATACAAAAAGAAAAATACAAAAGAAAGGCTGTCCACATAATTTTGTACCACCCTGTATATCCGAGCTCAATGGTTCGCGTCTTGTTTCACACTTAAATTACCCGTTTATCAGTTTGTAAGAATGTCCGCTAATCATTACCTGAATCCGCACGAAACTACCCGTGGTTAATATCCTGCATTCTTCAAGTTAACCGCTCTATCGACATTGATGAATACCAAGAAAGGCCGGTGCAAAAACAATGAAAATGGTTTCGTGTTGAACAAAAAAAAAAAGTTTTGCTGCAATGTTGGCACTGTTCAAGGTCTCATTGTACTACACGTGCCAGCAAGTATTCAGGCGTGTAAGGGATGACCTTCGTAGAAGACATCCAAAACTTAACCTCACTTCCACGTAGTATACCCCGGTGACTGCAATTTTGCAGAGAAACGGGGCTTTGCCGTCTGGCCCGACCGTTAGTATGGTGATCCACTGTAGAGCTGGGTTTTGCCCTGTGTTAAGTCCTTATATGTGCTGAGTGCCCCTTTACAGCCTCATCTTTTAACCTAAGTAAGGAGATTGTAGTCCTCGTGAACAGTGTTGATTTTACTTATGGTACGGTGCCTGGCCCCGTATAATGTGATGGGTGCAAATAGCTCAAGTTCTGGCGGATCCAAAATGTTCGTTACAACCATTTAATCAACACTTTGCATTTCTTTCACTTGCTCGATGCCACGAGTGTGTATCCTGAACCGGTATGCAACCAGAACCGCACCGCAGTTGAAGGTGTTGCATTATCTCAGGATAACGCTCGCCGATTTGCGGTATCACGAAACTAGCCAAAGCCGAATCTTGCACCCAGAGCGACCTTCCAAATAAACAAGCGACCGTTTCCGTGCTTCGTTGCATGTTATTTAATACGCAGCGTCATACATGTATAAATTTCGTCGAGGCGCTTGCATTGCGATATGCCTCCCCGGAGAAGTGGTACAGGAATTTTCATTAAAAGCGGCGGGCCCCCCTCCCCCCCTGTCAGCGTGATGTACACGCCATTCCATTCTTGGGAATAACTCTAGCGTGGCGAACAGGTGCCCGCGAGGAGTGAGCCAAATGGAGCACTGAGCGCGCATTGATCACCCACGCAGGATGCATTAAACGCATTCCTCGCCGGGACATTGGCATTGCAAGTGGGCAGTATGTCTTGCAGCTAATTAAAGGCGAGCGTTGTTTAGGGCCCGCTAGGAGCGGGGATTTAAAACGCCAGCGCCATCTTGGCGAGGGCCGCAGGTTCTGTTGACGTCCCGTTTCATTTTCGTATTAACATTATGGGAGCGTATAATGCGCTTAACGTCAATGAATTTTATTTCTGCAAAGCAACGTTTCAAATCCCGTCCAATTGCTGTTAACATACTGTAATTACTAGAACTCGGCCAATCGCTGACTGACACGTAAGTATCCCGGTTAAAACACCTATTAATCGCAACCAAAAGTTATTAAATTTTTCATGTATATCGTTGCTCTTCTCCAAGTTTTACAACATTGCGACGAAGAGGATGAATTTGATGTGTGCACTTACAAAGAATTCTCAATATGCTGACCAAGGCAGTAATTTATTTTATTAAAAAACATAAACTAAACGTAACGTTTCAACCTTCTAGCAAGGTCTTCTTCAGACTCTGCACCAAGTACAAATGCAACAAGGTACAAAAACAGGACGTTATATATACACAAAAATACTCCCCTCCAGACTATTAGAAAGTTGTTCTGGAACATTCTAGCAGGTGGCTTTCCCTTGACAACTGTACTTTCACGTAAAAGGCTAAACATATTTACTTCCATCTAGAATGTGGTTGGACTCTTTATCTCAAGAGTTCTTTTTCCTTCCTTCTTCTCTCCTCTTTCTCTCTTGTCCTTTCCACTCTTTCTAACACCTTCTTCCATTCTTTGTTTAACTTCAGTCCCCCATTCCAGTTCATTGTGTCTTCTTCACCTTTCTTCTCTATTTCCTTGGCCTCCTTCCATTTTCTCACTAGTATTCTCTTCTCCCTTCCTATCTGCTTAGCCTCATCCCACTCTGTCATGTCCTGTTTCTCTCGTGTGTTTAAATATCGCATTACTACCTTGGTCAGCATATTGAGTTTTTCATATCATGGAAACAAGGCTTAATGGTGTTATAAAGAATTCTCATGTTCAGACCGGGATTCGAACCCGGGACTCTTGCCATCGTAGTGCGCTGTATAAATCCGCACAAACGTAATGCACTTTGTTACTTTTCTGACCATTATAACTTATTCTAACTATAATGATGAACGTTGAATAGGTAAAACAACTCAAGGGACACTCGCCAATCTCCGGGGCGGAGTGGTTAGTACAGCGCTCTACTACGCCAACGGTCCCAAGTTCGAATTCTTGTCTGGACATGGGTGTTCTTTGTGAGTGTCCCTTCATCACTTTCATCACTCATCCTCATCGTCGCGATTAGCTAAAATGGCTTAAAAATAACTTAAACTAAACTTTTCAATCGACCAATCATAAGGGACACCCACCATCGTTCGATTTGGAGTTTTAAGTCCACTTGATGCACAGTAAGGCTAATCGGGACTGGACCCACAGTTTAAGGTGGGATCCGAACCACTATGTGCCTCCACCAGGTATCGAACCAGGGACCCTTTGTGGACACCCGCCATGCCCAAGCCAGGTATCGCACTGGAAACTTCGGTGAGAATCTATATCACTGAACGCGCTCCGTCGCCATCTTTAAGGTAATGCAAATGTTCAATGAAGGAACATAGGTGGTGTGGAGATAGGGCTCCATTCATTCTGGATCTCTGTCCTGGTGGATGTGATCGGCACCACGCCATATCAACCTTGCACCATGTTGCATCAAGTACCCATGGAGAGAATTAAAGGGTTGACCCGGAAGTAAGCCCGCCTCTTCCCCCATACATTCGAGGTTGTTTTTTTTTTTTTTTTGTACTTGGTGCAGAGTCTGAAGAAGATCTTGCTAGAAGGTTGAAACGTTACGTTTAGTTTGTTTTAAAATAAAATAAATTTCTGCCTTGGTCAGCATATTGAGTTTTTCATATCATGGAAACAAGTCTTAATGGTGTTATATTTCGAGGGTATGCGCTTATTGTCCTGGTTCCTTAAAATATACCAGGACGTCAGTTGCGTTAATTTTTTACGGTTCCCCGCCTTTACATTTCTTATTTATTGATTCTATTTTACAATACATAAAATAACATAATATAATATGATACATAGTAAACAATATATAAAGATGTTACAAGTATTGTTAGTTTTATTATATTGATCTCCCTATTCTGGGGACCAAAAGAGCGTTATTAACTTCGTTTGTCATTTGATCAGCTTGTATGTGTGACCCATGGAGAAGCTGAGTGAAGTCCAGAGCCGTTTAGACAAGGGCAATAACTGGAAACAAATCCCCTCTGAACTTGCCTATCCAAGAAGTAGGAATCCTTGCCAGAAAAATTGATTTTTCTTGCGTAACAAAATCTTGACCTGTGTTATCAAATTAGAACGTGAGATGTATCTAGTTACCAAAATATGAACCTCGCTTTCACGAAGTAGAGCAAAAGGTCTAAATATGGGCACCCCTTTTTATGTTGTCATTTTCGGAGGAAAAAATAATCAAGCATCTACCTACCTTTGAAATGCATATCTATGAAATATATACTTAAATGTAATAGCATGCTAAAGTATAGAAGGTCTCAATTTTTTTTAAAAAAGAAGCAATTTCCAAAAAAAGGTAAAATGATGTATTTCAAAATTGTGGTCTAAATATGGGCTACTAGTGGCAATATCACAACAAGGAATTAAAATTTAAAAAAGCAGTCATTTATCGCTAAAACATTATACAATTCATATTTATGAATAATATGTTGTTTTGAAACTCACGCGGAATGGGAAAAATCGAAATTAAGAAAACACCCAAATATTTGTTGAAAATGTGATCTCAACATTAGACCTCATGTCATAGCCCATATTTAGACCATCACGCTATTTTTCTTCAATTTATTTTCGCTCTCTGTGGTACATAATTCACAAACATATCATGGCATTATAAAAGCCCACATTTGTTTTATGTACCGCTAATATCATAACCTATACAAAGCAGATGAGAATTCAAAAAACGCTGAGTTAAAACATACCTGCAAAAATTTTTCGGAGGTCGCAATTCTATAACAGCGTCCAGGGCCGAAAGTAATCACCACTTTCTCTTGCGAATTGGCGCCGCAACCTTTGTCCTTGAACCAGTTCCCATAGCCTCTGCCAGGCTGCAGCACCCGGGAGTGCTGATAACTCCAAAACCCATATTTAAACCTTCGCCCATATTTAGGCCTTCTCCTCTACACCCTGGACTGCATTTTGCAGACTAACGAGGTTCTGGCGTCTGGGCTCATGGCCAATATAATCCTCTGTGGAGCTCATGTTGTGTCGTCTATATATGTTTGTGATTGTCCTTTCATCCATTTAATCTTACCACGATTCATCCTCATCTTCGTAATTAGCCAGAAGTGGCAGAAAAGTGAAGTAAAATAAAGGAAATTAATCCATGAAAAGCTCTATATAAGAGAGAAATTGTAAAATGTTTTTAGCAACACAATCACAAGTCAGTGCACTTTGAGTATTCGAGTATCTGTACTGACTTGAAAAAGAAATCACAATGAAGGTAATTGGAGGTGATGTAAGCGTCAGCAATGCAGCTAGTCTTTCCAGCATTCTTCAAAAGCACGAGGCAAAGGCTCTTCTCAAATCGCACATAATAAGTGTTAAGTTCTTTAGCGAGTGAACTTAACCCCGCTTTTAGTGGTGGCAAAAACGACTCGTGTTCATCTCGAATGCCCAACCATAAATTTTGTCCAAGAAGAAGAGGGGGGAATAAGTACTTGGCCGTTTCTCCTGCAGCCTTTCGTATCAGTAATTTTATGAGTAATGCTGGCAACAGTTAAGTGACATAAAGCTCAGCTTTTATGCTGTTGAGTGGCCTATTCATAATTCTTCCAGTCAGCAACGGGAGTGAAAAGGGAGGAGGAGGAAATGTAACGGAAGAATCTTGGCCCTTCTCTTTTTTCTCCCACCCTTCCTAGGAGATTCAAATATGCTCTAGCGCCCATCACCAGCGCAATGATCGTCTTCCTCGGTTATGGCTGCTCCGCAATACCAGTCTCTCCACTCATCCGATCCTTTTGCCCGTAACATCGTGCGGTGTGTGGTACGAAATGATTCAGTTTTTTTCTTCTTCTCCCTCGTCCCTTCCAGTTTCCTAAAGGGTCTTTTGTCGGTCGTAAACGCCGGATGGAATAGCCGCCCTGGCTGTTGACGTCCCCGGCTGCCCGAGTAGTGGGTCAAGGTTTGTCTTTCTTAGTACCATGTCGCCGTATGAATGGAGGCATCGCTGGCTGGATTTATAGCGTTCCGAGAGCGTTGTCGACAGATTGAGAATGAGGCAAGGACAGAACTGAAATAAGGATGCGACGCGTGAGCGTGAGATAAATTCTCCTCACGGCAAGTCCAAGTGAAAGTTTCCCTCACTTTTCGAAAAGTAAGTCTCGGTTGCCAAATGATTACCATTACTGTTTCTTATTTCAGAACACATTAATCGAACTAAGCAACACTTGACAGAGATTCCAGGCCCACGCAGAGTCTTGGAATAGGATAGATTTGTTTATTTTACTTCTTTTTTCTGCCACGTTTTGCTGATCACGAATATGAGGATGAGTGATTGATTATATGGTGAAATTCATGAAGGAACACCCACAAAGAACACCCATACCTAGGCCGGGATTCGAACCCGATACACCTTGCGTAAGCTTGGGAATAGGCTGTTCCCTGTGCTCATTCAGTTCGTACGGCAAAGCGAACATCCCCGATGGCGTAGTGATAATGTCGTCTCTTTGTATTCAAGGGATCCTGGGTTCGATTCCCGGTTGAGGCACACCGGATCCCACTTTAAACTGTAGGTTAAGTACTGATTATCATATCTGTATATAAAGCGGAATCAAAACAGAACGCAAACTCAGGAACGGTAAAGCAATAGAGTTGCGTATGTAATGTGTGTTGGCATCTCGAAGGATACTTGTCAATTCAGCTTTGTTTTGCTGCTTAGCGACTCGGTTTGAAAAGGGTTATGCTACAAAACATGACGTTACCACCAAGACGGGTAGCAAGCTGTTGCATCCGGACGCAACCACGCTGTCGTTGTTAACATTGCGTTAGAGAAGCGAGACCTACACTCTGTTCCACAGGTCTGTGGTGCGGGTGAACTACTCTGCACAAGTAGTGACTCCAGAGGGCTCGGCTAGTGAACGCGTGAGAGGGAAAGGGATTGCATGGAAGGGGCAACGTGACTGCAGCTACCAGTCGCACTGCTTTGTTCCCCTGTGCAGCACCTGCGGGGCCTTGCTGCACAGACTTCTGGGACAGACTGTAGGAGAGAAACAAAACACATTGTCCGAACCAGAAGTGTGATCTTGGGACCACTACCAATTGCATAAAATGTGTAGAAGACTCACTCCTTGACCTTCTAGTTTGATCATCATAGTTCAAGTTCACTCAATGCTATTGTACATATTTCAGTAGTTAGTAACTAGAGTTGACGAGCTGTATCTTTGCGGGGAACTCTGCCCAAACCCGGCTGCGCAGTAGCAAGGGGGAGGAGCTACCGGCTGCGCGTCATTATCCTTGCGTTCTGTTCGTGCTGTCGACTACCCAAAGGGCGATTAGGTGGCAACTACATAAACGTATCTCTCTCTCACACTGAGCGGAGTAGCCAAGGTCACCCTCAAAGATACAGCTCGTCAACTCTAGATGCCACTTTCCACTTTTACACTCAGTGAATCACGGTGTAGAGTATTGTCCAAAAGTAGTTAATATCTGTATTCTGACCTACCATCTAGAAATATCCATTAAGGCAGTTGTTCCCAAAGCGTGCGCCGCGGATGGCTTACATGGTCGCCGCGAAATGTTCTAATATTTTCACTGAAATGACACGTATTCTAATATATGTGCTTATTTAGTACTGTTTATGCGTAAAATGTTTCTGAATTTGAAATATATGTTCATTTTTTAACTCAAGGCAAGTAACCTAACCACGCTTAACTGAGTGTTGCAAGTGTTAGATAGGTTTGCGGACCCCTGCATAAGATATGGGCTTTAACAGCGACAAAATGGGGGAGAGTATGTAACGTGTGGATTGCTGAAACACTACCTCTACTCCCCACTCCAATTTTACCAACTCCGCCCACAAGGTTGGGATCGCCAATTCCACGAAAGCAAATCTTGATCTTCGCTTTCATCTTGCCGTAACACTTAAAAAGAATTGCATCATCGTCTTGGCACCTCGGCTCTCTCCTTCCCTTCCCCGCCTCCCTCCGCTGTTTCTCACGGCAGATGGATGTCCGGCCTGCACAAAGCAAGGCCTCCCTGGCACGAGGCATGCGGGGTTATGGACCGCCTCGTCCGTCTTGGATGCCACTCCATCACGGTGCAGGATCGCCACTTTTCTTGATCTAGACGTTGTCGAATTCCACAAATTTTTCAGTGAAATGCATTTAGCTCCATCAAGGGTACTACACCTCCGCTAACTAAGCCATACTTTATTAATTCAGACAGAGAGCAATAAATTAATACAACTTGTAAAAATTAATATTTTAATTACGTTTAATCTGAAATTCAAAATACATAACTCTCTATTTTTTTTAAAAGAATAGGCAGCCATTTTGAGAATTGTGTGTGTATTGTACATTAATAGATTCATCTACATTTCTCTAATATGATGTTACGTTTACTCCCTTATATCTTGTGAATTACTACATCTGCCTCTGTATGTGTAGTATCATTTTGCATTTGTTAATAATTTAATACATGCGCACTTTAATTCAAGCGCATACTTTTCCTGCACAAATACGTATCTGATCTGTTTGCAAGCAGTGTCATATCTGTAAGTGTTAATTATATGATTATAGATGTAAATAAAGTCCAGCGCAGATAATTCTGCCGTGCAATGCGCGACAGAACTAAAGAAGCAGTGTTGCTAATGGAGCAGATAGAAAAATCGCTGCGGTGCGCCGATGCACAGCTGTTACGTACAACAATAAAATTAGAGAATTCAGGTCTATCTAACGTTGAGTTTTAAACGTCATGCATTATACCAGGACTAGGATTAATATGTACTAACAAGTGACTATGTATGTAGCTACATACATATGGACTAAAAATTCGCAAAATATGAACTAACACATAAGTAAAATTACCAAAAATGCTGCAAAGAAGACTTCTTCATACGATTCCTTATTTGAGTGATTTCAAACAAAATAAAAAAATATATATATTATTTTTCATTGCATTAATGCACTGGTGGCGTTCTAACTTTTCACTCCCAAAACCCGTATACACTGGTATGGAACTGCAACGGCAGATAATAACATGCCAACGTGTTAAACCGCTACAATTGCACCATAACACTCCTCCTGAAGCAGTATTATTATTTCCTCTCTGAGATCGGCGACAGTCGGTTGCCTTTGTTGTACATTTACAAAGGATGCCGGCTTCCACAACAATAACAAGTACATATACTGCCACTAGACGATAAGCTGCGCGGCTTTTTCTTTTGTTATGAACCAGGGCCGGCGCTAGTCATTTTGCCTCCCTGGGAGGTGGCGGCAGATGCCGCTCTATTTCGACCCCCCCGGTCATTACGCAGCAACGGAAAATTGAAAATCAATATATTCCTAACTAAAACATCAAAATATAAAATAAATAATGAGACTTCTTATGCTATTTCAATACTATTCAGCGCAAAAGAATATCTCGCTCGATCACAGTTTTCAATAGGCTTATTTTTTTCTTCTCTTCAAATTTTGCCGCTCTGGGCGATGGGACGGTTCGCCCTCCCCTTCCGCCGGCCCTGCTATGAACTTGGTCACCCATCAAAGCATGGCAATTTTAACACAGAAAACAATATGTATCGCATTAAGCAGCAAAAATGACAGCCTCCTCTATGCAATTTCTACAAGAACACGTGCCGGAGCCAGAGTTGAAATGATGTTGGAGCCACATAATTTATTTATTTTGAATAATTCCAAAATTATGAAATATGAACAATTTGTTGCTGCTGTTCGCTGCTCTCTTGCCAAAATGCTTTATTGGGATGCTAACACCATGACTGGCTTCCTCCTTCATGAACTCGTGCACGTTGCTTAGAATTTCCCGAGCTTGGCTATGCAAGGTTTTTGATTTCAACTTCGACAGAACTGGAGGCATTATGGAATTTAACGTTCATTAGCAAACACACACTTTTACATAAACACACGCAATACACGCACACACCGTCAAACCGGTCAAATACTTAGTATAAAATAAAAATATGGTGCTTCCAATCCAACAAAACTCACCGCCACTTTACCTGCTTTCCCCTTCCGTGACAGAAATAGTGCTTCATTATTACAGTTGGCAACACTAGTTACTAGCTAGCCAATGAACATGCACTGCATAAAAGAAGCAACGACTACGCCGTGCTATATTGCCACATTGCCGTCCCTGCTGACCGGTGGGAACCGCGAGCTGGAGCGCTGTTCAATTGTTTTCAATGAAGTTTGCGCGAGTGTGTCCAGGAATGGAATGACAATATGGCAACAATAGCGAAGGTTTTCGAGCAGGGTAGAACACGTGATGCTAAGAGAGAGGGAGACGAAACGAAAATACGTTTCTACGCAACGGCAAATTTACGTGTGTGGCACTCTACAATTATTAATGTTGTTCATTTTTTTCTTGACCTCATCGTGGAAATGGTGTCGTCGTAATTGCGAACAGTCCTAATTGCGAACACAATTTCCGCCTTTGGACCTACAACTTTCTCTTCCACTTCCTGTGTGTTTTTAACGATTTTTTTGTCAGGGACTTTGAGACTGGTCAGAGCCTTGTTGGAACATAGATAATTCGACATGATTAAAGTCGTTGCATAGTATAAATAATTTAATAATAAAAGTGTGGACTATTTTATATAACGACTACATACTGCACACTTCTTAACTGAAAAGAGCTTCGTCATTTAATAATATAATTATTAATTTCAAATTCAAATTTCAAAACATACGACACTGTACTTAAGAAATTAGTATACCATCAGTCCCCTCATACCTGTTAGTGCTCCTAGCCACTTTTTCGTAAAAAATAAATAAATAAATAAAATCGTCAATCAGGTTGGCTATTTTTGTTAGTCAAACCAGCTGTGTCTGAGTCACTACCCTTATTAGTTTTTGAAAACAGGTTTTTCAGTTACATGTGTTCGCAATTAGGATGATTTAGGCACTGTTCGCAATTACGGCACAACCCCGTGGAAATATTTGGTGGTGTGTTTCTTGTAGAGAAAGGAGAGCATGGCCACCATCTATAAATTCTTGAATGAAAGGCCCTAGAGAGGTTTTGTAGAATTGTGTTGGTTTACGTCGCATAAAAAGGGCCATGTGTGGACAGTGTTTGTATTGTTTTACCTTCGGTCTTTTGTGGAAGGGGCACACATCATCACATACGCAATTTTCAGAGTTTACATATGTGAATTCACGCTGTGTTACACAGCTTCATAATCTATAGTATGTTGGGTTTTCAAGAGCTCGAAGTACTGACAATTATTTTTTTGTAAAGCTAGCTTCTGGTGTGTTAGCTTACGATGCTTCTAATCATGGTCAATGCATGGACATTTCACTGTGTTTTTATTCATCTTCATCATCAATGAATCATCCATTCGTCGTGAATAACTTAGAGGAAGAATAGTGACGTCGACTACAAATTACTTTTTTTACTTTTGTGGATGAAAGAAACTAAAATAATCCCAATGATCAAAAACCTTTCTCAATGCAAGTTGTTCAGTAGCTGTTCAGAATGTTCCTGAGAGCAAGAAGTCTATCTCGGATATAACACACAACGAGCAACAGTCTGTTTTGACTACAAAGTTCATGAGAGCAAAAAAAATTTCTCTGATGAAGAACGACCACCAGCTTGTTTTTCGAATACAAAAAAGTTGCTGAGAACCAAAATCTTTTCTCGGATGTAACACGTCATGCAAGAGCGTGTATGTTTGCTCCCGTTCTACGTCGCTCATCAGACGACGGCCTCGGGAGATCTTGCCTTCCGTTTCTCCACGAATTCGTTAGCTCCGTACAAGATTTCCTCTTATTACAGAGAGCGACTGCGAGGGAGAGGGGGGGCCATTACTTGTTTCCCACCGTATCTCCGAGGCGAACGTGTCATCCAGCGGCTGCGGAAACCGTCGGAAGGGTTTCGCAGAGACGGCAATTATCCGCGCACCCAGGGGTCGGCTGAGCAAACTTCGGGGAACATTTGACGGGATGCTCTTCCCGCGCAAAATTCCCAACAACTTTTGCTACCGGGAAGGAAAGCGCGCCACCTCCATTAGCGTTGTTTATTGCGAGCGAAAATTCTCCCAAGACCGGAGGTACTCTTAACTGACAACGTTACGACGAGAAGCCTCTACATACGTGGGCTCCTCACGCTGGAGGAGGGAGGGGTAATGTGGATTTGTGGGCGCCGCAGACAACGTGCAAGCACCGGAACCTTCTCTCCTTCAAGACAGCGGGGCCCCGAGATCCCATGGGGGAATTATGTGAAATGTACGCGGATTCTTGACTCGCTGAGACGGGCAGCAAAAGGTCATGCGAAGAACGCATCATCATAATGCTCTCCCGGTGTTTGTCTTGCCTGGAATGCCGTTCTAGTGTGTGTGCCGAGGTTGGTCTTCTCTTGGTACTGGAGACAGGGCCTGCCCAGGAAATACAAGTGGAGGTTTATTTTTCCCCTCCAAGCACTAAACCTGTGGTGCAGCAGTACTTGTAGACTAGCGCCTGCCAAATATCTTCACACGGTTCGTCCCCTCTGTTTCACATTCTTCACCAATTGCCCTTACAATGCTGGGTCACCACTGACATTTCTGGAGCTCCGATCAGACATCGAACCCACTAGCACAAAAGGTGGGAGCGCTAATCATTTGGCCACAAAGAAACGTTTTTTAAATTATTATTATTATTAATAATAATAACCAGTGTTATAGTGTAGCTACTGTCACGGACCCTTCTGGGTTGTAACGATCCCTTGACTTCAATGGAATTGTTATAACTCAGAAGTGTCCTATGTATCCACCCTTGGTGGAAATTTTAGTTTCCATCAATCAAGGGCACACAGTGGTTCAAATCTTACTTTAGACTGTAGGTCCAGTCCCGATTAGCCTTAACCGTACATAAATTGGTAAAACATCAACTCAATCAAACTATCCTCCCTCCCTCAACCGGAGCTGTCACTCCAAAAATAATAAGTACTCTTTAAGTATCGTACCTGTAAGGGCCATGGATACTTGATTATTTGTATAGAGCAAACACAAACAAAATAGCCTTCGCGCATCTTCGCCTCCATCCGTTCATCTCCTTTTGCCTGTGGTCCCACTATAGAATGTGCTGAAGATTTAAAACAAATTGAGAATATAACCACACATTTTTTTTAAAAAAATATCCATCTATGGGGTACAATCAAATAAACACCCAGAGAGACTATAGAGAGTTGGGATATTTACATTACATTTCGTTTCCATGGCTTATCTATAATACGTGTCTATGAAAAATATATTAATGTCTAAAATTTCAATATTTTATTAAATATTTTTGGTGATTCTGCAGTAGTTGTAGTACAAACTTCATTGAACATGGCTCATTATCACTTAAAATTTCTATATTATACAAGGTGGTGCAAAAAGAACGCATGTTTTTCGAATAAGTATAACGTCGTTGATTTTCAAGATACAAACGGTTTTATTAACACCAATACCATCGTTATGAAATGCAGTTTGGATTGGTATACAGTGGTGAAGATGGATGTCTGAAAGATGACATGAAAGATGTTGGCAAGGATAATGCTGAACTTTGAGGAGAGACTCCGGATGTGTGTACAGCAACAATCACGACATCAGCTCTGATACTTCAATCATCACTGTATATCTATCCAAACTGCATTTCTTTCCGATGATTTTGGTGTTAATGAAACGTTTGTATCTTGAAAATCAACGACGTTACACTTATTCCAAAAACATGCATTCTTTTTGCGCCACCTTGTATATTCAAAATACGATAGTGGTTTTGCAGTATTAACCACCAGTTTTATTAATCTCTTTTACCTATTCGAAGGACCAAATGCACTTTAACGCTTCAACTAATACCATTCGAATGTCGATGAATGCCGCCATTTCGTTCGTTCGCTGGTTTCTGGTTCAAATCTTAGTATGGGTGCTCCTTTTTTAATGTCCCTTCATGAATATCATGCAATCACTATTCCACGTCTCTGTCGAACGTAGCCAAGGGAGACAGAACGTCGATGTTAAATAATAACAATACAATAAAATGCGTACACAGTAATTGTGATTTTTACATGGCAACGCAACCTTACAGGACGTTTTGAATTAATGTTTGGTGGTGAAACTTAAGAGTAGTCAAATTTTGTTTTGAAAGTTGTGTTCAGAAAAGAAAGAAAATCGATAATTTTTTTATATATATATAAATTTCTGTTGATAATTAATTTTCCCCCGAAGTAGTAAGATGATACATTAGTAGTTATGGATGTTATCAAAATGGCAATCCATACGAAATTGTCTCACGTTTTCCACAGCCATTATACAAGATTATAACGTCCAGAATTGGTTCAGTTTCGCAGAACCGTATCACACATCCTGCAGTTGAGCCTGTGTTTACCTGCAGCGCGATTTCTTTCTTCCCGGCCCTAGATTCGCCAGCAAGCTAGCTGGGAAGTTTATTTTTCCGAGAGAGCGTGTGTTTTCAGCTTGTCTCTGGAGGCCCAGCATCCTCCCTTTTCCACATGCCAACAGTGGCACGGTCCCGGGGAAGGGGGAGCGAGGGGGAGGGAGAGGGAGCACCGGACCCTTCCATTATTCACTTATTTTCCAATACCCGGCCGACCCAAACGCTCGCCATTAGAGGATTGGGAATATTGCGAGCAGGAGCTTCGTCCGCTAATTTGGCTCTCCTCTCCAACCCTCCCTCATCCCCTCTGGCTCAGAGAGAGCTCTCGGCGTACGAGGATAGGTGGGGGATGCCACCCCCTCCGGCCCCCGACGACTACAACGCAACGGCAGATCAGGAAGCTCGGGGCATTAAGAAAATGGGTTTCTTGGAAATTTATACGCGCGAAGAGTCCTCCGCACAGCGATCCCAGTATGTGCATGGGGAGAAGGGGGAGGAGCAGGATGCGAATCCCCAAGGACCCTCCTCTGCGTTCTCTCCTGTCGACCTCCCGTTGCCCTAATCCTGAAGGCTTATACCCGTAACTCCCAATGTTTGTGATGACTGGAGAAGATCGGGATGTACAGCTAATGCGGATTATGTAAGGCCTTCGCTGCGGAGGAGAATTTAAAACTGGGGGACGTCTTAGGATGGAGTTTATCTTCGGGACGCGTCCTTCACATTCAGACCGCATCCAAACAGCCTGCAAGAGCGTGGCGCACGAAAACAAGACTGCCTCCGGAACAAATGGATCCAAGGGTTCAAGGCAAGGAAAACAGGGAGAAAAAAAATCTTAGCTGGGAGAGCTGGAGAACACATAGAGATGGACTACGCAGGGTTTCGAGAGACAAGATTTTTCTTTGAACGCAGTGAGATATATACACGAGGCACGACCAGAAAGTTCAGGCACTGTTCGACAACGGTGCGCAGTCCGACAAGTTTCCGACAAATACGTTTCTTCGCTGCGCAGTATTGTGAATTTTAAAATTCGTGTATCATAGCTTCCTAATGTTAGAAGTTTTTGACTTAATTTTGTTTCAGACTTGGGTATCTGTAAATAACGTTTTCCTTGCAGAGGTACACGTTGCTTTTTCTCCTTTATGACAATAACAACTATATTTCTAGCAATGTAATGTAACTTCATGTCACACTACGTCGCATTCACATTTCTATGATGTACCGCTGATTTGTAGAGTTTTGTTCCGCATGAGATGGTCAAATATGCAGCTTATCTGAATCAGTGGGCCACTATGTGGTTCTCCATGATTTGATGTAAATCTGCCATGATTTGATGTAAATTAGATGTAAATAGTTTATGCTGAATTGAAGTGGAATTCTCCCAAGATAATATTTAGTTTGATGGTATAATGCACATAGAGTTGGCTTCTGATGTAAGTCATCAAGGTTGGCGTAATGGTAAATACAGTATGCAGTGTTCTACGTGCTTATTGGCGTATATTACCCTGGGTACATTTTTGCCACTTTCCTGAGAGCCAACCGTACAGCAGAGGGAGTTTTCACGTGGAAACTTGAGGAAAGTTCCATTTTCCTTCGTCAGTTTCCATACTTTGTTTTACATGGAAGAACAACATGCTTACGGTCTGCCTCAATGTTGTTTGTTGTTGACAGATACTTGAAGTGTAGAACATTCTAACATTTGATATTCAACAACCCAAAATCCCTTAATTCTAATTCATTGTGTAATTTATCCGCATTATAAGCAGTTTTAACTTTGAAGGCTTTCAACTGACACAGCATTTGCCTTTCATTGCAGTTCTCAGTCTTCGAAACACGCAGGAGGAGGAGCCCCCGGACCCTCAGCTGATGCGCCTGGATAACATGCTGATAGCTGAAGGCGTCGCCGGTCCTGAGAAGGGTGGAGGTGCGGGGGCGGCGGCCAACGCGTCGGCAGCAGCATCGGGCGGGCCCGGACAGCCAGACAATGCCATCGAACACTCGGACTACCGTGCCAAGTTGGCACAAATACGACAAATATACCACCAGGAGCTCGAGAAGTACGAACAGGTAAGTGAAGATCGCATAACTTTTATTTTAATTATTTTCATTCGCATGTCACTGTGTGTCGAGGTTTCAGTTGTGTTAAATCAATAAAATCACAGATAAATTCTCAATAAGTGAAATTTGTTGGGTACAAGAGGTAAAAATAAATGGATGATCAAAGTCCATAAGAACTGAATGAAAAGAAATGAAGGAACAGGGTGCGATGGGTGGGGATAGAATGAGAATAGAGTTGTGGAGGAGCGAGCTTCGGGAAATAGAGTTGTGGAGGAGCGAGCTTCGGGAAATAGAGTTGTGGAGGAGCGAGCTTCGGGAAATAGAGTTGTGGAGGAGCGAGCTTCGGGAAATAGAGTTGTGGAGGAGCGAGCTTCGGGAAATAGAGTTGTGGAGGAGCGAGCTTCGGGAAATAGAGTTGAGGAGGAGCTAGCCTATGGGGAAATAGAGTTGAGAAGGAGTTAGCCTAGAGGAAATAGAGTTGTGGAGGAGCGAGCTTCGGGAAATAGAGTTGAGGAGGAGCTAGCCTATGGGGAAATAGAGTTGAGAAGGAGTTAGCCTAGAGGAAATAGAGTTGTGGAGGAGCGAGCTTCGGGAAATACAGTTGAGGAGGAGCTAGCCTATGGGGAAATAGAGTTGAGAAGGAGTTAGCCTAGAGGAATTAGAGTTGTGGAGGAGCGAGCTTCGGGAAATAGAGTTGAGGAGGAGCTAGCCTATGGGGCAATAGAGTTGAGAAGGAGTTAGCCTAGAGGAAATAGAGTTGAGGAGGAGCGAGCCAAGGGGAAATAGAGTTGAGGAGGAGTTAGCCTAGAGGAAATAGAGTTGAGGAGGAGCTAGCCTATGGGGAAATAGAGTTGAGAAGGAGTTAGCCTAGAGGAAATAGAGTTGTGGAGGAGCGAGCTTCGGGAAATAGAGTTGAGGAGGAGCTAGCCTATGGGGAAATAGAGTTGAGGAGGAGCTAGCCTATGGGGAAATAGAGTTGAGAAGGAGTTAGCCTAGAGGAAATAGAGTTGTGGAGGAGCGAGCTTCGGGAAATAGAGTTGTGGAGGAGCGAGCTTCGGGAAATAGAGTTGAGGAGGAGCTAGCCTATGGGGAAATAGAGTTGAGAAGGAGTTAGCCTAGAGGAAATAGAGTTGAGGAGGAGCGAGCCAAGGGGAAATAGAGTTGAGGAGGAGCTAGCCTATGGGGAAATAGAGTTGAGAAGGAGTTAGCCTAGAGGAAATAGAGTTGTGGAGGAGCGAGCTTCGGGAAATAGAGTTGAGGAGGAGCTAGCCTATGGGGAAATAGAGTTGAGAAGGAGTTAGCCTAGAGGAAATAGAGTTGAGGAGGAGCGAGCCAAGGGGAAATAGAGTTGAGGAGGAGCGAGCCAAGGGGAAATAGAGTTGAGGAGGAGTTAGCCTAGAGGAAATAGAGTTGAGGAGGAGCTAGCCTATGGGGAAATAGAGTTGAGAAGGAGTTAGCCTAGAGGAAATAGAGTTGTGGAGGAGCGAGCTTCGGGAAATAGAGTTGAGGAGGAGCTAGCCTATGGGGAAATAGAGTTGAGGAGGAGCTAGCCTATGGGGAAATAGAGTTGAGAAGGAGTTAGCCTAGAGGAAATAGAGTTGTGGAGGAGCGAGCTTCGGGAAATAGAGTTGAGGAGGAGCTAGCCTATGGGGAAATAGAGTTGAGAAGGAGTTAGCCTAGAGGAAATAGAGTTGAGGAGGAGCGAGCCAAGGGGAAATAGAGTTGAGGAGGAGTTAGCCTAGAGGAAATAGAGTTGAGGAGGAGCTAGCCTATGGGGAAATAGAGTTGAGAAGGAGCTAGCCTATGGGGAAATAGAGTTGAGAAGGAGTTAGCCTAGAGGAAATAGAGTTGAGGAGGAGCGAGCCAAGGGGAAATAGAGTTGAGTAGCGGCGATCCTCGGGGAAATGTAGAGTTGAGTAGCGGCGAGCCTCGGGGAAATGTAGAGTTGAGTAGCGGCGAGCCTCGGGGAAATGTAGAGTTGAGTGGCGTCGAGCCTCGGGGAAATGTAGAGTTGAGTGGCGTCGAGCCTCGGGGAAATGTAGAGTTGAGAGGCGGCGAGCCTCGGGGAAGTAAAATTGAAAGGTTCGGGATGTAGGTAGGTATGGGCCTTAAGTTTTAAATTGGCACATTTTATGTTTGCACTGTCACTGGGTGGAAAGATATGGATTGTTAATCATGGTGTAGGTCAGTGTACCAGCAGTAATCCAGGTCAAGGTCGGGGACACGTGGCTCCTACGATTAATTTCTTTCCCGCCGCACAACATGGAATGCTGGGAATATAACAAATGAGACGGCGGGTCTCGGCGAGACAGCGTATCATCAGCACCCAAGACGCTCATTTGTTTCTCAGCCTCCAAATTAAGATATGGCTGACGATGGGAGGAGGCGGCAATGCGAGCGATATTAATGGTGTTTCCCAGCGGGAGGAAGGTGATTGACAGGTAACGGTACCGCGCGGTTTTCTTCTGTAGTTTTTTCTATCGTCGTTCCGGGTTCTTGCTCTTAGCATCTCGCAGGACGGGAAATCCGACGGCGGTTGCAAGGGGCGGAAGGTATCGGCGGGCTTTTCAAAATCTTCAACAGAAACTGTCAATGTGTCATCTCCATTTTACAACTAGTTGTCGCCTGATTACTTTGGACAGGCAACTTGTAGTGTTACCTGGGCGGTCTAAGGTACAGGAGTAGACGAAACTTGTTTTTATATTTTTCTCAAAATTAAGTTTAATGTTTTATTTCTAGTTTGTAGTGATTGTAGAAATTGGATTGTTATGAATATTTTCCCACCAACAAATATTTTCAGAGAAAATTTCCTTCCGAATCAGTTGTTCTACAAATTTCGTGGTAACTTGAACAGCATCGAGATTTTCTTGATTATTTCCATTTTGGATTATTTCAAGATCTTTTATTTTCCACTTATTTAAAATTTTACAGCAACTTTCTATTTCCTTATCTTTGATGCGGAACTTTTCCATTTTCCACAGTGTTTATATTCTCCCTTCCCCTCTATAGAGTCATCTCGATGGCGTAGTGGTAACGTAGCCACCTTGTAATCAAGGGGTCCCGGATTCGATACCATTTTGAGGCACACAGTGGTTCGGATCCCACTTTAAACTGTAGGTCCAGTCTGTGCACGAAGTGGACAAAACTTCATAGCTTGTTGCAAGTATCGAATATGCAAAGTCCAAGCCAGTTCATTTATGACTTATTTGTTATTTATTTATTATATTCAAATACTAGAAACTTTTTTTTTTAGAGGTGGAAAAGTGTGTGCAGGTTTTTTTCTTCTTCTTCGAAATCGCTGGTTATTTTTAATGTATGGAGGGATTTTTTCGGTAAAGGTTTTCCTTAAATTTAACTCCATCCTCTGGCACGAGATCCGATGGCAGTCACGGCACGTTACAGTCCGCGTCCTCAGGAGACAAATTTTAATCGGTCGCAGCCAATCTTCTCCCCCCCGAAGCGGGGCGGTCCCTTTCAATTACTCGCGCGACACCTGTCTTTAAAGATGGATGCCGGGGCCACGTAGCGTAGTCGTAATAAACTTCTAAAACCGCTGTAAGGATAAGAACGACCGTTTCGCCCTTAAAAGGTTGGTTTTTAAGACCCCCTTCACCGGGAGGTTACCTCCAGCGACAAGTGTAGTTTTTGAATAATAGAGGGCATCCCCGGCGCCTCCCGGCATGCATGTTTCATACGTCTCGGACTCCCGTGTGCGCAGAAATTGCGCCAGGAGATCTGTAAATTAAAGGAGTCTCTTCGTGATGCGAGTGCTTCCCAATGCGAGAGGAACCTCAACGCTGACCCGTGACCTGAAACCGAGTTGAGAGCCCCAGGGAATGCTGGGGGACCGTGTTTTTTCTTGAAGACCTCTGTGGAAAGATGAACGCCCCACCTTGGAACTGCTTAGGACCGCTCGGTGGATACGCTGGGCTGAGGCCTGCTGCCGCGAAGCTAGGGTGCGAGTCGCTCAGATGGGGTTGCAGCGATGGCTCCTCCCACTCGTTGCATTACGCTGCGCACGCGCATGCGCGAGACGCTACTGCGCATTGCACTGCGCATTCTTCCCTGCTAGGGAGTTCTTAATAACGCCTTAAATCGGAATCCGTTCCACTTTCACCAGAAAACTTACTACTGTGCAAAAACTTATGGTTTTGGTTTTATTAATTATTGTTTACATATGTTTACAGCCATTGTTTCCACGCGAAATGGAAACTCACTTTGAAGTCTGAGATAGAGATCAGCATTTGCAGCTCGGGACAAGTTTCCTTATTCAGGAAACAGAATTCTCCAAAACTAGCGTTGATACAATCACTAGTTTTTATTTACATTCTGTGCGATTGTGCTTTGGTTAGACCCAGCCCGTCGTTTGAATTTACCTTATTGCATCAAAAAATCACTACTTCTTTCTGTCTCCAATTGTTGGCAGGCGTCAGTACCTGCTCTAGTATTCATTTGCATGGTCTGTGTTCCCTAGCGAGCTATTTGCGTGACAAAACACTGATATAAGAGAGCTGTAGCTCATCCGGAAGCGAAAGCAGAGCTAGCGTGGTTAAGCGAAGGGGGCTGGAAACTGATTTTTTTCCCGTCGCTTTATGCACTTTCAGTGTTGCAAACCTTCCCTTTCATTCACTGGAATTCAGAGTGTGAGTCTCGGCCAGTGGCGTGCCGGTCGAGGTTCAGTGCACTATTTTGCAACAATCGGCACGTTTCCTATAGTCCATACTTCCCCAGCGGCATTTCCTGGTTTGAGTGATTAGGGAAAACAGAGAGAAGTTTTCCGTCCCGACCACTTAGGGCAGGGGAAACGGAAAGCAAACGTCCAAAATGGCCACCAGACGACGCTATCGATTGCAGATACGCGCTTGGCCACATTAGAGAGGAAGACGGTATATTTTCGGATCGATAATTCCTTGCAGTTCGACTCCCTCCCCCTCTCTTTGCTTCCCTTCCTCCAACGCCGTGCTATCCGGTGTTTTTATGTTGTTACATTAGCGGTGGAAGAAGTTTGCATGGCCGGGGTCCTGCGGGACTCTTCCCGCACGCAATCCTATCATTTCGTCGGGTCATTATAGTGCGGGTCGGGAGTTGGGGTGGGAGAGGGGGTTGAGGGTAGAAGTAAAATTTCGCTTTTATGAATAGCTGCTGGTCCGTTTCTCTATCAAGGATTTGCGTTTCGTTCTGCCCTTACTTGCGGTTCGGTTTCTAAAGCAAAGCTGTGCTTACGGCTGTCTTTTGCTTGGATATCGGCGAGGTGCGTGATAGATGAACAAATCAAACCGTATCGCTAATCAAATGACCACGGGTTCGCTTCTTACGTACCGCAGTTCAACTTCAATTTGTACACCCGGATCTTGAATGCCCGTGAAGGGGCAATTTTATTTCTCGTGTATCATGTTCGATACTTCGTCTCGAAGCGAGAGTAGTAGTACGGCCAGAGGACTGCATTCTAGCAGGTTATGGTAGTGCTAAGCTTTCAGATACCTCGGAAAATATCTGAACTACAGGCTTCCCCGTATCTTAGCCTAGCGACACTAGCGCCACTGCTTACATGCCAGGGTTTCAGTTGCTGTGGTGGATCTACAGCGCGTAACAAAAGTCCGGCAACACTTTAAAAAATGTAGCCAAACGAGTAGCATTACAAAGTGACAAAGTACATCATTTCAAAGAGTAAAGTTGTAAGTTTTTTCCTCATTGCAGGTGGTACGTGTAGTTCCATATATCGTCGCTAGGTGGTGTCATAATCAAGATGGCGCTTTCTGGAACTGGTCTTTGTCTTTAGGATATAACTGTTGCACTAACTGTAGTCTGTACGGTTTCACGTTTCATTTGTTTTACGCAAAACACGCCACACAGTCATTGTTGACATTTCCAACTCACGTGAAGCTCTGCGTATAGATTTTCTCGGACTCAATGTAATTTTGACTCACGCCTGACCGACCACTTCTCTTCTTGACACACACGCCCAGTTTCAACGAACTTTACATGTCAATTGTAGATTGCCTTCCTGGTTGGTGCTGCTTTCCCGTACTTCATCCTAAATTTCCGTTGGACATCCGTTGCACTCTTGTTTTGTCAAATTCTAGCACGCAGAAAGCCTTCTCAGCTCCAGAAAGCGCCATCTTGATTATGACACCACCTAGCGACGATATATGGAACTACACGTAACACTTACGCTATTTTGCACCCGTCACACTATACGGGGTCCAGCCCTTTATCATAACAAAAATGAAACCGGTGTCTGAGGATTAAAGTATTCTTACCTTGGTTAAAAGCTGAGGCTGTAAAAAGACACAGCACATATAAAGACAAAACACAGGACACCACACCCAGTCATACGAAGATTATACTGGCCGTAGGTCCAGACGTCGGAGCCTCGTTAGTCTGCAAAATGCAGTCCAGGCTGTACTACGTGGAAGTGAGGTTGACAATTGGGTGTACTACGTGGAAGTGAGGTTGACAATTGGGTGTACTACGTGGAAGTGAAATTGACAATTGGGTGTACTACGTGGAAGTGAAATTGACAATTGGGTGTACTACGTGGAAGTGAAATTGACAATTGGGTGTACTACGTGGAAGTGAAATTGACAATTGGGTGTACTACGTGGAAGTGAAATTGACAATTGGGTGTACTACGTGGAAAGTTTACCCCTAATACCCATGGATCTATAATTGATTCACTGACTGATTTAGTTTACTTTACTTCGCTATTCTGCCATCGCGAAGATGGGGATGACTGGTGATGAAAGTGTGGAAAGGACAATCACAAGTTCTACAGAAAACTTTATTGGCTGCGAGTCCAGGATCCAGAGGGGCCTCCCCGATGGCTTAGTGGTAACGTTGTCGTCTTGTAATCAAGGGGTCCACCGGTGGAGGCACATTGCACAGTGGTTTGGACTGTAGGTCCAGTCCCAATTAGCCTTTCTGTGCATAAAATGGACTAGAAACAACAATTCAATTCAGGGCTTCGGCAGTCCGGAATGCACACCTCATTCCTGACATTCCATCTTACATCACTTGTCGACAAGACCATCCTCTGATTCATCCACTTTCTGTAGTTGCTCGTGCACTGATTACTTACTTAACTGAAGTTCTTCCTTGCCGACCTACGGTGGGTGGAAATGCATTGAAGCAAATGGTGATATCGCCCACTTCAGGACAAGTTGTCGGTGCTCACCGCCTCGCGAATCAATATGCAAACCCCGTGAACTTCTTCCATTGGTTGACGACCGTGGCATTCATTATATACGCTACTCTTGACATTAAGCCTTGGGAAAACACGTTTCCAAATTGCCAGAAGAGGTTGACGCGTAGCAGACGTAATAATACGATTCGGTGGAAATAACCATGCCGGTAGTTCCATAAAAGTGTTTGATTTTCGCGTGTTTCAATAGCAATGCTTGCATGTTGTGTACCCAAAGGAAAGTAGGAATATCATAATGACCCAACATCAAGAGGCAGTTCGATGAAGAAAGGCTGGAGTTAAACAGAAACCGAAAACTTCTTCCTTGAGCAATTTGTATTCCTTACACAAAACTCCTCTGATAAGAGCTTTGGGGTTTGACTCACGATGTAAAAGTGCGTTGTTTGTGCAATTGGAACTTTGCTTGAGAGAACGTATACAACTACAACTACGTAATTTAATTGGGGTAATGAACAAGGCCCGACCTGCGTGGCGGAGTGGTTAACCCTACGACGCCAGGGGTCCAGGTTTCAAATCCCAGCCTGGACATGTGTGTTATTTGTGATTGTCCCTTCATCAGTTTCATCATCATCGTCGCGATTAGGCAAAAGTGGCAGAAAAGGCGACGCTAAATAAAAAATATAAAATCAAATCAAATAATGAACAAGGTGCTGGAAACAATATTAAGACAAGTAACACTCAAAATGAATGAAAATTAAAGACACTGACTAAGAAGTGAAAGATAAACCACTAACGAAGTACTTAAAAAACAGTTTGCTTCCCTTTGTGTGTTCTAGTTGCAGGGTCATTATTGTTACATAAACGCATACTTTTCTTTATTTTCGTTTTCAGGAATATGTGCTGTTGTGACGTAGAAGTACATAGAACGAAGATTCAGCAATTTGATGAAATTGGACTCTTATACAGGTTCCCCAAAAGAAATGGATCAACGAGGCGTAGAAGCCTACGTAAATTTGCTGTTACGTAGTTACAATACGTAGCAATGCGGAACAATGAGCCATAACAGCCCGAGTAAAATATCTGATCGTTACAAGATTCGGCATATTGGATCAAACGAGTCAGGGGTCCCGGGTTCGAATCCCGGTCTGGGCATGGGTGTTCTTTGTGAATGTCCCTTCATCAATTTCATCATACCATCACCCATCCTCATCTTCACGATTGGCCAAAAGTGGAAGAAAAGCGAAGTAAAATTAACCAAATCAATCAGTCAATGAAACTAGTCGTTAATAACCCAGATGTGATCGTTACAAAATTCGGCAACATGAAGCAAACGAGTCACAGAGAATGTATTATAATATCTGTTCGTTTCAAATTTCGATGCAAAGGAACAAACGAGTAATTGAAACCCAGGTAAAAAATCTGATCGTTACAGAATTAGACTAGATGGAACAAACAGGTCATAGAAACTTAGGTAACCATATTTGATCGTTACAAGGTTCAACATAAAGGAACAAACGGGTCATTGAAAATACTTAAACGTAGAAAGTCCAGCTTTACTCTCACTTGCATGGAGTGTTGGCTTCTCATAAATACAAACTTGCGTGATGTAGCCCTTACCAGCAGTGTGACGCGCATTTTATTTTTAAATCGTACCGGAATAAATAAACGAAGTAACAGTCCCGCTTCACTCGCAGCACGAGAGGAGGGACTACCTATTAAATCGCTGCAGATGTTCAGAATTTTTTTTCCGACCGGTCTGAAAATAACAGGTCTGCAACTCGACCGATTACGCGCCAATCAACAGTCCGTCGCAAGAAAATTACTGTAATTCCAACGAAATTGCAGCTCTGGAAAAGCGGAGTTTGCGCTTGGGTTTAATTGTACGACTCGCCGCTACTCTTTCATTCTCTTTCCTGTCCGTTGATAGGATTTCGGGCTGCCATGTCGTCGCGAGGAGAGAGGAAGGAGAGGAGATCCTCTGCTTTATTTCTGTCCGTGTTTGTGTTGGAACAAAATCTCGTGCTAAGCTGCCTGATTGAGCCGGTGCACAAGTTTCCGGAGCGTGCAGTCGCGTCACGACATGGCGTGTCGAAGATAACTAGAGAGACAGACACCTTTTGTGTTTGTACAAAAGCCCAGCGGCGTGCAGAAGTCCCTCTCGTCGCAATGTTCCATACTGCATGTACTTTTATGCTCGGCAATAAAACGTTTTCCAACACCGCTATGTAGTAAGTAATGAATTTTCAGTACCTTTCCTTGAGTCAAAATATTGATGGATTTCTGTCCGTAATTTATGAAACTATAGCATTGACACTCTTTCCGTTTTAGATAACGAAAAACGAGATTTTCAAGTTCCTTCTCATCTTATTTAGGTACTGGTTTCAACTTTTCTGCAAGGTCCTTTGGTGCATCCATGAACAGTGTGTGCTGTTCTTTTGTAACTGGTGGTCTTAATGTACACTCTAGTTGTATCTTCCTGTACGATCTGCTTTCTGAAATTATCTTCTACAAGTCATCGAGTCTGTGTCAAGAGACTGAATCTGTATTCTATGCTAAGAAACTTGAGTGATCAATCTGTTTATTGTTTATTTTTTTCTTGTCTGACTTCCTGATTGCCTTGCCTACTTTTCTCTTGGTTTTATTTTTCTGGTGTTCATGTCTGTTGATTAATTTATGTGATGAAATTGATGAAGGGACACCCATGTCCAGGTCGCGATTCGAACCCGGGACCCCTGTGATATCCACTCCGGCACGGAGGTCGACGCATGTCTGTTGTTCTCCCAGATCTTGTCTGCCGTTCTCCTTGACTTTCTTTGTCCGTGTCAGCCCGATTTTTATTGTCAGTTTTTTCTCCCAAAGGTCCAGGGTTCTAATCCCGACCTGGGTATTCTTTGTGTCTTTTCATCATATCATCACTCATCTTCATCTTCGCAATTAGCGAAAAGTTGCAGAAAAGCGATATAACATAAACCAAATCATGAATCAATTTCTCCCCTGTGTTTTTCTCAATGTTAATTTCCCCGTCCATTTTTGGTCGCTTCTCTTGGCGTATCATTGACGTTTTCCTGATTTATATGCATATCCCCTTCATTTTACTGCTTAATTTTTCCACTAGGGATCAATCCACTCCTCAGTAACAAGGGTGTCTTGATTTCTTTGAATCGACTGAATACATGTTGAACACCCGCGGCGATAACGTGCTTTTACACCAGAGAAAGAGGCTGCTCGAATCGCAAATCCGTTGGCTCGTACTCAAGAAAAACGTGCTCCACCTATCTTGGAGAGGCACTTCAGTCCTCCCGTGAAATGACTACACGTCGTGGGCGTGTTCCCCCCTTTCCCCCCCTCGTTTTCAATTGGCGTGCGACTATTTTTATTCGCCGAGCAATGAGAGAGCCCCCCCGGTTAACAAACGCGGCTGATTTCGTTCCTCGCCTCCGTGGAGAGCCCCAGTACCTTACGTGGAGCAGGTGCCGGTGACAGGTGACATTATGTGGGAGGCACGCCGAAATCGCGTGCGGGAACGAGCGCCTGGAAGGGGAAGGCGTGAAGGCTCTTTGAAATTATAATACTTGTTAACATTCACTTGGCCCGTTCTTGCTACTAATTTGTCGCGCGTTGGATTATGGTCTTACCCTGGTAATCACATCCCTCCCGTTCTCGTGTGAATTGAATTAAATTGGCTTCCAGGTTGGAAACACTTCATTCGGTGACGAGCCTTAATCACAAAAGGTTATTTCATCGTGAGTGGAGAAAACAGCTGATGCACGCAACACAACTTTATTGGAACTTCGGGGTAATGTGTGGAAAACTTAAGCCTTCATTATATGCACATGTAGGCTAATCGGGACTGGAGCGTCAGCTTGCGAATGACTTTCGCGGAGAATGGAAACCCGGGCCCTTTGATTACAATGTTGCAAAGTTAATTTCTATCCTGTAGGGGTGACCCAGTAAGCGAAACACGTGCTAAACAGTTGGGTTTTTTATTTATCGCTTGTTTATGTTTACTAGGTATGGTGGGTGCCCAGGTGTGGAATATTGATTGCTTTACTTTAAAATTACGGACATCAACACATTGACTATTTGCCTCCGTCACAAAATATACAGGAACTTTACAAAAACAAACAAGTTCTAAAATTAAGTCCTGAGCACGAACTGATGTGCGTGTCTCATGATTAAAAGCCGAGGTCACAGCACAAATAAGGACAAAACCCCCAAGGGTTTACATGTACTGTGGGTCAGGTACTAGATATGAAAGAAACACCCATAAACACATCAGTGTATATTTATTTTTGGCTATGTATTCAATAATAAACTATAATGCATCATACACTTTTATCTTCCTTAAAAAAAATAAAAAATAAAAACATGTCGAGGTCTATGATCAGCATCAGTTCGTTCAGCTTGTCCTATATTCACACTGTAGAACAAAACTCGCGCACGTTGGCTCTTGTGAAGAACTACATTAACGCATGTAGTTTCTAACACTTCAGATCATTGGCCATTATATCTTCTGGCCTCCAGTTGACGTAGCGAAAGCGCTATCTCCTTGCAATCAAGGAGTCGCTGATTCGATGATCGATGGAAACACATTGCACGGTTGTTTGGATCCACTTCAAACTCTTAGGTCTGTTCCAGGTAAACCTATTTGAGCCAGTAACAAGTAGTGGTCATTTGTCACCTTATACCACAACAGTTTGGCTGCATCCGCCGATTATTGTCCTCCTCTGTGTCCCACTCAGCCTCAGCATTTAACAAAGATGCAATCATGTAAGTTTCTGGACATAGTTTACATTGGTGAGTTTCATCTTCCTACGATTTATCATCAAGATATTTGTTACCGGTACTGAAGCTAGGTTTTTTCCCTAATAGAGAAGTGTTTATGATCTCATATTGGATGAAGACTCCCAATTACCAATGTACACTCCTGTTCACCTAAAGTGGCACATTCTATAAGGTTGGACAGTTGAAGTAAGTACAGGAGTGTACATACGCATCCATCATATTCTTAACAATCAAATCGAATCGAAAAGACCCCTTTCGGGAAAAAAATAACGCTGGTGAGATAGGTCTCATATCCTGTACCAACATCCCGTCTCGATGTCGTTGAAGGTTGACATGTGTAATCCAATGCTTACCTTGGCCATGAACTCGTAACGCATTTGTCCGTCTCGGACGGAAATCCAAGACCACCGGGGAAGTCGCCGCGAAGAGAAAGAAACGGACCGTCATATCTGCTAATATACGACGCTCGCCAGCGCCCACCTCATTTCGAATGCACATCCAAAACAGTCCTTTGTGATCGCCCCGGCCCTCCCCGCCGCCGGCCATATCTCTAATCAACTTGAGGGAAAGGATTCGTTGCTCCGACCGTGGACAAGTTTCATATTTTTCCGAGAAATTTCTGGCTTCCTTTTGTTTATATTCTCCCTCGCTCCTCTCTCTCTCTTTTTGTGAACCTTTAAATATGTCCAACATGAAATTTTACGGCGTCGTAAAAGTCTGCAAGGAAGAGTGGCGGATGAAATGTAACGTTCCCGAGGAATTGACCCGTGCAAGCTCCATGCCGTTCCGTACTGCTATGCATGTTGAACACAGAGTACAATTAAGATTATTTAACCGCGGATCTCGTAATTTATAACTATCCCAAAGTTCAGAGAACATCTTCCGCTAGGGATGGTACCGAAGCAAGAAGAGTCGTGACACGGTCCTGTTGTCTGAATGAGGAGGATTTACTCGTGGTTTGTATCTGTCTCGTGTCTAGTTGCCATGGCCTGCCTCATGTCTAGTTGCCATGACCTGCCTCTGCCTCGTGTCGAGTTGCCATGACCTGCCTCGTGTCGAGTTGCCAAGGCCTGCCTCTGCCTCGTGTCGAGTTGCCATGGCCTGCACCTGCCTAGTGTCGAGTTGCCATGGCCTGCACCTGCCTCGTGTCGAGTTGCCATGGCCTGCACCTGCCTCGTGTCGAGTTGCCATGGCCTGCACCTGCCTCGTGTCGAGTTGCCATGGCCTGCACCTGCCTCGTGTCGAGTTGCCATGGCCTGCACCTGCCTCGTGTCGAGTTGCCAAGGTCTGCCTCAGCCTCGTGTCGAGTTGGTCATGGCATGGCATAGGTGTAATTTCCATATTTTATATAATTAATTTAATAAAGTATCGAAGATGACAACAGTCCTAATAAGACTCTACTATATATGTATAAGTATGTTTTATGTCAAGATATCATCATGATCTCGACTTCCAAGAATTCACGTCGAAAAACAAATATTCGAGAACCAGAAATACCTGATATCCTATTTTACAAGGAACACAGTACATGTCAGAACAAAACAAGAATTAACAGCAAGAAGACTTTGGACCTGTACTTTGTCAGTTGAATGGTTCGGAGAGAGCATGCGGCTTCAATAATATGCATCCTGGTGCCATTTTCGGTATGCAACGCATGGAACGTATAATTTGAACGATGGCATGGGACTATTCTTGGTTTCGTCAGTGATGTTTTGTCTTCAATTGCACAAATCTGGTATCATTGAAAACCCTGCTGCTCGTGCATGATCAATCGTCAAAATGCCATGACCGCATCTCCCCATGGTGTCAACCGGATCCCTTCCATTTGCACACCCGACGCAAAGCAGACTGCGCAAGAGAGAAAAAAGAGAAAACTGTAATAATGCATATCGGTTTGCTTCCTCACAACTTTCCTCTGTGCCATCATCCTTACTCCCTCCCCCCTCCCACGTCACCCTCCCCCAAAACCCTAACCAGCCTACAAAACGCCGCGCGCTATCACAAGTCATTATGGCGACCGTTGATGAGAGTTTTTCATTATCAGCCTCTCCTCCCCTCCCCCCCTCCTGGTAGCCTCAAGGCTCCGGTGAAATGGGAGGGGGTTGGTCTTCTCTCTCTTCTCCTCCCACAAGTTCTCAAGGAGGTGGAATTTTCTCTTGGATCCTCACCCTTCAAACCGTTCTCCTTTTTTTATTGTTCTTTTCTTTTCTATTCGAAGACGTCAGCCGGGCGTAAAGGAAGATATGCCTCAAGCGAAGACGGCACACACCGTAATTAAACAGTATTTATGAGCGCACCCTTCCAAACTTCATTAAGTCTTGTAATAAAATGAAGTTCATTTTTCTCACATCTCGACACAGTTTATTCTTCCCGGGCACCCTATTTTTTTTTCTCTTATTTTCCTTGGTATTCTTTTCTTTATCTTTCGTAGCTTCTCCTCTGCCGATATCGCTCCCCTTCGGTTCCGTTAACCAGCATCAATCGGGACTCTTTTCTAACGTAGCGTTTGCCGCCGATCACGTGAGAACGCTTTCCTTGCGGTCCTTGCGGATATTTTGAGGAATCAAATACTTTTGGAAAAGTTGCACGGCGAAGCTGTTGGAATACAAGAACGCTCCTTTCAAGGACATGCCATACTGAAGTGCAAGACGAAAACATTTACTCAAAATGTAGCTACACTCTGGCTCGGGAATCTGTGGAGGAATGCCGCGCATAACGGTAGAGAAGGGGAGAAAGCGAGTGGGTGGAGCAAAACAGTGCACGGCTGGTAGCTGCAGCTGCCGTTTTCCTCTCTCACGCGTTCATTGATCGGGCAGAGGAATTGTTTTCGTTCGATTGCTCTCTCCGGAAAGAGTGTGTGTGAGGTGGCACGACTGACAGAAGCGTCTGTTTTGTTCCAGCAGTGTCGACGACAGAGGTCCCGGGATCGAACCCCTGCCTGGGCATGGTCAATCGTTCCTGCAATGTTTGAACTATGGATAAGATTCTATTTGGCCTATGTTCTCTACGGGTTAGTCGAGCGCCTTGTACATCAGCTTTCCCGGGTTCGAGTTTTAGTGTGACGTGGGAGTGTACGACCGGTGAATCTGCAAGACAACTCCCAATTGTCGCGGTTGCCCAACGATACAAATGCACGACGCGAGAGAGTCTGTCCCCAACGCACTGACTGGACGAAACTTGTCGTTTTCGAACTGCCATACCGTGCAGTCCATTCTCAGCAGGAACGCTGTGGGAACAGGTTTGGTGACCAGAAATCGTTGCAGAAAAGGCATACAGTATATCTGCGTATCTAGCAACACGGCTTGTAGAGCAGCGGATCTTCCGCTGTGGGACTTTCCATTTAGAGATGGAAAAAGAGATCCAGAATCATCAGCCCTTGCTTATCTCCCTTCCCTGTTCCGGTATAGAAGTCCTCTCCTCTCCAGAATAGCGCCTGTATTCCCAACTTAGAATTGTACGGTTCCTAATTACGGAGGCGGCTGACAGGAACGGGGTTCCTTGGGGAGCCGTTGCTCTTCCTGGCGAAGTGGAAGGAGGAGGGGAGTCCCCCACCAAGCCACGTGTTTTGCTTATAACAATGGAGAATCCCATCCTTGGAGGATAAGCTTTCCCTGCAGCGCGGCTAAATATTAGATGGATTTTGCAAGGTAGCGAATTCACATTTGGAGATAGAAAGGGATATTCAGCGTTTCTAGGACCTCCATATTTGAAGTTTAACTTTCTTTCTGTTCCCGGGATAAGATAACCCCCCCCCCCCTTCCAGAGCAGAGGTAATGTAGCTGTCATGTGACCTTTTTGGTGGATTCATATTTATTCGGAGCTTTGAAATTTTAACATCGACAGTGAAAACGTGGGTATCTCTTTGTGTAGGTAAGTTTTGGCTGCGTGTGTGCGGATTTTGACTGATATGGTCCAAAACCGCCTCTTTGCTGTGTTATAAACCGTAAGAAAAGTGGTTTCGGAAAGATTAAACATGAATACAAATGTCTCAAGCTCTTGTCTTAGTAAGAGTGGTTCCGGGTTCCTGGGAACCCAACATTTTGGCAGACTACGGCCCCCAGAAGGTGGTAATGGAACTCGATGAGGCGACCACGCTTCACGCATTGTAAAAATGCTTGGCAGGAATTTAGATTGAAATAGCCAACATCGCTCGTTCAGCTGGGTTAACTGTCAAAAGTAAGATTCAGTCGGTTCTATACACCAAACAAAACTGTTCGTGTAACCTCGCTCAGGGAATGACGTAGAGGAGACGTCAGCGAAGATACTTTAATTTTCGCTGGGCATGTTCCCACCTAACGACCGCCTATGCTCGGTAATACATTATTTCCCACCCGCGAGCAGTCTAGGAATGTGGGCGCACAGCCGGACGGACAGACAGACTGAAACCGGATACACGCGTTTCACCATATTACACTCCAAAAGCACGGGCGTAGAGAGAACGGAATGAAGATTGCAGCAGAGGAGGGGTTATTCAACAGGAGACAACCGTCCGTCCGTCCGACGGTACGTGATTCCATTTCCGGACACCATCCATAATTCAGAGCTCGTTTCGAACCTCATGAATAGAAGCTGGAGAGGAACCAGACCGCACAACAATGTTTTCCTTATTATCGGCGAGGAAGAAAAAAAGTAGGCAAAAACGCGTCTTTCCCATTAATTTTCGCCGCCGAATAGAGACGATTTTCCGTCGCCTCACGCACCGCGCCAAAAGGCCTTTTGTGCATTGTAAACCGGAGAGGCTGCCGTTTCCATCGCTCCCCCCCCCCGCCCGTCTCCCGAGCCCACCGACCGCCCCTGCGGCGCATCCAATATTAATACGCCGGCGGAAAGGGCTTTTACGCATCAAATCCAATACATTAAGGCAAGAAGTACCTTGCCACGGAAAGGAGGAAGAAGCCCGGAGGAAAGGGGGAGAGAAGGTAACGTGTACAAAAACAGAATAAATAATTGACAATCTAAGCGGAACAGCTGCTATCGCGAGTACGAATTCCCTTACACAAGTTTTTTTTTTTTTTCCGTCCGCCGTCTCTCTGCCGCGTGCATCAAATATTCATAGAGTGTCATAATGTGGGATTTTGCCGAATGCGGAGGAGGCAAGAGGGCGAAGTTTCAAACAGGACGAAAGGGATGGAGAGAGAGGAGGAAGGAGAAATGTTCAGAGAGATATGTCTTCGTACAGAGAGAAGAGCAGAATTCTTAACACGGCCGCCTTTCAGAATACGGTATACATTTTTGTTATGTGCAACGTTTTTCGTTCCTCAGATGCAAGTATTTGCTCTAGTACGTCCTTAGAGTTTATATGAAGACGTAGGCTGTAACCTAACTTTCTACCTGGTTGTTGCTGCTGCATCTTTTCAACTGACTTCCGTGTTATTCTCGCGATTCTTCAACACAGCGATTATGGTAAAACCCTTCTTTAATGATACATTGTAGTATACTAAAATAGGAAGCGCAATGTAATGCTGAATGGTAATACATGAATGATATAAGGAGGGGCTGGGTTGAACACACCGACCTCACTCTATATGCGTCTCGGCTTGCTTCTGGCAAGATGCTGTCTCCATATCGCTTGTAGTCGCAGTGGCAACGATGAGTCTGTGCCGCGTGGTTGTCTACATAAGGATATAAAGTTATGATTTTTGCAATAATAATTACGTCCGAAACGTGGCTTCAGCTATCAAAACGTGACCATGTCTTGATGTCATCTACATATTCACCGTGTAACCGTAATTCTGTGACGCGTGGTTACATACATAAGGATATTACATCATGTTTTTGAACAACTCGTACTTCCGAAGCATGACTTCAACTACCAAAACGTTATCAAGAAAAGGTCTTGATATTTACATGCTGTGGGAGTTCGTACGTGTTGTGCGGCAAAACCCTGTGTGCATGTGTGTTCGTGTGTGATATTTTTATTTTATTTTAAAAAAACATCCTTGCCCAAGGTTTGCGGTCGGGGGAAAGGGGGATCTGTAGAAGATCGTTTCCAGAGGAAGCTGGGATGAAGAAGCAGAGCTTGTATGCGAAGAGATACCGACAGAGCCTAGAGAGGAGAAAGGAGGGGGGGGGGGTTGTTTTTCAGCAGGCATCAAGGGAACAGGGGGTGGTTCTTTTTTTGGAAGGGAAATAGAAGGGCGATTCTCCCCGTTCTTTTTTTCCCACCCAACCGCCCACCCAAACAGAGTCGTTAGCGTCCAACGCTGCACCCTCTCCTCTTTCCCTCTTCTACTGCTCTTCCATGTTGCTGGACCAGCGGTTGGCCAGTTCCTGGCGGCAACCAAGCTTTATATATATATATATATATATAATTTCTTTTCGTTTTTATCCTTCTCTTCTGTTCTCCTCCCTCCCCCCCTCTCTCTCTCTTTCTTCTTCTTCTTTCTGCTACTTTTTCCTCCTCATGGTCGCGCGTGCATCCGGATAGAACTTGCGCCGGTGAACCTAGTGGAAGAACGCCGTCGCCATGGCAACAGCCAGCTCAGCGTGGAGAAATCGTTAGCAACTAGCTTTTTTCCCCCCTTCTATCTCCCTCGCCCTCTCTTCCTCGGTTCCCGGCGGGGGGATCTAGATGTGTACTGCGTGTGGGAGGGCGGAAGGGGAGAGATCGACGAAAATCATGGTGCACACGCAGAGAGGAGAGAGAGGGCACCAAAAACAAACACGTTCAGTGTTCGAAGCATGCGCGAGGATCGGTTCTGCCTGTATAACTATTGAATTTTACTCGTGATTTTTTTATAAAAAAAATAACAATTAAAAAAAGAGGTATGTCTTGCTTGTAATCAAAATTAAATTCATGTCCAGAAACAGAAGTGTAGCAACTTTCGCCCAATTTTGATAATTTTTCAGTAACATTAATTGACGTGGACGAAGATTACAAGCTCGGTTGATCTGCACCTTGCAGAAACACACCGTGGACAATTGTTTGGGAAACCATGCATTTGGTGTCCGCTTTTTATTTTTGTGATTAGGGACAGCAATTTTGTTGTTCTTGTTTCTCATATTGTAGAGTGAAAAATGAACAAACTTACATTCCTAAACAATAATAAAGCATATTTTTCGCGAGTGCTCATACTTCAACGGACCAGCTCTCAGACAAGTATTTAAATAATAATTTGCTCTATTGTAGGTAGAACTGTCTGTAGAATGTGTGTATGTAATGATTCTATTTTAAATTGTGTGCACGTCAGCGCAGTGGGTAATTTAGGCTGCCATACAACACTGAGACAAGCCACCTTGACAAACGAAGTCGTGTGCACGACCCTTACACTAAAGTACTCTTAAACTTCATCCGATTAAACTGCCATACAGATCAACTCTTGTTATGAACAACTGAAGACATATTCGTGCAACTACTACAGAGATCAGATCTCTTTCAGCAACAACTGAAAACACACTCATGCAACTACCAGAGAGATCAAATATCCTTAGCAACAACTGAAAACACATTCATACATCTATTTCAACTCTTGTTATGAACAACTGAAGACATTCATGCAACTACTACAGAGATCAAATCTCCTTCAGCAACAACTGAAAACACACTCGTACAACTACCAGAGAGATCAAATATCCTTAGCAACAACTGAAAACACATTCATACATCTATTTCAACTCTTGTTGTTATGAACAACTGAAGACATATTCATGCAACTACTACAGAGATCAAATCTCCTTCAGCAACAACTGAAAACACACTCATACAACTACCAGAGAGATCAAATATCCTTAGCAACAACTGAAAACACATTCATACATCTATTTCAACTCTTGTTATGAACAACTGAAGACATATTCATGCAACTACTGCAGAGATCAAATCTCCTTCAGCAACAACTGAAAACACACTCATACAACTACCAGAGAGATCAAATATCCTTAGCAACTACTGAAAACACATTCATACATCTATATCAACTCTTGTTGTTATGAACAACTGAAGACATATTCATGCAACTACTACAGAGATCAAATCTCCTTCAACAACAACTGAAAACCCACTCATGCAACTTTTACAGCGATCAAAGCTTTTTGTTAACAACTGAAAGCATAAATCTGATCTTAAATTTTCCATGCCTATGCTACAAGCTGAGGCTGCACAGGATTATCCCATTCCAACATTTTTAACACATAAAGTCAAGCATAACTTTCTACTATGCACAGACTATTACACTTGGCCACAGACTATTACACTTGGCCATAGCTGCCAGTTCACCATTCCTAACACAATATATTTGAAATGTCATGATATATAACAGTGCCCCATGTCTCCCACCCACCTGCAGCTGGACATTAGAGTGAGGACCTTGGTTCGAATTCTAGCCAAGTCATGAACGTATTGTTGTCTTTGTTAATTTATTTCTTCGTCGTTCGCGATTACACGTGAAAGGTAACGTGAAACTACAGAAAAAAATCATCTATCTGATCGAATGAACTTACTCTCTCCAGTTGATCAGGGTCGGACGCACCTATATTTCTCGGGAAGATTCCGGACGAAAATCGGATGAAATCGTGCAGCGGGGGGAGAAGGAATTCGATTGCGAGATTAAGACCGATGCCTCTTCACGTCCAGGCGAATTGGGAGGAGGGGGAGGGGGGGACAGGTCGATGCATGGCAGAAAGAGAGGCAGGAGCAACAAAAGAGAGCTCGGAGAACCTTTGATGACGTCACCACTAAGGTCACCGTGGTCAACGAAAGCCATTTAGGACGACAGTGTTGAGGGCATGGGAGTCAACAGCGATCCAGCAGTCTCCGTGGATGCATTTATCCCCCCCCCCTCTCTCTCTCTCTCTCTTCATCCCCGCTTTCGAGTTTCTCCTCTCGCACTCAATCTCATCAATTAGACTTGAGTGACAGCGTGTCGCATTCTGTAAGCTGATTGCATTCGGCGCGGACCGGGGAAACTATTGCTTTTTTTTTATTTTACCCATCGGGACATGTGAGACGGGATGCTCAGATTGAGATCTGCATTTGCAGGACTCCCCAGCCTCCCGGAAAGCGTCTGTTGGACAACAATCGCAGCGTCGAGTCGGAGGGGTCAGAGTATTACACGCCGTACAGTCTTCTGTGATGCCGTCAGCGCTGTACAATTGGTGGAAAATGATGCCCTCCCGGGTCAGTGTTGCCATAACTAGAGAGGAAAATGTCCGTGTTGCGCGTGCGAAGTTCTTCCTTTTCTTTCAAATTTCGCGGCGACCTACATGACGGAGTGTTTAGCGCAAGAAGACGCCAAGGTTCGAATTCTCACCTGGGCATGGGTGTCCCGTCATCAATACCATCACCCATCCTCATTGTTTCGATTAGCCAGAATCTTCAGTTTAAAGTGAGATCCGAACCATTGTTTTCTTCCACTGGGAACCGAACCATGGACCCCTTTATGATTTCGTAGACAGCGGTACCACTACGCCCTGCAACGAACAGCCATTTGTGAAGATATTTGGAAATACGTAGTAGAAACATCCAAATGTCGCTTTTTGGCGGTAAAACCAAATATGAGATTGTCCATTGTAATGTTCATTTTAACTGATGTCTGATGGCTTTCAGTTTTCTGCAAAACTTGCATAGAAAATGCGAAAGAACTCTCAAACATGAAATTATCGTTCATTTGCCAAAAGGAAACACTTCTGAGTTTGTACTATCTTGAAAGTTACACAGAATTCCAGTAGTTTAATTCAGTGGAAAAATGTAAGATGAACAAATAAACTTCGTTCAAAGGATCTTAGATGAATTAGATGAATTTGACGAAATTACACTCGGGCAGACCGGAACTCGAACTCGGGAACTTCGATATCTAAGCTCCAGACTCAATTTCGTCTCGATATCTAAGCTCCAGTGTCATTTTCGTCAAAATATCTAAGCTCCCGTGTCATTTTCGTCTCGATATCTAAGCTCCCGTGTAATTTTCGTCTCGATATCTAAGCTCCCGTGTCATTTTCGTCTCGATATCCAAGCTCCCGTATCATTTTCGTCTCTATAACTAAGCTCCCGTCTCATTTTCGTCTCGATATCCAAGCTCTCGTTTCATTTTCGTCTCGATATCCAAGCTCTCGTTTCATTTTCGTCTCTATATCTAAGCTCCCGTGTCATTTTCATCTCGATATTTAAGCTACTATCAAAAGTCGTCCACATAACGAGGTCGGCAGTGAGAATTGTGAATAGCAAGAAACCCGGAATATTTTTTTTTTTATTTTTTTTTTTTATTTTTTTTTTTTTTAATAATACTAGAAGTGTAATATTGCTATTATGAATAATGATTCAGCTTACTGAAGTCACTCATGCAAAACAAGTCCAGAGCATACCAGTATTTAGGAGTAAAAAATCAGTTCAAGCTGTAGAGTCTGCTGAGTTGAATAGCCAATTAAAACAAGGGATTTCCGTTCGTGGTCCAATGCTGAATCGAAAACATAGTCTTTTTTACATTAATCACGACTTCTCCTGCACTGCGAGCATGTCCTTGGACGCAACGACATCAACCGTGCTTTGTAAACTGTGGAGAAGGAAACTGCAACGAATAATTAAGAAATAATAGCGACGATTCTGTCGGTTTTCAACGTAATGACGTGGACAATTGTCAGCTGGAGGTGAATGGTTGATCTAGTTGTCGAACGTCTTGTTGTTCCAGTAGCTGGACGATTCCTAATTAGAAGGGGAGGATAATTATTTATTTGCCATCCTTTTCTATAATTAATGTCGTTCTTGCGGCGACATCAGAGTTCCTGTTTCTCGCGTGCCTTTTGCGGACGAATAGCTTTGGAGAGGAACACGAAATTTAAGCGTAGTTTTAAATGAATGTTAACCGACCTCATTGACGAGATTTGACAACACGAAATTTCAGCGTAGTTTTAAATTAATGTTAACCGACCTCATTGACCACTTTGATGCAACTTGTAGATGGGAATTTAGTGGGAAATACCATCCCCTCTTATAATCCATAAATCTCTGCGCTTCTCAAGAAACGACACACGTGGTGTGACAATACAGAACTTACGAATTGTGCCTTGAAATCGTCGCAAGTTCAAGTTGTTGTCTGTTCGTGAGTTTCTTTGTGCCTCCTTGATCGTTTTAGTGTAATCACCATTGATCTTCAGGGTCGCAATTACCTAGAATAAAGTACCATACTTCATAACATGAATAGGCCTCCCCGATGGCGCAGTGGTAGCATTTTGGCCTTGTAATCAAGGGGTCCCGGGTTCGATACATTGCTTCGGATTCCACTTTGAACTGTAGGCCCAGTCCCGACTAGCCTTACTGTGCATAAAATGGACTTAAAACACCAATTCGATCCAATCCATAACATAAATGAGTGTCTTCTAGGGAGGAGGGTCACGGGTTTGATACCCGGTAGGGGCACAAAGTTGTTCAGATCCCATTTTGAACTGTAGCTCCAGTACTAATTAATCTTTCTGTGCATAGTTTGTACACTTTGAAACAAAAATTCAAAATCTTCTGGGGGAGAGGGAGGGAAGTGGAAACATTAGTAACTTGATCACCATCGTATTTAAACAAACAAGCTCATATGCCTCCCCAATGGCGCAATGGTAGCGTCGTCGCCTTGTAATCAAGGGGTCCCGGGTTCGATACCCGGTGGAGGCACATAATGGTTCGGATCCCACCTTAAACTGTAGGTCCGGTCCCGATTAGCCTTACTGTGCATAAAGTGGACTTAAAACGCCAAATCAATCAATCAATCAAACAAGCTCGTGTTTGCTTTACATATTAGCGTAGGCTACCTGAACTTTAGTATAGCCGAGTTTTAATTTCAAACTGTATTGCATTAGAATACATTGGCAAAGAAGATATTTGACTGTATTGCTAGTTTTTTCCGTGTTGAATTGAAATGAACCAACGAAATATTTATGGTTCTTGTGTTTCCATTTCATCGATATGAAGACAGAAATTGGATTAATTCAGCTTTCCCAATTTTCTCCCAAGAAGCTCTTCTTATGCAACCCAAACGCCCCAAGTGCGAGGCGGGTGAGGCAACTTCTCAGGATACTCGCATGCTAACCTGGGAGGTTGCACTACATCCTGCTGCATGGATTGCATATGGCTTCAGGCAAATTCAGTCTCTTGGCGTAACTCAACGGCTTTAACCGACCGGCACGAGTTACGACTAAGATGTTGCGATATATATATAGTAGTAAACGAATCGGTTCGGTGAATTGTAGTTGAACGTTCTGAACGAGTCTGCTTTTCCTGATGGCGTACTTCGCTCTTGTTGGAGAACTCTGTCGACCGTAGCATTAGTTGAATGTAATCTCAGTATTGGCGGGATATACTGCAAAATGTGTCAAGGAAGATAGTACTTCGTTGCGTTTGATGTTCAAGGATACTTACTTTTGTTTTTGGGTTGATTTGGTTTAATTTACTTAGTTTTTCTGTCAGATTTGGCTAATCGCAAAGATGCGGATGAATTATTTTAAGATGAAGTTAATGAAGGAACAAGTACAGACACATATGGACAGCAAGGGCCTCCCCAATGGCGCAGAGGTAGCGTCGTTGCCTTGTAATCAAGGGTTCCCTGGTTCAATACCCGGTGGAGGCTCATAGTGGTTCGAAACTAGAGTTGCCAGATTTCTAAAATGAAAAAACGGGACATATAGATTATATAGGCATGGATATAGTTATGTTTTATAACATTTTTAAACATTTAAAATAAATTGCTGTATAAAGCATTGTTAATCCCTAATTTCTAACATTTTCGCAAAATATATTAATATTTGACCGGCTTCCTTTAAGAGGACATTTTTTTCCAATGTAATACTATAAAATTCAGAACATTACTTATTCTCATTCACTTGTTATTTCTTTAGCTAAATACGGGACAAATGAGCATGCCGAGAAAATTTTCCGGTATACCGGGACATTTCTTTAAAAAAGGGAACATTGCCGTATATACGGGACGTCTGGCAACCCTATTCGAAACCCAATTTAAACTTAAACTATAGGTCCAGTCCCGATTAGCCTTGCTGTGCACAAAGTGGACTTAAAACACCAAATCAATTAATCAATCAATCAATATATGGACAGCACACAACACAAGTCCAACAGAGATTATTCTGGCTTTGATTCCAGATGTCAGAGCCTCCTTAGTCTGCCAAATGCAAAGAGAGGTTTTTGTATCTTTACAAAGGGTTACCGCACACTTTCGCGTGTAGATATACCGATCAGGTCAGCAGTTATGGTGGCTGATTCGTATTCCAGGTGTGGCAGGTTCGATCCCCGACGCTGACATCCTGACCGAGTCTTTTATACGGTTTTCCTCAGTCACTCAAGCAAATACCTGAGAAGGAGTCACGTACCCTTCTTACAATTCATTTGGTCTTCTCCGGTCGCGATAAACTTTGCGTTCAAAACACTAGATTGAACGTGACGCAGCGACAGAGCAGGATTCGAGCGCATAACATCTGATGTAGCCAGATTGCGAACATATCAAGTCGATACTCGTCCCCTCAAACGGTTGGCCCCGTCTCTGTGCAATTAACCTATCGTGGTCGCTGGAAATGGACGATGCAGACATTCACTCCTCGAGTGTCTTCTCTTCTGCCTCCCCCCCTCCCCTCGGAAAAAAAGGGGGGAAGGGAGACAAAGGACGGGATGTAAATCATGAGTAGGAGAAAAGACGGTGCCCTGGAGTTGTCATAAGAGGGGCATAAAGTTTACGGAGAGGTCACTCCAGACGCCGAACTCGAGGCCGGAGAAAGTCCGACATTCCGAGAGAGAGAGAGAGCATCGCCTCCTCGCTTTTTATTCTCGTGGAGGGAGGCTGGAGAGCCCTGGCGACTATAAACCGGGCTTTACTGCTGATGATACTTTATAAACATCCTCTTGGCTGGTTAGGGGGTCATTTCTGCCTCGCAAGGAGAGAATAAAAGTGGTCGGCGAGGTATTAGCGAAGCTGCGTCAAACATCCCGACAGCCAAGTGCACACAACAAGTGTCACTTTGCCGGTTGTAAAAGGAAAGATGATGCAGGGTTTTTCTCTCTCTCTCTCTCCCTGTTTACATTGTTCCCTTTGCGATTGCGTGAAGTCACAGGTGTGTGGCGCTCAGGCCGCCTTTGCTACTTCTAAATTTTTGGAAGGAGGCTTAACAAGCGTCCTACAAAAAAAAAAATGGCTTTGTACGTTTGTAAGTTGTCCTCATTGTTTGAGGTGGATAAGAAAGCTAATGTTTTTTTTGTTCCCTCCCACCAGAAATGCATCGTAAAGGAACGAAGTGAAGCAATAGTTTGTGCTTCTCCTGTCTTTTCTCAGATTTTTCGGCGTTATCCTTTCCTCATATTTGGTTCCTTGGTCAGTTTATGTCGTCTTGATGTTTTCTTTCAGTCATGTTTATTCTTCTAACCTTTCTTTCTACTTTATTCTACCCGTACCGTTTCTTCCTTGCTCTCTTCTCGCTTTCGCCTTTACTTCCCCTTTATTTCTCCATTTTTTCCGTCTTCGTTTTCACAGGTAATTTCCTTCGCGCTGCTCTTTGTGTTGCATTCTTTTCTTTATTTATTCCAATTTTTTCTCGCTCTCTCCTTAAATTCCGTCGGTTCTGAGATAAATAATGGTTTCTCGCATTCTGGGACTGTGTCCGGATTTATCTGTACGTGTGCATTAGGCGACGCTGCTTCGATATCTACACGAGAATGACACGGGAGCTTAGGTTTCGCGACGAGAAGGAGACGGAAGTATAGATATCGAGACGAGATTGAGTCTGGAGCTTAGATATCGAGACGAGATTGAGTCTGGAGCTTAGATATCGAGACGAGATTGAGTCTGGAGCTTAGATATCGAGACGAGGTTGAGTCTGGAGCTTGGATATCGAGACGAGATTGAGTCTGGAGCTTGGATATCGAGACGAGATTGAGTCTGGAGCTTGGATATCGAGACGAGATTGAGTCTGGAGCTTACATATGGAGACGAGAATGAAACTGGGACTTAGATATCGTGACGAAAATTAATCGGGAGCTTAGATATCTAGACTAATTTGACACGGGAGCTTAAATATCGAGACGAGAATGGATCTGGAGCTTAGATATCGAGACGAGAATGAGTCTGGAGCTTAAATATCGTGACGAGAATGAAACGGGAACTTAGGTATCGTGACGAGAATGAAACTGTAGCTTAGATATCGAGGCGAGAAGGAGTCTGGAGCTTAGATATCGAGAAGAAAATGACACGGGAGCGTAGATACAGACGAGAATGAAACTGTAGCTTTGATATCCAGACAAGAATGACACGGAAACTTAGATGTCGAGACGAAAATGACACGGAAGTTTAGATGTCGAGACGAAAATGACACGGGAGCTCAGATATCGCGAGGAGAACGATACGACAATTTTAAGAGATCGGTGCGAGACTGTGGCAAGTCTCATTTTGTCTAGTGTGCTGATTTCAGCTTCAATTTTGAGAATCAGTGTGGGAAGGAGAGATCCAATCACACGCAACGCGTTTCCATAATTTATTTTCGTTCAAACAGAGGATATAGAAGTCACGCATGCCTTTCCTTCATTGTTGGGTTGCTAGGATAACCCGCTCTCTCGCGTCGTCCTGGTCGCCTGCCAACGTAAAGTTTGTAAACATACACGCCGTGTCGTGTACGGTGGCATAAGTTACAGGACAGGCGGCAGGTGCGTCGTTTTAGAATAAGAGCCCTTTTTTTTTTTTTACCCTTTCTCTTGCTTGCTTGCCTTCCTTTCTTGTTGCTTTCGTAAATAGGATGTCCGTGCGTGTGTGATGTAGCGTTACACCCAGCCAAAATCAACAGCCTCCCTCCTCCCCCTCGACGGTCGCTGAAAACCTTCATTAGTTGACGACGCCCGTCCAACAGCTGTGCGCCGGAATTCGAATGTCCCGAGTACCGGAAGCCCTGTTCACTGTTTTTAGAAACAAAAACTAATTTTATCGTGGAAATGGGGGAAGACCTTGATGCCTCCTGATGCTTGCCTTGTCGTGGGACTTGCTAAAATGCCCGATGTGGTGATTTCCATAAGAAAATGCTGACCAGAAGGGGGAGAAGTCAAGATATTGAGCAAAAAAATGACCAAACGGAAGTACATTTTCCAAATTATCGAGGGAATGGCTTATTTACGCCTTCTGTGACATCCAATAATGCATAGAAATGCTGAATCAGGTATTATACTCTCTTGATATCCATCGACTACAGAAGAACATTCATATACTTCAGAATACAATAAGTAATGACATAGCATTCTACATCTGACGTAAGGATGTTAGTAGCACCTGTATATGGGTCCATTCGTTGTGTGTTGATTCGCTTGCAGGAAGTATAACAATATAGTTTAGTTGATAGTTTGCTACACTTATTTCAGTTTGTTAATTTTTGTCAGTTTTTCGCACGATTTCTTTAAATTTTCGTCTAAAATTTTCTGTATAGCAGTCCCACTGGCCTGATATTTACGCTCTTTCATTGAACGTATGCGTCATGACAATTGTATGTACAATTACGGACACTCGAGTTTCCACCGACCTCCGTGGGAGAGTTGTTAGCACAACGCGCTACGACACAGGGGATCCTGTGTTAAATCCCGGCATGGGCATGTGGGTTGTCACTTCATCAATTTCATCATATCATCACTCATCCTTATCTTCGCTATTAGCCAAAAGCTACAGAAGAATCGACGTGAATAACCTAATACATTCAGTCAATCAAAACTTTTGAGCTGTAAAGTCTATTGGCTTGCCTCCCGATGGCGGAGTGGTAGCGTCATCGCCTTGAAATCAAGGGGTCCCGGGTCCGATACCCTGATGGCACGTAGTGGTTCGGGTCCCACTTTAAACTGTAGGTCCAGTCCCGATTACCCTTTCTATGCATAAAGTTGACTTAAAACAACAAATCAATCAATCTATTGGCTTGCTGTAACATCGTTACAACGCTGACTGTACGCCTTAACGTTTAGGCAATGGGCTCAATTCTACGTGATGCATGGTTGCATACCTACACACCAGGAAAAACCCGATCAAGCTCTTAGTGCCGACTACTGACCAGAAGCAAAGAAAAAAGTTGAAATAAGATGCTTTTGCTACGAAACACACGGTTATAAATGTATTGTGTTTTTTCTTGGCACCCCTACGCCATCTGTAATGGTGGAAGAAGCTGATCTTCCCCTGCTCGGACACGGTCGATTTTCTCGACGTCGATTCACTCAAGTCTTTTGCATAGAGAACGGCCTCTCCTCCTTTTTCTAAGCCTCTGAACAAACACCCCGCCCCCTCTTCTCTGTCCAGCATGTGGGTGAGAGGGACACGGAGAGGGGGGAGGGACGTGTAACTTTCTCGAAGGTGTACTCCGAGGTCGGATCGGGAGCGAGTAAACACGGCCGGACAGTGATCCGTGTCGGGACTGACCAGGTCAAACATCGCGCGCACGGGGCTGATCCACAAGACAAGCTGGGTTATTGACGTTGGCAGAATGTAAATCCCCTCTTTGCCTGCGCGTGTTCGGTTACGGGCGGTTAAGTATTTCTTTTCCTCCGGTTCCATCTTTTTTCTCGGAAAGACCATACTCCCATTTCTCATTTCTTTTTCAACGCTCCTCTTCGTCATGCGGAAACGTAAATTATGCACGATTCGGTTTCGGAGATGCTGCATACAGATCCCACGTTGTTTTGTGTTCCGTCGTTCATATAGATTCATTTGAACTGATCGTAAAGATGAATCAAAAGGAAGCGATTCATATCGTAGAGGGTGCGAAATCCTACTGGGACAGGGGGGATTTCCCCCACCAACAATCTTGACCTTAAAAATCCCCGCCACCAAAAATTTACCGGGGGTGGGGGCAGAGTTTTCCTTGTAACAACAAAATATAAGCAATTAGTATTGACTTCTTATGTACTTTACTAAGGATAATATCGAAAACACACAAAATAGTGAGTGCAGAATGCTTTCTCTCTTTTTCAAGAGATTGTTACTCTGTCTACACCAATAACAATATGCATGCAATAAAAGAAGAATGCAAGTCAAACATAATTATAAATTATAATAGTTTTGTATTAATACAAAAACTAAACAAAAGCTTATACATAATAAATTTAGTAAAGGAAGTAATTTGCTACTTTACACATATCTGATATATATATAAAAGTAACTAATTAATTACTTTATGTGTATTCAATAATAATGTTTTTTAAAAATATTTAGAAATTAATTGACTTTTATATTTAATAACATTATAAATATTCATATCATAATAATTTATGTATATATGTGTGTGTAATATATATATATATATATATATATATATATATATATATATATATATATATATATATATATATATATATATATATGGGGTGTAGATTAAGATCTTCTTCCCCCCACCAGTCTTCAATGATTTCGCACCTTATAGGTCTTTAAATGTTTATTGTCTTCATGTAAGTATGGGTGTGTCGCGAACAATTTGATTCGTTTGAGTACAAGTTTTTGTCCACTTTTATGAACAGTTGGGCTAAACGGGACTGGACCTACAGTGGGATCCAACCCACTATGTGCCTCCACCGGGTGTTGAGTCCAGGACTTTCGATTCATTTGAACTGATTTCCCCGTAATATACCGCTGTAATAGCTTCTTGGCAGCCAACGAGGCTCTGGCGCTTAGACCTACGTCCAGGATAATACTCTGTGCGGCTCCTGTTGTGGAGGAGTAACATTTTGTAGGTACATGGTTCATGAAAATTCGATTCATTTGAACCGATCATAAGTATGATTCAAACGAACCGATTCTCGTTGTTGGCGGGTTCGAATCCCGGTCGGGCTTGGTTGTTTGTGAATGTCCATTCATCAATTTCATCACTCATCCCCATCTTCGCAAATTAGCCAAGAGGCACAAAACGCGAAGTAAAATAAACTAAATCAATCAATCAATCGTTGTTGGCGGGGTTTTTTTTAATGAAAAACTTAGGAATGGACACCAAATTTATTTATGGGCTAACTTATTCGACTTTCTTTTCAATTTGTGCGGCCATTTTGAAACATCTTGGATATCTGGAGCCTGCATGAAATTCACCTCGTCAAGGAGATCGTGGAGAATACGGATACAGTACGCTACTCTTTCCGGACACCTGCAAACTTTGGGAATCGCTAGTCCAATCAAGTGACCATCGCATACGAAAGTTGGCTACGAGATTCAGTCGAAGTTGGACCAGGAGAAGTTTCATTCGCACATGTACTGCAACGCTGTCCGCGCCGGAGTCAAATAAAGGTGCACCGGAGCATCTCATGGAAATCGTCTTTCCGCTCGCCTCGCCCTGTAATTACGGAAAACAGTTAGCGGCCCCGAATGGCAGAGGAGGGAAAGTCTTGTAATGAGGAGAAGTTGAGTTTTTTTCTCACGGCCTGGAGTGGCAATGACCACTGTTGGCAAGTAAGGCTCCCGTACTTTGCTCGTCCGAATGTGCCCACCTGTCCAGCGATACTCCAGGTCCCACATCTTAGTTCTTGTGGTTGCCTGGTAATCAAGAGAGTTGAGTATCGAGTTGCTCTTGTTTCAAGAGTTGTTTCTGGCTGCTAAGTAAGTATGTTCGTGGACCCAAACGCCCTTTTGTATTCTTCCTGTCTTGACACTGACTGACGTCTTATTCGAACCAGCGTTTGAACCGTCCCTTTTATAAACTCTTGCACTTTCATTTCGGCAATGCCTCTTTCTTGGACGCGGCTCTCCACTCCGTCCCTGGGATCTCTGAAGCTAGCGAAAGAAAACAAGACCGCAAGTAGTGATTCGAGAGGGCTCGACCAATGAACGCGTGAGGGGGAAAATGCGGATGCAGCTACCAGCTGTTTGCAGCAGCGCGCACTGCTTTGTTCCGCCCATTCGCTTTCTCCCCTTCTCTACCGTTATGCGCGGCATTGCTCCCAAGTCAGAGTGTATATAAGAAGCTCGTTCACCTTAGCAATTTGTGATGCTAGGTCTTTAATGCTGACGCAAACTTCATATTTATTTTTTAAAAGAAGAACGATATTGTTCACATCCTTCCTTCTCAGGGATTCCACCATAGCTTTCCTTTTGTAATCAAGGTGTCCGGGGTTCGATTCGGTAAGAATGCATGCAGGGATTCGCATTCCACTTGTCTAGTCCTTCTCGTGCCTTGTTTTTTTGCCGACTTCGGCGTAGTGGTTATCACATAGCGCTATGACTCCAGAATTCCCGGGTTCGATTACGGGCCTGGTCATTGGTCCTAGTGAGTGACCCTTGATCGACATCATGTCATTGCGCAGTCTCATCGTCGCTATTAGCCAAAAGATGCAGATAATTGACCTAAAATAACCAAATAAATCAATCAAATCCCCGTTTTCTATCCTACATTCAGTCTTAGTTGATGGATTGTGATGGATTCCTGGTGATGTTTCGTACATTTCAGGATTCTGAGTTCCACTTTCAACTGCAGACAGACAAGATTTACTTTACAAACTTCTCACGGCTGTAACTCAGTGACTGTTGCGTTCAACAACGTCAAACGTATACGCTGTGGTTTGTCCCTTGAACATAATGTGAGTCTTTACACACATACACATCATTATCTTTCATTTAGGAACCCCCAAAGTTATGAACGCTATGTGAAGCTCCTACCCTGTTGCAGTAAGCCAATATTAAAACATTGAAATTACACAGTACGACCTCCCCGTGTATTTCTTCTGCGTATTGTTTCTTAGGCAATTCTCCCCACCCTGGTTTCCTGCCCCTTTTGTTATGGAGGGAAATATCTTTGACCTCTTGATACAATCCTCCCGTTCTGGTCCATCTCCACCACCCGCTTTCTTTTCTTTGTAACGGAGGCTGTGCGATTCTCATGTGACACTTTTTGGGGATGGAGACTGTTGTCATAGCAACTGAAGCTGCACGAAGCATCTTAATCCCTCCCGTGTTCGGATTCCGTCCTTAATCCTACCCCTTCTCTCTCTCTCTCTCTCTCTCTCTCTCTCTCTCTCTCTCTCTCTCTCTCTCTCTCTCTCTCTCTCTCTCTCTCTCTCTCTCTCTCTTCCTCTTCGCAGCCTCATCTCTGTTTCTGCATCAGGCGTCAGGACAACCGACGCGGCGTTTAATTAAAAACCTGGCAAAGAGTCAACCGAAGAGAAGAAATGGTAAAATTGCTTCATCTTGCTTCTCCGGCGATGCGCACGCTTCTTCTCCTCTCTCCCTCTCTCTTTTTAATTTCTTCTCATGGCCCCTTTGGAATTTACATCTAACAGTACCATTCTTATAAGGTTCTCCCCATTTCGGGGGTTGTTTCGCCGGAAAAAGCGAGTTCTGCTACTCGCGACGTCTTCCCGCAGCCCGCTACTACTTGTCCAATACCATAAGATTTCGTTTCTTTGACGTCAGGAAGATCCGCCCATTTCAACGTAGTTAAGTCTTCATTTTTAACGTGTTTAAGTAATTTCAACTCTCTTTTTAACGTATTTGTGTCATTTGTCTCTTTTTAACGTATTTGTACCATTTATAAATCTCTGTTTAACGTGTTTGCATCGTTAATAAATCTATTTTGAACGTATGTATGCAGTCTCTTTTTAAGGTCTTTGTGGCATTTGTCTCTTTTGAATGTATTTTGACATTTGTAAGTCTTTTTAACGTTTTTGTACCATGTGTAAGTTTCTTTGTAACATATTTATAACATTTTTTTAAAAATCTCGACTGTCTTAGTTATTTTACGTTTATATACTATTTCCATAAGTATATAAACGTTGATATATGCCCTATGCAACTAAGAGCGTATGTTATAATCAATGATACAGAATGGAAAATTCAAGTACCTTACTGCATCTTTTGCAAAATGTTCATAGCTTCATACTGCGAACTTAATGAGCAATCTTTAACAGTTTTCTTGTTCGAGGACACGTTTTAATGCTTCTGATGTTAATACCGCATTAACTTCAATTGGACAAGTCTGTGGGCATCTCGTAGTGTAATCTACACGGAACACCAATGATTATTGCTTCATTTTAAGTGGTCGTATGCATCAGCCATAATTCTGTTACTTGAACTTTTTTTTCAGTCGAAATTTAGGATATGCGTTATCAATTGTAATTGTGTGCCCTTTTTAACCTTGAACTCGTAACGGCAAATTTCCCACTTTTCCAAGATCCGACACTATATTCAAAATTCTGATAAACTCGTATATCCGCTGAGATTTGATCTAGAGATGATTGGAGTGAATCTTCATGTGGTGTACCTTCGCTATTATCTAGATGTGTGTAATAGTTTCGTGGCAGCGTAAGCCTATTTTCTCAGACATTTTGACAGCAGCGATGCTAAACCAAACAATATAAACTTGAGGACTGTAGACAGACTCCTACCTAGTCGGATATTATTTTTCAGAATATACAATATCGTATCGTCCTTTTTTTCGAAATGAACGAAAAGTCTTTGCTGTTACAACTTAAATCCAAGTTTCCATTCTAAGGTATAGATCTACCATCGCCGTATGCGTATTTACAAATCCTAAAGTGCTGCAGAACCAGAGGTATATAACGCTCTCTTACTGGCTGTGCGCACCGGAAGTGTCTACGTTCCTTGTCCGTGTTTCACTTTTTACAGGATAAGTGTGGAAAGATGACACTCGTGATTATTTAGGAATAAAATTTATACTCAAATTGTCGAAATTATGCTAAGAAATATATATTTCAATGAATAAAGACTGTTAATTTTTAAAAAATATTTTTCAAATTATAAAAATCAATCAATATGAGTCCACAGACTAAATAATTTCAGTTTCTGTAGCTATAATCAACCATGGACGTGAAAATATACAATAAATAGGAAGGTGCATAAGTTGTTAGAATGTTTGCACTGATGTGACTTTAAATAGAAAAATCATTCACTTCAAGATGAGTTCTGATTTCTGTCTTCTAAAACATTGATTTAAATAATTGTGCTAAAATATCAACCTTAGTATAAATGGGTTTCTTATCTTGTTAGAATGGATATTTGAAATCTACACTGTTAATTTGAACCCTGCCATCTAGCGTTAACTTGAAGGAACGCTGCATCAACTTCCGGAATGACAGCCAATCAGAAGCCACATATCGCTGGAGCTTCTGCAGCACTATAGGGTTTGTAAATACGCTCACCGTATTTGAAAAATGGAAGACATTGGCATGGAAAGCGTGGCTAGTGTTGCTAGTCACGGTGGTGAACGAAAGATGAGAGAAAATTTGTAGTTCGAATATTTTCCAAGGTTTCAGATATCTTGGCGCTAGTATATGCATGCCAACTTTAAGACTAGTTTTGACGTATTTGACGCTTTATAATCTGATTTAAACGTGTCCATACCCTTGTTGTATTTTATTTTTAAAGTAGGTATTTATAACCTTTTTATGTTTCTCAGTTTATCGTATTTATGTCACTTTTAAGTCTTATTTTAGTATTTTAACGTATAATTGCCAATTATAAAATCTGATGTTAACGTTTATTTAAGTCTGCAGTTTGAATTCTTCTACACGCGTACACATGTTTTATCCATGATGTTTTGATGTTAAAGCATGGATTTGTTTCAGTCCTCCGTCTCTCAAGTATATCTACTTAGGTACATCGCTTCCCATTCTACGGTTCCGCCGCTTTTCCTCATTTGAATTCGCAGCAAAGCGCGGGACGGGAGAGGAAAGGGGAGGGGGTGAGTTGGGCAGCTGGGACAAACTTCCCCTAAGCAGCAATATCATGGAGGTGGACTCCGAAGGTAAAACTTAACTCGGATTTCTGTGTTGGCCCCCGCTCGGGAGCAGTAATATCTGTCAGGCGACGGCCCAGGGCGAGTTGCGGTGCCGAGGGGTGCTACTGACAGCAAGACACCCACTAATTTCCCGAGTTCGAGTGTCCGCGACAGCTTCTCGACCTTCTCTCTCTCTCTCTCTCTTTCTCTCTTTCCCCCTCCCTCCGGACTTACCCCTTCCCTTTCCGACGTTTCTACCTCGCAATATCCGTCCTAGAATTTCCTTGATAACACTTTTCCCTTCGCAGTAGCAGAAATTCGCCACCGGTTAGCGTGGTCGATCCAGCGAACCTCTCTCGCTTGTGGTGCCCTCTCGGGGTAGGGATCAAAATTTTACTTAAACTTGAACATTATACTAAAGTGCAAGCTATCTTGACAGTGACGTCAGCTGGGACCGCACTACAGGTTGATGCGAAACCATTGTATCACTCCGCGCAAAGCATGAAAGATTCTCTCCGTCACAGTTGTGTCTCAGAGTCCGCAGAGAAAGCACACAGGAGGAACGGAACGGAACGTTTTTGTGTACAGCTGATCGAGGGTTGGGTCGGGTGGGAGGTGGGGGGGTAGCAAGGACTGCTCGACTTCTGACACCCTTTCAATGTTGCCAAACTTACATGGACAAAAGGTCAATTGAGTTCGAGTGCGTCTGTTGTGTATGTTGTTTATACCGAAATGAAGGGCAAAACCGTACATAGTGAGAGCCGAGAGGTGATTTCGAATGTTGTTAAATTTTTTGACAACGAAGCGAGAGAAGGATGTTACACGTTTCCGGTCAATCAAACTACAAAGCGTGCGGCGGCTGCAGTTCAAATGTCGGACACTTTCATTAAGAAAATTAGAAAGGAAGGAAATTCAGGGGGGAAATTTACGACACCAGGTAAGCACAGGTCTGCCGAAAAGCGTAGAATTGTTGTAGACGACTTTGACAAGTGTTTGATTAGAAGAACTATTGGTAATTTTTATACGGTTGAACATGAAGTACCAACAGTAAAAAAAAAAAAGTGCTTTCGAAATTAAAGAAAGAAATTAATTTTCGGGGTAGTCGCAACATTATTTGTAATGACTTAGGATTATATAGTACTATATAGTACTAATACTATATACTAATATATAGTATTATATATTAGTTATATCAGCTAATCAAAACCAACAAAAGCCCCCGCAATATCGGGTCGACACTCGTGCAGCAGAAAACGGCCACACCGTACTTCGTCTTCCACCTTATCATTGCGATCTAAAGCCTATTGAGTATGTTTGGGGTATCATAAAGGGTCGTATTGCATCACAAAATGTGGATCGTAATTTGGGCAGAGTACTGGAAGTTGCAAGAGAAGAATTTCAGAACTTTACCAAAGAAGAATGGAAAAGGTCTTGCGAAAAGTAAAGGCGAAACAAGTTAGCGCCTCTGGCCTGGTATACCCAATCGCCGCCACTGTCTCTGAGGATATAAATATAATTATTAATTAAATTGAAGATAAAATCCGTTTCTTAGATGGTAATATTTACTATCGCATAGTAAGAATCACAACCATGACAATAGATTTTATTGTCATTAATTATTTAAATCGGGAATCGTCACGAACGTTATCCATTCTTCTTCAACCACTGACCGCGCCACACTGAACATCGCGTTTTGCGGCAGGTCCGCCAGAATTTCATCTGTCAGAGAACAGCTGTGAGGCATCGTGGCAACAGCGTGCCATTTGAGGAGCAGAGGAAGAGAAGGACTTCCCCCAGATTCTGGCCTGCTGCCGTTTACCGCGACAGAAACAAGTGGGGGTGGATTTTAGTTCGCATATTTTCAGTTTTTTTTTTCTTCTTTGCTGAGCAGTATATATAATTTTAACTTTGACTTGTAACAAAATAATCGTGCCGAATACTCTACATTTCAACAAGATTTTAAGTATCTAATATTTTTAACACATTTATATGCTCTGTTTACGCTGTAACGTGTTTTCATTAAGGAACTATATTTTTGTGCTCAAGCCTCGCGAACTTTCCGTTCAAAGGCGCGTTGCCATCTCGTATTCTTTATCCGATTCCGTTCATTTTTTTGTATTTATACATCGTGCTCGTTTTAATTGCTCTTTATTTTACATGATTCCATTCTAAAAGAAACCTCGCATCGCGACATGTTGGACTTCCTTCCCTTGCATTTCAAACTATTGAAATTATTTCCCTTGTTTGTCTTTTTTCTTAGTGCAGACAGTGAAAGTATCAACGATGGAAGTTTGCAATGCTGGTACTACGTCACTGTCAAGATAGGTTGCACCAGAGTTTAGTGTTATGCGAGGAAGAGTGAACGTCGCGATCAGTGTAAACTCCCCGTAAAGTAACCGTGAAATAAGTATCAGCGGTTTAGAGTTAAGAGGTATATTCATACAAAAACGTGAATACTTGTGCGGGGGTGCGAATATGATGGGGCGAATTGCCCATCAGCATACTCATTCGAGAGAGCAGGGGTCCTGAGTTTGAATCTCGGCTTTGCCATGCGTGTTCTGTGGGAGTATGTACCTCTGTCATCATATCATCAGTTATCCTCATCGCCGCCATTAGCCAAAAGTGGCCGACCTCCGTTGCGGGGTAGTTTGCACAGCGCGTTACGACGCCAGGGGTCTCTGGTTCAAATCCCGACCTGCGAATGGGTGTTCCATTCTCATCTTCGCGATTAGCCAAAAGTGGCAGAAAGGCGAAGTAAAAGAACCAATTCAATCAATCAATCAAATATGCGAACGATTCAGAGGACATCTGGCGTAGGATATTTCGTCTACTATTACCTTTGTACTCGACTGTACGCTAACGACGATGAGCAAAATACCGTTTTCTGTTTTACTTGCGTTCTTTGAAATTCACTATGCCTTCAAAATGTTGAGTTGGCGCCTTTATGCAAGTTACCATGAGTTGGATTCAGATCGTGAATTTCTCCCGCGTTCTTAGTATCTGCACGTTATTCAGTTTTTACGCCCCTTCAGTGGTATGCTGACCCGTAGTTCTGTTCTTGTAGCGGGTTGCCTAAGCGCAAGGATGGTCTTGCTAATCGTACGCGACTGCTGGTGGCAGTTGCAGAGGCTCGTGGGCTGCCTCCTCTTCCTTACCTCCCCTCCTCCCCCGCAGTCTCCCTCCCACCATTCCGACAATGCAACTGGAATATTAATAAACAAAAGTTTGCTTTCTTCGAACGTGGATTGGTTTCTGAACGCTCGCGAAGATGATAAGCTCAAGGGGGGGAGAAGAGTAACGTAACTTCTTTTGGTATTAAAACGGCGTTTTCGCTGGGATACTCCGCAGTCGCCGGGCATCCCGTTTAATCCTGCCTTCGCGCAAGACCTGATTGTTAATTCTTAAGGAGGGGCCGACGAGTGGGGCGATTTTAAAAGAGTTTCGGTGCCATCATTGCAGTCTTGCCTTGAGCTGCTTTTGTTATACTCCTAGGAAGATGCTTTGCTAAAACATTTCGAGCAGTTTTTAGTATCAGAGCGCAGTTGCACTTTTTTAAAATGGTAAGAATAGAAATGTTTCGTCCAGATGCTGTTCATTATCACCATTGATATCTCGGGACCCTCTGTAACCTTGGAGACGAAATTGTGCAGCTCGAAGATGTGTTTCGTTGATACGATTGTCCGCACATTACACATTGGTGGTTGGGATTCCACTTTAAACTGTTGGTCCACTCCTGATTAGCTTCTCTGTGCATAAAGTGGAATTATGAACAAACTAAAACTAATACGATTCGTCCTTTTGTTTTATTTGGTATGATTGACCATCTGGCGAGATTGTTAGTTTTCGTGAGGGGCCACAGGCAAAAGGACTGCGCAGAATATCGTGTTCTTTGTTCTAGCACAAAGTCATCTGAAGCTCTAATCTGCAGGCACCTGGTGGTAACCGTGGAGGGTAAAGGCTACCGGAGTATATTGCTGATCACATCACTTCCACTATGGTTCAGATGGAGATTATGTAGGGGTCTACCACTTCACCACCTCCTCTGTCCGAATTCCTTCTGGACGATTCGATTGAATCTTAATACTATTTGCTTTCGCTGGTGTCTACAATGATAGTTTTGTGACAACAACGCCAGTAAAGTATACGAAAGTTCACTTGAATGATCCAGAAGACCTAGTCATGTAATTTTCCAACCAATACCTTAGTGATTCTTCGAAACTAAAGAAACTTTGAGAAAGCATTTGCTTGCACAAGGTTCAATGCTGTTAAACCAGGTGCCTTGAGTTCGAATCCACGATAATGCAAGAATACGTGTTTGCCTTTCTTCTTTCGTTTACTTCATCACTTCATTGTCATGATTATCGTCAAGCTGCAGAAAAGCCAAGTACAATGACAAAAATGCACCGTACTGTCTGAGTGGTGCCTTGAACCGACAACCGATGCACCAAGTGCCATATAATATTAGCAGCAAGTGTAATAATAATCAGAAGCAGAGGACCCTACTTCTCTCCTTCCTTAGAGGAACTTCTCTCTGCATTTCTCTACAGCAAGAGATGTCCCCCTGCTCTTGAAGATATCTCAGTGGATGCTGCCTCCCAGTGTCCCCGAAAGTCGTTAGTTTTCGACACCCAGGAGAAGTTAATTGTGCTCCCCCGTAGTCATGGCAACGTCACAGCTTCCCCCTCCCCGCTTCTCAATTTTGCTCTTATCTTCCTTCTTTTTTTGCCCCTCCACCGTCGCCCTCTTCCAAGATCACGCACTCTCGGCCACATTCTTTCATTTCCTTTCATTCCCCTCCCCCTTCAACACCCACTTCTCGTCCTTCGCTTCAAGATCCCAGCAAGATGCGGCAAAGAGATTCCTCTGATAAAGGATGCTGCATCAGGAACAACCGTTTGATTCTTCGTTCTTGTATTTTCTTAAAACTGGAAAAATGCCCCTTTTTAAATATTCGTTATACATCTTAGTACTTGAGATTAACTACGTGGACTGTACAAGCGACTTTCCAACTGAATTCTGAATTTGGTTTTCTTTGTTGGGTCATCAACAGCGCGTTTACTCAATCGAAATGCGGAAACGACATCTGCCTGCAGGAAGAGAAAACATGCCAGTAAGTGTCTAGCAAAAATAGTGCAGCGGTGAGTCAGAGCCTGGCATGCTTGGGTATCGGTAAGTTTTCCGAACCAATGCTTTCGATATTCATCCTCATCCAGTGTGGTACAGTATAACCTCGTTAATCCGGACCCCGATTAGCCGGACTTCGCTTAATCCGGACAGGCAAAAGGGGGGGGGGAAGAGCAGAATGCAAGGTTTTAAATGTGGCTAGAAGTCAACAAGAGAACTTCCCAAAGAAAAGGCCTTCAACCACTGATGAAATTCTGTTTCCCGCAGATTTTGTACTGTATAGTGTATTTAGGCCTATGCCCTTTAAATACACCATAATAAACGTGTTTTGTTGCTAAAGTGCGCGTCAAATCTCCTGCATATGGCCTTGAACGGCTGAACAGCACCAGAGAATCACAGACGTGCGGCGTTGCCGTGCTCTCCTTGACAAGACGTTTCGCTCAACCACGCTGTCCCCGTGTGAGATTTCGACATGGCACCGCTGCAGTGCGCTGCTATTGGCTATCGCCATATGCAGGAGATTTGACGCGCACTCCATAAACGTGTTTTGTTGCAATAAACGGAGTTTTAATGCACTTTCTACTGTTCTTTTAGGTTATTTCAGTTAATCCGGACTTCCCATTAGTCCGGATTAACGAGGTTTTACTGTATTTGGAAGATTTTCCATTGAGGGAATATTCCAAGTCACTACTCTTGGATTATAGAGATGTTATATGTACAAGCCCCCAACCCCAAAATTATCAACAAGAGGAAGAGGTTGCGTCTCACTCGTGTCAAATACGCGTACTACCTTGCCGTCTCCAAATAAACGTACGTGTATTATTTTTCATCCCAGAATGCCTGTTGTATTCCGAAATGCACTGACAACCTATTACACAAAAGTTACTGCACTGAAAATATTCCAGTAACATTTTGAAAAAAAATAATGTTTTATTGTACATGGATTGTGAAAATTCTCTGCTTTTACCGATAATGCAGGCTGATATTCACCTTAACTAACATGTAGAATTTAGGTCAGACAAGTCATAGGTAGTACAGGGGATACAATTTTGATTGATGACTTTAGTGGAGAATTCTGTACTTCCACTTGTCCGTACGTCATAGCTGCAACCCACTTATGCCCAAGACCGTACCTGTCACTAGAACCGATGTCGTAGTGGAAACGTGTCTTTGTAATCAAGGCGTTCCTGGTTCAATACCCGGTGGAAGCTAGGATATAGGTCTAGTTCCAATTAGCTTATCTGTGCATAGTGGACTTAAAACTCAAGAAGCTTTATTTTTCATGTTTTTTAAATCTCTTTTCTACATGTACAACAAAATGAAGATGCCGGCCCCTGTGGCGGAGTGGTTAGCACACTAGGGGCTCGGGTTCGAATCCTGGCCTGGGCATGGATGTTTCCGAGTGTCCATTCATCAATTTCATCATATCATCCCTCATTTGCACTGAGGTTATTATAACAAACACTTCAAACAAATTCACTAATTCAGGTATATTATGCAATGTTTCATTCACTAATAAATTATGCAATAGAATTTTGGGGGAACTCACCGGCAAGGTTAGAAGCATTTAGAAAACAAAAGCAAGCTATTAGGATTATAGCAGGTTTAAAGCCTAGGGAATCGTGCAAAACGTTGTTTAAGAAATTTAAAATATTAACCCTCCCTTCTCTGTACATATATGAAATGTCATTATATGCGAGAAAAAATATTGCGCTGTGAAGTTCAATAGAACACACATATAACACTCGAAATAAACAGCTCTTAAAGCCTTACTTCACCAGGCTAACATTAGTTCAAGAAGGACCCCAACAGATGGCAATTAAATATTCAACCATTTACCAAATTATATAAAAGCAGAAAGTATGACAAGTTTCAAAAATAAATTAAAGAAACTATTAGTTAATAAGGAATATTATAGCGTTAGTGAATATCTAGATTGTAAATTATAGAAATTTTGTAATTATATATTTTTTTATATGAACTGTACTGAACCATCCAAATACCAATGTATATGGTTTACATGGAGTAATTGAATTGAATTGAAAATTCCCATCTTCGCAAATTAGCCAAAAGTGGCACAAAAAGCGAAGTAAAATAAAGCAAATCAAATCAAACAAAATGAAGATGGTTAGCGATGAGATCAAATTGATGAAAGAGCATTGAATAAAACTCTCATGACCAGGCCGGGATTCGAATCAGGAATCATCGGTGATAAGATCATGGATGCATCACTAAACGGACTTAATATTAGCAATGTTTAGTCTCGGCAGGCCATCTCAACTGTGGTTATTATGTGGCTCGAGTGAACTTGAATACCATCTTCGCTTGCAGTTTCAGGCAATTTTGTAGTAACGGCTGAGTCTGCTGTTCCTAAAAATCCATCCCTAGCCGTGTCAACAACGTGAGCTTCACGAAGTCCGATTCTACATATAATTGGAACGTATGTGTGGGGTATTGGAAAACGGCAGGTCACGTGTGATTTGTTCCGAAGAAGGGCCGCGGTTCGGGGAGGAATAGGTTTTTTCCTGGCTTGGGAGGGGAAGGGGGGAGAGGACACGGGTTTCCACTTCCCGTGCATTTAGGCTCCTTTTGAGGTGCGACTTTTGGATAGCTCCCTCGGTCGTTTCCAGCATCCCTGCTGTGGTCGTCGGGCGATGAAAGGGCGGCCGGAGAAGCATCCGAGTGCGTGCATCGTTTTGGAGGCAGAGAGCTGCTCCTCACGCACTTTTGAAGCCGGACTGAGCAGGTGATGCAAAGTTACATACTCATTCTCGTTCGCAGGTGGAACCATCTTCATATCCGTGAAGGAGCCAAACGCCTTGCCTCCCAAACCAGCAAGAGGTGTACTTTTGTATTTCTGTTTTTCGTATTATGGAGATGAACAATAATTGATTGAGGTTGATAAGGGGCGCTCAATAAAAGAATCGAGACTCGAATACCTGGAATAGTGTATTGTCAGTCGATCACTCAAAGCGCTCGGCTTACTAAGGTCCTGGTCTCCCCACTTCTTGCTAGGGCACTTCTTTTAACTTTGCGCTTTTATTTATTTAGTCTAATCCAAGCTTCAGCCTCTCGCTTGTACTTGTCGAGGCTAGCGATGCCGAAGTCCGGATAAAATTTTATCCGGATATCGGATATTCTGATTTCCTGAAATCCCAATTGTCCGCATAATTCGTATTATCCGGATATCCGAATGTGTATATTATCCAGATAGTTTTACCACTTATCCTTTTTGTGGGCTATCCACTTATTCTTGTATTCGTAATTTTCATATTTCACTGTACGTATTTTCCACAAGTCCTTCATAAAATCTGTCCAATCCGGATTATTCGTTGCACCCGAAACGGATATCGAATAAATTGATATCCGGATTGTGTGGCAATCCCTTGTCGAGGCCAGCGGGCGCTCCGTGTGGTGTGAGCTCCCCGCCTGCTCACTGCCCCTCAAGTTCAGTAATCAGCAGAGCAGGAATGGTTGCATTGAAAGCATGAGCGTAATATTGTAGGCCAGCTAGGCGAAGCCTGAAGTCTAGAGAATAAAATACAGGAGAAAAATTGATCATAAATTGTAAATATTATTATTCATATCAGTGAGACAATGATGCTGATTCTGGAGTTGGTTACCTGATTTGCTTTGAGTTGGTAACCTGATTTCCTACCAGTTGGCAACCTGATTTCCTACCAGTTGGCAACCTGATTTCCTACCAGTTGGCAACCTGATTTCCTACCAGTTGGCAACCTGATTTCCTACCAGTTGGCAACCTGATTTCCTACCAGTTGGCAACCTGATTTCCTACCAGTTGGCAACCTGATTTCCTACCAGTTGGCAACCTGATTTCCTACCAGTTGGCAACCTGATTTCCTACCAGTTGGCAACCTGATTTCCTATGAGTTGGTAAATTTATTTCTATCCATAGCCTAGGACCAGTGACATTGTGAGATAGCCCAGATATTGCGCTCAGTATACGCAACTGGTTGAAAGATAAACAATATTGCTGGCGAGAGCACCCTTCTTTTCAAGGATTCGCCTCCTGTTACTTCTACCATCAGTACAACCCCACACTTCACGAACGCGACCGACGAAGCCTCCTTCTACCCCGCTTACAACGCTCCAGTACCGCCGATCGCTCTGCAGTCCACGCGTGCATTCGAGAGCGCTTATCCACAAATATGGCGCCTTAATACTCCTGGTCTAATCGTCTTCCTGGAACTTGAAGAAAAATCATAAGAAAAGGGCAGTATATCTTGCACTACGCAACGTAATCTATTCCAAGCTCACAACTTCGAGTGATTATACGCGTTACATTGTACACGACGTTCAATAGTCGGACCATATTTGTCGGTGGAACAATTCATCAAGCCGTTACTCGTTCCGTAATCATTCAACAGGCCCTCCCGGTAGCGTAGTGCTGAACACTATTCCTTCGATCCCCGCTAGAGGTGCTTTGCTCAGTGGATCCCACTTTCAACTGTAGGCCCAGTCCCGCTTAAACAATCCCAGCATTAAATGGCCATAAAAGAATAAGCGTTCAGTAGATACAGAAAAATCAGCGCCGTACGTTGATGTATTGTTTGTTTGCAAGACCTTTGAGGTTCCTCGCTCATGGCGTAATGGTAACGTAATGGTCCGGGTGGTTCGATACCCAGTGAAGCCACTTTGGACATCCCACTTTAAACTGTAGGTCCAGTCCCGATTAGCCTATCTGTGCTGGCTCAAATCCAAACTCGAGATAATGAAGTTAACACTATAAAGAATGTTTGAGTCTTAAATGTTAAATGCATAGTTTCTCTATCAGTTAAACTGAAGAGATCTTAGTAAATCACTTTTATTTCGCAGTTCCTGCGCAGTTGTAAACTACGAGTGTAGTCGTTACCACCTTGGAGCAGATTTCAAATGGAGAAAAAAAGTAGATAAAAACTTGGTTTATTAGCTATATCCGGCCGAGTTTCCCGTAGATCTGTGCAATGATGCTTCTGTTGTATCTTGTTCTCTACAGAATCTTATTTTGATGGGCGTGTGTTTGAGACTTAACGTTACATGATCCCCCCCCATCGAGCCTCTCCATTGCATGCTCTTACCGAAGACTAGTGGGTATTCTTCTCGTGTGCGACAACCCATTAATTAGAAAATGTGTAGTAAAACAGGGGTCCTTCCCGTACCTGTCTTATCACCGTTCACCATTCAATAAAGCTGCTTCGGGTGTAACCTGGCGTTGAAACCAGATAACTCCTTTCTCGTTTTTAATGGCAGGTGAGATTCATAACTGTGCTATCTGACACTTTCAGCTCTCGACGGAAATTCAGTAATGATTTGGTAGTTCGGAGTTTCAGAAAGTCGACGTCAGTTATTGATATCTCGGGCATTAGAAGGAGATACAATTCAGTAGATTGTAAGAAGGCTTTTAGACATAAGTGTCGGGATGTTAGAGGTGGCCGTTTCCCAAGACGCCCAAATGTTAATCTCTCTTCTACGTAGTACGTCCTGGTCTGCATTGTTGCAGACTAACGAGGCTCTGGCGTCTGCACACGCAAACGGTATAATCCTCTGTGGGGCCTGTGTTGTGTCGTCAATTGTTCCTTCATCTCACGCTGTCACTACAGTTGACGAGCTGTATCTTTGCGGGTGAACTCTGCCCAAGCCTGGCTGCGCAGTAGCAAGGGGGAGGAGCTACCGGCTGCGCGTCATTACGTTGCGTTCTGTCCTTGCTGTCGACCACCCAAATTGCGATTAGGTTGTAAATACATAAACGTATCTCTCACACTCTGCGCGGAGTAGCCAAGGCCACCCGCAAAGATATAGCTCGTCAACTCTAATGTTCCACATAATAACAGAAAAGCCGAAATGTCAAGTGACATGATCACAGACTGCTGCACTTTCCCATCTAATTTGTAAGACACCAGTCACCGAGACGACATGTAGCACGTTATTGAGACAACGGTACAGTCCTAATGACACGTTTCATTCCTGTGCGAAGGGTTGCAGTTGGTTGGTTGAAGACATATTTTTTATTATTATTGTTATTTGATGTTTGCTTTCCAAATCTCGAGGAGGATCCTGGGTTCGATTCTTGGTTTAAACTATGTCAAATCCCGATTAGCCTGCCTGTGTACAAAGTGATGCTGGAATAAAACGCACACATTCCTGGAACTTTGGCATTGTAACAATCTACGATACCAATTTTTCCCTCGGTGATTGAGCTCTTTGAACAGTCGGGTGTACGGAGATTCAGTTTCGAGTCCTGACCTGTCTCGAGTGCCCTTCTTCAGTTTCATATAATCACCATTCATCCTCTTCGTGGCGACTAGCCAAAATCGGCAGAAGAACGGCGCGATATAAAATATGTAATAGGGTAAATACTGTTCTGAACCATGGTACTAAGTACATTCTATACCAGGAAGCTCTGGAGCTTGCGAAGAGAAAAAAAGTCCTCCGCGCATGTAGTGGCCCGACATGGCTCGACCAATGAACGCATGGAAGGGAAAGCTTGGTTTCAGCTACCAGCCGTTTACAACGGAGTGGTTAGCACAGAAGCTACGATGCCAGGGGTCCCGGATTCGAATCCCTACCTGTACATGGGTGTTCTATGCGATTAGCCAAAAGCGGCAGAAAAGCGAATTAAAATAAACCAATTCCGCCCACTCGATTTCTCCCCTTCTCTGCCGTTATGCGCGGCCTTGCTCCACAGATTCCCGAGTCAGTGTAGGGATCTGTTCGAGCCAACGTACCCTATCGATAATTTAGTGAAATCTGCAAGAACTTTTTGCCCAGCTCTATTGGAACTTCTGACTTGACGCCGCCGAATTCAAACCGCACAAGGATTACACTGCACGGTTACCTGTGGAACGTGAAAAGAGATTAGAAACGGGAGGGGGGTGTCGTTAAGGTCCCCCCCCCCCCTCAACACCCCCGTGCCGCCTCCTTTTAATCGGCCGGCGTGGCGGAAAGAGGGTTGCGTCAGGTGTTGAACTTGGGAGGCCAATAAATAACTTCTGCCCGTTAATTGACTCCGCCGAGATCATAAAACGCAGGATGCAGGCAGATTGCTGCCGAGAGACCCTCCCCCCACATAACCCCCCCCCCTCCCCCCGAAGGTTGAACCGCCAGGGTCGAGTACCGGCTCAATACATCTCGGCTTGAGTGACGATCTGCCTTAACTCGAGGGATGCTTGAATACGCTCTGGGAACAAGGGTCTGAGTAATGGCTTGGTATCCTAATGACGGAAAAGTGTACTTTTCTCTTTTTTTTTTTGGTTGATACCATTTGAGCTATGATTACAGCACCAGGCGCTTCCGAAAGCACTCGCTCAAAGTTCCAACAAGCAGGGCTATTCTCGGGAACCGAAAATCGGGGTACCAGGATATTACTGGATCTGGATTTGACCGTCCTTTGTCTGAATACGAAATTGTAATTTTTTGTTTTCAAAATGCCAAGTTTCACATTCACTACGTTCGTATAATGCGTGCGACTGCCTCCAAGTCCGGAGCGACCTTTTGGAAAACTATCCAATCATCACACCCAACATTTTTGGCTTACCACGCACATCCACTTCCCACAGTATCTCAAGTAGATTCACTCGACTTCGTGGACATCCCTCTTGCCTATTTATATACAATTGCCGACAGTTCCTTAATGATATCATTGGGGTTGCTACAATCCAGAAACGTCCATGACTGTACATACAGTTTCGTGTTATGCAATTTCAAGCATATCGCACATTTTTGCTTATATTCCAATCTATAGTCTCGTGGTCGTCTACGATCTCAATGCCCGACCCTGTGGCCGAGTGGTTAGCACATCGCTCTGCGACGCCAAGGGTCCCGGGTTCGAATCCTGATCGGGCTTGTTTGTTTGTGAATGTCCATTCATCAATTTCATCACTCATCCCCATCTTCGCAAATTAGCCAAGAGGCACAAAACGCGAAGTAAAATAAACTAAATCAATCCATCAATCAATCAAAAAAAGTCTACGATCTCACCCCCCTTCGAAATTCGAAATTTCTGTTTAGTCTTGAATTTATTTTTTATGTGTCTTCCTTTCCGCATTTGTTTTTCTTTCCAGATTTTTGCCTTCATTTTTTGCCTTAGAAGCTATTTCTTCTTGCTTTCTACCATGTGATTACCTGTCTATTTATAATTTGTTTCGTCGCGATTAGGCGAAAGTGGCAGGAAAGTGACATACAATAGCCAAATCCAGTCAATCGATCAATTTATTATTTCTTTTACCACTTTTGTTTTCGTCTCGTTTTCTCATTGATTTTCTCTTCCCCTCTCCCTTCACACATTTATTTTTCTTTCACGCTTGTTTTTTTATCACTTCTTTCACTCACTCTCTCTTCCAAACCGTTATCATTTTCATGATGACCCATAAACATGACGTCACACGATTGTCAACATACCTAAATTCCCACTTCAGAACAGAACTTGTTGATTTTGACCCCCCTCTCCCCCCATTTCCTTGAAAATTTTGTTTGGACGCTCACGTAGATACTTGTGCATTCTTCTGAAAAAGATGATGACCAGGATATTGCGGAAGCAAGCCAGAGCTATAGTAAGACAAGTAGGAACTTTCCGTTGCCTGACGCTGCGAATGACGTCATACTGTAGCTGCAATCATAATTTGCGACCAGATCAACATGAGCCCGCCACAGGGCGAAAAGCAAGCAAAATATTTTCCCTTGGACAAACACTGGTGTAAACAGCAATGATGCAAAAATGTTGCCCCTTTCCCAGCGTTGCAGTGGGGAGATATGCAAGTTTGCGCAGAAAAGGTTACGCACATTAGTCACGCGCCCCCAAACACGGGGCACCAAAAGAAAGAAAAAAAGAGAGCACACCAGCCTGTCCCTGCACATCCATACATTGTTGACAAACAGCGGTGTTGAGCCGGTGATACATGGCACGGGAGGGAGGATGGCGGGGGGCTATTACAAAATGAAAACGGACCGCAAACAGGAAAGGAAATGTACGCAAATTGCGCGCGGCTTTCATTGCAAGGGATGAATATTAATTAATGATGAAACTTGATGCTGCAGCGGCACTGCAGTTACGTCACTTCCGATAAAAAGGGAGGCGCTGGAAAAATAAATCAATTAGACAATACCGTTGCCCCCCTCTCTTGTTTTACCTCCCCTCCTCTCTTTTTATTTTAGTTGCCTGCCACGTAAACAAGACTGGAAAGCAGTATCTCTCACGGGCAGATTTTCTGTGGTTACTGAGCCTATGTCCGTGTCGACATTCGGCGACAGACTGTAGTGTACTCGGATTTCCCTGTACTCGTCCTGTTGACTATTGTGGGACTGAATTTTTGTGGCATTCAGAGCTACATTGCTCCGCTTTTGTAAGGATTAATTTCGAGTTGTTACCGTGTGCTTGCTCTGATCTTGTAGGGTTAAAATTTCTCGTGATACTTTCTCTGGTCTCGTAGGGGTGGTAGATATTGTTTTGGTTTTCTAGGGATGCTACTTTCTCTGGTATGGGCGATACTCTTTCTACTCATTAAGGGCATTACCTTCTGCCTGGTCTTGTATGAGTGATGTTCTCTCTCGTCATGTAGGAGCAGTATCCTGTGCCTGGTCTTGTACTGGCGATACTCTTTCTGGTCTTGTGAGGGCGATATCATCACTGGTCTTCAAGAGCCAATATATTGTCTCTAGTCTTGTGGCGTGGTGATATATTTCTTCTAGTCTTGTGGGGTTTATATCTTGACTCTAGTCTTGTGGACGGTGGTGACTTTCCTCTGGTCTTGTGGACGGTGGTGACTTTCCTCTGGTCCTGTAGGGGGTGGTGTCTGTCTCTCCTCTGGTCCTGTGGGGGGTGGTGTATCTCTCCTCTGGTCCTGTGGGGGTGGTGTCTGTCTCTCCTCTGGTCCTGTGGGTGGTGGTGTCTGTCTCTCCTCTGGTTCTGTGGGGGGTGGTGTCTGACTCTCCTCTGGTCCTGTGGGGGTGGTGTCTGTCTCTCCTCTGGTCCTGTGGGGGTGGTGTCTGTCTCTCCTCTGGTCCTGTGGGTGGTGGTGTCTGTCTCTCCTCTGGTCCTGTGGTGGGTGGTGTCTGTCTCTCCTCTGGTCCTGTGGAGGGTGCTGTGTGTGTCTCCTCTGGCCCTGTGGAGGGTGGTGTGTGTCTCTCCTCTGGTCCTGTGGAGGGTGGTGTGTGTGTGTCTCCTCTGGTCCTGTGGAGGGTGGTGTGTCTCTCTCCTCTGGTCCTGTGGAGGGTGGTGTGTCTCTCTCCTCTGGTCCTGTGGAGGGTGGTGTGTCTCTCTCCTCTGGTCCTGTGGAGGGTGGTGGTGTGTGTCTCCTCTGGTCCTGTGGAGGGTGGTGGTGTGTGTCTCCTCTGGTCCTGTGGGGGGTGGTGTGTGTGTCTCCTCTGGTCCTGTGGAGGGTGGTGTGTGTGTGTCCTCTGGTCCTGTGGAGGGTGGTATGTGTGTGTCCTCTGGTCCTGTGGAGGGTGGTGTGTGTGTCTCCTCTGGTCCTGTGGAGGGTGGTGTGTGTATCTCCTCTGGCCCTGTGGAGGGTGGTGTGTGTATCTCCTCTGGCCCTGTGGAGGGTGGTGTCTGTATCTCCTCTGGCCCTGTGGAGGGTGGTGTGTGTCTCTCCTCTGGTCCTGTGGGGGGTGGTGTGTGTCTCTCCTCTGGTCCTGTGGGGGGTGGTGTGTGTCTCTCCTCTGGTCCTGTGGAGGGTGCTGTGTGTCTCTCCTCTGGTCCTGTGGAGGGTGGTGTGTGTCTCTCCTCTGGCCCTGTGGAGGGTGCTGTGTGTGTGTCTCCTCTGGCCCTGTGGAGGGTGGTGTGTGTGTCTCTCCTCTGGCCCTGTGGAGGGTGGTGTGTGTGTCTCTCCTCTGGCCCTGTGGAGGGTGGTGTGTGTGTCTCCTCTGGTCCTGTGGAGGGTGGTGGTGTGTGTCTCCTCTGGTCTTGAGAAGGGTTGGTATCTTATCTGTCGCTGGTCTTGCGGGAGATTATTCTCACTGATCTTTCGGGTATACCTTTTCTGGTGTTCCCTCGTGGGATTTTCCGGCGCAGGCCCCTAGCAAGGAATGAGCATCCGAGATGCCTTTGTTTTACCTGTCATCTGTAAGGTGATCGCTCAGTGTTAGAGGTCGATGATCAGTTTCCCCGTGTTAGTTTACGATAACTCTCGGGGGAGGAAGAGTTATGAAATTACTTAATTTTAGACGTCAAGAAAGTGATAGACTTTCCAGATGTGTCGGAACTAGAGGTGGTAATCATTATTATGGTAATGAAGATTTGTTCTTTTACACGATTCTGGGACAATATATATCAGGGATGAAGTTCGGCCTTGCGAACTTGGAAAAGAAGCTATCCCCAGTTACAGTCATGTAAATTGACGACTTACTGTTTGCTTTAATGTCTCAAGCAGGGTTGGTCTCCTTTCATTTATGTTTTACTTATGGACTTATTGAGATTTTAGATGTTAGAGGGAATTTTTTATACACGTTTACATTAATTGCCAACTTATTGTTTACATTTTACATGCTAGAGTTTTCGCATCGCCGTTTTTTACGCGTTACTTCTCTGGTGGCGACATTGCTAGAGCACTTCGTGATTGCTCGCTAGACGTTCACCTTCTTTTCAGTACTATTGCTAAACTCCCCTTGTTAGTTTAACCGCAACACAACTCGAGAAAGTGTTAACTGCGAGATCGAAGCGCCCTTTGACGTTCATCTGACTACGGCAATATCGGAAACTCTCCGACTTTGCCTTACCCTAATGCGCTCCATCAGATATAATGCGAGAAAGCCTATTTGGGTTTGCCGGCGGACCCGCAAAAATGGCCGCAGAGGAAAGCCTTTAGGCCACGCATTACCGCCAACACTAAAGACAATTAAGGGCTTAAGGCTGGAAGGAGCCCCCGGTTCTGGAATCAATAGCAAAGTATCCCGACGAAGTATTACTCCATTCATCTTCTCCCGGGCCTTTATGGGTGGGGCCATTTAGAAACTCGGACGAAAGCACAGACTACATCTCTTTTCCGTCGCTCTTTTTCTTCTTCTTTCGATCTATCGCTCTCTCTCTCTCTATTCTTTTCTCTAGCAAAGCTGGCTTTTGCAGCCTTCTTTCTTTTATTCCCTGTTTCGTTCTCTGCTTCTGCATCTTTTCTTCCGCGTTCCAGCCATGATGCTCAGCGTCTTAGAACGTGCACAATGGAGCAGTGTTGCCACCCTTAGGAGAATGAAAAAAACGCCAGTTGCGTGCGTGTCTTTTTCGCCTAGAAAACTTTGAAATACGTGATCTGTCTGAATTAACAAAACACATTGGGTTAAGATTTCTGGTAACCATGATGAAATAATTTGGTAGCCTTTAGTAACTAACTCTCTAGCCTTCTTAAACCCGAAGGTTTATGGGTGCAGCAACACAAGCCATATCCTGAGCAAGATCAATCCAATCTTTTCCATCCTTAACGTTGTCCTTTGTCCATCTCAACGTTATCTTCGTCTTGGCCTCTTAAACATAAACTCTTCTTTCCTCTCCCATTCGTAGCCTTTGCTAAAGTATGTAATTTGTAACCAATTTTTTTTTAGTAATTCTTCACAATTGTTACCAGAACCTACTTTTTGGTTATCCCACACGAACATTTTCCCGGTACTGTCTGAATCACTCGGTAAGTGAATGGATCCTCTGCTATGAACCGTTTTGAAAATATATATTTTAATCCTACAGATCAAAGTACTCTTTCTCACAGGCTAGATAAAACACAAGACGCTTGAAATTAATTAGACGAAGCGAAAACTCGAAGAAAACAACACATTCATTCATCGTGCCTACGCTTAACGCAGTATACCGCAGATGCTTCCCTGTGCGTCCAATAGATAGAATTGATATTGCTCGATACCGACCACTGTCCCGACATTCCCCTACCTTGACATGTGAAAAAGAAGTTACAAGTTAAACGTGGTGCATTGGTTTTGAGGTCAGGGTCTGCCTAACATTGGGTCAGAGCCTGAAATCTCATCGCCCCTGTTTTCTGTCTTTGAGACCGCCACTGTTACTTTTTAGTAGCTCCCCAATTGCCTTCACAATGCTGGATCAACACCGACAATTAGAGGAGTCGAACCCGGAACCGCTCGCACCAAATAAGGTGTAAGGTAGTTAGGGGAAACTCCTGTGAACTATACAATAGATGAAAGATGAGGTACCATAGCATTGCGAACAATGTACAATATGCCTACTTTATGCTCAAGTAGGCTAATTGGGACTGGACCTACAGTTTAATGTGTGCTCTGCGATATGGTCACCACATATTGGTGTTCCAATGAGTATCCGTCAATTTTATATAAATCGTCACAAATAGCTTGAAATTGCAGAAGAGCGAGCTAAAATAATAAAGAGTGGAATGGAATGCGGACAACTATGCAACGTATACAGGATAAGAGCGAGACGCCATTCAATACCCAGTAAGTCATTTTCGGAAAGAAAGCAAGTACTTCTTCAAATTTCAACACTACCTATTTGTAAACGTACCCGATAGCGTATAGAAGTCCCCTAAATGCGTTCTTACCAGTTGTTAAGGAGCTTGGTGTAATCGTAGTAAGGCAATATGGAATCAGGCTTCTCTACTCACGAGTTGGCAACACTGGGCCGTCGCAGCTAATCCTTGAAGCGGCCACTATTCACTATTGTTAAGGCAGTTCTTTGACTGTAGGAACGTGGAATAATTTTTGTAGGGTTGGCATCGCTGCGATGGAGAAATGCCTCCAGGAAGGTAGTAGAGTGAGGGGAAGGGGGATCAGGAGTGCCCACCGTCTTTCCAACAAAACAGGAGCCCTGAAAGCCCTCAAAAGGGAACGCCACTTCTCTCCCTCCATCTCAGAGTGCTCATCTCCTTTCAGCGTCCGAGGCGCTTCTCCAGCGACGTATTCTTCAACTTCTGAATAAGAGCGGAGCGGGCGACCACCAAGGCGGGCCTGGAGGGCGCCCTTCTGCTTCTTCGCGGGAAGTCAACGTGGGACGTCTCTGTGCTTCTCTCCACGACGTGTCGCATCCCTTCTTCTCCCCACGTTTGAGATTTAACCCATACCGTTGTAGGCCACCGTATGATCTTTTGTACCTGAATGGCTGTCAAAATATGTCACTACGTGTGTATACTTTTTAGCCGTTTAAAATTGATGCAGAGATTTGCAGATTAGAAATACGATCAAGTATGTGAAGGTCTTTTATAAGTGTTTCGAAATGATACAGGGTGGTCCAAAAAGGACTTTACAACGTTGCATAAAAATTTATTGGAATCGTAACCGAACTGTGGTGTCATTTTGTGAGGAAATGCATCAAGTTTGACTAGCGTTGTGGAATAGTAGCGAATTCCGCAAGCGCCAGCGGCAGTTCCATTAAAAATGACTCTTTCACAGGTCAAGAGCGAGCACTTTGTATGTTTTGGCCGCATCCACCTCCAACAAGATGGCGCACCACCTCACTACTTCACCAAGTTCCAGGATATTCTCAACAAGTTATTTTCAGGTCGATGGATATGTCAAGGCGGGCCAATTGCATTGCATGGCCACGTCGTTCACCTGATCTGACACCCCTCGATTTTTACTTTTGGGGTTTGATTAATTTTACAATGAAAGCATTGCATTGGTGTAAAATTATAGGCTTTCATCCGGGGAAGTTGGTCTTTGAACACCGTTTCTTCATTATAAGAAGGTTCAGTAGAGTATTATGCATTTGTAAAGTAGTATTGTTCCTTATTAAAATTGAACAGAAACGTGTTGGCCAAATATTATAGTTTTGTAATGATAATAAGGAAATTGGTAAGGACTAGTATGATATTGTCCAGAAGGATACGTGGAAGATATGTTGTTGGCGCAATACGCCTTCAGGTTAAGGAATGCCAGCTTAGTTTTATAATCATAGTAGTTTTACTTTCTTGCAACTGCTGAGCACAATATACAGCCTAATACAGCACGAAGTCAAATAAGAAATACAATTATTCAGATAAATAAAGGCGTAAGAGTTTCGTAAGGGCAATATATTTATTTTCATTACATTTCAAATTGTACTCTTCAACAAAATAGCTACTAGGTACAAAGACGTTAGAAGTGAGGCATTTCCATGTTTCATTTGGGTGTATTTTACCAAATATTCACCATCATTTTGTCAGTAATAATAATAGTAGTAGTAATAATAATAATAATACTAGTAATAGTTTGTTGGTATTTCATGTGAGTTTTCCTCTTGTGTTGCAGGCGTGTAACGAATTCACGACCCACGTAATGAACCTCCTGCGGGAGCAGTCCCGGACGCGGCCCATCACCCCGAAGGAGATCGAGCGAATGGTGCAGATCATCCACAAGAAGTTCTCGTCCATCCAGATGCAGCTGAAGCAAAGCACGTGCGAGGCAGTCATGATCCTCAGGTCCAGGTTTCTGGATGCCAGGTAACAGAGTTCCTCAGCCATCACCTCTTCTAATGTATTTTGTTGGTCGGGGTTTGGTTTTGAACACGCGCTCCGTCACGTTCGCTTCAACGCAGCCAATCTCTTTTCGTGTATTTCCGTTGGATTCCAGTCGAGTCGCTCCCGAAGTCTGATCCACAACGGCCAATCGCCGCGCTCATAGATTGCTGACGTCATATCACCACTGCGCATGCCTCGTTCGCAATGCATTGTGGAGACAGTATTACCGCGCTCCGAAATGGGTAATTATTTTGGGCCAGGAGTGTAGATGGTTGTTACTTGGTGTTAATATACTCGGTGTTCCAAAAGTCGCTTGACCGAGAAGTAAATATTTGTATTTGAAAACAATACTTGTGGTATTAAATCACACAAGTATTGTTTTCAAATACAAATATGTATTTCTCGGTCAAGTTACTTTTGGGACACCCGGTATACGGATGTAAATGCATGCATAAACTTGTTGTAAATGTGCCGTTTCAGATCATTGTAAACGTATAACACACTAATCATAATTCGCCATATTTGTGACTTATTCAAGTAAATTCCCGTTTCACCCGTGTATTGTAAACGTGGAGATTGTCTTCAGTATCTGGAAAATAATTATTGTTTGCTGCTGAACATATTAATTCCACGACGTGGAGTAAAATATAACTGGGAAACAACAGTGTGCAAAATCCAAGAAAACAAACTAAGCAATTTACTTTGACATAATGTACATTTTCATAGCTAGGTGTTTATTGTATTACATTATATTAGGATTATATTGATGCACTTGTTTCCGTAAATTGCCTTTTTGGAAAACTCTGTACTTTCGAATAACTTCGCAGGGGAGGGGAGGGCAATGTTGAGAACGTGTGAATGTTTGCAATTCTTTCGAGACGATTAAGTCGAATCAATCAGTATAAGTATTATATTGATAGAATTTGTGTACCCACGATTAGAACGTTACCTGAATATAGAAAACCTTGCATTTGTATAAAAATCCCGCCAGCTGTTATTTTAAAATACCAGAGAAAGAAGGAAATTAAAATTTTCACCCTGAAGAAAGTAGCATTTTTTGGTGGGGGGTGGAGGCTAATAACCATCATGTGGATTTCCAAATATGGTGCTTACCTGAATAACCTGTTGCTTTAAAAGCGATAGGATCGCTTATCTAAGGTCTGTACTGAGGCCCAACAAGGCTTACCACCTAGGTGGACGACTCCCTGTCTGAAGATTCCGGTTTCGAATCCTCTCTTGGGCATGGGTTTTCGTTTGTGATTGTCCGTTCATTTTCACGCAGTCGTGGTTCATAATTACCGTCGCGATTAGCACAAAGTTATAGAAAAGCGACTAGTACGAGAATAGACTTGCCACAGCCTTGATTCGCCTCGTGAATGAGGCAGCTTTTCTCGTCCTCGGTCTCGAGGGAAATATATCCATTTTGGAGCCTGCACTAGCATATATCAAGAAATCTTTGCTAAGAACATATGAAACAATACGCATAACCTGTCCATAAATAACAACACAGACGTCCTCTTGGTATATCTGAACGAGTCGTCTAGCATAAAGCAGTGCTGATTCAGGCGAAATGTTCCACATACCTTACATTCAAACTCGCTGTCGCACGTGGCCGCAGGTGAGAACGTCTCCTAAGGGCAGTGATCAGTCACCGAGTGTTTGCCAAGGAAGTCCATCAGGCGACGGCCGGCAAACACGAAGACATGCTCTCCCGAAGCACCGAGATTGATTCTCACTCAGGCTCCTGTTTACGCAGTTGGTAACGCTGTTTCCGTGGCCATCCTTATTGGCTCTTGCACCCCAATCCTCAACAATCACCCTATGGTCTGTATAACTATAAATATTGGCTCGAGCCTTTTCACATCGCATATTTCTACCGTGACGGGGAAGTTAGGGTAAGAAGGATGGAAAGTCGGCCCTGGTCTTCTTATCAGAACTGTAAATGTACACACTTAACACCAATTCGATGTCAGGTTTTGTTCGCTGTCCTTTACCAACAGACGCATATCTTATTGTGGGACGCACTCTCTCCTAACTTTTCAGTAATGGGTCACAGAATGGAAACACTAGATAGCATGGTATGTTTTGTCGTTATAGAGGTGTGATACATTGCCCGACGTCGTCGATCTTCTCTCTCTACACAGGACAGGATTATTAATCATGGCAGTTTTGCATTTTGTTGAAGTCTGTGGATGAAACCAGTCAATGCAAGAACTAGCATACAAGCTGTAAAGGGGAAAACTACGGAGAATATATATATTTAAGAGTGGCTAGCTACTATTCTCGGAAAGGGGTTAAATATGGTATATCTTCTTTGGTTTTACATTTGATTGAATTAATTTTGAGTTCATTTTCATATTCACCTTCATAATATTCCGCGTTCAAAGAAACGTTACCACGTTAGGTCTCATTATAAATTCTTAGCATACAGGGTGAGCCAAAAGTCGCATTACTCCCTATGTATTTTGCGACGAGGGAAGGGTATGGATCTGAAGTAAATAGAGTATGATAAGAGACGAGACATGTTAGCTGAGGAGGTTACAGACAACAGTTTAGTCCAGAATGTCTGTGTGGACACCATCGTTTTCATAACAGAGAATTATGCGCCTCCAGGTACGGTGTGAAATTCTACGCATCATTGTGCGAGTAATCGTGGCAAATGCATGCCAAATGTGAGCCAAAAGTCCCATTACCCCCAGAAGTCCCGATGTTTCATCGTGTGATAATGCATCGTGGAGTTATATCAAACAGCAAGTTGCCGCGTTACCACAAAACTAACGAACTGAAAGAAGCCGTTCGACATGCATTTGCCACGATCTTTGTTATGAAAATGGTGTCCACACATACATTCTGGACTAAATTATTGTCTGTAACCAAACCAATATGTATAATTTATTTATCTTGAATACAAAGAACGTTGTCAGGCATCGTCAAGTATAACTGTAGTCATCCCCACGTGTAAGTCGCAATTTTCAGCTGCTATTCTGTTTGATTGTGAATTATCAACTCCCTATCAACCCTGCAAATTTTTCACAAAGGCTCAATTTAGATCATTTTGCTTTGAACTCTCTTTAAAGTAACTTCCACCCCCCAGTGGAAAATTCTGGATAATCATCCCCTGCTCAAATTGCGCATGTCAAACACGCTCGTTTCAAGACAATCAAAATTACACAAATAACTCATTTCATGCAACGAGTGTGGTTTGACCCTTGAGGCCTGAAGCATGGGGAGAATGGGTGCATGGCGTTCATGCCTTTTACTCTGACTCGGTTCGCGTTTTTCTAATACTCATTATTTGAAATGTGGTTTAATGGTTCCGTGTGCCGAAATGTGCATCGATTGTGGAAAAACTTTGACGGCGATGCTATGTATAAAATCAGCAGAGTGTAGAGTAAGTAATATTTTCGAACGTGAGGCTTCTGAACCTGTTCTCGTATTAACCTTTTGTCTTTCAAAATAACTAGGCAGTGGATTTCTATGCAGATGCATGGTTATATTGAAAAGGCATATTTCAAAATGTAATTATTTTTTCAATACGTTTTGCCAAAAGTGGTAGAAAATGAGAGCATATTTTCATTCATATATTGGTGGTTTTGGCAAGGTTTGTATCTTTATACAAAGAAGAGTTGTTGTTTTTTGTTTTAAAGCAACCCCTAGCAATCAACCGTATGGGTATCATCACACATCTTGCAGACTAGAAGGTATGTAGGATAAGACAGTGGCCTTCGCAGCAGGCATCCAAAGGTCAACCTCACTTCCACATAGTACACTCTGGTAAGGCCAACGAGGCTCTGGCGGCTGGACCTACTGCTAATACGTATAATCCCCCTGTAGGGCTGTTTGTCCCTCAGCTTTTAACCTGAGTAACGACATTTTAGTCCTTGGAGGCACATGTTGATTTGAGTTATGGTAAGGGGCTAGACCATGTATAATGTGACGAATGCAAATAGCTTAAATGCTGACGCACCCGAAACTTTTGCTTCAATCAATCATGTAGGGTAGGAATAACAGTAATCCGTAGCGCAACAGCCCTTTAGGGTCGAGGCTTATCCACCGACTGCCTCACCCCAGTTCCACGTGCCAATTACGGGGTAAAGTGTGGTCAGCACGACGAACCCCCCAATTGTTGTTGTATGTTTTCTATGACCGTGTTACGCTACTAATTGGAACTCCCAAATTTACTCACGATGTTGGATGGCCTCCGGTCCCATACACTGGCCGAAATCTCCGGAGAAAAGTTCCTACGCTTCCCCCAGGAGATTCGTACCAGTGCGCGCCCCAAGCCAGAGCAAAAAGCCCGACACACGGCCATGGCGCGGACCAGGATGGGAATAGGATTACATATTTTTCACGTGTATAAATCCTGTCTCGTAATAACGCGGTGGTTGCGACAAATTTCGTTTTATGTCCCACAGTTATTCCCTTCACAAAGCGAACACACTTTATTCCCTCGACGGAACTGGTTGTGAAGGAACACACAATGCTCTTCTGTATCGCGTTGCCGGCCTTGAAGCGTATGAAATGACCCGTTGTGCGTGTGTGTGTGTGATCGAAAGGGCTTTTGCTGCAGATGAAGCTGACTGCGGTTGATAAGAAGGTCTCTGGAGTAATTAGCCTGGCTGAGTGATGGGTGCCCGAGATTTTGGCTACGTTGATTGACACGCTTCCAGCTGCCTGACAGCGATCTGGTACTTATTTTTCTTTCGCCTCTTCGTCTCGCTTCCCTCCTCCTCCCGGTCGTGTGATGAAGCGATAAATGATGGCGGGGAAAAGAGAAACAACATCCCATCTTTCCTGTCTCCTTGCGCCGTCGGAACGGTAGCAGGTTGCAGGCAGTGTGAATGAACCAGATAGATCCAACCAAGAGATATTCGGATACTCTAGGGTGGGTTTTTTTGTGCTCTCTCCTCTTGAGCTCGCATTCCTTTTCATCTATGAACTGCCTCTGTATATACTTGAATTTTCCTCTCGAGTAACTTTCGGAGGCAGATTGATGTGGTGAAATTTAAAGTTCCCGGACTGGTTTTATGAACTTCTCAGTGTTTGAAGAAAGTCTTGAATCTTTCCTGGCGACGAATGATGAAACGGTTCTCTCGGGCTATCGACCAGGTGAGTTGTGGAAAAGATTCCAAGCTTTCGAGAGCTAATGTCACTCTCATCTTCAGGGTAGAAGTGCAGTTCTGAACGTCAACCCGGTGCATATAGGTTGGTGGGGGGGGGGGGGGTCGCGGTGAAGATGACGGACCAATCGGGTGGCGCGTCTGCTGGATGCACGCTTCTGGTTAACTAACGCTAACCAAGCTTGGTCCAGTTCGAGCCCCGTGTCGCGACTAAGATTATATTTTTCCTCATGAATGGCTATTGCTTCCTTGATAATGCGGTCACAGTAGTTTGAAGTTTTGGCTATGATTTCTGTGTTGCTGAAATCTGGTCTATGTCGGGACTAGAAGAACATTCAATCAACGAGGCTAAATACGTCGTTGCTTATAACTATTCATCCTCATCTTCCCGATTAGTAAAGGGGCTAAAAACGAAGTTAAGTAAACTAAATCCAATTTCATTAGAAAGCTTTGTAGCTGATTGTCTCCTTATTTTGGGTTTAGCATAGGCATACTTCTTTGACTTCGTTGGATCGTTTCGGGAAAACGTTGCTGAATTCATTTCTCCACATAGCGTCTAGTTTCCCCCACATAAGCAAGACGCACAGCACACCGTACCTGCCTTTAATTTTTCAATTACCTTTCCTCCGTCTCTTCCTTGGGAAGTTCCTTTTGTTTGATGCTTACATGCGGCGCCCATTAAGGATGTCTTGCGGTTTGGGACCCTTTTAAAGCACTCGACTTTGAGCAGTTGAAACTTTGCCGTGCTGTTTCTCTTGCGCTCTGCGTTCGGGGATGCCGAGCTGTGACGTGTGATGGCCCTCGAAGGCGCGTTCCAGATAAATGCGAGGATTTTTCACGCAGCCAACCCCTCGGCACCTCCCTCCCCACTAGCGCCAAGCTTTCTGTAATTGCATTACTATGTCAGGGCCCGGCTCAAATTAAATTTGATGAAAGTGTTTGCAACACAAATCTTCATGAGTCGTGCCGTGCCGCGGGAGGGGTTGGCGGGAGCGAAGGGGTGGGTTTTAAATGCACCTTAGGCACTTCTTCGCAGGGAAGTCTCCGGGAAACATACGTCTGCGAAGAAAGATGCTAAGCATCGTTCCCATGTGCTTCGCGTTCATTCCGACCTGTTGTTTCCCCGCGGAGGTCCATTTGTCATTGGTTCGCGTTCAGGGCAGGGCATGCTTGTTTGTTTTCATCGTTCTCCAACTATTTTTCTGAACGTATTTCGTGCTGATTAGGCGTTAAATAATCACATCGTTGTGTTTAACTTGATTGTGCAATTCTTCCTGCTTCTTACGTATTCGTTCGTTAGACCCAAAACAATTATGTTCATTGTTTAGTGTACACATACACACAATAGAATTAAGTAATAAATGTACACTCACCTCTTAGTACTCCGGCAGTTTGTTTCTTTATACAGCATATTTGCAGATGACACAATTCAATCTACAAGTTTATCAATATACGCTGTATAAAGCACACCTTATTACTAACTTCGGTGTTTACCTAGTGGCAGTACACACAGACAGACGAGCAAACCGGGCGTTGCATAAAACTGTTACTTACGGTGTCTTATGTCAGATCAATGGTTTGGATTTCGAGAAGAGTGTCTTCCAGCAGGACGGTGCAACTCCACACATCGGCAATGGCAATCTGGACTGCGTTGCTCAAGGAACTCTTTCCAACTACGGAAATGGCCCGAGGTCCGGACCTCACCGTGTGTGACGCTTTTCTGTACGATGTGGCAAACGAATAGTTACCACGTACCCTTTTTTAAGACTTGCGGGCAAACATTGAGTCTGTAACAACTGCTATAACTCCATATAAACGTCCTCTGCATGAAAAGGAACGAGTTATGTCGTGCCATTTCGTTGTGAAAAAATTGTAGATACTGTTAAATGTAAATTAATTTGATCTCTACTTAATAGCATTCATGCACCGTTTGACAAGTGGAATTTGTGCGAGTGTTAATTTGCAACAAGAACTATCCCTTTTTGAAAGTTTTGTATTTGAGCCACTTTATTTGTGATACTTGTGAACTTTGCTAGTACACATTTATGTTCTTATTTCGAAAGCTAAAGTTTGATAAAAGAGCGCCATCTATTTTTGACCGCTCACAATACAACACACGCGTCTTTAGTAAGATATTGTTAATTAACTGCTGTGGTGAACGTACTGTCAGACGTTGTGTGGTCGCTAACGCTGTCGGCTTGGAACTAAAGGCTCTCGGGTTCGACTCCCTTTTAAACTGCAGATCCAGTCCCGATTAGCCTATTTGAGTTCAAAACAAAACTTTTGAGATGGTGTCGATGTCTGCTCAGGTACCGCAGCCATTGAAATTTGTATTTTCGTACAGCGTGAATTCTCACTGCGCCAGTTAGCGTGTTCCTATCGAAGGGGAGTGGGATTTGGAAGATAATCTGAATGTTATTGGGACGGGACCCAAGAGAAGGGAAGCGGTTGGCGCCTGGAGATAACTCTAGTGATCCGAAGAGCAGACTGGCTCGCTGTCACGCCTGACAGGGGAACATCAGTGCTGGAGGTACGGATTTATTAAGGGGAGCTACCTGTCAGTTGAGCGTATTTCCTCCCTGACGTCATCGATGTAGAAATCCGAGCGAAATTCTAGCTCTTTTTTTCTTCTGTCCGCCCGCTCTTCTCGCTCGCTGGACCAAGTCGGATGTTGAATGTCAGTTGCAGCTTGTCCGTCGCTAGGTGGCAGCAGGAGCGGGTGTGTACGAAGTTTCCTCGTTTTGTATGTTCCTTTCCTTTTGCGCGTAACACACAAGGCACAGATATAAATATTTGCGTTCAGTATGTCGGCGAAACAAGATGTTTAAACGGGCATAATCCATAATATACGTCAAAATTAAGGTTTATTAGCAAGTTAAAAATGTTCGAAAGTGGCAAGAGATTTTATGGAGTGTTTTGTTGTGTGGATTGGAAATAGTAATGCGTAAGCTACATGGGTAAACCAGGTTCGAGTCCTGGCGTGAGTATCCCCACATCAATTTCATCTAAATTTTTCATACTCATCGTCGCTGTTACCTTAAAAAAAGAAAGAAAGCGACGTAAAATAAAAATGCAGAAATAGTGAGGAATAGCATGTTATGTTATTGACTCATTTTTGTAGAAATTATCTTGCAAAACTGTTCGTAGGATATTTTTACAGGATGCACAAACAAGACATCAAAGTGAAGAACTTTTGTGAGAAACGTTTTCCCTCCTGCGATAACAAAAACAAAATTTTCATCCTGTATGTATGCAACTTCACGGTACAGATTCACGTTTGCCGCTGACATTCAATTGCTCTCTTGGGTAATATACTAATTTGTTAGTGCGCTGCGGACGAACAGTGTATTGTGTAACAGAAAAACAAATACTGTAATTCCCCCTCTAGGGTATGCATCTTTGGACAAGAATTACGGATTCTATTGCTGCTGCAAACAATTCGAACAGGGAAAAAGGCATCTGTGTATGGTGTTATATGCATGGCTTGTTGGAAATGCATTACACAGTGATTCCAGAAGAAAAACTACATGCAGGGGCAACACTGAATCAGTGGTACCTGATTGCATACATGTAGGATTAAAACAAATTAGTTTTCGAGAACTTTAAAGTTTGTCAACGCCCTGAATTCCATGCGTGTGTTAGGACTGAGATGACACGACTTTGTGGGCATATGTTGCTGTTTTACCGAAAAGAGAGAAAAAAATCCCTTGCAGACAAAACTGTGGGGAAAAGCCACGGCGCACCGAAACCTTCCTTCACTACGTCACAGCGAATCCTTGTTTGTCGCAGGAACACACGCAAGCAAATAGGATCAGCACCGCGAACAGGGTGTCCTAATTGAAGTACATTATAGCGGACGGTCCGGAAAGGTTCTGTTTTTTTCAGCTTCGGGGATAAAATCACTGCGTGATAGGTACAAGGGGACGTAAAAAAGAAGACCGGTGTGCAAAATGGGAAACAAGTGGCAGAGCTTTTTCCTCTCCTCCAAGGGGACGTGTTTTCGGTTACTGTTTATCATTAGCCCGAGAGAAAGACTGTTGTAATTGTACCGTGGACAGTGGCTTTTTCGGCCTGAATTGAGTGGTACCGTGGCGCCCTCACAATTAGCAGGCGTGTTTAGCTTTACATCGCCTCCCTCTTTTTTTACAGGTTGTACAATGGCGGGGGCAGAAGTAAGTGCAGGCCAGTGTTTATGTCAATTTTTCTCACGTGGACCTTTCCCTGTTGGGAGTGACCTTTTAGCACTCCTGTCTCTACTGATTAAATGGTGGCACGGAGAGGAACGGGGTTTCTGCTAAAAGCTAGGTACTCCGCTGTTAACGTTCCATGGTTGTTCCCCCAACCTCCCTTTTAGACAAATGGGCTACTCGCTGCCTTAGTATGTGCAAGTACCATTGTTTATAACGACATTGCATTCAATTCATTGCTAACGCCGCCCAAGTCAGGTATGCCGGTTTTTTTTTTTATATACATGTGAAGGGTGTATATGCTTCTTGAGCGACTTGTCACGTTGCATTTTACTTACACTATAGATCATGCCTCAGAAACTGTAGGTTTTGTAAATGCTACATACAAAACCTTGGCGGACTGATGCGGCCCGTTGTTGCTGCAGGTTTCAGTGGCCAGTTGAAAGTTCACGTCAAAATGGTTGTGATTTTAAATCGACTAGTGTTACTTTAGCATTGTTGAAATTTGCAACAGAGAACGTGGTTTCCTGCAAACATTTACAACACCGTCGTGTCTTTGTTCATGTCAGAAGTCAGTTAAAATGTTCGACATCGATGCTCCCTTGCCTCTCCTTGACGTCCAAGGCTGCGAATGGAAAGTTTCTTCTGCCAAGCCGTGTTGCCGCCGATTTACCCGACAAACCACCGCCTGCGAAACGGTGGAAGTTTAGGCACGACGTACCTGTCGTGCGTGTTGCATACCCTCCTCGGCGCGAAAATGCTTTCGTTTCCACGCACTGGCGCGTCCACCACTCCGAAAGACACCGAACAAATCTCGCAGGCTCAGTTTCCTGAAGCCGGTCGAGAAAGCACAAGGCAGCATATGAGACTTGCTTTTGAACAACACGCATGCCTTAAATCATCGTCCGCTGCTGGGACGCGTGCTGTTATGCGGGACGACACCTCGGTCAGGAACTTTTACGGGGCAGTAAAACTGCCATAACCTTCGCCCCAGTGCTTAAAAAGATATTACGCACCCAACTGCTGAATGAAGCCAGTGCATCCGATGCACTACGTATGCGGGGGGAAAGGGGGGGAGAGGTCCCTTGTAGAAACTTGTTTCAGAATTCAGTTTTCCCCCTCCTTCGGTCATGCTGTCTCGTGAATATGTCGGAGGGAGGGAGAGGATGAAAAAGCAAGCTTTGGTCTGGCCACATGCGCTGTCTCTTAAAAAAGACAATTTAATGAGCGCAGCGTCAGGGGAGCACGGTTGAGGAAGGGGTGGGTAGTTACTATGATGGAAAAAGAGCAGAAAAATATTCAAGGCTTTAACCCCCTTTGTTTTCTGCTTCGCTTCATAACTCGGAGCAAAATTCTGGACGAGTCCGATCAAGCTGCTTTGGGAGAGCTCGATTGTGCAGACGTCCTGATGACGTAAAAAATATATATAAAATAAAGTAAAAAACCTTCTACAGAGATAGGGAGACCAGAAGGCGATAGGGACTGAAGGACTGGAATTTACAGGCAAAGTTTTTCATTCGCCCAATAGAGAACTGGAAAAATAACCAGAGAAATAATTAATTTTCAACTCGTACAAATCTGATGTGGAAACGGTAACAGTTTTCAGTTCGTAAACATCCTCGCGGGAATAAACATCGTGGATCAAAGGAGGTATCAGAATTAGGAATGAGGATATCCATAACGGTATACATGTTGTTCTCTATGCGATTTTTCATTTACACATTACATCTTGTTGGCATATAAAGAGTGATGACGATAAAATGAAGTGAAAAATTGGGAGGACACCCAGGGACAGAGGGTTCTAGAAGATTGAGAGAAAGTCACCGCAGGGAGCTGCTGAGTGTCGCCAATTGTCGCCGAGGGGTGGAGGAAATCGCTGGTGTCGGCGAAGAGTGCAGAGTAATCCTGTTGTCACCAAAGGGTCTAGAAGATTGTTGTTGTTGCCGAAGGGTCTAGAAGATCTCTGTTGTCGCCGAAGGGTCTAGAAGATCTCTGTTGTCGCCGAAGGGTCTAGAAGATCTCTGTTGTCGCCGAAGGGTCTAGAAGATCGCTGTTGTCGCCGAAGGGTCTAGAAGATCGCTGTTGTCGCCGAAGGGTCTAGAAGATCGCTGTTGTCGCCGAAGGGTCTAGAAGATCGCTGTTGTCTCCGAAGGGTCTAGAAGATCGCTGTTGTCTCCGAAGGGTCTAGAAGATCTATGTTGTCTCCGAAGGGTCTAGAAGATCTATGTTGTCTCCGAAGGGTCTAGAAGATCTCTGTTGTCTCCGAAGGGTCTAGAAGATCTCTGTTGTCGCCGAAGGGTGCAGAGCGTTGATGTTGTCGCCGAAGGGTGCAGAGCGTTGCTGTTGTCGCCGAAGGGTGCAGAGCATTGCTGTTGTCGCCGAAGGGTCTAGAGGATCGCGAGTACTCCGCCGAGAGAGAAGAATTGTGGAATTCCCTCTACATACACGAGAATGTCGAAACGATGTGTCGTCAGCCCGATATATACCACAGCGTAACGAGCACACATTTTCTCCTCTTCCAGGCAACAAAGAAACCAACGGGAAGAAAACTCAAGCGGGGAGGTTTAATAATGAAAGTCAAATTAGCAAAGTATGTAATAAGGGGGAGGGGGAGGGAAGGCTTCTAACAGAGCGGCAGGATTTCGCTAGGACAGGAGACGGCGGCAAACAAGGAAGAAAGGGGAGCTTTCTTACACTTCGATGCGCAAATCCAAGTTTGCCGCAAGATGAGGAGGGGGCTGGGGGGAGAAGGCCCGCCAGCTGATTCGCATCAGACTCCTTCCGCCTCCCCGAACACGCCGCCTGTTCCTCCCCCCGCGACGCTGCGAGAAGAAAGGGCGTAATATTTGCTAACAGGAACCTCCTCCTTCTGCGAGACGGTTTTTATTAAAGTTTCTCGCGGGACAGAGTTGCCAGTCGATTCCTGCGAGGTGCCTCGCGGGTCGAACGGACGGAAGGGCATGCAGAGAGAATCTTTCAAGATTTCCAAGAACTGTCTCTCCGAGTTCCAGGTTTCATCTTTGGAGGTTCTCTAGCTTCTGAAAAGTTGTAGCATCGCTCACACTGCCTTGCATGCATCTTGTGGCAGTGGCGTGCCCAGCGACTTGTGGAGGATGTTTATGAAGTTGTTTTCGGCATCTCTGAAAAACAAAAGTTCCTGTAACTGATGTCCAAGTTGGTGCATTTTCTTCTGGAAAAAATATGAGTAGAACATTATCTCAACGGAGACTATGCCAGCAAACAAGGAGTATTGCATTGCATTGTTAAAGATAACGTTGGAACAATCTTACAAGACCGTGGAAACACATTAACTGTTGTAAACAGTTACGATTTATATAATTACTATTGAGGATTAAAATAAATAAGGCATTAGGAACATGTATTTGTTCATTCATTCATACATTTTGGACCTAAGAACTTTATTAGCCATTTATGTCCATACTTGACTCTATTCCTCATTTTAAAAATGCAAAAAAAATGTATATAAAGATGAATATAAATGGCTCAGGTTCTTTCTTAGATTCAAGATCATGAATGAATCAACGTTCCTATTCGGAAACTGTGGAACAAGGACACGTATAGCGGCAGAGAAGGGGAGGCAGAGCGAAGCAGTACACACTGTTGCGAAGGCTGGTAACTGCAGTCACTTTCCCCCTCCATGCAATCCCGTTCCCTCTCAGGTGTTCATTGGCGGAGCCGCCTCGTGTTTTCTTTCGCTTGCTCCAGATATAGCCTAAACAGAATATAGTATCATATTTGTTATTAATACATTGTATATATTTCCGTTAACAATACACCCGGTGTACAAATTAATGCGCAAACTCTTGGTGTCTAGGTATTAACTAAATCTCTCTTGCACCGTTTAAAGGGTGATAAGAATGGAATTTTCTTTACTTACATTTCATGCTCAGTTTGTAGTAGCTTCTCGTCCTTCTCTCGTTTTAAGCGAGATCGAGTTTGTACTTGTACTTGGCCCTTGACATCATGAAGCTAAATACGTACAGTGATGTGCCGTATACTATAAGTTTACGTCTACATGCGTTGTCTACACATAATCTACGCGTAGATTACATTGGGTTGTAGTTTACATAGACTACGTAGACAATCTAAAGTGCATTAAAATTAATTTTCAAGGCTTTCATGAAAGGAAAGTAACATTTTCAACTATATTGGTTCCTAATGAACTGACAAGAATCCTATTTACAACAAAATTTCTCTTCTCTTCTATCATCAACTACGAAAGAAGATAAATTGTATGCAAAAAAAAGCAACAGATGGCAGTCGTGAGGCAAAAGTAGTTTTCTTCTCATAAAACACTGGAATATTTCCTATCTTATGTTTTTTCCTAGGTGAGAAATTGTTCGAATTTGCAAGGAAGACTATGAAAGGTTCTTCTCACACGTTACCAACTGATACGTAATATAATTTTGTTTTACTTCCACAGCGCCCTTTGCTAAGTTATCACCTTTCGCCATGTTGTTTACATAGATTACGTCATCTACGTGTATAAAATAGTCTACGTGTAGATTATCGTTGTTTACACGTAGACGCACATCACTGAATACGTGTGTCTCAAATTTCAGGGTTGTTATCCGATCCTGAGGACAATAATTACAGTACTCTTGGCAACACTGTCAAAGAGTTTCTTCATCCATGAAAGTCGGGAGAAACTATTCTATCCACCCTTCCCTCTGTTTTAACTCCACCTTATTTCTTTTTTCTTTTAACTCTTGAGACGAAGAGAGAGAGAGAGAGAACTCCCTAGTTCCATCTTGTCTTCCCTTTTCGTTCCATATTCATTATAGGTTGCATGTTTCTGTCGCGGAAAATTGCATCACTGTGCGACTCTTTTAAAAGACGGAAACAACAGCATTCATTAAGTTTTGAAGACGGGGCTAAGGAGAAGTGACACGCCGTGTAAACGCTGGAGATATGAACTTTGTCAGTTTCACTTCGCGGGGCCCAGGAATTAATAACAACACGGAGGATCTTTCCCCGCGCCCCGCAACCCCCCCAAACTTTCATCAAAATACATGGAAATTTTTATATAATAATTAGATTCCGGGAAACGGGCGAGAGGAGGCTGCCGGAACTTTACTCAGTCGCTGCGGAACAATGGAAGAACGTTTCTGCTCTGTCCCCCATCTCTCATGCCCAGTCTCCTAAAGGAGGCGGCGAATCATGGTTTTTCATTAAGTTGGATTGGTACTTCGTACGTACCGAGCAGATGAACGGACAAGAACAGATCGACTCGCGTGTCGATTTCCAGGAATCGCATTTCATCTTTCTAGCAGTTTCGTGAGGTTTCGTGGCAAACAGTGAAGTTACCATTTCAAAATACGAGAACTACAATTACTTTAGGATAAAATGGAGGCAACTTTACCGTAAAAAGCAAAAGATACTCAGTATTGCAGTTATTTTACATGGTAACATGAAATCAAGTCTCTGTGGGCCGCTCTTCTACAACCTAATATACTATTCCATTTAATAATCGGATTCTGTACAGTTGTTCCTCTCTCCCCCCCCCCCCTCCCCGGGGATGGGAATAAGGACCGTATGATACAGTGCCACCGACGTTTCTAAATTTGTTTTAGTGCAAATCTGCACCTTTATAAACCTTAAATTCAAGAATTCCATTTTACACAATATTAAGTTTTATGATGATGTTTTGTAAATCAAATATGTTTGCACATGTAAAAAATCATGGATTTTTTTATGAGAACCTAGCATTCTAGGTCAATTTCTAAAGAGACATAAATACATTTTGTAAAAAACATGTATAAAATCTATAAACTAGCATATTTCAACGTGTTACTTCAAATTGTACTTAACTTTAAATACATGAATGCGTGCTTTACATTTTAAAAATATAAAACTTCCTAAAGTTATTTATCGAAAGATAAAAATACCGGTATGTCCTAAATTTGAAGTGAACATATTGACAATAACGAGAAAAGTTGTATTGTTAATTGAAGACTAAAATTGGTAAACGCTGTAAGTGCCACAAGAATTCAAACACCGTTTTCCACGTTAAACTATGAAATGTGCCATGCTTGATAATGTGGTAAACGTGGCTGGTAGCCCTCTAAGTAGTTCAAAGGGCGTGTAAAAAGGCACTAGTGTGAACGTTCGTACGGGTTGATGTGCTGAACGATGCGATTTCCAAACACTTTCGCTTTTGGCATTTACAACGTTTACCACTTTTAGTCCTCAATTTGTCACCGGTGGCATTGCGTAAGTTTAGCAAACCTACAACTTCGAATGCTAGATATTTCTATAAGTTTTCGAGGAGGAATGTAGTAATTTGTTTGCCAGTTATACACTTGCCTATCCTTTGCATCATTTGTTAATCTTCACCTTCATCTAGAAACCTAAACAAGTGAGTTAAAGTACCCACAGTTATAAAACTTTGCTTATATTAACCACAGTTCGTGCAAACACCGTGTACCAGTTTTTTCACGTCTCAACGTCTACGAAACTTTTGAAAGAAATATTGTGACTTTTTACATATATTTACCAAATTTTCACCATATTCAACCCGGTTTCTTTTACACAATGCATGTTTAAGTATTGAAATAAAAAGCAGGGGTAGCATCTTTTAAAAACATAACGAACAGTTCAAGTTATATCATTCCATTCCACTCAGTGACTCTGGCATAAGCAAGTGCCGTGCAAAAACTTCGCTTCTTAATACTTTAGATAAACTGTGGGCAATTTTCTCCTTCAAAACTTACCGACTAGGAATTTCAAGTTTTCACACGTAATTCGCATTACCATATTTCATGAAGAAATTAGAATTTCTTCTAAATAACACGTTCATTACCACTTCATAAACTTCGTGGTGTACAACTTGGTCCCAAAATGAAACTTCTGTATCAGATAGTTTTGTAATATCGTAAGAATATGAAGTGTTTACATTTTACGCATGTCTTGCATAAACGTGCGTGAGGAAGAGCGTGAAGTTGATATATTAATACGTTCTTTCCTGCCCAAACACTACATATCTACCTTGAAATGCCGTCGTAAAATTGCCAGACTGTGCGTTAGTTTTCAATCCCTCCGCAGCTGTTTAATGGCAGCACCTGTTCTGTATTCGTAGTCATTTTTTTATTATTATTCTTTGCTCGCCTTGGAAAGAGGATAACATCAGCTTTTGCCATATTCCTCCACCGAGCTAGCAACAGAACCGGCGAAGCGTGGCTTCGTTCCCGTCGCAGCGAGTCGTCCCTCTCTCTGTGTGAGTGTTCGCGTGCGTGTGTGTGTGTGGATCGATCCTTTCCCGGTTTTATTAGGAAATTCCAGGCTGGCGGAATGTGCGTTTTACTGTCGGCACGGCACACTGGCTTATTCGTCCAATGTGAGGGGGAATTGATTCCTAATGGCGCTGCGATGCTCTTATTGGCCGTAATCTTTATGTAGGTATTGTTGGAACAGACTCCTGCCGGGTACGGAGCTTTTGACTGCTCTGGAAGCGCGGAGCTAGAGGGGAAAAAAGAAGAGAGGGAAGAAAGAGCACTACAGTGCCATCTATATGTCAAGTTTTCTGTGCCGCGATAAAAGATACATTTTCCCACGTTTCTGCTTAATATACTCGGTGCTCGAATGTCGACCTTCCACCGTCGCGAGTTTTATGCTTATTTCAGTGGCCTTCTCTTGCCCTTAAGTCTTTTCGCGGAAGATAAAAACTGAATTTTATGAAACTTTTATTCGTGGAATATGAAGGAGAATAGGAAGCGGCCATATTATGAAGTGGTTGATGGGGGAAATAGCAGCGGCGCTGCCAAGTAGGATAGCGTGGGGATTTTAACCCCCTTTCGAGTAGCTTTAGGAGCAAGTTATTGAAGCGAAGTAAAAGAATGAGGTGAAATAGTTTTCACTGTCTCGGGATTTCTATATTTTGACTAGCGCAATGAAATAACAATTCTTTGACAAGAAATCTATAACCAGTGCTTTCAAAACACCCAAATAGTTCTACTTCTCGTTTCGTGTTTATATATTTCTCGGAGCCGCTTGTCAGATAAACGTCGCCTAAAGTGGTATAAATTATGTGCCTATCCATACAAGTTTCGTTGTGTATTTTCAACGTAGCTTCAACAATTATTTTGTCTTCCTTTTACCCATATACGTTAGCACCTATGTCTATAATTTGCTAAGTCGTTGAAACCGGAACCGTGCTGTTGTAATTAGATGTAGCCTACTTCGGTGACCACCCAAAGTCACGCAATGCAACAAATGGCTTAACAGTGGTATTTATTTTATAGTAAACCACAAAGTAAAATGCCCACTGTTAAAGTTGAATTAAATTTTTGGAAGAGATTGGATGTTCTGGTGACGGATCTTATAAATATATTTATCTTATTTTCCTGATCATAAAAACAAAAGTAGAAAACATGTGTGTGTTGGTATGTTAATGTACCTAGTTTTCAACAAATTATTTCTATTGTATTATTGTTACAGTGTTTTAAACCCACAGGTCTGTTCAGCGGCAGTTTAGAATGTTCAGAAATGAAATTAGTAGCGCCATGCTGGGCGCCATTTTTGATGATTTAAAATATGTGCCATCTCATTGTGAGAGAGTAATTAAATGACGGACTTGCATGCAAGTGTTTTTTTCTAAATATAAATATGTGAATGTTGTAACTTCTTTCCAGCATTTTGCATGAGTTCAATTGCGGCATATGTAGCGCGGTCTATCTTAGTTGGATTTCTTAACCTAGGCCCAGAAAAAAAAACAATGGAATTCCATATTTTAGTTAGTTATTTTTGCATTTTTTTTTAGCATCATCCCCTCTGTCATTGATATTTTACAAATAGAAATCTCACTGAATTTTTATTAGATGTCACGCAAGTCAAGAAATTGTTGTTAAAAATGCGTGTGATTTTCTGAAAACGGTATATGTTCAATATTAACTGCATTATTTCTGTTTCAAACTTAAGTAAAGCTTATTAGGTCTACTTGCAGGAATTATTATGTTTCAAAATCTGAGATAAAAACTCACATTTTAAATTGATTCAAAACTGGTAAGAATTTATTTCGAATGCAAACCAAGGAAGTGGAGATATTTTTCAGTTTGAACGTAGCCTGTGGCGGCGATTAGGAGGGGTGAGGGGGGCAATTGCCCCCACATTTTGCCACTTTTCCTCCGTACTATGCTAAACCTTATGTACCAAGGGAACGTACCCCCCCCCCCCTAGTTTTGGAACCCAATGGCCGCCACTGAACGTAGCAGATTTTCTTTGCTATCTATTACGTCTTGGTAAGATTTTACACTATCTGAAGTAAAAAGACTCGCCGTAATTGTTCATTGTAATGATCTGTCCAGGTTATCGTCCAACTAAGATTTGCCGACTTATAGACGTCGCTGTGTGTGTATGTCTAGCTCTAGAGCCTTCCTCTATCCTTCTAGGAGAAAGCGGCGTAATTTCAGCAAGCAGGCTTCGGAAATCCTCAACGAGTACTTCTATTCGCATCTAAGTAACCCATACCCTTCGGAAGAGGCGAAAGAGGAGTTGGCGAGAAAGTGCGGCATCACTGTTTCCCAGGTAATCACAGAGTCGGGCAGAATAATGGCTTGGTCTCTCTATTTCTCTTCTCTAGATTTGGTTCCCAGCACCACCAAGTTCGACGTACACTTAGTTTCCTAATTGGCACGATTTGGTCACCAGACTTACAGGCATGTATGGACTTAACGGCTTACTATTTTTAGTTTACCCTTTTGGGGTGGGTGCACATGCGAAAATAAGTTAAATGCATAACTAAGTCTACTTATCTTTATGTACAGCCGTTTGTTTTAGCCTGAAATTTTACTCTTCTTTAAGTACTGGGCATGTTCAGTGTCAACATTTCTTTCACTTTTAATATACGTTCCTGAAAAGAACATGTCTGGTATTCGAAATAATTCACACTTACAAACATTATGAAGTGTGATTGTTTAGTCACAAATTCTTGAATAGATAAAAGTTTGACTCTTTTTGAATTAATGAGGTTAACTGACCATGATTATTATTCTTGAGCCTTCGGAATTCTTCTTTTCACTAGCTATGAAATTAATCCAAATAGCTTTCAGATGCTGTCGAATTTTCTTCTGTTTGATTATGAATTCAGTGTCAATTATAATTTCAGTGCAGAATTGAATGTTTCGTTATTTCTTATGTGTAGATTAACTTTCATGTGATCTGTAGGCATTCAGCACTTACTTAAATTTCAAATTGTCGATTATACTAGTGAACATAGTTTTTTCCTGAAGTTGTAAAATGTCAGAATCCTAACAATTCTACATAGGCTGGGCTCAAGTTAACGATTGATATATTCAGTTCAATAACTCACTTATCAGGGTTTAGCTTGGAATGTAACCATTTCGGTTATGCTGTCTGGTTGTCAGATTTGTTTCTTCCTCTCCACGACATTCAGCAAATAACAGTGGCATGGACTTCACCTACCAAGTAATTGGATATGCCAGCAAAACCCCTGTATTATCTTGTTGCCTGCGTTGTATGTTTATTACAGTTTTCTCCCCATGCTATCTCCACTGATTTCTGAACCGAGAAGCAAAGATATGTTCGTTCTTTTTTGGAATACGTGCGTGTCAGCCCTCGTGATCACACCGTGCCAGTTGTTGTGCTCCGTAGGTTCATCGTGGGTGGCATGGCTGCTAATACTTTTTAATCATCACACAACAAAACAAGAGCCTCGTTCGTGAAATGGCAGTTTTAAGAACGCCACCTTCTTGTCTTCTTTTGCAGACGGAAACGGCGTAACTTTACGAAACAGGCCACGGAGATTCTAAACGAGCACTTCTACGCAAACTTGAGTAATCCCTACCCTAGCGAAGAAGCTAAAGAAGAATTGGCCAGAAAATGTGGAATCACGGTGTCACAGGTAAAGAGCACGCTGCAATACACAGACAGAAGTACAACCTGTTCAAATTGACGTTGTGGGTATTTCCAACTTCGTTTTTCTTCTCTCTTTCTTCTACTGTTCGCATCAAAGTTTGTTGAAGTGAAGATATTCACTGCGTGCAACGTATTGTGCAGTTCGTAGTAGTTCCATTTCGTGCCAATAGATGTCACGGGCTTCCCGTATTATCTATTGTCGTTGTTTGTTATTAACTGCATGACGTTCTGCTTGCCATGAACAGGGATAATGTATTCTGTTGCGGAACTATAAAATGACTTAACCACGGAGATATGTCTTATGAAAGGTGCGTGTCTTTTTCTGTTCATATGGGAAATACGTGTCAATTGTAATTGGCAATGTTTTTATTTTCTCTATCTTTTGAGTTTATGTAATACTGTACTGTCATAGTATCTTCTGTTCAAATGGTCGTGAGTTGTTCTTTTTCATCTTCAATTTAATTTTCTATTTTCTTCACAACTCTTCGTTAGTTGGAAGACAATGTCATCGGATGCAAAACAATTATTGTGTTGAGAGTAATATATTATGCACAATGTCTTTTGTGCTTATTTATTTTACCCGGCCAGAAAATGAACTACTACTTTTGCCGTCTGATGGGGTTAACGGCAAATGTATTTCGCTTTGTAACTACAGAAATGTGTTTTCTGGTAATTGGAGAAGTAGGGGAGAAATATATATGTATAAAAAATTACAACTGGTGAATCAAATTGTGCCAATTGTTCGAAACCATATGTACAGTGGGATCTATGAGTATTACCGTACAAATTGTCCATGACTATTTTCATTAATTCTTTTTCTTACATCCTATGTTTTTAAGCTATGGATTTTTATATATGCTGGTGCAGAAGTTGTAAACAGCTTGCTTTGAGTTTTCTTTTAATTCTTGAACCTCTTATTGGGTGAAATAAAGAGCACGAATATGGTGGACACTTTGCACGGTAATACTCATGGATCCCACTGTACATGTTGCGTTTACTTTATTAAGCATATCGTTCTGGCGGACTGGATTTAACTGTGAGTATAATATATTTAGTTTGTGTGTGTGTGTGTGTGTGTGTGTGATAGAGAGAGAATAACAGATTATTTTAATATGAAGTTGTTGTTTTTTAATTCTGAGGTCTCGATCATTAAATTTGTTTTGGGTTGGTGGTATTTTAGATATTAACGAGTTCGTGAATAATATTCATCATCTAATAACACAATCAGAAATTTACCGTGCAGTACTGCGGAGATATTCCCCAGGTCAACCCAGTGGCGCCATTAAGTAAAATTGGAAAATAAATTAATGGAATGATACTAGGGTAAAAATCACTAGACGTTTAAGAAACTACTGCCTCATGCTTGTGAAAAAATGTTATTTCTAATCATGTATCAGAAAGTCACAACACTTAAAGTGTTTGACATCTAGGTGTGTATAACCGTGTTGTTTTGAAATTCTGGCCAAATAGCAATTAGGTAAGGTGGAACCAGTGAACTTCATTACGAACTTGTACGGGCTTCATTAATCACGTAGAGTGGGATCCATGAGTATTACCGTGCAAATTGTCCATCACCATGTTTCGTGCACTTTATTTGACCCAATAAGAGCTTCAGTAATTAAAGGAAAAATCAAAACCAGCTGTTGACAACTTCCTCACCAGCATACATAAAAATTCATCGCTTAAAAACACACGGGATGTAAGGGAAAAATTAATGAAAATAGTCATCGACCCCCTCTGTTCATAATCTGCTTCAAGAAGTGCACAAAGTAACGTTCAGTGTGTTCTACGTACAGATTGTTGACCAAGATAGTAAGCATCTAAGCATGATAGTCAATGGCCAATAAGCACATGATCGTTTTGTTGCGAATCGTATTTCACTTGTCTTTTATCTCGTTAGTGGCATTTCTTTTCACGAATTTCTCATGATTCCACCACGTCTAGTTCCACCATATCAGGCCTTCGTAATTGTTGTTCTTATATTATGTTCACTCTGAATGTAATATGAATAAAATACATTACGAGGACTGTTAGACGTACAATGTCGCCTTCCGAGTCGTAGTTAATTCTGCTCATTTCTTCCTAACAATGCCCTTCACTGTTTGTGCCAGTGAGCGAATTAAATCGTGTGTTGCTAAACTAACGTTAATCTCTAGACAGTATCCTTGAATGTCACTTGAGAAATCATAGGAATTACAGTCTTAATGAAAGATGTGGAAGTAGATCCCAGTGTGCTTTTGCACTCTCAAGACATGTAAACTCTTCTCTATGTCTGGAAAACTGAACCCATCGACGAAATGGACAGATTTTTTATCTGTATTCTAAAGCTACGTTTGTTACCGTGCACATTCCAGAATGCATCTTGTTTGGTTTCATTTCCACGAGCACTTACATCAGTGCTGCACTTTTCAATTACATCTCGTGTATGTGTTTTATGTACACATTTTAAACTTAGTAAAATTGAAGTTCAAGTAGTTATAAGTATTCTTCATTTCAGGCAAAACAATTTTACAGGCGTTTTACATTTAATCTTGCTGTGAAGTCAAATAATTCACTATTGTATTTACCTGAAATACATTAGTCGATTTCTTGTTCCGACAGTATACTTTGCTCCGAGGAAAAAAAAATCGTGGTGAAATACATGTATAGAACGTCTTGGAACAGTTTCCTTTTTCTGTTTGGTGAACAAAATACTTTCTTGATTCGAATTTATATTTCGACTAGCTAACAAACGATCCATTATGCTACGGCCAAGATAACTAATTCAGGGAAATTAACAAGTTTGGTACAATCTTGGGAGAATATGATAGGTTAGGGACAAGAGCATTCGCGAATCATGACTGTCTTTGGAACTAGAGCTAATGATAGTTCAAATGTAAACGTTGAAAGGAAATTAAATATGTAATGTGTATGGTACTTGTGCAGTGCATCTATTATCCAGGCCACTTTTCATTCTGTTCTCCTCTTCCTTTCCAGGTGTCAAACTGGTTTGGAAACAAGAGAATAAGGTACAAGAAGAATATAGGGAAAGCCCAAGAAGAAGCTAACTTGTACGCAGCAAAGAAAGCAGCAGGTAGGAACGGTACACAAGGTATGACCAATTTACTACAAAAGTCTCGGGGTAATGTCATGTGATTCTCTTTTCAGAAGACAGGCACGTCCCTTGTTTCAGGTTCATGGTCTTTGCTAATAATTTGAGATATCTTATCCAACAGTTCGTGTCTTTTTTCAAATTTGCAATGTGCCACTGTGCTTGCCAGTTTATTTGTAAAACAAGAAATGTCAGTTATTTCTCAAACATTGATTGGATATACTTTCTAATGTTTCCTGATCTTCACTATGTCTTCTAATATTTCGTCGCTCTGTTTGACCTTTTGAACTGAGCCTGAAACGTGTTTAAACAATCTATCCAACAATATGCTTGTTACACATCAACCACTCTTCTAACGAGAATTTTATAGTTTGTAGTTTGTTCTAAGTATAGTTGCGAATGAGCCTGAATGTTGTTAAGTCTGATGGTGACCAATACCAGAGGATCTGGGGTCGAATCCACATAAGTTGTAAACGTTTCACTCAACTGTTTAATTCACACGTTTCGCTCTTCTTGTAGTTCTTTCCCAACAAAGTTAGAAGAGAGAAGTTCATTAAATGAAACGTCGATGTATTCTCGCCTTTCTGTCATATTTTCTTTACAAAATTGTTTCGTTTACCCCCTTCATTTCTTTTATCGCGTCTCTTCCTGTGTAATTTTTCTCCTTGTCCGTCTCTATTGTAGAAGAAAACGTGCCTGTCTATGCTAAAGTGTTTATATTTTTATTGTTTTCTGCAAAGGTGAGTTGTAATTTAGAGTAATTATTATGTAGTGCAACTTGACTCTGGAAGAGTGGTAACTTTGGTTCCTGGAAACGACAATGTCTTCACCAAACTGGTAAAGCATGGAGTTGCAAATTTTCAATGTCATAAAAGGTGTGTGAATTTTATGTTCGGGTTTTAAGTGTCAAGTGCAATGCTCATGTGGAATTCCGATATCTTTTACACCTCCTCCTCAAAATTACAGAATGTCATTTGTACAAAACATAGATATATTTGCAGATTGTCATGTTTAGAATACATAAAAATCCGTTTCAATAGTTACATGTGAATTTTCAGAAGTATAATCAGTAATAATTAATTTAACTATAGCTTTTGGCAGAAAAATGTGAACTGTGTTGAAATGTTGAGAACTAAAGAAGTTGAGTCACTACAATTGCAGTTTCTATTAATATTAATAGTTACCGAATCCCCAATATTATTATATAACTTGTTTCAAACATTTAAACAATGAATCCTAGAACCAATTTAGACAAAATATAGACAGTTTTGTCATAAAATATGTTGGAAAAATGTAACGACATAAGATTTTTGTTCACTTTCGTTACAGCTTAGAATCTTAAATTTTGTAAACCTAAATTGCTAGGTGGACTTGCACATGAGTTTTGAACAAATAAGAGATTATATCCTCAAACTGAATTATTTTTAATATCCCGGAACATTTAATACATTTTGACACAGTATAAGGATTATGATTCTCATGATGCACGTACTTTGATGTGATAATCAATTCGCTTGTGTGACTATTTATATTTTCTTTTATTGCATATTTCTAACAGAAAAGAATCCCTATTTAGTACTGTAAGCGCCATCGGTTTTTACTATCAAAATAAGAGGTTTCTTAAAATGCTGATTAATTTTAGTTTTCATTTTTAACAAGTTTCCTTTCTTTTGTTGTCCATTTTGAATCCTTTCTCGCTTCTATTTTCTTTTTCTTGTTTTATTTAGCATTTTGGCTACCTAATGTTTCCTCAATTTGCTGTCTTCGCAAATGTAAGCAATGCACAACTCACTGAAGTTCTTATCGAATAGTTGCCCAAACAGCTTTCGAATTGAATTTGCACCAGCTCATGCCCTAAGCATTTATTTCTGCAATTATTAAGTATTGGTATCGAAATCAACTTTCAGACACGTGGCAGTTGGTATTTATTTTAGCAAAACCCGATCCTAATTTGTGCTGACGTGATCCAAACAATAAAACTGAGACACACAAATCTCGAAATACTCTGCTTCCTTGCACCTTGTTATCAGTGGCGGTTCGTGATAAGACATTAGTGGTTTTGCAAACAATAATAATATAAATTATAAGCTTGGTGGGAGTAATTGGCGGGGATGAAGAGGATTCTCTCTCTGGATACTGCTTCCCCTGTCTGATTTTGTATTTTAGCCTTTGGGGATAATGTGCAATATTCACTGGAAGTTTTTCGAATACTACGCTAATTTTTGTGGTCTAAATGTAAAAGTTAGTATTTTGCCTGCAGATTTCAAATCAGAATGGACGATCTTGCAATGCAAGGATGAAACATACAGTTTCAATAAAGGTGAAATAATATGCCTATTTTTTTTTATTTTTTTTAGAAACTGACTAGAAGTCTGAAACAAACTGAAATCACAATCACACATTATTTGCAAATTCGCCTAACTGACATCAACACATTCACAAAAATGACACCCATAATTCTCTTAAGGAGACGCATATTGTTATAGTATTGGATGCCCTTGTATTTTACGTAATTACATCGTTTTGAATTCATTGGGAAATTTCCCTGAAGTATGTCACACACACGCTGCTCTTCACTCCGTTCCGATTTTGCGAAATTTCTGATATTGTCTTGGAAATGTCATGGTCCATCCCTGCCTTTTCTGTCTGCAAGTGGTTTATTTTCATTTCCTAAGCCAAAAACATTTAAAGTCTTGGCTTACAAAATGTTGTTTTCATAATCGAAACTGGGAATGGAAACCATTCTGCCTCACTCTCCCTTGTGCCAACAGTGCGAGGAACAAACTTTGTAGAATCTTGTAAAAATGCCTGCTCTACAATGTTTGACAGTAATCAGGTTATGTTTACAACCGAAAAGCTGCCTTGTAAATGTTATTGCTAGGCTCTGAACTCCAGATTAAATGGGATATTTAAATGGCGTCCCCCTCTCTCTGTGTGTATGCAATGAATCCTTGTCTTCGTTTAGGATATGCATACGGTCACGTGATCCAGATAGCAGCGCTGACAGGCAGGTTGGCAATGTGCATCGTGTGACGTTACGGCCAGCATCGCGTGCGTGTTGTATATTTATAACTGACAAATAATTAACCACGTTCGTGTTTTCTACGCCCCGATTGTCATGCCAACCTTGTGGCGATGCAGGCACGGACGCGTGAGGTAGACTGGGCAAGTGTTGCGAACTGGGTAATTTTTATCCCTTTTATTTAACCGTTTTCTTTGAACGTTGTTCCTTTTTACCTTCTTCCTCTTGCCTCGTTCCAACTTCCTTTGCTTTCCCTCATTTTCTTTCCCACGTAGCTTTTTTTCGCGGCTCTTTTATTGAGTCAGTTCGTATTACGTACTCTTTTCATGTTTTAACTACGTGCTATTTTGCCCTCCTCTTGATGTTACTATCTTGTTCTGTTTCTTTCCTCTTTCGATCTTCTTCCATTCTCTTCAATATATATTCTCATTGTCCTTCTAGCCTACCTACGTGGCGGAGTGGTTAGCACAATGCGCTACGTTAGGTGTCCCCGTTCGACCCCGGCATGTGTGTGCTTTGTAAATGTTCCATTATCAAATTCATCATATCATCACTCATCCTCATCTTCGCGATTAGCGAAAAGTAGCAAAAAAATCGAAGTAAAATAAACCAAATCAATCAATCTTCACTCATCCTCATCGTCGCGATTGTGAAAGGAAGGCAGAAAAGCGACGTTAAATAAGAAAACTCCAAACAAATCATTGTCCTGCTTCTCTTTATTGTTGGTCTCGCTTTGCTGCTTTCGTTGCATTCTATCTATTTTATGTTATTATTTATAGAAACTTGTTCTTCGCGTTTGATCAGTTTGTTCCCTTTTTTCATATATTATTTTGTAAGTTTGAGGGGTTTCGTTATTCGCGTTCGTTCACTTTTCTTATTCCCGTCCATTCTGTATCAAGCTTCCCTCTATTCACGCCGAACAACCTTGAGGAAGAAAAACTCTTTGCTAAGCTAAAGATCGTAGATTCGATTTCTGTGTATTAGTTCTGCCACTTATTTTTAACCATGTCGTCCATTTTCATTGTCGCGATTAGCTTGTATCCGTGACTGAGTGGTTAGCGTATTGTGACGTCATGGATGTGTCATTGTGTTTGTCCCATCTGTGCCATCATTTCAACATTCATCCTCATTGTCGCGATTATCCTAAATAAGCAGAAACGTGGCATATATTTTTTTAAAAAAGAATGTTGCGATTACCTAGAGAGAGATGGTAGCTGCGGTGTATTAAACACTAACTAAAATTCAATTCAAGTAGTTATATATAGTTTTCCCATTGTATCTTCCCGTCATCTGTTTTGGCTGTTCTTGCCTCCCCCCTCCCATTCTTCCACTACACCTAACCTCTGTACGTGCACATAGAAAATCATGAGATTTAATTAACCTTTCGAAGTTGGCAACACCGACGAGACGTGGTGTATTCTTGTTTATGAACCGTGCCTACCTTCCCCCCTTACTTAATCTGTGCGTGAGTCCTTCAGCGACTCCAATCACGATGAAAGATCTGAATCGCCTCGCTGTTACTCTTTCTGGGGTACGCGCATGCGTGCGCACGCATGGGCCTACACTAGTAACATAAATCTCGAGCGGACGACTTTTCAAAAGTGATAACATGGAAATTAGGCTTGCACTGCTCGCTGGGAAGTATCCGCCAGTGGTGAAATTGGCTATCGTGAAAGTTTCAACCTTTTTTTCCCCCCTTCTTTCTTTACTTCTGGAATGGAAAGAAGGGATATCGTGCAATGTGAAAAGATTGAATGATTTATGAACAGCTAAGGAAAGACTGATATATGACGAGGAGTTTTAAATGGCGTGCGCAGGATATTGTATGTGTGTTCATGCACCTTGATTTTTTTTCTAATATACGTTTTCTCCGCACTAAAGAAAGGCTTCTAGTGCTTTGTGGCTGCTTTTTTTTCATAGTCAAATAATACTTCTGCAGAAGACTTAAAACTATTTGCAACTCAGTTCAGATTTGTACATTGTTAATATTTCTTTTTCGTTTGTCCTATTCTTTTACTGTCGGCCCTCACTATGTTTCTTTTCCTCAGTTTTGCGTTATTTTCTAGGTTTCGTGTCAGTTTTCCATTTCAGTTTTATTCCTTTTTCCTTCAGTTTTCCATTTCAGTTTTATTCCTTTTTCCTCTTTGGCTTTATTTTATCCGGTCATTTTGCTTCTGTTCACCCAGTTTGTTTTCAGTCTTACTCTTCCTTCGTTTTAATCATTTTTTAACCTCCTCCCTCTTTAAATCCACCACGTCTTAATTTTTATTTTGCTGTTCCTTGACCTATGTGTGTGTCTAAACCTTCCCTCATACGACAGACGCTTCACATGTACATCCGGTTCAATTGTCAGTCTTGAAAACGTATTATCTACGTGTAATTTTGTTCATCGTTTGATCCCTTTTGCTAGGCCGGAAAAAATGCAGTTACTGCCAAGCGGTTCGAAGCTACAATGCAGTCGGTTGCGGCGAGCGCCGCGCGATGGCAGCACGCACCGTCTCGCCTCGGACATAGCAGAAGATTCGTTCCGTTCTTCTGTTCCAAAATTGTTACGTTCGCTCGGGAAATAGAAATTAGTGCAAAGATGTATAGGAAGTGAGTACGCCCTTGAACTAAACCCCCCGATTCATCTTACTGATCCCCAATTTCAATGTGCTGAGTTGAGAATTGTAACGGATATGATTGAACAGATACTGCCAGAAATACACTATTGGCATATGAATCTTAAATGAAAGAATCTGAGCAAAAATATTGAGTTAATACTTTTTCTAGTTACATTGTAATATCTTGTCCTCACTCCAATTAGTACATATCTGTGCAAATATGAAATATGTTGTCTAGCTACCTCAGAATCTTGTATGTCAAACAACAATCGACACCATACCAATTTGCCTGACGAAAGACAGTAACTACAGTAGTTACCCCAAATTACATTCGACGAAATATATTTATTGAGAAAGTCAGATTCCATTTCTCGCGTGTTTTGTCATGCAGGAAGTGTATTACTTCACATTCACAGCCTCTAGTGCAGATGGTGTTAGTTTTATCATATTACAACGATCTGTATCTCCATTGCCTTGTATTCATAGGTTGTGGGTTCAACATACAGTCAGTAGTTCAGTTTCTAGATTTACGCCCAGTCGTTAAATCTGCAGTTTTAACCAGGTCCGAGCTCTATAACCTCCGTGTCCGTATGTCGTCGATAACCATTCCTGGAATGTTTCATACACAGTACCGGAGCCAGAGTATTGTGTTAGGGTATTATTTGAGAATGCTTGTTAAGCAGTGCCGGAGGCTGTGGGTTTTGTTCGACAAGCAGTGTCCGGGCCATTGTTGTTGCTTGATCAGCAGAGCCGAAGGCATTCAAAATTTTCGATAAACATAAATGTGTAATGCTTCTGTAAACTTCGAATGCAAAGCAGCGTTATTGACATCTAACATCCCTCCATGTAGATAAAATGTATGTTCATTTTCAGAAAGCGGTACCGAAACGGAATTTTCGTGATGAAGAAAGTAAACGTTAGTACAAAAGATTGAGGGATTTTGGTGCAAACAATGTTACCAATTAACCAAGAAGAATTAGAATGTTTCTATTGTTCCATTCGGGATAGTGGAACTCGTATGTAGGCGCACGTTGCTCGTCCTTCGCTGGCTGAAACGCAGAGGAGACCTGTTCAGATTTTCATTTCTGTTCCCTTTCCTGGAGTTAGTGTCAGAGTCAGGTGGGGAAAAAAGGGGCGGGAGAGATGTAACGAGTTCGCCCTGTCAGGCGTTCTTGGGTAACTTCGCAATGATGCTAACTGACGGAGACTCGCGCGGAGCATATCGCTGTGGTTGCAGTGACATGTTGCCCCCCTCCTCCCTTTTCCTCTGCCTCTCTCGCAGCTCCAGCCGGCGTCAAATGGACACACCACAACCACACGCATCCCTGCTGCGTCCCATAATTTTCCTGCCACGCTTCCACCATCAAAGCAAATGTGGAGAAATGCATACGTGTCCACGCCACAGATGCTGGCCGTCATGCAGCTGGGTGGAGGGAAGGGCGCGGATGGGGAGAACCAAGTTGTCCCTGCTTGTGTTGGCTGGTGTGCGTTGGAGCTTCCCTGAAAGGATAAGAATATGTGTAGTGCTGGGGATAGAAATCCACATGGTAGTTTCGCTATCATATCACAAGTAGGTAACGTAGCTAATGTTACCATAAGTCCAAACAAAATAATTGTATTTCTCCGAAGGAATTATTCGGACCATGGACGTCCGCAGGATGGAGGGGCAAGGAAGGCATTTTTTCTAGGGAGGCAAACGAGGTATATTTCCCACCATAATAAAGTTGCCCCCTCAAAAACACACTTTCAGTTTGAAGTTATCATGTTCCTGCAACGCCCTTATAATAATTGACATAAATTACTGTGACTAAAATGAAATTATATGTGTAAAATATATACTTTTAGGTTTAAATTCATTTTCCATGAGGGTGCGTGACCCCCTTCCGAATACCCATGATTCCGTCAGTCAAGGATTCCCCATAATGCTGGCAAAGAACTTCATGATGTGTAACTAATAATTTTGTTCATATAATAACAAAATCCGCATCAAAACGCAAAATTAAAAATGTCTCAGGCTTTTAAAAACAAAATACAAACGCTTTTAACGCATTCTTAGTGCGATTTAGTCAGAACTAAATACAAAATAATATCTTTAACGTAATCGGCAGTTATACTGTCTGTCTCTTGTCACTATCATTACCGCAGCATTGCTGTGGTGTTGTTCCATAACAAGTATTTCTCACAACTCACTGTTGATTACACGACAAGTCGATAGTTTTACACCATAGACCAGTTTATGTTTTGCTTATTTCTCACGTTTCACAAATATAAATGCGATACTACAGTGCAATTAGAATAAAACTAGGAATACGATACAATTAATTTCGAAAATTCCAAAAACCCTAAAATTTCCGAAAAATAGCATGTGAATATGTATCAATTTAGTCCATTTGACTACATTATTTTTAACAGTCCATTAATTAACAAAATATAAACATTTGTCGCACGAAAAAGTGATACCTTGTGAGCATATCATTCGTTCTTAGAACTTGATATAGCTTGTTGGGCATACTTTTCCACTGTTTCTTTGTGCAGACCCTCCTATAATTTAGACAATTCCTCTCGAAGCCTGTTCTTGACGTGTGTGCTATCTTTGAGTATGTGGGACGTTTGTATGTCAATAACTGAATCTTTGGTCATAATAAAGTTGTACATCTTTGTAGTTTTCGATAACCTATATCTAATAACTTTCACATCGATATTAGTCGCTAGAAGTCATTTTGGGAACACCGCGCTACGACGCCAGGGGTCCCGGGTTCGAATCCTGGCCTGGGCATGGATGTTTGTGAGTGTCCATTCATCAATTTCATCATGTCATCACTCGTCCCCATCTTCGCAAATTAGCTAAAAAGTGGCACAAGAAGCGAAGTAAAATAAAGCAAACAATCGGTCATTTTGGATGTTACGGAAGTTGATAATTTTCCTATAATTGATCTAAAAGTCCAAATTTGTGACGAGTGTACTGCTAATAAGTATGGATTGTCGAAATACGTATACTTTAGTGAATAAATTCTCTTTAGCTATCGACCAGGTCAATTCTGGAAAAGTTTCCAAGCTTTGGAGAGCTAACGTCAATCTCATCTTCAAGGTAGAAGCCGAGAAACTTCTATAACTGTAATTCAGTGTTATTTGATGCGGAGCTACGTGGAACTTTTTTTGAAGTTACAATAAAGAACAAAATCAACTACAGAACAAGGTAATTCACTAAACTCGCACACTGCATGGAAAAATGGATAAATTACGTTGCAACCCTCGTCTTCGGACGGCGAACTAAGCAATACCGGGTGTCTTATGATGCGTAGCAAAGGAGAACGCTACCTGGCAGATTCAGGTGAGGTTTTTTCGGTCGGCTCCACATACGATCTCCCCCTCACCCCTTAACAAGTTCTCGGCTTGCATAAATCAGTTAGCGGGAGACAGGAGGCATCGCTTTGAATGCCGGGAACAAGGAGTGACGAGCGCCAAGGTGCACGGTGGCCGATTCCATCAGGTCCATCAAAGGATGCTGCGTGTTTCAGACCCCCATCTCGGCCTGGGAATAACCGACGCATCTTATTAGCATCCACGTCGACTGAAAGATGCTGCGGCGATCGTTCTCCGTCTTGTATCCTCTGTCCATTAGGCCCGCGTTTCCAGGCATCTCGGTCTTCTTTAAAGAAATGCACCACGGTTCGGTCGAAGCCCAAAGATGTCGCCAGTAAGTAGACAGATGAAAGTTTATGTTGCAACCGTTGATTCTCATACTTTTTATAAGACTATGCTCCTTGGTACTCATGCTGCAGTTGCACCCAGGGTTGTTCAAGGTTCAAGAATTTTAAATAAATTCACTTCCGGTCCAGGGGAGAAAATCAGCAAGTGTAAATGGGATGTGGACCGTAAGAAAATATTTTTATCTGTAAAGTATTTCAATTCGGTCCAGGGACCTTTTTTTTGATCAATTGAAATACGGTCCAGGAACTTTTTTTCCGGAATGAAACAACACGCAACTTGGACCGAATTTAAAGTGTGCGAGAAAAAAGGTCCCGGTCCTATTCCGGAACCAAATAGAATTTATCGGTTTCTGGACCTTTAAGAACCCTGCCTACATCTCCAAAAGGTGATGGGTTCGGGTTCGATACCCGGTGGAGGCACATAGTGGTTCGGATCCCACTTTAAACTGTAGCTCCAGTCCCAATTAGCCTTACTGTGCATAAAATGGACTTAAAACAATCAATCCATCCAAAATGTGAAATAAAATAACATATTGTTTTCTTGTAATCGTAAGGTCGTGAGGGGAGAATTCCTCCTTTCTCGATACTACACCCCCCCTCCCCATTTGCAATTTCTGGCGGAGGGTGCACACAGAGAAAAACGTTTCTTTGGAATAAGCAAAGAAGTTTGTGGCAATCAAACATTCGTTTAAATGTGCGACAACAAATGATTGTTTACCAGAACCAATGATTTTTTTTTTAGGTATTGTGCACATTTGTTTAGTGTTGCCGTAAATTTTGGTATGCATTACCAAAATTGGTAAAGGCTACCAATTTATTTATTGTGGTTACCAAGAAGCTTAACTAAATATGTTTTCTTAATTTAAATAACTCACTTTGAATGTTTCAAAGAAGTTAGTTGATTTTTAATACTGGAAAGGTTCAGATTCAGGTCAAATATGATCACAGTAATACAAGATCCACTATAAAAGTACATAAAGATTTAAAAATAAGTGGGGTGATGTGATGTAAGAATTTTCTGATGTGGCACCAAAGGAAATTCCTCCACCCTCCACTTTCGGGTCTCAGAGTTTGAATTTGAATCTTGGGAAGGCATTTCATTGTTTATTATTTTGTGTCTTTCATAAATTAAGCCATTCTTGCGATCCCAAGTTCGAATCATGAGGCATGGACGTTAGTTAAGTATCTCATTAATTCATCATTCTCATGGCCACGATTGAACTAGAGGGGTGAAAAAACCGATGTGAAATAACCAGAAATGCTAATAATTCTGGACATAAGTTTTTGTCGCCTTCTGACTCTCCAGGGACAACAAGAACGCCCTGTGCCGGCCTCTACGAAGCCATAGGTGCCAGGTTCGGATCCTGGTTAAGGCATGGATAATCGTTATGTCTGTCCCATCATCTACTTCATCATTATCGTTCTGATTAAACCAAGAGATAGAAAAGTAATGGGGGTCGTAAAATAACCAAATATAAATGGAAGAAGAAAGAACACTTTGTCCAATAATTGATTGATTGGTTGATTTAGTTTATTTTACTTCGCGTTTCTGTTATATGCGAAGATCAGGATTATTAATGTTTTGAGGATGGAATACCACAGGGAAATTGCTGGTTTTAAAATACATCTGAAATTGAGTGGAGACTTAAGAATTCTCCAGAAATAAATATTTTACCTTACTGTAAATTGTACAAATTTGGAAAGTTAATATTAACCCTTGTTTTCGTAGAGTTATGACAACATAGCTTAGCAGATGATAATTTCCTTTTACAGCTTGAATGTGGTCCTCGCTGTCGACTTGATGATGATCCTATCTATACTGTTCAAATTGTAGCAGTATAGTACACTCTCCCCGAGTTGTTCTTGCAATATGAAAATTGGTGAAAAAATTCGTTACCTCACAAATAAAAGAGAAACAGGGGTTTGGAATCTAGTGCAATCATCATTTCGTGCTATCGTCAGAAATCAGAATACACAGAATTCACTCCAAGTGGGGATTTGCTTTGTATTCTAATGCTGTAGGAGATTGCTCGATATTTTCAACCTTGTGATCATGAGATCTGTGCTCAAACTCGAGGAAATGGGTCCCCCTTTTGAGATAGAACTCTTGCACAGCAACCCACGTGGACAACAACAGTGATTGTTCCGGCACTTTTGAAAGGACCGACCTTTTCCCAGCCGGCAGATCTGGAGCGGTGGTGGAAGGGTTGCGGTTGTCGTTAGATAGGGATAGTGGACTGGTAATGGCAGAGTGCAAAGTTTCGCAGAAATTCTGGAAAGAATGTCGAGACCCTTCTGAAATTTGGATAACCAGAAGTCATCTGTTTTTTTGACAGAGTTTTCAGACAGAGATAAATGCAACTTTTCGTACCGAAGTGAGGTGACACTACAATCTGCACATGTCGCTCGTATTAGACCGTTTTTACGACAGTCGCCTCGGACTGTATATAATATTTCCTTCTTAATCCATTTACTTTCGCTGGTTTCAATTCACTTTGGCTTCTAGGTGCACCATATTCAACCCATTAGAAAATGAAGAATTTAAGGAGGGACAGATCAAGTAAAATGTTCAATAAAGGCAAGAAATGACTTTCAGTAATAGGATAGTAATAGACACGCTGTCGCCATTGGCCTCGGAGGGGATTGTCAAATCCCGATTAACCGCAGTTTGCAAATTGATTGTTACAGATGAATTTTCTAAAACTTCCTTTGCCTCAACTTGCGTGTACCGTTTGTTCTTCAACGCCAATGACGACAAACACATCGCGATACTCTGTATAAAACCTTCAAACTTCAAATTGTAGGAATCTCATTTCCCATATCCATATCAACAATAATCTCTGAACCTTGTACTGCGGTCATGTGGATACTATATAGCTACGCTCGAAAACAAAGCACTGCAATGAAGCATACTCAACCCCTAGAACAAAACCTCTTAATATGCAGAAAGGACAACAGTGTTCAATAAGTGATAATGAAGGACAGTGGCGGCGATTAGGGTATCATTGTGTTGGAACGTACATACATAATAATAGATCTCGGCATCGTTGGCTAGAAATCGCTAAGAAATAGGCGATGTGAGCCAACATCGCATTCTCTCTTTTTTCTTCTCTTTTCTTTCTACTTTTCTTTTTCTGGTTTTTATACATAAAATAATGTAACAATTGAATTGGTATAAGTCTCTTGTAATTGGAGCTATGTATGCTCTGTTAGGGACAAATAAATAAATAAAATTACGACGACGAACTTAAGTGTATCGAATGTCAACTTATAGTGTTTACACATCAGTAGAGAGCATTTCTGGTGCGTGCGCCCAAGCGAGAAAATTTCTATGCATAAGAACAATTTAAAACCTTTGTCCATAAATCTAGCGTGTTGCAAGAGCCATGTTGAAGCAGGCAAAACAAAGAAAAGTAACAAAAAGGACAAAAATGGAAATGATAACAAAGCGGGAAGGTTAGGTTTCGTTGTTCTTTTGTTTGGAAAGCGCTTTCGAAAGTCTGAGGACGAGAAGTTTGTGTGTGCGTGTTGTACTGCTCTTTTTTTTTCGGTAGTTGGATGGGGATGAGGAGGATGGGGGCGGAATCAAAACAGCAAGACTTGTTATTTCGAGGAAGAAAGGGTAGTTCCGGGGGGTTTTGGCAAGGGGGTTCCTGCAAGAAGACTTGCGATGTAGGGGAGGGGACAACACCCGACGAAGTGAAGAGGAAGGATGGGTTTTTGTTTTTAGCGAAAAAAGCCCTCTAGAAATGCAACTCGCACCGAATATTGGAGAAAAATACGAAGGAAAATTGGCCTGCTGGCTCACTGTGATTTTCAGCAGGGGGAAGAAGTGCGCTCGGATTTTTTTCGCGGAGGTTTTATTTTCGCGAACTTAACCGGACGCGGAGAAATCTACCCACCTCCCTCACACCCCCATCCTGATACTCGAGAGAACTGACCCCTAGTGACCTTTTTCCACCTCCCCCTCTTCTCGTTCTCCTGCCTCCCCCCAACAACCAACAAACGCCTCTAACACGCCCACTCCTCCCTCCCCCCCTCTTCCCGCAGTCGCCATCTTTGCAACGGCACCAACTTTCTGGTCCTCGGAGCGCCATTCAAACTGTCAAGAGCAACGTTAGACTCTCGTGATATATTAACTCCATTTCGGGGCCTGGCCGGGTGGCCGAGCTGTACCAGTCTGATAGATGTATTTTCGGTTTGCTCTTCCCCCCCTTATCGAGATTAAAAATACACCGACTGATTTCTGGGACAAAAACCCTTATGAAAGTTTTCTTCTCGTCTTTTCGCCTCATCTCCAATCTTCGAGAAGATAAAGTCCCCCCTCCCCCCCTTGCTCGAGGACTCGGAAGTACTTGGGACGAGAGTTGCAAAATGGGGAGGGGGAGGAATCGCAATATGCGCTTCTTTTGTGTTGGGAACACCATCGTCTTTCTCCTTTGAATCGTTGTTTTGTTACGTCTTGTTTCGATAACTCAATCACCATGTCCGTTTCTTCGGGCGTTGACAATTTGAGGTCCAATAGACGTTTGGCTCTTCAAGACCCCCTAAAATAAGTGGACGAAACTAAACGCCAAGGGGGGAGTAGGTAGAAGCATGAACGCAACCTTACTGCGGGGTTCACACACTAAATATCTTTTATGCAACCGATTGTTTATTATCGATCGCTTCTCTGCGTGTTTCTGCAATGGCTGTTACAACCCTTGCGAAGTTGAATAAACACGTTTTTCACATAATCTGCTCATCAGTCTGCTTTCCACTTGCAGCTGCCACCCCTATTTTGCACACTGGACTCGTCTAGATGCCGCATGCGCACATGTGGCAATGGTCGCAATCAACCGGGTCTCCTTTATCGCCCAACGCGAAGACAAACTTGCGTTCTGACACCAGACATTTACACTGTAAATGTATTTATGCTAAGAGAACTAAACATAAGAAGCCTAACCTAACTTAGGCATTTAGCTCAACAGTGAAAGTATTCCCGGTGATGTCAGAACGCAAGGTTGTCCTCGCGTTGTGCGATAAAGGAGACACCAACCAACCAACCAACGCAGTCGGGCTGTAAGCGATCATCATATTGCAGTTGCGGTTCTGTTACGAATATATCCAAATAGAAAATTGCACAAAACAGCTAGAAACGCTTTCGTGTAATTAAAACCAGGCCTGGATTTACATATGTGCAAGGCTGTAGCCGTGGGTCGCACCTGTACTGCAATATGTTTGAACATGTTTGCTCGCTTGTCAGGTTAAACCTTCTGCAGTATAAACGCAGAATTTATTGTGTTTTTCCAAGAAAACTTTCGTCTTGACAGATGACTCGGTGAGATCATTAGAAAGGGAAGGTACCTACCTTATTTTATTTAGCTTGTCGTTGTTGCATTTTCCGCTCTCTTCACACCCACACATAGTATAAACAGGCACGTATCCAGGAATTCCGTTCGGGGGAGGTTGAACACACAATTTCTTTAAGGGGTATAGATAGATAGAACCTCACAATTATATGTTTAAGGCCAGTGGTGGAAATTGGGTTTCAAAATAGAACGGGGGGGGGGGGGGTGCAAGGAAAGTTTTACTTTCTCTTGATAGACAAGACTTAGCTAGCATTAAGAGGCCATAGTGTGATAGTGTGGAGGCAAAAAAATGGGAAGCTACTATCTCCTAAATCGTCGCCACTGTTTAAGGCTGTCATTTTAATCAGAATGTGAAATCTGAACATTTTTTTACCACTCGACTCCTCTCTTTCCATGCATTAACATTATGTGGCGGAACTATCTCAGTATGTGTGTTAGTCCATTTCTTCTAATCAGGCATCAAACATGTATGGTGTCTTTGAGTGTTTTTACGAGCTGTTGCACATGCAAGGGATGGACAATTCACTCTACAACGCGAGATTCAAACTGTCTGCGAAGTGGATGCAGACAGTTCTCGAATATTTCTCTCTGATTCGAGCCACTAATGTGTCTTGTCCTTCCATGTTTGCAGCTCTTATAAAAGCCGAAACCCACCAAATTGTTCATATTCAGGCCTAACCAGTCGCAAGTGTTAACATTGTCTATCACAGCTTCCGCAGTCTTGTCATATATCGGCACGAAACAAAGGAAGTCTTCTAGAATACAGCTGGATCGCGAAACAATTAATGCACAGTGGAAACCCTTCCGTTCCCAACTCATCTAATGTTTCGTCTCCCAATATGATCAAATGCTTACTCATTTATCTCTAGTGATGTGCCCAGGGGAGGGTTGGTGGGGTCATAATCCCATTTGACCAAGTATTCCTTTAAAAAAGAATGTCAAAGACAGGAAAAGATGGCAAAATGAGGACTGACCACAAAAAATAGTATGCGTAACCCCTCTCCTTTCCGAAAATCCTGGGAACGCCACTCTATATCTCGGACACATTTTTTTAAAATCAACTCACCAGAAGTTTTTATCATTTCGTATTTGGCGTTCTTCCTGCAGGTTTGGATATTATCCTTTAGGGTGGTGTCGCCTGCCTTAGCACCTAAGGAACCCGGAAATTGTAGCGCGTATTTATATCCTCATTATATTCTAGAACGTTACGCAGATAAAACGATTCGTAAATATTGCCAGTAGATCGACTCCTTCTCTTATTCAAGAAAGTTCCCTCTCTCGCTTTCCAGACATTAAAAATTACAACGAATTGCCCCACGTGTGGCGCTACCTTTGCTGTGCAGCTTCCAAATGCCGATGTCTCTATATAGTGCTCAAGTTCGCTGCGACAACACCGAAAAGTTTACCTGCAGTATTATCAACAACAGGGTTATAGAACATTGTCAGTCTTGCCGTGATCAGTATTTCTTATCGTTCCATTATTCAAGAAGACAAAAACCTAATTTTACGTAGTGTATACTGAAAAAAATCCTGGGGGGCTATAGCCCCTGATCCTCACCTTGGATATGTGCTATTAACAATAACAGGATTAAAGAACATTCTCCGTATTGCCTGGATAATTATTTATCTCCTTAAAAGAAGATAAAAACCTAATGTTATATAGTATACACGGAAAAAATTCCTTAGGGGGGGCGCCTCGATCCTCCTGATCCCCACCTTGGATACGCCCTATCTTTTCTCGATAATTATTTCTCACAAATTATCATCACATTATTCAAAAAGACCAAAACCTAATTGTATGTAGTGTAAACTGAAAAAAATCCTGAGCCGATTCCACCTTGGATACGTGCTATTAACAATAACAGGGTTATAGAACATTCTCCGTCTTGCCTCGCTAATTATTTCTCTCCTTAAATTATCATCACATTATTTCATTGCACATGGCACAGTGGTTCGGATCTCACTTTAAACTGTAGGTCCAGTCCCAATTAGCCTTACTGTGCATAAAGTGGACTTAAAACACCATCTCAAAACATTATTTCATTTCACAAGAAACCTCATTTTATCTAGTGTAAACCGAAAACTTTCGGGGGCTCGAACCCCCTAAGCCCCCTTGGATACGTGCCTGCGTATAAATAACTTTTTTAGAAAATATTTATATCTGAAGTTTTGATGATGTGTTGTTACATATTTTATAACATTAATGTGGGTCATGGGGTAACTATTTTCTTGCTTGTCATAGCTTTATATTTCCTCATGTTTATATATTTTACTTGTATCTCACAAAATATACAGGGTGTTTCAGAAATAATTGAGGGGGTTACAAAAAAGTATTGGAAGTAAAATATCGAACTTGCATTAATGAAACCAGCCCAGAACGAACGATGAACGCAAACAGTTTTCTGTTTTCTTCCACCCAATGTTCAATGTGTGCTCCACGGATGACACGGCACACATGGTTTGAAGGACAAATGCTTTCGGAAAACCCTCCGCGCTGTTGTTTTTGACATGTCCAGTTCTCTATCTGCGGTTGATTTCTGTGGGCTGTGAATAAAACATGCCCTCATGTGATGCCTGTCTTCCTCGGAGGTTGGATGACTATCTGGTTTTCTTTTGCACAGACTACCTGCTTCTATAAACTGTACCATGCGCTGCGAGCTGCATCTGAACAAAACACAGCGAGTCCTGCGAGTGTCCCCTAGTGGCAGGAAAGTGAACTCTCGGCTTAACAAAATATACACGCGCAAACTGTTTGCGCTCCTTGTTCGTTTTGGACTGGTTTTATTAATGTAAGTTCCATTTTTTACTAGCATTACATTTTTGTAACCCCTCAGTTATTTCTGAAACACCTGGTGTCATGGACGTCCGCAGGATTTTTTTCAGGGAGGGGCAAGCAAGGTAAATTTTTTCAGGAGGGGTAAAAGAGGCATATTTTCCCCATAATAGTGATGTCCCTTAAAAGAAAACCACTCCTTCAGTCTGAAATTATCATGTTCCTTCAACGTCCTTATAATAATTAAGAAATTACTATGACTGAAATGAAATTATGTGTGAAATGTATAATTTTTTTGGTGGACATTCATTTTCCAGGAGGGGGACCCTTGCCCTCCCTTCCGGATGTCCTTGCCTGGTATTATCATTTGGAAACTTCAATTGCATGTTGTTAAGTATTTGAATCTGTTTGGTAATTAAGATACTTTGCTTCCATTCAGAAAAAAAAATCTGCTAAACCGTAGGTAACTGATATAGATCGACCACAAGGAAAAAAACCTTGGGACGAGAAGTCCCCGCCCAGCTTTCCCTTCTTCCCTCCACCTCGGGCCATAAGGAAGCATGGTCAACTCTCCCCCTCCCCTACTCGCGGGGGTATGGTGCACAGGACTCGCGGGTCTGCGCAGGTTGTTTTGGTCCTGGTTCCACTATAGTTCTAATGTTGTTACTTTTCATCTTGATTGCGAATTTCTGGTCAAAAGTTAACATATGTTCAATTATCTACAAAATTTTGCATCGATGTTGATTCTATACCCCTGTTGTGAATAGTATCACGTTGAAGAGGGGGCAAACTATTACAAGGGTCCCAGGAGGGAATTGCCTCCTTTTCATATGGGTCAGTATGCCTAGAGCTAACAACATCATAAGCCTCCCTCCCTCCTATGTAAAATATCGGTTGTAACTTTTGTGCCAAATTATGTCAGATGATTGTTTTTTTTTTTTACCACATTTAAAATACCTCATTTCTTTTTCATTTGTGGTCTTTTTCAAAGCAGTTTCCCCATTCCCCTCCCTTTTCATGTGGAGGCCTGGATCTATAGCCCCCAATCTCCCGTGAATTCGGTCCTGATTTTAACTATGCAGTACTCAGAGTTTGCGAGTAATGCAATCCAAGTAACACATTAATTTCTTCGTAACTGTTAGTATCACATTACTGAAATTGTATAATAATGGTAATGGTGACATGTTACACTTTGAACGTAACACATTTCTTTACATGTGTTAGCTTGCAAACGAAAAATTGCAATTTTACCTTAGAAACCACTAGCATTGTTACAGTCCATGACATGTTGTCATAGGTGCACTGATGGAGGGTATGGGTGCCAGAACCCCTCCTTGGAACTTATGTTTCTTGAAAAATAGGTTAATATAATTATTTAGTTCTATTTCCTTACCCATTATGGCATTCAAAATACTGTTTCAACATTTGAAATTTTCTCCATCAAAGACTTTCTTGGTGCACTTGTGACACATCTGTGTATGCTACAGTTGATTTTTTTTAGATCTCTATATTGTCTTGCTTTCAAAGTAAAGTAATGCATTACCTTTTAGGTGAAGTAACTATCAATTACATGCTACTTTTAGAAGGAAAGCAACGTAGCTTAGATTGTAACGTACTACTTTTATTGAGCTACTTCATCATCTCTGCCACTACCCACAAACATGCCCACTTTTCAGTAATCCTGACTGCTCCTTTTTAACATTTTTGGAGTTGTGTAGCATGTTCAACGTTCCTTGCCTGTTTCATTTCTTGTATATTCAGGGTGGTATTTGTAGGGGGGGATGAGGGGATACCCCCCTCTGGGTACTTGTGTCCCCCCTCTGCTTGATAAATTTTATCCATGGGGGGGAAATGTTATATGGCATAAAGTCATTATATCATGCTGTCCCTAGACAGTCAGTAGTAGAATCCCATCCTCCCCTGGAAATTTCTTAAATACCACACTGTGTATATTGCTTACATGTAGAATTGCATAATTACAAATACGTTTTACTTGTGAATAAGTTCTGGTTGTACTGAGCCCATTTTATGTTGATCAGGTGCATCGCCATACAACATGGTGCCAACAACCCAAGGAACGCCAGCTCCAATGATGTCCCCAGCACCACCACAAGCTCCCCAGGACAGCATGGGTTACAATATGAACATGAATGGTGGGGACTACAATCCCTCCTCGATCCCACAGTCACAGGTAGGTCGAGCAGTTTAGTATTTGAATTTGTTTTTACATTTTTCACCTTCAGATGGCAATATTTATATTTATCAGAAAAATATTCTTGAGGAATCCTACATTGTAGTGAAACAAACTGTTTCTGCAATATAAGAAGTTAAAAAAACACGCTGTTCAGTTAAAAGATTATAATATCATACATCTTCAAATAGTTTTACTTTACTGTGTGCTAAGAACAGTTCTTAAATTTGCATCATGCTGATGCAGTGGGAGTCAAAGAAATCTGCCATAGGTTTTTAAAGACGAATAAAATACCAGAGCAAAAATAGAACGTCATTGGTGCAAAGGAATGTCCTTTAGTGTCTCAGATTTTATTGTGTGTGATGCACACAGTAAAGTTTTCACTCCCCATCCCCCAAACTGTCGGAACTATTGAAGCGACTAAGGATGCCACTGTTGTAATTTTTTTTCTCATGTAAAGATTGCGGTAACATGGGAACTGAGACTTCACATAAGAAATAATTGATTGATTGAGTTGGTGTTTTAAGTCCACTTTATGCACAGTAAGGCTAATCGGTACTGGACCTACAGTTTAAAGTGGGATCCGAACCACTATGTGCCCCCACCAGGTAACGAACACATAAGAAATAAGAACAGGTGTAAAATGCAGTTACAAAATACAAGGTAGCCTATAATTGCTGAGAAAATTTTGAGACAGCTCCTTTTTACTAACAAAAAAAAAATGCAAATCAAACACACTTTTACATTTCGAATATTCTCACCTTATCTTTTTAGAGAAGGTATCTATGATGGTAGACATCATGTTTCGCTTTTGATCTTGTTGTAAGCCTTGGCTAAGAATGCCTTCAGGGAGTAGCAAAAACTTGAGACTCTTTAAGCTGGAGAATATGCTATAGTCACAGGGATTGAGAGTAATTAAGGCACTTGCATGTAGTATTTTCTTCTCTCAATATGGCTGAGGACAGAAAGTTTAGTTCACTTATATTTTGTTGTTATTGTGTAACCAATGTTACATCAAGTAACCAGAGTAAATGTGCATGCATTTATAAGCCTGAATTTTGGGAGAAGTAGTTTTTATTTTCCTTGTTGATTTTCTTGCAAATTATGTTGCCTATATATACTTTTATTTATATTATTATATTTATTTTAGTGATACGGTTGTTTGCAGTAGTTAAATCTGTTTCTGAGAAATTTACATATTTTGTCTCTCTTGCCCCACCAAAAGACAAGATAACAGACTGAAGAAAAGGGGTTCACATCTGATACAATCATATCAGAGTGTTTGGTTCAAAGGAAAATTGAAAAAATGGACTGATACTATAAGAGATTGGATTGCAAATGAACAAGATTAAACTCTAGAACAGAAATGCAAGATGATTTAAATGATCCTTTTTTTGCATTTTAGGCCCCGTATACGGATGGAACAGCAATGGGATATGATCCGAACATGCACCAGGTGAGAGTCAAATTAAATTTTTATATATTTTGGCTTTCCTACTCAGCAGATATGCACCTGCAGGCTCAATACATATCATTCTGCACAAGACCTTTTATCGGATTTGACTATAATAGACAAGAAAAGAAAGTGACAATAATATTTTTCATGCATTTATATATAATGCCACTTTTTTCATTATAATAATTGTGGAGTGCCTAGATTCAGACTAGTAATGATAAACTATTTACTAAGACAATTTGACTAGCTCCACTATTGTCATTGATTAGAATGCTCTTATCTGCTGAATAGGAGATTAAAAGTAGAATATTCTTTTATATTGTTGCTAACATCGAAAGCTTCTTGGAATGCACACACACTAACAAAAATATTCGGTACTGAATGGTTTGTAGTTTAGTGTAGAGTAAATGGTATATGGTTACACATTGCCCAGTATTTTTTACTTGTGCTTTTACTGAGGTTGCTGCTCATAATTTTTTAACTAGAAATTCATTTAGCAGATTGTGTGTATTACATTACATAAATAAGGGAAATTTTACAGTTCAGCTCTGAAGAAATATGTTACTTCCATTATTTTAAATATGTAAAGGAGTTCAACTTTATATAGTTAATACATACAGAGAAGTGGATAATTACATAAGTCCAGTATCCAAACTATGTCATTGAGATATTTGACTAGTTACCAGAAAGTATTGAAAATAGGAAAATGGACAAAGTGTTATTCAAAATATGTAGTGAAGAACAAGTTGAAATTTTACAATGTGCCTTATTCATTTGTTTTTGATACTCTCATTGTAGTATTTCGTACTTCAAGCATATTTCTCAATGTGCAGATAAATTACAATATAAATATGTCGAATGAGAGAAGAATATAGCCTCTATTTTCATAATATCTTCAAGTGATCTAACATTATGTTTTTTAAAGTTCTGAAATACAATGTGACTCTTGTCTGGGAGTTAAAATAATAGTGGGGTAGTTTCAGGTATAAGTATTTCATACAACAGTTCCACTGAGAATTGAAAAGCCAACTGGATGGATGGACAATCGTAACAATGTTTGCAAATGCTTGGATTATTATTCTCACATCAAGAAACAATTTATAATAATCAATAATAATCGTTTGCCACCTCAGATGAGGCAATTCATAAGTATAATATTAATATTCATGTGAGTCAATGCTGATACCGTAGCTGTCGATCATTATCTGACATTTGTATAAAGTTTCCTTCAGAAATTATGTGTTCTTAGTTTTGGACTTTTAACCACTAAGAACTAAGAATAAATGAAGCACCACTGATCAGCTACAAAGAAGAAATTATGTGGTTATATAAATCTTGATGATAGCATATTTTCTGAACCATCACCAAACTTTGAAGCCTACACTTGTTTTGAGGTTACCAGGTTGTGTGTTTTTGAGTTTCTCTTTCTGTTAATAAATATGACGTATAGGAACTATGGAGAAGTAACTTTTTAGTTGTGAAAAAAAATATTGTTGCAGGTAAGGCATACCTTCTGTTCGACTGTCAGCCCATTGCTTGTTCATTCCACTATTTTTCTTTGATACCTTTATGAAATATGACGCGAGAACAAGTTACAAGTTCCAAACAAGTGTACACAGTTGTATTATTGCATAAAATATATTTGGAAAAAGAGTGATTACAGTGTAACTATGGTATCCACTGACACATAGTCAGGCCTCCCCGATGGCGTGGTGGTAGCGTCTTTGCCTTGTAATCAAGGAGTACCGGGTTCGATACCTGGTGGAGGCACATAGTGTTCGGATTCCACTTTAAACTGTAGGTCCAGTCCCGATTAGCCTTACTGTGCATAAAGTGCGACTTAAAACACCAAATCAACCAACCAACACATAGTCAGTTATCATTCATATCTACAAAATGCATAGAAAAAAAATAGGGCTGAGCCGATGCTGATGTATCTATATTGCCCGATACTAATGGTATCGATATCTGAAAGTATCGGTTAGATTTTATTTACATATACTAGCTGATACTTTTCCGGCATTTTGGTTTTCCACAGACTCCACAAAAATGCCACGTGCCACTTAAACGGAGTACTACAATATTCAAGCATCAGTATTGGTGGTAATCAGTGAGAGTAACAGCATCAGTATTGGTTCAAAGTGCTAACAGCTCAGCCCTAAAAAATAAAAGAAAAACTCATTTTTTCCATAACTTATCTGCACTTTCTGTCGGTACATCAGAATTATTATTCTACAGTTTCTTGATAAATGAATTGATTTTTTAGTTGTTCAAACATTTCAATTGCATATCAGTATATCATCAAGTCATGAAACTGAAATTTATTCTAACTATTTTCAAACTCAGCTTTATAAGTATTTTGCCAGTTTTTCTTCTTCCAGAGCTTTGGAATCCAGGGTGGATCTTAGCTTCCTATTTTTTTGCCATTATTGTTGGTTAAATAGGGTTAATACGAGTACAATCAATCCATGGGAAAGTCTACTGCATTGTGTGTCACACTTCCTTATTCAAACATTACATATTTGCGTGCATGCAGTGCTGTTGAACAAGTTCCATAAGTTCTTATAATAAAATTCCCTTACATTTTCATTGAATTTATGTTGGCTCCATGCAAGCAACTATTTTTGTCAACTAATCTAATTGCCTCTGAAAGGTGATCTGCATAATACCATTAATGGTTCATTCTATAAAATAGTTATACAGCTTGTTATGATTTATAGAATGTGCCTGTAGACAATATGATTATTCTATAACATTTATATATTGAATTCCCCTACAAAAATCGAAGATTTTTATTTTTTTTATGAATATGGATTTTCTACTCAAATTCAAATTCAAGGGATTGCATCTTCCGAGAGCAAAATATTTGATTCACACACCTATAGCTGCTGTGTGTTGATTTTATTACATGTATGTTTCTAATAAAACCACACACATCATTGACCTGCTCCTTTCGAGTGGTTTGCTTTATGACTATGCAAACTTGGGTTTGCCAAACAGGTGGGATGGGTTAGAGTGTGTATGGCATTGAATTATTTATTTCAGTTCAAATATGGAAACAATGTCAAGTTTTCTTTTGCTAAGCAAGTTACTTATCATTTGTATTATGCAGAATATCATGGTAGAATTTAGAGGACTGCATCAGAGGTTTTCACGTGATTAGCTTACAGTGGCAATGATAGATAGTGTACTGAGTTGAGATATGTTTCTCTCCATGATGTCACAACCGAGCAGTGTTACGCCAGTTAAACAAAGCAGTTGACACTCGGAGCTAGTGTTCACCACTAGCAAATATGGAACATGAAGTGAAAGTCACAGTGGAATTAAAAATTATGAATAAATACATATTAAGTGCAAAAGTTCGAATGAAAAGTCTTGTTTGTATAAAATAATGCATGGAATTATTGTTTACAAATGTATGAAGTTGTTTCTTTCCATGCATGTGTTGCATTTTTTTCATGAACCGGATGCTCTAGATATGTTGCCATTTTTTGGTAATTTTTGTGCTTCCAGAAAGCCATCGTATAGTAAACTCACGAGATACTATGATATTAGGCATACTGTGAAATTGCCCACGTTCATATGTAATGATCAAATTGCATTGAATGCAAATTCAAATGGCACTTTAGTTTGACAGTTTTAGTTATCAGGCTGAAGGATGATTTTGAGGAGTTGCAACAACACCTGTCAATCAGGCCACTATAAGAGCAGTACGCTCGACTTGGGCTTGGAGACTTAAACAATTACAAGCAAGCGAATGGAGAGTTGTAGCAGTCCAGTTGAAATACAATATGTTATCTAATTGATACCAGGAACATTTTAAATGTGCTTCTTTATAGAACATAAAGGACTCATTTGTGATAAAATGTACAAGCCTGTGTCACCAGTGTTAAGGGAATTTCATTGTTGTATTATACCCATTTGTAGCATAAAGTTTGATTTCAGTTTTGCAAAGTTACACATTTGCAAAGCTGTTAACAAAACAAGTAACATTTAAAAATTACATTAGCCAATGCATTGGCAATAATTATGAATACTAGAAATGCAGTATGCATTCCTATTATTAAACAGCATGTCCATGCAACAGAAGATAATGTAGTACTTGCAGGAAGGAAAATATTTGGCACACACTATCTAGCTTCATTGTTGAATTTAAAAGATCCACTTACTTTTCGTATAACACCTATAGTGGTGGAACATAAAATGTGCAAAAAAATACATCAACTTTGTGACGAAAGCAATGTTGTTTCGATACATTTTTATTAATTTGAGATTGTTCGGAGCCATTGTGGTGTAGTCAGTGGGGTGCCTTTCTGCCATGTGTGAGACCTGTGTTCGATTCCCAGGGTGGGTGATCAAAGGTCGGATAAAGTGACTCTGGAGCTCACCCAGCATTAACTAAATGGGTCCTTTGGAGGATAAAGGAGAGCATGGTGCTGATCACATCACATCACTTTCAACGTAGCCAAAATCGATAGAATATCCATCCTATATGTCTCATGGCATGGTGCAAAGTGCAAGGGGAACTGTACCTTACCTGCCGCATGAGGTTGTTCATTACACCTTTGCATATTAGCACCTGCAACTAAGACCAAATATCTGCAACATTTCTGAATCAATGAATCCTCCTCCTTCCCATAAGATGTTGATTTGTACACTATATTTTGTTGAGTATTTATACAGCAAGGATGTAAATCCGTACTATCATTGTCCATTGGAGTGATTTGTTTTTTCTTTACATGTAGGGCCAATGGTTGACCGTAGGGCCAATGGTTGACCCGGTTGTATATCTCTTTTTTAACATGTGAGCTTGCATTTGAGTGCACTCAGAAGTGAAAGTCCATTTTTCTCCTCACAGTGGAGATTTCCTATCTGAGATGATATGCTTAGAAAGAAGCAGGAACTTTATGATCCAAGATGCTGTGAAGTCAAGTACTCTGTGCTCGAATTACAGTATTCTTTGTCATTTGTATTTGTGATGCACTTGTCATGTGTGAGTTTGGCAGTATAAAAATTTACAGGAAAATTATTTTTAGCATATGAAAATATTATTCATAAGACTGTTGATTTATCTTTGATGCCGTATAATAGGCCACCAGATTTCTAGAAATTGATCTCTTGATTCCATTCTGAGGACAGTGAGGATTTCTTTAACGTGAAAAATTTTGTGGCGAAACAAAACTTGCATTTTTTAGAGAAGTCCGTTATTGACCCAGGTGTGCAAGATTTATTTTGCTGTTTCTCACACGTGCACTCCGATTGTTGCCTTCACACACAGAATTGCTATTAAGGTAAACCTTCATTTTTCCTCTTGTGCTGCACTTGCCAGAAAAAAAAATCGCATTTGTGATTCTCGATTTGACAATAATTTCCAGTTTCTGACGAAACGAAAAAAGAACGAAGGTAACAGGTGAAAGGAAAAGTCCAAGGAAGGGCTTTTCAGTAATTGCCCTTGTACGTTCAATTACCCACGACTGGACATTGTTTTTCGTTCGCCCCCCTCTTTCCCCCTTCTATTTGTGGAGGCGTTGCCATAGTAATGCAGCTGACAAATGAAGGCGGGGCGGGGGTACGTGTTCCCTCACTCCGAGCACCCAACCTGTACCCGTGGGTGGGTGGGGTCGTGTGAGGATACGGTGTTTGTTTTAATGAAGCACCTAAAATGCATGGTGCAGCAGGGGCCCGGCGTCCGTTGAGATAATGGCCAACTTAATAACAAGGATTACCCTGGATTACCTTCAACGATTACCCCCCTGCCCCTTCCCCCATTCACGAATCCTCCCCCCTCCCCCGGTCGGATCGATGTGCTCGGGGAATGAAATGATTGGATTCTTGTTTCGTCGGCCGAACACCAGATGGGGTTTCCTTCTCTTTCTGCAAGTTGGCGTGAACTGGCCCACTTGATGTATTCGTCCCGATTCTCCTGCTTCCGCTTGCCGACGATCTCCCCTCCTCCCCCTCTCTCCCCATCCCTCAACCCCCCCAGCACGGTACGAACTGATACGGGCAAGAACGCAGAGGGTTGAGAGTCCCGCACGCACACTGCTATTCTTGTCTTCTGCACTGCTGAGTAATCAAATTGAACCGTGCTACCTACAAGGTTCTCGGAAGAGAAGGGAAAAGCACGGTGTACGGAAAGGGCTGAAGTTGCCTCCCCCCTCCTCCCTCCAAAAAGAAAAGTGTTTCCTTGCCGATCCATAATTACGTCAGGAAATTAAGTATGGCTGAAACCACGAATGTCTGTAGTAGTGGGGAAAATAACGCGCACCTTAAAGAACAGCAAACGGACGTGTCTTCGGTTCGGAATAAAATGTGCCTTGCACGTGTTTTGTAAATTGGAACTCTGGGGGTAGTGTCTCAGAAAAGGCACTTCTTATTGAGGTTACCAAAGTGACTTAAAGATTCAGGACACACCATACAAAACCAACTACACTTTCAGAGATGTAGCCCCTGGAGGAGTCTGGAAGGGATTTTGGTGAGAAACCCAAGTTTCTGGGCTCGAACTATGTCATAGTTGGAGTCCTGATTCGAACGCCACTTGTCTTTTAAAAAAAAGTTCCGAAATATCATTTCGCTCTGTTGCAAGAATAAACAACCACCCGTCACGTGGAACTCAGCATATTCTCCCCTCAAACCTTTCACGTGGAAAAATTGGGGTGGGACAGCGGAGACGGCGATCACAACCCCAGAAAAATCCCAATACTGATAATAAATTGTGTTAACACGAGTTAAGAAATTTGTGAGTCTCGAGTTGTAAACATCTCGGTCTTGGCTCAATTTTATAAACATCCGTCTAGTTCTCGAGTCGCGTTGAAGTACGTAATTTAAATATCAATCATGGTCCGACTCACCATGGACGTTGAGAGAAACACCTTTACTTGATAACGTTTCTTTGTTTGTCGTTTCGTTTTGATGCTGCCAACTCTCGAAAAATACTGGATTTTATCCTGAATACATGCAACCACACTGCACGAGCTTATAATTGCCACTTACAGATGGACATTATAATGAAATATTGACTTTTGTCTGAAGAAGTCGAAAAATTAATACATTCTATTCGAGCAATAAATATCTGATTATCCAGAATTAAGCGAACAGCATTTACCATTGATTTTAAACGGTCACCGCGAGATACGACGTCTGAAGCTTACAAAGAAAACCCACCCCCACCCTGGTCAGAATGCCATTGCGATATAAAGCGCGTATGTCTTAATCGTTTGATTTTATATATATATATATATATATAAAATGTCTTTTCTACTCTTACGGCGGGCGCTCTATATGCTGGCAAGGGAAGTGGGAAGCGGGGAATACGCAGCAGGCCAACCAGACAACAGCGGTGGCGCCGAGAGTTACGACGTCGAGGGAAGGAACTACTACGTGCTCCTCGTTCTACAGGCAGCTGCGTTTCTTATCGCGCTGGATTGCTCGCTTTTCCGCTCCCCACTTCCCTTGCCAGCATATACGTAGAACGCCCGCCGTAAGATTGGAAAAGAGGTATAGTCGCGGCTCATGACAAATGGTATTACAGCATCTGCAATACAAGTTGTCCCAAAAGTAATTCCGTGATTGTAACCGCTCATAGGTGTTTACTGAATGAAGAGAGATACACCAGATTCGGTACAGAGGTATAGGTTACAAACTGTTGGAATAGCGTCTTCGAGCAGTCATGATGAGGTCAGTGCTTGTAAGCATACGGACTTCAAGCGAGCGCACGGGGAGATGCTACAGACATTCGTGATTTAAAACAAACGTACAGTTGGTGAAGATGTAACGAACGTTACGTGGTGGATATTTCCTTGAAAACGACAAATAAAATTGGCAGCAAACATGGTGGCTGTGCGGATCCTGACGTCACATGAAACCCACCTTACGAAAACTTAGTTTTCCGCTAGATACGTAGGGACATGTCTTTTCACGCAACGTGTCCAACTCCAGCACAAATGTGTCGTCCACACCACGACTCAACTCACGGATTTCTGATTTACAAGGACACCATTTCCACAACTGGCAACAACAGCACTCTTAGTGGCTGAAGTTGGAACTGATAATCACTGAACCATGCGCTTCAACAATCTGCAAGAAACCGAACACTGCAAAGTTATGAACAACTACAATCGGTGAATATTTCTTGGGACACCCTGTATTCTTGAAGTGGTAGTGTCGTTGCGGAAGAAAACGCGTTGGAAAACTGTCACGATTTTGCAACACTAGCTTGAAAAACTCGAGATAGGAGTTCGCCCATCCGCAGAAAACGACCGACATTCTCGCCTGACCCGGCAGCTATATCGAGAATTTATTTCACGTTTTCCGCAGGATTTGAGCATAGCGAGTCGTGGGATTGTGTGTGGGGTATCTTCCTTCGTTTCTTCCGTCTCTCTCCCACCTCCACCCCCCTTTCCAACATTTTCCCGCGCGACTGTAAATATGATACAACCCGTGGAAATAGGAGTTGCGGGTCGAAAATGGCGCCATCACAATGCATCTCCACGGGCTTTCGGTGACCAAATGTAACTGGGAGTTTGAGGTCCGTTATGTGGTCTGCGATTTATTGACTGCTTTGGCGTCCAATGACTTTATAAACCCTATTTTAGGGCGAGAGGTGAGGCGAAACGGGTTGGTGGAGAGGGGGATTGTGTGTCCTCCCCCCTCCCCTGAAGATATAGCTGGAGCATTGAATGGGCAGTCTTCGTATGGTGGACAGTCTCTTATAAAGACGTTGTAGGCATCCATCTTTTCGCAGTAAGTGAAGTCCGTATTGTCATGTTCGTGGTCGGCCGTACAAAAGCGCACAAACCGAACGCTAGTCCCAGCTCTCTTGATGTTCCTTTGCATTTTTTCCAAAACTTTGTTGGCATCTTTTGTTTATTTCCCTGACACGCCAAAATTGTGTAAAATTTAGCAACCATTGACGTAACCAGCGCCGACCTTGGGGAAGGGGGGGTAGGGGGGTCAAGGCACTTTCTGCACCCCCAATTCACGTAGAAGGACACATTTTATGTATATTTGCATATAAAGTATTGTTTATGCCGATCTTGCACCCCCCAAATTTATCTTAAATTGTCGCCTCTGCTTTGTTATATCTACAATGCAGATCTTGAAGCTCGTGGTTTCATCGTTCTATCTTGAATTTCAGTTCGAATAGAAGCAAACAGTAATGGAAAACTTCACAACGGAAAACGAGATGTAAGAACACGTTCAGTGCAACAAACTATTTTTAGACAAATGTCTACGAACTGCTGCAAGTCTTTGTATAATCGGAGAAAGAGGCCCGTCTAACAATGAAAACTGTGCATAAAATCAAATTGTGCTAATTATTTGTTCAAGGCATGGGCGTATCTTGGGGCCTAATTTTGAAGGGGCAGAATCAAACTTAGGACTTACCATGGGGGGGGGGCACACTCAAAAGGTTTTGCATCCCATAGAGATAACATTCAGGATTATTTGCTAATTAACTGTTATAGTTGCGAAATCATAAATATTACATTACTCTTTTCTACTTTGCTCCTCATGTTCCAAGTTAACTTGAAATTTCATTAATACTGAAAATTTTGGAGGGTAAGTGCCCCCCTTGCCCCCGCCAAGTTACGCCTATGTTTCAAGGACAGTATTTTATGAAATCATTAGGACGAAAAATGTGTGCATGTGACAGATACATTGAAAGTTATTTCAGTAGCTGCTGTTTTTCCCCCCTGATCATTTTCAGAAACATTTTTGGATGGAGGCCCTCCCAAATGCTCCAGGGGCCATTCTACATTTTAAAAAAAGTGAGACATAAACCTGAAACATTTTCTTGGTAAAGATACAAGTAATTAAAGTTCGCTTTATTGCAGGGAATAGTCGAATAACACGATAAGATATTTATTGAAGATGTGTGTCACGATCACGTGACTTTCGCATAACATTTCCAGTCAACATTTTTTTTTACAGTAAAACAACAAACTGAGGCTACTACTTGTCTTCAGGCATGACGCATTCTCGCATTTTGCTGTAGATACGAACGCGATCGCGGCCACACTGAAGGTGATTTGATCAGCACCACGCTCCGTCCTCCTTTACCCGTACAAGTTTGCTCCACGGTGCCCACTGATTAAAGGCTGGGTGAGCCCTAGAGCGGCTCTGTGGGGGATAATTTGTCCGGGAATCGAACCCGAGTCTCCTGCGTGACAATCAGACGCCCTATCGACTAGACAACCGCGGCTCGTGTCAAATAAACGAATGGGAAAAATGACCTGTTTCAGTTTTTTTACACACCGATGAAACTCGCAGATCAGTTTGTTGCATGAACGATAAAAATGAATTACTACACCGAACCAAATGAGTGGACATTACCAGTACACCCAGGTTCGTCCTCAATGTTGAGTTATCGTGTACAGTAAAACCTGTCTATCCCGGAACATGATGGTTCCGAGCAAAATTTTCCGTCTTGACAGTTTTCCTTCTGATACAGGGTTGACTTTAAATACAGTATAGAGCGCTGCAGGAAATAATGGAAAGACAGATTTACATTTCGCATTACTTATAATGTAGAGTACTAATGCATGTACATACAGGAATAAAAATGCGATACAGTCGCAATAAGCATAGCAGAGATTACAATTATGTAACTACACAACATGTTGGTACACTTTTTACAGTATTGTAAGAACGTATAGTACGTACTTATGCATCTTTTCGAACCCGGGACCCCTGGCGTCGTAGCACGATGTGCGTAGAGGGAAAGAGAAAGATGGAATAAGAGAGGTGAAGATTAAAGTGAAGAAAAAGAGAGATAACAAGAAAAATAGAAAGATGACGAAAGAACAGAGGAGAAAAAGACAAAGAAAGGTGGAGAAAGAGGGTAAGAGATGAAAGAAAGAAACGGAATCGTAACAGCTATGAGTATTGTAGCGCATTCTTTCATATCGACAATGTTACCGATAAGCGAATGGCAACAGAGGCGTGTTCCACTTACATTATTGCATTGTTTTCTTGCGAGCGAAAACAATAATGGAAGAAATTTCCGTCTTACTGAGAATTAAAACATCTCGTTGGTGTTCCGTTTCCGCGTTAAGGAGGTTTCCGCCTTAAGCAGGTCATTTTCAGGTATAAAATCGGTCCGTTCTGGGGACTTTTTTCCGTATTTACAGGTTTCCTTCCTATAGAGGTTCCGGGATATGCAGTTTGTACTGTAATATTATTGAGGTTGATAATCTTGAAGCCAAGGTTACGTTTACTGATGAACTACCCTGTTTTTGTTTCAAGAATAGATACTCGTGTTAAAGCCATTGTGGTCATAAAGCGAGGAAATGACCGTTGTTTTTCATTTGGAGATGGATCACAGTGTGTTTTAACGTTAAAGCCACCTGACGCTGCCCGGAGTCCCATAAGTCGAAAAGGCCCTCCGGATTTTAATTTCGCCTTCACGAAGCCTTCCATCAGGCGAGGATCCTTGTTCTTGACATGTACTCTGATCTCGTGCCCTGCTCATCTCTGTTGAGCTTCATATAACGCCATCCCGAAACAGTGTTGCCATTTTATTGGTCGTAAGGGCGGGAGTCTTTCCAGCTGAGAGACCTCCGGCGAGAAAGAATGAGAAAAAGCCTCGTCCTTTATTACGTGGCCGTGTCCCGATGGAAGGGCGTATTAACAAGATGTTGCGGTCGAGATTTGCGACCAGCGTTAGTCTGAGTAAATTGCGGTGGCTCACCGAGTATATATATTTTCTTGGCGGAAAGGCGAAGCTGGAAAAATATCCACGTGGGAAGATTTAGACACTGTGTATGGGCACGGTTGCTTCGTCGGTCTTCTTGTAAGAATTGCAATCGTCAGTTAGATGTAGCTAAGTAGCGGTGGCAGGATGCAAGAGAGCAAAATCACACAATTTTCAAATTATAAACGATTTGCTTGTGAAACTACGTACTTATCATTTTGAAATAAATTTTAGTTTCGATTTTCAAACTTTATCCTTAAATATACAAAACAGTAATTTTGCCTGTAGTATTATATGGGTGTGAAACTTAGTCCCTTACATTGAAAGAGGAACATAAATTGAGAGTATTTGAAAATAAGATCCTTAGGAAAATATTTGGACCTAAAAGAGATGAGGAGACAGGTGAGTGGAGAATTACATAATTTGTATTCATGTCCAGATATTATTAGAATAATTAAATCAAGAAGACTTAGGTGGGCAGGCCATGTGGCACGAATGGGAGAGTAAAGAGAAGTTTACAGGATTCTGGGAAACCTGATGGTAAGAGACCTGTAGGAAGGCCAAGACGAAGATGGAGGGACAACGTTGAGATAGACCTAAAGGAAATCGGTAGGGATGGAAAATAGTATATAGATCTTGCTCAAGATAGGAACAGGTGGAAGGCCTGTGTTGCTGCAGCCATGAACCTTCGGGTTTAAGAAGGCTAGAGAGTTAGTTAGTTATCCTTATTTTCCTTCCGGACGTCCATGGCTGTATGTTATGCGTAAGCAAGATGCGCGGTTTCATGTATGCAATCATTACTTCCGTTCTGATACTAAATGCCTGTGGTTTAGTATTAAATATGATAAATTACACCTATCTTAGCCTCCTGTTTTGCAGGAATTAGAATGGAAATCCTTCCGTTATACTTGGACAAATTAGTCGCACTGCTGCTCTGGTGTCAGCCCATTGTTCGATAAGTGTTGTTCCTAGTGGCGCCGTCGTTGCGATTAGCTGAAAGTGGAAGAAATGCGACGTCTTATAAACTAAATCAATAATCAAAACTAGTGGTGCTGCTAGATCCACAGGGCTACCACCAAAGATATATCTAAACTATCTCATTGCATGGTAGCTTTGTTACGCCAAAATTGCCATTGTGGTAATACCTTTGAAGTATCGGTTACCTACGTTACTCACTTACTGCAAATTCTTCAAGGGAAACACATTTCCTAGGCCACCATCGTAATAAACAACATTAACACAGAGAAAATTCATGTTACCAACCCCCAAATAAATTTTACTAAATGTTTCGGCCCTGTTTATATGAAATTACTTTTTCTTGCAAATATTACGATTCTTGATTTTTATTATTTTTTTATTTGAGCACGTTAGCTCAACAGTCATTTGCACCTGTAGTAGCGGAGAGATCAGCGTAACACATAATTCACAGGTCTCAGGTTCAAACTCTGGTCCGTAGGGGGGTCGCGAAGGGGTCCTCCCCCCCTTAAATTTCATTCCGTACCCCCTCAGCACCCCTAGATTATTAATCCTCCGCCGATGCTGGTCCAGCACCTGTTTATCCTGTCACGCCTTTCATCTTACACTCATTGTACTCGTGCATTCAAATCCCATTCTTGTAGGTTGTTATAACTTGCACAATCATTTTAAAAATTAAATCAGCCAAATGAATTATTTCAGTGCGCTCACACATGCACCTACGCACGTGGCATTAATAGGTAAACAATTGCGCACAAATACTGGACACAGGAAATGAAGTTTTTGCCCATGGATTTATATGATCGATGGTCAAGTCGGTTAATGACAAGGGTGGAATACAGAAAACGTTCGATATTGAGGTACACAGCGAGAAAGAATTTATTCATGGTGTAATTGTAGCCCAAAGTGACATACTTGTGGCGATCAATAAAGAAGCTTTTACAGGAAATGACCAAACTCTCTATAAATAGTGATCATTGGTTTAGTGTTCAGAAACAACTATACTGGAAAAGCCTAAGTTTCCATCATTCGTCAACTTCAGACACACAAATCTTAGCTGCTATTCTCATGCAACAAACTAATTGATGGAGTGACTCTGTTGCATCGTTCTATTAATTTTCCTTCGAGTAACATGAACTAATGCTTTGTTGAATCGAAATGGGCATCACCGCCATGTTTGGGTCGTTCCATGTTATGCGTAAGCAAGATACGCGGCTTCAGCTATGCAATCATTTATTTGCGTTCTGGTACTAAATGCCTGTAGTGTAATCCCATAAGTGGGTAATTTTCAAATGCCAAATCTCTTCCGCAGTGCATACTTTTCAAAATTGCAATTGCTCATCACTCTTCAAAGTGCATCTTGTATACTAGCGCAATATAGAAGACTCCTTTTGCTGCTTTGAGCCATCGTTATAAATTGCAAGAAGTCTGTGGGTACCGGGTTCCAATCTCCGCCTGGGCGTTCTTTGTGAGTGTCCGTTCATTATATGATCATTACTCACCCTCACAGTCGCGATTAGCCAAAAGTTACAGAAGAGCGACCTAAAGAACCTAATTCAATCACTCAATCAAAAAAAAAAAAACACTCGTACGACTCCCTGAATTGGCACACACTTCGGCTCCGAGCACAGTCTATACTATATAATACATATATGTGAACAGTGGCGGCGATTAGGGCGTCGTAGGGGGCAATAGAACCCCCAACTGTCCTTCCCCCCCCCCTCTTAAGTTTTGGCACCTGCCCCACCTCCATTTAGTTTTGGAATCCCTTCGCCGCCACTGCTACAGTGGAATTACCATATCAACTGATGTCCATTCACAGCTCAGAACGTTATTTTGACAGACCAATCCTGTTTCCCTGCTGGCTGCTTCGGGGAGGAGAGTTTGGAATGTTACCGCTTGTTGCCCAAAGAAGGGGGGCGTGGTAGGTCTAATTGACTGGTTGACAGCAAGTTCTTTCGTAGGTAAACGCGGCAACAGAGGGCCACTGCCATAAAGACGGCAGTGCCAACGTGGAATCACTGTCTTCATCTGTATGTGATTATGACAAGTTAAGTACTCTGTAGCTTCTGAAGAGTGACATCATTACGGAAATGTTAACTAACTTAATATAAAAAGAAAGCGGTCTGTAGCTCGTCATATGCAGGAGGACTGAACCAGAGAATGTTGAAAACGGATATATCCGTCAGTGGCGTGGCGTGACTTTTTCAAACGTGTTACCAGCTATCAGTACGACAATTATGCCTGCTAGACGTTATCACCCCCCTCCCTACCCTTCGGTAAACAAAACATGTCTTCGAGCTAGATATTTTGTTCATTTCGTTCTTGTTTTGCAATCAGCACAGTGATTTTGCCACAAACACTCCTGGAAAGAATACCACTCATGAGACAGTTACCACGAAAATCCAATGCATAGTGGCAGACTCTTGTCAATTCTTCATCTGTCTGTTTCTTTGCAATGAGGTGGGAAGGGGAATAAGAACCACCACACTTTTCTCGGATCAGTTTGACGTTTGTTTGGTGAGCACTGAGCAGACTACAGAACTCCGCTCCTTTGTGGAAGGGAAGCCCAGCTGTACGTACTACTGTTGCCAACTTAAACTCTGGTGCAACCTATCTTGACAGTGACGTAGTACCAGCATTGCAAACTTCCATCGTTGATACTTTCACTGTCTGCACTAAGAAAAAAGACAAACAAGGGAAAGAATTTCAATAGTTTGAAATGCAAGGGAAGGAAGTCCAACATGTCGCAATGCGAGGTTTCTTTTAGAATGGAATCATGTAAAATAAAGAGCAATTAAAACGAGCACGATGTATAAATACAAAAAAATGAACGGAATCGGATAAAGAATACGAGATGGCAACGCACCTTTGAACGGAAAGTTCGCGAGGCTTGAGCACAAAAATATAGTTCCTTAATGAAAACACGTTACAGCGTAAACAGAGCATATAAATGTGTTAAAAATATTAGATACTTAAAATCTTGTTGAAATGTAGAGTATTCGGCACGATTATTTTGTTACAAGTCAAAGTTAAAATTATATATACTGCTCAGCAAAGAAGAAAAAAAAAACTGAAAATATGCGAACTAAAATCCACCCCCACTTGTTTCTGTCGCGGTAAACGGCAGCAGGCCAGAATCTGGGGGAAGTCCTCCTCTTCCTCTGCTCTCAAATGGCACGCTGTTGCCACGATGCCTCACAGCTGTTCTCTGACAGATGAAATTCTGGCGGACCTGCCGCAAAACGCGATGTTCAGTGTGGCGCGGTCAGTGGTTGAAGAAGAATGGATAACGTTCGTGACGATTCCCGATTTAAATAATTAATGACAATAAAATCTATTGTCATGGTTGTGATTCTTACTATGCGATAGTAAATATTACCATCTAAGAAACGGATTTTATCTTCAATTTAATTAATAATTATAATTATATCCTCAGAGACAGTGGCGGCGATTGGGTATACCAGGCCAGAGGCGCTAACTTGTTTCGCCTTTACTTTTCGCAAGACCTTTTCCATTCTTCTTTGGTAAAGTTCTGAAATTCTTCTCTTGCGACTTCCAGTACTCTGCCCAAATTACGATCCACATTTTGTGATGCAATACGACCCTTTATGATACCCCAAACATACTCAATAGGCTTTAGATCGCAATGATAAGGTGGAAGACGAAGTACGGTGTGGCCGTTTTCTGCTGCACGAGTGTCGACCCGATATTGCGGGGGCTTTTGTTGGTTTTGATTAGTTGATATAACTAATATATAATACTATATATTAGTATATAGTATTAGTACTATATAATCCTAAGTCATTACAAATAATGTTGCGAAGAGTTTCACGACTACCCCGAAAATTAATTTCTTTCTTTAATTTCGAAAGCACTTCATGTTCAACCGTATAAAAATTACCAATAGTTCTTCTAATCAAACACTTGTCAAAGTCGTCTACAACAATTCTACGCTTTTCGGCAGACCTGTGCTTACCTGGTGTCGTAAATTTCCCCCCTGAATTTCCTTCCTTTCTAATTTTCTTAATGAAAGTGTCCGACATTTGAACTGCAGCCGCCGCACGCTTTGTAGTTTCATTTACCGGAAACGTGTAACATCCTTCTCTCGCTTCGTTGTCAAAAAATTTAACAACATTCGAAATCACCTCTCGGCTCTCACTATGTACGGTTTTGCCCTTCATTTCGGTATAAACAACATACACAACAGACGCACTCGAACTCAATTGACCTTTTGTCCATGTAAGTTTGGCAACATTGAAAGGGTGTCAGAAGTCGAGCAGTCCTTGCTACCCCCCCACCTCCCACCCGACCCAACCCTCGATCAGCTGTACACAAAAACGTTCCCTTCCTCCTGTGTGCTTTCTCTGCGGACTCTGAGACACAACTGTGACGGAGAGAATCTTTCATGCTTTGCGCGGAGTGATACAATGGTTTCGCATCAACCTGTAGTGCGGTCCCAGCTGACGTCACTGTCAAGATAGCTTGCACTTTAGTATAGTATTTTGGAGCAAGGTTTGTCCAAATCACGAACTATATTTTCGTCTAATACCCAACTGGTCTCAGTTGTAGTTCAATCCAGCCTTGACTCTGCAGTCTACCTCTAGTTGCTTCACAGAAATGGTATTCCTATTTTAGGCGGGATTTAGCTATTTTCTGCCAAACCGATGTGACAACACTGGCTGATCCGGTAGGCCTGAACGGCAACAGACGTCCTTAACAGGCATATGGATAACCCCGTAGCACACTATGCCCCAAAGTCCTTCCCGCTCTTTCCTTGCATTGGCGCCCTCTTCTCCGTTGTTGCCTCTTCAGGGTAGCGGAACGGCCTCCCTCTTCGCTTCTGTCGGCTGCAGAAAAAATGTCCTAGGCAATATCTACTCGACGGCAACGGTGTTCATTACCGTATTTAACAATTTTGTCATTTTATTGAAACAACTTTTTAATTCTTTACATTTTGCTGTTACCTGCGGTAACACGGGCCACGCCTCTGCGTCATACCCACTTAGAGGATTAATATCAACTTGATATATTCCACATTTATTTTAGCTTCCTCTATTGCACAGATTGAAATTAGAATGGAATTCCTTATTGCTGTGAAATGAACTTAAAATATTAAAAACTGTGTAAGAAATTATCGGAAAAGTTTGCAGTTGCTTGTAATGTCGGCCTCAAAACCTTTATGTATTTGGGGCTTCATGAACTAGACTCTTGCTTGATGTTCTCATACGCACACATTGCTAGATATTCTCACAGAGCCAGCCATTCCCGGCATCTTCCATCGCACGTAGCCCGAGGACATGTTTTCTGTTGCAGTTGCAAATGGATTAAAGGTGTATGTGTGTATGTGCCTGGGTTGACTTAACAGGAAGCGATGAGCCCGCCATGTTATTACCGACCGCCATTTGTGTCTAGCGGGGGAGAGTGGTTTATACCAGACGGAAATTCGTTTCATCTGTGGTTCGAACCCTCTGGGAAGGGACGAGACTGGCTTGTCTATCTTGACAGCTCTTCTCTTGCCATGATCCTCTCTCTCTCGCTCTGGCTTCATTTGCTTCAAAGGAACCTCCACCCCCCCCCCCCCCTCTCCCCAGAGTGTTGCTGCTCGTTTAATTGAAATTCGCAATACGTTGTGATTTATGTACAAGACTTTGTTTCCATTGCTGTGAGACATATTTCGAGGAAATTCAGACTGTTTTTTGTCTTTTCAACCTCTCTTTTTTTCCCTTTCCTCTGTATAGGGGAGAGTGTGACTGGCTGAGTTATTTTCCGTTGCCTGGTGGCTAAACCGCCAAAATCGGATAACTCCAAGATTGGCCATAAAATGTAGACAACGATGGAATCAAATCGCTGAACTTATCTTCATAATGTACCATACCCTTGGCATTAGTCTAGATAAAAAGGGACAACCAACCTAAGGATAAATTTTAAATAACTAAGATGACGTTGAATGTAATATAACCGAATCTAAGCTATCCTAACCAATTCAGTCCAGTGGCGTGCCCAGGATTTTTGAAAGGGGGGGAGGTTACGTATACTTTTTGTTAGTAGTCAGCCCTCATTTTGCCATCTTTTCTTGCCTTTGACGTTATTTTTTTAAAGGAATATTTGACCAAAGGGAGGAGTTATGACCCCCACCCCCCCCTTTGGCACGCCACTGATTCAGTCGTACATGATTTGCAGTGATATATTAAATTTTAAGTGGCCATAGTCCACAGCAGAGCACAGACCTTATTCCTGTGGACTATTTTTCCTAGCTAGATACATCATCACAATATAGAATGTTTGGAACCGGGTTTGGTGAGTGTATTGCTTCATTTTATGTTGTTCGCCCTGTTTAATTGGTGGGTCAAGAGGTTAAATGATTGTGACTGAGCTTGTAGACAGTTTGAGTATGGAAATCTATGACTTAAGATTCATTAAATCCTGCAGCCTTATTCCGTGAACTCTATTTTCAGCGATGCGCATGTCTTTTGACAGTGTCAGCATTTTCGTAATGATTATGTATCCAAATCTTGTATCGTGGCAATTTTTCTATTACTTTGTTTTGCCACAGATCAGTTTTGTGATGTGCAGTGAAGTTTACATTATGAAACATGGCACACTGCTCTCACGGAACTATACAGGGTGTCTCATAAGTAATAGCTCAAACTGACACAGGTGAAAGTACACGATAATAGAAGCAAAAAAGTCTCGGTAAACATGGGTCTGCAAACGAGCCCTTTTCGAGATAATCGCGAATGTGTGATTACAAGCAGCCACTGACTTCATTGTTTGTAAACGTCGTCCTAGTTGGTAAAATGATAATAATGTGTGCGAATGTGTGGTTACAAGCCGTCATTGATTGCATTTTGTAAACACAGAGTGCTTTACTCCTTGCGCGGTCCGAGGTTTGCTCTTTGTTTACAAAACAGAGCATTTCTGAGAAGTGGTGTTGCAATCAAACAGAGCATTTCCGGGAGGTGACGTTGTATGGATACAATCAGTACAGTCTAATCCTACTGTGGAGTCACGTCAGTTGTGCTGGACTGCATAGTGAAAATGGAACCTTCAGCAACGAAGAGTACATTTTACCAACTAGGACGACGTTTACAAACACTGAAGTCAGTGACGGCTTGTACCCACACATTCGCACACATTATCAGCATTTTACCAACTAGGACGACGTTTACAAACACTGAAGTCACTGGCGGCTTGTAATTACACATTCGCGATTATCTCGAAAACGGCTCGTTTGCAGACCCATGTTCACTGAGACTTTTTTGCTTCTATTATCGTGTGCTTTCACCTGTATCAGTTTGCGCTATTACTTTTGAGACACCCTGTATATTTATCAATGATTCAGCTTGCACGGGGGTGACCATTTGAGAAGGCACCCAAGAGTCATACGTTGTCCTGCGTTTTGTTCATGGGTGCCCCTTTACAGCCTAAGATTTTAGTTCTCACAGACAAGTGTTGATTTTAGTTACGGTAAGGGACAAACAACCAAGGTGTGAGGACCCAAAATTTTTATTTCAATCAATCAGTGGTGCACACAACACCTACAATGTTCGTATTTCCGTCAAAGATGCCTCGTTTACAGAGACGGCGATAAGCACAATGGGCTGGAATCTGGCGTAAACGCGTTCATCCATTGAATGAATTCACCCGATTCCCTTCTTGCAGTCGGAACTGCTCCAAGTTTTGGGTTAATTTATTCATCGAATGACAGTGATGAGAGTCGTCCTGATAAAATAAGTCTCCCCGTCTTGTCGTAGGTCCCGCGAGGTGGCAGCAGCAGCTAAAGGACTTCAGAAAACTGAGTGAAGGAAGGCATTTCCTTCACCTCGTGCCGATTAATTTGTTCTTTTTTGCACCCCCCCCCTCCTCCACCCCTTTCTTCTTTCCTCCATGGTCCTTTGTGCTTGTCTCGCAGCGGTGCTAATTGTTTCCGACAACTGACGACTCACTCTGTCGGTCGGGGTAACGAATTATCCGGTCCCGGAGTCTTGACACGGCACAGGCCGGAGTCCCGTGGCGAACGTCGCTGGATAGATTAGTTATCTTTTGTGTCGGCCTGAAACTATCATTTACCATCGCCCTGCAACGTCAGAGAGCGGCGGTGCAGGCTCCGGTTGTTCAATTTCACTTCCCCCGAGGAGCGGGGGATTGCTCTTTCAGCTACTGTGCGTTCATTGCATCCCATGCATGCTTCCCACACTGTAGTGTGTTGCTTGTTTTTGTTTTATTAGCGAAATGCGCAGGGAGACTATATACACTAACGTTTATGTACTTCCCCGAGATATAGATACATGAGCCTCCACAGAGTCCAAAAAAGTCACCCATCGGTGCTAACGTAACACGTCTCCTTTTGTCTCTACGGCCAAGGATGTTGGGTGCTGGACTCACTCGGTCGGATACGTAAGCTCATCCCTTGAATCAAGCCTAGAAATGGGATCATTTCTATCCTTAATGTTGCGTCCCTGTTCTATCATCGGGTTAATCGCAACGCTGAGGATGAATGGTTTGTGCTAGTTACAAAGTTAACAACATTCCCTGCTGATTGTGGAAGTTTGCATCGGGATTGTGTGAATAGCCCTAGATATTACTTTTCCAGAGTTTGGTCATGCTTATTAGAGTGGAAAATGAGGCGTCGAATGCGCACAAATTGTCCGAAAATAAATTTTGACATTAACCGTTCATCCTCCAAGACATACGACTTTTGTTCTTATCTAGCAAGTATCCATAAAGAAGTGGCTTAACGACACTGCAGAAAAGGTATAACTTTAGGTCATATCAGCATCCATTCGTATGCTATTCCTTTGTTATACACAGTGTGGTATTTAAAAAATTTCCAAGGGGGGGGGGTCTAGGGACAGCCTGAGATAATGACTTTATGCCATATAACATTCCCCCATTGATAAAATTTATCAAGCAGAGTACCAGAGGGGGAATTCCCCCTCAACCCCCCTACAAATACCACCCTGATTATACATGATAGCTTTATCACTATTGTGTTTTTTGGCGTCATACTTCCAAGAAACAAAACTTGCGATTTTCTTACATATATTTCTCTAAACCCATTATTTAAAAAAAAAAAAAAAATTTGGTAGAGTGGGCTGCTCCCTTTATTTTCCAAAATCTATGACTACGCATAATCCAGGTGGTTGTATACATCTAATTCTTTGACGGAATTACTGCTAGGTGCCTACGCCGACATGGAAGCTGATTTCAAGACGTTTTGCATGGCTACAGGGCGGCGAGGAAACATTACTGAAGTAAAAAGTGCTCGTCGACTGGAGGGAGACCGCCGGAATCGTTGCATTTTAGTGTTAGCGTTGAAGGCGCCAGGCAGCGGATGTTCGTATTTCATTCCTCCTTCCAGTTCCTCATGTTCATTTGTTACCCAAAATTGGCTGCCTTAGAAGCTGATGTCATAAAGCTGCCCGTGGAGATTTCCAGAACTTTGCCCCTCCTGTCCAGGACACATGGAGATTCCAGTAGCTGAAGCAGACCGCGGGACGTGCAGTATGGATTTTAATTAAATGAAAACTATCTGGCTGCGGAGGAAAATTTTCCGTTGCAGAAGTCGATCGTTACACCTTCTCCCCCCACTTTTCCATGTTCCCTTCATCACGGCAGCTCCACCAATTTCATCGTCGCTGCAAATGAGCCGAGAGTGCTATCCCCGGGGGTAAAGTGTCGGCACGATGGCAGAAACTTGTTGTAATGACTCCGGCGGTTTTCCCGAACTCGGGCCAACGGCTGATTACTTGAGAACGTCGAGCAATATGTGGTCAAGCAATATGGCCGCGGCGAACGGGAAGATGGAGGCATTTTCCGAAATGGCCGCTCGAGGAGGAGGAGAGATAACGCACCCACCTCTCTCTCGCCAGCCACCTTCTGCGATATACTAGTTTTTGGACGTGCCGGCCGCGTGTAACCTTCGGCAGGCAGAAGCCATTATGAATCATTTGACTGGGAACCTGCCTCGGAAGAATCGCTCCAAGGACAGCAGATAGGGAGGGGGGCGAGAATGTAACCACCCCGCTCTTTCCATTCGAGGACGGTGTTGGATGGGTCTCCAAAGAGGCGAAGATAATGAGCCAGAAACATTTCAGCAGATCCTTTCACCTGTGTGCCTCCTTAATGGTTCTCATTAACTAGTTGTGCCGTGGGGATCTCTTCGTCTCGACCCTAGCTGACCGTACACAAAGGACTTCAGCTCACCTGTTCCTTCGTATCTAAGGACCGGAATCCCATACTTCACTCCCCTGACGGACGCCACAAAAAAAGAAAGAAAGGATTCTCCACCGAGGTTCTTGTGTGTGCGTGAAGCAAGAGGGACCCCTGCTGATGTCAGGAAGATCTTGAAAGGGACCTGCTTGGAATTATGACATGGTTGTGTGTGTCTGGTCCGGCGGAGCATTGAAGTTTGACCTGCACGCGGTAAAAACAAGTTAGGATGGATGAAACTCGCCGTTACTGTCTCTGAATGTAACTTCAAATGGAGTTCCGACATATTTCATAGTCTCCGGAGACCCAATCTGGCGGTGTACAACAGACTTTTTGTCCATTGCGTGCTTGTCTTTTGACTCTTCTCGCCATACTTCTCCCACAGTCAGTGGGGGTCATTGTGGACGAAGGTTAGGTCTGTGTCTACGATGCTGTTATCAAGGAAAAACCTTAACGAAGCTTTTTGGCCGGCACAGACATAGTCTTATACACCCGCATATCTGAAGTTCGAACTTTGTTAAACCTAGAGTATACATAATGCGTACAAATTAAAGTAACTATGTAAAGGGAATTTATGAAGATTTCCAATGCGGTTGTAAAATTGAAATAGGCAGGGAATGAGGGAGTATTATTGCAAGGTTACGTAAGCAGGATACGAATTTTATTAAGTGAGGGGGTATCGTGGGCGTGGGACAAGAACGAGGGAGACTTCACAAGAACAAAAACAGTCGTCACGTTAACTCACGGGAAAGGAACATTTCGAATTATGAATAGTAATAGAAATGTTGATGCTGGACAAATCGTTGACGAAATATATAACAGGGAAGATTCCTCTCTGCGAAAAATCTGGTGATGCATGTTGGCCCACCAAGTTTCCCCCTACACGCATTACCGCTAGAGAGAAAGAGGAGATCATGCAAATATTTCCTCCCCTTTCCCGCTTCCTCTGCAAGATCGCTTTCCTTCCCCTCCTTCTTACGATCTTGCAGCGAAGACTTTCGTCGTATCTTGTTTCCTCGTGCTTCTTCGATCCGATATAGCTGCTGCGTCAGATGCGGAATTGCTTTGTCGTTTGTCTTGGGATGTTGGTGGATTGTCAGGCTGGAAACAAGACGACGGAAAATATACGGGCTCCGGCGCGATTTGCGAGACCGCTGAACTTGGCCGGGAGGAATTGGAAAATACTGCTTCCGGCGGCTGCAATAGCTTTCACGGCAGTTGTCAAGTTTTGAGGGTTATCTTTCGATTTCTCAAAATTTCCTCACAGGAGGTGAGGATGCAAGAGGGCTCCTTTTCTTTCTCTTTTGTCCGAGATGCAGGCAGAGCCATACGGCAGGTCGATACAACAGCAAGGTGATTCATTGTTGTCTCGTAACTGCCTCATTCCAAATGAGGATATAAATGAAACTATGCATACATTCAGTCTCTCGAACACACGTGTGTTCTGTCTCCGTAAAAAAAAAAAAGTGCTTACCAAACCTGGCTCTGCGTATTTCAGTGCTCAGATTTAGGGGAAAAAATTGTATTTTCAAGCCATGGCTGCAATTTTTGCACTATTCTGGATATTTTTACCTACCGATTTTTTTTTTTATCTGAAACAAACTCCTGGTATTTTTCAGTCCATGTATTTTGTTATATTTATAGTTTGTGTATAAAACATAAATATCTATAGAGTCTAGTGCACTGTTACTCAGTGCACTCTCTAATAAATAATCAGTGAAAATAAGAACTATTGTTACAGAGTTTACCTTGCTTGGCGATCTCATCTGATAACAGCATCGTAAAATAGCAGAACATTCAAACTGATGCATTTACAGTAGGTTTGACGGATCTAGTAAGGAATCGAAACCACACTCGCAGAAATAAACCCTTTTGTGGTGGATGTGAACCCATATCTATGGTCCTCGTTTCTTGTTATGCAGAAAGGATTAATTAGTTTATGAAAGCTATGGAATAGCATTAAAAAATAATGTTTTCCCGAGCATGCTTGTATCAAATACATAAAACTAGGTGTACAAATCAGTTTTGCCCTGAATATGTGTGTGAAATACGATCATCAATTTCAGAATATTTGACTTGTAAAACAAGCATGTTTGTAGAACTTGATGGAAATGTTAAGCCAACAGTGAGGTCAAATTATACATCTTAACTATGATTGCCAGAAGTTAAATTGCTGGGATAGACATACAAAGATTGAATGGCATTGGATCGATTACCTCTAAATTCCCTCAGGGAAAGGAACAAGGCTAAGAAGATATCAATTAATAGCGATTCATTATCAACCATGTGACGCCAAGCATTAATGAAAATTATGTGGAAATGAAGTTTCTACAAAAATGATATGACTTCTAAAACATTGAAATACTATATTTTATGAAATATTTTCTTTTACGAAATATATGGTATGAACTTTAGTTGCATCGCTGTATCTTTTTGTTATAAATATATTACCATTTTGAAATGGAAGCTTTAACTAAGAACACGAGTAATCGGACAAAAACTCTGAGACAAGCAACCAAATAGAGTGATAACCTTATATGATAAACAAGTCTGAGTAACTCAGGTTTAATCTCTGTACTATGTTTAGTTGACAAGAAGCATTGTTAACTGTTTTTTCTCTTGTTTTACTTACTAAATACTCCCTTTGCATAGCTTGCATGATTAGTTGTAGTTGAGAAGTTTAATGGGTGGCGGTCATACGTACTAACCCTTTCGTGCATCATGTTTGAGATGAAGATTCTCACCAGGCTTCATTTTATGTAGGTGCATCAATGAGTGGCAGGCCAAAGCATAGCAGCGAACTCACAATGGCTTGTGGAAGTGATGTCAAGGACGTGACGTATCCAGTATCTACTGCAACGCCACGATGTGGAAGATCTCTTCATTAGGTTGTGTGGTTGTGGTATGGTAAAATTTTTAAAAGGACAAAAGAACAAAAAAAATGAAACAAAAGAAAGTGTTGTTGTCTTGCCGTTAGATGGAAGTCCCAAGGACTATATTGCCATGCAAGCCTGGACTCAAATCAACTTCATCTTTCTTCTGTAGTGGTGATATATACAGTTTTTTTGTACAAATCAAAAACCTAGACAGAATGTACAGGGGAGTGGAAGTAAAAATGAAAGCAAAAAACTGCACTTTTCAGTGAGATGTGTTTGTACTGTTGAGCATGTACTTGGTGACTGACTTATGCCTTGACAGTCATAGCATTCTGGTTTCGCACATGAATCAGGCTCTACATGACCATCGTGTTAGTTGAAAAGTACTCAAGTGACTATCAACACTACTACACTGTGTGCACAGTTTATCATTACATTTTTTCCCTCATAGTAACATAGTTCAAGACGAGCAGTAGATGATTGGCTCGCTTGATGTACTATGTTGCAGTGTTTTTTTCAAATGCCCACCTTGGTTCGAAAACATGGACGAGGCTGCAGTATCTGTGCAAATCTAACCTGAATCTGTGAAGTGCTATGAGGAAATATAGACAATGGCACTGCGTTCTTGACGCTTTCCCTCCTCATATAAATGAAGAGCTCATATTTCCCATTTTTAACAAAAATATATATATATAGATTGTAGGAGTTAGTTCAGAATTTAGTGCTCGTGAAACAATGAAACAGGATATGCAGTATCTGCATTGGCAAAGAAACATTTACGAAGCAATAATACAAAGTATACCACATAATGATCCATCCATCCATCCAGAGTGCTTTTCTATCGTCTACAAAAGAGGAAAAACATTGTGCGTGAGAGCATGCGTGAGTTAGTTCAACACGTAGCCACGGCTGTAATCCAGTTCACGTTCGGCGACTTTTCATTTCACCGGGAAAAGAACTATCGCTGGAAGAGACAGTGTGCTTCAATAATAAAGAAATGCAGGAATTTGGGGTCGGCTTACATAATGTTACTTCACGAAGGCACAGTGTACGTTGATGTATGTTGCATTTGCAAAGATTGTTGCAATTGTTGTTTACTTAATCGTAATTTCATTTCTTTAGACCACTATTGTAATGAAGTGTAGACGTGTGGCATGTGTTAATGACAATGTTTTCTTTTTAAAAAATCGTTTTTTTAATGTTCAATTGTCTTTGTCAAATTGGCTCAGTGTTTTATTTTTTCATTATGCTTACTCTTTAGTTAACCATTTTTTTTTCTTGTCTGAACTTTAGGAGCTTGTACAGTGCACAAGAATTTTTTTCTACCATATGTGCTTAGATTTACTTTGCTTCAGTACTTTGTATGCTTCATTGTTTTTTTTTATTATTAAAAAAAATAATGTATCATAGTTCTGTTGTTACACTTGCATAAGGCACGCGTGATCGAACACTTGTTTTTATTAGCTGTAAGATATGCAGTTATGTTGGTTCAGATGTGTATGTCTCTTTTTTGTTTGATTGTTTGACAGATCTGCGATGGCTCTATCGTCAATGTATGAAGGCTAGCCATGATGCCGTGTCGGTAAAAACAGGTGTAATTGAGCAAATATATTGTGAATAAAAAATTGTTTAAACCATTCGAGCATGGAGTGATAATTTGTATCTCTGAGATCAATCACCTTTCATCAAAGTTTTAAAGACACAAATTGTCATGCAGATCTGGTACATTAGCATGCATCTTTTTATGTTGTACATGAAAAGCATGAAAGCTATACAATAATAAATTGCTATTTTTAGTTATCAAAAGCTTCGCTTATTGTGTAGATTATTTTATAGGAGGCTCAGATGGATACCAAATGTATGAACGTTGAAATTCGCAAATCTGAGATATTTTGGTAACCAATATGCACGTTATGATTTATATTTATTGTATGTTATCATTATGGCTGTTCTATACTTTATATCAAGATTCGGCATATAACATCTCTCAAATGTTACTATTTCTCATTTGCATTACATATACATAATTCACAGGGTGTGCACCCTTCAGTCTACAGATTTTTAACCCTAGGTGGATGATACAACCTGATGTCTTAACAGAAGTTACTAGAATTTCTTCATTCCTCATTGTAGATATTTTTAAATACAACACTGCATAAATATGATGTATTTATGACTAAAGCCCGAATTTCAAGACACTAGGAAATACCCAAGTGGGTAGAAATGACACTAAAATTTAGAAAATAACACGATAGTAGGAACTAAAAATAAAAAGGTGCATATAATATGAATTAACTTCTAATATTGTCCATAATAAAAAACAGAAAACCCAAATTCTATCATCCAAAATTTAATGTTTTTGAAACATTAGTGGAATTAATTTCGTAATGTGGTCAGAATATTGAAAATATATGTGCATGAATAGAAACAGTATTATACAGGGTGTTCAAAAAGTTATGCAACCTTATGGGAAAATATTTCTTATTACATTTTTTACATTAAGTGTTGGGAGCGACTGCCGTTTTGTTCTTCACACAAGTGGACACGATGAACCATGTTGTTGAAAACCCTTTCAATGTTATCTGTGATATGTTACCAACACAGCTACGAATATTGTTTTTCAATTCCGGAATACTGTGCGGATGAGTAATGTAGACTGTGGGGTTATCTTGAAAACCATTTTCATTGTTATCTGTGAGATGCTACCAACACAGCTACGAATATTGTTTTTCAATTCCAAAATACTGTGCGGATGAGTAATGTAGACAGAATCCTTAAGATAACCCCGCAAGAAGTAGTCTGGAGGTGATAAATCTCGATCGCGGTGGCCATAACCCCACTGAGATCAGTCGTCCTGGAAAACACACTTCCAAGTAACACATTGTGTTCCCAGCTGTGGGGGTTGGGGGCATTGTCCTGTTGAAACCATGTGTGTTCCAACTTCTCAGCTGACAACATGTTAACAAATTCTCTAACCATTGTCACATATCGTTCAGAGGTCACTGTCTGTTCAAAGAATGTAATGAACATGGGACTATGTGATATGGCACACCAAACGCCAATTTTCTGTGAATGCAGGGTTATTCAGCACCTATGAGATTTCCCATAAGGTTGTCACTTTTTGAACATGCTGGATATGTACATTAATTGTTGGTTTCTCAAAGCAGGATTTTGAAGAAATCCTATATTCTGTATCCTGTATGTTTGAAATAATACGTATTTACCTCTGCTTATTCACAGAGGTTAAACAGGACCCTAAACATACTATAACAGTGTGTGTGCAATTTAACTTACCTTCCCATACTTAATAAAATCTCCTCACATTATAATAATTAAAATATACTAGACACACAGAAATATTTGACAAAATGTTCTTTAGCTCTCTAAAATTAAGTAATCGCTCAGAGAGAATATAATTAATACATCACTACAATTAGCAAACTATTTTGATCACTAGTATGCACTTAATATTTTGTAATTACCATTTTAACCTTCGTTTTAAAAGTTGTTCCAAGACAAAAAATGGTAATTTCAAGGGGAGTTTGAGTTTGCCACTTTTGTTTTTCCCCAATTTGTTAGTGCTTTCATCTGAAAATTTTCATTTTCTTAAAATTTTGAGAAGAAATGTAGCCCCAGCAGCTCCTTCCCCCCCCCCCCTGCATACTAAAGTGGTTCTAAACTTGCAACCTTAAAGACTAACCCTAGCCAAATGGAACATAACAACAACAACGGGGAGGATGATGTCTTGTTTGTTGAAGATATATTGTAAATTCAATGGAGCCAGTATCCCCTTAATTTGCTTGTAGGAAAAACTCAACAGGATACCAACTTTTTTAAGTCAGCCACAGTAGAACTTTTATATATAAAAAAAATGATTGTAGTACCCTGAAACACACTTTGGCACTGAAAACCTATGAATATGTTCACAAGATCGAATTAGGCATTTGAGGCAATATTTCATGTATGCAAATGAAGTCCGAAGCAGGTGAGTGCTTAAACACAATTATTTTTCAAAAATTGCACAGTAGGAAATAAGATTTAATTTTTCTTTAGGTATAAGTATACCCACTTGTAGAAATGCACACACATGTGTGGATATAGCATGAAAAATGTTTTAAACTTTTTAAACTGAAACTTCCTTGTGTGAGGGAAGGGGGGGGGGGGGGTAATCGAAGACATAATCCACTTCAACTGTAATACCCTTAATGATTATATAGTTACCAGTAATTCATTTATCTGTATCAACGAGTACATTATTTTACACTTCCCTGCACCTTCTGGCAAGAAACGAAGTATTTTTTTAACAAAAGGTAACTTTGCCTCCCACCAAGTATGTGACTGAATGTTTTCTCATACGACTGACAGATTTGTATACAAATTTGGGAAAACCTCTGATTAACAACAATAATGCAAAATATATAGTTATTGTTCATATTACCATGGTATACTGGGTACATGTGTAACCATTTTCAACATGATACCATAGATTTGTGGAATATCTTTTAAATGTGTTGGATCTCTTGTTTTTCATTTTCTTGCGGTTTATATTGCAGTAACACAAGGACATTGCTAGATGTAAATGCAATATAATTTATATATTTCTGATTGTGAAACTAGAGAATGAACCGCTTGACACTACCACTGCTGTGTTACATTTACTTAAGTCATATTAAAATACCAAGGGGGGCAGGCTTCTTTTGCTGCTTTGAGGTTTCAACCTCACGATATCTTCTTCGAATGTTATGAGTTCAAGTTTCGGTAGGATATAACTGTTTTGATTGTGTTTATCCCTTTATGATCTCTTCCTCAGGATTAGAGCAATGTGACGGCTAACCCTTTGGTTCTCATAGAACATAATACAACCATACAGTATAAATAAACCCAGCTTTTTTTTAAATATATTTACCAACAAGACAAGAAATAGAGTGTTCATAACGAAAGTAGAGTGTAATCTATAAGTATTACCAAGCAAATTGTCCCATCACCATGTTTGTTCTATTTTACTCAATCAGAGATGCAAGAATTTATACAAAGTGCCAAACAAACTGGACAACTTCTGCACCAGCATACATAAAAAAGCCATTCTTCAAAAACACGTAGGAAAATAGTCATGGACAATTTTCGGACCAATACTTGTGCCTCCCAACTCTTTGTGGACACACTGTACTTTCGTTATGAATGTTCCATTTCTTGATTTGTTCTTAAATATATAAGAGAGAATTAAAGTTAGGCAGCAGAACATTCAAAGCGAAACAGCAGTTGGATGTAGGCGAGTATAAAATGGATAAACAAACATTTCCTTCCTGGTAGTATACACGTGCACATGAATTGAATAAACAGGGACAGTCTGGTGAGGCTAATTCCGGCCCCTGGTACTAATTCATCAAGAGACCATTCGTGCTATTATTTCTCTCATTTGCATCAGCTGTTCGCTACCGCAGCACCATCTCGTGGCAGGCTCGATGACACGCACGTAATTTACAGTTTTTTGTCGATTCTTATTGTGAACAACTGAGATAGTTGAGGCTGACTCAACTTCGGGGAAAACTGTTATTTTTAACCAGATTCAGTCGAATTGTGATGGTTTTAAAAGTATTCGCAGGGTCTGTTCTGTTTTATGAAAAATCCCTAGGAGTAAAACATGCATTTTGAAAATCTCTGATAGAAAACCTGAATCGTGGTTAGGATACTGTTATGTTTTGGTTTCTCCTGCATGCGGCGCCACTTGCAACACTGGTTAATATTTCGAGATAATTTGGCAAAATTATCGGAAGGAGGCTGGATTTGCCAGTGCTGTTTTCAATATGCATCAGACAAAGAACCAAAAACCTCGTCTAAAAGTTAGTGGTTACATGCCCCGAGCATATTATAATTATTTATCCCGGCTCCTTCAACCACCTAGTGCCAGATCTGATATCATTGCTGTGTGCCTACATAGCTTCAACCGCAGTCCACATCTGCTAGAATGTTCATCGTGGTAGGGTCGCAGATTTTAGTAACAATAAAATGGGAGGCCTCCCCGATGGCGTCATCGCCTTCAAATACGGCGTCCCGGGTTCGATACCCGGTGGAGGCACGTAGTGGTTCGGATCCTACTTTAAACTGTAGGTCCTATCCTGATTAGCCTTTTTATGTGCGTAAGTAGACAAGAGAATGACAACTAGATTCTTGTGAAGGGCGTTAAATAAATTGCCGTCTATAAAAGTAGACAAACTCAAACGCGGCTACCAGACGGCAGTAGCATTTACGATCAACTGTCTCAACGTTGCGTTTCTTGCTCAGTTGTCAATATCCACAGCATTCTGGGAGAGCTTATCATTAGGGCCAGGACTGAGTAGGAGCATAATAGAACATCCCCCGTTATTTCTGTGACCTGTTGCGAATGTATTATTCACAGTCTTCCATCACGCTAAGTGTGAAGCATTCAATGCAATATTCACAACTTCCGAGCGAGATAACGGCCATAGTAGCAACGCACGGTGTTCTCAGTACCAACTACAGGCGCTGAACTTGTATGGTTCCAGAGAATGATATAATATCGATGCTGACACGTGCAAAAGTTCTGCGATTTGTTCATTACCCTGTGTTGATTCTTCAACTTAATGGAACGACCTTCCTGTTGCAGGCGGATTTTTAAAAGTTAGGTTCCTTGAAAGTTTATTACTTTTTTTAAACTATTACAACTCCTTCACGGAAACTGCCCAAATAAGTAGGCATAAACGTGCATTTACCGCATGTGGTTTTTACGCGGGATGGTTTTGTACTGTTGGCATGATATCGCGTGAAACAAAGTGAACGAGCTTGAGTATGTTACTGGTGACTGGAAAGGAATGAATCCAGTGCCGGATCTACCCACCGCAGCGTGGGGGTGCCCGGAGACAAGTAAGCCTTTAGGGGGCCCTCAGCCATTGACATAGTAGAGAGTTCGTATATGCGTATGTAAAAAAATAAACTTAGTTACTCAGGGGTGCAGAAACGAATACAACAGGAAAATGTAAAGTTAAAGTTCCCTATGCATATAGCACCGTGCCATGAAGGCACATTTAGTGTATGAGGGTCCCACATATTTTCGATGTCGGCCATCTTGGAGGTGATGTGATCAGGACCACGCTGCGACCGCCTTTACCCCCGGGTACTATTTGATTTGAGGCTGAGTGGGCCGTAGAGCAGCTTTAAACGGGGACAAAGCCGGAAAAACTCCGACCTTAGATCACCCACACCGGGTTCCCGCGTGGCACTCGGACTACATTCAAATCAGGCTAGAATTTCACGAGAAATGCCGTGGTGAAGGTTCCTTCAACCTATCTTTAATCAGGAAAAAGTTAGGAGTGTATTTTCTAGGTGTGAGAAAACAGTGTCATATATATATATATATCACATCACCCTCTACATGTGAGTGAGTGTGTGTGTGTGTGTGAGAGAGAGAGAGAGAAGGGGGGTTAGGTAGAGGGGCCTTTGGTAATATTTTGCAGGGGGGTCAATTTTTGTAGATCTGGCACTGAATGAATCAACGATAGCCTGCCTCAATTGCGTCCAGCAGACATCGTTTGTGTATCACGAGGGGGATATAGGGGGGGGGGGGCAAATGCTAGTCGCGGAGAAACCTGTCTGAATCGGATTCACGACAATGTTGTCACAGCTACGGTAAGCGGATAGGACGCAAAGCATGTCATGAAAAAACTACTTGTTTAAGAACAAACACACACAGGCAGAATCAGGTTTGGCATCGTTGCTACAGGGCAGCTGATGTTAAAGTTGAAGTTGTGATTCGAACGCCATTTACTTCAAAGTTTTGAAAGATCAGTTCCCTCTGTTAGAGTAGTAAACAACCACCCATCACGTCCCCTGAAACATATCCCACCAATAGCGTCCGTTTTTGGAACTGACAGCTCTTGTCAAGTCCACGTGGAGTAAATGAAATGTTACCAATTCAGTTTCTTTAGAGATTTCTTAACGTGAGGTTGAGGTTGCGTTATCTTTGCTAGGTTGCGTTACTGTTGTTTTTTTTCTCCATTGTGGAGACAGGAGCATAATGTCGCAGTGAATGAATGGATGTCTAAACACTGAAGGTAAAAGTGACAACAGCTCTTTTTAGGGAAGAAAAGAAAAACAGGTGCTGGCTCGAAACCAGGTACGCGTCCTGTCGGCTTCCTCTCGAGCCAAAGCCAGCGTAAGACTGCGGGTCTAAATGCCGGCAGACGCTTCCCCACCGCCCAGCATGCTGAGCGCCGCTCCTCGGACTAGTGGACAAGTAGGGTACACTTATATTTGAGGGCGACTGTACTAGATTTTATCGTGTACGTGTACACGTAAGCAAGAATCGATTGTTCTCTCCGTAATGAGTAATCGATAGGTATTGACGGTATCGGAAATTTGATATCGCCAAGAAAATATCGTCACAGATGATACGATATTTTTTCCGTATCGTGATATCGGCACGATATACAGTAGATCGCCAAATATCGTGACGAAAGATCGCCGACACGTTATATAGGCCTATCGCACAAATATCGTGACGATATCGTCTAGTTGATATCGCCTGGACGATAAATTTTCAATATCGCGATATATCGCCCAAAACTAGTGATCAACATGGTCGTGGCACGAGCCTTGTAATTGTGTTGAATTATACCATGAAATGGGAAAAATGTACCCTTCCCCTAGTCAAATACACATTTTTTTAAATGAAATTTACGAATATATTAAATTGGACTTCCATCTGCGGCGTCAGGCAGATGCGAGAGGGTGCTAGCACACTCCTTCTTCAACATAAGTATTGTTTTTATTAAAAAAATAATCGATTAGCAGTGACGAGTAATTTTTCTCTTTCATTTAGTTTAGACGTCCATATAAGTTCGTTACGCAATTATTCTTTTTTATATACCGGTATCTATCACTGTCCTTTTCAGTAAACTGTGCCGCTAGATAATTAAAATTGTTCGGAATTGCATGTAAAATGATCACGAACTTTTGTCACAAAAGATGTTGGAAATGTCCTTGTACTACCACACATTTTGTAATATCTTTTGAGAAATTTTCATGTGCGCGCATTAGATCTTCTGCGCGAGTTTGATTTCACATAAGGATCGCACTTTTTTTCTGAAGTGTACCGTACTTATGCTGTGGCATTATATCAAGACTTATCGGTTTGGTACTTATTACTTTAGCAATGTACACTTACACAGAAGCTAATGTAAATTGTTCAACACGACACATCCGTCCGTATAAAAGCAAATACTGACATTTACAGCAGGCAGTGCCACTTTCCAATGGCATAGTTTTGGTTGGTTGGTTGGTTGGTTGATTTGGTGTTTGAAGTCCACTTTATGCACAGTAAGGCTAATCGGGACTGGACCTACAGTTTAAAGTGGAATCCGAACCACTATGTAGGGCATAGTTTTGTTCTCGATAACATGTTGTTTATCGAAGTTAGCTCTATTGCAGTGTATTTACCGAGGAGATATTGGACGAAACCTCGGCTTGAAAAGCTACCATATGCTCCATGCTCTTTGAGTTGAGGGGATACGTACAGTCGCCGGCAATAAAAATGGAATACTCGCTTCGATGCAAGGCGTTATGTGTGTGGCCTAACTCGACGGCGGTGGTAGAAATTGCCATTCAAAATTTGCTATTCAAATCAACTTATCGCCTTAGAGTTAGGCAACACACAGAACGTCTTGCAAGGAAGCAAGTATTTCAGGATCTAGGATCCATTTTTATTGCCAGTGACTGTACATCCAATACCGCCGGCGAGTGGGTGCTTCCAGCCGCTACACGGTTCGCGTTCTACCGGCACAATAACTAATTGAAGGCAATGTACATGTTTGCCTTATACCATATTGCATTATATTATAGAAGTATTAACATTGTAGTTTTACTGCGTATACGGCAAAATTATGCTCCGTATAGCTATAAAACATGTACAATCAATCGTGAAGAGAGATGTGCAAGAAGGAATAATAATAGTAACTGAGCATAATCCTAAATAAATATGATTTTTTGTATTTAAACAAGCATCGTATCTCTCTTAGTAATTAGTAAGCTCCGAGCCCCGAAGTGCAGATGTGGCGCAGTCTCTGACTCACTCAATCAATTAGTGACAATTGTAGTAGTCTGTGCTGCGTGGTTGCATGTATTCAGGATAAAATTACCCCCCCCCCCCAGATTTCGTAGCGTCAAACTGAGGCGTTACAACATAAACTTTGTTGAGAAAAATTGGCTGTCTTAATGATTGTATACGCCGTGAAAGTTTATGCGGGGACATATTGCTTATAAGTTATAATGTTTATACTATAACTATATTCAGAGACTGGATATTACCCCTATAAAGACCCAGTGGCACCTTAGAAGTTGGTTATGTGTGAAACGGACAATCTTTTAAAAGCCAATTGGCGAGCTCGTGGCAAGCGTGTTTGCAGATGGTCAACGAATTTTATAAATAAGATTTGTTTTATACAGCGTATTTTCATATACTTATGGGTTAAATTGTATCTTCTGCAAATACGCTGTATAGAGAAACAAACTGCACAAGTACTAAGTGAGGCGTGTACAAATGTAGCGATAAATGCTCTCTGACACATCAGATTTCGAGTTCTGCTCGAGCCTGCATTTTTTTCGCTATGTTTTTACATTAATATCCTGTGTCTGTGTGTGTGTGTGTGTGCTAAAGGAATACATTTTTTGTGCATGCAATGATTGAATGTTCGTGTGTAGTTGAAAGAAATCATTGTGCTTTATGGGTGTCTGTGGTATGCCCCAGTTGCCCGATCAACCTTTCGCATTTGAACTTTGGGCTTCAGGTCTAGTGTAAAAAATATAGTTGTAGCGAACGGCTGATTGGGCAAGATGGACCTTACCAATGCCTTTTCTTAACGAGGTCGGTGCAGTGTCTCTTTGTCGATATACGACGTCATCATTCATAGATTATGAATCACAACACCAATAATAACTGACCGGGGTGCTGATATGTTGCGATTGATGGCCTACCAATAATGACGTCGCATGTAAACGAAGAGAGAGTGCACGGGCCTTGTTGTAAGAAGGCATTGGCCTTACCCGCTGACGGCGTATGATGCCGTTTCATGTTTTCTTGCTTCCCGCAGAACCCTGTCGGATGATCACTTGTTGATGCCTTGCTAAAACTTGCATCCCTCGTTCCCTCCAGGGCACCCCTAAGTCTCACGGATCGTCTCCGGCGCACCCCTCCAGGCCGGGGTCAGGATCCTGGAACCCACCACGGGAGCAGATACCCGACTTTCCACCTGTTCAGCCGCTGCAGGATGAAGACAGCCAAGACGAACCTTCAACCAAAAGGCCAAAGCTTTAGGAGGAGGGCGCAGGCAGGGATGTTTCAATTTCTAGCTGAAGCAGGTGAAGGCATGGTATTGTGTAGGGGTGTGCTGGAAGGTGGAAGTATTTTCTTTCATTTAGGCTGGATCAACATCACACTGACGCTGCAGTACTGAGTCACACAAGAAAGGGGGCGATGTTCCGTAGTGATAATGCAAGCAACGAGTGTTTACCACAAAAAGGGAATGATGCAAGTGAATTTAAAAGAAAAAGATTAATCGTATACTGGTATACCAGATTGACACTTTTTTGTCTTACCTAAATGCTGGGAGAAAAAAACGAACATTAATAAGTTTTCCCCCCTTTTTTATACATGTATAAAGCGAATTGTGTGTTTATGGTTTCTGACTGCAGAGAGCTTTGCTCTAGAAGTTGTTTAAAAAAAAAGGATAAAAAGACAATCAAGTGGGAAAAAAAAGTGCGTCGTTTGGACAGAAGAGCAATTGTGATTGTAGAGAAATGTGCAGTTTTACTTCGGAGGTCCAATTTTAACAGTTCTCTCCGATTCGTATTCTTCGAGTTCATGGTAGGCACGGCGTTTAATTTTGTTTCTGCTGGCTTCACTCTTTTCACAAGCCAAAAAGATTTCGGTTTAATGTTTCGCCTTCCCGGAAAATAAGAAGTATATTTTACATTTTCATCGTGAACCTTATCTCACAAGCTTTTTTCTGTGTTCTCAACTCTGGCCAGCTCTATGCTCCAAGACTACGACATCGGAGAGAAAATATTTGGCACATAGGTGTCAGTCTGTATACGTACACATCACCTTCTTAAATGTTTCATGTAAATGCATTACAAATTTTTCATCAGTAGTTATTCCGTCGCTAGTACCCATCGCACAGCCATTTTTACTTTCCACGTTTGCACATTTAAAGGCAAAAATGAAGAAAACATGTATTTCAAAAGCTATCGTACATAAGAAAACATTTCAAAACGCAGTGCAAGAAGATAATCCCGTGGAATGTTGAGCAACTTACAAGGAATGAGCAAGTGACAGCTAATTAATTACTTTTTTTTATTTCAATATGTTTTAGTTTAGTTTCGCAACAAGAGATGGCGTCTTTTGAAAACAACCACAGGTGAGCTCATGAAACAAAACATGTAACCTTAAGAGTTTTCTGCTGTTTTTGTATTGTCTTAATAATATTCACCTTAAGGGAAGAAGAAAATGAAAGGAAGCAGAAGGGGTTCATGGAAGTGATTTTTTTTCAAGGAGGAAGGGTGAAGGGGGCGGGGGGAGAAAAATGCGCGACAAAATGATCTTCCTTCTACTTCAGTTACACAAAAGTGCCTCGAGCTACATTTGCATGCTCCGATGTTTTCCCTCTTCATTAGACGAGCCCCCATAAATATGTCGAACCGCATTCTCCCAGGAAATATATTGCCCTGTATTTCATTTAGCGCTGTGAAGCCGGAACGCTTTAATGGCTGTAAATTGTTAAGCTAAATTTGGCGCCCTTTTCCTTCACCCCCTCCCCCTTTTCATTCTCTCAACTTCACTCCATTCTTTCTTTTCTTTACTTCTTAGAAGGAACACAAGAATTTCGTCTTCCCTACCCCCACCCCCACCCTCGCCCTACTCGGAAAAAAATCTCCCAAGATCTTGAATTAATTAGAAACACTCGGAGGATAAGAAAGAATATTTCAAGAAGGCCGGGGGAATATTTGCATTTTGTTGAGTACCTAGGGCTGCTTTTGTTTTTATTGAAATGAAGAAAACATGGGAATGATTATAACATAAATTGCGGCTATGTTATTCCAAGTCAATCCGAATATGTATTTTACATTGCATTTCTCCTATTAATCTTTGTTTTCCCCCTTCTTCAAGAAGTCATATGTCATTTCCCGTGTACGAAAATGTGGTTTTTCAGGTTGGCACAAGGGGGGGGGGGTGAAGAAACAGGTTATTGACGGCGAGGAACCATATGATCTGCTTGTGCAGTTACAAGTTGTTAACTTGCCAACCGCCAACAGAAATACGTAATAAGCGAGATTTTGCGTTCAATTTGCTGCAACAAATGAAGATCGATTTCAGTTCTTTCGGCGCTCTGTTCCTTCTAAATTGTGGGGTCGAGTACAAAACACTAACAGGCAAATCATTCTTCACCATGTCTATTCACCTCGTTTTATCCAATGCAAAATTCAAGAATTGAACAGAACTAAACAAAACAATGAAGCATTTGACAACCTCTGCAGCAACTACACTACAATTTGTTTCTTAAAAACATGTAGCCCACTACTATTTAGGCAGCCGACGTAGTACAAAACATTCGACACGAACAGCACTGTAACAATGTTTTTTCGTCAAGAAGTAAATATTTTTTTGAAATCAAGAGCGAGGGTGGTTACTTACTTTAAAAAAGACAACAACATCGAATATAAAGTTGCAACATAATTACTTCGGGATATTTTTTTTAAACCTGATTATCGACAGAGCATGAAAACCGCACCCAGGAAGACAGATCGTAATATCTTCGTAACATGAATTTCAACGTTTGGTTTACAACAGAAAGTTTAAATAGTACAGTCCCGAGAGAAATATATTTTAAAAGGATTAAACTGCACAGAAATACTTGTTCCCTCTTTCTTGGTAACATTTCCACTTAAAGCTCTGATTAAAGTTTGGTAGGGTGGCCATAATATTTTGATCCGAAAACGGGACATCCCAAAGAGATCAGTTTATCCCCTCCTGAAAAATCAGATGGGCTATTATTTATAAAAGTATGGATCACATAAATGATACACCATAAACAATAAATTAAATACGATCTCCCTTGTCAAGAGGTACAGCCCTACCAAAAGTTTAAAACCACCTTGTCATGTGTTTTTCAGACAAACAGAAAAAGTACATATGCGAGTGCTTTTCATGAAATAAACACTTTAATACAAAATTGGAATTATTATGTAATGTTATTGAAAGGTACATCAAGATCAAGAAAGTGTAACGGCATATTAATGCACTTATAACTAATAGATGCAACTAAAGGTACAATTTGTAAAATCATTAAATCTGAACTTTGAAAATATACTTGGAAACAAACATTTCTCCTGAAATTAAATGAATGAAGTGTGAAATTTTAAAAGTGAATAGGTCCACCTTTAAGTTTCCAGCACATTTGCACATGTTTTCTCATGCCGCGGAACAATTTCTGGCATTCTTGAGGCGTAATCTCATTCCATACTTCGGAGATCTGTTCACGAAGTTCCTGGACATTCCTTGGCTGGCGTCTGGCTACACGAAGACCAATGGTATTCCATAGGTTTTCTAGGATTCAGGTCCGGACTTCGTGCTGGCCAAGGCAGCAATGGGATTTCCCTCGCTTGAATCCAAGCCATTGGGATGGCCGCAGCGTGGTTTATCAACCACTGTACCTTGCTGCTTGAATTTGTTTATTGTGTTCGCCACGCAGGTTTTAATGAGACCTATTGCATCAAACAGCATGTTTATTATCAAGGGTAACGAAAACAGGTTTGGACTTGCACAATGCTGCTACTCGAGATATGTCTTTCTGCGCCATCTATTGACACACATTTCAACTAATGATGATAAAATTTGTTCACTCCAGCGCAATCGCTGAGGAAGATATTGTTATCTGAAAACCTCTCAGTTTTCGCTGTATTTTTTTTATTTTGCGAATTTTAGAAAAAAAATATAACACGAGAAATTTTTTTTTGGATTTTTTTTTTGCGCCAAAACCTTCGTTCATGTTCCACAATACTGGAAAAAATTCAGTACTGTCATAACGACGTCGGTTACGTGTATACACATTCATCTGTGGTTCAAAATGCTGGATTTTTTAGTTTCATATATCAAGAACTACAAGACTTATACCAATATTTTTTTTCGGCAATATATGCCTCACACACCATATTACTTCCATAAATTTCACTCCATATTTGTACCAAAAACTTTCGGTCAGGATTCATTTATATGAAAAAAGTTGGTGGTCTTAAACTTTTGGTAGGGACTGTATTAATTACAGGGTTTGTCCAATAAGTATCGGGACTGAAGTCATAAAAAGAAATTTATTGAAGATATATGTACAGTGTGTTAATATCTTCAAAATATGACCCTCCTGCATCAATACACCGCTGCCAGCGCTTTTTTACACCCCCTGGAAGTCGGCAACCGCCAGGCTGTTCAGGCACCCCATCGAAGCCACTTCGACTGCCTCAATCGTCCCGAAACGATGTCCTTTCAGGCTCCCTTTGATCCGAGAGCCATATTCAGACTGTAGGGTATTGTGCACAATGTTTGGCCGGTCACAATTGAATACACAGTGGATTTCAGTAAATTTAACTCCTGTGCTATCAGATGAACACTTAACCGGTGATCACTGTTCAGAAGTTCTCGCACTTTGGCCACATTTTCAGGGTTTCGGATCGATGTCGGACGTCCAGCGCATTGTTCGTCTTCCCGGCCATCTTTGAAATTTTTATGCCACTCAAAAACATGCGTTGTGGACATGGCTTCATTCATGGAAGCCTCACAGATTATATCAAAAGTCTCCATAGCAGATTTGTTCAGTTTAACACAACATTTGATGGCACAACGCTGCTCGATGGTTCACTGCATCTTAACTCTCGACACGAGCACTAAAGACACTTTCACTTCAGGCGCGACCTACACACCAAAGGATGGGAGGCAATTGAGCTGGGTCTGCTAGCTCATGTGACATCCCACAACACCAATCCCAGCCACAGAGAGCGCCCTCCAACCCTTCCCATTGGCCGGACAAAATCAATGCCGGTACTTATTGACAAACCCTATATAATAATCTTGGTGTGACTTACATAGTGTTTCTGGTCCCTGATGATCAACCTTTGATGTTGGTCCTACGCTAAAGTTGAGGAATGACAGAAATGTCTCAAATTTATACTAAGTTTTTCAAGCTAACTTTTATAAAACGGGACAAATAGTAGTTTTTTTAATAATATTGACATGATAACCGGGACTGTCCAAATCAGAATGGGATGTATGGTCACCCTAGTGTTTGGTTAAGCTTTGGTGTTAGCTAGGGGGATGCCCCTATGCAATAGCTGCGATTGGGTGCCAAAACTGAGGGAGCAAGGACAATTTACCTTTTCTTCTGTACCTATTCTAATAATAATAATAATAATAATAATAAAAGAGAACCCACTTTTGATTTGGAGTGCAATGTTCATTCATGCTCACATTGAATAGAACAAAGAAAAGCCTATTTCCAAGAAACAATGGATAATTTCATTTTCACTAAATTGGCAACAACGGTAGCAAAGCAAATAAGGATACTTCATGTTAGCGAATTGTTCTGAATGAATTGCCAACTGGTTAAAAGCAGTTAACATGCAGTGTGCAATCTTATTTAACAAGAGGAACCTCGTAGGTCAAAGGGATACGAACAAGTCACTTTTTCTGCTTCCATTTCATTCTGCTTCCTCTGTCTTTGCAGTCAACAGGTGATGCATAGTTTCTGGTCTCCCTCAGCAAATATTGGTGTTTTACATGGAATCAGTTGCAATTCTACTGAAGAATGAGGCCATTGCTTAGCCTAGCCTGTTAATGCTATATCAATTCAAGAATTTGTTCAACACACACACACACACACGCACACACACATAATCCACTAATTTGCATAGCTGTTTGGTAATTAAGTAAACCAGGCATGCACTGTGAATTTTGTAAGATGGAAATTACCATATATATAGTCTATTTCACAAAAAGAAACATGTGATATGTTCGGCTGCATTGATTTTTTAAATTTATTTTTAAATCTTATTCTATATGTGCCTCATAAGAAAAACAATGTTTTATGAATTATTGCAGTGTTGGTCCTGTGGTATTTGCTATAGTAATGTAATTACTCAGGTATTCAGACAGACAAAGTATAGTGAAATTTTGGAACTTGCAAGTTTCAGTGTGATCTCAGAATTGGCATACATACGAGTACAAATACTGTATATTTGCAACAAAACAGTTTGGTACTAAGCTTGTCTGTGTGTATATGTACATACCTCAGTGTAGAGAAGATGCGTAAACTATGTACTGTATGGAATTTCTAAGAACAATAATGTATAATATAGTATGTATGTAAATACGTATGCTGTGAAATCGTATACAATTTTTTTCTATTACAGGGTTATTGGAATGGCTGTTGTGACTTTGACTAGGGTCAGCCATTCCTAACCCCTTTCAGCATGATAGTATACATATGCATTAGTTTATATAAATATATACATGCTACATCTTATAACAGATCTCAGGGTAGATGATACCGAAATTTTTATCAGTGATGTATCCCTATTTACTTGAAAAGAAAGGGTGTAGAAAGGTATATATGTATAAATCTGTTTAATTGTGAATCGCTTTAATAGATGACGATAAGGTTATTACATGTTGGTTTATTATCTGACAAAAGAAAAGCACTTAAACAATGTGTGTGTGTGTGTGTGTGTGTTCTAGAGCATGTAAGACGCCATCTCTTGAGTAAATCATTTTCTTAAAAAATCCTTTGTTGATGTATGTCTTGATTGTATATTGTTTCTTGGTTGTTGCATTTTTTTAAGAGTACATTTTCTAACATTTCAAACATCATAAGAGGTTTTCAGCAGGGTACAAAAAAATTTAAAAAGACGCAGGGTGCAAGCACATGTGTAAATACCAAGCCTCTAAAACACATTACATGCTGTCACATTTATAGAACAAAATGTATACCAAGGCACAATGTCTTCATGATGAATTCAGTGTGATCTATTGTCTGTGAAAACAAACTAGCATTTTTTACAAAAGTGATCAAGGCATTTGTAAGATGAGGTTTTTGCTTTTAAGGCATGACAAATTCGAAATATTTGTCAGTATGTGATTTGATCAATATCATGTTTGATATTTTTTTTTTTCTTCCCGAAAGGATGTATTGCACCCTGTGATCTACTGATGTTAAGATGTTTGGGCTATTTTTGTATGTTATGGATGGAAACATTGATCACAAAATGAACAGTAATGTTGTCAAGGTATTCAACCTAAGGGTGGTTACGGATGCATTATAGTGACCCACTTCTGCAAGTTCATATTAACAATACATATATATGTTTGATAACACGAGTATACTTCCTTGACTAGTTTGTGATTTAAAAATGCAAACTTGTGTCAACAAAATCACAGAGATCATTTTCTTTTAAACTGGCATCCAGTAATTGGGTGTGATCATTATTTTTTATAAAATAAAACGTAGGAACATACACAAAGAATAAGTTATCATGCAAGATGTTGGGGTCATACAATGGGATTTTGGTTAAAACTTCTCATAATTGTGTGTGTTTATTACATTTACGCAAAAACAAAGCTTCAAGTTACAAAAGAACTCTTCTCAATGTAGAAGTGGGACAGAATGTAATAAAGTTTGCTAGGAAGAAGAGGTACGAAGTGGTGTTTATAACATATACCGGTACAGGAGTGTATACTATGAGACTGGATAGCAATCCCCAAGATGTATACGATTTTAAACATCAAATATATAAATATATATATATAAATAAGATATATATATGTCATTGTTGCATTTCAAAAAACATTTTATGATTTTCAAAAAAGGCAACATTTAGGGACAAGCTCCTGTAATCAATTTTTTGAAGATGTTTTCTCCAAAATTATATAGTGTAGTGATAAGAGGTTAAAAAATATACAAATAAAAGTGGAAATACCATCCCAGTTTCTTTTGTAAGGAAAATCTACAAAAAAGCTGTTATAGGTCAATAGAACAACTATGTACATGTAGACATAGGTAGATTTAAAAAAATAAGAAAAAACAAAGGAACTCAGTAGAATCAGTGTTGCTAGACTGTGACTGCCTTAACATTTGGGTTTTTATGAAAAAGAAATCTGAATTTTCCCTATCCCCCTCAAGACACTCGAGAAAGGTGTGCTCCAAGAGTACCCTACTTGTTACTCATAACTTCTCACATTTGTATGGCTTGTTGATTGCAACATGGTTATATTTCATAAATTACTTTTTTTAATCATTTTTAATTGTACAGTGTATGGTAAAAATAATGTTATTGTTTCTATATAAATTGGGTAAATAAAATTATGAAGTTTGTTTAGTTTTAAAAAATATGGCAGTTTCTAAGCTGCTGGTGGATTTTTCTTTTAATACCAATTCAGTATTGGTTTACAGGCAAGTAATTCAATAGTGCATTTTCTCCTTGCATTGCTACAACAGTCACGTCAATTTATTTCTCTTGCGATGCAAAACAAGAACCAGGATCATAGGAAATGTATGTAGCTTAAGAGCCAACGCGAAGAAACAAAAAAAAATGTGTAAATGTGTTGATTTTTTTTTTGCAAAAAAAAAAAAATAATGCTCAATGTGTTCCAAGAAGGGCACCAGTCATTGTATCTCCCATACATGCACTGCTGCCTAACAGACTATATAAATATATTTTTTCTTGGCTCTGATAAAAAAGAACTGAAAATGTATCAAGTAAAGAACATTGCCCCGTTTTTCCACAGTGAGTGTTTACCTCATATTTCTCCTCACAAGGGTTTCACATTGTATCCATTTAAGAGAAAAAAATGTATTTTTCCTTTTGTCAAATTTACATTGTAGATCATTGTTATTTTTGTTTTTTCTTAAAAGTTGATGTGCACGCTGTTGGCAAAGAAAAAACATTTTTGTACTGTCATTGGCGAATTTTGTTCTTTAAAATGAATATATATATATATATTATATATAATAACTATATATTGTATTATTTTCTTAAGATGATTAAAAAGAAGTGGTTCTTAACCAAACTTTATGCAGAAAAACAATTTTAAAAATATCTAAATGCATTCGTGCATTTCCTAGTATACGTCATTTTGAAAAAAGTGAGTCCAGGTTAAATTCTACAAGTGTCTTTAACATACTATTACATTGGGAAGACTCAAAAACTAATGTCCTTCCTGGTAACTTGTTTAACAATATTTTGTTTATGTTACTGAGGAGTGTCACATCGTTTCTTGAGTCTCCTCAATACTAGGACAAAAGCATAAGAAAAAAGAACTAAGTTAATTATTAAAGAAAACAAAATGTGATTTGTCTTTTTATTAAAAACAAGAATAAAAAATTTAAAAAAACATGCAACAGACTTTTTTCTTGTCTTCATGTAAGTTAATATTGGCATCTGTATGTATTGTAACATATGCAGTTTTCAAAATATAATAATGGATGTTGATGAAGTTTTGTCTTGTTTTTTTTCTTCCTCATTGCTACCTTCTTGTCCACCCAATTCCAATACCAACAGCATAGGCACTAAAATAAAACTTTACTCTTTTTCTGTCAAAATTGACCTGCTGCCTTGAAATTTCAGCCCATACAAGAAATGAGGTTTGAAGTGTGTGTAGTGTACCATGACTTGAATTTCATGTTGAATTTGCTTTGGCTGAGTAAGTGATCAAATCTTGTTCAAGGTCAACAGATTTAGTAATTTTGTCATTGGCGGTATCTAAACTAACAACTCTCACAACTGAGTTGAATACTAAAATATATACAGTGCAATTTTTCTGAGTCGTCAGGGATGAAAAAGTTGACAAGTGGCACCGGCCCAGATCTAACAGATATTTTCTGATGATTTGCTATATTGAGGCCATGGGCGTCAGGAGGAGGGGGAAAGAATTAATTTATTCTAATCCAAAGAATAAATGGTTCCATAGTTTCTAAAAATTGAAAAAAAAAATATAGTTTTATGTTACTCAATATAAACTTTATGAGGAACATTTCTCCATAACTTTTAAAGCCTTTGCTTGAATGAAGTGTGTAATAGTTAATTACAAAATACAAGAATCATGAATTTCAATACATTTACTGCATTAAATGTAAAGAAAAAACAGTTGTACAGGATATTCATTCATCTGGCGTATTGAGTACGAAAGTCTCCCATTTATAATACTAATAATAAGCCAGACCCTGTGGCCGAGTGGTTAGCACATTGTGCTGCGATGCCAAGGGTCATGGGTTCGAATCCCGCTCGGGCTTGGTTGTTTGTGAATGTCCATTCATCAATTTCATCCTTTCATCACTCATCCCCATCTTCGCAAATTAGCCAAGAGGCACAAAACGCGAAGTAAAATAAACTAAATCAAATCAAAAATCAAATAATAATAATAAATCTGGAATAAAATTGGTTTGTTTCTATTAGTTTATAATAGTTATCATTGTAAATAATTATAACCGTGGTACTATTTATTGTTGTTATTTCTATTAATCACGTTTTATCAATGGCCAAAGAAAAAAAAAGTATATCCTTCTACAAAAACTTGACACCCATGATTGAGGTCGTATATTAACATAAAATTTTGGGTAGCCATTATTACTAAAGGGTGTAAGGGGCGACCTTCTGCTAAGGCGCCCAAAAGTCAACCTCACTTCCACATAGTACACCCTGGACTGCATTTTGCAGACTAACGAGGCTCTGACAACTGGTACTATGACCAGTATAATTCAGGGTGTTGTCCTGAATTTTGTCCTTGCGAGTGCTGAGTGCCCCTTTACAGCCTCTGCTTTTAACCGGTCAGTTTTAATGTTTTAGCTAAGGACATTAAGTTATTTTAGTTATGGCACAATTGTGTTCTTATATATGGTGTGGATAAGGTAAGGGACTGGACCCCATATAACATGACATGTGCAAAATAGCCTTTAAGTGCTGACAGACCCAAAAATTCAAATTCATTATTATCAAAATGGCAGACTGGTACCTTAGCATGATATTTTTGATACAAAGGAAGAAACTATATCATCATTGGTATCAAATTATTATGTTTTCGGGCGGAAAGATTATATTTTTCTTATTGTCAGTGAACTTATTCATTTTTCAAGATGGCACTCACTGTGTTGACTACTTGTTTCACCTCGTACCATATAGCAGGCAAGGGGGAGACAGGCAACAGAAAGACTTACCTAGTACTAAAATTAAATAATAAAAATATACACGTTTAGCATTTGTTGTAAAATCAGTGGTTATTAATTTCCTCCGAACTTATTGGAAGTTAAGGATTATATTGAGATCATATGGCTTTTGAAGGACAGTAGCAAATATTTATGCTTGCACAACACCATTTATAATAATATGCAACTTTACATTTCACCAACTGGATCTAACATCCTTTTCTGTTATTCAATAAATATTCAACTTGACATTAATTTCTTTGCCAGGGCACTTGTTTATATACAAATTATGTCGATCTTAACTAAACAAGCTAGATATTAAATATGTGCTGTTATATATCTATTCTTATACCATTTTTTTATCTATTCATGTAATAATAATGTAATATTTATATATTTTAATTAATATTATTTTAATTTAAACATTATTATTATTATTATTCCCGAGACACTTGGTTTGGATCCTCAACAACTTTATGAGATGCCAGTTTTGCAGTTTAATTAAAGGTAAGACATTCTATATTTTTCCTGACCTTTTAATAACTGTTATTGAACTGACAAAGTAGCCCACTATAGCTTTTTGTAGGTGCTGAAATATTTTGACAATATGGTTTGAGGGCCATATTTTCCACTCTGCTTCATACAGAGTTATTTGCATATGAAACAAGCCACTTTCTTTGCAGTGTATTAATCTTGATTTTCTTTTGTACAAAATGCATATATTTTGCAGTACAGCAATGAAAACATTGTCCTTTCCTCATAAAAATATTAGTCCTGTATTCAATAAAAAGGTGTCATGGGCTAGGGGGTGGAGTGTCATGCAGTAAAGAAAAAAATACCAAAATATGCACTAAAGGTTTAGAAATGTACCTTAAAAATCATACTATATGGTCTACAGTAACAATTTAGAACCTGACCAATACCCCTGGGCAGCTGCAGTTTGTGACTTTTCAAAGATGCATGCTGCTGGTGATGTTCTTTGTTGCATTTACAATGAACGCCCTCATGCACACACGCACACGCTTGGTACCGTTAGCGCACGCAGAATTTTTTCTTCAGAGGGGGCTGGAATTGTAAAAGTTGGTATCACATAGCTGATTTCTGGATGGGGAAAGATAACAATGATTTTTTTTTTGCAATTACCACTTTTAACCTGAATTTTAAAAGTTAATCAAAGACAAAAGTGATAATCGGAGATCATTTTTACGGTAGTTAGCATTTACCAATTTGCCCCCCCCCCTCCTTCCCGAGTTCTTTAATAATAGAGGAAAAGGTCTAAATATGGGCCCCCCCTTTTTATTTTGTCATTTTCGGAGGAAAAAAATTAAAATATCAAGCACCTGCTCTTAAAATGCATATCTATACTTAAATGTAATAGCATGCTAAAAGTATAGAAGGTCTCCATTTTTTTTAAAAAAAAAGCAATTTCCAAAAAATGGTAAAATGATGTATTTTAAAATTGTGGTCTAAATATGGGCTACTAGTGGCAATATCACAAAAAGCAATTAAAATTTCAAAAAACAGTCATTTATCGCTAAAACATTATAAAATTCATATTTATGCATAATCTGTTGTTTTGAAAATCACGCGGAATGGAAAAAATCGAAATTAAGAAAAACATCCAAGTATTTGTTGAAGATGTGATCTCGGCATTAGACCTCATGTCATACCCCATATTTAGACCATCACGCTCTTTTTCTTCATCAATTTATTTTCGCTCTCTGTGGTACATATTTCACAAACAAATCATGACATTATAAAAGCCCACATTTGTTTTATGTAAAGGTAAAGTGCTCCCCTGTGCTTAGCACCACGCCATGATGTACCGCTAATAATCATAACCTATACAAAGCGGATGACAATTCAGAAAACGCTGAGTTAAAACATACCTGCAAAAAGTTTTCGGAGGTCGCAATTCTATGAGTTCAAAGCCGAAACTAACCACCACTTTCTCTTGTGAATTGGTTCCGCAACCTTTGTCCCTGACAGATAACCAGTTCCCATAGCTTCTGCCAGGCTGCAGCACCCCGGAGCGCTGATAACTCCAAAACCCATATTTAAACCTTCGCCCATATTTAGACCTTCTCCTCTAATAATAAATTTTCTTTATTAAGCGGGCGAGGTTCAGCCAATAGCTGCAATGCCACCTACTGTAATCATTTGAAAGTTTTGATTTTCTCAAAAAATTCAGGACAGTATATAGCCTTCTCAGTTCCCCCCCCCCCCTCCCCCACTGTATACACAAGTGCTTGGAACAACGAAACGCAACCGATCCTTCATAACAACAATGACTTGCCTAACACAATGAACCAAGCGAAAATTTTTCCTGAATCTGAAGCCGCTTGGAACAACGTAGGTTTGTTTCCTCCTAACCACTGAAGTGCTTCAAAAACATTAGGGAACAGATTTCTAGCATTAAGAAAGGGTGATTTAGATCAAATATCAAATTAAAATATTCAAACATGCATTTACACAGCAGAAAGCACTTTCGGAAGCCAGAAATGAATGAATTATACTTTCTGCGTTTCGAAAGTCTTAACGAAACGAACGAACGAATTTAACTAAGATAGGAAAAAAAAGTGCATCACACATATCTTTGCCGTTGCGCACATACCAATTTTCGTTTCGTCTCCCTCTCTCTTAGCATCACGTGTTCTACGCTGCTCGCCAACCTTCGCCATTGTTGCCATAATGTCATTCTATTCCTGGACACACTCGCGCAAACATAATTGAAAACAATTGAGTAGCGCTCCAGCTCGCGGTTCACACCGATCGGCAGGGACGGTAATCTGGCAATATAGCCAGTGGTTGCTTCTTTTATGCAGTGCATGTTCATTGGCTAGCTAGTAACTAGTGTTGCCAACTGTAATAATGAAGCAAAGCACTATTTCTGTCACGGAAGGAGAAAGGCCGGTAAAGTGACGGTGAGTTTTGTTGGATTGGAAGCACCATATTTTTATTTTATACTAAGTATTTGACCGGTTTGACGTTGTGTGTGTGTAAGTGAAAGTGTCTGTTTGTTAATGAACGTTAAATTCCATAATGCCTCCAGTTCTGTCAAAGGTAAAATAAAAAAAACTTGCATAGCCAAGCTCGGGAAATTCTAAACAACGTGCACGAGTTCATGAAGGAGGAAGCCAGTCAACATGTTAGCATCCCAATAAAGAATTTTGGCAAGAGAGCAGCGGCTGTGACATTTTATTGTCAATATTTTTTCATATTTCTAACTTTAATACAAACTTACATTTACTATTTAAGGAAAATATACTTAATTTTACATATTTCAACAGGTTTATTTCACAAATTGTTCATATTTCATAATTTTGGAATTGTTCAAATAAATAAATTATGTGGCTCCATGAGCAGAGGCGCAACCGCGAACTTTTGTCTGGGGGTGCAAGTACCAGGATAAATTTACCAACAATAATTTTAATAATAATAATTATTATTATTATTATTTTAATCATAAAGCTAATAATAATAGTGTTATTATTATAACATTATTATTATTATTATTATTGATTTGCTTTATTTTACTTCGCTTCTTGTGTCACTTTTGGCTAATTTACAAAGATAGGGATGAGTGATGATATGATGAAATTAATGAATGAACACTCGCAAACATACATGCCCAAGCTGAGATTCGAACCCGGGACTAACATTATTATTATTATTATTAGTAGTAGTAGTAGTAGTATCAAAGACTTTATTACCCTCGTAAATTATGCAAAAAGGGGTAGAAAGAAGTTGGTGCTAAAGCATTTGTGTTCGAACAAGCGATCTGAAATATTTTTTCAACACGTCAGAAACTATTTTTGAAAGACAGAAAGTGCTTGATAAATGAATTCCAAATATAATTAATTCTTTTTACATTAACATGTTTAACTTTCATGCACGATATGTTTCACATATATGCAGATATGTGTGGACACTAAATTGTGTACGTATTCAAAGTTTCTTTAATACATATTATATACAACATATATATATTTAAATATATTTTAATATATTATTTAAATACATTGCACAACCTATTCATCCATCTCACAACATCCAACAGAAAAAATTACAGTCGGTCCCCGTGGCGGAGTGGTTTAGAAAACCTTCACTGAAAGAACCTTTGTTGTGTTTTTATTATGGTACATTGCAAGCATGAGCTACCTGCATCTTTTTACTTGTGTTGTATCATATCACAATTACCTACAAAAGAAAATGCGTCTTGTTTTATGAGCAACTGTGGCAAATCATTCTCCTTTGATTTCATGCCGCCTCTCTTTGCCTTTGTCACACCCCGACGTTCGTCTTTTTCGCAACTCGATACCGCAGCTATGCCAGCATATTGTTTTTGTATTCGAAACTCACCCTTTGATATGTAACGACATGGAATTTATTCTTCTGTGACATTGTTGAAGCTTCAGAACGTATGTATTTCTTGGAAATTACGTATAAACAAATTACGTACAACTTGGTTTCGTTAACACGTTTTTAAATTATATTTTGCGGAACCTACAAAAATTTACCTCTGAAACAGAATTTCAGAGAAGTGAGTTACTGTATTACGGAGAAGAATTTATCAAGAACAAATAAATTGTGTGTGGATTGATTGATTGATTGAGTTGGTGTTCTAAAGTCCACTTTATGCACACTACGGCTAATCTGGGATGGACCTACAGTTAGAAGTGGGATCCTGTGTACCAATTACTTTCTTTCTTGTTTCCGACATTGCAGTACAATTTCTCCAAACAACTCTTACAAACACACACACGAACGCCCGCTCACGCACAAAAGTATTCAATACAGAAATCGGACTGAATATTAAGAGAAACTCACTTCACTCAGCCAAAAGCTCGCCGCATATTAACGTTGTTCCTTCAAATATGACCAGAGTCGGAATGAGAACAACGGAAGTGTCCCGTTGTTGACTGTTTAACCAGATGTTTAATCCTACACGTGTTTCTATGGGCTCGCGAAAATTCTGAAGGAGGTCAATCCGGCAATAGCGCGTCGCTACCAGAGTGGGTGGTTCCACGCCGGTTGCTATCGCGTCCCGACTGTAGTTCTCAAATCTGTCGTTCCAGTTCCGTACCAGTGTAGACGGGTTTTTGGAGTGAACAGTTAGAACGCCACCAGTGCATTAATGCAATGGAAAATAATAAATTGTTTATTTTGTTTGAAATCACTCAAATAAGGAATCACTATGTAGAAGTCTACTTTGCAGCATTTTTGGTAATTTTACGTATGTGTTAGTCCATATTTTGCGAATTTTTTAGTCCATGTGTATGTAGCTACATGCAAAACCACTTGTTAGTACATATTAATCCTAGTCCTGGTATAATGCATGACGTTTAAAACTCAACGTTAGATAGACCTGAATTCTCTGTTGTACGTAACAGCTGTGCATCGGCGCACTGCAGCGATTTTTATATCTGCTCCATTAGCAACACTGCTTCTTGAGTTGTGTCGCGCATCGCACGGCAGAAATATATGTGTTGGGCTATAACTGGGCTTGTGAACCTGGACCCGTTCCGAAAGTCGCACGAGTTTAACGCGTTAAACGAATTACGCTAACTGACTGTCCCATAAGTGCTTCCCACGCCTGTTTCACTCTTATCGGAGATTGGTTGACCGTAGTTAGTAGTAATCTTGGTGCTTCCGTGCGTTTCGTGAGATTCGTTGGGTGCGTTCCGAAAGTCTTAACGAAACTAACACATTCAACGAAAATAACTGGGCTCGTGAATCTGGTGAAACCAGTTATTTTACAGACTTATAAGACACTCTAGTATAGGCGTAGTTAGGTAGGGGCTACGGGGGCTAAGCCCCCCAGAACCAGCGATTAGCCCCCCAAATATGCATAAAATAATTAAGGAAAGAGAAACCGCACACAAAATTAGATAATTCTTATGAAACTTTCATGTGTTACTCTTGCGGTGTGGCAGTCACAGATAAGGAAATAATGTCAAATGATGTGCTATGCTATGTAGAATACAATGAAAGTTGAAGTTGATGTGCCTTTACGGGGACCATATGTTCCGAACAAGATTGCAAAGAAAATACCGTGCGTTCATTTCGATCTTCAGCCGAGAGATCGGGAGAAGCGTGGCGGGCGGCGTTGACGGAGATGCCGACATTTGCGACCTATAATGCCCGCTTACTTTTATGGACATATGCAGACGTTTACATAAATATTGCAAAACGAGCACTAACCTGTGTTATAATTCATCATCTGTAATTTATCCAAGTTCTGCCCTTATATACACAAATAAATACGCTTTAGAAACGATGTTAAGAGCCACAGATAATAAAACATTTTAATCATAGTTTTGACCAGTAACGTCCTGCTTAAGTTTATATCCTTGAAAGAGTTTTGTGTCGATGGGGATCGTTTGGAGGTTTCGAATGTGCAACACTGTATCAAGATTACGCTGCAGACGAAACCGTTAAAAGTCAATGGTGTTCGTGAGCTTCCTTGCAATCTGAAATCTCCGAGCTCGAGTTTTTTGTTCCTTCATGAAGACAGAGCTGTGAATATAGTGGCGAGCAGATGTAAAAAAAAGAGCATGTTAATTTCGTACTGTGAGCAGGAGTGTTATTCTTGGTTACTTGCCGTTACTTGTTTGTGTTATTGCATTGTGTATGTGTGTTGTGTCAGTGAGGCGATTGGAATGACAGCCGCAAGGTTCAGGTTAGAACAAAGAATTTTTATGTATGACACTTACGTGAAAACAGACTCGTGTCGAGACGTGTGTAGGCAATTTGTACAGAAATTTCCAGGCGTTTCACCTCCATATAGAGATACGGTTAGACATCTTGTCCTAAAATTACGAGAAACTGTATCGTTAAATTTGAAAACACCTAAGCAAAAACGACGGATTCTAACCGAAGCAAAACTCGATGAAATTGGTGCAGCGTTAGAACGTTCTCCAAACAAACCTGTACGCCATGTTTCACAGGAGATGGGCGTGTCAAAATCATCAGCACATACAGCACTAAGCTACTAAAATTAAAACCGTACTCTTATGACACAGGTTAGTGCTCGTTTTGCAATATTTATATAAATGTCTGCATATGTCCATAAAAATAAGCGGGCATTACAGGCCGCAAATGTCGGCATCTCCGCCAGCGCCGCCCGCCACGCTTCTCCCGATCTCTCGGCTGAAGATCGAAATGAACGTACGGTATATCACCGTCATTTCTTTTGATCTTCCAACTTGGAGCGTAGGTAACATCGTTATCCAGTCTTTACATAAATGTAGCGTTTCAACAATGAGTTCCTACAATTGTGTTTTTTTCGAACGTGAAAAAGAGAAGACGTCATTGTAGAGACAAATAGAATAGCAGTTTTGATAGTCAAAAGGCGTGAGCTCAAAGAAGTGACTTTCGTTTCTGTGGATTTGTATTGTGTGCGGGAGCGGGACATATAAAGATGTACGCCTAAATGTCGCGTGAATGTGTCGCTATCCTGTAGAAGCGATTCAATCATGCGTAATTGTTTTATTAAATGGTGATCACCGAGTTCATTGGCGAAATCACTCTTTTCCAAGTCTTTTGTGTGCGTTGCGCCGCGTCACCTATGCAGATGTGCCGAGTTTATTTGAATTTTTCATTGCATGAAGGCGGTGCAGTTGAAAGTTGTGTCCAACTCTCTTGCTGGTGACTGGTGAATCTTGTGGATCACTTCTAGGGATGCTGCTCTAGGAATCTCAGATATCTCTTGGAGTTGCGGGATAGATTCATTCTTCTCGAGGTAAGAAGAAGCTTATTTGTTGTTTCAAGTAACCCACAGGAAGATTATCGTGGAAGGACACATGCTTATGCTGGTTGAAGTACAGCAAGAAATGTTAATCATCTTTTGGAGATTGTAAATTATCGGAAAACCATTCTTTGATGTGCTCATACTGTTTGTCAAATTAAAACACAGATGACAGAATGATCATTCCGTTTAATAGAGAATTTATTAATAGTAAAAGTCAGACGTCGAGCAAACAAGCTTAGACTATTGAATTTCAGAAAGAAATTTGAAGAATGCAAAGGCAAATTGATCCCATAAAACCTGCTTTGAATGTCATAATCGGTTTTCTTTTAGCCAGGTCACTTGGCCATAGAAGTTATTTGATCGACGATCATCATTTAAGAGTCTAGTTTTCAGGATAATTAAATAATAATATTAATAATTAATAATATTAAATAATATTTCTACATCCTTCATCATTTATTAGTGCATGTTCTTTATATTTTGTTTCATTCAGACCTTGTTTTCAGGCACAAATGGTAATTATTTTAATAAAAAATGAATTTATCATTAACCTTTTGATTACGAAGTCCATTTTGCCATTTAGGTCCTCCGGGACCGCGCCATTTTTTTAGCAAAATGCAGAGTTTCATTTAGATGACTGTAGATCGGAGGCTAATTGCCCTAGACAGACGAATCAAGTACTAATATACGCGGAATGAACCATGGATTCGGACTATATAAAATTTATGCACATTGAGTGTATATATGGAATGGGGGGGAGGAGGAACCGGAAAATTCCAAAATTTCTGAAGAAAAATGCCCCTTTCCCCCTCCGCCCCTGGACAACAAAGTACAGGACATTGTCAAAATACACATGGAAATGATCGCTGGAATGTCTGGAAGAAGAAAATAATTGCACTATTATGATATGAACAATATAACACGACTTGTACCTCCAAAACGATATGTCTGTACGCCACTGAGTCATTCAGCCTAATGCACAGTTACCTTGAAACCACTGTAGGTTCGAAGCAGTGGCGTGGCGTGGATTTTTAAAAGTGTTACCGGTTATCAGTAGGACATTTAAGGGAGACTTGGGCGCCTCCCCACCTCATGCCCCCCCCCCCCAATGTCTTCCAAGTAGTTCATATAATATTAATGTGGTACGTATGCAATTCAATACTAGATTTTGGTAAAGTTATTAATCAGGGAAAAAAATGTTGACATAAGGACTAAAGTGAAATCGCAAACATTGGTTGTTGACACAATAATACGTAATTTGATACTTACAGAAACATCGAAGGCTACTTATAGAGCAGATCAATCCGACTTTGAAAATAGTTATATGATGCTGGGATCCCGGGTTCGAAACCTAGCTTGGGCATGGGCGTTTGCTATGTCTATTTATCAAACTATTTATCACTCATTCCCATCTTCGCAAATTAGCCAAAAGTGGCACAAGCGAAGCAAAATCAATCAAATCAAATAAAAAAACTTCTATGATGCTGTCATAAAGAGAAGTTTTTCATTTGAATTTGAATTTTTGGGTGCGTCATGGTCATGGTCCATGTTATCCACATCTGAATTCGACACGTTTTTTTCACCCGAAAATAGAGTACATGGCCAACAAAAGAGTTTCGACAACTGCACACATCCACATAACCACGGATAGTCGTTATACCACGAAACATTGAAATGTCGGTCTTATCCAGCAGACGACTTGGTTTTTAAATCGTTCAAAATAGGCTTTGGCCTCCCTTTCGCCACAATTTCGATTTTTTCTGCAAAATAACGAACCGAAAGATTGCTTCAAAATATCTTCTATCGCACAATTACACACACTGTCCAGATAGGATGATCCCGCCACCTCGGAACTCGGAGCAAGCTTCATTAATTAATTGACAATGCCCGAAAACAACATAAAGACGAAAGACACCAGTCACAAAACTCCCACTGCACAGTCCCTCCCACAAACAGTTGTTTACTTTTGTAACACGTGAAGCACCCTCCTTGCCCCCTCTCCTCTCAGCATCGGCCCTTCCCCAATATTTCCTTCGGAACCTGCAAGAAGTCCAGTTCTACTAATGTTGCCATCTTAGTTCTTTTGAAACCAGATTTGCCCAAATCGCGAAACTTTTCGTTTCAAATAAGACGTATGTAGAGTAGATGTAGTCTTCATCTATTTCCTAACTACTCCCACTCCCATGTTTCGCTAAATCCACTGAAATCTCATTTCTGACACCACTACTATTTCGTATATTTTACGTCCTTTGCTACCTTTAAGGCTTTCGCTTTATAGGATAGTCGTGACGATGAGGATGCATGGTAAATTATTAAAATAAAATTATTATTTCTTTGTGTATGTAATTATTAATTTTTATAATTATGTAAGTAAAATAACGAATATTGAAATAACCATTTCTTGCTGAGGATTCGAACCTGCGACACCTGACACTTCAGAGCGTGCTAAGATAACAATCGGGAAATTATGCTTGTAAGTATTGTTTTCACCCAAAAACAGTTCTACCACCTCAAAAACATTACTTCAATCCGAAATTATGGCATTCCTGCGACAACGTATGTCAATCTCAATCAGTATTATCAACAATTATCACAAATTCCTGTAACCGAAATAATATTATATGTGTGAAATATAGAATTTTAGATTGACATTTTTAGAAGGACAGCGGACCCGTTGACTATACCCATCCCTCTCCTCTACTTCTCGCCCATGATGTCGAAGAAGGACAAAGAGGACTTTCATAATCGCTGATATTTAGTGTAAATACAAAATATCACTTGGTAGTTTGCTTTTGCCCCAGTGTGATTTGATTTTTTAAAATTTTGATTTGGCGATTTAAGTCCACTTCGCGAACAGTAATGCTAATCGGGACAGTTTAAAGTTGGATCCGAACCACTTGTGCCTCCACCGGGTATCGAACCCGGAATCCCTTGATTATAAGGCGGCGACGCTACAACTGCGCCATCGTTCCCCAGTGTGACTGGACACCTTCAGAGTAAGATAGACCCGATTAGGCGACTTAGCTCTTTTCTGTCAATTGAATATGGCAACACTGGTATGTTTCCGGTAAGGATCACCGGCAACTGCGCTAAACAGGCATGCCAAAAACCCGCCTCCTCCTCCCGCGGTCAGTCTTTGCCGCAACGCGAAGTCTTTCTTGCGTGGGCTCAGGGCCCTTTCCTCATGTTGCCTGTGGAGGGTACCGGATCAGTCCTCCTCTTCGCTTTTGCCGGTGTCAGAAAAAATGTCAGTCTGCAATGTTTACTTTACGACAATATTACCAGTTTATGTACGTAATAATATTTTAAGACGGGTTCTTCAATTCTTTATATTTTGGTGTTACCTGCGGTAACAGCGGCTACATGCACGCCACGCCTCTGGTTCGAAGCTAATTGCCCTAGACGGACGAATCAAGTACCGTTATACGCGGAATATACCATAGATTCGGACCATATACAATGGACATTTCCACTTTGACATGAAAAACGTTTTAAATCCATTCATTTTACAGATAATGACACAAACATGAGACGTGCAAAATATCTCGGCGATATTTGTTTCGGTTCTCGAGAAACACGCTTTCAAACACCGCTGAAATTCACCTACTACGTCACGGATTTGAAAACGTCCTCTCCACAGACAGGAGGTCTTCTGACGTCATCACTTAGAAATGCGCGGAGGCGGGGCTTCTGCTCGTCCCGTCAACTTAGCATGAGTCGCGGAATCGACAGCAAATTCACTTGTTACTGTGTAAAACAAGTATCTTACAACTTCCAGTGTAAAAATCTGTGCTCCATTTCTTGGAGATGAATTATGCCCTAGCAGTATAGTAGTATTTACCACAATTCAGCCACTCGGTAGAGAGCTTTCCCATTAGGGTGACAAAGCAAACCTTGTAACAGTCAATGGTTGAACTCGTGAACAGCCTTGTTCATTGCGAATACATAGGTTAGTTCTGACTGGCAAGAACTTAATGTTATAGGAATGCCTTTTCTGGAATTACAATTATTTTCGTCATAATATTTTCTTCACAAATTATAAGATAATGCTTTTAGAACACACTGGTTTACACGCCAATTTCTACAATATAAGAGGTGATACGGTATAAAAAGGTACGGTGAGTTTTTAAATTTCCTGCAGTAAATGACAGTTTTCTTCATATAATATATATATATATATATATATATATATATATATATATATATATATATATATATATATATTGCAAATTTTTGTATTTAGCCTACTTTTACGTCGCTTTTCCGTTCATTTTGTTTAACCGCAACGATGAGAACGCATGGTTAATGTATTATGTATCATCTCTAACATCACATTTCTTCCCACTTTTGGCTAATTGCTACAATGAAGATGAATAACTACAAGCAGTATTCGAAGTCGGGATGCAGGAGTACACCCCCCCCCCCCACACACACACACTACCACCAACTGCACAATCTAAGTATCACCCAAGCTGCCATGATAAGTGACGAACTTTTTCTTCTGTCCCATCTCATTTCGAAAACATTCACTTGTCCCATCTCCTTTTATGAGACGAGATGGAACATGCCTCGTCTCGTGAGCAACACTAACATTAACAATAGAAGCATCCCCCTAGCTGTCCCCAAAGTCTCGAGCAAACATCCTCCCATGTAACAATTTCCAGTTCAATGAAATGTCACTCACAAGGAAACAGGCATGCCCAGGTCGAGAGTCAAACCTGGAACATGCGACTTCCTCAGATAAATCATGAATTTTGTGTATAATAATTACAACGCCAGTTCATTCCTGGTAATTCTGAATCTGCAGTTTGGTTTGCATATATAAGCAGGATAATATTTAGTTTTCGAGGGCTGTACCGTCGAAACGAGGAGTCAAAATAAAAATAATAAAAATAAAGTTTTTTTTGTATTTATAATGATAAGCCTTTGCATACGTGTTAATTCTATATTTTTCTAGACTTGAGACGAGAACGTGAATTGCCCTCCCAAACCGAGACGGATGTTTATAAATTGAGACGAGACTGTCAATGAGACATTTACAAATAAACACGAGACAGACATTTACAACTCTCAACGAGAACGAGACCAAGGCTGCCATGTCTCGTCTCGATAAGATCCTTAGTGGTGAAGTTGTGAACCAACCAATTAATGAGTTCGGTGTAACGAGATGAGGCGGCATTTTTCGCAGTACAAAATTCAAAATAATTATATCGTACCATTCAGTATGGGATATTGTTATACACATGGACGTATATATAGTTCACGGGGGGGAGGGGGATGGATCAACTTTTGGTATGATTAGGGTTGCTTTATTTCGTAAGTGAAAATCCGGGACACTGCTGGCCGGAATCTTGTTGGGCAGCATGGGGGGAGGGGATGTTGGACCCGACAAAGTTGTGTGTTTGTAGTCAGGAAGTCACGCTACTTAGTATTGATACTTTTCTGTTCATCTTGTGTCACTACGTTTTTAAGAACCAAATTTCTTTAATATGATTCGAGGGGGGAAAAATAACTGATTTGACAGTCTCAATGCAGTTTCATATCGCAGAAATTCCGAAACTATCAGGAAATTGCAGATATTGGTCTGCAGTCCCATCTGGTGTGTGGAATTACGAAATTTCCTTCCCATCCGTATCCCGTCCTATACGTCTCTAATTTAAGAGAATGAAATAAGTCCGAAGGAATTTTTTATTGATATGGATAATTTTTTTTTATGAACAAGCGGATAGAACAAGGAAACTGGTAATTTTAGTGAACCAAAAAAAAAAAAAAAAAAAAAAAAGAGGGGGGTTGGACCCGTTGATTCCCCCTTAAATACGCCCATGGTTATACACATTATTTCCTTGTAATGATTATACATAAACTAAGTATAGATATGTACTGTGCAACTAATGTAATCTTCTCAGTATATTTTCTCTTATCTGCACAAAAATATTTGATCATAATTTGCACAACAAAAATGGAACACAAACTGAAATTGCTTTATGGAAAAGAAAGTTAAATAGGCTTTATAAATAAAGTGAAGAATGTGAAAATTCCTATTTTGCACTACATAGGTTACGGTAAATATCGATAAATATAAGTTTAGAAAATATTTTTGAGTGTCTGGTCAAAAACCAATTTTATAAGCAATATTTTTGGCATGGCCTGAGAACACACACGCAGCTGAACCCTTTCATTTATCTCGCACGTGAGCAGCACGGATATTTCATAGAAGAATGATCATTACAAAGCATAGCTTTCCTTTCTCCTATCGCTCCTTCTTCCATTATTTAAATCGGTACAGATTTGTAAAACTTCTGCACGTGTTCGCTCACCGTGGGCTACCCATCCGGAACTGGACGCTCGAAGCAGACGACAAACGAGCTCTCCCTAAGGAGTGACGTAGTAACATGGCGGCGGCGTGTTTTCAGCGCAACGCTAGCCTCGCAACTTTGGAAGTCTCGTTTCTGCCTTAAACTGAACGCAGAGAAACGCGAGAACTTGCAGGGGTCATTTTTCCAAGGTGTAGTTTTTAAAATTGTTGTAAAAAAAATTGAGTGGAAATGTCCATTTATGCACATTGAGTGTATATATGGATGCGGGGGGAGGGGAGGAACCGGAAAAATTCCAAAATTTCTGAAGAAAAATGCCCCTTCCGCCCCTGGACAACAACGTACAGGACATTGTGAACATACACATGGAAATGATCGCAGCAAACTATTTCGAAATTGAGGTTCAATTGTACTGTTGTAGTGGAACAAAAATTCCGGTCTTTGTTGGGCACAATGCTTTTCTTCTTCAGAGGAAGCCGCCACAAAGAAAGCCGCCATTTTCCCGCCTTTTTATGGAAGAAGAAGACGTTCAAGAGTCCATACGGTGCAATATATGTGTTAGCAATAATATAAAAGAAGAAAATCGCAATTCCAGCGAAAAATAGTGACATTATGACGTAAAAACTACGAACATGGCAAGGTATATTTTAAAAGATAGGTGGTTCTCCGGGGTTACAGGCAAGACAGGTGGTAAACAAGAGGCTAAGCCTACATAGCGCACCATTCGCGATAATTCAATAACTTGCGAAGTTCTCAATTTTGTAATAGTCCGTAATTCTTCGTTTCCTTAATTCACTTTCAATAGACATTTCTTAAGATCCGTAAGTGTTCCAGTTTAGTGCACTTAATTTCAGAGTCCCATGTGTATCTACATATAAAAATACACATTTCGGTTTTTTTACGTCGCTCCTCATTAAATGTTGGCAAAACTTATATGTTGCTGTTCATTCTTATTTGGTTTCTGATTTGCCAATAGGTGGTACTGGACTATAATCTGAACCAACGAAACTGAGAATGGAATTGGTTTCTGTTCGATTAGATATTAAGCACAAAGTCGCCCGCAGAGGGGCCTTGATTAAGCAATTAACGCCCAATTATAAGCATTGCATAGTATATTGGTATTGTACAAAAAGAATATCGCATGCGAGGTTTAAATGAATGGACACTAATTACAGCCTACTAAATAGCATTCTGGGGAGCTCTTTTCAAACATTTATAAGATTATTAAGACGAACTAAGTTCATCCCTCTCTCCTCTCTAAGTTCATCTTGAAAGTTTTCTTCACGAATCTAGTCGCAAGTTGTTCTCAGTTGTAGTGAAATTATGTGAGGATCACCTGTCTCCCAAGGAGAATGCCCGGGATGATTTTTTGTACTAGATAAAAGCATGAATAAAGTTAGCCCCAGCTAGCCCCCCTCCTCCCCCCCCCCTCAAGCAGACGGGCAAAACTACGGCTATGCACTCTAGGCGAAAGCGCAGGCGCAGCGTTTGATTTAGAGAACGTTTCAACATGGCGTCCAGCGGAAGGAATGTCCTTCTGACAAAAATAAACTCTACTGCGGACACTGTTCATCACTTTCTAAAAAGAGTTAAGGCATACTCATCTTGTGCATGTTGCGAATCTCGTTCATTCACGAGAGGTACGGAATGCGACTTTTGGGGCATCATAATGAACCTCACGAAACGCACGGAAGCACTTATGGGACATCCAAGTTACCATAACTCGTTTAACGCGTTACACTCGTGCGACTTTCGGAACGGGCCCAAAATGCTGTCCCAAAAGTCGAATTCTGTGCGTTTCGTGCAAGAACGAGATTCACCAAACGCACGAGCCAGGAGGCTGGTTTGTTCAGTGAGAATCGTCTGCTGCTTGCACCTTGCAGGCAACGCGTGTGCTTGATGGATTCAAACTGCACTAGTTCGGAAAATGTATTATAATTTTAACAGATAGCGATATGAAGCAACAAGCACAAGATGAGCATGCCTTAACCATAGAGCATAGACTATACCTTAACTCTTCTTAGAATGTGATTAAAATGAGCTAACAGTATCCGCAGTAGAGTTTATTTTTGTCATAAGGACATTCCTCCCACTGGACGCCATGTGGAAACTTTCTCTAAACAAAACGTTGCGCCTGCGCTTTCGCCTAAAGCATCCCATCAGTCTGTAAAGTAACTGGTTTCACCAGATTCACGAGCCGTTATTTTCGTTCAATGCGTTCGTTTCGTTAAGACTTTCGGAACGGGCCCTAAGTTGACATTTTTTAAGCCCCCTGCATAAAAGTTCATTTAACTCATCCAGCATCAAAATAAATTGGTACCTGTCGGGGGAAGGAGGGTTTGCTTTTTTGGGAGTAAAGATGGCCAGAGCGTGGTGCTGATTACATCACCTCAATAATTGCTGAGATTGAGAATGTGTGGGGTGCTACCTCCGCATCCATCTACATGTGCTTACAGCTAGATATTGGATATTTCCTTAAAAAGACAATATGGAGTGTTTGGGATTTGTGTATGAATAAATGCCGGTATCGACTTTATGTTCACCTAAGGAGAAACAGAAGGTACACAAAGATTGAATTTAATTCCTTGGTAAGATTAGTAGTCCCTTGATTCATTCTTTTCTGTGCAAATTTAAAATCACAAATATTCATAAAACTTAGGGCTATAATTTCATTAATAGGGATGTGAATAAACACAGACTAAGTTAGTCTGTGGTACACCCAACGGCAAAGGAAACAGTAGGCGAATTCATCACCATTTTCATTCGGTCTGTATTACTATGCTGTAAGTTTGAGACTGGTGGAAGCTGGAAATGGAAACTAATATCTGAATACACAATGCGTGATTTTGATCATAACGTGATTTTTTTTTCTTTTGCGATACGATTCATTGGTTTGTATAACTGAATGAAGCCCAGATGCTTACTTTTGGTAACATAATTTTGTACTTGGAAAGATAAATTGATCTGGAGAATCTATTATGACACTGCAGGTTGTTTTCTGCTATACAAACTGTTCAGGCAGCAGGAAATATTTCACCCTGATTTTTCCAGGACGAGGATAGTAATTCTGTAATATTTAGTTTCTTGACATTTAGATGAATATGAATCCTAACCTACTTCAGTAGTGGCGAGTTTAACGCGTCCCGATTCCGACTTCCGGAAATGACTTCCCGACTTTTCGGGATCCCAAGCAGTCGGGAAATACCGAATGGCCATTTTAAAACGTCGTCAATTCTCGACGTTCTCTGCATTGTAAATGTCTGGAACTTATCGGAAATTGTTAGTTTTTGTACCAGAAGTGCAAAAACAAGCACTTAAGATGGAAATTACGTGTAGAATTCGAGATTTCAAGAGCTTTGGGAAATTTCGAACACATCCCGTCCCGAAAATTTCCCGACTTTGTCGTGAAATTAAGAATTTTCCCCGTCCCGAATGTCGGGATTTAAAGAATTTCCCGTCCCGACCCAAAAAATTCTGGCCCGCACACCCCTACCCTGCAGTATGGTAAACCTTATCTCCAAAGGGAAATAAACTGTCCTTGTTGCCACTGTACTCATAAAAATGAGTATTTTTTTCTTTAACGACTTTAACTATAATTTACTGGAAAAAGGTTGACTTTCTTTTGTTTAAAACATGTTTTTTTTTAAACTCAGGTTTAAAACTATATTTAAAACAAAAGAATGTTTTAAAGAACAACAAAAAAGTTTTCTTCTTTTTTAAAAAAACACAAATTTTGCCAACCCTGGATTAGGGGGAATGAATGTACACGTAATTTAGAACCTTTTTCTTTAGAAAGCATTTAGCGATAATGGGCCCGTTCCGAAAGTCGCACGAGTTTAACGCATTAAACGAGTTATGGTAACTGGCTGTCCCATAAGTGCTTCCGTGCGTTTCGTGAGGTTCATTATGCTGTCCCAAAAGTCGCATTTCGTGCGTCTCGTGAAAGAACGAGATTTACCAAACGCACGGGTACGGCGCTGTACGCACGGACCAGGAGGCTGGTTTGTTCGGTGAGAATCGTCTGCTTCTCGCAGACAAGACGCATGCATGATGGCTTCAAACTGCACTAGTTCGGAAAATGTATTATATTTTTAACAGAGAGCGATATGAAGCAACATGCACAAGATAAATGTGCCTTAACTCTTCTTACAATGTGATTAAATTAGTAACAGTGTTCGAAGCAGAGTTTTTTATTTGCCAGAATGACATGCCTTCCGCTGGACGCCATGTGGAAAATTTAACAAAACGCTGCGCCTACGCTTTCGTCTAGAGCGTCTGTAAAATAAATGGTTTCATCATGTTCACGAGGCCAGTTACTTTCGTTCGATTAACGTTTCGTTAAGACTTTCGGAACGCACCCATTATTTTAATGCTAACGGAACCTAACCTAACTACGAGAGCATTTAGGTAACATTTATGTGAAAGTAATCGCTACAACTTTACAGTATGTGTTACAGACGTAATTGCATACATAGCATGATGAAATCACGATCAAAGACCGAGTTTGCTGCCACGCGCATCTCTTTTGAGGTTCCAGCAGAAAAAGAACGTGGCAGCAGACACTACCCTAAAAAAGATACCCACAACCAGGATACATCCTTAAATGAAGATGGAAAAAAGAAGTTTTTGGCCAAAACAAGGCTACAGCGCTGTAACAAGTCGAAAGCCAAACAAACAAAAGAGGAAAAAGAATTTGAAAATGAAATGCTGTCTTTTAAGGCACAAAATAAGATTGAGGTAGGAAGAAAACTAATGAATACTTGAGAACAGAATATCAGTGTACGTGTCAGAAAAGAATGGAGAAATTATTCTCACCGGACTAACACGAACGAATTTACGTGAACATTATTTCATCTGTGTAATACTTCACTCTTTGTCTCTTGCACTTATATTTTTGTTTCAGGGTTTGTATACCAGGGTCAGGCACCTTTCATTATATACTGTATTTTAATTGCTACAATATAAAACTTGCTAGAGTAGTGCTCATATGACAACAATATTAATGCTGAACGTAAAGCACAAATTACTTTTTATTCATAAAAAAATCCATAACAGAAGTGCATATTCGTCGACACACATATATTTTGTTGCATGATTTGTATACCTGGGTCTGACAGACCCTGACATAACATGCCGTCTTTAGATTATCATAAATTAATATAAAATGAGAAAAGTTTTCTAGAATACTGTTGAAATGGTAGCAGTGTTAATGCTTAACATAAAATACAAATTACTTTTTATTCACCAGTAATTAAACAACAATTCTGTACACCAGAGTCATTGGTTGTATTTCAAGATGCGAAATGCTGCACTCCCGTCTTTGGTACTAGTTTACTATTCTTCGGACAGATTTCTTCATTTCTACAGAAGAAACTACTTACCGTAATAAGTTCCTGTTGTATTGTCTAACATCGGGAAGGTGTTTTGTGTGTAAGTTTTCCATATCCTGGAAACGGATTTCTTCAAATTTAAAAGTTTGGGGCTCATTTGGGTGCAGGTGACTCTGGCTAATTTCTAACATGCCTTTAACAGGGAGTCTATAGAGAAAGCGGAGCGGAGGCGGGGCCACGTTAGCGGTTGGGGGCGGTAGGTCAATTACCCCAGGGGCGGAGCCCGGAATCGGTGGGAAATTTGGACTCAAAAATTTCAAACGAAAATCCCAATTCCGGGATGGATAGCCCCAAAAACCATTCACGGAATGTTCCGCGAAGCAGATAGGTAAGTACGAATGTCAAAAATTGATGAAACTAAGAAGTTATAGGTGTCCGAAGGATAGTAAACTTTTTTTTTTGGCCCCTTAATCACGAATCTGCAGTTAAAATTTGGCGCTCACGTGTCAAACTTCCAAAATTTAACTATGTTTCCTAACCTAACCTAGCCTAACCTAACCACGTGCCAATGGTGCGTGGGGCTATGCGAGAATGGTGTGTCGGGCTACGAATATTTTTTTCGAAACAAAGTTTTAACTATTGTAACCTATGCGTGGCCCTACCTAACCTAACCTTACCGGAAATGGTCCGTGGGGCTATGTACGAAATCTGTCCGAAGGATAGTAAACAAGTACCAAGACACCATTTTCTCACATGCAAATGAACGCTCCATGCAATTCACAGATTACATGCAATTGGTATAACTATTCGTACAACACTCTAGGAACCGCACCATTGCCAAACTTACCTCTATTCGAAGCCGCAATCCACAACATCTTCTCCCTCCACACTGTCATCGTCACTATCGCCATTCTCCTCCGAGCTTATCAGATTATACAAAATTCCAGCAAGTTTAAAAAATTCCAAAGTCCGATCCGTTCATAATTCAAGGCACCTTTCTGCCTCCATTCTGCTACGATCAATGATCCCCAAATGAGAAAGTAACAATGCGGCAATGCTGTAGACGCAGCAACAAGTATGCAACGAATACCGAACCTCACTTGTCAACATCAAACTTGGCTACCACAGTAGTGTATTGACAATCATACCGGTGTTAATTCCACATAATTCAGGAATTTCTATACATGAGCGCCAAATTTTAAGTGCAGATTCGTGATTAGGAGACCCAAATTAGTAAGTATCCGAAATTTCAAACAAATAGGAGAAATTCCCTGTATTGTTAAATTATACCGCAAAATAATTGCGAACCATTGACGCTAGCCCCAGGAACCATTCGCACTAGCCCCATGAACCTTTGACGTGTGGTTAGGTTAGGCAAACATAGTTAAAATTTGGGTTAAATGTCTGTTATATCGGAGACACATTAAAATCGGATATTTTGTGTTTTGGATGGTTCGTACTTACCAATTGTGTATTGCGGAACATAGTTGATGGTGCCATTATGCTCTTTACACGAAAATAACTTCGATTTTTCACATTACGAGTAATTCTTTTGGTTCCTTTCTTCCGTTGCGAAACATACACTATGGTGTGCACAGCTGTGGATCATCGCATGTCGTGCTTGTGTTTTGTCGATTTGGAGTGGGTATGCAGTGTTTCCAACCTTGGTGGTGCGTGGTGCGCAAGCAGTGGAGAAGTCACATTATCCAAAATTATCTGGAAGCAAAAATAGAGATAGCGGAGTTGAAGAACCTTCTTAACTGAAAAATACCTACATTCGTGTTCATTGTGTCATCACAAACCATTGACGGATAGCCTCAAAAACCATTCACGATAGCCCCAAAAACCATTCACGATAGCCCCACAAACCATTCATGATAACCCCATGAACCATTTCCAGCAAGGTTAGGTTAAGTTGGGTTAGGTTAGGTAAGCATAGTTAAAAAAGTTCTTGTAAAAAAAAAAGGCACTTTTGGAAACACTGGCGAGACCGTGTGACTTTTGACGCTTGCGCCATCTGCAGGTACATAATGGAAACAATGGCATAATGTTGTCGCTTTTGCACAAAATGCAAGTTTATAATATCAAAAGTGCTTATTTCTTGTTGTGCAGCATTCTACGGTGAGAAAATACCCCCATGAAGTTTCAAAATGCTACAGAAACTCATTTCCGTAAATCGTTTCGGTAAATGTTTACTATCCTTCGGACACGTATAACTTCTGAGTTTCGTCAATTTTTGACATTTGTACTTACCTATCTGCTTCGCGGATCATTTTTTAACGTGTATTCACGTTTTTTTGATCAATTTTTTTTTAAAAAAAGTGTTTTTGTAACTAAAGAACGTACGTTTCCGCAAATGGTTTGTGGGGCTATGTGTCAATGGTTCGTGGGGCTATGCGAGAATGGTGTGTGGGCTTACACATATTTTTTTCGAAACCAAATTTTAACTATTGTGACCCTACCTAACCTAACCTTACCGGAAATGGTTCGTGGGGCTATGCGTCAATGGTTGAATTTCCGCTATGAAACATTCCCACATCACACATCGTTATTGGAAGGCCAAATTTAGTTAATATACCAAAAATTAACGAAATTGTAGACATTCTCTGTATTCTTAATTCTTACCCAATTTTTACATGGTTCAATTTCGATTTTTGTCTGTTAACACATACTGTGGAGTTTTAGCGATTACTTAAGAATTTGTTCAATATATGATTTCATGGTTAGGTTAGGCAGGTCAGGTTTGGTTCTCTTAACATTAAAAGGGCCTCCCCGATGGCGCAGTGGTAGCGTCGTCGCCTTGTAATCAAGGGGTCCCGGGTTCGATACCCGGTGGAGGCACATGGCACAGTGGTTCGGATCCCACTTTAAACCGTAGGCCCAGTCCCGATTAGCCTTACTGTGCATAAAGTGGACTTAAAACACCAAGTCTTAACATTAAAAAAAAGTCCCTAAGTACATTCTACTAAGGTTCCGATTTACTTCTACATTCATTTCCACTAGTCGACGAATGATATTGACTGTCCCTTGTCAATGGAGAATACCTTGACCATGGGGAGCACGCATGCTCATGTAAGGTAATTTTTAAGGGTACTTTAGTATTATAAGGACTACCTCCAAATCATATTCCGCCAAATACGATTCCCACTTATGGAACCTAACCTAATGACATGTTTGCGAGGGGAATGTAATTTAATGTAGACAAATGAGGTAGTCTGTATAATATTAAAGTACCTTTTTAAGTTTTATTTTTCAATATAATAACTTTTTTTTTCAAATCCAAACAGTGCTCATTACTTCAAGGAAGGTTCAAATTTCGTGTGGCAATAATTTCCAAAATGCTACGTTAATTAGTCTTTCTGCTAGAATTTGAAAAAATCATAAAACAATCTAAATCGTTAGTGATGGAGGGTTAAGTGAAAATGAAATTGGTATTTTTGAAATATTATCCCACTTATTCACTCAGGTCATTAATAACAAGGACATTAACACGAGGATAATCAACAAACTGAACTTTTATCTTTACAGGGAACACCTATATTAGCTTAAGCTCTTGATGAACAGGCGTTGAGGAAAATGGCTAAACAGATTGTATTTGTCACAGGTAATGTGAAGAAACTGGAAGAAGTTGTGGCCATATTAGGAAAAGCATTTCCATACAAGGTGCGTTATTTATCTCTTCCCTTATCACCACTATATAGTAGTAAAAGAGATAGTTTAGTGGCAGCTCGTGGTTCAGAATGTGTGTGGTTGCAGTAAAAAAAAAAAGTTATACATACATACATACATATTCATTCATTCATTGTTTTCTGCCTAATTGGCAGGTTTTTCACTGCAATCTCCAGCTTTCCCTGTTCTCTGCCTTACGCTTCGTAATAGCATACGACCCAGTTAATTTAATATCATCCATAAGCTGATATCTCTTTCTTCCACGGACTTTTCTTCCTTCAACCATTCCCTCCAAGGCATCTCTTAGCAGGCAGTTTCTTCTTAGACAGTGTCCTAACCAGTTTCTTTTCCTCTTCTTGATGGTCTCCAGTATAGATCTTTTCTCACCAACTCTTTTCAGTACGGCTTCGTTTCTTACCTTGTCTGTCCATTTTACACGCTCCATTTTTCGCCATGTCCACATTTCAAAAGCTTCAAGTCGTTTCTCTTCATTTCTTCTCAACGTCCAGGTTTCTGCACCATATAGTGCTACACTCCACACAAAACATTTCACTAATCTCTTCCTTAGACCTATGTCCATGGGTCCACAAAAACATTTTTTCTTCTATTGAAAGCTTCTTTTGCTATTGCGATTCTCATTTTCACTTCTTGGTTGCAGCTCATGTCACTGCTTATAGTGCATCCGAGGTACTTGAAACTATCCACTTGCTGGATTCTTTCACTGTTTGCTCTCACATTAATATTCCTTGGTTTCCGTCCTATAACCATTGCCTTTGTCTTCTTTACATTAATCTTCATTCCATACTGCTCACAGCTGCTGTTTAACTCTTCTAACATACTATTTATGGTTGTTTCATCCTCAGCGAATAATGCCATGTCATCAGCAAATCTTATGCAGTTTATTCTTCTTCCTCCCAATTTGACACCTCCTGTGCCCGGAAACAAGTTTTCACTATATCTTCTAAATAGATATTAAACAAAGTAGGCGATAGGCAGCATCCTTGTCGTACTCCTCTTCCAATTTCACAGCCTTCTGTCATTTCGTCTCCTGTTCTCACTTTAACTCGTTGATTCATGTATAAGTTGCTTAGAAGTCTTCTCTCTTTCCAATCTACACCAATTTTCTTCAGAATTTCTAAAAGTTTAACCCAATTCACTCTATCAAAGGCTTTCTCCAGGTCTACAAATACTACAAACACCTCCTTTCCTTTCTCTAAATATCTTTCCCCAATGGTCCTCAGTAAACCAATTGCATCCCTTGTACCTCTTCCTTTCCTGAAACCAAACTGTTCTTCCTCTAACTCGCCACTGACCTTCGAGTATAGGCGTCTGTTTAGAATTCTTAGAAGAATTTTTGCCGAGTGAGATATCAAGCTGATTGTCCTGTACTCAGAACATTTTCTGGCATTGCTTTTCTTCTGCAGAGGTACCAAAACAGTCTCCGTGAAATCTTGTGGCCAATCCCCTTTCTCATAGATTTCATTGCATAAGTGCAATATTTCTCTTTTTCCATCTCCCAGGCATTTGATAAGTTCAACAGGAATTTCATCAGTGCCCGTTGCTTTCCCATTCCTCATTTCTTTGAGTGCTTGCTCAAATTCTTCATTCAGGATATAGTATCCTTTCTCATCATCAGGCACGTCGTCTTCATTTTCTACATTCAGACTGTCTGGGCGATTCTCTTTCTGGTAGAGCTCTTCAACGTACTTTCCCCACACATTCGATATTCCTTTTTTGTCTGTGATTTCACATCCTTCCTCGTCTTCTATCATCCACATTGTTTTCCATTTCTTCTTTTGGAAGCCCAAGCAGTTTACTTCACGATACATCAAGTCATACCTTCCTCTTTTTTCCAGTTCTTCAATTTCTTCACATTTTTGTTTCATCCATTGTTCTTTTGCCCTGTCAGTTTCTCTTCTTAGCTGGTTATTCAGTATCTTGTAATTATGTCTTCCCTCTTCTGTATTTACATTCTTCCATTTTCTCCGTTCCTCCATTTTTTCCAGCATACTTTCAGTAATCCATGGTTTCTTTGCACTTTTCCTTTCCCTGTAGCCTATTGTTTCATCCACTGCCTTCTGTAAGCAGCTTTTTATTCCATCCCACATCTCATCCTTATTGTTACAACTAGCTTTAAACTTATTATAGTTTCCTTGGAAATGTTCTGCAAATTTTTGTCTTTCGTCTTCTTCCCTTAGCTTCTCTAAGTGGGGTTTCTTGCTCACCTGGTTTTGGGTTATCTTCTTCAATGTAAGATTGATTTCTCCTATTAGCAAGATGTGGTCTGAATTAATGTCAGCTCCTGGCAATGTCTTCGCATTTTTCAAACAATTTCGAAATCTTTCTTGTACCAGTATGTAATCTATCTGGTATCTTTTACAATCTCTTGGACATATCCAGGTGTACCTCCTTCTCTTATGTTGCTGGAACAGTGTGTTTCCAACAATTAGAGAGTTTCTTTTACAGAAATTTACCAGGCTTTCCCCTCTCTCATTTCTCTCGCCTAATCCATATCTTCCTACTGTACTTCCATCCTGCCTTTCTCCTACTACAGCATTCAAATCACCCATTACGATAATGCACGATCCCTTTCTCTCTTTTTCAATCAATTCCTCTATCTTCTCATAGTTTTCCTCCACTTCTTCTTCTGACAACCCACTATGTGGCATATACACTTGGATTAACACTAAGTCTTTCTTCTTTCCTTGAAGTTTCACCATTATAATCCTGTCATCTACATAACGCACTGCTATAACTTTATGTTTCACACGTGGTCCTAGCACTATTCCCACACCACGATTTCCTTGTTGATCACCTCCAGAATAAAACATCTTGAACTCATCACTCACTATATATATATATATATATATATATATATATATATATATATGTATGAGCTGAAGCAAATGTATTCATATTTAGTCCATGAGTCAGGACCTCAAATTTAGGTGATCGGTACCACTCGGGGGGGGGGGGGGATGGGTTCTCATGATTTTTTATCAAGGTGTGGATGTCAGGAACTGGAAAATTTGTTATAGCATCTCATAACTCTTTGCTTCTTATATAATATTATTGAATTAGTAACAATAGCCAAAAAATAATGGTTTTTCATATTTTTTATAAAAAGCATATAAATTGATCACAATATTTGAATAAATAAATTTAATTTCATCAGACTTATTAAATTCAATATTACTTTATAATAATTATGACTATTAAGTGTAATAATATTAATATAATCCTTATAATAATAATAAAACTTTATTATATTGCTTATATACTGACAGATTAAATGCATAAGTTTTACGAGGGACATGTAAAAAAAAAAAGGGCCGATATTTTTTAAAAAACAAGAAAATGATAGGGGAAGAAATTTATTGTGATTGATAAACAAGTACATACCTTGGCTATTTTTCGACGTAGTCACCATTAACCTCCAGACATTTCCGATAGCATGGCACAAGCTTCCGTATACCCTCTGCATAAAAATTTGCCACCTCAGAGTGCAGCCTGTCCAGAACTGATGTCTTGAGCACGTCACTCGTTGAAACGCTTCGGTGCAAGCCACTTTTTCAGGTGAAGAGAAGAAAGAAATTGCTGGGGGAAAGGTTGGGGCTGTAAGGGGGATGATTGAATAGTTCCCATTGAAATCTTTCAATTGTTTCAACAGTAAGAACAGCTGTGTGTGGGCGAACGTTGTCATGGATCAGAAAAATTCCAGAGCGTAGCATTCCTCTCTGCCGATTTTGGGTGGCACGTCGCGGATTATTCAGTGTTTCACAATACACCTCTGCTGTAATTGTTCATCCTGGTTCCAAGAATTCCACAAAAATTACACCCTTTTGGTCCCAAAACATGGTTGCCATGATTTTGTGAACTCATGGTGTTTGTTTGAATTTCTTCGCTTTAGGAGAACCAGAGTGCCGCCATTGCATTGACTGCTGCTTCGACTCCCCAGTGGCGTACGATAGCCATGTTTCATCCCCCGTCACTATGTGCGAAAAGAGCTCATCCCCATCCTCTCCCCAGCGGGACAAAAAAAAAGTGCAGCTGTCCTTCTTTGCTCTTTGTGAGCATCTGTCAGCATTTTTGGTACCCACCTCGTACACAGTTTGTGATACCCCAGGGTGTCAGTCACAATTCGATGCACTGTTTTCTCAGACACTTCTGGAAACTCTTTGGCGAGTTCAGATATTGTGAACCGGCGATTGGAACGCACTTTCTTGTTAACGCGTTCCACCAGATCGTCCATGTGAACACTAGGCCTTCCGCTACGCTCATCGTCATGGACATTTGAACGTCCTTCCCGAAACTCTCTGCACCATTGCCTGACCTTCCCTTCACTCATCACTGTCGGTCCATAAATGGCACACAATTCCCGATGGATGTCAGCTGCATTCTGTCCTTTGGCCTTCAGAAATCGTATGACAGATGTCACTTCACATTTGGCGGGATTTTGTATTACGGCAGCCATTTCACCTTACTGCTACTCGCACGTACGCAACCCCACTCTGACGATTCTATCTCTGTTGCAAGCACAGAATACTAGGGCATGCTCCTGCGCATGCTCAACTTCATTAGTGTTGCCAGCCCCGCACAGAAAAAATATCGGCCCCTTTTTTTTTTACATGCGCCTCCCTCGTACTTACAATTTTCAATAATAATAGTGGCTAAATCTTAAATATGCATGTATGTTATAATTTAACACAAACATTTTTTTTTATTTACATTCATCATCATGATCTTCTGAATAGGTGTCATCACTCATTGATTTTCACATGTGGGTAGTTGGCACTTGTCAGTGCACCTGATGTTATTTAGACAGAAGACGCAGTTTGTAGTTTCTAATGAATTGGTTGGTTGATTGATTTGGTGTTTCAAGTCCACTTTATGCACAGCTAATTGGGACTGGACCTACAGTTTAAAGTGGGATCCGAACCAGTATGTACCTCCACCGAGTATCGAAACTGGGACCCGTTGATTATTAGGCGGTGACGCTACCACTGCACCATTGTGGAGACAGTTTCTAATGAGTTGCAAGCTAGTAGATCTAACAGAGTTTAAGATTCTGGCTGCCATTCTATCCAATCCATTACCAGCTTCTCTGCTCCTCCGTGTGGTGTTTTTTCCCTTTTCTTTTTTTTTCTTTCACCTTCTCCCACTTGGTCTAGGTGTATATGGATCATTCAAAAGACATCTCTTGCTTATAGCGGATTGATAATCACACATTAAGCATGTTTCTTGCAAGTTGATAAATGTCTATCTCACCTTTCTTTGCACAGAATAGACATGTCATGTCATTCACACAATGTACGGAAGATTTTGGAGCATACAGTGTGCACGAGAACTACAGTTTGCTCATTACTATTTCAGTGAGATCCCATTGATCTCCGAGGGTGCGAAATTATTTCCTGTGTTTGTCAGTTCGCAGGAAGGATGCACTTACTTTTTCTTTTCCTGCAGATGCATATGGAAACTTATCATATCTCGACAAACATTTTTAATAAGAATTGAAGCTATTTTCTTAATGTCAAGAACCCACATGGGTATCTTACCACTATATTTCAGAGACAATTTAACCATGATTCTTTCATGGAATCTCAAACACATAATACACACGACTGTGTCATCTGAGCCTCTCATTCCCGCTTCATTACCCTCGTTAGCAGCGGCAGTATTCACCAACACATTACCATCTCTTCTTCATGTTTACCATTGAGATTCAGCACTTTGGGGCTCCCTTCAGATGTGATGTTCCATCATTTATCTCCACAGTTCGCGAAGTGTTTTATGCAAAAGATTTACAAAATGCTCTAGTTTCCTACATTCTTTAACAAGAAATGCAATTAGAGTTGTTTTATTCATTAAATAACTTAGGAATTTTGTGACTGATGCCCGAGTTCTTCCCATGTGATTATCCTTTTGGTTCTCTGTATAGATGTCTCATTGTATGTATCAAACTGACATCGATTCTTGGACTAGTATTTCCTTCTGGAAAGCAATGGACGAGGTAGATAGACCTCACCAAAGTTTGACTCCTCTTATTTTACTCTCTGAATAAGAGCCATACCATCAATTGCCATGGCTGAATTTGCAGATATTTCCTCAGGCGAAATAACATTTTTCTGCAAGTATGTCTCCAATGCCTATGATAATGGTTCTAAGAGAAAGCCCATTTGAAGATTCCGATTCTGTACTGCCACAATAATTCGGCCAAATAGTGTCGTCTTGTCTGATAATTGACCTGCCATAACTATCCACCGCCTTCTTCTTGGATCAAGAGAGGAACAGAGAGAACTAGACGAAAACCATGTACAGCCGATGTTTATGCAACTAAAAGAACATTCAGAGAACAGATACAGCAGAGTATGGATTAGTACAGGTAACAGAAAGACCCTACAGCCGCTTGAACCAATGCTCACATGATGTGCGTCACTATAGAGCAGTGTGTGTACCAATAGAACAACTCAGAAACGGACATGGTCACAGAAGTAACTCACCCCTAGTATGGTGTGTGATCTCGAACAGCCAACACCACTGCACATCTGTGTGGCATGGACTCAATGAGGTGATCGATGAGAGCTTGGAGGATTCCTCACCACTCTTCACTTTGGACAATTTCAGCTCTGGAAGAGTTGAGGGAGGTGCCATCCTACCTAGAATGCGTCTGCCAAGTGCATCCCAGACATTCTTTATGGGATTTAAGTCCAGTAATCACGGTGGCCACTCCATACTCACTATTCCCTCGTCCTCTGGCACGTTGTGCACTAACAGAACTCTGTGAGTTATGTTAACTAGAAGAATAGACTCGAGAAACCACATGAACAATTATACCAGCAATCACTTTAATTTTTATTGCACTACCCTCACTACGGTTATTATATTTATTAGATGAAATTAATCAACCTTCACTAACAATGGAAACATTTGGGCATCAATGATACTGAAGTTATTAATATTCCGATTTTATAAAAGCAGAGTTTGATTCATGTATAACTCCAACAAATGAGATAACCACAAATCCATTCCGACTTTTAGATGTAGATAATCGAACAGTATTACCAATTAATATAGACATTCAAATTTTAATTACTTCTGCAGACGTTTTATACTCATTAGCTATACCAGGGGTTTCCAACTGGCGGCCTGCGAAGCCAGTTTGCAAAATACATTAATTTTATGTATTTTTATTAAAATACATTCTATTTTTACTGAAGGAATGGAAGCTCTGTGAAGAAAGACAATATCACAGGTAGAATTGATTCTGCAGTCAATAATGATCATCAGAATCTAAAGTGACATAACTTTCTCTTCACACTATGCGAAGGCTTCACTCTTTGTGTTTAGAAACAAACTGCGGCACTATAGAATCTGTTTTACTACGCAAGAAAGTGATTTCCAGTGTTCCAACTCGGATTGTACTGTGACTGATTGTCAAAGTTTGTGCAAATATCGAAATGAGCAATATCTGCAAAAAAACGTAAGATTCAAAATGAAAGTAGAACCTATCAAGAACATTGGGAAAAATACTACCTCGTTACAAACAATGGCAAGAAAAGGTGCCAGAGTTTTCAAATACCTTTCAAAGGAACGCTTTCCAAACCTTCTTCGAGAGCTTACCTCTGCGCTTGTTTTTGATGGCCTGTTTAAGCCTCAACAGTTGCAGTACCGTTCGGAATTCACTGTTTCACCCCATTCCAGCCAGTTGATGAGTACAGGTCCTTCATCGTCGAATAATAAACTGAGCATCACTTTTCCGGCCCTCATGACAGAGTGAGCTTTTTTTGGATTTGGGGAGTCGGGATGGTGCCACTCCATGCTCATCCGTTTGGAAGCAGGGTCTAAATTGTGACACCAACTCTCATCACATGCCACAACCTTGGCGATGAAATCTGTACCTTGCTCTGCGTACCACAAAAGATTGGTCAAGCACACACCCATTCTCTCCACCTTCTGCGTCGCTGACATATACTTATCTTCTTGTGGATTATGTTTTGCACAGTTCCTTTGCTTATCGACAGTTCAGCAGCAATATCGCGTGTGGTGATGCGACGATTCTGACGAACGAGATAATCCACAGCAGCAATCGTGGCAGGGTTGATGACAATGTGCACTTGCCTGGGTCATGGCAAGTCATATAACACTGACACCAACAGAATATGGTGCAACATGCGAGACACTGTTCTCCGTAAACATCCTGCGATAAATTTGTAAAGCATGCTCGCCTTCTGCACGAAGAAATTGGATTACAGCTCTCTGCGCTGATCTGGAGGAATCCATAATGCACCCGTCCACGCAAAACAACTCTCGCCAACTGAGGAAACAGCAGGCGAAGCCGTTCGCTACACCTGCAAACTGGGACAAACACCGTGCCACCTATCAGCAAACATATTTACCTTCTTCGATTAGATACAGCGCTGCTACAGCAAAGGTCTCCTTTTCATTTGGGCATACCTTATACTATGATATGAAAGTTTTGATTATATTATGATATTGTAAATGAGTAGCAGAAAATCCACAACTTGAAAAATGTCAATACTCAACTTCCTTCAAAGGCTATAAAGAAGGTTTTAAAGTGATAGAAATGTATCTAAGAATAAGAAACAGCTGTTGGTCTGCACACAAACACAAACCTAATTCCGCAAAGAAACAACCAAGAGCATTCAGAACATATCATACCATGCTGCACAATTTGAAACTTTTTTTGACATCAAAAGTAGCCAACCCATTGTTTATCTAGGTATTTCCATCACCTTCTATTGTTTTTATTTTATGTTCGTTTTTTTTACCTCAGTAGGTTGTTACTTAGCTCTCTCATGTTGTATAAAATGTCTAATGCAAATGTACTGTGTAGAAGACGAGCATGTTTCGACGTTCTGAGATGGTCCTGTAGTTCTAAGGTTCACAACTGGAGGTAGTTGCAACTGGCCTGCAACCACAGGTCGTCCAAACACTGGGATAGGGGGAAAAGCAGGTATAGCACCCAAAATGCATGTAAAATGATAGGGGCACCTCCAATGTGTCAGACGCTGAGTGCACCAATGCGCGGAAAGACAGAGATTTCCATTCCATACATAGAGACACAACAGAAGTGATGCAAAATAATCTAACACAGTTATTTTTTAGTGGTTATTATTTTATTTTATCTGCGCCGTTTCGTTCTTGTTTCCCAGAACTTTTTCAAGCTCCACAACAACACAACCTCACATGGCTGGTCACTCTATACGCAGATAAAATAAAATAATAACCACTAAAAATAACTGTGTTAGATTCTTTTGCATATATAAAAAGTGGTTTTGCGAATCTTGAAGAAGAACACAACAGAAAATGGTCGGGAAGAAATTTCCTTTATGATTGCAATATGTAGCTATTATTCTCTACCAAATAAATTTAATCAATCTATGGTAGTGCAGAAATATGTAGTGGTAGCAAATCTTTGCCACCTAAGGAGCGGCTGGCACTGGGATATTTGTATGAACTACTGTCTTGGTCTGTACAAACATTTAACACACACAAAAAAAGGTGTTAAATATTTTTAATTTACGAGAGTATTGGCTAATGGAAGTTCACATTTGGGTTCAAATATCTCCAGGATTAATATTTTGCAACTTGAGCATATCAAAATTACTTTGTCAAAGCTCCAACCCACTTCTCACATTAAGCCAATGTACGAGTTCCTTCAAACTTACGACACAATATTTTGCTTTCAGGTAGTGAATAGGAAGGTCGATTTGCCAGAATACCAAGGTGAAATAGATGACATCTGCAGGAAGAAGTGCAAGGAAGCTGCTCGGCTCGTTAAAGGACCTGTGATAGTGGAAGATACTTGCCTTTGCTTCAATGCCTTGAAAGGCTTACCTGGTATCTAATTCTTGTGTGTTTAGAGTTTACATGTAAATGTTTGTCTTACAGAAATTTTGGGCCCAAGTTCCGATTGTTTAATTCCCAATTTATCATGGTGCAGAGGCATTTTTTTTTTATTGTTTGATTTCTAGTTTGATCTATTAGCACATACTTCAGAGTGTTAGTTATGACTTACTGCATGTTCTTTGGAGAACGATTTTTATCTTCCCTATACTCCTATATGATTCTTGTTTGCAACAAGTCATTCATTTAGTGCCATCTTGGATACAGACTACTGCTGTCATCTACTTTATATGCATGGGGTGCAAAGGGGTATTTCATCGCTAAATCCTTTTGTTGTTAAAATAGGCTGGACAGAATTAGGACTGTTTTAAACACCTATTCTCGTAATATCTGGTCTTGAGCATTAATTTCCCATCAAGCCTCGCATGAAAATTCACAAAAATTTGTGTCTGATACGAGCAGAAACCAAGAATGCCTCCTTCCGCAAGCTACATTTCACATTACGAGGGTCACTATTTATATTTTGAGCCTTGGCAACACTGATTGAAGTTAGGCACGATTTGACGTTTGCACGGAATCGCCTGGCATTATTGACCATAACGTACTTCAAATGTTTTGTCAAAAGCTTCATTTGTGTTGTTTATGTTGCCTTGGAGATTGCGCGACAACAATAAAATGGAATTAACTCGTGAACATTTTCGTGCGATGATTTTTACGATTTTCGATGTGGATTATCACGACAAGAGTGCATCGATCAACTTACTTCCACATTTGGCGATGAAGCTCCATCCTTTGCCACTGTGAAACGCTGGTATAACAAATTTAATCGTGGCCGCCATTCGCTCACCGACGAGATTCGCGAAGGTCGGCCAAAATCAGTTGTTGTTCAAGAGAACATTGATGCTGTGCAAAACCTAATACTGCAAGATCGTCATGTGACATACTGTGAGATTGAGGCAACCATAGGCATTAGTTCCACCAGCATATATAAAATATTACTCGCGTACTTTCGACGTGGCCTTTGGCCACGTCTTGTACGCTCGCATGCGTGATCTTCGGCCACGTTGTGGGCGTAAACATGTTATAGATGGGGTAAAATGTCTGCATGTTTTATTGGATGAAGCCAAGCAAGTGTATAAGTTCGCTAATTTAAAAAGTTTAGGAAGTAACGTTATGTCTGTTTGGGCTCTAAAAAGGTACAAATATTCAAAATATTATTGTCTATTTTCCTAATAATAAACTGAGTAAGTAATAACAGTTTCAAGATAATTAGTTGGATGTTTTGCATAAACGAATTCAATAGCGACACTAAATTGGAAATGCAATCTTTCTGGCATTCTCCTCGAATTCCTACCTTGCCTCTGTAATAAATTCTGACTCTCGTATTTTGAAATTCGAAAAGTCTAGCATAATTCCCTTACAGTAGTTCTTGGGGTGAAAATAAACTTTCTGTAAGTTCCTTAGCAACGTCCGTTTCCATGGTGAAGAACAAGCACGGCAAACGCTCTAAATAATTGTTTGTTATTATACCTCTAAACATTTAATTAAAACAACCACGATGTAAATATATTCGCCTTGAGTTTACCAATATATACGTTTCGTTTATTTGGAAAGTTTTGAACGTAACTCTGTGTGTGTACGGGCTCTAATATGGTACAAATTTACAAAATATTCAAAATTGTATATTTTCTTAATAATAAAGTGAGTAAGCAATAACTGTTTCAAGATAGTTAGTTAGATTTCTTGTATAAACGAATTCAAGAGCGACATTAAATTGAGAAAACAATATTTACGTCTTTTGACATTTTCACATTTGTAAACGTAATAGAAAAATAATTGTTTTCCGTCGTTCCCATTAAATTCCTACCTCTCCTCCGTAATAAATTCCGACGCTCATGTTTTGAAATACGAAAAGTCTAACATAATTCCCTTACAGTAGTTCTGGGGGTGAAAATAAACGTTCTTTAAGTTCCCTAGCAACGTCCGTTTCCATGGACAACAACAAGCACGGCAAAAACTCTAAATAATTGTTTGTTATTATACCTCTAAACATTTAGTTAAAAGAACCACGATGTAGATAACATTTTCGCATTGAGTTTACCAATATATACGTAAGTAATTGATTCTGGGCTGAAACTCCTTACGTAGATGTCACCCTTGTTTAAGGCACATTTTTGAACCAGGTGTTGATTCATCTGTGTGTGATCTGTGACAAATATAATGTAGCTAGACAATTAAGAATTGAAGGAAAGAATGTGAGCAAGAAAGAAGAGCCTTGGAAACGGTTGCTAGGGACGTAAAAAAGGGCATTTTCACCCTTAAGGAAGGGCCAATTGAGCGATTTTCGAATTTTCTCGGCCTTTTGGGACGATTTCATGGGGGGTCGTAATCGGGCGTTTTTCGCCTCCGGGGCTTCCTTCATGGAGAACATTTATGTCAGTGAGTGGTGGGATTGGGGCTTTATATATATTGGACATGATCATTTAGCTGTGAGAAAGGTATGTTCTCGTTGGATCCCACATGATTTGACAAAAACTCAAAAAGACGCTCGCGTCAATTGGTGCATACAGATGCTCAATAAATACAATCGTGGTGCTTCAAAAGACGTATATAAGATTGTAACAGGTGACGAATCATGGATATATGCATATGAGCCGGAACGTAAACAGCAGTCGACTGTATGGGTGTTTCAAGATGAACCCAATCCAACAAAAGTTGTTCGCGCTCGAAGTACATCGAAACAAATGGTCGCCTGTTTTTTCGGGAAAACTGGTCATGTGGCAACTGTGCCTTTAGAGGAACGTAGAACGGTCAACTCTGAATGGTACACAATAATTTGTTTGCCAGAGGTCTTCCGTCAAATACGGAAAACAAGCAAACGCCATAGGATCATTCTTCATCAAGACAATGCCAGCTGTCACACATCTCGTCTAACAACCAACTTTATGAACAGTCAAAAAATCGAATTGATGGGTCATCTGCCATACAGTCCTGATTTGGCACCCAATGACTTCTTATTGTTCCCGAATGTCAAGAATAAATTGCGTGGACAACGATTTTCGTCGGAGGAAGATGCCGTTGATGCGTTCAAAAACCATATTATGGAGGTGTCTCAAGAAGATTGGAAAAACTGCTTTGACAAATGGTTCGAACAAATGCAAAAGTGTATTGACCATAAAGGAGAATACTTCGAAAAACAATAAAGCAGTTTTCAATGCCAAATTCCTGTTTTTTCATTGTTAGGCTCAAAATATAAATAGTGACCCTCGTATAATTTCTACGGTAACTAATATGTAGTAGAGCTTTTAACTGCTAATTAGTTTCACCAAACTTCAAACTTACTTCCACAATAGTTTTCAGTATTCTAAAGCACTTTGTAATTCTACTATAAAACCTGCTAAAAATCATTAAACATTTAGAACCGTTACCAAAATTTTGTTTAAATAATATATAGATCGTAGTATGCACATTGGGAGAAAATATTAACCCTCCATTAGGTGTGTTATCTTCTGTAACATACATAGGCATGTGGTGTACACCTGTCCCCCAACCCTATAACTATCTTTAAGGAATGAAATACACCGTGAATTATACTGACCACACATTCAAAATGTTATTTCTCTGTCTTTCTTTTAAAATCAGCTGCAATTTCCTGCTGCTCTTTTAAAATCACATGATATGCATGCTTGGTGTACAGTTGCCTGCCACATGCCTAAATACTTAGCAACCAAGGCAGTACCATGTTCATTTTTGGCCCTAATATAGAGCTACGTGTCCTCCTCTTCCTCACTAACCCACTTCCATATAACATCAGGATCTGCAGTGTGTTCTGTCGTTTGACTCATTGATATTTTTCTTGTTAAGTATTTAGGCACATGGAAGACAACCGCAACTGACTTTGGCATTGCAATATTACGTGGCTTAGTAGTGCAGCAGAACCACACAACTGTGCTTAGAGCAAAGAAAAAGAATGAATGTTCAGCTACACAAAAGCACTCGTGTGCAATGTAGTTCACGGTGTTGTGTTGCAAACTTGCAATGAATATCAATGGGGAACACCTGTACCTCACGTGCCTAATGAAGAGTTGCATTTATCAAATTATGCATTTTGGAACTGCCGGTTTCAAACAAAACCAGCACAATGTGGCAGAAATTAACACGTCATTTCTTGAAAAACTACAGATAATATCAGTTCTGTCTGTTTGCATTTATTCATGTACATATGGAGGTATGACATACTGTAATGACTAAATAATATATGTATTGTTAATATTTGTAAGAAGCGCATTTTGAAAATGTCAATTTTTCCCTGCAAAATTGTGAGATGTAACATATGAATGGGGTATTACTCTTCAACTACCATTTCTTGCCAATGTTTTACTTTTACATGTAGTTATGACAAAAAAGAAGAAAAGACAACAACTTGTTGACAATGTGCCACAAATAGTTCAGTGGGAGTCGAGTTTTCAGAATTACCACATTCTAAAATTATTTGCATATCTTCCATTTTTTTTTCCAAAATGGGTCGAAGAGTGGCTTTTTGCCATGCTTCCCTGTAAATGTTAACACTGTTAAGCCTTGTTTCCATGTTAATAAAACAATCAAATGCTGACCAAGGGAAAATTTATGGTAGAAAAAATTATACACTAAAACATAACGTTTCCACCCTCTAACAGGGTTTTCTTCAGACAAAGATTCACATAAATTTTCTGTAAATTGTTCTGTATAGCTTCCATAGGACTGATGCTAGAAGCTATTTTTGTCCCCAAGAAGCATCTACCTATTTTCAATGTGACTTTGCATGGTTGTAGGAATATAACACTGCTACATACTACACTTTTTCATTCACTTTCGTCTATTGTGGTGGCCGTAGTATGGTCATAAGATTTCATGTGTTTTCTTCTTATTTTTTTAAACTTTCATTATTGGGAAGTAAAATGTATAAATTTCACCTCCATTATGAGTCCTGTCTTTTTGGCAAAAAAAAAATAAAAAACTGATTTCATCTCTCTATTCTAGTTCTTTCTAAATTTTTTTGATACTTCATGGCATGTTTGAAAATTATACTCCTGAAAAGTTTCCATCTCGAGAGGCTAACTGGTGGGAGAGGCTCTCATCCTCTATTAGAGAATAATGGACCTAGAAATCTGTTTTCATCTACAACTTGAGGAGAAATCCGCAACATAGAATTAACTATTCCTTTCTTCTAGTCGATAGAACATCTCACTGCCACGCAGGAGAACTGGGTTCGATTCCTTGGGTGAGTGACTTAAGGTCAGAATTTTTTCTGCCTTGTCCCCACATAAAGCAGCTCTGGGGCTCACCCAGCCTCAAATCAATGGGTACCTGTGGGCAACCTGGGGGAGGGGGTAAAGTCAGTCGGAGCATGGTGCTGATCACATCACCTACAAAATGGCTGAGTCGAGAATGTGTGGGGGTCCTACCTCACATCCCCTCAATGTGCCTTCATGTCATGGGGAACTTTACCTTTCTTCCATTGCTTGCCAGCATTTTGACAGAATAGAAATAAAATATACACCCTATGTGAAACTGTACCCCATCCTCTAATAAAATTCCAATGATTATATTCCTTTTTACTAGACAAGCCAGTTAGTATTAAAGGAAAATAGACCAATGCTGTGCAAGGTTATTTTTCAGGAGAGATTGCAAATTGGACTTGAGCATGTTTTTCAATAAGTCCCTGACAAAATTTCGCTGATAACTGAGTATGACTAAAAATAATAATAATAATAAAAAAAACAACTAAACTAAACTTCGTGGTGCAACATCCCTCGAAGGGTCAGGGCCTACCAGAGTGGCTTTTCATTGGGTGATGCATGGTCAGCACATCGGATCCCATCACCGCTGTTTTTCTGGCTTTCGTGACCGGAGCCTGCCACTTCTTAAAGTAGCTTCCCAATTGTCCTCATGATGCTGGTTCAACGCCAAAATTTTGAAGGCTCCCAACAGGAATCGAACGTAGGATCACTCGCACCAAACTGCTTGGCTATGTGGGAGCACTAACTGAGTATGAGATTCATATATAATGAGCCAACCTCCGTGGCAGAGTTGTTAGCAGCGCAGCATGCTACAATGCCGGAGGTCACAGGTTCGAATCCCAGCTTTGGCATGGGGGTCTTTGTGTGTGTTCCTTGATCAACTGCATCATATCATTGTTCATCTTCACCTTTACGATTAGCCAAAAGTGGCAGAAAAGTTAAGTAAAATAAACCAAATCAATCGGTCATATATAATGGCAGCATTTGAAATAGGTGTAGTTAATATGAACAGTTCTACAGTGCCTCATAATTATGGCACCACTTACATGTGGTTTAACAAGTCTTCATATTCTGACATGTCAGACCCATTGCCAGATTCTTCAGGGTTGTTCAAGAAAGTCACATTAAAGATAATAGCAGAATGAAAATTGGTTAAAAAGGTAAAAGATGTGTTATTAAAAGAACTGCATCATGGCTACCAGCTGTCTTACGTAAAAAATGCACATCGCTATTGCCGTGCAGCACTGGCCCTGATTTACTCATATACTCATTTCTTCCTACTGGTAACTTCCCCCTTCCTTCCCCTCTCATAATTATTGTGCCTACAATTATTTGTTTTTGTTTCCAGGTCCTTATATTAAATGGTTCCTGGACAAATTGGGACCAGAAGGACTCCACCGCATGCTGACAGGATGGGAAGATAAGTCAGCATATGCCATCTGTACCTTTGCATACTCACCAGGAAACCCGGAAGATGAAGTTCTTCTCTTTCAAGGCATAACGGAAGGCCACATTGTCAGTCCACGAGGCCCTCGGGATTTTGGTTGGGATCCATGCTTCCAGCCTCTCAATTACGATGAGACATATGCAGAATTGCCCAAAGAACACAAAAATGAAATATCCCATAGGAGTAGAGCAGTGCAGAAACTGAAGGAGTATTTTGTGAAAGAGACAGGAAAAAATGAAATCTCGAGTGAAAAATGTGTTGATGGAGCAACTCCACCAAAGACAGCTAAGGTCAGCGAGTTCTAGGCAGTTAATAAATATGTGTACACGTTTAGTTATTTATTGTATTTTGTAAGTGGCCATGTTTTCCCTTTTTTTTCCCCTTGTGTGTTTGGCCCTTAGGTTAGTTTGCTCAACTTTTTTTTTTGGGCCATTCAACCCCTCCCCTCCCTATTATTTCAATTCTCATGTCAGATTTCTTTCTTCTCTTTTTTCTACTTTGTTCATTAGCACCATCTAGTTCACTGCAATTTTGGATTCTCAGCACTCATGTGTCTAGTTGATTACAAAGTGCAACACTGAGTCATCTACTTTGTTCATTTGGCATCACATACAGAGTGGCACACGAAAAGATCCTCCATTTTGTTCTTGGACAGAAACTATATTATAAAAAAGCTTTCAGTGAAACATATATCACATAAAATATTACACTTTGAAAAAATGTACTACTGCAATTCATGTTCAATATGACCACCGTTGTTATTGGTAACCTCAGTCAAGTGAACACCAATGTTACCCTATAGAGCATGAGTTCCGTAATTTCACTGCAAGCTTTGCTAACTTTTTCATGAGGCGCTTGTGGATTCTCAGTTACCCAAAAGTGCACATTTTGTTTATTAACCACACCATCCAAATTGAAGTGTGCCTCATCAGAAAACCAAACTTTGTTCAGTGTTGTGTTTTTAACCTCAGCCCAATGAACATAGGCCATTCTCTGCTGTTTGTGTTCATTTGTGAGTTTTTACACCATGGTAAACTTGTATGGATACATATGGAGATCATTTTTAAGAATCCGTTGAACAGAGCATCTTGATATCGCTAGTAGCATTGCTGGTTTTCTAGCCGATTTACTGGAACATAGCAACTCGAACAGCTTCAATGTTCTCAGTTGAACACACAAGTTTGGGACAATCAAACTTCGATTCCAATACTGTTCCTTCCATTCGAAACTTTTCACGCAGTTTGTGGCTCGTTTTTCTAGAGGGGGCCCACCAAGTGTAGAAATGTGCAGGAAAATATATCTCGGCCACAACAATGCTTTTTGTTCTAGCAAAAAAAGTACAGTTGCTGATTGCTGTTGCATTGTAGATCTTCCTTTGTCCGCCATGTTATCTTCTCTAGCCCCCTACTGGCAGCATCATGAATTGCGTTTCACATTTCATCACACAATTTTTCCAGTGACTACTGCAACTGCTGTTGACACATAAGACATGATTTCTCATCTCACATCTGATGAAAGTTAAAAACCAAATGGGGGATCATTTCGTGTGCCACCCTGTAGTTTATTTGGTGTCTGCATCATTCTGGAGTGGTATATGTTCATGTGGTGACCAGTTAATTGAAATAGAAAGCAGCAGGCAGGCATTTGTTGAATCTCCTGAACTTGAACACCACTAATTTTGAATACAGGGACGACTACTTGGTTCACTACAATTTTCTTGCACAAGCCTGACACTGGGATGTACCCACACTACACATACCAAATGAATGAGCGAATGAATTAAAATTTTGGGGGGCATTGGTACATATTGCCATTTATCACCCTTCGAAGTATACAAGGCAAAATCTTCTCATCTAAAACCATTATCTTAAAGTTCAAAGGAATGGTGTAAAGGGTTCCTAAAGAAACTGTGAAAGTGCAAGGTTGTAAACAGACCTGCACAGAACACACAACGCATTGTCAAAAACTGCAGGAAATTAGATCGGCCTATAGTTTCCCATGCCTTTGTATTTCCTAAGAGGGCTGTGCAACTTGTTTATATTATGTTCTTAATTTGTCATATTTCTCAATTTGTTCTGTTCTTACTCTAAGTCTTCATTTCTTTCAAGCTTTTGCAATTCACATATTGAGTGATTTATTTGATATACTCCATTTTTAACCTGCCAGTGTGGCTTTTCCCATCAATTTTTCCTTCAGTTACAGTTTTCATTATTCTTTCATTTCTCAGGATGTCTTCTTTATGTGATCAGTTTCCACAGGCATCTCTTGCTACATGCCCAGGAACATCCCTTTGTTTCTCTGTCCAACCATTTGATCTTAAAGCTTCTCCTGTAGCACCACATTTCGAAGGCTTCCAGCCTTTTCCTTTCAGCTTTAGCCACCATCCATGTTTTGTTGCATGCAGTGCTGTGCTCCAGACAAATGCCTTTAGAAATCTCTTCCTTCTAACCAAATCTGTGTCCCTGAAGGTTACTAACATAATTGCATCTTCTGGCAGGAGCACTTGTTTGTGCATGCTGTTCTATTTTGATCTCTTTGTTGCATCTTTCATCAATAGTTATTGTAGTTCAAAGTCAGCATCTGCACTTCTTGGATTGCATTCTACTCTTATCATTATGTTTGTTCTTAGAAGCATAAAGCTTCTGCTGTATACCATTATCTTCATGTTCTTAATGTAATAACCACTCTGGAGGACTTCTTTCCTTTTGTTTATTATTTTGTGAAGACCTTCTTCATCTTCACTTAGGAGTGCTATGTCATCAGCAAAATTGGAGCATACTATACTCCATGAGGCCTCAGAAAGATCGCTTCGTGGGCTTGCAGCAGACGACAGTATGGGGGTGTGTCTGTGAGAACCAATCAGGTCCGCAAATGAGCGAGCCGGGTTGCCATAGCTAGCTCGCTGCACCCTTCTGGAAGGGTGAGTGACCTCTGCCTCTTGCTACCTCGGCCTGTTTGTTCGGCTGAGGAGCAGACAACACGAGAGTATCGACAATAGTGTGTGAGCGACGTCTGCTGTTAACCCACGAAATGCTCTTTCTAAGGCCTCCTGCAGTATAATTTCACTTCCTTGGACTTTAACTCGGACATTCAATTTCTCTTTTACTTCTTCATGGCTTCCGCGATGTATAAATTCAAAATCAATGGTGACGGAGAACATCCCTGCCTGACACATTTCTCTACTGCCACTTTCTTTTCTCATTTGCCCACTTTGATTATAACTTTTTGGTTTCATTATAGGCGGTGACTAATTCTGCTGTCCTTAAAAGTTGACTTCTGCTGTTTTTCTCCCCTAAAATTGAGAACATAATGTTCCAGTTTTCATTGTCAAATGCTTGTTAAGTTCTGTGTCCTTCCTCATCCTTCTTTCAATGAAGAGTAGCAGTGCCAGCACAGCTTATCCTGTTCCACCCCTCCTCCTAAATCTGATCTGATATTGTGATAACATTTCCTGTACTTTTTGCCAGTATTTTTGCAGCATGGGATGTCAGACTGCCAGTTCCACTATCCTCATATTTCTTGCTCCTGATATTTTGCATCCCATCACTATTATGTTGTTAAGTCCTTAGACATATCTCCAGTTTCGTGCGTATGACAAGTTAATTTACATAATTCCTCTATGGTTCTTTAGTGTGACCACCTTAGTAGCTCTGGTGAAATCTTGCCCAATCAGGAGGCCAAACAGTGCCAGAGCTTTTTTTGAATCCTGTCCTATTTCTGTACCATTTCAATTATTTTTTTTGCCCATTAAAGTTGTTCCTCCACATTTTGTATGCTACATCTGTCTTGTGCCATTGTCTGTTCAGTTCTCTATTAAACTCAGTTGTAAGCTGCTTTTATCACAGCTTGCCTGCTTCATTCTTTGAATTCTTCTTCAACTCTTCTTCTTCCATCAAGTTCAAGGTGACTGGGAGAATCCCTGTCTGGTATTTTTCTATTGTTGCTTCATTTCCCCACTCTTCAATTTTATCGCAGCTTACCTGTTTTGTTACAACATGCTTTTTCACTTCCATTTTACTCTGTTGTGTTAAATAGTCTCCTCCCGATTGAGTTCCGTTTATCTTCAGTGCTATACATGACAATTTTAGGTGATAAAAGTGACAAAGCAATACCCCTTTTGATTTCTTAGAACATTCATTCCTTGAAAGTGTAATTTCTTATTCCTTTGGATAGCAAGTTAAAAGAAAATCCCACCAATTAAAAAATATGCAAGTGAATTCTTGATTTCTTCCAATTATTATTATTATCATCATTATTTGAAATTTGTCAGTCCCCTTTGGGAGGTAAATAAGCCTTTGTCAGGGACATACTTATGAACATACTGGATTTTTGCTTCCATTTGAATAACTGTATGAAAACATAATATTTTCATGTCACATTGGATATTCATAAGTGTCTGAGAATTAAAGAAGATTGTTATCATTTACAGCAACTGGAATGTCAGAGTGCATTTGGATTGTGTATATAAAATTTGTTCAACCAAATACTGTCTAGTATTTTTAGAAGTTGTCATGAATTTCTTCCCCCCCCCCCCCTTTTTTTTTGCAATCTATCAAGTAGGTTCTGAAATATGAAAGGGTAGGAAAGTAACTGTGTGGCAGAAAGAAATTACATATAGTCTGTGGTATTTAACATTGGAAATAAAGTACTTCCCACCTATCGTGAAACAGTAAAAAAAAATGAAAGTTGTCAATTACTTTCAAATATCCTCAAATATTAAGTATATAACATCAAAAAATATGCATATGTTTTATGTGGGCATACAAAATAAAACTTATTGAGAAGTTAGTGATAATTGCATTCCTATGAAAACATTAAAACACCAAGCTGTGACAAAGTCACAAAGAGATTTTTCGCATGGTATTTGATTTTGTGAAACATACCATGAATCAAGTTATGTTCAGGGATAAATGTCTTGAATGCTACATCACCATTAAGCAGTGCTGAATCTATAAACTGCAAAAGCCCCACCATGTGATGGCCCCGGGGATGAGTAAGCCGTTACGGTCCTTGATTTTTCTGTCTTATTTTTTTCCAAAATCGTTCTTTTTCGGTGTTATTGTTTCCCAAAATTCACACCACTCTGGCATTTACTTCAAGCTTTGCTTCCTGCTTGAGGGATTTGCCCATCGTTGTTGTTAGAAGTGGTTAGGAGCGAACTGATTCTTGTGCAGACACCTTCTCCACCCTTTGTGTGTGAGGTTTGAGGGGGGGGGGGGGAAGGTTTCTCTACCTGCAATATTTTCAGTTAGTCAATTCATAGACATATCTAGCGATGAAGACTACCTTAATGTCTCATGGCTGTGGTCATTTGGCAAGGAATGGGACATTGCTACTTGAAGAGCCTGACTACTGTGATCCTCAGGTAGCAAGGGAAACAACTTGAAATTAAAATATAGCGTAGCACAGTAGATAGAGCATGTGTTCCATATTCCAGAGGTCCAAGGATTGAATCCACCAAGCGGTGGGAACTCTTTCAGTAACCTGCCATCATCTTCGAGATTCTACTGCTTCAATCATCAGACTACTGTGATCGTCAAGTCCCTGTAGAAGCCAACCAAATAAACAAGAAAGGCAGCAATCTAGACATTGAAATAAGAATTTCGAGAATGGGTGTAAAATATTTATTTCAGTGGCGACAGGGATCGATCTTTGGACCTCTCAAACATAGAGCAAGTACGTAACCACTGCACCACGATGTCTATTTTTTTGCATCCAACATTCGGCATGGAAAATAAAATAAAATAATTCCACCATGCCCTTGAAAATTTCTTCCACTCGCAGCTGGGATCGATCCTTGGACCTTTGGAACACTGACCACTTTTCTAACCACCACGCCACTAGGCCACTTACATTAGTCATGTCACCCACAGATTCTTGACCTACACAACAGTCTGGAAAGCATAATAACAGAATGCTCCAAGTTGTTTAAAAAGATTTCTACTCTTATGGAGGCTTGACGATCCTTGCACCCTCGTAATACCAGTCACTCACCTAAACCACTACACCACTCTGGCATTTACTTCACACTTTGCTTCCTGCTCAAGGCATTTGCCCATCATTGTTGTTAGAAGTTGTTAGGGGTGAACTGATTCTTGTGCAGAAACCTACACCACCCTTTGGGTGTGAGATTTGAGGGGGGAAGGTTTCTCTACCTGTAATATTTTTAGTTAGTCAATTCATAGACATATCTAGCCATGGAGACTACCTTAATTTCTCATGGCTGTGGCCATTTGGGAAGGAATGGGACATTGCTACTTGAGGAACACTGTAGGCAACTTGCAACTGCATTTCCACGTTGTAATATTTCAAAAAGACAGAACAGAAAATCTGCTATTTCCTCTGCCCTTGAGTTGGTTCCTATGCATTAACATGGCAATAACAAGCTGCTTTAACGCATGAAGGACAATAGTATGCAAGTAGACTATGTAATCCGCGTACACGTAGCAATCTACGTAAACAACATAGAGACGAGTTTGTGCTTCACAACTGGAACTGTAGAAGCGAAATGAAATTATCCAACACCTGGTCCATGATACACAGTTTCAATGATCGGATCCCTGCAGGAACGAACCCTCTTTTCAAAGACTTGCAGTAATCCTAGAGCCGTCCAACTCTATTATTACCACAAGCCTGACTACTGTGATCCTCCAGTGGCAAGGGAAACAACTTGAAATTAAAAAAAGCGTAGTACAGTGGATAGCACACATGCTCCATATTCCAGAGGTCCAAGTATCGAATCCACCAAGCGGCGAGAACTTTTTTAGTAACCTGATATCATCATCGAGATTCAACTGCTTCAATCATCAGACTACTGTGATCGTCAAGTCCCCGCAGAAGCCAACCAAATAAACAAGAAAGGCAGCAATCTAGAAATTGAAATAAGAATTTCGAGAATGGGTGTAAAAAATTTATTTCAGTGGCGACAGGGATCGATTTTTGGACCTCTCAAACATGGAGCAAGTGCGTGACCACAGCACCACGATGTCTATTTTTTCGCTTCCAATTGTCGGCATGGCAAATAAAATAAAATAATTCCACCATGCCCTTGAAAATTTCTTCCACTCGCAGCTGGGATCGATCCTTGGACCTTTGGAACACTGACCACTTTTCTAACCACCACACCACTAAGCCACTTACATTAGTCATGTCACCCACAGATTCTTGACCTACACAACAGTCTGGAAAGCATAATAACAGAATGCTCCAAGTTGTTTAAAAAGATTTCTACTCTTATGGAGGCTTGACGATCCTTGCACCCTCGTAATACCAGTCACTCACCTAAACCACTACACCACTCTGGCATTTACTTCACACTTTGCTTCCTGCTCAAGGCATTTGCCCATCATTGTTGTTAGAAGTTGTTAGGGGTGAACTGATTCTTGTGCAGAAACCTACACCACCCTTTGGGTGTGAGATTTGAGGGGGTAAGGTTTCTCTACCTGTAATATTTTTAGTTAGTCAATTCATAGACATATCTAGCCATGGAGACTACCTTAATTTCTCATGGCTGTGGCCATTTGGGAAGGAATGGGACATTGCTACTTGAGGAACACTGTAGGGAACTTGGGGCGAATGACTGCTGCATCTCCACGTTGTAATCTTTCGAAAAGACAGAACAGAAAATTTGCTATTTCCTCTGCCCTTGAGTTGCTTCCTATGCATTAACATGGCAATATTGATCTTCTTCAACGCATGAAGAACAATGGTATGCAAGTAGTGTGTGTAATCCGCGTACACGTAGCAATTTATGTAAACAACATGGAGACGAGCTTGTGCTTCACTACTGGTGCTGTAGAAGCAAATTAAATTATACACAGTTCCAACGATCGGAACCCCATAGGAACGAACCCTCGGGATCCTGAAAAGTCGGGAAGTCATTTCCCGAAGTCGCGATTGTGATGGTAAATTTGTTACCCTACCCCTGTCCGACTTTCGGGGATCCCGCACACCCCTACTTCGGTGTGATACCCCGCTGTTGCATGTTGCGGTCTAAAACCTCTATAACAGATGTACTTTTAACCACATATACAGATAAACGATCCATATGTTGTAAGAAATTACAAGTCGTACAAATGACTGTTGAGCCGGGTACCAATTCTTTCTTCGTTCTGCTTGTATCCACAGATTTCTGCTCTACATGTCCTTCGGTCCCGATCGAACTGTGTAACCATATGTTACACAGCTTGCACCCTTGTCCCTTGTAAAAATTCTCCACTTTGCCGTTTCATATTAAGTCTATAGCACAGTCAGCGTAACTGTATGTTTGAGGGGGACCAGATGAGTGAAGATGCTCCGCAGTAGCTCCACCTTTAACACCGTCCATACAAGAAATATAGGAGTTTCATTGTTAAAACAAGTATGTGTAAACTAAACTATTGATCTAATTTTCTGTATTACCCCATGTTTTTCCTACTAGCCTTTCACCTAACTTGAGAGCTACCAGCTGCTGCTGTTGCAATCTGTTCATATGGATTATGGGGATTGTGACAATGTCGGTACCATCATTGGCACTTCTAGGTTGTAACAATCTCATTGGATGTAAATGGGATCATTACAATCCTAAGTGTCCATGACTGTACATATGTTGGAACATAAAATTTCTGGAATGGGCTGTCGCTAACACATGTGCTGTAATGAAAAATAAGTCACCTCTCACTTAAGAAAATGAGGTATGTAGTAATTTTTTTACAATAATCCACATGGTCTAAGAATATTAGTTTTCAAAAGTCTGCATGTCCTTCTAAGTTTCTTTTGTTTCTGGTAGTAAATGCTGTAGTTGCAACTTATGCTTAGGTGGTGGCAAAATTGCACAACTACTATTGATTGATTTAGTTTAGTTTATTTCGCTTTCTGCCACATTTGGTTAATCGTGAAGATGAGGATGAGTGATGATATGATGAAGGGACACTCACAAACATCCATGCCCAGGCTGGGATTGAACCCAGAACCTCTGGCATTGTAGCCCACAAATACAATGAATTCTAACTTATAGTTACATGATGTAATTATGAGATATAGAGAAGTAAATTACTTAACAGTGTTTTCTGTTGTCATTGGTCTACTTGCAGTGCAGTGGTTTACTCAACTTCTGGCACTTCGAGGTCATTTTCTAATTTCCATTTGTTGTTTTTCTACCTCTTAAGTAATCATGACAATAAAGATGAATTATGAACTGAAGAAATGCCACATGATAAACCATTTTTAAAAAAAGTTGACTCATACATGGAAGCATTCTAACAAGTTCTCCCTTTCCTATATCCTAACTTGAATTTCCAGATCAGTGTACAATTTCAGTTTTTTCATGTTGTATGTACAGGGTCTGTATAAAAAGTAATGAGACCAAATTCCGGAAAAAAAAAAAATGTATTGGAGATATCGCTACAAATAATTCAAATGCTTCAAAATAGGACCCTTGGCGTCGACACACTTCTGCCAAAGAGTTTTCCACGCTTGAAAGGCCTCCTCCGGAATGTCCTTCATGCAGTGCGTCGAAGCCGCTGTAACCTCTGCTACGGTCACATGGCGGTGTCATTTGAGGGCTGTCTTCACTCGGGAAAACAGGAAAAAGTCCGCCGGGGCCAGATCGGGACTGTAGCGGGGCTGGGAAAGAGTTGTGATGCCATTCCGGGCCAGGTAGTCGTTGACCACGAAACAGGTGTGGCTTGGTGCATTGTCATGATGCAGCCTTTAATTGGCAGCAATGTCTGGCCTCACTCGGTTGACCCTTTCCTTCAATCCCTACATGTTCTGCAATCATTCGAACACATAACCGCCGGTCACATCACGTACATGTTGCACATTGTCCTCGGTTCTGCTTGTAGACGGGCGTCCTGTGCGAGGTTTGTCTTCCACACTCTATCAACCGTCTTTGAAGCACTTGTGCCATCTCAAAACAGCAGCTTTTGATAGGCTTTCACTCCCGAGCACTTGCTGGATCATGGCCATCGTCTCCATAGCCGATTTTCCGAGTCCCACACAGAATTTAATGGTGTAGCGCTGTTTGATGGCACGTTCACTTTTAAGCTTTCACCGAGCCTATAGACAGGGGTCCACTTAAACCACGATACGAAGCACACGGAAGCTCGTAGGCGACTGACGTTAGGTGCATTTTGAAGCTTACTTCCCCTCCATCAAACCCACCTGGAGTGAGCACACTGCAACATACAGTCCCGCAAAAAAAAAAAAAGTCTCATTACTTTTATACAGACCCTGTATGTACGTTGCTTCCAGCAGTGTATCAGTCCGAGAATAATCAGGTATTTACTTGTATCTAACATAGTTGTACAACTAATACATTTTTTCCTTGCACTTGCTTTGGTATTTTAATTTTTGTACAACCACTTCATCACACTTCATTACTTACAAGTAAACTGCATTAAACTAATTTCTGAATAAAATATCATTTGCTTCAGCATCCAAAACTATCTCAAAGCCCATTGTGTGATGCATGGTCAGTGCATCGAATCCCATTAACTGCGGCGGAGCTATATGTAGACACACTAAAAATGGGTCTCTCTTGCAGGGCGTCTATACAGGGTGGTGCAAAATTCCGTTTACAATGCGGAGGAGGTGAATCGCCAAGTGAAATGAAGACGGAAATGTAAATGGAATTTTGTCGAATGACGCACCGTGTCAGAGCTAGAGGATGCCGAAATCGTGTGAAAATGGACTTCACACCTCCATATGCCGACAAATAGTACTCATAAAGAAGATACGGCACGATATCCCCAAAGAACACACACCTGGGCTAGCGAATGATGCACAAATTGCACGTCGAAAATGAATGTCCGACATGGAACGCAGGTATTGAATGGGGGTACAAAGGGAAATGACGGAGGTCACAGCACATGAACATTTCGCCAGGAAGTGTTCGAAAAGCAGGCTGCAGAAGGGGATTCCCCAGAGAAGAGGGGACACAGACAACATGTGCAAGAGGTGTATGATGACACACACGTACACAAGTAGTATTCTTTATTGGCTGTGGAAATGACATACGATACATATTACAGACGTTGTTGAAAATATCCGCCAGCCACATCTATACACAGACAGCATCGGCGTAGCAGGGACGCTCTGGTATACTCAAATACGTTGGGCATGTCAGTGATCATCCCAGCAGCGATGGTAACTCGAGCAACGAGGTCCTCCACACTTTCCACCGGGGTTTCGTAGACCAGCCTCTTCATTTCGCCCCACAAGAAGAAATCTAGCATTGTAGGTCGGGTGACCGAGGTGGACACAGAACAGGTTCATGCCAACCAATCCATCTATCACCGTATGTAGATCCCATACATCTTGCCTAATTGCAAGGGGTACATTTTCCAACAGTTCAGGTAGAACTTCCCGTAGGAACACACAATAGTTCCCACCGGACAAAGTATTGGGCAAAACGTACGGACCTATCAGGTTGTCCCCGACAATGCCACACCACACATTCACTGCGAACCGTCGCTGAAAATGATGCTCAATGATTGCATGCGGGTTTTGCACATCCCACACGTGACTATTATGGGTACTGAAGATGCCTTCTCTGGTGAATAGTGCCTCGTCGGTCCACAACACTGCATTTGGAAAATTGGGGTTTGCAAGGATTTGTTGCAAATACCTATGACAAAAATCAAGGCGTAGGGAAAAGTCCGTCGACTGCAGGTGTTGCACCCTCTGTACTTTGTATGGGTGCAGCACGCGTAACACATTGGTATGGTGCGTGTGTCGCACATGGGCAATGGCACGGGTGCTGGTACCTGGCATCTCCGTATCCTGTCCAACACTTCCTCCTCAAATTGGACACTGCACAGTCTGCCACGATCCCACACCCTAGGTCGTACAGATCCAGTTACACGTAAATAAGCATCCACCTGTTGAAACAGAACATGTGATGGTAGGTGCCGATTTGGAAATCGCTTGCGATACACACGCCTTGCATGATGGCTGTTTTGGTGTCTCACCGTAAACGAGATGCATATCGGCAAGCTCGTTGGTGGTGTATGTCGCCATTGTCAGGCTCACAAAGGAGCACACGAATACGTACGAAACTAACTTGTGATGTACCGTTCACGACTACAGCACTGAACACTCCACACATGTGTCTACCCCGTACAGACAACACAGATGGTATGCACTACGTACTTCCTAACGGTCACTTTAGCAAAGTGCTCAATTTCACCACACGCCTCAGGATGAACACCTTGTGACAACATGCGTAACTAACAGGCAGATCGCTAGTCGCGTACAGTGACGCGTTGTTTGTACATACGTATACCAGCGATAGCAGGCCGTGACAGGTAGCATCCGCTGAGCGCCTCTAGCGGAGCTTTATGTACTACTACGTCTTCCGTCGTAGTATTTGGAGCAGATATCAGTATGTGCTGGTCATTCTCTCACGTGTACGTACGTATTTCATTTCTACGTACAGCCTTGGATACTACTTGTGTACGTGTGTGTCATCATAGTACACCTCTTGCACATGTTGTGTCCCCCTTCTTCTCTGGGGAATCCCCTTCTGCAGCCTGCTTTTCGGACACTTCCTGGCAAAATGTTCATGCGCTGTGACCTCCGACATTTCCCTTTGTACCCCCATTCGATACCTGCGTTCCACGTCGGACATATGTATTCCCGGGAATCCCAGCCGCATTAATTTTTGACACGCGATTTGTGCATCATTCGCTAGCCCAGGTGTGTTTTCTTTGGGGACATTGTGCCGCATCTTCTTTATGAGTACTATTTGTCGGCATATGGAGGTGTGAAGTCCATTTTCACACGATTTCGGCATCCTCTAGCTCTGACACGGTGCGTCATTCAACAAAATTCCATTTACATTTTCGTCTTCATTTCACTTGGCGATTCCCCTCCTCCGCATTGTAAACGGAATTTTGCACCACCCTGTATATAGATGTTTTTCAAAATTAAGTGTTCTTGTATTGTGGCAAGTCATTTTTATAGACACCACTCTTTTGTGCTTTTATTAGTCTCTGGGCTATTGGCAATCAAACAATGCATTGTTGACACACTGTCAGTTCCTGAAAAATATTTTTTTGCAACATGTAATTAGAGCTGCGGTGGTCTAGTAGGTAAGCTGTCTGGAAGACAAGGGTTTTATACCTGGTTCTAACGTTGGAAGGAGGGAAGGACGAAATATATATATAAAAAGGAAAGGTCAAGCTTCTTTTTGTCTTCAACACAGATAGATACAGATAGAGGTATGGATGGGAAGGGGGTGACAGAGAGAGAAGTATGCTTTACTCTCTCTACTAGGGGTGCCAGGTGTGTTGATAGAGATAGATACTTTATCTCTATCTATCTGCCACTTTCTTCTTTTCTCAGACAGGAAAAGGGTATGTGGGGCTAGGCAGCTGCTGCTCTATCTCTATTGGCAACTGCCCCCCTCCCCCCTCCTGGAGAGAGAGAGAGAGAGAGAGAGAGAGAGAGAGAGAGAGAGAGAGAGAGAGAGAGAGAGAAGATGGCCAGGGGGAGGAAAGTGGAATCTTTCTTTGTTCTGACCTTGTCCCTACATACACAGCCTCAAATAAATAGGTACCTGGGGCAACCTACCCCCAAATCACCTAAATATATGCTCATGGTATGGTGTTGTATGCACGGGTAACTTTACCTTTAACCTTACCTAATATGGAATGTTTATTTGCGGCAGAGTTTATATATAGATTGTTTTTCTTAGCTTCATGTTTGGGAAAGTCTTTTTTTTATAGTTATTTTCTTTACATTATTTACGATGAAGCGAATTTGCGGTTGCGTCTGTATACAGATGATTTCTTTTTGAATGCACTTCTCTTCAAGGTTGCCGAAGGGAAGAGGTTAATGCTGCTTTCTGGCTTTAGAGACAGGAGTCAGCTGATATTGCTTTCAAATGGATTGGCCTCATGACAATGAAATGAACATCAAAATTTTGGGGCTCCTACTGGGCATCAAACCCAGGACCACTCACACCAAAAGTCAGAGTTTAAAACAATGTCAGTGAATCAAATTTACTTCTAGTGTAAATTAAATTATCAGTAAAACAAATTGTACATCAAAACTTTGCACATAACAAAAATGGAATAAGATTGAAGCATTCAAATGCAGCCTAATGGTACGGGAGCAAAAATAGTTGCCCAAAATGCAGAAGATTGATGGTTCAGTCCCAGTAGGTTCTGGCGACATTACTGTGTAACATGATATTTACTTCACTAATAATATATTTTACACTGGAAGCGGCTTCAAAATAATGATGTAATTGACATAGTTTTGAATGCTGAATTGAATAATAGGTTTTATTAAAACTTTGGGAGTTCAATGTTGTGAAGTTTCATTTTTAGTTACATTTCTTTAAGTGCACAGATCAATATCTCAGCACAACAGCCTTTATAGTAAACAGTGATTCTGTTGAACACTGTACAAAAGACACACTTTCCCAACATGGTCAAATTGACTTATCATTTGTTTTTGCTCTGTAGTGAGTAGTCTGTGGAGAATGCTCTCCAAGAAGGTTGTCTTGTACCAAGAATGTAGCAATGTACATCGCATCGAGGTCGGTAGCATTGGACACTAATAAAGTGTTAATGAACTGTTAGCATGTGTTGTTACTCCTTGTAAAACCAACTTACGGAAATATCTGCGCTGAAGTTCAACAGGTTATGGGCCCAGATACGTTCCCACTGCGACCGTGAAATTTGGTAGTTTGTCGGAGTGCAACAGTAAATGTCGTTGTTCTTTCACTGTTTCGTGTTTCGTTTGCTGTTGACGATGGAGTTCAAGACAACAGTAGACAAGCTGGAAGGTGCAAAGAACTGGCCGAGATGGAAACTACAAGTGGAGCTGCTGTTACGACACCACGATGTCCTAAAAGTTGTGGATGGCATGTGTACTTCTCCACAGGAACTTGGTGCTGAGTGTACTACGGAAGATCAACGTAAGTACGAAGCAGAGTGTAAAACGTTCCAGAAGGCAGACATTATGGCACAAATGATGCAAATTCGGATCTTACCAGCACGTGTGATACATCTAAGGAAACTAATGTCAGTATATGATCAAAGTTCAGCACAGCGTTTGGATCGATTGTCAGAGCAGTTCTTCAATCAATCCAAAGATTCAGCGGAAGATATTGCAACATGTGTGTCCAAACAACAGATAAATTTTCGTGAAATGAATGACGAAATGGAATGTCTCACGAAGTCCCAGGTTCCAGAACTGCTTCTAATGAGTCGAATCATGTCTACCTTATCTAGTGAATTTTTTGAAATCAAAAGTGTATGGGATTCAGTTCCAGTGGAAGAGCGTACTGTAGACAGGCTAACTGAACGACTTAGGCTAATTGAAATTAGACTTTCCAACAAGAGCTTTTGTGGTGAAAAGTGACGATCTGAAGAAACACAAGAAACATCCAGAAAAAGCAAAAAAGTGTTTTAAATGTCACAAGGTAGGCCATTTTGCCAAACAATGCAAGTTGGTGTTAAATAGATCTTCAACCAGTGGAAGTGAGCATGTTCCAGAAGGAGGAGCCTTTGTGAGCTTTGAATCGAACTGTCCTGTTTCGGAAGTTTGGATTGCAGATACTGAAAGCACAGCACATATGACTAACCTCACATATGACTAACCGGAAGGACTACTTTCTACAGTACCAAAAATTCCCAGCACCAAAGGAATTACAGGTGGGAAATAAAGCCATCATATTAGCACATGGCAGTGGTATAGTGAATGTGGAAATGTTGGTCAATGGTAGGTGGGTGAAAAATCATCTTCGTGATTTGTGGTATGTGCCAAATATCAGTAAGAATTTGTTTTCTGTGAACTCCACTACAAAAAGAGGTTTTCTATTCTGTGCAGACTCCACAAAGTGTTTACTAAAAAGGAATGGTAAGGTACATGCATAAAGGAGTGTTACTTTAAGTGGTTTGTACCAAATGCACATGCGTGCATTACCCCCCAAACATCCTGCTGAAGTGTGCTTAGTGTCAGCTTCCGATACATTGCAGCTGGAGCATGAAAGGTTGGTACACCAAGGTAAGCAACATGTTCGGAAGTTTCTAGTGCAGCACGGAATTGATGTAAAAACTGATGATCAGTTTTGTGAAGGCTGTGTGGTTGGCAAGCAACATCGTAAAAGTTTTGGACAGTGGGTTACTCGTGCAGAAAAACCGAGTGAAAGAATCCATGCTGACGTGTGTGGACCAATGCAAACAAAAATCATTGGGTGGTGCACTGTATTTTGTTTGATTCAAGGATGATTTCTCGAAATTCCGACGTGCGTTTTTTCTGAAACAAAAATCGGAAGTTGCTGCAAGACTAAAACAGTTTTTAGCTGAAGTCAGTGTTGCAGGTCATGTAGTGAAAGAATTACTCACCGACTGTGGGAAGGAATTTCATAATGCAGAAGTGAAGGCTTTATTGAAAGAAAAGGGGATCAATTTCAGAACCACCATGCCTTATACACCTGAACAGAATGGAGCTGCAGAATGTGAGAACAGAACATTGGTTGAATCTGGACGCTCGATGTTGCATTCAAAAGGTCTTCCAGTGAAACTTTGGGCTGAAGCAGTGAATACTGCAACGTATGTTCTGAACAGAACTAGACCAACAACTTTAGAGAAGAAGACACCATATGAACTTTGGTATGGAAAAGACTTAGTGTTCGGAACAGAGTGTTTTGTTCATGTACCAAAGCAAAAGCGACAGAAATGGGACAAAAAGAGCATTAAGGGTCTTCTGATTGGTTACTGTGATGAAAAAGATAGTTACCGCATCTGGAATCAGAAAACTGATGTGCTGCTCAGTCGTGATGTTGTTTTTTGCACAGAAACAATTTTGCCAGTAAAAGTCTTTTGAAATTGTTTCACCAGAAAAATCAGTAATGTATGAATCTACTGTGGAAGAACCTGATAGCCCTGGGAGTGAGTCTGCATACTACAATGATACAGGAAACAGAAGCATCACAGGAGATGTAACTGGGGGAAGTGAACCACGTTATGAATTGCGAGATGGTCAAAGAGTGCAGAAACCAGTGTGGCAAGATGGTTATGTGTTACAGGTAGATTGCTTAGAACCGAGCTCATATAAAGATGCCATGTCATCAAGAAATGCTGCAGTGGAAATTAGCAATGGAAGATGAAATGCAGTCTTTGGCTAAGAAGGGTCTTTCATTAAGAGTGATACTTTTTAAAATTGTAATTTCCAGTTTCAAATATACTTTTTGTGTGCTTCCAGGTGTGAAAATATCCAGCACAATTTGCAGTTTCATTTTGCAGCGACTCACGCTTCCTGAACGTTTAGAAAGCATTGTAAATTTTTACCAAAGTGGCAGCTCAGTTATGGGTGCTCATCGTTTGTTCACCAGAGAATTGGGTCGCCATCACCGTTTCTCTATCCAGGCTATACGCCGCACTGTTGCCACATTTGAACGGGATTTCATTCTACACGACCAGAAGCCACCAAAAAGACAACGTAAAGCACGAAGTGAGGACAATATCGCAGCAGTAATGGCCAGTATTGAGGAAGAGCCGAATGTGTCAGTTTCAAGACGATCTCAACAGTTGCGGCTATCTGAGACATCAACTTGGCGAATCTTGCAAAAGGATTTGGACCTGCATCCATACAAAGTTGTATTGACTCAAGAGTTGAAGCCAAACGATCACAGATTGCATCATGAGTTCGCTGATTGGGCCGTACAGCAGTTGGAAGCTGATCCTGATTTCAGTGGAAAAATCATCTTCTCAGACGAAGCGCATTTTTGTCTTAGTGGCTTCTTCAATACGCAAAATTGTCGTTATTGGAGCGAGAAGAACCGACAAATGGTCCATGAGGTGCCATTGCATTCAGAAAAACTCACTGTGTGGTGCGGTTTATGGCGTGGCGGCATCATTGGACCTTATTTCTTTCGAGATGATGAGAGAAGAACCGTTACCGTCAATGGCAACCCCTACAGATCCATGTTTTGCGAATTTCTGTGGCCAGAACCTGAGACCATAGATATTAAAAACATGTGGTTCCAGCAGGATGGCGCTACGTGCCACACAGCTGATGCTACGCTCGATTTGCTAAGGGAGAAGTTTGGCGACCGGATCATCTCAAGACGTGGATGTGTGAATTGGCCGCCAAGGTCGTGTGATTTAACACCCATGGATTTTTTTCTTTGGGTTTTCTTTTCAAAGCCCGGGTCTATGCTGACAAGCCATGAACTTTGGAACATTTGGAGGCGAAAATTCGTCAGGATATCGCAGACATAACGCCACTTATGTTGGACAGAGTGATTAACAATTGGAGCCATCGTGTGCGTCAGTGTGTTCAAAGCAGTGGTAGAGATTTGAACGATATTTTGTTCAGAACAAAACTGCAATGTCTAAGCTTCAAAATTAAGCACAATTTACTTTGATACGTTGAGTGGTTTATTTTTTTGTCAAATTTTAAAAAGTATCACTCTTACTGAAAGACCCTTTAGTTGAGCCTCCAAGCAATAAGAAAGTTATTGATAATCGGTGGGTTCTAAAAGTAAAGACCAAAGAAGATGGCAGTATCTACAGATTTAAAGCAAGACTGGTAGCAAAGGGTTATCTACAGAAGAGTGGAATTGATTAGGATGAAACCTTTAGTCCAGTGGCTCGATTTGATACCGTACAAACTGTGCTGAGTGTTGCAGCTTGTGAAGGGTTGAAGTTAGCTCAATTTGATGTGAAAACAGCTTTTCTTTATGGTGAACTTGATGAGGAAATCTATGTGTCAACCTGGAGGGTTTGATGACAGGATTGGTCCTGTGTGTAAGCTAAAAAGGAGTCTTTATGGACTGAAGCAAGCACCTCGTTGCTGGAATAGACGATTTGTGAATTTCATGTCGAAGCATGGTTTTTACATGCAGCAAAGCTGATCCCAGTATGTTCATTCATAAGAAAAATGGAAAGAAAATGATCGTAGCCATCTATGTCGATGATGGTTTGGTTGTTGGCAATAATATTGAAGATATCAACAGTTTTCTCGGAACTCTAAAAGAAGAATTTGAAATTGTGGTTGGGTCATTAGATTGTTTCTCGGGCATACAAATAACACAAAAGGAAGATGGTTCTATTTTTGTATGTCAAGAAAACTATACAAAGAAAATTCTTGAGAAATTTTGCATGAGTGAAGCAAATGCTGTGTCAACACCTGCTGAAAAGGGAAGTGTAAATGCAGGGGAAGAAAACACACAGCAGTTAGTAGACACTAGTGTGCCTTACAGAGAAGCAATTGGCAGCTTGATGTATCTGGCTACAGTCACTAGGCCAGATATCTCCTATGCAGTTGGATTAGTGTCGCAAGCATTGGACAGTCCAAGAGTATCTGATTGGCAAGCAGTGAAATGAATTTTCAAGTATCTACAAGGAACCACTGCTTATGGAATATGCTACAATCCAAATCATAATCCTGGGATCCTGGAAGCCTTCAGTGATGCAGATTATGGTGGAGATCCAACAACAAGACACTCAACAACTGGAGTTCTATGTTTGCAGGCGGAGCGATATCCTGGATGAGCTGGAAGCAGAAGTCGATCAACAACAGAGGCTGAATTTGTGGTAGCCAGCGAGGGAGCGAAGGAAGTGATATGGCTAACAAGACTATTGGATGAGATCATCTCATCTGACAGGAATGCCCACACTGCTGGTGGACAATGCTAGTGCTATTAAGTTAGTAAAAAATCCTGAATTTCATAAACGCTCAAAACATATTGCAGTGCGTTATTACTTTGTAAGAGAAAAGTTTCAGGAAAAAATATTAAATGTGGAACACATTGATGCTGAAAATCAGGTAGCAGACATTCTCATGAAACCATTAGCAAAAGTTAGGTATGTGGATTAATGGGAGAGGGAAATGAAAAGTAGTGTACTTATTGCTATGTTAAAGTGTAATAATGTTTTTTTATAAAGGGAAGCTTGTGAAAGTTGTTTTTGAGGGGAAGTGTTGAACATTGTACAAAAGACACACTCTCCCAACATGGTCAAATTGACTTTTTTGCTCTGTAGTGAGTAGTCTATGGAGAATGCTCTCCAACAAGGTTGTCTTGTACATCGCATCGCGGTCGGTCGCGTTGATTAAAGTGTTAATTAACTGTTAGCACGTGTCGTTACTCCTTGTAAAACCAACTTACGGAAATATCTGCGCTGAAGTTCAACAGATTCAGCTTAATTCACTAGATACTCTGTGGTTTACTGCTATTGGTAAGTACACCACAATTTGCATTAATTCTTGATGTAAGAAGTAAAAAGTAAAGTTCCCGTGCATATAGTACAGTGCCATTTTTATGGTGATGTGACCAGCACCACACTCTGGCCACCTTTACCACAAGGGTTGGCCTCAGGTACCTATTGATTTGAGACTGAGTGAGGTCTGGAGCCGCTTTCTGTGGGGAGAAGGCTGGAAAAATTTAAACCTTCCCACCTAGCAGTCACATGCCCTACCAACTAGACCACCGCGGCTTATTAATTCTTGATGGTTTACGAAAATTGTTAAATATTTATTTTAAACAGTTATGCATTTAGGATTATGACTGTCTTTTTAGTTGTGGAAGCCAGCAATCAGTGCATGTAAAAAGATATTGCAAGAAATGTAGTAAAAGGGTAAGTGCAAGTCAAAAAGAAAACAAAATTAAAAAATTGTACCACAAAATAGTCCGAGTATGAATATAATATTTTGAATTGTATTCATTAATATTATGTGACATGACGTTATGAAAAAAGGGTACCAATAAATTATGAAATATTTCTGAAAAATCTGACTTTATTTACAGGGAAGTATTCATTACCTACAGTCATAATTTTCTTCCCTCATACATTTCCCTCTTCCATTCTCTACCAGAATACCTGATAGAATATACCCACCACCTCCACTCATACTTACATCAGGATGAGTCCGGCTGGGAAGGACTTGATAGTTACGCAGCCACGTTTCTGTAATTCTCATACCCACCACATTCCCTTGACCTTTTAATGTAAGATACAGATCTAGGAGAGGTTCCCGTACGCTACAATACACTGCAAATGGGCGAGATGGAGCTATGTAAGGCAGGAATTCCAGTAAGATGTTTGCAGGATGCTCACGTGAAACAATAAGCAAGCCATCAGCTTTTGTCGTAGATAGGCATGAAACAGCTTCCTCCAGCTCCTTCTCCCACCTTGGTCTCTTCACATCTTCATTTTCAGGACTATCAGGATGCTTCCTCTTCATGCCGATGGTGATGTTTGTTTCTTCAGATTCCTCACTCAGGAGTGAGTCAACACCCTTGCCACTAGCCTTCTTTTCAGAAGCGTTCACATTCTCCATCTCTGCACCTTCAGCATCACTATCATGTTGTTGATTCTCCGAAACAGGTGCATCCGCTGTTTCCCCTTTAAGCACCCTTATAAGCCCATAAACATTAACACTGCACAACCTGTCACGTTGCTGTTCTGAGAAATTCATGGCCAACACTGCCTGTTTCTGCGGAATGTTCGCTGGGTGAATATGGATGACCCTTCCATGAGTTCCAACAGCATCCAATACTGCAGCCACAGCCAATCCGTGGCATCCACTCTCGTACACAATGAAGTTACCTCCACTATGAATATTACACAATGACAGCAACTGAGATAGCGAATCCATGCGTAAGTTCATTACTTTACCAGGGTCCTGCTTAAAATATATTTCTGATATCAACCTCACACTTGGTTTGCGGACAATCACATACTGGAAGTACTTCTTCTCCTTCTTCTTCAGGTACTTGTGCTGGGCATACTCTGTTTTGTTCTTGAAGGTCATACTGTTCTCGATTAATTGTCCAACAATTTCCTGTCCTGACATCCCACTTTCCCTAAAACCTACTATTTCTTCCGTCGAAAGCAGCTGAGATTTTCCATCATCGAAAATGTTTCTGTTGTCCACACCACTGTTACCTTCACTTGCCAACTGCTCTGACAGATACTCGATGTTACTACACTCTTTCAACACGTAAGTCCTTTTAGAATTGTTTTTTGGTTCCATCTTGAATGCAGTCCATGAGGGTTTCCCTATTATAGCATCCAACAAAACTTGATCTTTCCCAAGCATCACTGCATGCTTGGAATTCACTTTATGAAGTTTCATGTAATTTTGGCGCTGTATGACAACGTAACTGCCATCTTGTACAACATCACTCTTGTCACCCATTCCTGACATTATGAACTGAGGACCAATAAAAATCTGAACACAAATGTCTTCTTGCCTCACACAAAATGTAACAGCAAATGTCCTGGATAAAGTTCATGCGAGATGATAGCAGGATATCAAACCAACACTGGATCCAAAAGCAAATTAGCATCCATGGTGGAAAGGAAAGTCTCTTGAAGTGTGCTAACTGTGGTCATTACCTGCATAATAAAAATAAATTTGAATCAATACAATGTAGTTCTTTTCCTAAACCACAACACTTAATAATGCACATGGAGATTTTCTTAAGGGCATGAATACTGTTGGCAAAAGCATAAATCAGTGGTTCTCAAACTGTGGTACGCATACCTCTAGGAGTACATGAACAACTTGAAAGGGTAAAAGATCAGCTCAGAAGAGAAATGTCGAGGATACCCACATGACAACATAATTGCTGCAGGTGTGTCGAGTAGACTTTATATCTCTTTTAACACTCAACAGGGAAATAAGGCAGATTTTGTCACTGACATACGTATCTTTATTCATATGTTCATAAAATACTCATTCAAAATTTGTAATAGACTAAATTTGGAGCCGAATATCTGTATGAAAGCTCTCTTCTCCCATATCATAAATATTCCCGAAAACCTGGACAATTCCTATTCTTTTTTTTTTAAACAGACTTCTAACTAGTGTTGTAGTTTTATTCTGATGTTTCAGAAATTTGTTTTTACCACAGGAAGGTACTAGTTCATTCATTGCATTTCTGCATTGCATAAAAAAAAAACCTGAGCACTTTGCATGCTGGTATCCAAACAAGAGGGATTGTGATTATTTGTGTCCTAAATTATTTGATTATCATTTGTTTTGCCCTTACATATCCTATGTATAATAACATTCCTCTACGAATTTATATTTTACGTTTTGGCTAGGTTTTCAGGGATTTCTCAACCCTGTATGCTCCACCATGGAAAAGTATACAGTGCTGTGTGGTGCTGTGCACATGAATTGAGTTTAATCTTGCCCAGTGTTGCTGAATCAGCATCCTGTGATGTAAGGCAAGTTGCTGTATGTATCTAACGGGAGGTTATTTCAGTCGTTTACCGCAACAGTGCCGGCCCCTTAGTGGCCCTTCATGCAACAGGTCCCGGCAAATTGCGTTACAGGAAGTCCGTAACAGAAACTGCTTGTTTTGTAACATTTCCACTTTTCACAATTACAGTTACAATTGCACTTGAAATAAGCACGTACCTTGTCGCAAGGATGCTGGAAGAGGTGTCCTCCCAAATACAAATATTTCTAGCACCTTATTTCTGACATGTAATCTTAGATTAGACATCGCTACTTTATCCTCAGTTGACAGAAAGAGAAGACAGCATCCCGGCGCATAAAGCAAACCGAAAGCATAAAATGATATTTAAAAGTAATAATAATGATCACTAACATCCTGTGTTATAAGAGATGTTGAAAATGACCTCCTTCAACAGCAATACAACACGTTTCTTAGGTTCAAGAGATCCTGTCTCTCGTAATTGCCTGACCACTTCTCTGCAAGAGTTAGTTTTCACGTAATTATCTTATATAAAAACTCTTTGTTCAAGACTGTATTTGTTTAGCGGCATAACTAATGAATGAATAACAATTAACACACAATAAAGCACTAACACTGAATAGCACATAAACTCAGTAATACAGCATAAACAACATGCGTACTGATAAACGCAAACAGAAGAGAACATAGCGTAGACTCAGTACGTCTGGTAGCCAACAGTGTTGCTAACCGTTTTCCAGCAATGTACCTAAAGACGTAGTCAAAATCTCCCTACAACTGACCAAATGTCCCTACGCCAAGTAAAGCGACAAAAAAAAAAAAAAAAAAAAAAAAAAAAAAAAAAAAAAAAAAAAAAAAAAAAAAACACTACCTCATGAGCGTGCAAAACAGAAGATAAAATATACACATTTACTTATCAAATCTTTCTGTACGGTGCTTCCACAATTAATGAAGGAGCGAATTTACAATACAGGAACCCTCACCGATTTTTGTAATATTTCGCATAGTCACTAATTGAGGCCTCCTAATCACGAATTTGAAGTTCAAATTTGGGGGTCACGTGTAGAAATTGTAAAATAAGTTAAATTGAGTGATTGCTCATCATTTACTGGAAGATTTTATGTTTCCAATACTTAAAAAAGAGCCCCAAATTTTAACTATGTTTGCCTATCGTAACCTAACCTAACCTAACCGTGAATGGTTCGTGGGGCTATCCGTCAATGGTTTGTGGGTTTTTCGACCCCAAATATTAACTATGTTTGCCTTGCCTAACCTAACATAACCTAACCTTACCGAGAATGGTCAGTGGGGCTATCCGTGAATAGTTTTGCGCTAATTGTGATTACGAACCGGTAAAAAATCTTATTTTCGTAGCACCTTAACGGCAAACGTTCATCATCGAAGATGCAATTTTCGTATCCTGCAATTTTACGATCGATGCACTGTTGCCAAACTTGCCTTTAATCAAATCAGTCCACATATTCTTCTACATCGTAATTGTCACTGTCACTTTCTTTGGGCAATATACCGAAATCTATAAGTTTATTAATTAGCCCATGGCAATCCTCCTGCACACTCCACCTAAAAATCTATACAACATTAACAACATTTTTACTGTTCTCTTCCGCCATTCTTACGCGATCCATGCTCTCCAAGTATGAATTCAACAGTGTGGCAACGATTGGAAACGTCAATTGTTCATATCAACAAATATGGCTACCATACTTGTATACGAAGAATAATTGCGAGAATTGAAAAGCTTATTTTACAACTTCTACACGTTAATGAACATTTTTTTCACCTCACCCCAACATGTTAACTTGAGATAAATCATCACGACTAACTATTTCGTGAGTATAAGACGTAGCATAGAAATTACAGAATGGTCCGGCATTGTAAATTTTTGCCTTAATGAATAATACGGGTGTGCAGGACAGAATTTTTTGGATCCGGACGGGTTGGGAATTTTTTAAATTCCGAAATTCGGGATGGGAAAAATTTGCAATTTCCCGACTTTTGGGATGGGAAATTTCCGAAGCCCTGGAAATCTCGAATTCTACACATCATTTTCACTTTAAGTGTTTGTTTTTGCATTTGTAGAATAAAAACTTAAAATTTCCGATAAGTTCCAGAAACATACAATGCAGAAAATGTCGAGAAGTAACGACTTTTTAAAGTGACCATTCGGTATTTCCCAAATGCTCAGGATCCTGAAAAGTCAGGAAGTCATTTCCCGAAATTGGGATCAGGACGGGAAATTTTTTTCCCGATCCCGGTCCCGACTTTTTGGGATCCCCACACCCCTAATGAATAACGTTGAGTCATTTACTGTTGATTATGTTATTTGAAGTCATACATGCCGCTGCTGCTGTGAAGAGATAGATGTTGGTTGGTGATGCTGTATTTCCTGCAGTCTTTAACAATTCTGGTCCCATTCTATTTCTCTTTTTTGTTTTTGTATCACTTAACATTGAAAATATTCTTTACGTTTCCACGTTAGAATGTGGCAATGTTAGCACTATTTGCGCGAGAGTGCATATGTTTTCAAAAAAGAACTTGCCTTGAAAGTTCTTGATAACCGATAACATGTTCCAAAATTCTGATGGAGATTTGATAGTTAGTTCTTTTTTCTCCTCCTCGCTAAAGTATCCAGATAAACTAATTCCAAACCGAGAACGATGAAAGTGCGACTGACTGGCGACTAAGCTTTGCACCTTTGCACAATAAAATGTTATTTTCCAAGATTGAAAAAAGTCCCTATGTTTTCCCTCATTTGGCAAATCTGTCCCTACGCAGGGGAAATATAGTGAAAAGTCCCTATGCGTAGGGACGTGTCCCTACGGTAGGCATCACTGCCGACAACTGAGGATAAAGTAGCAATGTCTAATCCAAGATTAGATGTCAGAAATAAGGTGCTAGAAATATTTGTATTTGGGAGGGCACCTTTTGCAGCATCCTTGCGACAAGGTACGTGCTTATTTCAATTGTAACTGCAACTGTAATTGTGAAAAGTGCAAACATTACAAAACAAGCTGTTTCTGTTACGGACTTCCTGTAACGCAATTTGCCGGGACCTGTTGCATGAAGTGGCCAATAAGCGGCCGGCGTTGTCACGGTAAACGACTGAAATAACCTCCCTGTATTATATTTTTATTCAGTTCTTTTGCATTTATTGCAAGAAATTGATGGTATTTTTATTGATGTTGAGCAGTTACGAACTGTGGTGGATGATGGCCATGTAATTTGAGACCAAGCCAAAAGTAAGCCCCACCAAACCAAACACCATTCTCTGCTAATTGTAAACAGTCTTTATTCGTAGAATACAAACAATGGAAATGCAATTATTTTCACTATCTATGTTGTGAAATTATATTACCCAACCATGCAGAAAATATGAATCTATAGACAAGACTTCCTTCAACTCTTGTAATTAGGGCAAGTCATCTTGCTCAAGGGTATTGATGAGGATATAGAGGATTGATACAGACCATAACATTTAATGGATGATATTCAACTTCATGTTATCATACACTAAACTTTTGGGAAGAAATACACATGAAGTCTGGAAACATAATCTTGCATGTTAAGGAAAGTTTATGGGAAGTATTGATAGTGAAAAAATTTGGGTAAAAATCTGATAGTCCCCGGACACCTATAACTTTTTCGTTTTGTGAATTTTTGACATTCGTACTTACCCATCTGCTTCGCGGAACATTCTTGAAGGTGCATTCACTATTTGTTGATGAAAGTAATTGCAATTTTTGTTTTTAAAAAAAAGTGTTTTTGTAACTGAAGAACGTACGTTTTTGCAAATGGTTTGTGGGGCTATATGAGAATGGTGTGTGTGTGTGGGGGGGGGGGGGCTACACATATTTTTTTCGAAACCAATTTTTAACTATCGTACGTTTCCGCAAATGGTTTGTGGGGCTATATGAGAATGGTGTGTGTGTGTGTGGGGGGGGGGGGGGGCTACACATATTTTTTTCGAAACCAACTTTTAACTATTGTACGTTTCCGCAAATGGTTTGTGGGGCTATATGAGAATGGTGTGTGTGTGTGTGGGGGGGGGCTACACATATTTTTTTCGAAACCAATTTTTAACTATTGTACGTTTCCGCAAATGGTTTGTGGGGCTATATGAGAATGGTGTGTGTGTGTGTGGGGGGGGGCTACACATATTTTTTTCGAAACCAATTTTTAACTATTGTACGTTTCCGCAAATGGTTTGTGGGGCTATATGAGAATGGTGTGTGTGTGTGGGGGGGGGGGCTACACATATTTTTTTCGAAACCAATTTTTAACTATTGTAACCTAAACGTGGTTCATGGGGCTATGTGTCTGGTTGAATTTCCGCTATGAAACATTCCCACATCACACAAAACACCTTCCAGATGTTAGACAATGCTACAGGAACTTATTACCGTAAGTAGTTTCTTCTGTAAAAAGAAGAAATCTGTCTGGGTAATATCAGATTAGTACCAAAATTTGTGATATTTTACACATACACTTTCCTCATATTATCATGATAATCATATCTTCAATTACTTCAGGAAAGACCATATGCACAATTCTTACCTGACATGTTTTCAACACAGGATCTGACCTGTTCACCGGAAATATGGAGGCAGGCATGATTTCATACAATGAAATATAGACAAATTTTAACTTCAGATTCGTCATTAGCAGGCCTCAATTAGTATGTCAAATATGAAGAAAATCGGAGAGGGGTCTGGTCATCTCAAGTTATATCTTGTCTTTTTTTAGTGCATATTTATCCAACCCCTAGTGCTACAAAACCTCACATTCTATTCTTTCCTGGACATGTCCTATATACTGAGCATTACAATTTGAAATAAAATACGATTAGCAGTTGAAGGTGAAAATCGGAAGGAAATAATTTACTCTCTTAAAAACTGGGTGTAGTTACTGTAGCATGGTGACACCAACTTATAAGGTTCCTTGGGGCCTGAGCCCACCCAATAATTTGTATTATTATAATTGTTATCAGAGTAACTATCTTCACCAGGTGGTAAAGCTAGCATTTGAGCTATTTTTACCAGTTTTTAAACTGTGCATGTGCATGATCTACAACCTGGTCTGGCATGCTACATGGATGTGTGCTTTCTTTAGTTGTTGATGTGTATGGAGCTTATGTTAGCATGCATTTATTTTCATGCAGGCGACAAGTACTTTTTTTTCTGAGTTGGAAATATGCTGCAAGGTGTTCCCATATGGACTGCTGCTGCTAATATGTCGCATGGTGTAAGTACAAAGGACTGCTGCTGCTAATATGTCACATGGTGTGAGTATAAAGGGGTATTATGTTCCTAAATGCTTTCGTTGTTAGGTTAGGCGGGCCAGGTTTAGGGCTGTTAGAAATTAAAATCAATTAGTTCCCAACACCTGATCATGTAATTTCTGGTCTTCAGCACTTTCTGCTAATATCACTAACTGGTGACAGTAGTAGTTGCACCCACTTTTAATTAAATTAACTTCTTAGCACTAACTTCAGCAACACTGCCAATGATTATAATAAAATATCATAAAATACAATGTTATTGTATGATTCACGTAATTACTTTTGTTGGTGTAAACAGCCCCATATACGGTAACAGTTCAGATTGTTTTATGATTTTTTTCAAATTCTCGTAGCAGGAAGACTAGTTATTGTAGAATTTTGGCAATCAATGTCACACAGAATTTGAACCTTCCTTAAAGAAATTAGCACAGTTTGGATTTCGAAAAAAAAAGTTATGTTGAAAGAAACAACTTAAAAATTACCTAACGCAAGCATGCACGCTTCCCCTGCACAATGTATTTTCCGTTGACAAGCGACTAAGTATCGTAGACTAATAGTGAATTAATGTAAAGTAAATCGTAGTAGAAAGCAGTTAGGGACTTTATTTTAATGCTAAGAGAACAAACCTGTCCTGCCTTTTCCCGGAGATCAAAATTTTTTAATGACTTAATATCATGATACGTGGAGGGGGAGAATGTATGAGATTTTTTAGTGAATTTATAACTCAAGCTTTTGAGACCATTCAATGTTTTTGAAAAGTTGATGCTCCTGATGTAGTAGATACTATATTTTTTTCCCCACAGATTCTCTAAAATGTTTGATATTGAATCAGTACAATGTCAAAACGCTACACTTACTACTAACATAGAAATATAATTTTTTATGCTCAAATTGTTTATGTAATAAAACTAAAAATCGGAATCAGCCACTGTTTATGTCTCAAATTCTGAAGTCAAGCCCATGACTTATCACTTTCAATGTAATATTACTATTAGCTACTAATATTATTTCACTACTACATCTCATTACGAATGTTCTACTTACTTTCTATTTAATTTAGCAAACGTATTAAATCGTCAATACATATCAATGATATCATGCTTCAAACACGACTGTGAATTATCCTTGCCACAGACTACTACAGACAAACACAGATTATTATGATTTCTTGCTCGGGTGGAGGCACAGTTTATTCCTCTGAAATAGATCTCCTCGTGGCTGTTGGTCACTCAGATGACGTCAGAACTGTCACGTAAGGGCGAGAGCCATGAGCACAAGCCTTGCGCTTATTACGTATGACGAAAATATTTGTAATTCTAGAAATGGCATTCTTGTAACAATTTCTGGAGCGATTTTACAATACCGGGAATTTTTCCATTTTGTTTGAAATTTGGCGTAATCACTAAATTAGGGCTCCTAATCACGAATCTGAAGTTAAAATTTGGCGCTCACGTGTCAAACTTGCAAAATGAGAGGGTCAGTCATCGCAACCGACAATGCACAATTGCTCATTATTTATCGCAAGATTTTCCGTTTCGAATACTTAGAGAACGAAATATATATATTCCTGATATTATAGATCCACCAAGCTTTCTGAAACCTCGGAAAATATGCGAACTAACCGTCCTCCCCCACCCCTTCTTTCACCCCCCGGTGTTTTCTCTGGCGCTGGTCAGGCAAGGACCTTCCTACTTCCGCTGACACAGTGTTGCTAATTTTACTCTCTTCAAGAATTCGAGGAGTGTTGTTGATGTGCGTAGACGTGTTTTTGAGTAAGTGTAAAGTGTCGAAAGTTGTGCACAGCAGTGAGCGAAATTTGCTACTATGAATCATTGAGAAGTGTGAAGAAGAGAAAAGAGACGGGTGGAATTATCCTCGCGATCAACCCCTAAAGAGAGCAGTATATCTAACGGGACGGTCGGAGTCATTGCTTAAAAAACTGAAAAGAGAGAAAAAAGATTTACAAACCCCTGACCAGAAATTGTCCATGAAATGTACGTAGTGAAAAGAGAAGTTCCTACAATATTGAAACTTTTAGCTATTGCTAAGGAAGAAATTAATTATAAGGGGGGGCGAGAAACATTACGGAAAATTATGAAACAAATAGGCTTTAAATTTAAAAAATGTAGAAACTCTCGCTTAGCTCTGGTTGAACGAAGCAACATTGTGGTTTGGAGAGCAAGATATCTTCGTGCGATCAACAGATTCCGCAACGAAGGGAGGCCTGTTGTTTACATTGATGAAACTTGGATTCATGCTTTTTAATTTTTTTTTATAGTTTACATAATTTAGAATATTAATCTTGTGTGTTTAAATTGTTGATATCCTTCTGCGAGACAGCAGGCGTTTTTAACTTTAGTGTCCCCCTCCCTCCTCTCTCTTATGCTATGTTATTTGAATTACCACGTCTAGAAACGAAACTTAATATTCGGCCTGCATATTTGTTTACTTGCAAACCTTTCACGGCACACGCCCACTTCCAGATTTGGCAACACAGGGGGAAAACACGTGTTTCTGCCATCCCTTCCCTTGCCCCAGAGTTCCCGAGCTCCACTCCTAAACATTCGACACTAGCGCCACTTGTTTCTGGCCAGGGTTTCAAATAAGTTGGTGGATCTATACTACGACCCTAAAATGTTTTAACTATGTTTCCTAACCTAACCACGCGCCAATGGTTCGTGGGGCTAGCGCCAATGGTCCGTGGGGCTAGCCATAATTCAGGAATTTCTATACGTGAGCGCCAAATTTTAAGTGCAGATTCGTGATTAGGAGACCCAAATTAGTAAGTATCCGAAATTTCAAACAAATTGGAGAAATTCCCTGTATTGTTAAATTATACCCAATTTCTTGCCAGTCAGAATCAGAACCTATGTATTGGGAATGAACAAGACTGCTTGGGATACTTCACTCGGACAGCTCCACTTAACTGACAAGGTTGGAGAAATTTAACAAAAACATGAAGTGAATCATGTTTTCTAGAAATCGAGTTTCACACACTGACAATAGTTTGCTTTTACTGTCTGGTACATAATGCAATAGATTTGTTTTTAGTATTTCACCTCTGCATGTATTATTTCTAAAAAGAAGACGAACTCACCGGGCAGGCACGTATCCAAAGGGAGGACTTAGGGGGCTCGAGCCTTCCCAAAGGTTTTCGGTTTACACTAGATAAAATTAGGTTTGTGGTTTCTTTTGGCGTGAAATAAAATAATGTGACGATAATTGAAGACTAAAATTGGTAAGCGCTGTAAGTGCCACAAGAATTCAAACACCGTTTTCCACGTTAAACTCTGAAATGTGCCATGCTTTACAATGTGGTAAACGTGAAATGTGGCTGGTAGCCCTCTAAGTAGTTCAAAGGGCGTGTAAAAAGGCACTAGTGTGAACGTTCGTACGGGTTGATGTGCTGTGGCTGAACGATGCGATTTCCCAAAACTTTCGCTTTTGTCACTTAAAACGTTTACCACTTTTAGTCCTCAATTTAAAGAGATAAATAATTATCGAGGCAAGACGAAGAATGTTCTGTAACCCTCTTATTGATAATAGCACTTATCCAAGGTGGGGTACGGGGGGATCGAGCCCTCCCTCCAATAAATTTTTCAGTTTACACTAGATGAAATTAGGTTTTTTGCTTCTTGAATAATGTGACAATATAATTTAAGGAGAGAAGTAATTATCGAGGCAAAATGGGAAATCCCTTTTATTGTTATTAGCACATATCCAATGTTGAAATCAGGGGCTCGAGCCCCCCCTTTTCAGGATTTTTTTCTGTTTACACTAGATAAATTTAGGATTTTGGCTTCTTGAATAATGTGACGATAATCTAAGGAGATAAATAATTATCTAGAAATGACGGAGAATGTTCTATAACCCTGTTATTGTTAATAGGCGTGTCCAAGGTGGGGATGAGGTGGTTCGAGCACTCCCACCATCAGGAAATTTTTCAGTTTACACTAGATAAAATTAGGGTTTTGGCTACTTGAATAATTTGAATAATTTAAGGACAAAAATAATTATCGAGGCAAAACGGAGAATGTTCTGTAACCCTGTTGTTGATAATACGGCATGTACACTTTTCTTGCGCTTTCGGTGTTGTCGCAGCGAACTTGAGCACTATGTAGAGACTTGTCAGCATTTGAAAGCTGCACAACAAAGATAGCGCCACACGTAGGGCGATTCGTTGTAATTTTTAATCTCTGGAAAGCACGAGAGGGAACGTTCTTGAATAAGAGAAGAAGTCGAACCACTGGCAATATTTACGAATCGTTTTATCTGCGGAACATTCTACAATATAATGAGCATATAAATACGCGGCTAACAGAATCGGTTATTGAGACTTCAGTTCATACAGTCAAATAGTGAGCAGTCAGTGTCTATGAGCCACCGAGCCACCCTTGACTTCGACTGATTTTTCGTTAAAATATCTACATAGTACATGTCCTGTGTATAATATGTCAGATCGTAAGATGTTGCCTGTATAGTGAACAAGCACAGATAATAAAGAAGAAAGAAGGAAACTGAGGAGCATTCCCACTGGTTGAGGAGAATTTTTTCTTTTGTGGTCAACAAGAGCTACCACTTCTAGGTGACGATGACAGTGGCCTACTAAGGGAGATTTCACCTGTCGCCTGAGGATTTCACAAGTCAAAAGTAGGTTTGCGCGGCCATTTGTGTCGCTACCGTGTGAAACGTTGCTGTTGGTTGGCTCAGTCCAAACAACAAGTATCGCGTGTCCGTTCAGTCTGAAATCTTCCTAAGTCTTGAAGATTAGTTGCAAGGATGGAACATTAGGGATTTGCTAAGGTTAGGTGCGAAGGCAGGCGACAGCACCCTAAAGGATATTTAATATCCAAACCTGCAGAAATAACGCATCTTACTTCAGTCTCCAATACGAAATGATAAAAACTTCTGGTGAGTTGATTTTAAAAAAAGTGTCCGAAATACGAGAGGGGTTACGCATACTATTTTTGGTGGTCAGTCCTCATTTTGCCATCTTTTCCTGTTTTTGACGCTCTTTTTTAAGGAATACTGGGTCAAATGGGGTTATGACCCAACCAACCCTCCTTGGGCAGTGGGCACATAAGTGGATATAAATGAATAAGCATGTGATCATATTGGGAGACAAAACATTAGATGTGTTGGGAACGGAAGGGTTTACGCTGTGCATTAGTTTCGCGATCCAGCTGTATTCTAGAAGACTTCCTTTGTTTCGTGCCGATATTCGCGATTAAAATTACCACCTGAGCGCTAGTGTCGCCTCCAATATGGCCGCTCTATGTAGAATAAATGTTGGTTTACATTCAGTAGTAGTACGTAATAACAGCGTGTTGTCATTGCTGGGATGGAAGAAACGTTTAAATTACGCGACATTTATAAATATTGCGAATGCTATGTGAACTCCAGGAACTATAACGAAGGCGAAGCTGTGCTGAGAGCGAAGCATTTAATTATGATAGGCAAAAATAACACGGAAAACGAAACTAATGTAATTATACGCACTGGTTCTTCAAAGCAGCGCTGTTTCATCTGCATCTCGGTTGTAACTGGGGCTCTCAGAAATGATTTGAAAATAAACCAATTCACCTGTATTACAAAGCTTGGGCAGGAGAAAGATGTAAACATGTCGTTGCAATTTTTTCCCCAAAAAGGCAGGCTGGTTTAATAACAACACAGGATAATAAGAACAACAATTTCATTGAGGCTATCTTCAGTCTTCAGTCTTCACTGAAAATTAACTTACTGCATGAAACAGCAACATTAGCATGTCAATTTCCCTTTTCTGACTTACCTTTACGATTACAGACATTAGGCTAATTAATTCTCAAACTATTTTCATCTTCGCACTTAATCGACTTGCAGCTGTTCCAATTTACATACATACTACATCCTTTTCGAATAAAAAAAGTTGAACAAAGAACAATTTAAAACTTACTTTCATGGTAATAAAATCAATCATCTTTCGGAAAATAGAGTGAACAAACTCGTACATTCTTCGTAATTTCCTTGCCGCATTTCAGTTATGCCAACCTTGTCAATCAGTTCTGTTTTCCCTAATTTATTTACAAATTTCATTTTTAGATTCCACGGGATGGAAAAAACATGTAAGATTTTCACTTGTCCTGACCCACAAAACGATTTAAAGCAAAAAACTGAACAGTAGACGTTACTTTTTCGCATGTTCCCCATGCTTTGAACGGCTTCAACACAGTGAAGTGTCCTACGTGGAGTGGTTCCTGAAAATCTTACCACATGGCATATCGGATAATTTTAATCGCGAATATGACAAGACTGCGGAAGCTCTGACAGACAGTTTTTGAACACTTGCGAGTGCTTAGGCCTGAATATGAACAATTTGGTGGGTTTCGGCTGTTATAAGAGTTGCAAACATGGGTGGACAAGACACGTTAGTGGTGTTCAGGCTCGAATCAGAGAGAAATATTCGAGAACTGTCTATGCCCAGTTCGCGGCCCACAGTTTGAATCTCGCGCTGTCCCGTGCATGTGTAACAGCTTCGTAAAAACACTTCTGGTACATAGATGTTTAGATGCCTGATGAGAAGAAATGGACATACTCACATACTGAGATGGTTCCGACACACAATGTTAGTGCATGGAAACAGAGGGGTCAATTGGTAAAAAAATGTTCCAATTTCACCTTCCGATTAAAATGACAGCCTTAAACAGTGGCGACGATTTAGGGGATAGTTGCTCCCCATATTTTTGCCTCCCCGTTATCACTATGGCCTCTTAATGCTAAGCCTTGTCTACCAAGATAAAGTAAACTTTCTTTGTACCCCCCCACTCGTTTTGGAACCCAATTGCCACCACTAACTTAAACATACAATTGTGAGGTTCTATCCCCCCCTAAAAGAATTCCTGGATACGTGCCTGTCACCGGGCATATTTTCAGCTGATATAGCACTACCAAGTGTGAAACTAAAAAAAAAAAAAAACTTTTAGTTTATGTTATTTTCAGAATACAAAAATCTTGCACATAGAGAGAATTTTCTATACCTACCACATCAAGTGTCTCATCGGAAAGTATGCTGAACCCCCTGAACCCACCCCCTGGATACGCCCTTGACCGAGTGGCTGAATTATAAAATTGCTACCAGTGTTCATAATGTATCTCCAAGAAATGGAGCAGTGTCTCTTTTGAAAATTGGTAGCGTCGTCGCCTTGTAATCAAGGGGTCCCGGGTTCGATACCCGGTGGAAGCACATAGTGGTTCGGATCCCACTTTAAACTGTAGGTCTAGTCTCGATTAGCATTACTGTCCATAAAGTGGACTTAAACACCAAATCAAATGAAATCCAATGTCTTTTGAAAACGTCCTCTCGTAATTTTGTTGGACATGGTAGTTACTTGCTGCAATTACAGCCTGTAACTCACAGAAAACTATATTATTTGTAATAAAATATTTGAATTACATGAACTTTTTCGAGATATCACAGGGAGGGAACGCAAGTGCCCCCTGGCTCACCCCATGCGGGCGCCCTTGGTGACAGCTGTGTATCATAATGGTTGCATAGTTCGATAGGGATCAGATTTATTGAGTCAAGTATCAATTCAAAGGTTTCCGAAGGACAAGGAGAGAAGAAACCTGTGGATACTAACGGAACGAAGAAAGGAATGGCACCCAGCTTAACACAGTCGTGTCGCTTGTCAGTGTTTCTTCGGACTGAAAGATCCCTTAGGAAGATTTCAGACCGAAGTGACACGAGACACACGCTAGCATCCACCGAGCAACGGACCGAGGTGACAGCATGCACGGTATTGAGAAAACGTGCCAGTCCGAGTGACACTTGCAGCTTGTCGTGTCGCTTAGGTTCGAATGTTTGCATTGATTACTCAGGGTTCGCTTTCAAACGACACGGATATTTCATACCTCAAAACAGGCCCCTTTATCCTAAAGCACACCATTCACCTTGCATGCAAGACAACAGGCCGAGAGGACACGATGCATGATAAAGAAAACGGCTCAGTCCAAGTGACACGTGCATTTTGTCGCATTGATTCGGTTCAAAAGGAATCTTTCAGACTGAAGCGACAAGTGTATCTTGGAAACCAACCGTCAGAAATAAACTAAACATACTGAACCGAAACGACATAACAAGTTGCACTTGTCGCTGTCACTTGCGTGTCGCTTTGACCGGGCTGTTTTATCAATACCGTGCCTAACCTAACATAACCATCGTGTTGCCTTTGGCTGTTGTTTGCCATGCGTGATGAACGGTTTGCTTTAGATTGAATGCTTCAGTGCCGTTTGTCGCTTCGATGTAAAATCCACATGTCGCTTGTCGCTTCAGTTTGAAAGCTGCCTTACTGTTTGAAGTAAATTCATGCAAAAATGTGGCATATCTTTATCCCTCCAGTCGAATATTATTTTCTTTATTTTAATGGTAGTTTCTACATTTTGATTTTTTGAGGATATATTAGGAGGTGCCCAGGCAGCCACCTTGGCTCGTCGGCAGAGTGCTTTAAGTGGTCAAATTTCGATGTCGCCACCGAATTTACCGGATTCGAATCCCGGCCGGGGCATAAGTTTTCATTTATCAATGTCATCACCCATCCTCATCATCGCGATTAGCCAAAAGTTGCAGAAATAACAAAAATTCAGATACTCTACAGGTGTTTATTTTATTTCGACAAGGGAGAAATTCATTCTTTGAAGATAAATAGGGGTGTGCGGGACAGACTCTTTTGGGTCGGGACGGGATGGGACATTTTTTAAATCCTGACATTCGGGACGGGGAAAATTCGCAAATGTTCAAAATTTCCCGAAGCTCAGGAAATCTCGAGTTCTACACGTCATTTTCACTTTAAGTGATTGTTTTTGCATTTCTGGTACAAAAACTAACAATTTTCGATAAGTTCCAGACATTTACAATGCAGAAATCGTCGAGAATTAACGAATTTTTAAAAATGAACATTCGGTATTTCCAGACTGTTCGGGATCCCGCAAAGTCGGTAATTCATTTCCCGAAGTCGGGATCGGGGCGGGAAATGTTTTTCTCCTTCCCGGTCCCGACTTTTCGGGATCCCGCACACCCCTAGATAAATGTAAAAAGACAATCTCTTCTTGGAAATAGAAAATAAATCTTGCGTAGAACAAATTACAATGGGTAACAAAAATCAAATCAGAGTGGCGCGAAAAACTGACAGTTTTCATGTGAACCGCGATAAAGGCAAGAAAATGCATATTTTCCTTTGTTAACTGCTATATGTAAGGACTGAATACGTGTGCGTCTCCATTAACCGAGGCTTTAAAATGCAGTTATGGTTCATTGTTTTCTCAAAGAACGGATGCTATTAACACGCGCGACTGCAGTGATCGGCATTCTAGACTTTCTCTGTTCGTGCACGCTGTAACGCATTCGGAAGTTTTACTAAACGAGGAAGGATTACTTGGAAAAAAACTTGACCATGTTCAGGTAGGTAACAAAGATAAAAGTTGTCCTTCTGGACGCAGTGCGGATCCAGAAGTTGTTGGGAGGGGCGAATTTCAGGGGAACTTCACCTAACCGATAACACTGGTCGACAGTTAAACATTTTTTTTTCATGAAAGAAGGGGTTTGTTTTAGTTTTCGAGCTGCTGAAGACGAATCTGAACTTGGGTTTTCTCCTGCACCATCAGATTTCGAAATAATGCCAGTTATAGTATAGTATATGGTAGTATAGAATGAAATCGCAGAGCTTCATGTTGGCGGCCTTTGTGCCCCTCTACTAATTATCCCAGAATCACAAATGATACCTCGTTGGAAAGCTTATGGAACACAGAATCCAACGAGGTACATTTGGGATCCATCACGCCCAATTTATAGAAGAAGAAGAAGAAGAAAATTAGAAAATTGGGGGGAAAGTTAATTTTTGGAGAACTTGAGGTACGTTTGCAACACTTACAGTTGCGCTACGCAAACATAAACTCAGTAACACACACCCTATACATTAAGTTGGCTAACTGAAGTAGTCCTGTAGGACGAATATTAATGAAGAAACATATGTATATCATCAATAATTGATTATAATCAATTATAACCTGCACTTGCACTTTTTAACATAAACAACGTAGTACTGCGAACAGGAACCAAGCTGACTTCCATGTTCTAGAGATTAGAGTATTGTTTTGGAAAAATAAGGTTCCAGAGATGGGATATATGGTTATTGTTGTGTCATTATCATAATCCCTCCCATTGCCACGGCAAACTAAACGAACTGATGAGAAATAAAATGAATAAACAAAGAAAACAATTGCCAAGGGGTCTCGGGTTCGATCCCCTTTGGAGGCTGCTGTTAGGATCCAAATTGAAACTGTAGGTCCAGTTTCAATTAGCCTATGATGAGCATAGAGTGGGTTTAAATCCAACATTAAAATATATCGTTAAGCCTCTGAACCTTGTTGATAAAGGATAGAGGATTTAAGACTTCAAACATATTAGGCATAATATAATAATACAGAGTGGCTCATAAAGTCACTTAACACCCCCGGTACAAGGCTACTGCAGCGCGCAACATGAAAATGGTGATGACCAATCGTTGCCAGGCCAAGGGAGAACCACATTGATGCCACCCGCACGGTCGGCGGCCATCTTGATGTCCGCCATCTTGAATTCAACTTCAGAATTTTAAATGGGAAGAGGGTGATATGATATATCAAATCAGGCTAGAATTTCACGAGAAATGCAATGGTGAAGGTTTTTTCGACGTATCTTTAACCAGTAAAACGTTATGACTGAATTCTTGTACCAATTTCCTCCTTTTCGAGGTGTTAGAAAAATGCCTTAAAATTTGTTTAGCGCATCGGTAATGCATCGAGATCAAAGTGATGTCTAGGGAGAGACGTTCGCATGCCATTGCACACGATTTTAATCGGATACATTCACAAAGAGCTGGGCATTATGAATGGTTGTCGCGAACAATTACAGTGTGACGCTTCCATTAAATGAAAAGTCCTTCACAATGCTTTTTATCTGATAACCCATTTTCGACAGATCAAAGCTGAATGGTTAGTGCTGGTAAGTTAATGGTGTGGCGTGCTGTGTGGAACACGATTGGTTAGTCAATTTTCCATCAAAGGAAACCTTAAATGCTTAGGGCTACTTGGATTTGTTAAATAAACAGTGTTACGACCTTACTTATTTTGTAACTTTGAGATTCCGTGTTAAAAGAAAATTTGATATAGTGTTACCTCAAGTCATTGTTAATGTCCGTGATACTACATGTTGTGACGCAAACATGAACGCGCCAATCAAGGCGTTGTTGAACTAATGTATTCACCTTTCTGTAACTATCTAATGAAGACAGCTCGCTTAAGACAACGGGCATTTATTATGATGTAAATATAGATTTGCCAATCAAAGATTATCCATGTTTGATGAACTAACCTAATTGTAATTAAATAATGGCGGAACATTTAAATTTGTATATTTCCAAAATGTAATATTTTATCAACGTTAAAGAAATCATTGTTAATTCAAATGAATATGTAAACTTTCTTTGTAAATTATTAATTGCCAAACTATGTATTTTTCAAATATCTTTCTGTTGTAATTTAGAGTATTGTAATAAGAAATTACCTAAAGACAGGTGTTCGAGGCTGGAATTTTGGGTATAAATACGAAGGAGTTTGGTCCGTAAGGAGGTCTGTTCTGGTGTCAGTCTAGGAAGAAGTGAATAGGTGCAAGCCGCTCTTCTGTAAAACCTAGACTGGCCAAAGAGGAACGGTCTAATCTAGGAAGAAGTGAATAGGTGTATACCGCTCTTCTGTAAAACCTAGGTTAGCCGAATGGGATATAAGTTCCAATTTAGGAAGAAGTGAATAGGTGCAAGCCGCTCTTCTGTAAAACCTAAATTGGCAATCTCGGGTGATAACTCCAAGTCTAGGAAGAAGTGAATAGGTGTATGCCGCTCTTCTGTAAAACCTAGGTTTGGGCCACCCTAGTTTGACCTTTCCAGTAAGTTTGAAATTATCTATTAACAATTGATCTCCAAGTTCCAGTTATGAATTACCTAACCACTGGCTATAAGTATTTAAGCAGTAAATAAACATTTCATTAAAACTTCACGACGTTGGTAGGATTTGTTCTGCACCTACCCTGAAGATAGGTTTCATCGTAGACCCTTAGAGCTTCAATGCTCCCGGCTATACGAGTAAAGGGTGAGGAAAGTTACTAGGAACGTAACAGATCCTTTTTGGCGCCCATCGTGAGGGCCACGACAGTATAGAACTTCAACCACCGACGTTGGATACTGGGCATACAACGTAGAGGCTCGACAATTGAAGAATCCAGCCAGACTACTATTATGGAAGAGGTCCTCGTTAGAATCGAAGTTGCAGTTGCGCCGTAGAAGCTGAAGAATCCTGACCACTCCAGTCGAAGAATATGACCAACAACGAGTAGAAGATTCCTATAAGAAGCAATAACTTAAAGACTTCATTAGTTTGAAAATATTCTTCAAGATAAAGGACTTACATTTTAAAAGTGTGAAAACTCAAATATTTGTATTTAGTCATGTCAAAAAGGTATTTAAGGGGGGAACAAAGAAAATTAACCATGGTGACCTTCAAGTGCTGCTCTGATGACTCCAAGTCCGAAGAAGGAACAGTCAAATGTCAAGAATGCGAGTGTTTGTTCCACTTGAGTTGTTTGAATATGGATGCCACGAATGAAGATGTTGATAGAACTAGTTTTAAATGCCAAGGTTGTCAAAACAAATCTGAATCTGCGAACCAAATGATAGATTTACTGAAAACGTGGAGACAAAAAGATGAAGAGAAGAGACAGAAAGAAAGACAAGAAGATGAAGAGAAAGGACAGAAAGAAAGACAAGAAGATGAAGAGAAGAGACAGAAAGAAAGACAAGAAGATGAAGAGAAGAGACAGAAAGAAAGACAAGAAGATGAAGAGAAAAGACGGAAAGAAAGACAAGAAGATGAAGAGAAGAGACGGAAAGAAAGACGAGAAGATGAAGAGAAGAGACGGAAAGAAAGACAAGAAGATGAAGAGAAGAGACGAAAAGAAAGAGAAGAAGATAGTAAAAAGATGAGAGAATTAATAGAGGAAGTAAGATTAGAGTGTAAGATCAATAAGAATGAGTTACAAAAAACTGTAGAAGAATGCCAAAAGGGAATGAGGGCCGAAATGGAAGAATTTAAACATGTGACGAGTCAAGAAGTGAACGATCAGATAGAAGCAACCCAGAAAGCCTTATTGGAAGAAATAAATGAAGAAAAAAGTCAGAGGAAGACAAAAGAAACTGAATTAACAAGCTTATTTGAAAGTTTAAGGCTTGAAACTACCAAGAGCTTGATGGAAGAAAAACAGCAAAGAAGAAAGGAAATGGAAGACGAAATAAAGGAAGTACAATGGCAATTTCACAAAACTTCTAGTGAAATAGATTCTTTAGCCATGAAATTAGAACGCCTACCTTTGAGTGCTAATTCAGTAGACCAAAGTCAGAGGATTCACTCGGCCAATTTGGCCACTCCTATCGCTAGTTTATCTAAGAGGAGATATACTGAAAAAAGTAACCTCTCATCCTCTAGTGCTACGTCCGACGAAGGTTCGGAGTTGAATAGAAGCCGACGCTCGAAGAAAGTGAAGAAGTCACAAGAATTCTTCAATCACCTTTCGGAAGAAGAGACTAACAACAGAGTTAGGAAATCCAAGTGTCAGAATTTTAGACTGGCAGATATAAAAGCCTTAGAGAAGTTTTCTGGAGAAATAAATTCAGTCTCGGCCGAACGATACATCGAAAGTTTAAAGACCTATCTAGATATAATGCAAGTTTCAGAATTTTACAGGTTGAAAATTTTGCCTTCCTTAATGACAGGAAAGGCCAAATCCTGGTTTATAGCAAATGAAAGGAAGTGGAAGAGTTTTGATCAGTTCTGTTATGCATTTCGAAAGCAGTATGCTTCTTTAGAGGCTAAACAACGAGAAATGCAGCTGTTGAGGAATAAGAAATTTCAGAGGTCCCTTGGATTAACGTTAGAAGAATACTGCTGGGAAGTCTATGGAAACTACTGCAATCTGGTGGAAGTAGTAAATCAAGGTGAAGTCTTGCATTTGATAATCAGCCAACTTCCGGTGAAAGTTCGACAACTAGTATTGACTCGAGATCCAAAAACCATGGAACAACTAGCAAATTATCTTAGTCGATATGAAGCCTCCGAACAACTGGAGATTAGTAGGGGAGATAACCCCAAGATAGAAGAGCGAAGGCAGTTTCAACCCAGAGTTAGGCAGACTCAAATAGTTTCTTCTAGATTTAACAACGAAAGTGAAGGAGCGACCAGAACACCTCAGAATCCTAATAGGAACAATAATAGAAACCAGAGGCGTTACCAAGGGCGGAATTTCTATAGCAACGGCAATAGAAGTCAACCATATAGACGACCATGGAATCAATCCCGTTTCCCCAACAACCACTTCAATAGAAATTCTAATACAAAGGATATCTCCTGCCAAACTGAAGAAGTCCCGACTGAGTTAAATCCTGTCGCTCCAGCTTGGGAAGGTCCAATGCTCCCAAATCAAAATTTAAACCAACCCTCGTTGTAAATGAAGCTCTCTCATTTACAACGGAAGGGAAAACTGCATCGGAGAAAAATGAGAGTACCGACAATTTCCTCACCGAAGATATTTTAGAAGTATTGCATTTAGAATTAGAAGTCGAAAATGAAGAATGGAAAAATATAGAAGAACCTGAACATAGGGGAATATTGTCGTCCAAGAAACCAGAAATTATCGCCCAAATTTTAGGATTAAAAATTAAGTGCACTTTAGATACAGGGAGTGAATGCACTATAATGAAATATAAAATTTGGCTTAAGTTACGGGACAGGTTACCCGGACTTAAACTTCAGAAATGTCCCGGAGTGAAACTACGAGATTTTACTGGAAAAGAAAGTTCTAGAATAGTAGGATGTAGAAGAATTCACTTTGAAATTGGGGGATGTGTATTTGAAGATTTGGTCTATGTAAGTCGAAATTTAGATGCTGACTTATTGATGGGCTACCCATTTTTGGAGAAATATCAAGCAAATTTAGATACAAAAAACCAAAGACTGTATTTAATGAAAGAAGAACTGCTGGTGGAAGAAGAATTATTAGTAAGAAATACTTTGACGGGAAAAGATACGTCGGACTTTGAAAACTGTATTAGTCAAGTAATCATTGATGACTGGATGGCCAATGAAGAAGAAATAAAACAGAAAGCCTATTCTCCTGAGATACTCAACTTTGAAAGGAGAGAAGAATTGTTGCAGTTATTATTGGAATACCAGGAGATTTTTTTTCTGCAAACCGGGACTAGCAAAAAATGCTAAATGTACAATACCTCTGACGTCCCAGGAACCAGTATATTCTAGTCCGTATCCCATTCCGATGGCTAAAAGAGAGAAGTTGGAAGAAGAGTTGGAACGATGGAAGGAGTGGGGTGTAATTCGGCAATGTCAGTCTCCATATCTAAACCCCTTGCTGGTGGTCAATAAACCTGATGGTTCGGTGAGACCATGTATTGATTTCCGAAAGTTGAACAAGTTGATAATAACTCCAAAAAACACGGTACCAGTTTTGCAGGAAGCCTTACAAAAATTCAGAGGAAAAAAGTATTTTAGTTGCCTAGACTTAGCTTCCGGATATCTGCAAATCCCTATAGACAACAGACATCAAGAATATACAGCTTTCTCATATAAAGGACGTTCCTGGTGTTTTACGAGAATGCATTTTGGTTTATCGAACGCAGTGGCTGTATTTATGCATGCCATGCAATCTTTGTTTGAACCTCACACTGAAGAGTTCCTAACCATCTACATAGATGACCTGCTGATCTTTGATGAAACTCTGGAAAATCATTTCCAGCACATAAAGTGGGTTTTATCCAAGCTAAAGGCCGAAGGATTTACAGTAAAACTGAAAAAATGCCAATGGGTGAAAGCAGAGATTAAGTACCTTGGCCATATTATATCTGGAAGTTGGGTTCGAGTCGACCCTAAAAAGGATGAAGCTATCTTAAAATTTCCTAGACCTCGAAGTAAGAAGGATCTTCAACAGTTCTTAGGGTTATTAAACTGGAGAAGAAGGTTCGTAAAGGATCTATCTCGAAAGACAGCAAACTTGGATAAATTATTAGCAAAAAATGTCAAATGGGAATGGACTAACGAAAATGAAGCTAGTTTTCGAATTCTGAAGAAGGAGTTAGTCCAAGTACCTGCCCTAGAGCAGCCTGATTTCACCAAGCCTTTCTGCCTGCTATGTGACGCCTCTCTGACTGGATTAGGAGCGGTGTTGTTCCAAGGGAAAGTAGAACAAACTCCGGACTTAGAAAACATCGCCATTATACAGTATGCCAGTCGGAAACTAAAGGGATATGAACGAAACTATACCGTACAAGAATTAGAATGTTTAGCAGTACTTTTCGGAATAGATCATTTCAAAGTCTACTTGTATGGCACCAAGTTCTACGTTTATACTGACCATAAAAATTTGATCTGGCTAGAGAATAGCCGTGACTGGAGTGCTAGGTTAACCCGTTGGGCCTTAAAACTTCAACAATTTAACTTCTCCATTTTTCATATTAGTGGAAAGCAAAACGGGATAGCGGACGTCCTAAGTAGATATCCTCAAGCTGAAAATTTCGTGGATAACGATCCTGAAAATGAAGTCACTTACTCAGTGGGATTGACGAGAGCACCCAGTTTAGCAGGAGAAGAACTGCAAGAGTGGCGGAACGCCCAACTTCAGGATGAATGGTGCCGTAGCATCTCTGAAGACGTTCGATTGCAACCTAATTCCGGTTACCTGCTACATGAAGGCTTGTTGTTTTACAAGGATCAAAAAGGACGAGGAACTTACCGATTACTAGTTCCAGACGTTTTGATTCCTAAGGTAATGGTTGCCGAGCACGACGAGGCTGGTCATTTCGGGTTCACCAAAACGTATAAAAGGCTAAGACTTCATTTCATTTGGCCCAAAATGAAAGAGAAGATTTCGCAATATGTGCGGGAATGTTTGGTATGCTCCCTGTAAGCGACCAAGCCGAGACGCCACGCAAATTGTTGCCGTCTCGCCGTTGGAAGCCACAATGTAGCCAGACCACGCCGAGTGAGAAGATTGCTGACATACAATAATTCTCACCAACGGGGCCGACTCAGTTTGCAGGGACCAAAACACAACAAAATCCCGCAGATCTCGGTGAAAGAATCAAGGGGCTCTTATGGAGAGACGTCGTATACACTATATACATTTTATTTACATTTATTTACACTGCTCGCTGCTCCTCTTTGGGTACGGCGCACATTTAGTTCTGCTCCGCTTACCTGCGGTGCCCGCTGGCGGGACTCTAACCTGGTATACCGGAAAAGTTCCCCGCACACTTCCGTACGGTAGCCGGGACGCGAACCCGTCACACTGGCTTGTCCCACAGTCGCAACTTGTAGTTCAGAGCACTGCTGCTTCCGCGTCTGGCCTAATCGCAGGATGAGTCATTTGCGTAACACTTCAAATGCACATTGAGTCCCTCCGGGCAACTCGAATATCACTCAGCCGACGTAACAATATTCCAAACACATTGTCTCTTGCGGGAAACTTAGATTACACTCAGCATCCCTTAGCGTACGAGTACTGCTGCACTGAACTAATGCACTGCGAACTGTTATGCACGAAGTCTTGTAAAGCACATCCAATGAACTGTATGTGTGCGCGTGTAACTCCACGAGCTGTCCTCTACGAACACTTGTCAAATACTGTCCTGTTCTTTATTGTCCACCAAACTGTTGTTCTCTTCTCTCGCGGGCTTCCATTCTTCCTAAAACTTCCACATAAAGGGGCAAGTTTCTGATTGGCCCTTTCCTTTTGAACCACGGGGTCATGCAGGCCAAGGTTCCAGAAACTGTCGGCTACCAACATACCCAACCTGATGAACGTTATCTCAGAAGAGGGATCTATTTTTGCAGAAAATCAGCAAGCGGCTGTCGCCAAGCACGGTAGGTGGTGATGAATGTTTGGGCCGAAATAGCCACTACTATTGTTCTGAAAAGGTGGGAGATGGCGGGCAGAAGATTCACCCTTTTGGAAGGAAGATGTGGAATTTAGGTCAGAGCTGGGAGACAAGAATCTGCTTAGTTCCCACGAGAAGTAAAGTTTCATTAAACGGGGATATGAGCAATATGCATCTTAAATAAATAATATGAATATGCATATACCTATACTTAAGATAATGAGTAAAAATATATATTAGTGGTAATATGTACGGTTACACTGCCCCTCCTGGGAAGTCATGAGGAGTTTACTCGACGAAATAATTTCCCAAAGAAATCAATATTACATTAAAATATAAAATATTATGAAACGGACATATTAAAAAGTGGTTATTTTATAATTATTCACAAATCTTACGAGTGAGTACATGTAAAGATCACAAATGCACATATCACAAACATTAAATTATTAAAATATCTAAACGATGGAGAATATAAATATATATACAAATGACAATTGTATATTCTGAAATTAAATTATAACTACAACATTACACAAACTGAGAAACATCTTTGCAATATAAATATAAACAAAAGGTCATTCACTTTCTTGTGTTTGTTTACATTTCTTGAGGAAGTCCCTATAAACTTTCTCCTGTCGGGTGTCCTCGTCAGGCGACTGGAGCGGCCTACGGTACCCTTTCTGATTCGCGACATTCCAAGTACCTGCTTCAAGACCCTCAGGCACCGTTTTCAGCCGATAGGCGTTTTCAGCGACCTTGCGCTCGATTTCATAGGGTCCCTTGAAAATAAGGAAAAGCTTTGCTGTTGTGCGGTCAAGCGCACTGCTCTTAGACTTGACTCTCACTAACACTAGATCTCCTTCCTTAAAAGTCACTTCATGCACTCTTTTATCAGCCTGCGCTTTGCGTTTCTTCGCACTCTTTTGCATGTTTTCCTTAGTCAACAGGTTCAATTTTCTTAGATCCGCACAAATGCGTAATTTCAAGTCTTTCTTCTTTACAATAAGGAGTGGACTAATATATTCGCTACATCCTCTTTTTATCACTCCGAGTTCAAGCATCCTCGTGATCTCTTCATCAACGACCTTCCTGTATTGAAAAGGAATGTAATTCATTCTTGATGACAAAAGGCTTATCCTGTTTCATTTTTATTTTGTGTACGTAATTATTTACGTTTCCTGGTGCATCCGAAAATAATATTTGATATTTCATCAACAGCTGAAACAACTTTCCTCGTTGCTCCGCGTTCAAATGCGTTTGTTTCCCTACGCATTCGCGGATATCGGCAACACTGTATCCACCCTCCAGATTTGCCGTTACTTTTTCCAAAGGGCTGTTCGAGATAGCGAAGATCTGATTCACTTTCTCTTTCTCGGTGCTCGACCCCTGGGGGGACACAACCCTCACGACTTCTGTGTCGGAGTTATCAAGCGTGGTCAGAAATGACAGACTGTGCGATTCTGTTTCAACCCTGGAGTGAAAGTTAACGGTAACAGCGCCTTCTTCTGTTTGACACGTCATGGTTTGCGACGAGAAATCCAATTGCGCCTGATATTGAAATAGAAAATCACAACCCAAAAGTAGTTGGTGACGTAACCCGTTCACGACGAGAGCTGGACACAAAACAGTTCTTTCTTGGATCTTTATTGTCAGAAGTGCCTGATGTTTCACTTTTGAATCTTTCGACGGCGTAGCAGAACGTACAACAACGTTGGAGACTTTCACGAACGGCAATTCGGGATCTCTTTGCAAGAGATATTCGAAGAATTCTTGGCTGAGAACGTTAGCGGTGCTTCCCGAGTCTATGAGAACTTTATAAGGAGAACCATGGATGCTCACAACAATCTCGGGCAAGATTTTCTTCTGCTTCTTTGCAGGCGTGCCGTCCACTTCAGGTTCATTGACCTCAACGCTGAGTGCCTTTTCGCACTGCTCGGGACGAGAAATCGCGTTATTTTGCTCCGGAGGGGACTCGATCACTTCCTTTACGATCGTCTCCGCACTCTCCTCCTCTTCTGGCAAAACTTCGTTCTCTTGTTCTTGCCTATCACTTACTTCGTTCTCTTCGTTCTCTTGTAGCCTTGAGCCGTCCTTCTGTTCATCTGTGTTGCGTTCATCTTCCACACGCCGGTCACAAGAAAAGGATATTCTCTTTCGTCCATTTCCGCTCGCTTCTGCGGGTGTGCAACTGGGGATGTCCATCACTTTCGGTGGCCCTCTATACGTCACTTCCGGTATGTTCTCTGAATATGTTGCTTCATGGGTGTTGTCACTCAAGTTACTGGGGCCTTGTAGCCTGAGTGAATTTAGTTTTCCGGCTCATTTTGATGCGAGTCGCCTCTTACAGGGCGATTGTAGGGGCGTCGGCCATCTTGACTTCGTGCGCCTCTGTTGCTGTTGTTATATCTGTTCGCCAATCTGCTAAAATTTCCCTCGTGGGTCCCTCTTTCAGCGGCCCCTCCAGCTTCGACGAGCTCCGACGGGGAATTCGGGCGTGACGAAAAATGATCTCTCCTGTTTCTCCGTCCTCGGGCTGGTCCACGGAAAGGTGCAGGATAGCGTAGTGGTCGCTCCTCCGTCGCAGTGGCCATGTTCGTGACGTGTCTCCCGCCTTGTCTTGCGTCCGTCTGCGATATTCTGGAGCGATCTATTTCGGTGAGGTTCCTCAGGACTGAAAGCAGTTCTTGGATGGAAGCTGGCTTCGCCGCTATTAACGTCCGCTGAACAAAAGAATTGTATTGTTTCGATATCACAGCAACCAACTCCTCATCCGAAAGTGGTTCCTTTAGGATGCTGTTCTTCCGAATCTGGTCCAGCGCATGCTCACTGTACGAAAGCTTTGTCGTTGAGTCGTACCGAGATGTGTAGATCGACCGCTTTAGCTCCACCATCTTCTGGTTATCAGAATATTCATTCATGAGCGCAGTTTTAAAGTCACTGAAATTACGAATGTTCGGCTCAATTCTTTCAAACCACCACAAGGCTCTTGCTTTTAGCGTAGTACGCGCCACTTGCACTTGTAGATGCGCCGGAACGCCTAGCAGAAGAAGGTAATCGTCAAGGGCTTTGAGGTAGCCGTGTACCGCCAGGACACCTTGGCTTCCGTCGAATGATGGAGCCGTCAAGCCTGGGAGATTCCTGCATGCTTGAGGCTGCGTTGCCATGTTTACGGTGGAACTTTCTTGCTCGTTGGAGGGGGCGTGGTCGGACGATCGGTCAGCGGTTACATTTTCTGACGTCGTTGCTTCTTGCGAAAGGCGCTGTATTGATGAATTTACGTCTCTTCTCCAAGACATCATGTCAGTTTCCAGGCGTCTCATCTTCATATTCAGGCGATTTTCTGTCGCTTCACACTGTTCTGCCATTTGTCCTTGGATACGAGGGGTAATATCGTCAACAACGGTGCTCGAGATGGTGCGAACTTCCTCCGTTAGGGCCTGCAATTGTGCTTCGGATGTAGTCGTACGCTGTTCTACGTCCTCCATTTTCTTCTGTAGATCGGCGATATCTTTCTCTGAATCCTTTGATCTGGATAGCAGCATGTCGAATCGCTCCGCCTGCTTCTGTTGTTCGGCAGTGCACCTGTCTATCCGTTCACACATGTCGGCGCGATTGACTTCCATGCTGGTTCGAAGCTCCGTTATTTGCTGTTGCACATGCTGGGACTGTGCTGCTATTTGCTCCATGATGTTATTATTCTGCGTTGCTATTAGTTGCGTTAATTGTGCGAAGTACTGTTGAAATCCGTCCGGATTTCCATTAACTTGCCCCTCCAACATGGCGGAAAACTCCTGGCTGTCCGTGGATGTGGACACGCTTCGTAGCACTCCGTTCTCTGGCGATGACACAGCTTCATTCGACACGTCTGGCTTAAAAGCATTTTCCATCACGCCTTCGTTATTCATAGTTGCAATAATCGATGAAGACTTTGCTTGAGAACGGGTTAAAACCATTTAAAATTCACTTCACACGCGTCAGCACAAATAAACACACAACATATATGCAAAACCAAGACAATAAACATACACTAATAATAACATATGTCATAATAAAAACTGAAAACGAAACCTGAAACAAAGTGAATTAATTACTCACATAACACAACAGCGAACGAATAGTGCATGAACTACGAAACTTGGGGGGGGGGGGCGAGAATGTGATCCTCTTAAAACCTGCTGAAAATTACATAAACATGTCATAACCATTTCCCTTGAAGGAGCAGTAACCGTTTCGACGCACCTACGTATCCTAAATTTCTGATTTGGCCTGAAAGCCGTGAGCCGAATATACAGAGCATAACAAAGTGAAAAGTTTTGAATTGAGCAAAATTGTGGGAAGTGAGCAGATTAATGCCTCCTTTACCATTCCTATGAAGTGTATACTGAACAGCCATTAATGAGATTTTTCGAAAAGATAGAAATTAATTTCGAAATTTTTGAGCATGAGATATTGATCTTCAGGGCGTAAAGAATAACGAGCCCCAGGTTGGGTAAGCCAATTTGTAAGCGACCAAGCCGAGACGCCACGCAAATTGTTGCCGTCTCGCCGTTGGAAGCCACAATGTAGCCAGACCACGCCGAGTGAGAAGATTGCTGACACAATAATTCTCACCAACGGGGCCGACTCAGTTTGCAGGGACCAAAACACAACAAAATCCCGCAGATCTCGGTGAAAGAATCAAGGGGCTCTTATGGAGAGACGTCGTATACACTATATACATTTTATTTACATTTATTTACACTGCTCGCTGCTCCTCTTTGGGTACGGCGCACATTTAGTTCTGCTCCGCTTACCTGCGGTGCCCGCTGGCGGGACTCTAACCTGGTATACCGGAAAAGTTCCCCGCACACTTCCGTACGGTAGCCGGGACGCGAACCCGTCACACTGGCTTGTCCCACAGTCGCAACTTGTAGTTCAGAGCACTGCTGCTTCCGCGTCTGGCCTAATCGCAGGATGAGTCATTTGCGTAACACTTCAAATGCACATTGAGTCCCTCCGGGCAACTCGAATATCACTCAGCCGACGTAACAATATTCCAAACACATTGTCTCTTGCGGGAAACTTAGATTACACTCAGCATCCCTTAGCGTACGAGTACTGCTGCACTGAACTAATGCACTGCGAACTGTTATGCACGAAGTCTTGTAAAGCACATCCAATGAACTGTATGTGTGCGCGTGTAACTCCACGAGCTGTCCTCTACGAACACTTGTCAAATACTGTCCTGTTCTTTATTGTCCACCAAACTGTTGTTCTCTTCTCTCGCGGGCTTCCATTCTTCCTAAAACTTCCACATAAAGGGGCAAGTTTCTGATTGGCCCTTTCCTTTTGAACCACGGGGTCATGCAGGCCAAGGTTCCAGAAACTGTCGGCTACCAACATACCCAACCTGATGAACGTTATCTCAGAAGAGGGATCTATTTTTGCAGAAAATCAGCAAGCGGCTGTCGCCAAGCACGGTAGGTGGTGATGAATGTTTGGGCCGAAATAGCCACTACTATTGTTCTGAAAAGGTGGGAGATGGCGGGCAGAAGATTCACCCTTTTGGAAGGAAGATGTGGAATTTAGGTCAGAGCTGGGAGACAAGAATCTGCTTAGTTCCCACGAGAAGTAAAGTTTCCTTAAACGGGGATATGAGCAATATGCATCTTAAATAAATAATATGAATATGCATATACTTATACTTAAGATAATGAGTAAAAATATATATTAGTGGTAATATGTACGGTTACATCCCGAAACAAACCGGACAGGAAAGGAATCTGTAGGCAACAATTTAGCATTATGAATAAACTTCCCCATGAAGTATTGTCTATTGACATAGTGGGAAAGCTACCTAGATCCGGGACTTTTAACTTTATCCTCACCATGGTGGATGTAGGCAGTCGATACGCTATAGCTTACCCTTTAAGGACTGCTAAAACTGAAGAAGTAAAAAATAAACTTGAACAAGGATATATGGCTCATTATCCTAAACCCAAATATGTTTTATCAGACAGAGGGACTCAATTTACTTCCCATAAGTGGGCTAATTTCTTGAAGAAACATGGGATAATTCCGTGGTTCACCACTCCCTATCATCCTGCAAGTAATCCCGTAGAAAGGGTAAACCAAGAAATCGTAAGGTTGCTGAGGACTTTCTGCTCGAAGCAACATGATTCTTGGCACAAATACGTAAATAAAGTATGCTGGCTGATTAATTATTCGGTATCCGAAGCTACAGGATACGCCCCAGCTGAACTATTTTATAACAAGCCGGTGTGGCTCAGTCGGTAACGCGTCTGACTACCATGCTCAAGGTCCCGGGTTCGATCCCCGGCCGGTTCAAATCCGGGAACTTTTCTAACGGTGGAAGCGGCCCCGGCGCCTACCCAGCGTCGAATAACATGGGTACCTGGGGGAAACCCTGGGGGGTAAAGGCGGTCAGGGGCGTGATGCTGATCACATCACCCCCACTCACGACCGGATCAAGAAAGTGTGGGGCGTTACCCTCACACCCCCTATACGCCTTCATGGCGTGGTGCTATGCACAGGGGAACACTTTACCTTTTTCGGTACCTTCTAATATATTGAAGCATTTAGAATGGCCCGAAGGAGACGAAGGAAAGATCAAATGGGAAACCAAATTGTTCCTGGCCTCATATAAACCCTGAACTCAGAAAAAGAAAGGCGAGCAAACCGGATATATTTTGAACACTGGAGATTTAGTGTTAAAAAGAAATCGTAAACTGAGTTCGGCACCAAACAAAGAAATCGCCAAATTTTTCGAATATTTCCTAGGTCCCTATGAACTAGTAGAAATCGGGAATAATGTGGCCTTGCTAAGGGATCCCTGGACGAAGGAAGTTTTAGGAAAGGAGAATTTCCACAACCTTAAAAAAATTAATTGTTCAGCCGAACGTAAAAAGGAATTGCTGGAGAAGTGGAGCTCGAGCCGAGAAGGACTGAAACCTAGAAAAACAGAAATTTAATAATAGTGAAGAACCTGAATGAAAAGAAAGACCTTATAAACAGATCCCAGGGAACTGAGGATGTTTCCATAAGCCGAGTAAGCGTTATGGATTGGTAAGCCAAGGAAAGGCTACCAGGGGAAAAGGTTGATTCCCGTACTCTTCGAGGATAGAAGAGAAATTGTTGTAACAATTTAAAGGAAGAAATTTTTATTTAAGAGGCTGAGTCCTCATAGCGTTAGCAAAAATGGCTTAAATTATAAACGTTTATAAGAAAGGTAAAGATTTGATAAAGAATGGTCTAATGTTCAAGAAATGTGAGAATCTCTAAAATTACTGTTGTACAGTGACATTAAAGGGTCATTAACTAATACTGAATGGTCTAGCCTGTAAGAATGAGTATATATTTGATGTTACTTTTGTGCTACGCAAATAAAAAAAGGGTCAAAAAAATGTTATGAGGCCTAAGTCTTGAGAAAGGAATAAGAACTAATGAGAGAATTAGAATTTCCTATTATGTAAAAGATAAAGTTTGAGATAATTACCAGATCAAAGGTTTGGAAAAGAATAATTCATAATTATTATGTGGATAAACTGAAAAGTATGATATTTAAAGCCTCATTGTTTTGAATAGGCTTATTACATAAACAAGATTAGATATTCAATGGAAATATTTGTCCTAATTTTGTAGTAAGAGTTGAACATGTAACGAAGAAGCTTTATTGTTTACTGTAAACTTCTCATAACATAATTTTTGTGTTATATTCAATAATTCGAAAGGTTTGTGATGTTGGATTTTGTGTGTTAAATCACTAAAACTGTTGTGTTTAATAATTTTTTCTAATTAACTCAAATGTGTTAACGATTTCAGATGTGGTTACTAACAAAGTTTATTTGAACATATATATATATATATATATATATATATATATATATATATATATATATATATATAATAGAAGAAGAAAGGAGTTTAAAAAGTTGTGATCAAATATTTCTCTTTCATCTAATAACGTTTGAGAATTGTATGATATGTTCATTTAATGGTTCTATTTAAAATTTGGATATAAAATTGTATTTAAGAAATGTACTTAATTGAAATCTAACCATATAATTTCTAGTGTTGTGTTATAAACGTAGATAAAGCATTATTATGTGGGAAACAATATGATTATTAGTTCTACTGAACTAATCGTTTAATTTAAAATAATAAACGCAATTGGTATATATAAATAAAAAGAATAAAAAATGTATAAGAAAGGCAAAGAGTTTAGACAAAGAAAAATTTGTTTCACTTTCGTTTCTCAAATTTTCCTTTAAACTACAGAGGGGGGAACCTGTTACGACCTTACTTATTTTGTAACTTTGAGATTCCGTGTTAAAATAAAATTTGATATAGTGTTACCTCAAGTCATTGTTAATGTCCGTGATACTACATGTTGTGACGCAAATATGAACGCGCCAATCAAGGCGGTGTTGAACTAATGTATTCACCTTTCTGTAACTATCTAATGAAGACAGCTCGCTTAAGACAACGGGCATTTATTATGATGTAAATATAGATTTGCCAATCAAAGATTATCCATGTTTGATGAACTAACCTAATTGTAAATAAATAATGGCGGAACATTTAAATTTGTATATTTCCAAAATGTAATATTTTATCAACGTTAAAGAAATCATTGTTAATTCAAATGAATATGTAAACTTTCTTTGTAAATTATTAATTGCCAAACTATGTATTTTTCAAATATCTTTCTGTTGTAATTTAGAGTATTGTAATAAGAAATTACCTAAAGACAGGTGTTCGAGGCTGGAATTTTGGGTATAAATACGAAGGAGTTTGGTCCGTAAGGGGGTCTGTTCTGGTGTCAGTCTAGGAAGAAGTGAATAGGTGCAAGCCGCTCTTCTGTAAAACCTAGACTGGCCAAAGAGGAACGGTCTAATCTAGGAAGAAGTGAATAGGTGCAAGCCGCTCTTCTGTAAAACCTAAATTGGCAATCTCGGGTGATAACTCCAAGTCTAGGAAGAAGTGAATAGGTGTATGCCGCTCTTCTGTAAAACCTAGGTTTGGGCCACCCTAGTTTGACCTTTCCAGTAAGTTTGAAATTATCTATTAACAATTGATCTCCAAGTTCCAGTTATGAATTACCTAACCACTGGCTGTAAGTATTTAAGCAGTAAATAAACATTTCATAAAAACTTCACGACGTTGGTAGGATTTGTTCTGCACCTACCCTGAAGATAGGTTTCATCGTAGACCCTTAGAGCTTCAATGCTCCCGGCTATAGGAGTAAAGGGTGAGGAAAGTTACTAGGAACGTAACAACAGATCTTTCATCCTTGTTTATGGAAGAAGGTACTTTTTACAGTTTTTTTTTCAATGGGGAGGAACAACAGAACACTATGGGAACGTTGTGAAGCAGTTTCTGTCCAAAGTTAGTTATCAGATGACAAGGGTCGCATATTCTGTTTATGAACTTCCTTATGAACATAAACATTAGCCTTGTCACTGTGAAGGACTTTTAATTCAATGGAAGCGTCACACTGTAATTGTTTGCGACAACCATTCATAATGCCCAGCTCTTTGTGGATGTATCCGATTAAAATCGTGTACAATGGCATGCTAACTTCTCTCCCTAGACATCACTTTGATCTCGATGCATTACCGATGCGCTAAACAAATTTTAAGGCATTTTTCTAACACCTGGAAAAGGAGCAAATTGGTACAAGAATTCAGTCATAACTTTTTACTGGTTAAAGATACATCACCATTGCATTTCTCGTGAAATTCTAGCCTGATTTGATATATCATATCACCCTCTTCCCATTTAAAATTCTGAAGTTGAATTCAAGATGGCGGACATCAAGATGGCCGCCGACCGCGCGGGTGGCGTCAATGTGGTTCCCCCTTGGCCTGATAACGATTGGTTATCATCACCATTTCCATGTCGAATGCTGCAGTAGCCTTGTACCGGGGGTGTTAAGTGACTTTTTGAGCAACCCTGTACATCCAAAAATCTGGTAGTCGGGAGGGGCGATCGCCCCTATCGCCCTCCCCGTGGATCTGCACCTGTCTGTACTTGACCACTCTCAGAAAATGTTCCAAGTGGGGTCAAAAACGAAAAAGTTGTTAAGATACATGCCATCATAAGAAAAAAAAGTGTTTAAGGGAGACAGAAAAAGAGAGATGAAAGAAGAAGCGGTAGAGAATGGGAGAAAGCAAAGAATTAAAGAGCAGGCAGAGAGAGAGAGAGAGAGAGAGAGAGAGAGAGAGAAGAAAAGAGAAGAAAAACAAGTAAGAGAGAGAGAAATAAATAAATAAATAAAGAAGCCACGCGCGCGCGCACACACACACACACACACAGAGAGAGAGAGAGAGAGAGAGAGAGAGAGAGAGAGAGAGAGAGGGTTGGCAGGGAGGGGGAGAATAGAAGTGAAATACAGAAGCGAGGCAAACACAAGGAGAGATGGAAGAGAATAAAGACGCGACAGAAATGCAGAGAAAGAAGTAGGAAAGCGAGAGAAAGAAATAAAGAAACGAGAGAGAAAGAGAAATAAATAAGCTAGAGAGAGAAGAAGAAGATGATAAGTGAATAGCAAAAGTTCACTAGAAAGAATAAAGAAGAAACCGACAGAAAATGGAAGCGAAAACACAAAAATAGAAACGATCAAGAAGAGAGGGAATAAATACTGAACGAAGAGGTGCTAAAACTGAGAAATGAATATAGAAAGCTAGAAAGAAGATACCGTACAAGGAAAGAAATAAACAATAGAGTTACAAAGAAAAGGGAGGGAGGAGAGGTATGCAATTCTCTTTATCCCAAGGAGGGGGTCAAGTGACCCCTCCCTTTTACCCTCCCTGTGGGCGCCCATGCTTTTGGGTTCGATTCCTTGCGGTGGTACAATTCGGTGATTCGCATATCTCACGTAGAAAGACAGATTCACTCCCGATTAGCTTACAGATAAAAGTTATCGATCTCAAGTTTGGCTAGGTTTCCTCATTTTGAGAAAATAGCAATTGTTGCAGGACATTATGGTAGCCAAGAATGCCAAACTTGAAAGTCTGCTATCCGACGCTGAATTTCTGAGGGTGTAGTTTTAATTCTTTTTAGAACACTGAATGGCCGCTCTCCACTGCCATTTCATGGTAAACTATAACATACATACATATAAGCTTCTCCTCTGCATAGAGGCGTGAGGGGACTCATCAGAGTATGATGACGTCTATGTTGATTTTATCTTTCTGTGCTACGTAATTCTCGTCTTTACCTTTTTATTTGTTTATTACAGTGTTTGGAAGTAACTAGTTACAAGTAACAGTTACCTTTTTTGAGAAAATGTAACAGTAACTAGTTACTTTTAGAAGTGAGTAACTATAACTGTAACTGAATTACTTTTTTTACAATAGAAGTAACGTTTAACAGTCACTTCTACAGTTACTTTGCAACACTTAACAACACTATGTAAGTGTCATAAATTATTGGCGATTTAGGATACAAAGTGAGCTGGAATTTAGTTTCTGCTGTGATATAGAAGCCCATCTTTGATACATTAATTCTTGAAAACAATAGATGAAGAGGAAAAGAGAAAGTTGTTCTTGTCGATGTACAGTCGGTAGGCTCCAGCCAGGTGCCAGGAATTTCAAGGTTATCCAATGTCTCATCTCTCATTTGGTAGACCTGAATTTCAAAGCGATATACACAACACACCTCGGAAGAGGGGTGGATTTTCCAGAAGCGGAAAGATAAGCCTCTAGGAGGAAAATTCCTTCCTATTGCTGACAGTTTGCCATTGTCAGTTGAGTGCTGTGAAGTGTGTCTAGTTTCTGTAGTTTGTTCCTCTGCGGTGTTCCTCAGTCAATAACTCCCCCCTTCTGTAAGCAGCATTCCTTTGCTATAATATCGAATTAAGCTGAAAAGGGACGTACTGCAATGTTTCAGTGTTTTTACGAAAGAATTCAACGATACTGGTAGTATGAACGAAACTGAAGAAGGCGAGAGCTAGCAAATGCGCATATGAATGGAAAACAATGTAATTGTTTCCATGGGATTTCTTTTATCTCAGTTCCTGTTGATTTAAAAATGAAAGTAAAAATATTTCCAGTTAGAATTCGCTTATTTACGATTATTCAGCATTTCTGGATATTTTTTTAAAAAAGTAATATATTTTTGTAAGTGCTATTCGTTTAAGATTTAAATGAGAACTCATTTTCTTGAAATAACAGATACGACAGATCTCACCATTATTATTGATACAACAGTGACTTACAACACTCAAGTGGCAAACTAACGAATCAGGAAGACCCTAACGATCATTTTCGCTTGTTTATGTAATCCTCTTAGAGAGAACTGAAGGGGTAAGTTTAAAATGCCATTTTCACCTTCATTTGTAACGCACGATTATAGGCTACTACATTATATTTTTTATCATTTTCTGGTTCAGAAACACTTGAAATTATACAACAAAATTTATTTATTTCTGACACGCACTTTATGCGAAACAAACCTCCCTTCTTAGAATATATTCTACGTGAGTGATATCTCTCTTTTTCATTCTTTCTATAGTTTCTAGACCCGCCCCCACTCCAATGGACATTCCTTAAGAACAACAATGATGATAAATACAAATGTTAAAGTTGCAGCAGCTCAGGTCAACCTCCGTGGCGTTGTGGTTAGCACAACGCACTATATGTCAGGGGTCCAGGATTCTAGATTGTTTCGGACATGGATGTTTGAGTTTGTTCCAATGAAGATACACAAAACAGAAAATTGGCATACGTGAAAATTGAGAATGTGTGAATAACGGGGATACTACCGCATAGGGGTATTCCTTAAAAAAAGAAAAAAAGTAGTTTGTGTGCCTGACTACCATGCGAGAGACCCCGGGTTTGATCCTCGGTGGGGGAGAACCGAGATTTTTTTCCACCTGTTGAAGCGGCTCCAGCCAAGACCATCTTGAGGTTCAGGCCACAGCGCTCAGTCAAGACGTCATCATCTGGAGGCGATTGTCTTAACGCTATAAACTCCTTGTCGTAATTTTATCGTAGATAATTAAGGTATATTTATTTCTCTTATGAAGTTAAATTTTGACATTTACCCTCCCGACGAATATAGTTAGAAGTAAAATTTATAATATTGAATATTTACACCAAAATTTTCATTCAGGAAGTCACTATGGCCACCACAAAAATTCCTACCATAGCACAAAGAAAGAGTTGAAAACCGTTAGAAACTTCCTGGCGGAAAAATTTAAACATTGTATATCTTTGAAAAATATTATCGGGAATATTGGTCAGCTACAATAAAACTCGTAACCGCTTTTGTATGAACTTTTGTATGTAAAATCAATTGATTAAATAAAACAAAAAACATGTTAGGTTGACCGTAAACTTTCCAAGTTACCTAATCAATTAAATTGTCTTTAAGTTTACCCAAAATTAATCAACCAATTAATACAGATATTCTGTGTAGCTATACAATCTCAATACAAATCCTTAATTTCTATATTCTTGCAGCAAAAGCGAAAGAAATTGGTACAAGGGCAATGTTACATTTCTGTGATAAAGACTAAACCTAAATCATTTGTCACATTGTAATTTCGATCCTATTGACTTTATTGAACGAAAGATAATAAACAAATTGAATCTTTTCGTTGTCGTTAGTAAGATCTGTGACAATAACTTAAGAGTTTCATTGAAGAAAAAAGCAGATTAATATTTCCATTTTAACGTTCAATTGGGAAATAAACATTTGGAATATTTCCTTACACTGTTTTTTTTTTACATTTGTTAGAAAAAATCGTGAAGAATGTTAATAAATTATGAAACAACAAACATTATCACTGATTTAATAACCAAAGTTACGAACATTGAAGCTTCACAAAGACAATAAAAAGCAGTTCATATGAAACAGTTTTAAAAAGTTAATACATTTGTAGTTCATATTAACATAGCTAGGTAACAAAATGCTTTCTGTGTGAAAACATTTGTATTTGAAACATAAGTAATATATTCTTGGATAGTTTTACACACGAATATTTCATCGAAGTTCTTGTTACACATCGCAACTTTGTATTTGAATGTACAACATATCTTCAATTAGCCTCCGATTAGCATAAAGACGCATAAAGCGGGATAAAATAAGAATAAATGTACACTTGTATCAACTTTGCCCCGTTGTATAGCTTTCTTTCAGTAAGCACATTTTGAAACTGAAAATTTGTGTAAATAATATGAATAATTTATCGAATGCTTGCATAAAATTTACACTAACAAATTGCTTTGGTAGACGTAATATTAACCAACGTTTGTAATTCAGGGTAAATTATTTGATATTTCTAAAAAAATGTTGACATGTTGTCCACATTTACGAATATATTTGATGCCTATTCCGGACACATGAAATGTTTACATCATGAACTATTAATCTTATTTATTTTTTAGTATAAAACATTTGTTACTTAACTTGTATCTTTTCGTAGTGACTGAATCACATGGAATTGCCCTAAAAATTTCTCATTTTTAACATCTTGAAGAAATGTGAACGTTACCCTTACCTTTTTCATTGTAATTGCCTCTGCAATTTAGTTCACAAGACTTATACACCATACCTCTTCCACATTTAAGCATATTTACACGTTATGTAAACTCGATTACAGTTCTTAAATTTGCATTACAATTCCATATTCACTAAAAAGGTCCAACATTGATTCCGAAGAAGCAAATCAAACATGGCGGCTATCTCGCCTCCAGATGATGACGCTTAGTCACGTGACCGGAGCAAGCCATGAGGCTTTCAGATTGAGAAGGTAATGCTCCAGCGCCCACCCAGCGTCGTATAAAGTGGGTATCTGGAGGGAGTGTAAAGGATGCCAGGGACGTGGTGTTGATCACATCACCCCCACCTTCGGCCATGATCAAAAAAGTGTGGGACTCTAACTCCTCTGGCACCATTTGGGGTGGGGGTGGGAAGGATGTGACATATAAAAATAATCGAAACGACCGATATTAGTGTGGAATCCATAGTCTTCAGGCTCTCTAAGATGAATAGTGACACTCCCAATGCCGTCCCACTTCAACACACCTCTGACACCCATAGGGGTGGTGGTGGGAAGGGGTGACATGTAAAACGACCTTCGTTAGTGTGGAATCTATAGTTCTCGGGGTCGGTAAGATGAATAGTGACACTCCCAATGCCGTTGAACTCAAAGACACCCTTGGCACCTCTAGGGGTGGTGTTGGGAAGGGGTGACATCTAAAAATAATTGAGAACGACAGATATTAGTGTGGTATCCATAGTTTTCGGGGTCGCTAGGATGAATAGTGAGTGACACTCCCAATGCCTTTGAACTCCAAGTTAATTTTACACTATAGTTAGAATTCATTGCAACTGCAGTTACCAGCTTTCGTAGCGGAGAATACTGCTTCGCTCTGCCCACTCGATCACCCAGTGGCGTACGCAAGGGGGGGGTTACCGGGTTTAAACCCCCCCCTTGAGCTTTTGAAATATTATGGAAAATGCTGTAGAAAAAATTAAACATGGCTAATTTATCACAGTCAAAGATCTGCGACAGTAATAATAATAATAACAATAATAATAATAATAATAATTTGAATTATTATTCCCATGCAGCATGAAGAAAAACACAACATTCCAAACACAATCTAAGCGGCCGCAAAGTTCAATTTTGCAAATTTTTTTTGCAAAAAGTCGCGCAGTGACTCTCGCGAGAATTGTGAAAATTCCTTGCTTCGTCGCAGTGTGCCGACCTTATTGCAAACGTTCTTCCCGGTACTGATTTCACATAGCCTTGTGCACTCTCAAGTGATGCTGAGTCTACATCCACATCATTAAATAATGTTGAAGGGCTTTGTGAATCACCTAGAAGTGATAAATGTGTTGGAATGTCTATAAACTTACTTTTCAACGAAAACATAGACTCAGTGGAATTTGGCAACATGTATTCTCGCGCTTCATCATCATCATCATCCATAGGTAAAGGTAATGTAAATTCCTCCGTGCATATAGCACCTTGCCATGAAGGCACACGTAGTGGTGTGGTGGGCCCCAAAGATTCTCGATCTCGAACTATTTTGCAGGTGATGTGATCAGCACCATGCTCCGGCAGCCTTCATCCCCCAGGGTTGCTCTCAGGTACCCATTGCTATGAGGCTGGGTGCGGAGACAAGGCTGGATAAATTCCAACCAATTCCGGAAATCGAACCCGGATATCCCAAGAAGTTGTCAGACTAGACCAGCGCGGCTCCTTGAATGAGTTTCATATTTTCATTATTTCAATAAATTTAATATATTTGCTTGTTTTTATGGATTTTCTTCACACTTAAAATGTCTCACTTATCATATACAACCGTTGACTAGACAATTATTTTGTAACAAAGAAACAAAAGAAATGTAATTTTGTTCTATTTCTTTCATAAATAGCAGCCGCATTAGTAGTAATTATTAGTAGTAATTAAACTAATTAATTAATTATAATAATTATTAATTTATTTATTATTATTAATAATTAAAGTATAATAAAACAATGGTAATGTGAATTTGCAGAAAGTTTTCTAAATAACACCCCCCTTGATGAAATCCTGCGTACGCTACTGCGATCACCTCCTCCCCTTCTCTGCCGCTATGCGTGGCCTTGCTACAGGTTCGGGGCAGTGGCGACGATTAGGGGGACGAGGGGGCAGTTGTCCCCCACTTTTTGCCACTTTTGCCCCTGCACCATGCTAAACTTTATCTACGAGGGAAAGTAAACTGTCTTTGCCCCCAGTTTTGGCACCTTCCCCCCCAATTTTAGAACCCAATCGCCGCCACTGATTCCAGGGATTGTGTGTAGGGGTGACAGCAATCAGCATTCAAAGTAAAAATTCCTATCTGGAGGATGTTTTTATGGATCAATATGGAGATAATATAGTATAGTTAAGGGGATGCTCAGTGGTGTGTCCAGGGGGGATTGGTGGGGGTCATAACCCCCCTTTGATCCAGAATTCCTAAAAGAAAGAACGTCAAAGACAGGGAAAGATGCAAAATGAGGGCTGACTATTAACAAAAAAATATACGTACCCCCTTCCCCTTTCGAAAATCCTGGGCACGCCACTGGGGATGCTTATGCAAATTAATTTAGCTAGGGGTGAACATTTTGTTAAATGGGAGTTGCATCCCCCTGCATTCCCCAACTTCTAGCTCTGGGTATAATGAATATGACTGGATCCACTCAAAATATTCTTGACTTCATTAACTTTTGATGGCAATATTCTAGGGGGGGGGGGGGAGAGGGGGAGAATAAGTGAGAGTGTGTGTGATTTTTTTTCACACTAGTCTTTGTTTTATCACAGGAATGCCTAGATACTACTTGTAGCTTGTAAGTTACCATACACATTAACTTTATATTATTTTACCTCTAGATTACTTCTTATGTTTCCAACTCATCTTTTTTACTTAAATAGTTAAATTAAATCTTCTAACAGACTTAATGAGAATAAACTGTCTTTTCAGATTACAGATAACAATCAAATCAATTACCATTTTGATGGTAGAAATTGGCATTATTTTTGAAGGAGTAAGTGTTGCTGATGAATGTAAGTACATTTTTTTACACACTTGTATCTGCGACTAATTTGATTTCAATTAACTTTATCGAGTGTTTCCACAGAGTGTCTGGTCTAAAGGTATCCAAACAAAATAAAATCTAATGCAAGAATCACTCTCTGTATATTCTCAATCTAATGTTCAGCCGATAGGAAAAAATGGCACAAGAATGGCAATCGACTCAGTCAAGCTGTGGATACCACACAGAATATTCAGTCTTCAGTCTGTGCTTTGTTTACCAGAATTTCAATCAGTTATTTGTATTTAATTCATTGATTTGGTGTGTTTGACTTTGCTTCTGCCACTTTTGGCTAATCATGAAGATGAAGATGAGTGATAGTAAGATGAAATTGAAGAAGAAGAGAAGGGACATTCACAAATAACACCCATTCTCAGACTGGGATTTGAACCCAGGATCCCTGGCAACAAAGCATGCTGTGATAACTACTCTTACACGGGGGTTGGCAGTTGCTCATATTTGACGGACTGCAATGGAATGTGAATTAATTCATAATATGAAAATTCAGTTGCTCTAATAAGAGCTCAGATGCTGGAAACCCTTGGTGAGAGCTTGCGATGCCACCTACAGTGAACTTCATTAACCTCGATTGATGACATTCATGATGGTTGCAGTGAATGTGATTTAAGTATTACATTACCTATATGAAATTTCGTGTTTCCCTTATTGAATGAAGGCAGCCAGCCTTCGAAATTAATTGGAAATAACTATCCAATTGTAAACACAAAATTTCACGTAAGTAAAACTTGATGAGTTATCTTGTACAATAATCAAGCAAATATTTTGATAAACCTTAGTTGTTGCAGGTATGTGCGTTCATTTTTTGAAACTTTTAACTCTCTGTAAATATGCATTTTACATGCAGAGCACCCAAACTGAGAATTTCATAAGAGAGAATATGATCCTTACTATTTTATTCAACGTTCTTCACCCTTCCTCCTCTATCCATAGCTCCTTTTCTTAAGAAATTTAAGGCAATATATCCCCACAATACATGCCAAATTAAAGTTCTTAATTGCTGCTACTTTTCCCATTGATTTTCAGTTCCAAGCAGGATCTGTGTGTCTCCAATAAAAGGTAATGAAATAATGGAGAGCAAAACAACTAAAAATTTACGGGATGTCATTCATGGAGAACACACACACAGAACAGATTTTCCATATATGGTAAGTTAACTTCATTAGTTTTAATCTACCTTTACCAACTTACTCGTAGCCGCACATACAAACTTAAAGCTTGGCTGAACCTTTAGCCAATGTCAGGGAAGCAGTTTTTGAAAATTCCTCTCCTTTCAAAAAATTCCTGCGATATTCCAAAATATGAAATTTTATATCTGCTTAGAATTGCTTCTAGAGCATGCACATAAATCTTTGTGTGGTTCGCTTGCACTATTGTCTAGATACTATCAATAGTTTTATAAGCTTACATAGATACGAAACAATTACACAGTGAAATCAAACCACATGAAAATTGACGAGAATGATCTGGAAGGAATTGGAAACGTATAAGTTTTTTTCAGGATTTTGGAAAACTAAACGCACCAGGCTTCTGTCAGCTAAAGGTCCAGCCAATCCATAACCACGAAAGAAAAGCCAGTGTATGAGTAGATTAACTTCTTCTTAGATATAATTTAGTATCATTGCTCATGTAAAGGAAGAACCAGTGCTCAATTACCATGTATTTGAATTACCTACATTCTGAATACTGTATTTTTCTTCCTTTTCTTATATTACTTTTCACAAATATATATATTAACCTGTGCGGGAACAGCACACAGCATTCAAAAGCAAAGCTTTGGGCAAATCACTTAGATACAGTTTTGTTGTGGATTTTCCTTATTGTATTTACTTTTGTACATTGAATAGTGGCCTCATAGATCTAAAAAAAATCTTCTAGAAATAAAACTACAATATTTAGTGGATTTTTCTTTCCTTCCAGGCCATTGTGTATCGTCTAATTGATGGGAATATATCAGATGCTTATTGTGCAGCTGTAATATTGACAAAGAAATGGGTTGCCTCATCCTCAATCTGTGGGGCCCAGACTGAGAGGTATAAAATCTATTTACTGTCTGTAGCAGTTACTTCAATATTGTCTTGGTTTGCTTGTGTTGGTCAAATATTGTAGTTGTAATATTCTGATATAGCCTATGTATTAATCTATATTAAGTATGGTGTGCACTATTTTTAAAATGAAACATAGACACATATCACCACCATCACCGACCTCTGGCTGGGTCGGCATAGAAGTCAAGGCTCTCCATTTTTTCCTGGTGGCCCCCCTTCCAGACGTTCCATGCCCCTATATTATTATACTTTTCCTTAGAAATTTAGTGTAGAGGAATCTTATTGCTGTTATTAAACGATATTATACTCTTAAAGAAAATTAAGTATTTTCAAGCCAATGAAAGTTTGAAGCAACTACAGGGGAAGGGGGTTGGTTCAGTTGTGCAACCACAAGGGGTCAGGGGGGGGGGGGGCATTGCCTTCTTCCAACCTTGGAAGGAAATCAATTCTGGGGAGGGGGCAAACATTGAAGTAAAAGAATGTAAGACTAGCAGAATCTAAGAGTAACAGGACAAAAGGATACTGAAGATGGAATTAGTTTTCACGTCTTTCTTGCATTATTTCTTCCAGACAGCCAGGAGCACCTGCAGGTGGGCAGAGAGGGGCAATTGCTCGCTCAACTTCAAATTTTATAGAAATAGAAATTAATTTCATAAAATTTTCTTGCTCGCTTTCTCTTGTAATATCTGCTTTCCTTACAGTTTTGTCAAGTTCAGAGCAGTAGTAGCTAGGGGCTGCAATAGTTATCCCTCTACGCTGAACGACCTGAATGAGAAAAAATGTAAAAGAGAGAAACATGGAATCCCATGGAATTATTTGCATGCTATTAAATTAATACTGTCTTCAATTTATATAGATTTGGATCAAAAAATTTTCTTGCTCGCTTCACTCGCAATTTCTTTATTTTTTGTAATGCATTGTGGATTACCAGAGGGACAAGAAAGAACAACTAAGTACTTCAGACAGTTCCTGCTATAACAGTTTGATTTGGAGGAAAAGGGACGTTATATCATTTGGTTTGTTATGGGGTGGATGAATTGATTATGTAATGTATTTAAATAATATGTTTTATATATATCACACATACACACTTTGCCCCCCCCCCCCCTAATCAGAGGGTCTGCGCACGCCTATGATCTTCATATGTCCAAACTATCTCATCTGTGCCTGGTCTATACTGTCCTGAAGCTTCACCACACCCACTGTCTGCGAGATCTCCTTATTTCTTATTCTATCCCTTCTAGTCTTCCCCAATATACTCCTTAAAAATTTCCATTCCACTGACTGCATCTCTTTTTTCTCTCTCTCTGTCATTGTACAAGTCTCTGCTCTATACGTTATTATTGGCACATAGTATGTGTTATATATTACCTTCTTGCATTTCATCCCTGTTCCATATTAATCTTTGAATGCTTTGATAGAGTCCATCACCCATTTGTTCTCTTCTGTTTACCTTCCCATTGATTCTTCCACTTCTCTCAATAATGCTTCCTAGATATTTGAAGCTCTCCACTACCCTCAACTCTTCCTTGTCCATCTCTATTCTTGGTTCATTTCTGGCTCTGTTGCTTGTTGTTATTAGCACCTCACTCTTTTCTGCACTGAGTTTCATTCCTGCTCTTCTGATTTCCCCATTCCAACTATCAAGCTGTCTCTGTACTTCTTCTTCCCTGTTCACCTATATTACTAAGTCATCAGCAAACAACAGGGCCCTCATCTCATCTCTTCCTCTCCTTTCCCACCTCTTCGTTAATTGCATCCATTGTAATGATGAAGAGCAGTGGGAAGAGAGCACTTCCCTGTCTTAGTCCATTACTTATACTGAACCACTCCATTCTTCCCACTGGTGTCTTCACACAGCTCTGGTTGACCTTGTATGTGCTCTGCACTCTACACACTATCTCTTCCTTGACTCCTTTCTCTCTTAGAGCATTCCAAATCTTTGTTCTGTCCATGCTATCATATGCCTTTCTATATCTAGGAATGCCATAATCAAATCATTTCCATACTCGTAGTGCATTTCCTGTAATTGCCTTATTTTGAATATCAGATCTCCTGTTGATCTGCCTCTTTCAACTCTGTTACTTCCCTTATGCTTTTCTCTAATATTTTCTCATACACCTTTGCTGAGTGGCAATTTAGTGTTATTCCTGTGTAGTTTTTACATTCTTTTCTGTCCTCTTTCTTGAATATGGGAACTATTAGTCCCTTTGTCCAATCTCTTGGCACTTCTCTCTCTCTCTTGCCACACTGTTTTCAACACTCTGTATAGCCACTGCACACCAATCATTCCTGCTCCTAGTATTATTTCTACTGGCACCTAATCTATTCCAGGTGCTCTACCTCTCTTCAGTGCTTCCTCCACTTCTTTCCATGTGAGATTCATTTCTCCTTCACTTCTTCATGTTCATTTTCTTTTTTCACATTCAACAATTTCTCAAAATGATTTCTCCACATTCTCCTTATTTCTTCATCCTCTTCAACGTTTCCCCTTTCATCCCTTAGCTTACAGCTGTCTCCTTTTTATCTTCTTCTTTCTCTAACTAATCCATAGAATACTTTCTTGTTCCCATCTACAAATTCTTCTAGCACTTTGACCCATTCTTCCATCCACTTTCTTCTTTCCTCCTTTACTACTGTCCTTGCCTCTTTCTTCTTTTCCACATGCTCTTTCCATGCATTTTGTGATTTAACTTAAAACCATTTTCTAAATGCATCATTTTTGTTTTTCACTGCCTCTCTAGTTCTTTCATTCCACCGTGGTGTTTCTTTCTTCTTTCTTTTCTTGCTTGTCCTCTACTAATTCTGTTTTAATCTTATCCATTCTGTTTCTACTCCTTTGGGTTCATCTCTTGGCACTTTTGTTTGCAATATTTGTTGATATTTCTCTTTTATCATCTTATCCTTCAATTTCCACACTCTTATCCTTCTCTCTTGTTCCTCCCTTCTATCTTTTATTTTCCATCTCATATCTCCTACTAGTAGTCTGTGGTCACTGTTTAAGTTCTCACTGGGTATTACTTTAATGTTGTTCATTTTCTTCTTTACTTCCTTGTTTACTAATATATAATCTAATACAGACTTTTATTCATTATTCCAACTGTATCTTGTAATCTTATGGCTGTCATATTTCTTCTTAGAAATAGAGACAGCCTTCTCAAATTTCACATCTCGAAGCTACCTTGATAAGAATTAAAACTAGTGTGTGCATAAATATGTAAGACATAAGTTTCAGGTTATGAATTTGAAGGTAAGATCAAAGAATAGAGAAAAACACAGAGCAAACTCCTAGATTGTATGACCACAGAGCAAAGAAATAAAATCAGCACCTTTGACAGACGTTCTGGAACGAGTCCATGATAACTCAACTAAAATATACATGTACTGTATAAGACCTGAACTAGATGATTAACTATTCTTTATAGTACACATTTTCACACTCACCAACATAATGTTAGATAATATAGCAAAACGTTAGTTTGGAGCATGGAGCAAATTTTCACCTACCTAAACTCTGTGTCACATAGCCATCCAACGACCACACTTGAGTAAGTCCCTCAATGCTTTATGGTTACTGCCACTTTGCTTCTAAAAGTAATATGCATTATTTACTTTTGAAAGTAACGTGTTAGTTTTGGACAATAACGTGCTTGCCCCTACATTATCACCATTATCACTTGGGTAAATATGCCCACACACATTCACATACATACACGAATCAATTTGATTTTAATTTAGTCTTGTTTTTCACTTTCGCCTAATCTCAACAATGAGAGAGAGAGAAGAATGAAACCTTGGACCCCTGACGTCGTAACATTCTGTGCTAACCACTCCATCATACATGCTGTCACTACATGGTTGAAAACAATGGCAGTGACTTGGTACAATTTGATGGTATCAACAAACTGGTATCATGCTATGATATAAATAGGTAGGGCAAATATGTGGAACAGTAGAGTAAGGTATGTAGTTTCTGTACCATTTTTTTTTTTGCACACATCATTTGTCATTTGTATTTCTTTTTTTCTGGACGACCCTCGTACTAACACAAATTAACAGAAAGTGACAGGATAGTTACCTTTCAAAGTAATATGTTATCATTCCAGTTACTTTTATAATTTTGTTAAGGAGACACTAACACAATTGCGGGGAATGTAGCAGTTCTTCAAGTGACATGTTGTCAGTGCATTGAGTTAATTCTCACCGATATTCTAGACCAGAGTCCACTACTATTTCTTTAAGCTCACTAAATGTCCTCATAAAGATTGGAGCATTCACCAGGAGTTGAACCTTTTGCACCACAGGTAGAAACCACGAAGTTCATGTTCATCAAGGAAGCTTGTAATATCTTTATGTATCAAGTGTCACTACAATGCTCATTATGTCATTTTGTCTGCATGTAGGCCATTTGATATCACCATAATAGCTGGTCCAACAAGGATGGGGCCAAACAAAAACCTTGGATACATCGTAAGGAAAGTGGATGAAACATTTCAGCACAGATCGATAGGCATGTCATTTTATAAGGTATGTTGAAAAAAGTACCAAAAGGGAAATATATTGTCATGTATTGTAATATACAGGGTGTTTCTAAAGGTCGTTTACAACGCTTGGGAGGTGATTCCTCACACGAAAACAAGCAAAAAGTCTAAGTTCCATTTTTACGACTGAGGCTTCGTTTCCGAGATAGGAGCCTCGCAAAAGGTGACAAAGTGAACGTCACACCTAACTGGGACGAATACTATCACAGATAGAGAGGCGGTTCCAAGGGAATCATAAAGGAATCGTATGTGCTCAGTCCGGAAGTCACTATGAAAAGTTCACTGCACGCATGCGCAATGGAGTCCTCAAAGGAATTGGGGATTTCCAGCAAGACCAATACATGGAAGGGGTATGTAACGAAGCAAGAAGGACCGTGACAATGAGAAATGAGTTCAAGACAACACATCCCGACCTCAAACATCAAAACATGAGCACCGAACACAAAATCCGAAAAGTTGAGCACGGTTGCATACCCCAGTTACACGCGAGGAATGAACGAATCATGTCATGTGGCATACGAGAGACACATTACTCCACCAGGAGGAGGAAAAGAAAAACACAATATCAGATGATTGCGACAACGTGTATTTTTACACGCGACAACTACGTAATATCCCCCCCCCACACACATACACAACAAACAACAAATGCTACAATATCTTACGCACAGACAGTCCGTGTCACTGTACACCAACTGAAGATGTCACTTTCACCACACAAAGGGGGTGGGGAGCAATACCAAGAGTGTTCTCACTGAGATTTGCCGAGGGCAATAATCACAAACGGTTTTCAAAATGTCTGCCATTTACTTCTACGCAGAGATGACAGCGACGAATCAAGGATTGTCGAGTACGAGCAAACAAGCCAGGTGTATCTGCTACCGTCGCGGCGGCGACGTTGATGCGAGCAACGAGGTCCTCAGCTGATGTGACAGGTGTGTCATATACGAGGGTTTTCATTTCTCCCCAGAAGAAAAAATCGAGAGGGTTGAGATCTGGCGACCTCGGTGGCCAAGGCACAGGCTCATCCCTACCAATGAACCTATTTCGAAACACGTCATGCAAGAAATGTCGTACATCACAATCGAAATGAGCTCGTGCACCATCGTGTTGGTACCACATTTCTTGCCGCAGTGCCAAAGGTACGGTCACCAACAGTTCAGACAGAACCTCACTAAGAAATGCATGATATGTGCGACCATTCAGGCGAACAGGGAGAATGTATGGTCCAATTAAATGATCATGTACTATCCCGCACCACACATTCACTGAAAACCTGTGCTGGTGATGGGCCACAAAAAGTGCATGTGGGTTGTCAAAGTCCCATACATGACTGTTTCTACTATTGAAGACATCAATCCTGGTTAAAATGGCTTCATCTGTCCACAATACGTTTGCCCCGAAGTGAGGGTTTGTGTCCATATGATGCAATAACCATTGGCAAAACTCCATACGAGGGCGAAAGTCACGAGGTATCAGTTCTTGTACTTTCTGCAATTTAAAAGGGTGCATTCCTTCCTCTGACAACACTCGCCAAACATTCACATGAGACGTGTTTCGTGCCCGAGCGAGCACTCGCGTACTGGTGCCAGGATGTTCTGCGACCGCTGTTAACACATCTTCTGCAAACTGATGTGTGCGTACACTTCGGGGTCTTCCAACTTCTTGCCGCGGTGGTAACACTGGCCCTGTTTCACGCAGTCGACTGTCCACTACCTGAAAGAAGGTGTGAGACGGTAAACGTCTATGTGGAAAGCGTTTTCATAAAGACGCCTTGCCTCACGGCTATTACCACGTGCCTCCCCATACATGAGATGCATGTCTGCTAGCTGCTGGGTGGTATACGCAGCCATCTGTGTAATAGGGAGCTGGAACTGCAAAGTATTGTTTTTGTTTAACACTGGCACACTGCACAAATTGGCCGTATCACCGTACGAACACCACAGACCAATTGTTGCGATACTTGACTTGCCCACTCCACCACGTCAACTTCTTTCAATACAACATACTAGTACTCTTCAATGCGTATGTCAACCTAGACCGAACTGCTGATCATATCCCAGCACCTGCAACACGACTGGAACGACTGCCGGAGAGAACCAACCCTTCGAGCTCCTCTCGCGGGAACAGCAGTCATAAAGGTCAAACGTAGACTACGAGAACCAGATTTGCGTGTGCAGCGCTTCCAAAACTGGTCTCTTTTACGTCACAATGATCGCGTGCGAACACTTTTGGTATTGCTCCCCACCCCCTTTGTGTGGTGAAAGTGACATCTTCAGTTGGTGTACAGTGACACGCGTAAGACATTGTAGCATTTGTTGTTTGTTGTGTGTGTGTGGGGGGGGAGGATATTACGTAGTTGTCGCGTGTAAAAATACACGTTGTCGCAATCATCTGATATTGTGTTTTTCTTTCCCTACTGCTGGTGGAGTAATGTGTCTCTCGTATGCCACATGACATGATTCGTTCATTCCTCGCGTGTAACTGGGGTATGCAACCGTGCTCAACTTTTCGGATTTTGTGTTCGGTGCTCATGTTTTGATGTTTGAGGTCGGGATGTGTTGTCTTGAACTCATTTCTCATTGTCACGGTCCTTCTTGCTTCGTTACATACCCCTTCCATGTATTGGTCTTGCTGGAAATCCCCAAATCCTTTGAGGACTCCATTGCGCATGCGTGCAGTGAACTTTTCATAGTGACTTCCGGACTGAGCACATACGATTCCTTTATGATTCCCTTGGAACCGCCTCTCTATCTGTTATAATATTCGTCCCAGTTAGGTGTGACGATCACTTTGTCACCTTTTGCGAGGCTCCTATCTCGGAAACGAAGCCTCAGTCGTAAAAATGGAACTTAGACTTTTTGCTTGTTTTCGTGTGAGGAATCACCTCCCAAGCGTTGTAAACGACCTTTAGAAACACCCTGTATGTCTGAAGAGAGACTCGTGCTTATAACTATAATAAGATCAGAGGAGAATATTACAAAGAATTTGATCCATAGCAATTAATTTGACATTATATTGAGCAGCATAACTGTTGCATTTATCACACACTTACATACTCTGATATTTTTGTTATTATTTATAGGCATTAGGCATTATAGACACAACTCTAATGTAGGTCAGCTCAGATGTGATATAAAACTTTTCAACAACATACATGTACAATAATACATAAAAAAAAGCAGAAAGCTGTTTTACTTTTGCTAAAAATGTTTGAAAAATTGGCAAGGGAACTCACTTCTTCAAGACTTGTAGTCTTACACAATCGGTGATAAAACAGTGCAGGTACTAGTGTTTCTGCTGAACAGAGCAGGTTACATGGCACAATGAGATACCCAATAGAGGAGTATTGAGTGATCAATGCAGGGGGGTTGGTTTTGGAAATAAAACATACATTTGCAAAACCAATCCCCCTGCATTGATCACTCACTACCACCCTCACTTTATTAAAATCAAACACACCCTCCACTTCCTCTTTCTCATCGTTCACAGTGATCCTGATCCCAGATATATCTTTCGGGACAAACCCATATTCGTCTTCCATCATCCTCCCACCTCAAGAACGTCTTGGTCCAAAATACACAAACACAGGTGCAAGACTTGCCCCATATTCATCACCTCCCCCACCCTACAGATCCTTACCCCTGTTGGCGAGTTCATCCTTCAGCAGAAGGGCACCTGCCACTCCTCCAACCTCACATAGGCCTGATCTGCCAAATCTGTGATAACTTCTACATAACCCCCTTGAACCTCAGAATCATCAACCACCGATCTTCAACACAAAACTCCGACCTCCCTGTCGCCACCCACGCCAACAGCCACACCACCACCATTACCAACTTTTCCCATGTGGCCATTATCCACTTAAAGGGCCTACATATCTGACATGCACACCATTCTACCCCCCTCCCAGACTCAACCTAGCCACACAATAACAGCCCCTTTTTTGCCCTCCTGAACTTCACCCACCACCAACTATGCAGTAAACACTGGTAAAAGTAGTTTCTTGTCAACATCTGTTATCTATCAATTTTCTGGCTACACTGCTGTACCAACGCCATCTTCATTATTCTGGTCTTCTACTGTGAACACCGCAAAATATCAACTTCTTATCTTATTTTATAATATATACAGAGCATTCCCTGACATTCGCTACGAAACTCGGCAGCCCGGCATCAGCGCTTGTCTTTCCCGGTGAACGGGTCAGCGACAGTAGGTAGAGTCCGCTATTAAAACTAGATTTTCATATTGTGTACTAACCTTGACTACAGAAGGTGTTGAAAATGATGTCCCTCTGCTGCAACACATTCCTGGCATCTCCGAAGGAAATTGGCATTTACACGTGCAAGTTTGTCTACTGTAATTCTCCCAGTTTTTCATACAATACTCTCTTTTAACTCATGGATGGTGTGCGGATTGTCTTTGTATACTTTATTTCCCCATTTTTCTTTCCACTTTTATTCATAACTGACCCTATTACTCTAAACTTTTTTAGAAGGTTTAATATAAGCGACTGTCGCGGACCCTTTCACCGGCAAAGACAAGCATTGATGCTGGGCCCCTTGCTGCCGAGTCTCGTAGCGAATGTCAGGGAATGCTCTGTGTGTGTATATATATTTGGTCCTTATTACATTCAACCTACTTACATGTTTATAAATATATTCTTCATGAAACCATGTCTAGATATCTTGCACTTTAATATAAAAGATATTAAAGTATGATTTGGAGGTACAATTTTAATAATATATAATTGTAACTGTATTGTAGCCTGTGTGAAATACATACATTTATTTATTTATTATCAATAAATAAAACTGAACACATTTGTAAATTAATACATTTACATACCTTTGCCATTTTTCCAATGAAAAATGGTTTCTCTCAAAAAGATTGTTTGATACTAACCTTCTTATTCTATTTACAGGTAACAAAACCTTTCAAGTTTAATGAATATATAGCGCCAGTGAACTTTCCAAGGAAAAATTACAAAGTAAAGTCCCATGATATCTGCATTACTTTAGGCTGGGATCAGGTGGTAAGCGATTTATTGCTTCAACAAATACGTGGGTGACACTAAAAGTTTTTAGATGCGGCAACACTGATTGCAGCAATACATTGTCTCTAGGATATGTTGAAGTTAGTAGTCTGTGAAGTGTGATAATGCTGCAGAATTTATAGTTGTTAATTGTTGTGTGCCAGAAATTAGACAATTATTGTCGTGTGTGTACAGTAAAATGGATTTAACACGGGAGCAGTTCAGAGCAATGATTTTTTACGATTTTTGAGCAGGTTTAACGCAGCAGCAATGTTATGAAAGGCTCCGAAATGCATTTCAGGGGGAAGCCCCATGCCGTGCGACTGTGTTTAATTGGTTTTTAGAATTTCGACGTGGACGTCAGAAACTCAGTGATGAATTACGTGATGGTCGTCCTGTGACAGCAACTTCTCAAGAAAACGTCAACAGAGTGCATCGCATGATAGAGGAGGATAACCGGGTGACATATGCAGTTATTAGTGCAACACTGGGTATTGGTATGAGTCAGGTTCAAACAATCCTGCATGACCGCCTTGGTGTCAGGAAGCTCTGTGCCAGATGGATCCCACACCATCTTACTCAGGAGCAAAAGCAGGCACGGGTCACATGGTGCATGAAAATGCTGGACAAATTTAACCAAGGACAATCAAATGCAGTGTATGACATCATAACAGGTGACGAAACTTGGGTGTACTGTTATGAACTCGAGAGCAAACGACAGTCGACGCAGTGGATCTTCCCGGATGAAGACCCACCAACAAAAGTCAGGAAGGGACGAAGTGTTGGCAAACAAATGGTTGCCACTTTCTTCAGTCGGACGGGCCATATTGCATCAGTGCTGCTACAGGGACGTCGGACCGTTAATGCTGAATGGTACACTATGGTTTGTTTACTGCAGATCGTACGGAAAGTTCGTGAAAAACGCCCACGAAGTCGCATTATTGTGCATCAAGACAATGCGTGCAGCCATACAGCAGTACGAACAATTGAATTCTTCAAAGCCTCCAACATCGAAGAAATGACTCATCCTCCTTACAGTCCCGACCTCGCCCCTTGTGATTTCTTCCTGTTCCCTAAAATCAAGGATACATTACGAGGTTCTTCATTTCCTACTCCCGAGGAGGCAGTCACCGCCTTCGTTCAGTGCATTCAAGAGGCTGCAGATGTGTGGTCCTAGTGCTTTCACACTTGGTTTGAGCGGATGAACAAGTGTATCAACTGTCATGGAGAATACTTTGAAAAATTATAGCATTCATACTTTTGGTCTCCAGTGTTTTACTTGCGCGTGTCTAAAAACTTTTAGTGTGACTTATCGTATATTAATATGTTTTTATATATGCCAACAATAATTATGTAATTTTTCTCATCCAGAAGTAATTTCATGGATGTTAAAGATACATTTGTATACATAATTACATTCTAATCCCATCATGTGGAATAAGTTTCTTTCTGGCTTAGTATACAAATTGAATTATTGCCACATTGCCATTGAAATATGGAATAATATTTAAACTTCTCTTAAATTTGGAAACTGCATTCCAAATTTTAAACTTATTCCGAATTGCTATTCATGAATTTCTATTTAAATATCTATGATTACAGTTTGATGAGGAAGAACAACTGTGCCTGATGAAGCATGCAGTGAGTATTGTAAACCCAGACAAATGCATGGACTCTGCTGAGAAGTATGATCCTCTTCATATACTCCATTCAGATGAAATATGTGTAGCAACAACTAGCAAGCAGAATCCATGTCCAGTAAGTTTAATGTGCTAAATAGATTTCTATTTATTGTTAAAAAAGGAGGGTAGCTGGATAAACAAAGGTGGGGCACAAATTCATGCCGGAAAGAAATCTCTAGATATTGTATACAGGGTGAGTCAGAAATGTGGCTACATGTTTGAAGTAAATGATGTAGTGTTACTGTATATTGTAGAGGGAAATGGTGAATGGTATATTAAACTTGAAACTCCATTTTTTCATATTAGATAAGAGCCACGTGCCTGAGCTTACGTCATTAGCCAAGATGGCACTGAACATGCAGCAGCAAGTTAAAATTGCAGCTTGGGGAATTGCATGCCATGATGTTCGTTAGGCCGTTAGCCTGGCGAGATGTGATTTTAAAGTAACATTGTTGCCACTGACTGTGGAAAAGTGGAGAAAATGACTGCTTACAAAGGCAAACATCCCAAAAAGAAAAGAAAACATCCAGGAATGTCCTGGAAGGACTCGTAGTAGCACCGATGCATCAACTGTTAATGCTGACTTGCACTATGCCATTGCAGTGAGGGACATTTTGGATCACAAATTGCCATAAAGGTGGTTTGGAAGGAGAGGAACGACAGAATGGCCAGCCTGCTCTCATAGCCTGTGACCACTGGCTGTGGGGTTATTTGAAGAAAAAGCTTTACGCCTGGAAAACACAAGACGCCATGCTGAGAAAAAAACAATTGAGGAAGAAATTCGTGCCATTTCAGTAGTCCTGTATCGTAAAGCAATGAGTGATTTTCCAAAGCATTATCAATTATGTAAACGGCAAGTAGTTTGAGGCAATAGTGACTCTGGTTGGTATTGTTGTGTATTGCTCTTCAATTTGAAGAACTGATTTTTCAACTGCACTATCTTACTTTCCTGTAGCCACAATACTGTCATCACACACTCTGAAGGTCTGGTTATGTTTTGTGGCATATATTTATAATCTTATCAGTAACCTTGTATGTACTGAAAAACTAGTAAGTTGCATGATGATACTAGAAATTTTAATGAAAATCCTTTCAAAATCAAAAATGAAATTTTTTGGGGGTCAACTTTTCATTACAAAACTGTGGAAAAATGTTTATGTAGTAAATTACAAAAAAAAAAAAAATCTTGATGAAATAGGGCTATTTCTGTAAAAGTTTAAGGATGCAATTATAAATAATGCATTTTTTTTCTTTTGCAGCAGGATGATGGGGCTCCCTTAATATGTGGTGAAGAGTTTGTTGGAATCTTAGCAAAGCAAATAAGAGTCTGTCCTTCAACGACAGTCAAGTACAAAGAAATTGCCTCTTCTCTGACAACCATTTATCACATTCTTACAAACTAGCACAAAAACTCAGACACACTACAATGAAAAAAATACTTCTTTTTTGTTTTATACTTTTGCATCTGTTATTGAGTTAACGTTTTCAACCATATACAAGGGACAAAGAATGAAAGGACATTTAATAAATGGACTACTTTGATATACTGGCAAATGTTTAGTGTCTGTTATTGCTCTTTAGGTAGAGGTAAAGTTATGCTGCGCTCATTACACTATACCATGAAGGCATACAGAGGGGATGTGAGGTAGGACCCTACATATTCACGATCTTCACAATTTTTGGAGGTGATGTGATCAGTGCTATAATCATGTAAACTTTACCCCCTCCCCTCCCTACCTCCCTCCCACACAGGGTTGCCACGAGGAATCCATTTATTAGAGGCTGGACGAACCCAAGAGCAACTTTATGCAAGGATGATGTCAATAAAATATTCAACCTTTAGATCACCCATTCTGCTTGCCAAAAAAAAAAAAAAAAAGGAAAAAAAAGTTTGCCAAAGTCCAATTTATGGTCAGAGACTAATCAGGACTGGGCCTATAGACTGAAGTGGAATCTCAACCATTGTGCAATGTGCTTCCACTGAGTATCGAACTTGGGACAGCACACACATATCCAGGAGACGTCTTCTGGATATTCATGCTGGAATTCTGGGTATCCATAGGGTGTCCTGGAATGTCCAGGAGACATACATAGGATGTTCCATGGATATCCATATATCCGACCAGGGGACATCCATATAATATCCAGGAAGGATATGTTTTGGACATTTGGTGGATCATTTTTGGATGTGTTTTGGATATTATACGGATGACTTTTGGACGTTTCGAAATGGGTTCATGTGATAGGGACAGTATCTGGGTGTTTTTATTTCATTGTGCTTAAGGATATATTCTGGAGTAAAATTGTACCTAATCTGGGCATTATGCTGATATTTTTTGCACATACTTTGGATACGAAAATAACATTCCTGGACTGGATTTACACAAATTGAAGACCTCAGGTACATATATGCTTATAACAAGTATTCCACTCTCTCTACCTCTCACTCTCACCCATTCACTCACTCTCTCACACACACGCACTGTCGTGCACAAATTCACACATACACATCCGAAAAATGCTTTGTGTTCACATGCATATCAATGATAAGCAGAGTATGCAGAGATTATTCTTCACTACCACGGCTAATCAATGCAAACCAACATCCTCAATGCAAACTCGCATCTGGCATATTGTGTTCGAGGCACAAAGAAAGCCTCGTAGCAAAGAAAGTTTTATCTGATCTGGTGCGGATGCATGACTCACTGAAACGACACTGGCCCTACAGACAATGCAATTCCTTTCGGAAATATTTTTAAGTTACAATTTATTACTGCATCATATAATTTGAGTCCTAACATAATTAACATGAGACTAGATACTCTTAATGAATATCAAAACATTAATGTCAATTTTTTAGTAATATGTGGACATAATACCACATATACAATAAGCATCCAGGACAGAAGATCCCCTGGATGTGCAAAATGGGAGATTCTTTGAATATCCAGGAATGAATATCCATAGGACGTCTATGGGATATCCACAATATCCATGGATCTGATCTCGACATTGTGGATATGGGATCCTTATCAAAATTTGTTTTACGTTCACTTTATGCATCAGATAAGACTAATCAGGGCAAGACCTACATTTTATAAAGTGGGATCTTAACTACTATGTAAGGTGCCTCCACCAGGGATTGAACCTGGAACGTCTTGATAATAAGGTGACAGTGCAGAACATCAGTGCACTTGCTGGTCTTCATGCTGCCTCCAGGCCCGTAGCTAGAACTGATATCCAGGGGGGAAGGTCACAGGTTATCATGGGAGGGGGGGCTTTGTAAACCAAGTCCATTTTCCAAAAGTTCAACAGTATTAAATGGAGGTAAATTATGTGTGTCGGGGGTCATGAAGTTAATTTAAGATATAAAATTTATAAATATCATACATATACTAGTTTTTTTTCTATATCTTCTAAAACATCTCTTCTCCTCACTTCAATCATAGTGATTATTGTACATTCCACCCCGGCCGAAGCAATAAAACTCCCTTTCATTTCCAAAACTTGGGAGCTGTTGACATTTGACGCAGATGTGGAAGGAATGTGGATGATGCCAAAGTTGCAGATTTCTGTCAAACGAGAGGCTACAACAGGGGCAGGGAAGGTATAGATAAAGAAGACCCCCTATGAAATAACTTTCTAAAGTCTAGAGAATCTTCTAAACATTTGCTGCTGCATAGACTTCTGCTCATAAACAAGATGAACGAAACAAAATAACATATTCTGTCTACATTTTCACTCTTCACCTCAAACAAATTAGAATACAAAATAATTTTACCCAATGTCAAGGGGGCTGGCGGCAGTGCCAGGGGGGCTGGTTCCCTCTATGCACTATTGGGTTTGATTGATTTGGTGTTTTAAGTCCACTTTATGCACAGTAAGGCTAATCGGGACTGGACCTACAGTTTAAAGTGGAATCCGAACCACTATGTGCCTCCACCGGGTATCAAACCCGGGACCCCTTGATTACAAGGCGACGACGCTACCACTGCGGCATCGGGAAGGCCAATATGCACTATTGGGAATGTATGCTACATCCTGCACTTTCTCCCTGCTCCCCCATGTGTGTGTGTATGTATGAGCTTGCACACACATGTATTTACACTGCTCCACATAACTTAAGCAACTCGAACGAAGTAGGACTAAATGAAAGGAAAATGTTAATTCATCAAGTTTAATGAACATAAGGAAGGTACAGATGAACAATGCAACACAAATGAACACCAACAATGCAGATATAGTGTACAGGGTGGCCAGAAAGCTCAGTGCCACTATAACCCTACATGAAAAGCTGGAATCTGAGAGGGCACAGGCTGTCAATAGGGTGTGTAACCACCTAGAACAGACACACAGGCATGACATCTGGGCTCCATGCTGTGGATCAGTGTGGTTATCAAGTCTTGAGGAAGACGGGGCCATTCCTCTAAGAGGGCTGTCTGCAGTTCAGGAATTGTTCGTGTTGGCCGATTGCAATCCGCTATTCTTCGCCCAAGAGCATCCCAAACATACTCAATTGGATTAAGTTCTAGTGAGTATGCAGGCCATTCAATATGGGCAATGTCTTCTGTCTCCAGATAATCGGACACAAGATGTGCACGGTGTGGGCGTGCATTGTATCCATACAATGTAAGTCCGGACCAAATGCTCCATGGAAGTTGCGAACACGTAAAAGTAAAGTAAAAAAGGTAAAGTGCTCCCCTGTGCATAGCACCACGCCATGAAGGCGTATAGGGGGTGTGGGGGTAACGCCCCACACTTTCTTGATCCGGTCGTGAGTGGGGGTGATGTGATCAGCATCACGCCCCTGACCGCCTTTACCCCCCCAGGGTTTCCCCCAGGTACCCATGTTATTCGACGCTGGGTGGGCGCCGGGGCCGCTTCCATCGTTAGAAAAGTTCCCGGATTTGAACCGGCCGGGGATCGAACCCGGGACCTTTAGCATGGTAGTCAGACACGTTACCGACTGAGCCACCGCGTCCACTTCAATGCGAACACGTGAATGGAGAATTTCATCCCGATAACGTTGTGCCGTCAAAGTTCCATGTTCCACAATATAGAGGTCCGTTTTTCTATCCAGCATGATACCATCCCACACCATGATGGAACAACCTCCAAAGGACGGCCTTTCAACAATGAAGTTAGGGTGATATCGTGTTTCTGGCTCTCTACACACAGATATCCGACTAGAATCAGATGATAGGCTGTATCGAGACTCATCAGAGAACATTAGTAGTGCCCACTGGTCTTCTCCCCATTCGACATGTTCCTGACACCATGTGTATCGTGCACCTTTGTGCTCCCATTTCAATGGCACACACAGCACAGGCCTCCTGGCATGCAATCCTGCTTTATTCAGATGCCTACGAACAGTTTCACGACTAACACGTCATCCCGTAGCTTGAAACAAATCGTTTGCCAGTTGAGAGCAGGACTCTTGGTGGTTACGTCTGGCAGTGATTGTGAGAAACCAGTCATCAGCTGCTGATGTGGTCCTCGGATGGCCTCCTCCATGACGTCTACTGACAGTAGGACCATTTTGGAAGCGAAGACACAACCTTGACACGACACTTTTATTCACATTGAATTCACATGCCACTTCCACTTGGGACCGACCCATTTCCAGTTGTCCAATTATTCGACCTCAGTCAATGTCACTCAAATGGTGTCTAGGATTAATTTCAAGGTGTCTAAACTTGATATCCCACTCATGAACCACCACTTCACTGCTTAAGGACCGGGACAATACTAGGTTGTGGTTTGCGCTGGCAGGCACAAGCTGTTAATCTTGGTTTATAAGGTGCTGCTCACGCGTTATAGAGGGTACTCGCACTGCCTGTGCTTGTTTCTGTTTGTACATGTCTCATACAAGTGTTGAATGGGCACCACATCTCACCTATCGCACGTTTTACAGAGTTGCTTGAGTTTTGTGGAGCAGTGTATTAAGAAGATAGGTGGATTTTAATAGCAAATTTTCAATGGCAACTTCTACCACTCCTGTAGAGTTAGGCAGCACACATAACGCCTTGCAGGGAACAGAGTATGTTGGGAACTAGGTGTCCCATTTTTATTGCCAGTGACTGTACATTACCAAACTTAATTAGTACCAATAGTTTTGCCACTTTAGAAGTGAGCCTCAATCATCATATTATTTTTTGTACCATTCTTCTAGCATACTCACATATTACAGCTTCCATATTAGAACTCCCAATTAATATTTCCATAAATCTACATGCCACTAAATATTACTACAAAAGAGAAAGTAGAAGATGGAGAAAATGAAAAGCATCACAATGTTCTGTAAGTTTTTATTTATATATTATACGCATAATTAAAAAAGACCAGGGACTGCATTATTGTAAGAAAATTGTCATTGATCCTTATAATTATTAAGATTAATTGTAGACTAAAGGCAGTTGGTATTGCTGTGAATGCAATCAATAATATGGTCTTTTAACCACTGAAAAGTGTAGATTTTAATTCTTCTGCTTTCACAGGGGTCATGCCCTGTCTCAATAATTGAAACTTTTGATGAGTTGGTAAGGTTACATAACTATAGTTAATTTACTTTAGTGGAAAAATTAATTATCACATACTAAACAGTTAACTGAGGTGAATTCATATGAGAGTGTAATATAAGGTTGCCATTATCTCCTATTCATGCAGTTCAGTGCAGTTCTGTGTGATAAAGGCAGATGGACAATTGCAACTGCAGACACCAACAATCAGGAGAGTGGTTCAACAAAGCCATACAGTAAGAAAATGATAAAGCTTCAGAAGACTGAAAACTGCAGAAAGTGCCAAATGCTGCCATATATTGAGCACTGTGAGAAGGAATCCTTGCTGCCTCAGTGGAGTACATTGAGCAATGAACTCGCATTGTAACATGCTGTTCTAACCACTCAGCCATTGAGTTTGGCATGATTAGCATGAAGAGACAGATAAAAAATTTACAACTAGAAAAGTAGAAAATGTACAAAAAAAGAGGAATCCAAACAAAAAATGCCAATATTAGCCAAAGTATCTGAATTCAAACATTCATCTGTTAAGCATTTTTCGCAGCAGCATTTGAACTAACATGAAAACAGAATATATAAAGAAAGATCACAATTTTAAGTTTTATCCAGGAAGAAAAAACTGTTCACTGCACTAACAACTTGTCATAAGTTAAGAATTTTGTTTTTCAGACTATGAATTAAACAGTTGCTCTAATATATATTTAAACCAGTAAATTCAATCTGACAAATTTTGGACAAAGTAGCATCAGAAAAGCAGCTATTCTTCCCCATGACCACGTACTGTTTTGTTGTCAGTTTGTGTATTATTTACAACAACAAAAAAAAACAAGAGCAGAGCTCCATGGCAGAGTGGTTAGCACAGTACAGGCGGCCTGAGCTCAAATCCAAGCCTGGGCATACATGTTCATTGTGAGTTTCCCTTTATAAATATCACCAAATCGTCACTCATTCTCATCTTTGCGATTAGCCAAAAGTGGCAGAGAAGAAAAGTTAAACCAAATCAGTACACATTTTACAAAAGGTTACAAGCAAGATGGTGACTGTGGAAACATTTCAGCAGCGTCAGTTGGTTACGATTGACAGTACTGACTTACTAAACTGATCAGTGGTTAAAAGTCCTACCTCACTCAATAGAATGGTCAATCACTGAACATCCACAATGAACAAGTAAATAACAAGTGTACAAAAATTCATCAAAACCATTCCAATGCCTTGGCATTAAGAACTCTATACGGTAAAGACCTGCACATTGCATAAGAATATTGCTGCCTGTAAATGTATTGTCTTCTTTCTGAAAGGTGGCAATACTAACAGTGTAGGTTGTAACTACATCTCAAGAGGTAGCAGTAACAATTTACCCTTATTGTAACATATTTGTAGCAAAAAACTTTTGCACAATCCATTCTTAGATATTAACTGCACTATTCTTGCACACCATGCTATCGTAAAAGGCACTCGGACTACGGCAGTGCACCCTATAAGGCATAATATCCTATTTTCTTCTGAAATGTCGAAATGACCTAGAATTGGAGATATGAACTTTTCATTTTAATGAATACTCACAAAAAAAAACAGAAAACATGTGTAAATTTTTTGGACACCGTTTGTACCATGAAGTAATGCTGTTATGTTACTAGCACAATTTCTATGATACACTGGAATCTACATTACAAAAACGTAACAATACTTTACATCTGGTATAAATTAAAATATTTTGGAAACACACATACACAATATATATATGTAAAATGAAGTGAAACCTGGATGCTATGAAGAAGTGAAGAAAAGCAGCTAGAAGTTGTGGAAATGTGTCTGTGGTGAAGAATGGAACACATGAAATGGACAGATACAGCTTTAGCAACAGTTTGATCATATCTAAAGATATCAGTTTGGCAGTTACGCAGAGAGAAGTAAATCACTCTAATAAACTTCTGGTTTATTTTTCTGCATAGCTTTTTTTTGCGATTGATTTTGCCACCTGTCTGGTAGCTTCGTCGGGCACGTACTGCCTGACAAAGCTACCAGATGGGTGGTGAAATAGATGGGAACAAAAACTGGATGGAAAAATGAACCATAAGTGTATTTTAGAGTGAATGAAAAAGAATTTGTGAAAGAAGAGCGACACCGGAGGTGATCAAGAAATGATAAATAAATTAGCTTGGGAAATGGCTAAGGAACTAACTACCTGCTAAAAGATGCCTTGAAGTAATGTTTAATGGGGAAATTATGTGGGAAGAAGAACATATAAGCTGATATTCAAAAGAAGAAATGTTCAAAAACAAACTTTGCTGGTGCAAGCAAATGGTACAGCATGGCTTTGACAACTTTCTCTTGTAGAGCAGGCCCGTAGCTAGAATTGATCTCCAGGGGGGGGGGGGGGCTCACAGGTTATTAGGGGAGACTTTGTAAACCAATTCCATTTTTCAAAAATTTAACAGTATTAAATTAAGGTAAATTATGTGTGGGGGGAAGGGGTCATTACGTTACATAAAATTTATAAATATCACACAAATACTACATATTTCTACATCTTTTAAAACATCTCTTGAAGTGTTAATTGACTGGTACTGAAATCATCCTTTACACACTCCATACTGCTTTAGATGATACAGATATTTATATCACTCACAAAAATGCACAATATTCAATCACAGTGCCTACAGTACATTCCACCCCCGGCCGAAGCAATAAAACTTTCCTTCGTTCCCAAAACTTGGGGAGCTCTTGACCTTTGATGCAGATTCGAAGGAAATTTGGATGATGACAGTCTCAGATCTCTGTATAAAAGGAGGCCGGAACAGGGGCAGTGAAGGTACAGATAAAGAAGCTCCCTCATGAGAGAACTTACAAAGTATAAAAAATTTTTAATACTTGCAGCTACTTAGACTTCAGCTCATAAACAAGATGAGTGAATGTAATAGCTGCTGTTCGTGTTCTGTGGATTTATCCTTTAAGTTGTGAGCTGTCTACATTTTCACTCTTCACTGCAAACAAATTATACAAAATAGTTTTACCTAATGTCAAGGGGGCTGATGGCAGTGCCAGGGAAAGGGGGGGGGGTTGACAGCAATTCCAGGGAGGGCTCAGCCCCACCTGGCTACGGGCCTGTTGTAGAGATGTATGACACCCCCTGCCCCCACCACCTTTTTTTAACTCTTGTCTGCTAGATTCATTGAAGGTTTGTTGTTGGATTTAGAAGTTGTCTCTTTCGGCAACTGCTTAATTTTTGTAATATTATTTAATCTGGTGAATTGACATATTTAGTTTTCGAAGTTTGGAGGTGATTGAACTTACTTTAGGGGAGGGTTGAACTTTTGTTAATTGACAATTTATTATTAATTCTAGAGGTTTTGGAAGCAATCACTTACTTTAAATATCATGAGGGTTAAATGATTTGATTGAGTCTATGTACAAAAACGTGAAGAGGAAGACCAAGAAATATACGGAAAATAAAGTCAGGAAGGATGTGAAACAAAGAGGCAAGGAAGGAAGGAATTTACTAGGAAAATATATTGTGAAGAGAGGTAGTTTGTCCACCTGTAAAAATTACATGGATGCATGGTTGTCCGAAAGGGGCGGGGGGGGGGGGGGAACAAAAATTACATATTTCACACATATTGCATTTCAGTCACAGTTATATATGTTAATTATTGCAAGGGCAGTTCAGGAACATGATAACTTCAAATTGAAGCAATGTTGTTTAAGGGGATAATACTATTATGGAGAAAAAAATACTTTGCTTGCCTCTCTCTGGGAAAAATCCTGTGGACATCCATGCATGGATGACAATTGATGGTGAGATGTCATCGTTAATTTAACGTGATCTAGAGCTAATAGGCATTTCCTGCATTACTTCAGTTACCAAACTATTCCTCATACAAAGAAACTACAATAATATTAAGTCTTTACTTAGAGGCACAATGTCTATAATAATCAGGTGTGTGTGTGCATATATATTGGATTTATTATTTTCTATTCACATAAATACTCTGTCTTAGACCACACAAAGGTGTGATCATAGAGAATTTTTAAGTTGTACTTATTCGTGAAAGTGGCTTCTATTTGTTTTCTTAGAGATTACATATCCACTTGCTTTTATTTTGTTCAGAATAAAACTTTCTTGATAAGTTTCAAAACTTGTGCCTACTGTAAGAAGCTTCAAATCAAATTATACATTGTTAGCTGAGAAAAAAAACAACCTGAATCTCTCAGTAAAATGAAAAGTCCAACCTGTGTCTATAAATACCACTAGATTCTCTACTGGCTGAGAATGTTTCATAAGAGCAATAATCAGAATAACAAAGTCATGGTTTGAGTAGAATGAAATAATGCCTCTACAAAAAACATGTGTGATATGCTACATGGTTGATATGGCTTCTTAACTCGATAATACATTATATACAAACAGCACAGTCTTTTAAAACATTTCATTTGACTTACAAACTACTGAATACTGCATTCTTATTATTATTTTTTACAATTATTACTCTTTCCCCCCAGTTTTATTCGCTGCCTTGTTTAAAGCTAACATTTGTTCATTTTCTAACACACACAACATATCTGTGTTGACATCATTGATTCTTACCTTATATAGGAGTACAGTTGTGTCTGTAAATATCACAGTATGATATAATTGGAGTGGTATAATCGAGGCACTTTAGTGTTTTTTTCAGACTGAATTGATATTTATTAAAAAACGAAGTCCATATGTTTCATGTAGCAATGGTAGGTGGGAAATGCATGTAACATTAGTAGCAACATGCTTTCACTTTTGTTTCCCACAAACTGGAATTGACGAACGAGGGCTTCATGTTGTCGCATATGAATCAACATGCATGCACACCATAATTTGTATCCATACTGAACGAGTGTCATATGTTCTTAAACAATTACACAAACCATTCACACCCTAACACATACACACAGACAAACACACACACACACACAATTAACTGCACAAAACTTGAGCTCTTTCAAATTTGAAAAAAAAAAAGTTACAGGAACAAGTCTTCCAAATGTCATACATTATCACAGCTACTTTAGCTTATATCTTGCCATAGGATTAAATTCTCTTTGATGAGTAGCGTTGAGGGCCCTCCTGTATCCCCATATGTCCATGGCATTTCGACACACGCTTTGTATTCTCAGCACTTCGCTGTGCATGAGGTCTTGGCGCCAGTGGAATGGTGCTGATTTGGAATTTCGATATGTGCTAGAAACCCCTCCAACATTCACTTTTGTGTGCGTATCGAGAAAAGTCTTTACGTAAGGATGAAAATTCAAGCCAAAGAATTTAAATAAATTTTGGACACCCATGTGTGGCTCCACGGATAAATCCTCATATCGCATAACTCTGAAATTGGAAAAACATTTGTTTTTAATCCAAAATCTTCCATCAGAAGATCATGCCAAATGAAACAAATAAGTAAAATAAGTAAACCAGTCGGCTAAGATGACAAAGTAGCAATGAGATTTAAAATATATGATGAATAATCAAATTAGATTCAAGTTTCTATTAAACTGAAACCCGCGACAGGTTTAGTTTGCAGCAGGTTTTATGTATATTAATCCACGCTAGAATGGTGTTTCAGCATCTCCCGTGCCAGTCCGCTGAGCTGTTAATATCACAGACGGTGAGAAAATCAGCAGTATTGCAGTGGAACTATATTCTGCGTGCACATTTGGATCTATGTATGTGAAAAATTGCTACAAACTTAGCCTGTTGCTGGGCTTAGAAGCTTCAGCAATAAATTAATCAATAAAACCATTGCAATTATGCAAGTAAAAAATAAAGTACATTAAGAAAGTAGTACAGTCATGGACACTTATGAGTTGTAATGATTCCATTGAAAGTAAATGATATACAGTTTTTGAAGTGCATACGGATTATGGGAGAAGATGGGAAATTGTGGGCACATAAGGTTAATTACTCATATAGAAAAGAGAATTCACACCGAAGGAAAAAGCGACAGGTGACATGTGTCGCTTTCCAATCCAATGCAGGCTTGTATGGCCTCTCATGCCACTACAGTGTGCAATCATGTTGCTGATTGGCTTGGCTTGCTCGCAAGCGGCAAGTGTCGCATGTCACTTGCTGCTTCAGTGTGAAATATCCCTAACAGAGAACCCATGGTCCACCTGAAATATTAATTTTTAAAAAAGGTTTGCAGCGTGCACAGTTACCTGCATAGAAGGGTAATTGTATGCATATGGTTAGGTAATGGAGTGTGATAACAAGGCAGGGCAGAAGTTGTTTATCAGAAGTCTCAATGCTAGATATTTAACTCTGCATCCCATCACGTACACATAAAACATGAAAAATGAATAATCGTGCATAGAAAACAATAAGAAAATACTGATTTAAGGCCACCTTTTGTTCCAACTTAATAACCACATTTCTTTGGGGGCTCTGAAAACCAGACACAATCTTCTAAATTGTGGTCATCTTCACCTATGCCTTGTATGTGAAAATGTAAACCACCTTTTGTTATGTGTGTATATTGAGTAGTGTATGGAATATTTCTGTTACTTTCTGTATGCTCAGCTTTGAAATAAAATTGTAAGAAAAATGTATGAGATTAGTGTAAATAATTAATTATTATAATGTGATAATGGCTCATTGGTCATAGATTTCATATCTAGTTAAAACAAGAGCATACAATGAGAAATTAAGACTCATTAGCTCATGCATGCATGAAAACACAAAACAGAAAAACATAAGCTACACAGCAAAGATGCTGCCTATGAACTCATGTTGCCACTTCCCTAAGGAAGTTCATATCTCCCACAACTACTTTTTCAAGGGGGTGGGGGGGGGGAGAATGCACTATTACCCACCACACAGACTCCCCACCTTCTCTCGATGAGAAAATACCTTGGAAAACTTTGGCATATTATCCACATAAGTTTGACAACTAATAGATTAAATATTAATTAATACACTTATTTCATTGTGTAAAATTCGTAGAAATTAGCAGTAGGAAATAATCAGAAGCATAGTAAAGAGAAACCCCAACATGTCATATTTTCAGATTGAAAGCTGTTTATTTCATATGTAAAGTTTGGTATTTCCACGTTGCAGATTTTGATGTTTTCCGATTAAGTTCAAAGGCCCACCAACTGCCTTCATTAACTGAGGATGTAGTGCCTGAGGAAACACCAAACTTTACATATGAAATACTAAAACTGCATTTATTGCAACATGAAAGCTGTTTAAATATTATGGATAGACAAGAAGAACATATTAAGGCAGAAAGATCAGCAACAGGAATGAGTGAACATGCAATTTGTGAAAGATATATGTTAGCAAGCCTAAAGATCATCAACAAGAAAGCACAAAAATTATGCAAGGTAATGCAAAAGGGGCAAAACAGCAAGAATAAGTGAAAAAAGGGCTATAATCATGGGTGTCAGGAGGGGGGATCGAACGGGTCGGTGGACCTCCCTGGAAATTAACATTGTTCATTTAAAAATATAAGAAAGTCGAAAGTTTGTTACTCTATTGTTAAGAACAGAAATAAAGTTCATTTAGTTAGTATTTGAAGATAATAATCAATGTAAAAATGCATTGGATGGAAAACATTGAGTGAAAAATACATGAACAAGGTTATATTCTACCATTTCATCCAAAGAACAAATGGTTCCACAGTTTTTAAAACTCTAAAAACTACAGTTGTAAGTGAGGGGTCACACAACAAACTTTATGAAAAAAATTCCCCACTAACATTTAAAGCCTTTTCTTGAACAACAAAATGCATTTCAGATACTAACTGCATAAAATTCAAAAGAAATAATGGAAAATAGTTGTGCTAATATTCACTCCTTTGGTGGATCGAGTCTCCCCTTTTATATAATAATAATAATAATTATTATTATTATTATCTTGAATACAATTTATATTTGTTAGTTTATACTATCTGTTATTGTACAATAACATTTATAACCGTGGTAATGATACAGAGCATTCCCTGACATTCGCTACGAGACTCTGCAGCAAGCGGCCCGGCGTCAGCTCTTGTCTTTCCCGATGAACAGGATCCGCGACAGTCGCATGCTACAGTCTGTTTTTTTCGCTCTCCCTGCCTTCGCTCTCTTTCCCTTTCATTTGACATTGCAAACTGACACCAGTATAATACTCCCTCAGAAGTTGTGTTGTGTCGTGTCCGTGTGTTGAAGATTGTGGCTTAATATGGCACCACAAAAGTTTACATTACAACAAAGGATTTATCCTGTCGAGTGTTACTTCGGAAAGAGGAATTGTGGAGAAGTGCGGCGATGTTTTGCAACGAAATTTCCTGGTGTTCCTGTTCCACATAGGACCACTATATTAAACCTCGTAAAAAAGTTTAGAGTAACAGGGTCAGTTCTGAATAAAAGTGGAAAGAAAAATGGGGAAATATAAAAAATAAAGTATACAAAGACAATCCAAGACGAACTTGCACGTGTAAATGCCAATTTCCTTCGGAGATGATGCCAGGAATGTGTTGCAGCAGAGGAACATCATTTTCAACACCTTCTCTAGTCAAGGTTAGTACACAATATGAAAACTGTAATTTTAATAGCTGACTCTAGCGACTGTTGCGGACCCGTTCACCGGGAAAGACAAGCGCTGATGCCGGGCCGCTTGCCGCAGAGTCTCGTAGTGAATGTCAGGGAATGCTCTGTACTTATTATTTCTCTACTATTCAACTTTTATCATTTTCCAGACCTCCCTGCAAAAATTTCTGGCGACGCCCATGGTTATAATAAATGCAGTTTATTTCCAAAAGATCTCAATACTACATAGCAACATCATGCAGAGCTTTAATCTTCTATCAAGTACAGATGTCAGCCATCTTGGATACACCAGTACTGTCGTAGCCACCAGAGGACATGATCTCTCAGCTTTAACTCTGGCTTTAACCTTAGCTCAACATTTCAACTTCTTACATGCCTCATTTTAACATATGTACACTCTTGAAAAAAGACCTCTGTGAGGTCTCAATGCAAGTGTTCAAAAGGATATACAATTTAGGCAAAGTGCATACAGATTTTTTTTTAAAAAAAAAACAACAACACATTTTATGAGTTATTGCATTTGATATTCTGACAATTAATGGACAAAATGTGTTGTTATGGGTGGGCATTAGAATCGTATACCAAATTACAAAGTCAAAGAATATACACTGCTCGCCATTAAAATTGCAACACCCAGAAGGAAATGAGATAGAAACACGAAACTTGGCAAATATGTAGTTCATAATAAGATAAGAAAATGATTACAGTTAGAGCTCGGTGGTGTGACATGTGACACGTAGAACATGCTTGCATAACCCCAAGGAGCTAGTAGCGTGTACAGCCTCCACGGGCGGCAATAACTGCTGCAACACGGCGAGGCATGGACAGAATGAGTCTATCGATGTCTGCTTGCGGTATGGCGTCCCAAGCGGCTTCCACACGGTGCCAGAGGTCTTCAACATTACGTGCCGGAAACCTGAGTTGGGCCAGCCGGCGAACGTGCTGGCCAAGGAAGCAGGGGCACGTGGTTAGCTTCCATAAATGCGAGGACATTCCTTGCAACATGGGGGCGCGCGTTATCCTGTTGAAAAGTGGCATTATGCAGTGCATGGATTAATGGGACAGCAACAGGGGTGAGAACCTGTGTGATGTACCGTTGGCTGTTCAATGTCCCTTGAATGCGTACGAGACGCGAACGAACACCTATGGCGATGGCACCCAATACCATGATACCCAATGAAGGCCCTGTGTGATGATGCATGATGCAGGCATCATGAAGCCTAGTGCCACGGTGCTGCCACATGCGTGTATGTCCATCATGATGTTGTATACAGAAGCGGGATTCATCAGAGAACACTACAGCATTCCACTCCGCCATCCATGCACGACGGTCTTGGTACCATCTCAGACGCAAACGCCTATGCTCTAACGTCAGAGGAATCCGCAACAGTGGGCGCCGGGAAAAAATTCCCCGGTTCGCCAAACGACGAAGCATGGTTCGTGGGGACACTGGACGTTGTAAAACATCCCGTACTTCATGCGCAATCCTCGTTGACGTGGCCGTTCTGTCTGTAAGGGCCATGCGTATCAGACGTCTGTCCTCTCGTTCCGTCATCCGACACGGACATTGTGAACTTCTACGTCGCTCTACAGTGCCTTCCTGGACCCACTGGTTCCATTCACGGATCACTGTGGATGCATTCCGTCCTACACGGGCACCGATCTCACGGTAAGATAATCCGCATTCACGGTATGCAACAATTCGGCCGCGATCGAACTGGGAAACCTGCTGGAATCGCTGCCGTATTCGACGACGTGGCATTGCTGACCGATTTTAACACACTACACTCACGACCATGCACTTTCACTGCTCTTCTGCACCTTTCTGACCTGCTACAGGTACCACTTACCAGATGGCGTGGCAGGCGCACATGACGCATGACGGCCTTGAACACCTAATCATTTCCTTCTGCACCTCTCCTCTACACACGGTGCACATTTCGTCCGATTCCGATTACTCCTTCTGGGTGTTGCATTTTTAATGGCGAGCAGTTTATATTGCCTATGGCTAGGGACCTTGATTTTATTGCATTAGTTTTTTCAAAAACTGGTGTTATTTTTTCCACTTTTCGGTGTTATTATTTCCCCCAAAATTCGCGTTTTCACTATAGACACAAATATACTTGAAATTTTACCTTCAATATGTTTTTAAACTCTTCTCTAGGGTTGCTAATTTTAGTAACGAGACACATATATTTGTCTTAAGCACAAAAATCCTTGCAGAGAGGAAATAAGAAGTATTAACTCTCCATGAAGTGATGATAATATATTCAGCCAAGCCCAAGTCATAAAACTTAACTTTAAGCAGTGCCCTTTTTTCTGGAAGAAAATATCTCATTGCTAGTTATCCTTGTGCACAACTGATGGACCTATTGCCAATGTTCATAACCACTACATAGGGACATGAAATGGGGCAGCTGGCAAACTTGTGCTGGTGCCAGTCCACTTGCTCGTGACTGAATTTGGTTGGAGGTTTAAGGCATTTTATGTTCTCATCTCGTGGTCTCTCCTTGCAATATACATCAATATTTTTGGAAAGATCAGGGAAGGCAAGAATCTATTTTTCTTTGTAGGGTTCATGCTCGTGTAGACACCACTGCACCTGAACTTGCCACGGTGTGTACGAGAACCAGAGGATCCTGATATTTTACATGCCTTCTCTTTCCTAGTGAACCAGTCAATTCCACCTAGCCACCTAATTTCGTTGTTGGACTTTACTAGGAAAAAGGGAGAGATGAGGGTGTCTCAAGTGAAAAAAAAAAAAAAAGGATACAGCTTACTAGATTTAGTACCAAAATTATGTAACTGCATAGTGATTTTAATTTTCCTGGCAATGTATTCAGGCCAAATGTCACAAAGCTAGTAACTGAACTGAATTCACTTAACGCACATCATGAAATTAGGCAGGTGCCAGAAGTTTGCACTGTTGCCATGTCGGAGCACAACCCTGTGAGTTCAGAGGTTTAAAAGAATAAAAGATCTCATTGTAGAGATGTAGAATTGGCCTTTGTAATCCATGTGATACAAACTGACAGTATTTGCTTGAAAAGTCAGGGATGACAACTGTATACCCTGGAGAGAGACCTGTCTGATGCTCGAACTAGGCAATGCCACACAGTGTGCAGGAACCAGCGACTTATGTCTCACTTTGCTTTTCCCATATATGGCACTAGCGCAAATCTGCCCAGCTGCCTATTTTGATGGCCATGTGTTTGCAATACATAAAGGACTGTATATTCAAATGAGGATGAAGATAGAATAATTACTAGGCGCTTCCGAGGTATTCATACCCTATATAGACTCTTTCCAATAGTTTTTGAATACGATTTCACACATAAATGAACATTAATGTTAGTGCTCAGCAGATACCTCTTTAAACCGATGCCAATGATGCCACCATTTCCTATGATACCAACACTTGAACATGGTAGCAATAACTATGGCTGTTTGATAAGTGAGGAAAATGACACACATGGCAACACTTCATACAAAAATATTCCACTGCTATTTTTCTTCATCTTTCAGACAAGCTTGTCTCAAGTTATAGTTCTGCATACTGTGTAGTTTATGATTAACTGTTCAAAGTAGGACCAACAAACAAACAAAATGAACAGAGAGGAGGTTTGTATTGTCATAAAATTTTACTTTTTAAAGAAAAAATGGCTACCCAGACCGAAACTAAACTAGATCTGTTCTTGGCAAATGTTTCCTTCATTTAAAACCATATTCAGTCTTGGGTTGCTGAATTTAAATGTGGTAGAGTGAGTACTGAAAATGAATGCAGCAGTGGTTCCACAAATGAAATGTCAAGTTCAGGAATGACAGAAAAGATCCAGAAAATCCTTTTCAAATGATCGAAAATTGAAGGTTAGAGAAATAGCAGATATAGTGTTGATCTTGACAATGTGTTTACATCTTACATGAACATTTGGATATGAAAGAACTTTGTGCTCAATCAGGCCCGTAGCTAGAGGGGGGCAGGGTGGGCAACTGCCCCCCATGAGAGCCTGCTCTGCCCCCCCTGTGAAAATACACACCACATTCCTACCTGGAATTCTCACTACTCTTTACAATATTATATCCCGTATTACTCTAGCAATATAACAAAGACATTTATTGATTTTATGATTTAAGAAGGTGTATGGGATTCCGTATAACGTATCAGTATTGGGGGGAATAATTACCTTCCAGATTCAGATTTCGGGAAATGATCTCGCAATTTTAAGAATCTAGAACAGTTGTGATATTTTGAGAAGTCTTGTATTAAAGGTGACTAATGTGTTTGGATGTTTTTCTTGGATGTGTTGCAATGAAGTTTGAACTGCATAATTTTTTGCTTCCCCAGTCTACGTTTTGGTAATAGCGATTCATGTGATAGAGAGGGGGAGTGGATATTTAATTTTTTAACTTAGCGTTGCTTTTCTACCAAATCTAGCTAATCGTGACAATGAGTGATGACGTGAAATTGATGAAGAGACACTCACAAACAGTGCTGCAACCACAGGGGGCCAGGGGCACGTTGAAGTAAAGAAACATGACTAGCAGAATCTAAGGATATCAGGACAAATGGATACTCAAAATGAAATTAATTTTCAAGTGTTTCTTGCATTTTTATTCCAGACGGTTAAGGGCACTTACAGGAGGCACAGAGGGGCAATTGCCCCCTCGATTTCAAATTGTATACAAATAAAAGTACATTTCGTACAATTTTCTTGCTCGCTTCGCTTGCAAAGGTAGGGCACGCACACTTGAGAGACAATTTGCCGGATGCATTTATCATGTAATGTATATAAATAATATATATATATTAAAAAAACTTTGAATACGTACACAATTTGGTGTTAACATGTTGCACATGTATTTTCTTATTTTACGTGGCTCCATGTTGCATATGTGTAAAATATATGTTGTACATGAAAGTTATACGTGTCATATGTACAAAAAGAATAACATTCGTCATGCATATTCTGTCTTTCAAAAATATAGTTTGGGTGCATGTTTTCCATTATTAGCTAACATGAAACTGAATATGTTGGAAAAATTATTTCAAATCATTTGTTCAAACACAAATGCTTTAGCACCGACTTCTAACCCGTTTTGCATGATTTACGACGATAATAACGTCTTGTAATGCTACTATTATTTCTACCACTACCACCACTATTATTATTATTATTGGCACATTTGCCCCGGTACCTGACCCTCTCCCCTCCAGATAAAAAATTGCGGTTTTGCCTCTGCTCACAAAGAATACTCATGCACAGGCTCGAACCTGGAACCCCTGGCTTCGTAGCATGTTATGTAACCATCCCACCATGGAAGTCGGCTAGTGAAAGATGTAAGACAGCTTACTGGCTCAAATTTTTATCAAACACGATGAAAATGTGATAGTGTTTCACATTTATTATTTCGGTTAGAAAGCGATAAAATTTGTAGTTTGATACGGGTTACACTAAGCATCTTATGGAGTGTAAATATCAATTTCAAATCTTATGAATCATTTCTCTATGCAAAACGCATCAAATATGATAAGCAACATAGTTGTGTGTTATGTTATCCATTTTATAAAGAAAAAATTAAGTTTTAACCCTGACTGTTTGCATGATATCGTTTCCATAGCATGTTATATATTGCTCTCAGAATTTTAAACGGCAGTAGAAATAAATGACATTTGCAACTGCGAAGCTATCAATGGGATTGTATGCATTAAGGACAGAAGATGCCATATTTCGATTTCTTGTAACATTGAAAGAAGAATTAGACAAGCAAATAGTGACTGAGAAAAGTTGCTTGTCTTGATGTCCTGTACACACTGTGAAAGTTGTCGGCGTTATCAGGCGGCGCCCTATGAATATAGGTTCAAGAAAATGACAAGTAGAAAAAAGCTCCAATGAAATAAATACGATTGAAAATCTCTCAAATTATATTATATTTATTTTCTTATATTTATAATATTACATTGTGTCTGTAGCAGATGTTATCTGTTCAAGTACCTCAGGCACAACCTAATTTTTTGACAAATAATTATGTCAACTTTTCTGCTATGGAGTGGATTCTCCTAATTTATTTATATATCGTAAGCCATTCTGTGACTGGAAGAAATCAGTATCAGCATAAAAAAATAATGATATTTGGAGTTTGTACGGTTCTGCTCAAAAAGTGATGGTGATAAGCGGCCCAGAGACCTTGTGCCGCGGAAAAGGGGTAAGGCGAAGGAGGCCCCTTGTATCGTTCGGTTTCATATTATAGTCATTAAGGAAGGCATTTTTCATAATGTAAAGAGGATACAACATTTCCCTCTATAAAAATTGATGTGAAATATTAATGATGACACTGTAATCCAAGAAGTCATTGATCAATCAAGGGATTCCTATTTGTTTGTCGGGTGTCAAACACATGTAGGGCCTTCCCGATGGCGCAGTGGTAGCGTCATTGCCCTGTAATCAAGGGGTCCCGGGTTCGATACCCGCTGGAGGCACATAGTTGTTCGGATCCCACTTCAAACTGTAGGTCCAGTCCCAATTAGCCTTAGTGCACAAAGTGGACTTAAAACACCAACTCAATCCAATCAAGCACATGTATTTCAACAACACAATATTTTGCAAAATGGTTGACGTAACCAGTAGGCAAACATTGTCGCAAGAGTCTTTCATTTGAAGCAAATATAATCCGTGGTGGACTAAGGGACCCATGTTTTAATATTTTAGCAAGTAGGCCTACAAAATATGTATTACAAATTTTACACAATTCATCAAAGTGTAGATAATATGTAACCATTATTATTTAATTAATTCGATTCTTCTTGCATAACACAACACAATGGTGTTGTTGGATTCTCGTTAGATTCCTTTGTGCGTAAAAATCTTTCATACTGGAAACTAGAGGGAAACATTATGAAGCACGATTTATAAAGGACTTCCTTAATCAGTTCTGCAGAGAAACCCAAAGCTATTGGTACATATTAATCGTCTATTAATATTATTGACCTGTAAATATAAAGTAGATACAGTCCCGATTAGCCTATTTATGTTAAACTTTATTTTTATATTCTTTGGTAGTCCGATAGGTCATTATCGAAATATTGTTATTTGATGTTACTCGACCTTTTCTTGTTCGTTGGAGTTTCAAGATATCACTCCTTTCCTGTTACTTATCACTTTTGGAGGAGGGGGGCAAGTGCCCCTCTGTACCTTGCTATATCTGCCAATGCAACACAATATATTACAAATTTGCCCCCTCTAGGATTGACTTCGCCCCCTCTACTAAGAATTTCTGGCTACGGGCCTGTGCTCAATGGGTGCCATGTTTGAGCTACCATAAAGCCATGTTGTGACTGATCTCAACTTTGGTGGGAGTGGTCCCAAATTCAATCTCCTGTGAGAGTTCCAAAGAAATTAGTATTTACCCAGCATCATGAGGACAACTGAGGAGCTACTTGAAAAGAAGAAATAGCAGACTCCGGTCTCGAAAGTTAGAAAAACAGTAGAGATGGAACTACGTATGTGCTGACCACACATCACCAACAAAAAGCCACTTGGTAGGCCCTGGCCCTCAAAGGTGGTTGTGTCACAGAGTTTAGTTTTATTGGCTCATAGTTTGTTCGCATTAGACCAGAGATGTCCATCTGACTTCGGCCTCACGAGGTCCAGCCTCCAAGATCAAAGCTTGCATGGCTTCAGCCTTCAAACTCCATGTCAGACTCACACAGCCTCCACCTCAGAGCTCCATCTCTGCTTCTGGAATTTCATGGTCTCGGCTTCCAAGCTCCATCTTGGCCTCAGCCTCACAAGGTTCTTGGAGGCTGGACATCTCTGCATTGGACACAAAATCTACGCACAGAGTGTTCGGAATATTTAAAGTGTACAGTGAATTTTTGCACTGATTTGTACCTGGTGATAGATAAAGGAACAGTCAAGACAGTGGCTGGCCAACAGAGAACCTCCACCGAAGAAAGCAAAATGAACACCACCTACAGGAAATGTCATGGCCACAGTATTTTGGTCCACATTGGGGTATAATTTTGATTGACTTCCAAGCGAGTAGTATGCAAATTTATTGCAGACTTTGAGCGACAAAGTTAAGAAAAAGTGACCGCTTCTTGCTAAAAAAAAAAAGGAAGTTCTCCTTCACCAGGACAACAGCTTCCATGACTAAAATTCTTGATCTGAAGTTGGAATTGTTCCAACATCTGGCCTACTCACCAGACTTAGCTCCTTTCAACTTCTATCTATTCCCAAGTAATGGCTTGGAAGACAAAAAAATTTCCAGGAACAGTAAAGATTATTTTGCAGATCTTAAAAAATGGCTTTATAAAAATGGTATAATCCTCTCACTTCAAGCACTGCATGGTATAGCAGAAAACTCCACTTGGTGTCAAAATTCTACCTCCTGTGAAACTTCTTACCACTCCACTTGGAATAAGTCAAACATCAACCCTCTACAACAAACTTGGTTTCATTTTTTTGTGTATATAATCATATTCAAAAAGCCTGTGCTTTCAAATTCGAATTGGCTCTTTCTTCTAAAAAAGGTAAGCTTTCAAGAATCTTACAATACTCGTATTTCATTAAAATTCAAGTATGTCATACTTCCATACATATATAGATGAAAAATGGAAACGAATGAGAAATATCAAGAGATGTTTCAGAGAAATGTTGTGAATCATAGTCACTTGCTGCTAGGTTGGCTTTTAAAGGTTAATCAAGAAGGTTTTCCACATTCCCACAAGTTATTAACCAATAACCAATCACCATCATCTTGCATAATTAAGGATAAAAGCAATGCAGAAATGAAAAGAAGCATACATTCCTACCATACCTGAAGCGATTGGGGTACAATGACTTCAACCGCACGGCTGCTCTGTAGTCTGCTACAAGATCTGCACACAACCGAGCTGCGTCCCAACAATCTGGGTTACCAGGACACCAGTCTCTGTGTTTTCTGGATTGCATTGTACCTCTAGGATCCCTCACAAGAAGAAGGACTCTGATATTTAGTCTGAAACAAATTGAAGAGAAACGTCAGATATAGCAAAGACCAGCAAATGTTCTTAATTCTTGTACATAAATGTCTGAACTTATATTTGATATTTTAAACATCATGCTACACTTGTACTTTGTACTATTCTGGTTATTTGACCCTTTTTTTGTGTTACACAAAAACAGCAATTTGATACTTGACCTTAGAGAGGGGTATCACACAGCACAGTTCTCTAAAGAGCTAAAATAAACCAGATTTATTTCAGCCAGGCCAGCAGCCAGAATTTTATTTTGAAGGTGGGGGGGCTCATCCCTTATCAGTAACTGCCATCTAAAGGTGAAAAAGTGGATCGGTAGAAGCCCTCAAGATGAATATCTTGGTATATTACTACTAATTATACAAGATGTTTAGTCCTGCTAAGAAAAGAAAATTAATTACCACTATACACTATTTAAATTAGATATTTGTAGGATTTCTGGAAGAGCTTCAACCCCCAGTTATTGATAAATTCCTCCTCACTGAGATTCCTAAGCAGATTTCAGTCCTAAATTTGAATATAATTTCTTTTAGCAGTTTACTTAGGGGTAAAACTTGACAATCCACAAAAGTATGTAACCAAAAAAACAAGTGAAAGTTTGTTTATTACTTTATGGCTTATGGGTTACCCAGATGTTCCTGTGCATTTCTGGTTATTAGCGGCTACTGGAGGAACTTTATTCACTACTGTACAGTAACTGGAGACAGTGCAACAACTGCATCCAATGTGAACGAATTGTGGGTTATCAAGTTGTGCCCCCCAGCCATTCAAATGTGAAGAATTCCTCACTCTATCTCCTTGTTGCAGTAAATAGACAGAAATAGTAAAAAAGCCCTTCCACAGGGTCAAATTAGCTGATTATTTAAGTATAGCACAGAAAATCTCTGAATTATTTTCAATATTTGTATAGATATTACTACCAAAAAGATTTACAACATATTTTTATCTTTGCAAAACAGCCCAGAATATTTTCAGGTCATTTGTGTAACTTAAGAGTCATTAGTCTTTAGCGCCTATCAGTTCTCTTCTTTAATAACACTCCTTTGTCATGCCTTCTTCCTCTATACACTTTTATGATCATAATTTCTTGTTCATTCATTTCTCGCCGGACTCTGTGGCTGAGTGGTTAGCACATCGCGCTTCGACGCCAAGGATCCCAGGTTCGAATCCAGCTCGGGCTTGGTTGTTTGTGAATGTCCAATTCAATTTCATCATTTCATCAGTCATCCCCATCTTCGCATATTAGCCAAGAGGCACAAAACGTGAAGTAAAATAAACTAACAGTTGGGCTGAAAAGTTCGTAGGCTAACATAGTAAAAAATATTTTTTTGACAAAATTCGATTTTATTATTCAATATAGTTGCCTTCGAGGGCAATAGAACGATTATAGCGGTCATACAATTTTTCGATGCCATTTTTATAGTACGATTTCTCTTTAGCCTCAAAATAGGCCTCAGTTTCGGCGATTACCTCTTCATCAGTGCTAAATTTCTTTCCAGCGAGCATTCTTTTAAGGTCTGCAAACAGGAAAAAGTCACTGGGGGCCAGATCTGGAGAATATGGTGGATGGGGAAGCAATTCGTAGTCTAATTCATATAATTTTGCCATCGTTTTCATTGATTTGTGACACGGTGCATTGTCTTGATGAAACAGCACTTTTTTCTTCTTCAAATGGGGCCGTTTTTTCGTGATTTCATCCTTTAAACGCTCCAACAACGCTATGTAATAATCGCTGTTGATGGTCTGGCCCTTTTTGAGGTAATCGATGAATATAATACCATGCGCATCCCAGAATACTGATGCCATAACCTTGCCAGCCGACTGTTGCGTCTTTCCACGCTTTGGAGTGCACGTGCAGTCCACTCGGCTGACTGTCGATTGGACTCTGGAGTGTAGTTATGGAGCCATGTTTCGTCCATTGTAATATATCGACGGAAAAATTCGCGTTTATTACGGTTGAATATTGCTAAACATTGCTCCGAATCATCAAAACGTTGTTGCTTTTGATCGATTGTGAGCACGAGCGGCACCCATTTTGCACACAGCTTTCGCATGTTCAAATATTCATGCACAATATGTCCAACACGTTCCTTTGATATTTTTAAAGTCTCAGCTATCTCGATCAACTTCACTTTACGATCATTTAAAATTATTTTGTGGACGTTTTTGATGTTTTCGTCGGTAACAGCCTCTTTGGGGCGTCCACTGCGTGCATCGTCTTCGATGCTCATTTCACCTCGTTTAAATTTAGCAAACCACTTCTCAACGGTTGACTTTCCTGGTGCAGAGTCCGAATAATGTTTATCAAGCCAAGCCTTGGCTTCAACAGTATTTTTTTTCGCCAAAAAGCAATGCTTTATTAACACATGAAATTCTTTTTTATCCATTTTTTCACAATAACAAAAGCTGCTTCACTCACAATGCTATATCTCACGAACTAATTATCCGGCAGCTGTGAAATTTATACACGTATCTTTTGAAGGTTAGTACTAAGTAAACATCACATGGATTTAATTCTAGTAACGCCATCTATGAGTCAGCCTACGAACTTTTCAGCCCAACTGTTAAATCAATCAATCATTCACTTCTCATTGGTCAAGCATCTTCTTGATCATTCAAAGCAGAGTTGGCCCTAGGGATATCAACTGCAACTAAACACATCAACTACAAATAGATGTGGTTTTCATTTCACTTCATCATTCTTCCTCGCTTTTATATTTTTCTAAGTCAAATCAAAGATTGATGAAGTCCACTTTATGTACAGATAGGCTAATTGGAACTGAACCTACAGTTTGAAGTGAAATCTGAACCACTATATGTCTTCACCAGGGATCAAACCCAGAACCTTTCAATTACAAGGCAACAGAGTTACCACTATGCCACCGAGGAAGCCCCAATATTTATATTTCTCTAAGTGTACAATGAAACTGGAGAGGGAAGTTATGGTGTACAATCTACCATTTAACTTAGGATTGGTCATGGGTGAGTGCCGCACTCACTTTCAATTTCAATTAAGTGCCATTTTAACAGTATTTAAAGTATTGAGTTGTGGTGCTCTCCAGCTGACTTTTAGTGTGTCATGAGTAGGGCTAGGATTTTGATGACCTTAAAATTACCAAAAAATGACCTATAAAAAATGCATTTATGACCTAATACATACAAGAAAATGCCCTATAAACTTAGAAAAATGACCTAAAAATTCTGAAAGATTTGTAGAACAAATTTATAAACTACCAAGAGAAATTCAAATTACAAATTAACGTTACAGTATCTATCACATGTTCATTGCATATGGTAGTACATGTTAGAAAGTCACTTTTTGTCATCTTTTACACTTTAAGTACTGAGTTGCAGTATACAATGAAAATCATATGCAAATTTTCAATAATGAATGATGGTCGGTTGTCGGACAAGAGAGCCTTGTACATGAAAAAACTTCTCTCGACTTCCAATGAACTTGACTTGAAATGAACACTATCACTTGTTGTTAAGTCACTTTCAATTCCATGGAGTGCAAATTGTTTCCCTGACAAAATGTCCGATACAGAGCACAAAACTTTGTACCCCTTGTTTTTTAAGAATAATCCGTTCGGCGACAATGTATTTACTGATAGAGGGGAAATCTCATTATTTGAGCTGAATTGTTACACAACAGCTTGTATCAACAATACTGCACAGAATTTCTTTGTTTCTTCAAATACAGGTGTTCAGAACTGCGCTGAAGGCAATGAAACGAGAGTCTGGAACCTCTATCCATCAAAGGGCTACATTTGAAGGATAAATTTGCATGTAAAATGCCCCTTCTTTCACCAAAATGTAGAAAAATGCATAAGATGGCTTTTAAATGGCTGAAAAATGACAAACGGTTTAAAAAGTTTACAAAATGACATTTACTCCAAAAAGGGTACAAAAATGCAAAAAAATGCCCTAACAAAGGCATCCCAATTTATTCACTTATGTGTAAAACACGTTCCTATCTACTTATGCAATGTTTCTGCCTTACCAAAAAAAGATGAATTTGCATCAAAATCCTAGCCCTAGTCATGAGTGACTTGATTACATTCTAAAGAGATGCAGTATGAAAGAGACCATTGATGTGTAAGGAGTGTTGTCAGAGTGAGTACAGAACTCACCTGCGACTGATTACATTACATTTTTTTTATTTAGATTTGTGCATTGTTTAGTCAATAATTCTATGCTGTTATATGTTTTTGTCATGTTAATAGATTACACAAAAAGTGTTTAAGTGATTTTATATTATATCAAATTTGTGGAACACAGATAGAACTGCCCCAGAGTTCTTCAGGGCAGCTTTAAGGAACATGCAATTCTTGTTAGCACTGGGGCTGTTCAGTTCGATGATGTATTACTCTGTTTGAAAACAAATAAATATTTTGAAACAAAAATGTAATAAAGAAGAAGGGAAATAATAAACAGACCACAAGAAGTACAAACAATAAATTTTTAAAAAAATAAAATGAAGTGAAATATGCCTTAAAAGCAAAGATGAGTGAATGCTCACCTGCGACCAATGGCATGACTCAAACAAGCACAACCAATCATGGGTTAAGATACTAATAATTTTACTTCAAGATTACCTATAAATACTGACTTATATAGTAATCCTATAGCGCTACAGCCCAATATTGGCCCTGGCTTACCTACCGAATGCTGGCCTCCCTCCCACATGGGCCATCAGGGGGATGTGGAGATCTGCAGCCAGATTAGGGGGACTGGTGCTCGGCCTGACCAACCTCCAGCCGTTGTAGGATGTCGCGACCGGATTACGCTCACTCACTCAGAGCTTCCCAATTTCCTCATGATGGTGGGTTGCCAACCGGTCCTATACACAGGCTGAAAATTCCCAGGATCAAACCCGGGATCGAACCCATGCAGTCCCGCAGCCACCATCCAAAGCAAGGTGTCTTAGACTGCACAGCCACGGAGGAGGACATACTGACTTATACCAGATCACAAATACATGAAAACTCACTTCTGCTTACTATGATATATAGATAGATATTGGTATGATAGATATACTACTAGGTTGAGTTAAAGACATTCAAAGTATAATTTTCACATAAGCTTAAGCTTGTACTTACTTTGGATCATCAAGCAACTCTTCGGCTAGCTTTAGTCGCAATCGCACAGTCTTCATACTTTGAAATGGAAATAAACGGCAGAACTTAGTCAAAAACTCTGGATTCCAACACAGGTGGGGATGTTCTTGGCACTGATTCCATAACCGAGTGTTGTGGGTGAACAGCCAGATATGATCCTTGCCATAATTCAAATAATGATCTGCAACAGCAATAAGCTTGTTAGAAACTGCAAAGTCTTTAATTAATAAGAACAAAGAATTAAGGTTATTTGTTAAAAGCTCTGTTGGATGCATATTCATATTTTTCATTACAAGAAGCAAATTTTTTGTCGATTGTTAGTATAATGCAAGATTAAATAACGACTGAACTGTATTCACTTGTAGGGAGCTTGCGGACTGAAATGACAAATGACAAGCCTCAAGAAAGACTTGCCACTTGGAGACAAACCTTCAGAAACAAATGCAAACTTTTGCACAGGGTGTTACAAATTAAACACTTTGATAAGAAAAAATCATAGTTAATTTTATTAAAAAAAAACTACAGTTGTCAAAAGAGCATAGTCCATAATTTTTTTAACAAGGATTCTTTTGTTACATGTTTCAAGCTGATGCCATCAGGAAAAGGCAACAATGACAGACCGTAAATTGTCTGTTGAACGAAAAAGAATGCCATCACCTGGTTTATTGAGTCCAATTAGTACCAATGTGCATGGGCACCAGGTCGAAAATCAATTAGGCAACATGTGAATCATTTTAATGAGACTAGTTATGTGCAAGGTCACATCCCCTGTAACCAACTGTCAACGCTGTTGTGCTGTCAGTGGTCTACTTTGCAAAATTTACACATGTTTCCCTATAATCTAGATTCATCAGGCATTGACAAATGATGCAAAACAAAAATGCCAGAAAGAAAGAATTTCCCAACTTGATCAAACAACAATCCAATATGCTGGAAAACCTTTGGTGCAGTGACAAAGCTTATTTTCACTTGGCAATTTTTAAAGCAAGACGTCTTTAAGCAATTACCACAGACACTAGGTGAACTGAGACTGAGAATGGGACAATGTGAGTTCATCAACCGTGGCAAAGCGCTTTCTGGAAAGAAGCAACATTCGACTGTAGCCCACAGCACACTCCACCTGCTCCCCTTCAGTTTGAGCCAAGCAGCAAGACTGTGCAGACATGTAAGACCCACGTTTGTGACAGAGGCCTTAAAGACAAAGATCAATGAAGCAATTCAGGATGACCAACGTTTCATATTAGACATTTAGCATGAATCTTTTCCTGTGATTTCACGATCTCTTCAAGAAATCATTACAGTACACCTTCTCAAAGATGCTGTCACTACACGATTGAATACATTGGTGCCAAATGAGTACAATGACTGTACCAACAAACTGGTATCACACTATCATCAGTGCTTGAATGGGCAAGGCAAAACTGTGAGCGAAAAGTAGAGTGAGGCATGTAGTTTCTGTACCATATTTTTTTTGCACGCATCATTTGCCGTTTGTGTTTTACACCAAAACATCCTTATTTTCTGGAGGACCCTCGTATGTTTGCATTTTCTTTTTCCCCATTCACATGCACCATATTATTAATCTCCATGACTTTTTTTAAAGTATGCTTACCAAGTCCAGTGTAATTACATGTTAACAGCTGCCTCAATGCCTTCAAAGACGGTGTAGCAAGAGGCTCCCCTCGTATCTGCATGATATCGTAGTCTAGTAAAGGCTCGTAGTGGTAAAAATTCCCTGGGTGGTTATTAAGTACATCTCCTAGAAAAGTGGAACCAGATCTCCACGTTGTGACTATAACATTCCTCACTGGCTGCCCTCCTTTCTCCATGACCAGGTCCTCCAGTTTGCTGTGGAAGGAATCATTGCATCAACAACTGTAACATCAATACATGCCACTTTTCAATCTAAATATCAGAAATTTTCCTCATATCATTTGTAATTTTGGTCGCTGATTTTGAACTAAAGTGTAATACAGTAGTCTACATGTAATAATATTGATAGTGATAACTGGGGCTCGAAAGTTGAAGACCTATAAATTGCCAAAAAAATACTATAAAAAGACCTAAAAATATCAAAAAAGGACCTTAAAACGGAAAAAAGGACGGATAAATGTGATCCAAATTAATTAATAACTTCAGTTTTAATTACATATTTAATGTATATGGTTGTATACACCGTGCTGAAAGCTTCAAAACAAGAGAAAGTTGCCACTTACAGCGCAACCTTCCAGACAAGTTACGGTTAAAGGACCTTGTACCGTATCTGCTTCAGTCATCCAAAAATGTTTCTCTCTCGTTTCAGGGATGGTTCAAATATATTTATTTATTTATTTATTTACTACAGAAAGGATGTTTAAGAGGTGATGGTGATGATCTGATGATTATTCGAATTGAGAATGGGCAGTAAAAACGTAGTCGAAAGAAGGCGAAGTTGCAAAAAAAAGCCGTTAAGACCTAAAAAAAAAGGCTAAAAAAGGACCAATAAGCCAAAAAACGCCGAAAAAGGCAAAAAAGGACAAATAAAACCCAGCTTTTTCTGGCCTACAATGACCCAAAATGAACATATATTATGTTGGGCCTTGTCTTCAGACACTAGGGAAAAAAAGGATATTTCCTCAACTTCCAAGTCCTAGTAATAACCAATGTAGTACAGAGGAAAGAATCAATTTGACGATGACAAAAACTATAGAAGGTGCCAGAAAACATTCCGTGGCTGAGCAGGAGATAAATACTGATAAACTTGGGTGGACAAGTATGAATGAGTGCTCTCATCCCTCTAACCCCCCCCTCCCCCTCCTACTTTTCACTTTTTCGAATTTTTGAATTCTTTTCCATATTCTCTCAATTCCCTCTTTCCCCAGAGCACAAGGTTGCCAGATCACTACAAGGGAAAAGCAGGACATGCCGTCCAAATATTTAGGTATTTAAGTCAAAATGTAGGACAAATTATTCACAGTAAATAATGCACATTATTAGCATGAAGGAATGTAAAATTTACACATTTTCAGATTTTAAAATAATAACGATCTTTAGTGTTTTCTTAAATACAAAATTCCCAAACTTTTAATCAATACTTACCAGTATACTTCTTACTGGACTTGTTTTTAATCGTAGTTCTCAGAGAAGCCAATTTTTCATCATAATTTTGAGATAAATCAAATTATACATTATGAAACTCTGAACAGTCAAACTGTTTGAAATTATACTAAACCAGTACAAAACTGACATTAATGAAAATACTCTCTCAACATTTGCATTATGACCTGGAATGGCAAACAAATATTCAGCCATTGACACAACTTGAAATAATATGAAACATAATGTCCTTAAAGTACCTTGAAATGGTTCCAGAAGTTTCATTTGGGGTGCTTTATGTTTCAATAACTTTGATCTGTATACCACTTGTTTTACAATCAAAATATTGAATAAGAATGAGAAACACCATGAAGAATTCACGATTTATTGGTATAAACTCCAAAATGAGAAATTCCACTCAGGCATTGAACAGTGTCAACAGAATGTGTTCCTAAAACTTATATGATTAATAGATTCAGTCTTTGATCTTGCACAACACCACAACACACTTTTTCTATTTCTTTTTGGCAATGTCTGAATCAAAATAAATTTCACTGAGATTGGGGGCGCAGTCCAAACACTTCTAACTTGCATATTTTCCTTTGATTTCTCCTTGTTCAATTGAAACATGCTCAAAATGTAAGACATTTTTGATTTTTTCAAATTTCTCCCAGATGCCAGACAAAGCTAAAATTCAGGATGTGTCCCGGAAAAAGAGAACGTCTGGCAAGCCTTCTGGAGCATAACTTGGGGCCCAAACTTTGGAGAGGCCGAACATTTACCTCAGGTTCCAGCAGGTTAACAAAAATACTCTTCTAACTTGTACATTTTAATAAAACCTGAAAATCTTGGCGGGAAAGTAACCCCTTGAACCCCAAGTTCTTTCCTGTTCTAAACCTCCTTTTGCTTTCTCTAGCTGCTATTTTTCTCTTCCTTACAGAAACAAAGGTACCAATTTTCAGTGTGGCACTTGAAAATTTTCCAGTGTGGGGAAACTCCAATAAATTCTCTTAAAAAACGTAATCTTAGTTATAGGAAATAAAGCATTCATGTTCCAATTGAGATATTTTCCCCAGATACAATAAGTGCTTTTATTTCCAAACTCAGAATTGGCATTCATATTCTCCATTACCACACCGGTAAATATATTCACATATCTACTGACATTTAAGAGGAAGAAAAGTAAAAAGAATCAACCTGGAACTATGAAATGTTTTCAAGTCTTTTGAAAACTACAACAATTGCACTTATCTAACATGCTAAACTAAAACTATTTTTTTTGAGTGGAAGAAAAGGTTCTGTATGGCCACAGCTCTGCCATTTCAAATAAGATGTTAATATATAAATAAAAAATACTATTTAATCTTTTTTACAGAACCGGAAAAATATCAGCCTTCAAGGTATTGTATTTTAGCCAATACATATTAATAATATACAACTATTCATATATTTTTCTGAGTATATATAATATTAACATAATTGTCAAAGTCATAGCTTATGGTTTATGCATGCATTACGCATCAACTTTCAATCTAGCAAAAGTTACCTGGCATTGATGTTGTACTGGCCATTAGGGTACGGATAACCCATCATTTCTTCAGCAATATACTCTCTCTGCTCGTTAACAACATCATCAATATCTGCTGTGGTGTTCACCTCCACTTCGTTGCTGGCCCAGCTCTAAGTTTACACAAAATATAGGCATTTTCATACACATACAACAACAACAGAACATCTAAGCTACAAAAAAGCTCAATGATTTTATAATTTCCTCAAGATTTAGCATGCATAAATGCTTTTTCTGAACAGTGAAATTTCCCTGCTAGAAGCTGGTAACCACCTCCCTTTATTTCCTTTACATAGAAATATTTATGGAGGGGTCCACCACCCCCCACACAAAAAGAATTACGAAGTACTAAAATTAAATAATGAAAATATACTTGTTTAGCAGTAAGACTTGAACTTGAAGCTTTCCTGGCGATGAATAACGAATTTGTCACTCGAGAGCTAACGTCACTCTCATCTTCAGGGTACTACTTGGAATCATTTCCACAACTCACCTGGTCGATAGCTGGAGAGAATGTTTTCGCGATACTTGTTTAGCATGTGTTGTTTAGTCTATGGTTATTTCCACCGAACTTATTGTAAGGTAAGAATTATATTGGGATCATAGGACAGTACCAAAGAAGATTTATGCACACTACTACTTATAATAATATGCAAAAAATATTAATCATGAAGTTTACTTTTCGGCAATTGGATCCAACAATATTTTTTTTGTTATTGAATATATTTCTAGATACCTACCTGCGCCTTTATGATAGCAATTAATTGGGTGAGTCAAGCACCCAACACACTCCCTACTGTTCAATTTTTATTAATTAACTAATCAAATAATTAATAAGTTTAGCTTTGTCCATTCCTTTAACTCATTCTTGACGAGTCTATACCGCTTATCACGAATCTTGGCTGAATCTATGAATAAACAATTTATGCAATATATGTTTTATCCAATGTAGGACTAGACTTTGCACCAACTTCTTGACAGAACAATTTCACTTTTCAATCTTACTTTTATACACACGCACACACACATCCTCACGCACATTACAGGGTGCAAATTTGATACTCTTTTATCGTATCCTGATCCTGAACATGATTACCAGCAATAAACTTTTTATCAAATAATTCACGCACACTCACTTCAAGCGCATAACAGTTAAAATAAAGTCAACATTTGAGGGAGGGAAAAAGCTCAAAACAATGTTGCTGGTACACAACTTGAAGGTCGAAAGCATGCAAATTACATAATGTCTGAATTTGGCTTCTTACCTGAATAGACCTCCCGATGTCTACATGAGGTGTCCTCTCCACTACATTGGAGTTGGATAACCTCTGGCTGAGGAAGAACACGAGAATGCCGACGGAGAAGACCAGCACCAGATTGTATGCGCTGAACCTCTTGGGCATAGTCTCCGTCCTGCGGCTGCAAAATAGAGAAGACTATGTTAGTTGTGGGATTACTTAATATCAATCAATGTAGTTTATAGATGCTGGGAATGCATGGACGTTTACCACTTGGTAACTGCAACAAAGGAAATGCACAAATACCTCAGATGCACGAAATAACTTGCGCAAATTTATCAGGAAGGTCTCTAATAGATTCCCATCCCTTATTCAAATTACAAAAGATGAAGAATGGAAATGCATCGCTACTGTTGTGTGTAATTTAGCATATGCCAACATTTAATTTGGGATATGGGAAGCAAACATTGGATTCGAGACGCGGGTGGCTGACAGTCTATTCAAAACATCGTAACCCAGGGGTGCACACAGGGAGAGGGGGGGTAATGGTGCGGACCCCGGCATCAAAAATTTGGGGGCCCTTAAAATAAAATACAATAAAATTGAACATTCATATATTTTTCTACCTTTGCACCATGCTGCTATATGTGCGTTGAGATGGGGGAGAGGGGAATCAGGATATATTTCCTAGTAATTTATTTACTTTGGCTGGTTCCAAGTCGCTTTGCTACTAGGTGAAACATATTTAATCCGTTAGATGAAGAAAAGGAAGAATTTAAGGGGCAGATCAAGTAAAGTAAAGGAGAAAGTGACTTTCAGTAATGGGATGACACGCTGTCGTAATTAAATACTTTATGGAGATTATGACATGATCTGGGGTAATGCGCCATTGGCCTTGGGGAGAATGGGCACCCCTGGTGTAGCCGACAGTCGTTTTCGAAACACGGGTAGGGTAGCTAACATTGGATTCGATATACTATATTGAATTTGAAACACAAGGAACGGTGGATTCGCCCAAGCAGCATCACAGAGCTCACCGACAATGTTTTGCATATTAATTTACGGGGAGATTAGATCCTGAATAATGGAAGGACTAGAAGAGAGAGAGACATCCTTGTTGGACCATCCATGGGTGGTGAAATGAGGCAAACGGTCCTCAAATCAGCAAAAGTAGATTATAAACTTCCATCCTTCGTTTCATCACGAATTCAACCTTTCTCTGCAATATCGTAACTGCGAGAACATTACGGTACAACCAACAATATGCGGATATAAGTCACAGATTCGTGATCCGTATTGAGGTGCTGACGTTGCTAAAGGATGTTAACATTCGCAGTATTTTTCTCTCAAATGGGTCACGAGCGTTCTCAAGGCATCCGTTAAGTCTGTTAGCTTTTATTTGAACCCATTCATACTGTTAGAGAGAGTTCCGTCCTTGATTTCGAGAACACGCTATAAAGTTCAAATCCCAAGGGCCCCCCCACCCACACATTCAACGTTCTTTACCAGTGTTAAGTTAAGAATGAGGTACTGCAATTTGATGTAGAGTAGAGAAAATCTACGCGCAAAAAGGTTGAAGCGGTATGAAAGTCATCTTGTGTCAGTATTTTAATTTATTTTACTTTGAACATAAGGATTTTCTGCTTTGTTGCGGCATTTAACTATTGGTGAAGGACAAAGGCGTGCAATTTTTTTAGACGGAAGATATGGGGGGGCATTCCATGTCAAAGTGCCCTTGATTGGTTGGTTGGTTGATTTGATGTTTTAAGTCTACTTTATGCACAGTAAGGATAATCGGGACTGGACCTACAGTTTAAAGTGGGATCCGAACCACTATGTGCCTCCACCGGATATCGAACCCTGGGGACCTTGATTACAAGGCAACGACGCTACCACTGCGCCATCGGTAAGGCCCTAGAAACTAAGAAAAATGTTGCTTAATCGTCAGTAGAATAATTACATTAATGTCAAAAATGTAGTTTGGGCGTCCACCCGTGACAATGGAATGTCCCACATACATCCAAAGTTTTAGGTTTCGCCAAACTTATTGAAAGGCAAGGATTATATTGTGATCATATGACTGAATTACTGTACCACAAAAAATATTTATGCAAGATTTATTACTACTTATAACGTAACGTTTATAAAATATTACCAGGAACTTAATTTCTTGTCAACTCGATCTAACATCCTTTTTTTATTCAATAAATGTTAAATTCTTTATCTAATTCCCTTAAGACAGCAGTTTTTTTTTGTAAGCTAGATAATGATTTTGGTTTGGTTTGGTTTGATTTGCTTTATTTTACTTCGCTTCTTGTGCCATTTTTGGCTAATTTGCGAAGATGGGGATGAGTGATGATATGATGAATAGACACTCGCAAGCATCCATACCCAGGCCAGGATTCGAACCCGGGACCCCTGGCGTTGTAGCGCGATATGGAGCTAGATAATGAATACGTGCTGTAATATCACTATTCTTATACCGTCCTTTTACAGATTCATGCAATAAAAAATATAGGTCTAATATTAATTAATTTGAATATTTTAATTAATACTATTAATGTAATATAATTATAATGATTTTAGTTTAAACATTATTTTATTATTATTATTATTATTAATAATATTATTATTTTGAGACACTTGGTACGGACCCCCCCCCCACCCCGGAAACATATTTCTAGATAAATGCCTGTTTACAAAGTAACCCAGTGAGCGGTGGTTATTAAAAAAAAGCTTTTCCGTTTGATATTCTATGGATAACAAAGTTACAAATGAGGCAAAAACAGCCAAATTTACGTTAGTAGTTACGGAGTGGTGGAATGGTTAGTACAGCGCACTACGACGCCAAGGGTGCCGGGTTCGAATCCTGAGCATGGGTGTTCTTTGTGAGTGTCCCTTCATCAATTTCATCATATCATTTCATCAAATTTAGAACATCCTACTGTTAGAACTTAACGGTCTGTTAATTTACGAAAACAGGATTCAACTAAAAAAAAAAACTAAAAAAAACGACCATTTTATCGTGCATAAAGATTATAAATTGAAGTCGCGTGCACCACAAATATATTTTAAAAACGGAATCATTAAATTTACATTACTCATCGTATTTTTTCCCCCCGGTCGTTTGATGGCAACGGAAACTGACCGGTCTCACACCATCTCAATTTTTTTACAATGAATACCTGTATACTTCACTATAAAAATGGCAATGATTTATCCACACACCCAAAATATCCTCAATAAACACCCCCCAAACACAATTTTCACAGGAGGCCCAACTTTGGTCATTTTGGCTCTAAATTGACCATTACGTCCCCCAAACCGAACTTACACATCCCTCGCCCCTGATGGAAAATTGTGTATGAACCTCTGGTTAATGGTTTGAAATCTGAAAAGTATATTTTAAAAAACGTGCCAGACATTCGTGCATCTGGTGGGTGGAGTAAACTTCCTCAAGGATCTTACAATAGTCAATTGTTCGTAGTATATAATAAAGAATATTTGATAATAAAATCCTCGGGGAACTAAAAGGGACGAGGAGACAGGGGAGTGGAGAAGGTTACATAATTTAGAACTGCACAATTTGTATTAATGTCCAGATATTGTTAGAATAATTAAATCAAGGAGACTTAGGTGGGCAGGCCATGTGGCACGAATGGGAGAGGAAAGAAGAGTTTACAGGATTCTTGTTGGGAAATCTGATATGAGACCTGTAGGGAGGCCAAGACGAAGATAACGTTGAGATGGATCTAAAGAAAATCTGTAAGGATGGAAAAGATTGGATTGATCTTGCCCAGGATAGGAACAGATGGAAGGCTTGTGTTGCTGCAGCCATAAACCTTCGGGTTTAAAAAGGCTAGAGAGTTGGTTCGATATAATATTATTGGTTATACTGTCACTGCAACTTCATTTCATATGAAAGACCTGCCCCCTCCTATAAAATTCCTGGCGACGCCCATGCAGTGATGTGCGTCTACGCGTAAAAACGATAGTCTACATTCTACACGTAGACTATTTTATACACGTAGATGACGTAATCTATGTAAACAACATGGCGAGTGGTGATAACTTAGCAAAGGGCGCCGTGAAAGGAAAACAAAATTATACTGCGAATCAGTTGCTGATGTGTGAGGAGAACTTTTCATGCTCTTCCTTTCAAATTCGAACAATTTCTCACCTAGGAAAAAAAAAACATAAAATATTCTATTGTTTTATGGGAAAAATACTAATTTTTCCTCATGACTGCCATCTGTTGTTTTTTTGCATACGATTTATCTTCTTCCATAGTTGATGATAGAAGAAAAGATACATTTTGTTGTAAATAGGATTCTTGTCAGTTCGTTAGGAACCAATATAGTTGAAAATGCCACTTTCCTTTCATGAAAGCCTTGAAAATTAATTTTAATGCACTTTAGATTGTCTACGTAGTCTATGTAAACTACAACCCAATGTAATCTACGCGTAGATTAAGTGTAGACAACGCATGTAAACGTAAACTTATAGTGTACGGCACATCACTGGTCCCATGCTTCCAACCTATCTCACATGAAAATTCCGAACACACAAAAAGGACTGGCCCACCTATATGTATTCAACCCTCTAAGCAGTCTTCAGGTTGCCAATTATCTTATCTTCAGTGATTTCATAGATATTCATAGTTGTTCTGTCACATAATGAGACTATGCTACCTCAGTAATTATATTGTGCGTACGTTACACCAGAAAACTTTCAGCGTAGAGTTTCTTTTCGCAGGGAAAACCCGTTGGTGCGACAGGAACACGGTTGAGCTTCGTGAATGACATCATCGTGCCCAGAGGATGGCACGCTCTCTCCCGTGCATTGACCCACTAAAATGAAAGATAATCGAGTTCTCTTCCTTTGGTATATGGGAACGGATGCGGCAAACCGTCGAAACGAACGACCTCCAGATCATTATTATTATTAATATATTCGATAATATTTGTTTAACAAGTGCATTGAGAATGATTTTCACATTTAGAAAACACTGCTTGAGCAACATTTTCTAGATAATTGTAATATTGAAATAAATCAGCAGTATCGACTAGAGTCGTTTTCACGTTCAGAAGAGACAACGGCGCTTATGGAGAAACCGCACAGTGTTGCCAATACAGCGCTAGCTCATGTCGCCGGGAAATGATGACCTTCCTTCACAATGAAGGTGTTACATCTTTTGTATATATAATGATAATTATATGTAATTATTAACATTAATATTATACTGTGAACGTTACAGTTACCCTTTTTACTATGATCCATTGCGATCACTACACACGCGAGTGTAATGCACGAATATGACACTTCAGAAATCACTTAAAAAAGTAAAAATCACTGAGAGCTCACACAACTGAAAACACTTTTTCGGGAGAGGGAAAAATTCTAAACAGACCAAAGCAGATCTCTCACTCAAGTAAGGGGACCCTGGCACATGGGTTAGATTCAAGTTGCAACCCAAACAAACAAATGAGTTATGGCCCACGTGAACTGATAAGACGCGAATGACTCAAGCAAGGCATGTCATATTTCTATCTTGAAGCCCCATATTTTGTCACGTGTTGGAAAGCCTTTCAAAGGTTAATATGGTGTCTATGAATTTATGTGTAGGTTGGAAACTGAAAGGTGATCTTCATTTCAGCATTAATGTCGACAGTAATGTAAACGAAAACAACGTGTATTTGCGACAGCACTAATGTTGCTCACAACAGCAGCATTGGAAATAATTGTCAATTATTAAATTTAAGTAATTTCAATTCTATTATAACAAACTGCATGAAGTTCATATTTTTACTGAATGGAAATAAAATAACAACTGGAAAACTTTGTGATGATAGCCGGAATGCTGCGGTGAGTCGGCTCAAGATGGCCAGACAACGTCTCCTTACTTCGCGCGCGGTTCGGGTTAAAAAGAAACTCCAAATGCATGGAAGTAATATTTCTGGGAACCTTTGAGTGGTTAAAAAAATAATTTCATTATTTTCTCCACAACTTTGTCGCTGGAAGTTTTTACTTGGAATTACAGAACAAAAAATGGCCAGCGACGACATTTTCTACTGCACGAATATAAAAAATCTCCACATACTTTATTTGAATATTTTTTAATGCAAATATGCTTTAAAGTATTGATAAATTCTGAGTACCACCGTCACCTATGACAATTAAAAAACAGTGTCAATTTTTTTCATAATGAAAGCTTCAATTTTACGGCATGTTTCAACGTTAGGAATGAAAACAATGTAAAAATTGTGTTTTCACGGAAAATTTGCGTTTTTAATTTATCTAAAATTATGTAAGCAAGTTACCAGTTTTTTGTGTTCACCATCGTATTCTCTACAAAATTTCCTGCAAAACTGCAGGTACCGATTTTACTTAAGCTAAATTTGTAAATCCAGAAATTTCACAACAGCGCGCTCGTATTTCCCATAAGAAAAGCATTGCCCATAAGAGCCCATTGTATCTTCTGAACGTGAAAACGACTTTAGTGTTGGGCGATATATCGGGATATTGAAAAAATATCGTCCAGGCGATATCAACTAGACGATATATGGTGACGATATTTTGGCGATATATCGTCACGATATTTGGCGATATATATCGTGTTGGTGATATATCGTCACGATATTTTAGCGATATATATCGTGTCAACGATATATCGTCACGATATTTGGCGATATACAGTATATCGTGAAGACTATATATCACCGATAACACGATACGTAAAAAATATCGTATCGTCTATGACGATATTTTCTTGACGATACATCGCGATATTAAATTACCGATATCGTCCATTCCTAGTATTGACTTTCTTTCGGAATGACAAAGATTTATAAACTTTATATTATATATATTTATATTATATTATATTATATTATATTTTACTACAGTAACCCTTTCTTCTGTATTTTCTTGTCCATTTTGGTAATAAACACATTCGATTAAAAAAAAGGTTAATTTCTTTTAAAAATTCCACGTCATAGACTTATGAAATATCAAAAAAAAATTTAGCCATCATATCTTTTCTTCTTTCTTTCCATTTAGGCTATTTTATGTTGCTTTTTTACCTCTTGGGGAAACCGCGACGATGCGGATAAAGTGAATGACGGGGCAAGCACAATGATACACCATTGCCTTGTTGTGTTAACCACTCCGCAAGGCAGGTCGGCATTTCACGACTTTAGTATACACGCAAACGTATTTAGCATATCCCACTTCTAGGCAAGGATTAACGTTTTTTGGTGGTTCACGATTATGGAAAAGAAGGTACGACATGCAATGCAACATTTGCGTGTGGTCTCACTTAAATCTCCTTGCATAACATGAAAACATGAGGCAATCACTAAGTTAATGCCACTTTGAAATTCAGGGTCCTAAAATCTATAAAAAAAATTCCACTTCTTGTGGTCGTAAGAATTTCATTCTAGAGCAATGTAACTTGGCGAGATTTCGAGAGGGGCACGAGCCCGGTGAACTCATGTGTGTATCCAGAGAGGTAGGATGAAGAGAGAGAGAGAGAGAGATCAACACCACGACCTGGCCACCTTTACCATTTATTTATTTATTGAGAAAATTCCAGATACAGCACAGTTGGCCATTTTACCCTCCAGGTTCACACTTTATACGACGCTGGGTGGGCGCCGGAACCGCTTGAACAGGTGGGAAAATTCCCGGATCTCCCCCGCCGGGAATTGAACCCGGGTCTCTAGCATGGTAGTCGGACGCACGAACGACTGAGCTACCGCGGCTTGTATAGGGGTAATAAATTTTACTTCCTTCTCAGATTTGAACATTTTGTATAAAATGTTGTAATATGATACTGAGAAATACATCTTCAGGGCTTCTACCCCTTACTTTTTCGCCTTTACATGGCGGCTGCTAGATAAGGGATTTGCCCCCGAAAGCAGCGTGTCAGTATTCGGAAAGATACTTTCTAAAAGTAACTAAGTTATAGTTACTCATTTTCAAAAGTGAAAAGTAATTGTACGTTACTATAACAGTACCAAAGAGTTACGAAATTAAGCTCTTCTACCCACGTTACAATTATCAAGCTAAGAACTAAAGTGTCTTAAAATAACCGTAAAAAGTAACTATTGATAATGTTACTTCTATTGCAAAAAAGTAACTGTTACGGGGGGGGGGGACCCCAGAACAGTGCACAGCCTCCACCCGCATACATTCGAGGGTATGCGCATATGTCCTGGTGCCTAAAAATACAGCGTGTTCAAAAAGTGACGCAACCTTATGGGAAATCTTATGAATTGTTCTCGTTTCGTTATAACGATAAATAAATACATATATAGATGCATATATAGATGCTGAATAACTGAGCAACAATGAGCTATACGTTGCAACAGCGTATATTCATTGTGACAAGAGTACATCCACAACAGCAGTTTAGCACAGTATTCCGGAATTGAAAGACAATATTCGTAGCTGCGTTGGTAACATCTCACAGATAACATTGAAAAGGGTTTTCAACAACATACAACATAGTTCGTCGTGTCCACTTGTGTGAAGAACAAAACTGCAGTCACTTCCAGCACTTAAAGTAAAAAAAATGTAATAAATGTTTTCTCTTAAGGTTGCGTAACTTTTTGAACACCCTGTACTAGGACGTCTTTTTCGCGAATGTCGGTTCTCCTGTTCTTCTTTTCTCTTTTCTTTATTGATCGATTTTTACAAATTGTCTTCACTCTATAGGTGTCTTGTACAGATATTCTACAGGATCAAGTACCAAGGCTGTTCGGTATTCCTGAGCAGCCCCGGTTTACAAGCATATTTATGTTAAAATAACCGAGTCTAAAGCTAAAAATATTAGCAGTAACACTGTTGCAGTTTGAATTCCTACAATAGAGTAATTGCTACTTCCAAACACTGACACACACCAAGGGGGCCCGCAGGATTCTTTTCTCGGGGGGGGGGGGCAGAGTAAGATTATACATCTTGCCCTTCATTCTTAGAAGCTTATATTTCACCACTTATTGCTATTTGTTATTGTTTTATAAAATCATGACATTGAAATTAAATTTAAAATTCTCTGACATTGTTGACAAGTTCAGACTTGATTCCATTCTAAATAGAACTTGGATTTGCCTTGTTTACATTCCATAAACATCTATAAACGCTCGTAGTTTTTTTCTTTCTTGTACTTTATAACGATGCATCATGAAACGGAGACCACTTAATCTGGTCCCTGATCCATGTTTTTACGCGCCGAAAGATACTGTAAAAAAGTAATTCAATATGACGGCATGTGCATTGTCTGTCATACATCCCGAACAGATGAGAAATTCCAAAGAGTCGTTTTTAAAAGTGGTTCATTCTTGCTATTTGTTTGCACTCTACATGTCTGAAACTTCTTGAAATTAACAATTGCTATTTCAGGAGCGCAAAACAATCATTTCAGAGGGAAATAATGTGTAGAATTCGAGATTTTATCGGGAGGAATCTGGATATATTCCCAAGCCCACCCACCCCGCACGGCAGTTAACATGATTCTAATGTCTCTGGTAAGAATATTCTCTTATTATTTTGTTGGACATGGCAGTTAATTGTTGTAACTTACAGCCTGTAAATCGCATTATTTGTTACAAAATACGCTACAGTATTACCATTTTCCAAATATGTCATGGGGGGAAAGTGCCCCCTCTGGCCCCCTCCTTGCGGGCGCCCTTGACACACACACACACCACAAAAGGCGTTATGAATTCAATCCCAGCGCCTAACTACAGTTCCACGAGTCCTGAAAAAAAAGAACAGGGGGAAGGGGGCAGAGTTTTCAGAATGGTACGTCATCACGCGAAGCACTAACTGGAGCACGGCACCATCAGGCACTGCCTATCACGCCAAACGGCCGCCTGATCGATTATTCTAATATAACGAATGGGGTAAAGGCCTGTCTCCCGAAATCACGGACAAGCAGCCCCGGGGTGTTTCGTAAAGGGCTGCCGAGAAGAGCATGAAAGAATGGATGGGCGTGGACCGATTTCAGAGCTCCCTCTGCACATTACACAGTTTTCACAGCCTTTGCTTCACGTAGCTACACCTCACTTATCTGCGAGACGGGATTTTGGATGAATCACGTCCTCTGTTGAAAACAACGAGTCACAAAATTCAACCCTTCGGGAATATCCGTGATCAAAATCATGAGTAATGGCATTCGAACTTCTCTCCCTAGACGTCAGTATGATCTCGATGCGTTACTGACGCGTTAGAGCCATTTTAATGCTTTTTTTCTGACAACCCGAAAAGGAGCAAATTGGTACAATAATTTCATTCATAACTTTTTACTGGTTAAAGATACATCGCAATAACCTTCACCACTGCATTTGTCGTGAAATTCTAGCCGGATTTGACATATCATATTACCCCATTCCAATTTACAATTTTGAAGTTGAATTCAAGTTGGCGACCGTCATCGTCATATGCCCTATACCATTTCCCCCCACCCCCATTACAAACCTGCAGTGTTAGTCTTGCGGAACAGTATGTCATTCAACTTTTATTGAGGTGTCTCAATACTTTTGGACAACTCTGTATTATGATAATCAATAAAATATTACATTATGCAATAATTTACATTTACTGTATTTACAGGTGTCTAGGCTTTCTACAGCATATCTGTGGATGACATCATCAACGAAACTTTCTGTGGGTTCCCCTTCCCCATCAGTTGATACCTTCACACAAGCTGGTCCTGGGTCAATCAAATTTCTTAACTTAGCAGTTGTGTCAAAACGGCCGATAATTTAAATTCGTTTATTAGTTTACTTTTCATTATAAAGAGGACCAAATCATGCTTACTACTACGAAAAAAAAAGTATGTTCTACGTTAAATTAAAACACTATTAAGCCTTGTTTCCATGATATGAAAGATTCAATATGCTGACCAAGGCAGTAATTTATTTTATTATAAAACATAAACTAAACGTAACGTTTCAACCTTCTAGCAAGGTCTTCTTCAGACTCTGTACCCAGTACAAATGTAAGAAGGTACAAAAACAGGACGATATATATACACAAAAATAACTCCCCTCCAGACTATTAGAAAGTTGTTCTGAAACATTATAGCAGGTGGCTTTCCCTTGTCAACTGTGTGTACATAGGAGAAACGAAAAAGAGGCTGAAAGACAGGTTGAAACAACATAGGGATGATGTACGACTTAAGAGAGAGAGAAATGCGATATTTAAACACACGAGAGAAACAGGACATGACATAGAGTGGGATGAGGCTAAGCAGATAGGAAGGGAGAAGAGAATGCTAGTGAGAAAATGGAAGGAAGCCAAGGAAATAGAGAAGAAAGGTGAAGAAGACACAATGAACTGGAATGGGGGATTGAAGTTAAACAAAGAATGGAAGAAGATGTTAGAGTGGAAAGGACAAGAGAGAAAGAGGGGAGGAGAAGGAAGAAAAATGAAGGGAAAAGAGCGTGAGATAAAGAGTCCAACCACATTCTAGATGGAAGTAAATATTTTTAGCCTTTTAGGTGAAAGTACAGTTGACAAGGGAAAGCCATCTGCTATAATGTTCCAGAACAACTTTCTAATAGTCTGGAGGGCAGAATGCGTATATAAATCGTCCTGTTTTTGTACCTTGTTACATTTGTACTTGGTGCAGAGTCTGAAGAAGACCTTGCTAGAAGGTTGAAACGTTACGTTTAGTTTATGTTTTATAATAAAATAAATTTCTGCCTTGGTGAGCATATTGAGTGTTAAATTAAAGTAAATCATCCCGCCCCCCCCTCAATTCATCATTGTTTTGGACAATCGCGAAGATGATCAAATTGATAAAGGGACACTCCATGCCAGGATTCGAACCCGGGACCACTGGCGTCGTAGCACGCTGTGCTAACCACTCCACCACGGAGGTCGGCTCTGGGATGACACTCAAATTGGTTCGTACTTTTTATCTTGCGTTGCTTTTCTACCACATGGACTGGTAATTCAAAATCATTGTATTTATGGCTCACAAGGCACCAAGATATGGTGTACGAATTTAAGCGAAAGAATACACAAGCTCGACCATGATTCGAACTCGGGCGGGCAAGCCGTGCCACTGATGAGACAATTTCCATACAAGTAAAACAGCGGAACTGAAAAATCATAGCAACTCAGGTTATCTCAGTAGCGGTGTGCCGAAGACCTGATTCAATTAATTGATTGAGTTAGTTTATTTTACTTCGCTTTTCAGCAACTTTTGAAAATTCACGAACTTTCCCTTAGAGTGACTGGACATAACACACGGAGCAAGGAAACTTTCCACACTGCAACTCCCAGACTCTCACTCATACAATATAGGCTACCGAATCAGTTCAACAACATATCAAACCAAATCTTCAGCTTTTATTCGTCTCTTATCGCCAACCTACAAAAAATATACATATGTAAGTAATGCTCAATCTTGATACTGTTTTTGTCTTTTTTAACACTAGTCTACTGTTGTACTATTGTATCTTCCAGGTTTAAAATGGCATCTGCTGTTCTGGAAATGTCAATAAATAAATGCATTGCGAAGAATGGTGGTACGATGAAATGGACGAAGAAACAATCATACACAAATAGGGACGACAAAACACGCCCTACAGATCATACTGGCTGCGAGTCCAGACGCCAGAGCCTCGCTAGTCTGCAAAATCTAACCCACGGTGTACTACGTGGAAGGGGGCTCGCATTTGGGTACCTGCGGGAAGGATCAACCCTTATACCACACGAGATTCGAGGCCTGATCGAACCTTCATTGTAAGTTAAGGCCTTTCCGATGGCGTAGTAGTAACTTAAAACTGTAGATCCAGTCCCGATTAGCCTCCCTGTGTATAAAGTAGGCTTAAAACAAAACTCAAACTTGCACTTAAATTTCTACTCAGTACATCTCTCGTGTGACAAAACGTAAACCAAGATGTCATTCAGGTATTTATGTTCTAAAATCAGTGTTGTGACAGTCTTGATCGAACCTATGAGCCCTAACCATTACGGAGAAGCTAAGTCGCAAATAGAGATGGTACAGAGGCGAGATCGAGCAGACGTTTGTATAACTGGTTGCATTTCCAGTTGGCGATAGACCTACATGACTATTTCTCGCTCTTTCTGTCCCCCAGTCATCCATGCGGGGGTAGCTTCATGGGTGTCAATAAACTCGGTTGCGAAGTAAAAGCTGTAGGGGTAACTTCACTCTCCCGAAGCAACGTTGCCAAGCGTACTTCTGGTTTTGTCAGTTGGTGGTCGTTTCGGAAATTCATTGACTTGTGCAGTTGTACCGGCATTAACCCCTGTTGATTTCCGGTGCTCGTGCTGACGATATCGTTATCGGAGAACTCTCTCGTTTGGTGGCAACTGTATATCCGGCGTTCATTTGCTTCGAGCGTTCGGTGCCTTGGGACACGAAAATGGCCGATGTCAGGCCGTGTCCGGATTGGCAAGCGCTCCGTCCCGATCTCTCCGTTGCTTTCGTGTGCCGTCGAAGTCGTCCGAATCTACATGTCCCCTTGCAGTACGGTTGTCATTTTTTCCACCATGTGTCAGTCCGAACGTCACTCACTGCGCTCTGATGCGCAGGCGCACAGTAAGCATGCAGAAGGCAGATGGCAAACAAACATCATTTTATTTTGTATTCAGTAAATGTTGTCTGTACAAAGTGAAAGTTGGAATATGACTGCCAAGCACAGGGCCACAGCGAGTTCAAGCGTGCATCCGTCGCACCTTTCACCTCTACCCTCCAACTCCACGTAAGCTGCCAATTCGGACAACGGAAGTTGGCCGATTCCCCGGATGGAACGGTGCTCTAGGCGACATCTGCTGCCGATTCGGACGCGGCCTCACTCGAAGAAAAGTCAACTGATCACCGATTCGCTGTTTCCCAGCCGCAGGCTGGAAATGCGACCAGTATAACATCAAGGGAAGACCAAGTGTTCATTTCGTAGACATCCTCAAGTCTGCAAAGACCAGGGGAAAGTCATATCAGGATCAGGCCCGTAGCTAGAATTGATCTCCAGGGGGGGCTTTGTAAACCAAGCCTATTTTTCAAAAAGTTAAAAGTATTAAATGAAGATGTGTGTGTGTGTGTGTGTGTGTGTGTGTGTGTGTGTGTGTGTGTGTGTGTGGTGGGGGAGTCATTAACTTATATAAAATTTATAAATATCATACAGATAATACATTTTCACACATTTTTTAAACCATCTCTTGGAGTGTTAATTGATTGAAACTGAAACAGTAGAGGTTCTGAAACGTTTTCGTTTCACGGCGCCCCAAGTGTTTCAAGATTTTTCCTCTGCGCCCTAGTCAGAATGTGGGCCTATCTTGCACTTGCAACGCCCAATTAGTGTGGTTAGGTTGCTTGCCTTAGTTAAAAAATGTATACACAGTTTTCAAATTCAGAAACATTTTACATGTAAAAAGTACTAAATAAGCAAATATTTGGAACAATATAATCATTTCAGTGAAAATAATGTAACATTTTGCTGAAACCCTAAAACCCAGCCACGGTTTGGGGACCACTGCACACTCAATACTACAGATGATACAGATATGTATATCACACACAAAAGAACGCACAATATCCACATTCAATCACATTGCCTAGAGTACATTTCACGCCCGGCCGAAGCAATGAAACTCCCCTTCGTTCCCAAAACTTGAGAGCCGTTGACCTTGATGCAGATGAGAAGGGAATTTGCATGACGACATCAAAGTCACAGATTTCTGTCTAAACAGGAGATCGCAACAGGGACAGTGAAGGTACAGATAAAGAAGCTCCCGCATGAAAGAACTTACCAAGTCTAGATAATCTAAATATTTGCAGCTACTTAGACTTCCGCTCATAAACAAGATGAGCGAATGTAATAGCTGCTGTTCATGTTCTGTGAATTTATCTTTAAAATTGTGAGCTGTCTACATTTTCACTCTTCACTGGAAACAAATTATACAAAATAGTTTTACCTAATGTCAGTGGGGTCTGATGGCAGTGCCAGGCGGGCAGATGGCATTGCCAGGGGAAGCTGCCTGGCTATGGGCCTGATCAGGATGCCGCGCCGTAGGGGATGAACCCACGACCTCGACAACATGAGCAAACCGGAAGCGACAAAAAACACCGAGGCTCATAAATCGGTAACTTCCGGTAAATCCTCCCCACACGGAACTGCTACGACCTCTGGTGGAAAGAAGATGAGTGGTTTGTTTCCGTGTGCGATGCGACGCGACGCGACATCTTAAATAAAGGTCGTAGGATAGAGGAAGGAGGGGAGGAGGAGTCCTTGAACATATTAACACACATTCCGTGGCTCCGCGTGTCCTCTTTCCTACACACAAACTTTCATCTCATGCTAAAGGCTATAAACATGTCTACGAAATCCTGTCGGCGGAACTACACACGTGATAATGCCTGCATACTGCCAATACAGCCAGGGCCATCAAACATTCTTTATCGAAATGGGAAATGGTATAAAAAGTTTTAAGCGCTGTGGTCGAAACTTCGATTAGATTCACTCAGGGATCAGGTGAACGTTCATTTTACGTCTTCCTCTTCTTTATTTTGATAGTATGTCGGAGGTAACAGATAAATCTCACACACCCACACACATATATATATAATCAGGGGTAAAAAAAAAAATGCAGGGCGCCAGGTTGCCATGGCGCCTGAATTTTCAAATTCAGTGATCAAAAAAATATTTTTAAAAATATTTCAACATTAATTTTTAATATTTTAAATATTCCAAATTAGTTTTCATTACCTATTTTTCTAAAATAACGAGTACAGTATGTGTTTTTTTTTGTATCAGAAAATCAAACATAGTACTATTATAAATGTTTGCACTGTTGCTAAGTGAATTTTAAAATCTGTAGCGATATAGTATAGTTGGCCATATATTGCATAGTTATTCATGCTGTTACCGGTATAGCCTTCTCTAGAAAGTCCCACTCCGAATCTTAATCCAATTCAATTAATAAATTAATGTTTTAAGCTCGCATGTGTAGCTTTGGCTTTCTTAGCGCGTACTTGGGGGGGAAAACTGGATCCTGAGAAAAAGGGGCTGGCGTCTAAATTATTTTTAGTTTTGTCCACCCCTGCATACACTTCAACGTCTGGAACAAAGAATAATTCGACTGTGAAACGAGATACAAATGTAAAATGTTGAACGTGTCTGCATATAAGTTCAGAAAATTTTCGAAATTGTAGTGTATTTTTAAAAACATGTTTTGTAATTTTTAACGAATAATTATTTTTTTATATGGGGGTTGCAGCCTGCAACCACCCCCTTAATTACGCCACCGTCGATGCCAGAAATCGAACCTAGAAGGCGAGAATTTCCATTCTTCGAAGAAGTAATGCTTCAGAAGTTCTTGGCAACACTGGCGTGCCCAAAGAGGGGTTGCTGGGTGTCATAACCCCACCCTTTGGTCCAGAATCCCTAAAAAAAAGTCAAAGGCAGGAAAAGATGGCAAAATAAGGACTGACTACTAAAAAAATATATAGGTAACCCCCTCCTTTTTGGAAAATCTTGGGTACGCCACTGCTTGGCAAAGTGCTTCAATGCCGTATTCCCAAATACAACTTCGTTTAATATCGAACAAAATCGCGAAGCATACAATAATAATTTTCATTCGTTGATGAGACCTTATCATCCAATTAGTCTGTTTCCGCGCTTTGCGGTGGGTTGCCGAACTCATTCATCACGCTTGGAGTGTTCACCGGTTCAAGTAACACATGCTCTGGTGCCTCTGACCTATGACGTCACAGATTCCACAGCGGGCGAATAGAAGAGAAGAGGAGGCTTGCAAACAAGACGACACGCTGGCTTGGAACACACCACTTGTGTTGTGGACCGAAAGTCTACATCTACTCACTTTGTTTACACGTAACACAGATGTTATTTACAAGAGCATATCGTTTGCATAGTCTACAGTGTAACCAGCGAGAGAAAATGTGTGCGCCATGCAGTTTCATAGGAGTGTCATTTAATGAAATCAGTGCCAGCTCGTGACAATTTTTTAGTGGTTCTGTAAACAATAGTAATGGAAATAATAAGCAGGCTGTTCGCGAAAAGGACTTAGGGAAAAAAATGCAATTTTAAAGGGAGCCGTTATTTATGTTCATTCTTTTAATTAGCAAGCATTACAGACATGGTACGTATACATACACGTTGGATGATCATGTGTGATTGTGTATGAAGCGGAGGGGGATTACAGGCTTGGGATTAATGATTTTTTTTCTGTTCACTGGATCCTTTGTCAAATACAGCACCGCACTGAATTCTATAAATACTGCAAAAGTAAGTATTATGGCTACAGCGTTAAAATCAAAAAATGAGATGTTCTTGTCGCGATAATGAAGATGATTAGATGAAATTGGCGAAGGGACAATCAGAAAGAGCACACATACCCAGGTCGGTACTCGAACCCAAGAACTTCGGTGACGAGATCGTAAGTATACCATTCACCGCGCTCTGTCTAACATCAACAAGCGGAATTCTGGCTCGACACAGTCCCACAGAGGTTCGGCCGACAGCCATGGAAACAGTCATAAATGCGACAACCTTCCGAACGAGCAATGTCAATGACAACGCAATAAGTGGAGCCACAGGCAAAAGAGCCTGCGCAGACCCACGACTCCTGTGCATCGGCCCTGCGCTTGGAAGGGAGGGGCAGAGTGGAGCATGCTTCCCTACGGCCCGAGTTGAATCGATCGAGGGGAAGATGCGTGGAGACTATTGGCCGAAGGTTCTTTTCCTTGTGTACCTGTAGATCCAATGGAAACTTATAGAGAAGGTGATACAATTTTCAATGTAGGGGATAGTTTGTCAAGTGGTTCGCAGATCAGAAAAGCTACGGGTAAAGAACTCAGAAAAGCGCAAGGCACATTGCACATAGACTCGGACAGTGGTGTACCCACCCACGGGGGGGTTATACCCCCCTCTTTTGCCCACTATTAGAACATCAAAGATAGGAAAAGATGAGGGCTGAATATCAGAAAAAGTGTACGTAACCCCTTCTGTTCGAAAATCCTGGGCACGCCACTGGACTCGGAGACCAGCCAGACCACAAAAACTGCAAGATACAATGAACAGGCAATGTCACAGTGAGGCACCTCGCCCACAAAGCACTTCTACCCACCTTTCCGCTGCCGTCCAGAGTGTGTTCCTTACTACACTACATATTTCCATTTAGATAAAATGTTAAATGACAGTGGCTTGGAAAGATGACTTGTTATTAATACTCCCAAAGAAGCATAGAACTGAAATTGTATTTTAGTATAACCCCCTCCCTTCACCAGACTTAAAAATAAGGAACCTCCTAATCTGAGAGTAATGTTATAATATTAACGCACCTAACGCATTGTAGGCTGTATTTTTATTTTACAGTCAAAGCTACACAAGTTTACACAATAACTTTCGGTAACATTAATTCAGTTTCCTCTTGTAAAAGCCAAGCAAATCGGTCCGTGAATGTGTCTACCCAGAGGAGCAAGCAATCTTAATACTGAATTAATGGAACCAAAGTACTGCTCAGTTCAAGATTACCCACGTCACTGCATGAAACAGCTGTTGCCGCATAAGTCAAGTTCCTTTCGGCTTTCGAGTAGATCTTCGCTCCCTCCCAGACCCAACAGTTTGGTGACGGCTAACTGTACTGCATGCAGGGATAGTCGCATGTCTGCGGATTTTATTGCTGGCCATAGGGAACGAGCTGTTACGGATAACAAAACTGTTAGCTTAAACGGAAGGGAAAGAACAGCTTAATAACGTCCTCGCCTGAGAATTCTTTTCGGAGGCTTTATTCGGTAGTCAAATTACGAACAACTGTAATCAGTGGCGAATTCACTCCTATCAACGAGAGTGACGTGTCAAGTAATATCTCTCCCAGCCACTCATCCCAGGCGAACTGTCAGTTGTCGCGAGAAGTGGTGTGCCTCTACTCGTATGTATACCATACTCAAACATACTTCAAATTATGCGATGCTCAAAATGTAGGATATTTACTGGTTTTTCTTCCTTTCAAATTTCTCTCTGGAAACAAGCAACCCCCATACATGGGGGAAAACTCAGCCACAGGAGTAATTTTAAAGATCATTTCGTAGCACAGCTATAATTACGCGCACACGCAGTATGATAAAGCGAGATAGAAAGAAACAGAATTAAGGGGGCACAGATGAACAAAGGAAATGAAAGAGAACAGAGGAAAAAAGAGCATAGAACGGTAAATAAAGAAAGGAAGATGGGATTAGATAAAGAGAAAACATAGGAAGAGGAAAACAAAGACAAAGAGCGAGAAGAAAGAACAGATGGAGAAACAAGAGTAAGAAAGAGAAGAGAGAGAAGGAGTGAGACTGAATGAAAGAGATAGAGACGGATGGAGACAGGCAAAGAAAGAGGGGAAAATGAACAGAGAAACAAAGTAGTATGGAACGAGAAAAATACACGAAGAGGGAGAACGGATAGAAAGAAGCAGAGAGAAAGGAAAAGAGGAAAACAAGAAAGAGCGCGAATAAAGGAAGGAAGAGAGAGAAAAAGTAAAAAAGAGGAAGAAAAAGATAGAGAAAGAAAGGTAAGAGCCTTAGTGAGAATTTTGAGAGCCCCATAACCATGGATGCAGAGCAAACCTGAAAATTGTCCACCTTTATCTGACGACGCCACCGCTACGCAGTTTACCTATAGGGTTCCCCTGGATCTTGAATCGGCGCCAAGAGTGAGTGTATCATCCAAGAGCTTGCAGCACCACCGCATCATGGGATTCCACTTGCTGGCAGTGTTCGAAATGTCTTTCAAAACATCATAGCACGCACATTACTTTCAGATGCAGACTTACAATCTGCGCCACCTGATCGCGGGCTGTAGATCTGCAGTCAAGTCATGCACATAGGAATTATTCCTGAGAAAATAAACGGAACAATCCTTTGTTGCCACGCGCCTAACTGGATTCTGGTTTTACATGTGCATCAAAGCAAACGGGTGTAGAACGTTCATAATACTTGCCATTTCATGGCAAATTTGCTTTAAAAGGCTTCGAGTTTTAGCTTGATTATTAAAACGAAATTTTTAAATTTTCTATCCCGAGTTGTTGTTGCTACTGGAAAATTTTACTCCCTCATAATTTCCCTGCTCACTTCATATGTTCATCTTCTCTACTTTCTTCTTTCTTCCTTTCATTTCTCCATTTGTGTGTCTTCTGCAAATGACATCCGTTCAGAATTGGGCCTGCTAATGTGATTTTCCTCTTCTATTCTTCCTTCAGTTACTCCTATATCCATTACACACTCATGTCTCACGATATGGCTTAACATCCCTCATATTGATTCTCTCAAAACATCTTCGTTTGTTACTCTTGTCTATCCATTTGATCTTCAACATTTCCTGCAGAACCACATTTCGAAGGGTTCTAAAGCCCTCGCCACGAAAACAGTCCAGTCAAGGTCACGCCACCAACCTACAGGGTTGCCAAAAAGCAACAATTTCAACCTACGAAATCAACCGCACACGCATAAAGCGCGAAGTGTCGACCGAGCAGCTTAGAAGAAGTGTGGCAACCCTGGAGGGCCAGGGGTGTGGCGGAGGAAAGGGGAAGCTCCGACCTTGACTGGACTGTTTTCGTGGCGGAAGCTATAGTCTTTCTCAGCATCAGGAGGACAGAAGGTTCCTGAGATACGGCAGAAAAGGTTGGGGTTGGGAAAGTGAGGGAAGAGGAAGGGGGCTAGTAGTAGAAGAGAGGTTATACGAATTAGAATATATGTCGTGTTAAAATGAAATTAATCCGGACAACTAATTTAGTTGTAATAATGGAAATGAATGATTACACTATGATGTAGCCCAAGACCTCCGATGGCATTCTAGAAGATAAATGATGCTAATCCACTTGTTCCAGTGAAAGATTTTGAACAGTTGCCAGACGTGTGCTTTGTAAATATTGCTTTCTCGAAAATCCCAACCGCGAAACGGAATCTCTTTCGATGTATTCGATCGTGCCTCACAACGAAAGATGATACCTTCATTTCTCGCACGAGCCTAATAGATTCGATAAAATACTAGCAAACACACATTTACGCACATCTCGCCGCTAAGGGCAGTGAACCCAAAAGTACCTTATAGAATTTAGCCCGACCTGCTTCTGCCTACAATTTCTTGTCTCCTTTCGTCAGCGAGGGTGACGCAACAACTGTTTCGGAAGGCCAACGAACCACTGCACCAGCAACATAAGCAGGTATGGCTTTTCCCCCAGCATATGCCATAAGCGTATAGGTGTAAAAAAAGGGGGGTAGGCCTGAACCCATAATCTTTTTGAGGGGGGGGCAAATCCATAGGCGAATCTATAAATTTTCTCTGGAGGGGTACAGCATGTGCTGTAATGCTGCATATTTTATACACACACACAGACAGTATTGTCAAAATTATTGGACTCATTAGCTGAAAAAATGAAACACAGATAAACTCACTTTATGAAGAGAAATTTGACAGATTTAATTTATTGTGATAAAATCGACGCGCTAGCTACGTTAACGACCGTCTGGCTTTGAAGTCGACGGAGCGCGCCCACCAGCTCCAACAATCACATTCAATGCACAGTGTTGCCACACATCTACTCTCCACATCTACTCTACGCCACCTTGTCCCTCCGCGCACAACCACCTTTCCACGGTCCCCATATTGAAGTTGCCAAGTACAGCAACAGCGTATCCCCAGTCATGTGACTGAGACTCCACGTGGAGTAGACGAGCAGAATGACAGCTGCAACCATTGGGTCAAGGACTTTACGTGGAGTAGACGAGCAGACTGACAGCAGCGCCCATTGGCTGAAGGTTGAGTGTGATTGGACGAAGACAACTCGCCCGCTGTTTCTCCTCACCCACATTTGTGGCGGCAGATTCTTTAGTTCTTCGACGTTAACGAAGTAAACGAATGGACTATATACATTTAATTCTTATACACACTGCAAGTACTGTCAGTACTTCTCATGACCACTTTGGCTCTTTTCGAGCCCATTTTAATCACTGCTTGTGTACAGTCTTGGACACAGTTGGGTTGTAACGACCCTATTGAAGAAGCAGTGAAGCAAGCCATCCATGTCTGGCCACCAAGCGCCTTGTGACTAGACAACCCAAACAGCATTGCAATTCTGCGGCTTGTATACCAGTCACGGGTATACATCTCTGTAAATTGAGTAGTGATGCCAAAGAGAAATACGAGATGAAGATTGTCGATCGTAATGTCTCGTGTTCTCGACATGCAATAATACTCGGTCCACGTTACGTTCCATTATTTAATGTTGTTTGGGGACGAACCTGACGGACTGGGTTTATATTTTCACTCCTTGCATTACAGTAAATTCCATATTTTACAATTATATTAATGCTTTGAACGAAAATAATACCCAGAAAAACATCGAAAACACGTGCACACCACTCTTCTCACACACATGCACGTGAAAACACACACACAAAGCTAAGTTTTAACTTCCAAGTGAATGTCCAAGTAACAGTAAATGGAGAAGCACGATGTGCGAAACATGGGATTTTTCACAGAAAGAATGCGTCTATTTTTGACATACGTGGTTTCTATTAATAGACAATGAAACAATTATGAGAGAAATTAAGATGCATTTTCGTCTTCAGGTGTTGAGGAAGGAAACAGACTGACTGGAAAAAAGAAAACGTGGTGTTATTGATAGAGTGTTGGTTAGCGTACAGAGCTTTCATCAGTGAGGTCTAGGTTCGATCTCTACCAAGGACAATTTTTTTATTCTTTACTACTAGTGAAGAAGTATGTAATATTGTTTTCTAGGCATTTTGAAGAAAGGATACACATCATATTTGTTCGTTAAACTGTATTTTTATTCTTCTAATAGGTTCTCTATCACAAGGGGATACAGAGATTCTCTATCTAGGCGATGGATACCTTTTCAATGGTTCCGTAGCAACGATTCTCCAGTCCCTTCCACCCACTTGTCTTAGTTATTTACTTTATTCATATCAACTCACGAAATACCATGAATCTAACGAAAACACACAGAATTAGTTAGAACAAGAAACACACCTCGCGTTGAAGGTTCCAGACTCGAGTTCTGGCTTTTTGGCGAGGGTGATTATTCCCGTTTGTCTGTTTATTAACTTTGTCTAAAAAAAATATTCCTCATTATTGCCGTGATTAACCTAGGGGTAGACCAAAGCGACTGAAATAACAAAGGTACAGAAAATGTAAGACACATCTGCCTAGGCATGTTATACCTTGGGAATTAGCAATCTGCAAATTAACTTGCGTTTCAGTCGACTACTTGCGAAAGAGTTTCGTGTTGTCTCGTTTGGAGTGTTGGTTATCGTGTCGGACTAGCATGCGCGCAACCCGAGTTCGAGCCCAACAGAAGATTTTTTTTTGTCTGATTTCATCCAACCTTATTTATAAAACTGAGGCTTCTGCAAAACCTTTTCAATTGCATGCCACTTCGTATGTTGGTAATCTTAAAGCAACAAAGATGAAAATTTGATGTTCCGAAGCGACGTGGTATTTGTGTATGTGTTGAAAAAACGCAGTTATTTATTAGCGAAAAACATGCAGCCACGTGATCATTGAGAGCGCTTCCTAGTTGTCAGTGCGAATATGACAGTAGCTACATTCTGTCATCACACACCAACTTTCCATGTTTCAAAATCGTGAGTGCTGTCTAAAGCAATACTTTGATACTTGCGTTTGCATGTTCGAATCTAAAGTAATACGAAACTTTTTTCCCCAACAAATTACATTGAAACCATTAATAACTGTTTGCAATGTGATATTAATATCACAGTTTCCGTTGATATTGATATCATATGTGATATTGATATCACCGTTTCCGTTCAAATCCAATACTTAAGCATTTATCGGAAATAAACCTTGGATTTTTTAACCTCGGATTTTAAGGATTATCAGATAATCGAGACTCGAATTATGGGGCATATTATTAGTAGTATTAACATTATCTGTAAGATAACCCGGGGCATTTCAATGTCAAGTTGATTCAATACTACTAAACTTTTTTCTTTGTATTGTTTGGCAGGCTGGAAAAGGATACTGAAGAATTCAATTTTATATTCTTCCAACTTATTTTTGTTCGTTGGGATATAACTTTTCATAATACTTAGTCATAGCTTCTGGGGAGCACGTGCTACTGTGCCGGCGCTAAATCGCCAATGACCAGCGATATCTAGAATGTGAATGAAATCAGCAATAGGCAATTTGCTTCGAAATAATTCGATACAATTCAAAATACAAGTGTATCAATATACGCTGTATAAAACACAACTTATTACCAACTTCGTTGACCCTGTACTAGTTGTGTCAAGGCAGGCTAGGAATAGATGAAGCTTATTTGAAATGTCCACGTTTTTCAAAGTACAGATGCATACAGCATTAAGATTTGGAAGTCATTTCCTTATTTTTTAGCAACTCACTTCTGTTTTTCATTCTAGTTTTCTGTTAGCCCTATGTTAAAAAAATTAGCGAGAGCATTGTTTATCAAAAGATTGCAACTGCCGTGCAGAGTATTTACGTCATGGCTTTATGTGGATCTAAGGATGATTTATTTTTTTATTGCTCTGGGAAATACAAGGCTGGTTTTCTCACCGTACAGGATACAACTCAGCATTGCTAAGCTGAAAGTGTGCTTTCTTCAATAAACATATACTTCAGCTTCAGTAGTTAACCACAAGTGAGATCAACGCTGCGAAAATTACCTTGAAAACAATGCTAAGCAGAGGCTATCACTGCAAATGACTTTCTGCCCGTTGCGTCTGGAATTTCCGTGAACAGAATTCTTCCGAAATGATTTCTTCATTGCAAGCGGTTATTTCCACCATACTGGACTGTCCTTGAACCTTCTCTTCTCGTGGTAAATGTAGCACGCGCGGACAAAATCACAGATTGGGCAAATGGTCTGGTTGGGCGAGAAAAGAAGAAGATAGGAAAGCAAGTTCACAGTGCTTCACCCTGTCGTCTGGTTTGCAATGCACCGAACTAGGTAATTAAAGCAAAGACAGGAGGTAGCACGGGATTGAATGTTCAGCGCCGCATATGCAAAAGGAGAAAAAAACTGGGAAGCGGGGGGAAGGAGGGAGGGGTATAGCCTCTGCACGTGACTGGTTTTCGAAAGTGTGGAAAACGAACTTGCAGCAGGAGCGAGCGGTACGGTTCAGTGACCGACATACGAAACCCACCCAACTTACAACTTTGCAGTGGTTGCATATCAGACTTTGGAAAGTTACTTTTTTACAAGAAACTCAATTTTCAGTTACTTTGCTGAAAAAGTAACTCAGTTATGGATCAATCCATACCAAATTGTCCAGCAGCACTGGTTGCTCGACCATTTTTTTTTAAAAAATATTATTTTTTATTTAACTCCTATCAAAACAGGCATTATTTTTCTAAATATTTACTTCTTTTGAAAATGGCGGTCATTTTTGCTTGGCGGCATTTTTGGCCTTTGCAGATAGTCGTGATAATTACATGGACGTCCGCAGGATTTTTTCCAGAGGGGAACAAGTAAGGTAATATTTTTCCTGAGGGGGGGGGGCAAAGGAGATATAGTTTTTCCCCATAATAGTGATGCCCTATCAAAAAATAAAATTTCAGTCTGAAATTATCACGTTTCTTCCATGAATTTATAATAATTAACATATATTACTGTGACTGAAATGAAATAATGTGTGAAATATATAATTTTTAGGGGGACATTCATTTTCCAGGCCCCCTTCCGGACGTCCATCGATAATTATGATAACTCGGCTCAACATCTTTAATGCTAGTGGCTGAAATTTAGCCCTGATATTTAATTTTGAAGAAAAATAAAAGTTTAGGAATTTTTCAGTAGGGAAGTAATGTAATATCAGAGCTATACATTTCTTTAGAGGAAACGTACATGTATAAATACAAAGCTTTAGCAGAAAATATTTGAGCTCTGTTACGAGTTTCGTCTTTGAGTTATAGCTCTTCGAAAATACTAGTTTTTCATTTTTTCAAAATTTGGGCCTCAATCTCTGGTGGAGAACCTAATAAAAAATTGAAATTTCAGCATAAAGAGTACTGTATGAGAGGTGCATGTAAAAAAATAGAGATTGATATTTCATGGATAACAAAGTTACAACAGGGGGAAGTTGGGTAAAAACAGGCAAATTTGCAATATTAGCTACAAATAAATATTTACTTTTAATGGACTATCATGCAAATAAATTACACTCTTATGCCCTCTAGTGTTTTGAGAGAAAAACACCTGGGGCATATGAAGTCGTGATTTTGGTAATACAAGTACAATTGTTCTCATAACGTAAACAATTACTAATTTGGCCATTCTATCGAGACGAAAATTTGGTTCAAGATATTGAAAAATCTGACTAAATGAAGTTTACTTCCACGAGAAAACACAAGAAAAGTAACTGTAAAAGTAACAAACGCCTTTAATAGTTACTTGAAGATAAAGAGTTTTACTAATTTCAAAGAGTAACTAGTTACTGTTACTCGAGGAAAAAAAGCAACTTCCAAAGACTGCCAGGAGCCAAAGGTGTCAACACAACGAGAAGTGTGTTTGCACTTCACAGACTACAATTGATTCTAACTAGCTAAAGTAACGTAACGGTCTAACAAAACAGTACGAGTTCTTGTTAGCACAAAACATCCATCACGTAAGGCCTTGTCACAATTGCCTCGTGGGGGCAGCACTAACGATTGATGACGGAAATGCACGATGTCAATTAACACGATTCTTTCACGCGTTAGAGTAATGCTGCTTCATCCGATTTGCAAGTCTGACACAACAGAGCTTTAAATATTATAAAGCGTTATCCTTGAAGGAAGAACCTAGTGAACAGAGGAAGAATTATTAATTCTGAACCTTCCCTTGAACCTCTGGGAAGGATAGAGAGTTTGCAGGATGGTGTAAAATAATGAAATGGAATTGCGAGAGTTTATGACGGGTGAAACGCCATGTATGTTGTCAAGGACAGTTAATCGTCTGTATACTTCCATTATTCTACACTGAACTACGGAGGCACGGATACGTCCAATCATATGGATCCACTTCGCTTTACGAAATATGAAGTTAGAATAGAATCTACTCTCGTGATGTGAATGAAGATAATATTGTACACAAGAGTAAATATTATTTTACTAAGTTTTCTTCCACTTTTGGCTAATCGCGAAGATGAATGATGATAATATGAAATCACAAACATACATGGACAGCACACAAGTCCTACAGTGGATTGCACTGGCCGAGTCCAGACTTTCATTGACACCCTTGCACCCCAGTAAATACGTTACGGCAAGTAACTGCAGTAACTACATTCGAACTATGCTTACTTTGTAATCCCAATATGCTCAACGAGTACTAATGAAATCATAATGTTGGCATACATTATATTTTTTAACTAACTAAATAGAAAAGAGATAACTTATACTAAATTAGTATTCAATACAGATTTGATTACTTAAAATTTTATATTTGTATTCCTCGTGATTTCCTATGTTAACATAATTAACGTTCCATCAAATTGTTAATTAATTCTGTTTCACTCTACAAAGTATTACGTTCGACTCTTGCTGCGGTGTCTGTAACAATAAAATACTCTCTCACGTATCACAGAAAGTCCGTACTAAATATTCACTTATGATTAATTTAGTAGTGACCCACATCTTCTGACATAGGAGTTCATAGTCATATATTACACGTTTGAATATGTATTAAACTGATTCGTTTAATAATATATGTGTTCCTCTTATTACATAAAGAAGTGATCAACTTAATATACGCAAGAAAGTCCTGTAGAACTGCACCTTATGGTCACCTGAATTGCTCTGGCGTCAAGTCGGCATGAGCACGAACGTACCTTTAGTCATTTTAACTCTGCCTCTTATTGTCTTTTCTGTGTCACCCCCTCACCATAACATTTTGCATGTGAGCCTTATCAACAAAATTTTAAAACCAATCAGCAGGGCTGAGTCGATACCACTTTGAACGATACCCATACCGATTCCCACCAATACCGATGATTAAAAAATTAAAAGAAAAGTTGGTTTAAAATATTGATTAATATAAGTGTGTAAGTATTTCACTCCAATGATAAGCATCAATTTACCAGAGCTTTGCTTTAAAATATTAAAAAACTTACATCAGAACATAAGAATACCGGTTATGTACAGTTTTTTTCACATACAATTTGTACAAAACCAATGGAAACTTCGAATTTTTCATAAATTCCAGGGTAATTAGACTAGGAATGGCTAAATCCGGAAAAAAAAATTACCCGGATATTGGATAATTTTCTATCCGGATATCCTATATTCTGATCAGAGGCGTATATTCGGGTTTATCTAGGCTATCTGCGAAGCCCAGACTCGGTGAATAAAATACAGAAAAAATATCTATCAGAAAATGTGCATAAAATTGTTCATTTCAATAAGAAGATGAACCTGATTTTGTGAGGAGTTTGGAAACATAGCCCGCTTTCTTTGAATTCGCGAGACGGCTGGCCCAGCACCGGCGGGCAACTCCACGGGGGTGACGGGCAAGCTTGACAGGGCTACCACAAAGATCACCCGATCAATGATGCAAACCAATTTTTCCCAGCATGTAATTTCCCCAGGATCGGGGAATTGTGGAGCCAAACTGTTACAGGAGAGAGAACAGGGTTGCATATGGCGGGGGAACTTCCTCTGAACTTCCTCAACAGTCTGGGTCAATGTTGCAAATCAATTTTTCCCAGCATGTAATCTTCCCAGGAATGGGGAATTTTGAAGCCAAATTATCGCAGGCAAGGGGATAGTGTATCATATGGCAGGGACAAGAACATCATTGATCGCTTGCAGAGGAGTTGAAAAAGAGGTCGTTGACCTTCAAACAACTAGAGATACAGTAGGGAGTAGAAAATTGTTGGCTGAGCGGGAATGGTTTATGAGTGCATCTAAAAATTACCGAAATGACAAGGACCAGTTCTAGTCTAGATCGCGTCGAGTGGACTTGGTGCGTGGAATTTATTTAGAGGCAGCGTGTGAATACAGTAGTGAGTGGATTGTAATTTTGTGAATGATATGTGCTGTGTGTTGTGTAGTGAACTGAAATGAGGGACATAATAAACAAACTGTCTTTTCGGCTTACGAATGACGATAAGCTCCAAATCGTTGTGGATTTTTCTTGTATGTCCACTTTATGAACAGATAAGCTAATGGGGATCGGACCTACAGTTAAAGTGGTATCTAAACCACCATGTATCGAACCCGGGACCCCTTAGTTTCAAGGCAACGACGTCACCACTGCGTCAACAAGGAGTACCCTAACTTAAAATCGTGAAAATAGGTAGGTTGAAATTTTATTTTTATTCTCGTATATAGGCCTACATAATAATTCACAATATGGGCCTCTTATTTATGCAAATAAGAATGAAATTCTTGAAATCCTTTCCTTACTGACAGTGTACATTTCCATGTTTTATTTATGAGGTATATATTTTTAATCACAGAGTCACAACACTTCAACCCACCACCGCAAATGAGAAGTGGCGAAGTGTCATAAAAGGCCCGGAGGCCCGGCCTACCCTAATATATTTGGCTATTACGGATTATTTTATTACATGTAATTTCATTAAACGACACCTTAATACAAGAAAACTGAAATTCTAGGCCTTACGATAATTTCCACAAATGTCCATCACTGCCAGGGGCTCTATCGTCGCATGTTGAGCCACTTCTCCGAGGGCCTCAGCTGGTCCCATAACATTCTATGTGATTCATGCGGGAAAGCATAATTTCAGGGGCGCATTCGCCCGAAATTGACACAGTGAGTCCGGCCCCACGCAGTGATGCCAACTCTAGCATAATTGTGTTAAACGTAGTACAATTTGAACTTTATTGGCACCTAGGGTAAAAACAGTCCATTCCCCTGTGACGACGTAACCACTGCACCACAGGGGAGGCCCGTTGGTTGGTTGGTTGGTTGACCCATGCCCTGTGTTTGGCATAGTGTTAAAATATAGCATCATCTATAAACATGCGTTCCTGGGAGACACACAAGTTAATTTCAGAAGAATATATTTTAAAAAAATAAAAAAATCGCAGATCTTATTTGTTTCAAACAAAAGGTAGCATGCCGATCCAGCCACAGCTGGTCCACAGTCTTCTTTTCATCTTTTCTTTATCTTTCCTTACTTAGCTCACGAGGAACATTTTATTGAAGGAAATTGGTACAAAGTTGGAGTCACAGATAAAACAAGCCCACGCATGTTCACATCATAACTCCCCCCAAAATAGATTCATAAAATGAACTTAAGACCTAAGTCATCCGAGCACAATTTAGTTGCACTTAGCAAAATTTAAGAGTTTAATCAGCACACTTTTTCTGATTGGGAGGTTGGCAACGCTGTTCAGACGGTACAAACTGGGCTTCACATCTGTTTTTTGCCCACCGCGGGGTGTCGAACGAGGGGATATGAAAGGCGAGGGTAGAAAGGTTTGATTGATTGATTTAGTTTATTTTACTTCGCGTTTTGTGCCTCTTGGCTAATTTGCGAAGATGGGGATGAGTGATGAAATGATGAAATCGATGAATGGACATTCACAAACAACCAAGCCCGACCGGGATTCGAACCCGGGACCCTTGGCGTCGCAGCGCGATGTGCTAACCACTCGGCCACAGGGTCGGGCACGAGGGTAGAAAGGCAAAGACAACTTGTTCCGAGGGCGAAAAAATATTTCTATCAGAGTGTTCTGCGTTTTCGTTAGTTTCTCGATTTACTCTTGTTACGTTTTTGTTGTACTGTTATATTTTATCTTGTTTTCTTCTATTCATTCATTTATTTTTGTATTGTTCTTTGATTGATTTGGTTCATTTTACTTTGCTTTTTGTGCCACTTTTGGCTAATTTCCGAAGATTGGGATGAGTGATGATATGATGAAACTGATGAATGGACACTCGCAAATATCCATTCCCATGACGAGATTCGAACCCAGGACCCCTGGCGTCGTAACGCGATGTGTTAACCACTCCGCCACGGGGGCCGGCTTTCATTATTGTGAGCATTGGGAATATTGACTTGTGTTACTACATAAACAAGCATAAAAGCCTATTTTCGGGCACAGGAAGAAAGAAGGGGCATCGGAAAATTGAGGACAGCCACTCGAATGGCATCTAAAGTAGGGATGGCCAAACGGATCCGGATCCGAAAATTCCGGATCTGGATCCGGATCCGAAAGTTCCGGATCTGGATCCGGATCCGAGAGTTCCGGATCCGCGGATCCGGATCCGAAATTTCCGGATCTGGATCCGGATCCGAGAGTTCCGGATCCGCGGATCCGGATCCGGGTCTGAAAGTTTCGGATCTGGATCCGGATCCGAAAATCCGGATCCGGATCCAAGAGTTTCGTATCTCAATCCCATTATAATATTACCACACCTTAGTCCTACAAGAATTTTTTTCAAGTGTTGTTCCTAAAATACTTTGCTACGCATCGGCTAACACACTCGTGCACAAATGTCCGAAGTGATTTTGTAAATGCCATTGAAACGAATATGTATTCATTCGAATGTATTGGAAATGAAAACACACATAAATGTGAGACATTCCATTCCAGGATGAAACCTTTAACACATATAACAAGATAGAAATGTTATAGAAAAATTATACAATTGTTCTACAGTTACAGTTTTACAAATTAAAATAAAACATTATAATATATGTAGTGTTAAATAATTACAAAGTGTAAGACTAACAAGGGAGGTTATCTAAAGGTCCCCCTCCGATTTCCATGAAACTTGGCAGTATAGTGGGGCCAAAAGGAAGAATTACGTGTTTTTTTTGTTTCAGCTAAAAAACTGTTTTAGGGGGCAAAACCCCCTCAAATGTCAAGATGAGGACAAATTGAAGTGAGGATCTGACCCCTGTGTCTTTCCGATTTCCATGAAACTTGGCAGGTGTATACTGTATAGTGGGGCCCAATGGAAGAAATACGTGTTTTTTTGTTTCAGACAAAAAAACGGTTTTAGGGGGCAAAACCCCCTCAAATGTCAAGATGAGGAAAAATTGAAGTGAGGATCTGACCCTGTGTCCCCCTCCGATTTCCATGATACTTGGCAGGTGTGTGTATAAACGGGCCCAAATGAAGAAATACGTGTTTTTTTTTGTTTCAGCTAAAAAACGGTTTTAGGGGGCAAAACCCCCTCAAATGTCAAGATGAGGACAAATTGAAGTGAGGATCTGACCCCTGTGTCTTTCCGATTTCCATGAAACTTGGCAGGTGTATACTGTATAGTGGGGCCCAATGGAAGAAATACGTGTTTTTTTGTTTCAGATAAAAAACGGTTTTAGGGGGCAAAACCCCCTCAAATGTCAAGATGAGGACAAATTGAAGTGAGGATCTGACCCCTGTGTCCCTCCCATTTCCATAAAACTTGGCAGGTGTATAGTGGGGCCCAATGGAAGAAATAAGTGCTTTTTTTGTTTCAGCTAAAAAACGGTTTTAGGGGGCACAACCCCCTCAAATGTCAAGATGAGGACAAATTGAAGTGAGGATCTGACCCCTGTGTCTTTCCGATTTCCATGAAACTTGGCAGGTGTATACTGTATAGTGGGGCCCAATGGAAGAAATACGTGTTTTTTTGTTTCAGACAAAAAAACGGTTTTAGGGGGCAAAACCCCCTCAAATGTCAAGATGAGGAAAAATTGAAGTGAGGATCTGACCCTGTGTCCCCCTCCGATTTCCATGATACTTGGCAGGTGTGTGTATAAACGGGCCCAAATGAAGAAATACGTGTTTTTTTTTGTTTCAGCTAAAAAACGGTTTTAGGGGGCAAAACCCCCTCAAATGTCAAGATGAGGACAAATTGAAGTGAGGATCTGACCCCTGTGTCTTTCCGATTTCCATGAAACTTGGCAGGTGTATACTGTATAGTGGGGCCCAATGGAAGAAATACGTGTTTTTTTGTTTCAGATAAAAAACGGTTTTAGGGGGCAAAACCCCCTCAAATGTCAAGATGAGGACAAATTGAAGTGAGGATCTGACCCCTGTGTCCCTCCCATTTCCATAAAACTTGGCAGGTGTATAGTGGGGCCCAATGGAAGAAATAAGTGCTTTTTTTGTTTCAGCTAAAAAACGGTTTTAGGGGGCACAACCCCCTCAAATGTCAAGATGAGGACAAATTGAAGTGAGGATCTGACCCCTGTGTCTTTCCGATTTCCATGAAACTTGGCAGGTGTATACTGTATAGTGGGGCCCAATGGAAGAAATACGTGTTTTTTTGTTTCAGACAAAAAAACGGTTTTAGGGGGCAAAACCCCCTCAAATGTCAAGATGAGGAAAAATTGAAGTGAGGATCTGACCCTGTGTCCCCCTCCGATTTCCATGATACTTGGCAGGTGTGTGTATAAACGGGCCCAAATGAAGAAATACGTGTTTTTTTTTGTTTCAGCTAAAAAACGGTTTTAGGGGGCAAAACCCCCTCAAATGTCAAGATGAGGACAAATTGAAGTGAGGATCTGACCCCTGTGTCTTTCCGATTTCCATAAAACTTGGCAGGTGTATAGTGGGGCCCAATGGAAGAAATACGTGTTTTTTTGTTTCAGATAAAAAACGGTTTTAGGGGGCAAAACCCCCTCAAATGTCAAGATGAGGACAAATTGAAGTGAGGATCTGACCCCTGTGTCCCTCCCATTTCCATAAAACTTGGCAGGTGTATAGTGGGGCCCAATGGAAGAAATAAGTGCTTTTTTTGTTTCAGCTAAAAAACGGTTTTAGGGGGCACAACCCCCTCAAATGTCAAGATGAGGACAAATTGAAGTGAGGATCTGACCCCTGTGTCTTTCCGATTTCCATGAAACTTGGCAGGTGTATACTGTATAGTGGGGCCCAATGGAAGAAATACGTGTTTTTTTGTTTCAGACAAAAAAACGGTTTTAGGGGGCAAAACCCCCTCAAATGTCAAGATGAGGAAAAATTGAAGTGAGGATCTGACCCTGTGTCCCCCTCCGATTTCCATGATACTTGGCAGGTGTGTGTATAAACGGGCCCAAATGAAGAAATACGTGTTTTTTTTTGTTTCAGCTAAAAAACGGTTTTAGGGGGCAAAACCCCCTCAAATGTCAAGATGAGGACAAATTGAAGTGAGGATCTGACCCCTGTGTCTTTCCGATTTCCATGAAACTTGGCAGGTGTATACTGTATAGTGGGGCCCAATGGAAGAAATACGTGTTTTTTTGTTTCAGCTAAAAAACGGTTTTAGGGGGCAAAACCCCCTCAAATGTCAAGATGAGGACAAATTGAAGTGAGGATCTGACCCCTGTGTCCCTCCCATTTCCATAAAACTTGGCAGGTGTATAGTGGGGCCCAATGGAAGAAATACGTGTTTTTTTGTTTCAGATAAAAAACGGTTTTAGGGGGCAAAACCCCCTCAAATGTCAAGATGAGGACAAATTGAAGTGAGGATCTGACCCCTGTGTCTTTCCGATTTCCATGAAACTTGGCAGGTGTATACTGTATAGTGGGGCCCAATGGAAGAAATACGTGTTTTTTTGTTTCAGACAAAAAAACGGTTTTAGGGGGCAAAACCCCCTCAAATGTCAAGATGAGGAAAAATTGAAGTGAGGATCTGACCCTGTGTCCCCCTCCGATTTCCATGATACTTGGCAGGTGTGTGTATAAACGGGCCCAAATGAAGAAATACGTGTTTTTTTTTGTTTCAGCTAAAAAACGGTTTTAGGGGGCAAAACCCCCTCAAATGTCAAGATGAGGACAAATTGAAGTGAGGATCTGACCCCTGTGTCTTTCCGATTTCCATGAAACTTGGCAGGTGTATACTGTATAGTGGGGCCCAATGGAAGAAATACGTGTTTTTTTGTTTCAGATAAAAAACGGTTTTAGGGGGCAAAACCCCCTCAAATGTCAAGATGAGGACAAATTGAAGTGAGGATCTGACCCCTGTGTCCCTCCCATTTCCATAAAACTTGGCAGGTGTATAGTGGGGCCCAATGGAAGAAATAAGTGCTTTTTTTGTTTCAGCTAAAAAACGGTTTTAGGGGGCACAACCCCCTCAAATGTCAAGATGAGGACAAATTGAAGTGAGGATCTGACCCCTGTGTCTTTCCGATTTCCATGAAACTTGGCAGGTGTATACTGTATAGTGGGGCCCAATGGAAGAAATACGTGTTTTTTTGTTTCAGACAAAAAAACGGTTTTAGGGGGCAAAACCCCCTCAAATGTCAAGATGAGGAAAAATTGAAGTGAGGATCTGACCCTGTGTCCCCCTCCGATTTCCATGATACTTGGCAGGTGTGTGTATAAACGGGCCCAAATGAAGAAATACGTGTTTTTTTTTGTTTCAGCTAAAAAACGGTTTTAGGGGGCAAAACCCCCTCAAATGTCAAGATGAGGACAAATTGAAGTGAGGATCTGACCCCTGTGTCTTTCCGATTTCCATGAAACTTGGCAGGTGTATACTGTATAGTGGGGCCCAATGGAAGAAATACGTGTTTTTTTGTTTCAGATAAAAAACGGTTTTAGGGGGCAAAACCCCCTCAAATGTCAAGATGAGGACAAATTGAAGTGAGGATCTGACCCCTGTGTCCCTCCCATTTCCATAAAACTTGGCAGGTGTATAGTGGGGCCCAATGGAAGAAATAAGTGCTTTTTTTGTTTCAGCTAAAAAACGGTTTTAGGGGGCACAACCCCCTCAAATGTCAAGATGAGGACAAATTGAAGTGAGGATCGGACCCCTGTGTCCCCCTCCGATTTCCATGATACTTGGTAGGTGTGTGTATAAACGGGCCCAAATGAAGAAATACGTGTTTTTTTTGTTTCGGCTAAAAAACGATTTTAGGGGGCAACCCCCCTCAAATGTCAATATGAGGACAAATTTAAGTGGGCATTTGATTTGTGTGTCCCCCTCCGATTTCCATGAAACTTGGCAGGTGTATAGTGGGGCCCAAAGGAAGAAATACATGTTTTTTTTTTGTTTCAGCTAAAAAACGGTTTTACAGGGCGAAACCCACTGAATTGTCAAGATGAGGACAAATTGAAGTGGGGATCTGACCCCTGTGTCCCCCTCAGATTTCCATGAAACTTGGCAGAAGAAATACGTGTTTTTTTGTTTCGGAAAAAAATTTGTTCTAGAGGGCAACCTCCTCTCAAATGTCAAGATGAGGACAAATTGAAGTGGGGATCTGCCCCCTGAGTTCCCCTCCGATTTCCATGAAACGTGGCAGGTGTATAGAGGGGCCCGAAGGAAGAATTACGTGTTTTTTTGTTTGAGCTAAAAACTGTTTCAGGGGGCAAAATCCACTCAAATGTCAAGATTAGGACAAATTGAAGTAAGGATCTGACCCCTGTGTTCCCCTCCGATTTTCATGAAACTTCGCAGGTGTATAGAGGGGCCCAAAGGAAGAAATACGTGTTTTTTTGTTTCGGCTAAAATACTGTTTTAGGGGGCAAAACCCGCCTCAAATGTCAAGATTAGGACAAATTGCCGTGGGAATCATCTGACCCCTGTGTCCCCCTCCGATTCCCATGAAATTTGACAGGTGTATAGAGAGGCCGTATGCCCCCTGTTTCTTCCTATGCCATATTTACGTGGTTTCGGGGACTTCAATTTCTCCTCATCTTGACATTTGAGGGGGGGGCTCTATACACCTGCCAAGTTTCATGGAAATCGGAGGGGGAGACTTAGACCTCCCTAGTAAGTAAGTGTATTAATTAATTACAAACCGCGCACGCGAGCACACACACTATATATATATATATGTGTGTGTATGTACATTATATATATATGTATATTAGCAGGTAACAATATGTTATAAGCACATTCTTACTTTCCAAAGAAGCGCATGTGGGATGGCAAAACGGATCCGGATCCGAAAATTCCGGATCCGGATCCAAAAGTACCGGATCCGGATCCGAAAGTACCTGATCCGGATCTGAAAGTACCGGATCCGAAAGTTTTGGATCCGGATCCGAAAATTCTGGATCCGGATCCGAAAGTTCTGAATCCGGATCCGAAAGTTCTGGATCCAGATCCGAAAAAATTTAGGATCCGGATCCTAAGGATCCGGAACCAACCGGATCCGGATTTCGGATCCGCCAGGATCCGGATCTGGCCACCCCTACTAAAGCACCAATTTACAATAAAATCAAGAAATACGATTTACGAGTTGCAACAAAGAGTAACTAGTCAGGTACGTTGATAGATGCAAGAATATGTTGTTAAAAATTTCAAAAATAACTTTAAAGATTAAAGTTAAAAAGGTCGCACCCATAACAACACAAACGCACACGCCTGTGCCTATCCTTCCAGTGACACAACGCTTCGCCACTGCAAATGAGTTAAAAAAACAAAAACACCCCCAAGAGCAAATTTTTGCCCATTCGAACACTATGATATGGTGCGATATTCCAGGTTCTTAACCTAGTATACGCCACTGATTCTGATTATCCCAATTATCCTACATTCTGATTATCCGAATTATCCGGATATCCCATCTTCTGATTATCCGAATTATCCGGATCTCCTATATTCTGATTATCCGAATTATCCGGATATCCTATATTCTGATTATCATAATTATCCGGATAACCTATATTCCGATTATCCGGATATCCTATATTCTGATTATCAGAATTATCCGGATAACCTATATTCCGATTATCCGGATATCCTATATTCTGATTATCAGATTTATCCGGATATCCTATATTCTGATTATCCAAATTATATGGATATTCTATATTCGGATAATTCGAATTATTCGGATTATCCGAAATGTCTGCATATCCAAATATATGCATTATCCGGACAGTTTTATAGTTTAATCCGTTTTACGGGCTATCCGCATGTTCTTCTATTTGACATTTTCATACTGTGGGCCTCCCATTTGGCGTAGTGGTAGCGTCGTCGCCTTGTAATCAAGGGGTCCCGGGTCCGATATCCGGTGGAGGCACATAGTGGTTCGGGTCCCACTTTAAACTGTAGGCCCAGTCCCGATTAGCCTGACTGTTCATAAAGTGGACTTGAAACACCAACTCAATCAATCATAGTTCACTGTACGTATTTTCCACAAATCCTTTATCAAATCCGTTATCCGCATTTTGTGGCAATCTCTAAATTAGGCACTGCGCAAGTGTCGTGCGGTATGTTTGCGGATGATCAAAACGCCGGTATCAGCCGGTAACGGTAAATAAAATCTCAAACCCAACCGAAACAGATACCAATGCCTATCAATCACCGATTTAGGAATTTCGATAGAAAAACTAACGCACACTGTACGCACAATACTAGAACTACGTTCTGCACGATAAACCTTCCAAAAATTATAATCAAGAAATTATTCTTGAACAATGTAGTCAATGTGTTCATGTATTAAAACTTTCGTTTACGACTAGAGGAAAAAATCGTTCGGTTTCAATCAGCTTTCCTACTAGACAAAAGGAAATAAACTTGAAGCTTGAAACACGTGAGCCATTAACTGAATGAAGCGAAACACTTTTCCATCACGCGTCGCATTTAATGTTTAGCACACTGGAATTCAGTGTCAGCGGAATTGTCAAATGTAAATTTAATGTTTGCTACGCGACTTAGCACCTGAAGTCACAAAGGGGATTGATTTACAACGTTTGGTTATAGAGTTGTGGTAAATCATGCTCTACTGCTTGAAAGGGCAAACAGCAGCCATAGTTGCCAACTACAGGGACAATAAGACTAAAAAAATGTTCAATGAGCGGCACACGAAAGTATTTGGCTGCAGAGGGGCCGATTTGGCGAGAGGGGCGAAAATGACGTGTGTGAGAGACATAGAGGAGTTAGAGCATTGACAATCAAATCTGTAGCTTGGAGAGTGTTTTTCTTTAAAACTCAGATAGGCAAAAATGCGACTAGCTCTACAGACAAAGTGGAATACTGTAAAACCTCGTTTATTCGGATCCTGATAAGCCGGACTTCGCTTAATCCGGACAGGCAAAAGGTATTAAAAAAAGGCAAGAAAGCAGAATGCAAGGTTTTAAAGTTGGCTAGAAGTCAACAAGAGAACTTCCCAAACAAAAGACAGTAAACCACTGCTGAAATTCTGTTTCCCCACAGACTTTGTGCTGTACTGTATAGTGTATTTAGGCCTATGCCATTTAAATACACCATAATAAACGTGTTTTGTTGCTATAAACGGAGTTTTAATGCACTTTCTACTGTTCTTTTAGGTTATTTCAGTTAATCCAGACTTTCGTTAAACCGGTCAACTTATCCCCCATTAGTCCGGATTAACGAGGTTTTACTGTACTAACAACAACAAAGCAATGTACAGTCAACGGCAATAAAAATGGGACACATAGATCCTGAAAGGTTAGATTCCGTGCAAGGCGTTATGTGTGTTGCCTAACTCTACATCAGCCGTAGAATTAGGCATAACGCCTTGCAGGGAAACGAGTATCTAGGTGTCCAATTTTCATTGCCGGTGATTGTACCTCCACCAGGAAACGAACTTTGGATCTCTTGATTACAAGGAAATATAGGAGAGGAACACTTAAAAAAAATAATAACCTTCATTGCGGATTCTAAAAGAATCACATGTTAACACCATACAAACCAAGTACGGCAATACAACTTCATTTAAAAATTAAAGTTCTTTGAAAGAATAATCGCATTGTAGAATCATTTCAAAGGATGAAATCTCCTACCCGTTTGATTCTACCAAGGATTTATATGTAAAACAAGAAGGTTTTAAGCATTGTTACAGTGTCTCACACACAGAACGAAAGCTTTATTGTGGGAGTCACTCCATGATTATAATTTGATCGTCATTCACCTTCGCCGTTATATAAGTCAATAGAGTCAAGAAAGAGATTATTTTGTTCAAATTAGAATTCTACTTATATAACTCATTATTCATGTTTTAAACAGAATCCAGCCAAGTTTCCGACAAAAAAAGCTACTGCAATATAGTTCTTCAAAATTGAGGCATGTGAAAAATCACGCCACTTCTCTGCATGTCCCAGAGCACAAAATAGAAAGAAAAAAGCCAATTACGAATTCCGAAACCCAGAGCAATGCAGGGTGACCTTAAGGCACTGTGCGAATTAAGCTTTTTGTAATTTAATTTCGGGAGATAGATATTTTGGGGGTATGCAGATTTTACCATTGCGGTTCGGTTCTAAGTACCTTCTTGGTTCTGCCCTAGGTTATTAAATCGAGTGATAACATTTAAATATAAGTTAGAAACAGTGTGGAGGACGTCGAATACCATCGGCAGCACCATCCTCTTCACCATGTCTGAAGCGGGTGATCTGTCGTCGCACAGCATTTTCAATGTCCATGCGGGTCGCATATCGTGTACCACGCAGTGGCAGCGTGCTGGTCAATGCGGGAGATTATTTCGAAGGTTTGTCATAATCAGACAAGTTTTTGTAACATGTGCACATGTATATGTCCATAGGCGCCGACTTGGGGGGGGGGGGGGCTCGAGCCCCCCCATGTTAACGATGTGGGGGCAGAGCCCCCAAATAATTTTGTTTAAGAGGATCTAATGTATTATATTGCTTCTCTTGTAAAGTTTACTCTGAATTGTGCCACATGAACTTAACTTTAAATACACATTTGAAATGTTCTAGACCAACTTTGGGGGCTGAGACCGCTAAACCATCAACTTTGGGGGGGGGGGGGGCTATGACCAGAGACAGCAAAACACATGACTTATTACTATGTACTAAGTATGTAATTATGAGTATTGTTAAAATTTTTACTAAAAAAGTTTAGAAAGACGATGTGCATGAACTAGGGTAGTGGATGGGACGTTCAGGCTACAAATGGATCTCCCATGACATTCAGAACGAGATCATTGATATATTAGGGAGATCTGTTTTGCGCTCCATGGTAGCAGATATTAAAAGTCGGGAATATTTTCCTATGGTTGACGAAACTTGTGACATATCCATCCATGGACAATTAATATTCTGCATTCGAACTGTGAATAAAAAAAAAGATATTTTTGAGGAATTCATGGGCTTTTATGAGATTCCGAACACTGAGGCCAAAACTTAAAAAAGGGAGAGAGTGAGTCATTCATTAATTTATTTCAGTGATCAGAGCCCACCCCCAATAATTTTGGCAAGTCGGCGCCCCTGGATATGTCACAGGGTCGGACAGGCTTTTGTAACTTGTACATTACTACATGTGTATGTCGCAAGGTTGCTTGGGTTTTCTTTCATGATTCCTACCAACAAAATAAAATATCCATATTGGATACTCTTTCAGTTGTATATAACAAATTTTTAATACATCCTTCGATTGTCGAATTATTACTGGGTTGCCACGACTTACTCCCCAACCCTCGTATTTAGATTCCAAGAAAACCTAAATTCATGCACGAAAAGAGCTATCGAACTAGTAAAACTGTAAATTTGACGAATTTCTATTGCCAAGTTCAAATTAACGTCCCTCTAACATATCTACAAGTTTCTTATACAGTAAAACCTCGTTAATCCGGATTAATGGGGGGATAAGTTGACAGGTTAAACGAAAGTCCGGATTAACTTAAATAACCTAAAAGAAAAGTAGAAAGTGCATTAGAACTCCGTTTATAGCAACAAAACACGTTTATTAAGGTGTATTAAAAGGGCATAGGCCTAAATACACTATACAGTACAGTACAAAGTCTGCGGGAAACAGAATTTCATCAGTGGTTGACTGCCTTTTCTTTTGGAAGTTCTCTTGTCTTCTAGCCACATTTAAAACCTTGCATTCTGCTTTTATTTTTTCTCCTTTTGCCTATCCGGATTAAGCGAAGTCCGAATTAACGAGGGTTTACTGAATTAATAAAATCTAAGCACCGTGCCATGAAAACAGCCTGCTGTTGTCTCGGCCGAGTAAGATTGAACAGTTGCAGAATGGTGTTATTTTTTCAATCCACAAGGCTGCATATTTTTTGGCAGGGAAATCTGTGATGGCTGGACACGAAGAATTTTTCAATTGTGATTTTGGCATGGTTAAGAAATAGTACACTATGTGTTTCAATCCCTTTTTCTTTGAGGGGGGTGAAAACATCCCTGCCAGGGATAAAATTTTCTGTGAGGGGGAAATCCCGGACATCCCCCCCCCCCCCCCCCGTTAATTCGCACACTGCCATAAGGTCTTAATAGCCCTGTCAACTTTTGTTGCTTGCAATTCCAATGGCTTAATGGCAACTTTTCTTGGTGATGAGCAGGGCTCGGATTCTTAGGTGCTAAAAATCAGAAAAATATTTATTTTTTGTGCTCAAAATATGGAAAATATTTATATTTTATGTACTCAAAATATGGAAAATATTTACATTCTATGTAGTTAAACATGGAAAATATGCATTTTTATGTGCTAAAATGACAATTTCTGCTTAAAACAGCTCTACTCACCAGATGAAATTAGCATGTTTTGGTGAATAATGGTGAATTACAATACACCACAACTGTCATCTTCAAATTGTCCATTACAAAGGACTGACGATTGTCCTGAAACAGTGCCTTATACTGCGAAAATGTTCGTTCCACGTCACACGAAATCAACCTCGCATACTTAAGGCATGACATTTCACTCACACTTAAATATCCATTATTTTCTTCCTGTTCACCTTCCAATACATTTGAAATGTTGCACATAATTTTAAAGCCAGAATTTTTTTGCCATGACATACTGGAATTTTCTGCGAAGAAATTGTGCCTTTGGTCCATTAAGTCTACAGAAATTTTTCCCTCTCTAAGATTCGAAAATAAGTACAGCGACTCTAAAAAAAAAATACTTTTGATTTCTTTCTGAGAAATCTTTTAAAAAAAAAGAAGTACATATGAAATTTTATGTGGAATTTCTGTGATAAAACATGCATTTTATGCATTTATGAGCGAATATTAAGAAATATGTATTTACATAAAAAAATTAGAAAATGTGTTTTTATGTGAAATAAAATTTGGTATATAGGCTCCAGTTACCATGATCGGAATTTGTAACTCACTTATGAGGTCATATCTACTCGCAGAAAAAAAATATTTACCTAAAAATTCGAGCCAGAGTGTAGAGTAGGTTGCTGCGGTAATGTAGAGTGGGTTTCATATCTTCCAGACCTGTCCCCTATGGAGTACTTCTTCAAGGGTAAATAAAACCGATAGGAAGTGAAGATACGTCACAAAGACTAAAAACAATGATGATGATGATAATTCACTGCTTGCCAAGGTCCACCTGAACATACTCGAAGACAGCACATGGAGAATTTTTTATCATTTCATTCCATGCGGTGGGACTTTATGGTCACCCTGTCTGCAGCTTCTTGCACGAATCCTTCGAAAAGGCAAGCAAATAATATCAATGTGTTCTTCAGGTCCTTAGAAGGCAAATTCCTTCTGCTTGTCAGTTGAATACCAGCTCTCTATGTGTCAGTTGCCCTCCTCCCCTTCTCTTCACTGTGAATGTGGCAACCGAGTGTTCAAATTCCCCTCGCAAAGGGAACGGAGAGCTCTGACTGGTAAGAGACGAAAGCACGTGCTGTCTCCAGCGCGCTTCTCAGTGGGTACAAGCATTCACGTGACATCTGGCAACATATCACTCAGTGGCGAGAAATGTACCAGGATAACCTTCTGAAGTGTAGGTTCTTCGCTGCAAGCGATCTAACGAGAAGCTCAGCAACGGAAGCAAGAATTACATCCACCGCATTTGCGTGCACTAATTGAGGGCCAAGTACCAGCACGGAACACATGTTTCACGAAAGATGTGGGTAAATAGTGTGGGGCAAGGTCGCTCGATTGCAAGCCTCATTGCTGCAATTACGCACCAGACAACTGCTGGCGAGGAGCGATTCAGGCGAGAGGAACTGCTTTGAAACAATCCTATATTAAACTTCTTTCCTCTTGTGAAATGCACACACAGAACTCGAAATGCATCAAAGATGCATCAAATGACACAAACGTGTGTGGTTTCTTTGAAGTGATCTTGTCTGATCTTTTCAACTGATGTATTTTCAGTGCATCACACGTAACAGTTACTGGAAAAAAGTACCCTCCGTATGTACAACCAACGACAATAAAAATGGGACACCTAGATTCTGAAATACTCAGTTCCCTGCAAGGTGTTATGGGTGTTGCATAACTCTACAACGATGTTGAAAGTTGCCATTGAAAATTCGCCAATAAATTCCACTTATCGACGCAGGCAACACACACAACGGGCAGGCAAGCGAGTTTCTGGTATACATGGAATTCCGTTATTGCTTTTTCTTGTCACAAGAACCGTCGTCATTCGGAACAATGTGAAATAGTTGTCAAATTTTCCTTTGATCGCATACGAATGCGATTTCGGGCAGTTCAAGTTTTCTAATAAGAACGTTGTTCGACGATTGTGTTGGGTCTTGAACGGTCTCTTTCAACTGCAATTGAATTGCGTAATGACAGCTTAAGAACTATCTTACTTTTCCAGTTGAAGACACGCGAGAACTGCCTTGTACTCTTCTTCACAACAAACAACTTCCTGCTAATTATTACCATGTGTACTTTAATCATTCTCGTGATACATAGGGAACTAAATTAATCTTTGTTTCTCGTGACTGTCACTAATTCTTCTATATTTTATCCTTTCCCGACAGCTGCTACTTGAAAGATAATTTGAGATTTCTTTTCGGTATGACTCCATTGGCGTATGCAAGGGGGAGGTGATGGGGCTACAGCCCCTCCCAAAATTTTGAGAAAATTAAAGAAAGCAGCAAAGAACTCTGGAAAAAACAGATTACCATTCTTGTCTTTGAACAACTTTTAAAACGAACAATATTTTGATGTGTATTCTGCCCCCCCCCCCCAAGAAATCAGCTACGTAATTTCCATCTTTACAATTTCAGCTCCCTCCGAAATAAAATCCTGCGTACGCCACCATCCTCCTATTCTCAATAAACAAATCATACTATATACCACAACTATTTATACCGATATAAGATGGGCTAGAAAGCACACTAGAACACACGCATGAATCGTAGTATATTGGTGGAATTGATCAAAATAAAGAAATTAGAACGTACTGACTCCCTGCTTTTGAATCCACTGAACCTCAATAGAATCTTCTGAGCCAACATAGAAAATGCTGAACGATGTAGAATGGGCTAGATAAACACTAAAAATCAAATAGTACTTCGTATTAGAAGATATTATCAGTACTGACTCCCATTTGAAAGAATACGTGAACAATGATAAAAAATACTACGCCGATTTCTGCAAAAAAGACCCATGCCCAACTGAAGGAATTCACCGAGCGCACAAAGCATATAAAATTATGTATGTAGATAATATTCTGTGGACTGAACTTTGTAATCAAAATATGCCTGAAACCAAAAAGCAAGTCCCAAAAGTTTATCCTGGCATCTGCATTTATTTTATTTTGTATCGCTGTTGTGTCACTCACGACGATTAGATTAACTTGGTGGAGGGACACTGAAAGAAATCAGTTAAGATACGAACCCGGAACTTCCGGTGCAAAGATCTTTAGTGGCTCACTCGACAAGCTCCGCCAGAAACTTAGTGTGACCACTGCATAAATAAATTTGTGGTTGACAACTTTTGAAAAACATTGGGTGGCCTGCACTCACATTGTTGAATAAATTTGTACAACACATAACACATGTCACAAGCCCTACTTTCGCAATAACGATATGACCACGGACAATGTGATTAATACAGCGTCCACTGAGAATGCAAATGTCCAATTTTTCATTTTTTCAGGAGAGCCCTTTAAAATTTGACATGATATATTTATTGGAAATTTGTCACGATTGTGCTGAAAGTTTCTGCCATTGAAAAGGCTGATATATTGAAGCCTCTCTAAAAATAAGTAGTTGCTTGGTTAGATATTTATGCTGTAATTAATTATTGAAATTTCATATAGAACAATTGCACTCAACACCAGCTATGATTTGAGAGTGCCAATGTTCTACGTGTCTTCCAGATATAATACTGCATTCTGGAAACGAGATGGAGATAAAACAATTTCATTATAAATTTGTCATTTGGTAGCAAAGTAAAATATATCATTCATATTTTGGGAAATCAATCAACTACTTTCATTCCACTACTATTCCAAATGTTTGTCTGTTAACCACAAAAGTACGAACCGAAGACCGCTACTATTGTTAAGCAGCTCCCAGAAGTGACTGAGGTTAGAATGCAAGTGGTTTATCTCATACTCGGATGGCGTTTGTAGTTGGTTGAGAAAATTGTCGTAAGATTTCATTGGCTATTGGAGTTTGCACTCTCGTGACCCAAATTCTGCACATGGAACAGAAATACACTCAATATATCAATATTGGTTGTATGTAGGCATCAGACGATTGCAGAGGTGAAACAATTACATCCTAAATAGACCATAGCCAAAATATCTCGATTTGTTTACAATTTGGAGATAGAACATTTGCATTTTCAATGGACGAACAGACAAGTATCTAGAAATATATTTCGGGAGGGATCCAAACCACATGTCTCACAAATAACAATAATAAATTATTATTACTAGTAGTAATAATATAATAATGTTTAAAATTAATACGGTAACACAATTAATGTATCCATTCATAATTATTAGTAGTGCATATTGAGCGTTTCAAAGTAGTACTTAGTAGGTATGGTCTTTTTTTACCAATTGAATATCACTTTTTGACATACTTTGACAATTTTTTGTCGATGTTTTAGCGTTTAGCGATGTTTTAGTACAAATTTTCACCATACTCATTTTTCCCCCACTCGTACTTGGTAGGTATATCATGATGTTACGTGATACAACTTAACCTATCCTTTTTTTACGATTATTTAATTTTTTTACGATCCTAAGTGATATAACTTAACCTATTATTTTTTTTATTTAGGTACTGTTTGAACGTCATTATTTGAGGATCATATTTTGTAGGTATCCTCTTTTTTTATCAATCGAATATCACTTTTTGACATATTTTGACAATTTTTTGTCGATGTTATAGCGTTTAGCGATGTTTTAGTACAAATTTTCATCGCACTTATTTTTTTCCCCACTCGTACTTGGTAGGTATATCACGATGTTACGTGATATAACTTAACCTATCTTTTTTTTTTACGGTTTTTTTAATTTTCTTACGATCCTAAGTGATATAACTTAACCTATCATTTTTTTTTATTTACGCACCGAACTAACCTACAAGGGGGACTCCGTTTGTTTTAATATTTCAGTATTATAAGGTTTTCACAAATTTTATATAACCTAAAATGTGTTGGATGTTGATTTTTAGTATGTGGCAATTTTTTATGAATTTAAAACTGCTCCGTGACCCTCTCGTTCTTCACGTCGTAGGCGAAGGACTTCTCTGCAATCAGGATGACGCTGCATAGGGTATCCTCGGGCAAGGCGTCGTGGAACTCGCAGACGACCTTGATGTTGGTTCGATCGTTGACCACAACTTTCTTTCTCTTAGATGTGTTGATGACGGTCATGGGTCTCCGTGCTTTGAACTCGCTGGGCGTGTAGTACATGTCCACGCTTCCCTCGGTCACGCGTTTGTAAGCCGAGAACGCTTCGTAAAGTTTGAGGTAATCGTTTTTGGTCACGTCGAGGTTGTAATTCTCGCGCGGGAACACTTCGTTGCGTCCGTTCTTCAGATAAACGTTCTTGATCTTGCAGTCGTCGAACTTGCTGGAATCTTTTTCCTGATTCTTGTCCCTCCCGGTCTGAAAAAGCACTACGACGAAATCTGGCATGTCGAACTGTATGTTGTTGAACTGCGTCGTCACGTCGAATTCCATGTGACTTCCCGACGCCATCTTCTGCACGCACTGGTAACCGTGAAAGTGAATCAACACCTGCGGACTTTTTAAGATCTCCGCTTTGTACTTGAGGGCGTAGTTTGTTTCGTATTCCACCACCGGCATTCTCAATTCCATGCTCCGGATGATGCATTTTGCTGCTTCGGGTAAAGTGTTGGCTATCGGCGTGGTGCCGTCCGGACCCAAAGTAGCGTATCGCATCAGTGCGTCGTTGTCGTTGGGCGCTCTTCGAAACGTGACCCTCAGTCCACCCTTCCACATGATCTCCTTGTAGTCCGAGAAGAAACCAGGCAGAAGACGCATGGGAAAGAGCACCGTGTGACTTCTCGTCGATATTTTGGCCCCGGCTTCGAATCCCCCGGCCTGGTAGTACGCTGCGTCCGTTTTGGATAATTTCAAAGTTCCCACCGCCGTCGACGTGATGCCTGGATAATCTATTCTGTCGATGACGGTGTTGTGTTTCCTCACCTCCACCTGCGAGAACAGGTGAGGCACGAAGTTGTCCACGAGTATCAAGTTTGCTGCTGCGGGAAACGCGTCTCCGCTTTCCTTCTTCACCACGTCGAATTGAAGGTAGAGGTCCGCTCTGTGAGGATGAACGAACCCGTCGCCTACGTCCACGTCGTATTCGATCTCCCTGTTCGCCTCGTTCAGATTGGCGAACGTGCGACGGTTGGGAGGGAAAGATTGCAATTCGTAACTTTCGATTTGCTCCATTTTACATGTATGGTTATTTATTATACGTTGATCTCCACGATGGCCGTCGTAGTGGCACCTGCGAAATCCACCACGTCTCCTTTCTCGTTCGTCACCACCAACTCTATGTCGTCTATGCGGTTGCGACATACTGGAAAATAGATCGGCGAAGAGGGCGTGTAGATGATCGGTTCCATGAACTCGGAACTTGGTTTGAAAGTGGCTATGATTCCCGTCTGCTTGTGACTTCCCAGTAAACCGTCCGAGGATTTCGTGATCATACCTTCGGCCACGTTGCAGTGTACGTTCAGAGTTTCTATGGCCAAGAATTTAGGAATGTTGGTTGCTACGTGCTTGATGCCAGCTTCGAGTTTGGTGTTGTTCTCGAAACCTAAAAGTTCTCCCATGGTGCCCAGGTCCACGGTCTCCGTCGCGGATAGGATTTCCACTCTGTGCGTGACCGAATTTTGAGAAAGATACGTGCCTTTGGGTAATTGAGCTTGCAAAGTGGAAAGATTGTATTGGCCTGGCGTGACGACGATGTGTTCGCTTCCGACGCTAATTTTGTTGTTGTGCTGGGTGACGTTAGGTATGAGGTACATGCTGTAGAATGCACGCAGAGCCACGGATTTAGGATAGACGATGTCGTCGTGCAGCGTGAGTTTCAAGATTGAAGATTTGCTCGTGAGATGGAACACGCCCATCCTAGTGATGCTGTTTGAGGTTCCACAATGCTTTCTGGAAATCCTCGATCGTAGGGTTATTTATTTTAGAGAGAAACGCGAGCACGGAGAGGCAGAGATGACCGCAGTTCACGTCTCCGAAATCTTGAATGCGTTCGTCGTTGTAGTATATGGAGGTTTTGTTCGTTTTCAGATAATGAATTAAATTTGCAGGTGGAACACCTCCGAAAGAATCGAAAACGAATGCTTTATCATCATTTTTGTGGTAACATATCCAATGCGTGCCTGGATTTTCTTGACCGTCCAAGTTGACTACTCCGCATTCTTTTTTTTTCACGGTTGAAGGTAACGAGTCGGACATGAAAACTCCTCTGAAGTGTTTGATTTGTAACGGTTCGATCAGAGATTCAATGTCTCGGTTGGTGAGTGCTTCTGTTTCTTTTTTTTAAACTTTTTCATCACGCCCTTCCCCTTCTTCTCCATGGCCAGATTGTGACGTTTCTGTTCTTCCAATTCCGCCTTGTTCTTCTTAGAGTCGATGACGGTTTTTGCGATGGCGGCACTTCCGCCGGCTAAACTTCCAACGGCCCCCAATGCTGCCAGGATGGCCGGGATGCTGAATATGAAACCTCCGACCTTTTGCTGTTTCCGCGAACGCTGCAATCTTTTCAATTGAGGTGTGCTGAGCAGCAATTTCATTCCGTGTCCTTTGCTCAAGCAAGAACGTTTCTTCTCGCGTTGTTTCTTGGTGAGTAACCCATCGAGAGCACCTAGATTTTTTAGATTGGAGTATGGTATCTGGTACACAACACCCTTGGGCTTCATGTTGATGCTCTATGTGTTATTTTCACGGTATGTTATTTATATATATATTCTGAGATTTTTTCTTGTGTAGTTTTTTACGGTATGTTATTTATATATTTTCAAGGCCTCGCTGTCGTTACACAAATTCTATTACGTGCTTCGTTTTCTTGCCAAGAAGTTCCTTTGTCCCCTTGTACACGATTCGAGTTTTATTCTCGATTAAAATAGATAGCTTCTCGTCGGATAACATGTTAGCGTATCGATCTGGTAAAAATAGACTGTATTGTGCGTTGAGCAACAGGCGTACCTTGGGACCATACTGGGTAGAAACAATTGAACCGGAAGTTATCGTGTAAGGTTTGTCGACTTCCAATTCCTGAATTTTTACATACTCGACTGACAAATTTAGCATTTGTTTTAATGCTTGGAGATCACTTATTTTTTCGGTCGTCATATCAAGAAAAATTTCAAAGTGTTAGAGAGAAATTTAATTGTTTTCACAATGTGTGTTATTTATATATACCGAAGATTATTTTTTTTTCACGATGTGTGTTATTTATATATCAAGTTTTTTTTTTACTGCATGTTATTTATATACCCCACCCCAATTTTTGTTTCGTGTTCATGGCGATGGTGGTGCCTAGTGCGGCGACCCGTTCACCCAACGATGCGTCTCTACTCACGAATCTTTCGAAAGCTGCGTGCTCTAACTTTCTGTCTGCTTCGTGACGTGCGTCCAGATCCGTCTGCGTGGTGTTGTAGGCGATGTCGTGATCTTTGCATGCCGCGTCCAACGGATTCACACCCTTGTCTCCTCTCTCCAATCTTTTCTCGAGTTTGGTACCCGGTCCGCAGTACTGGTAGCCAGGTAAATGCATCTCGAAAGGTAACTTGTTGATGATGTCGTTCACGAGTCCCTTTCCTTCGGCCACGTTCCAAAATTTCGGAGGCAGCGTGTTGATGATTTTGATCAGGTAACCTATGCCCTTGTCGTCGTTCACGATGAAGTTGGAAAGTTTCGTGCTGATCATGTCCACGATGCCAACCTTCTCGTTGTAGAAATTACGGTTACCTGCATTCTCTTCGCCGGCTATCACCAACAATCGATCCACGAGTTTCCTAACGTCGTCCACCCAAACAAATTCTTTGGGTAACGTGTTGTAGCGTTTGACGCCGCTGCCTGTTTTGACCTGGTTCCAAATCGGTTTGATGAGATTCCTGTACTTCTCGCCGCTGCTCGATTTCACCCTATTCTGCGAGGCGTCGTTGTTCTGGTACAAGGCATCCGTCATGATCAGAATTTCCTTGTAACTTTGGTAATCTTCGTCGGTGTAATCTTTCGGCTGCTTTTTGGCGACGAGTTCCCACAGTCCCACCGTACCCGGATACCTGTTCCAACTATCCTTGTCGCCTAAATTGACTTTAATGTCGTTGCCTTCGAAGGTCACCTTCGATTTCCCAATCTTCCACACCACACCACCACCCTCGCTGGTTTCCATGCTGGGATACAATCCGAACACTTCATCCTTGTCGAATTTCCCCGTGCTCAGGTAGTCTCGTGCCAAAGGTCCCAACTCGATTTTATCCGAAGACGAGGACGTGCTACCAATAGCTCGACGTCGTGCCGGTGCATCCTTCAGTTCGAACGGCGTCGAAGGAATGCTCGAAATGGGTGTGGGTACAGCGTAACTTTTAGCTGCGAGCGGTACGAGTTCATTAATCAAATTTTTATTTTGTTCCGTGACACTTTTAATTTCTTTACCTAGACTGCTGATGGCATCGATCACGGGTTGATCCTGACGTTTCTTCTCTTCGTAGAATCCTCGATTCTCGGATTTCCAACCTTTGAAGCGTTTCGCGAGGTAATCGCGAAGCTTGAGATTTTCGTCTTCGATTTTTCGTTTCGTCATGACGTTATTTATATACGTCGTTTCTCACAACGTTGCAACGTTTAGAAAGTCGTTGATTTTGTTTCTGTATTTTCCGTCGTTGGGTTTCCTCGTCATGTCGATCGTCACAAATCCGAAATCGTCACCGTTCCAGCAAGTAGAGCAGCCTTCCGAAAATTGATTGTAGTTCATGTCTCCGCCTACGTAGTCATCGTACGCGTGCTTGAGGTTGGTGTGATCTTGACGAAACAAACATATGAAATTGGCGTTGTCGCGCACTAACTGTTTTGGAATTTTGGAAAACGTTTGAGCTAGGTAAAAACAATCCATTCCTTTGTGACGACCTTGCGTGAAAAAGTTGCGAATTTCATTTTGATTTTCCAGGATGGCGTCGTCGAACACAACAACTGAATTTTCACGACAATCGTCGAGTGGTTTTATTTCCGAGGCAAACGTTGCAATGTCCAGACCATCGTACAGTTTCATCAGTTGCTGGTATTTGGATTGCTCCAAACTTTTCGAGAACACGTACAGGTGCCTGTTCTTCCAATCTAACCAATTCGGTGCGAGGAGAAAATTGTCCACGAGCAGTGTCGTTTTCCCACACCCCGAAGGACCTACGATCAGACAGCGGATGCTGTCGGGAAGCAACTCGCCGTTCTTTTTCTTTCTCGTTTGACTTTCCGGATCCGGTAGACGCTTCACCACGTTCCACGTACTCACAAGATCACTTCGTCCGCGTCGATCCAACTCTTTTCCGGAAGTCCCAGCCATTTGACCAAAAGTTTGTCACCTTTCCTACGCAATACTTTCTCGATGAGGTACGTGTCGGGGTGTTTTGTTTTAGAGAGTTCCTCTTCGTAAAATCTTCCTTTCAAAATCTCGTCGCTACTATCTTTTATTATATACGTGTGTTGGTTTCCAGGTAGAACTCGAACCACCGTAAAGAGTTCCGTGCTCCAATTTTTTGTGAATCCCTTCTCGAAGGTGCGTTTGAATTTGCTGATCCTCACCCGGTCTCCAATTTTGTATTTAGCTTTTTTTGTCGTGGGTGTGTACTTTGGACAGTAAACTGTAGAAATTAAACGCTGCTCGTCGGACTTGGTAACGTCGGCTGGCTTCATGCCTATCGTTCTGTGTACCGTATTATTATAGGTGTCGACGAGTTCCGGCAGGATGTCGACCCATTTGTAATTTCCCCGAAGCGTGAATCGTTTCCACATGTGTGTTTTCAAGGTTCGATTGAATCTTTCCACGATGCTGGCTTTGATGTGACTGAAGGTCGAATAATGTCGAATGCCATGTTTTTGAATAAACTTTTGGAATACGGCGTTGTAAAATTCTTTACCGTTGTCCGTTTGCAGAAACCGTGGTCGTCTGCCACCGCTTTTGCGAAAAATTAATTTGAATGCTTCCGTGACGCACGTTCCCGTTTTCGCCTTCAAAGGTAGAGCCCATGCGAATTTCGAAAACGTGTCTATGACGGTGAGGAGGTACTTGTTGCCCTTGTTCAATTTATGTACGTTTTTCAAATTGCCGCTACTCATCTCCACGAGGTCACTTTGCCAGAGGTCGTCGATGCCCTTGGTTACCACAGCCAAACGTTCGTAGTTGCGGCGTGCAGGTTTATGCAATTCTTCGACGATGGCTTGCCTAGACATTTTTTGTTTAGAGATTACGTTTCAAGAGAAGCACAAGCGTGATAGGATTCAAAGAAGGTGGCACTTCGCTCGTGTTTTGAATGATCAGCTTATCGCCGGCACTCACGTCGAAAACGGTGAGATCTTCGTCTTCGTGTATTTCATATATGTTGCGCGTTTCGTTCCAACGTGCCAGAGGAATGTTTCCTGCTTTCTGGACACCACGATTCGATATCAAAGTCATGGTGGGAACGCTAGCTTTTCTGCCGTGAGACCAGTACGAAAATTCGTTTATCTGAATCGTGCCATCGAGGAGAAACTTGTAGTACGGATGATAAGGATGCAACATGTACAGTTTGTTACCTTCGACGAACGTGGAGATTCTTTGTTGATTGGGTACGCTGTTGATTTCGATGGCTTGCAGAGAATGCAGTTTAGCGAATTTAGTGTCGACGCTAACGAGGTTACTGTGAACTTGTCCGAGTTTATTTTCGATGGGCAGCAAATGCTCGACTATGGTATCCGTTACGGCAGAAAACGACGGTTTGATTTTCACTTCCACGTTCAACTGCTTGTAGTTTTCGTTGAGTTCTTGCAACTTGGCACCGAAAGAGGCCTGCGTCGATTCCTGCGTGGATTCCAGCACTCCAACTTGATCTCTGATGTTGACGACGATGCTCTGAAGGTTCTCGACTTGATTCAATTTCGAGCTCTTCTCGGTAAGATCGTTCACGATGCTTCGCATCTCTGTAAGCTGCGTGTGAAGGTCGGCTACGCTCTGCGAAGTGGGCAGCGTCGACACCAGCGAACTAATTTCGTCTCGAATCTGTTCCACGTTCGCCGTTTCCGTTTCCAGTCGTTTCAGCATTCGAGATATGTTTCTTTTCAAAACGTGCAATTCTTTGGAGGTGGGGAGATTGGCCACTTTACTCTCGAGATCGCTCAATGAACTTTTGATGTCGCCCGAATCGGATAGTGCCGTCACCGCCGTTTTCAATTTTTCCAAATCTTCGCTCGAAGGCACGCTCGTCCGTAACGATTCCAAGTCACCCTGTATGTTGTCGAGTACGTGATGAAAATGAGCGAGATTCGTTTCGACGTTCAAATTTTCTAAATATTCGATCTTCTGCTGAACCGTGCTCAACGTGTCTTGAATGCTCGTCAACGCTCTCGCTTCAGCGTGAATATTTTCAATTTCTTCGTTGATCAATTCCAAGGACGCCTGAAGCGTAGCGATGGTGGTTTGAATGTGTTCGAAATCTCGATAGGCCTCCAATTGAATTTTTATGTTCGCGACGCTTTTACCGATGACCTGCAGTTCGTCCGACGATGGTAGGTTCGTCATGGTATCTTCCAAAGTCTGCAACTTGGATTTAATTTCTTCCAACGTGCTGGTGAATTCTTCTTGTAATTTGGAAACAACGACATGCAAGCGTTCTACATCAATATCGTTCACGACGGTTTGAAGTTCAGAGAAATTCTTTTCTATTGCGGAAGTTCGTTCTTCGATTTCGAGTTTCAATTTTTCCAAATCTTCATTTTTCGATTGAAATTGCTGTAATTTGGCCAAATCATTTTGAAGCGAATCCACGCTCAACTGTATATTTTGAACGTTGTCGTAAGAAGGTACGTCGACATAATTTTTTATGAGCGTTTTCAGTTCGGAATCGATTTTCAGAATGGGGTCGAGACATTGCGTTTGGAGCGTAGCGATTTCCGACTCTAAACTTTTGTTTAAGGTTTCCTGCAAAGCGATCAAATCGGTCCTCAACTTCTTAACTCGAATGTCCAACATGAGAATCTCTTCTGCGTGGTCCACACGCTTGGTGTTGCCGAAAATATCGTTAGGCATTTTTGGTTAACGGTTATTTATAATAGGATAGACGATTCGTAATTCTACGAAGAGAGGAATAAGTTTGTCGTAATCTCCGAGGAGTTCCACGTACAGGTAATCTCCTGCGGAAACATCGTACGTAATGTTAGAAAGCATCTTGTCGTGCTTAATTCGAAAAATGTTCTTGCCGGTAGAAATTTTGATTTCGCCTGCGTTTTCCGGATTCACGGTGATTTGAAGTTTCCCGTCGATCGGAATTTCGTAGAAATCTAAATTGTTATTAAAAACATAAAACATCTTGCCCACATCGTCATTCAGTTTCGTCCAAATGCTGTTGAGGTGAATGATCAACAGACCGTTGAGTTTAGGTAACACGGAAGGTAAGACTTCATGATCTGGTATGGTTTCCATAATGATCTGTTTTTTGAAACCGAACAAATTCATAGGCATGCTGGTTATTTATTCTCACAACGTTGCAACGTTTAGAAAGTCGTTGATTTTGTTTCTGTATTTTCCGTCGTTGGGTTTCCTCGTCACGTCGATCGTCGCGAATCCGAAATCGTCACTGTTCCAGCAAGAAGAGCAACGTTTTGAAAATTGATTGATCAACAGGCCGTTGAGTTTAGATAACATGGAAGGTAGAAATTCATGATCTGCCTTGCGGTGTACAGTCTCCATTGTTTGCTTTCGGAAACCAAAGAGATTCATTGTCCTTGCTAGTTCTTTATTGTGTATGTGATAATTTGAGACAGTCAAAGTTTTTTTTATTTTAGTTATAGTTATTTAAGTTCATTTTTTTTCAATTGCATTGCCTACAATTTTTACTATTTTCTAAACGATAGTGTCCCCAAGGCAACGTGTGGATTCCACAAGACAAAATACATCTTTTATCGTCGTGCGGATCTAATGCTACCTTCCTAACTTCGTTTGTTGTGATGATATGGTTGACGCTCTGGATTCTTTGTTCTTCTCTTAGAACCGACGACCTGGTCTTGAGGCAATCGATGTAATCGTGGAAGGTGAGTTTGTTCTCCACCGTATTTTTGCCCACACCTTTTGCTTTCTTCATGACACTACTCTCTGTTTTTATGGCATACATCTTCGAACGCAAACCCGCGAACTCGACAATAATATCACCGTTACATTCATCTTTCAGTTTACCTAGGACTTTTTTGTTGAGGGATGGAATTCCAAATCTGTTGGGTTGAGGGTATGCAGAAGTATCGAAATACTCAAGCATGGAAGGATTTTTTATGTCTTCGTATAGGTTAGGTGTTTGTATGCTGTAAATGAAGCTGTCGGTGTCCGTGTACAAAAGTGATATTTTATCATTGTAGAAGGGTTTCATCACGTCATAATGAAATTCGAACATGTAAAGTTTCGACAAGTCGAGAACCGTTGCGCCAACGTAAATTGGTTTTCTGAATTTCATCAATTTTATATGTAGATTGAAAAGTGCCAAATTCTCGTTGTAAATTTTTCTCGACTTGAATCTAGGATCGGCTATCCACTTCCGACATTTATTCTTATCGGAAATTAATTTCACGTCTACGTGCTTTCTAACATTCTCCATGGTCTTTCCGTACACCGCATTGTTCATTAATTTAAAGAAGTCCTTGTCTAAATCGGAAGTGGCAGCTGTTCTATGTTGTGTGTTAGTTTCTATGTAAGATCTTAACCACGTGGAATGTTTAAACTTTAGTATTCGTCTAACATTCACTATCTGAACACCCTTCCCAATCAAAAACCGGAGATTCTTGTAGTGGACGACGTATCTCTGTTTAGGATCCAATGTTAACAAAAGCTTGTCTTGAACCGAGTCGGGTGGACATTTGATTTCGGGAGTCGGAGGTAAATCCGAAAACGTGTCGTGCAGGTGGTCGGAGAATTGGAGATCTACCTCTGCGAAGAAACCACACTCGCTATCGTCGAAATGAATAATATCTATCGAAGTGGGATCTAACCATTCGAATCCCCCGTAAGGAAGTTTCTGAACCATGGCATGTCCGTAGAGATTATTAACGTCAGCGTAGAAGATGTAATTCGATGCTCGATTTGAATCGTAATCTTCTTTCATGTGTACGTTATTAGCTTTCGCATGTCTCTGTACGCATTGCACCATTCCACCTCGTATCCCTCTTTCGATGAATAGCAACATGTCAACGTCCGATATCAGTTCCAGCTTGACCTTTGTCTGGAATAACATTGCCGACCACGCTAATCCCGGTAGACTGTAGAAATACGCTGGATCTAATTTATAAATATTCGTTGCCGTTTTCCTGAACGCTTGAAAAACATCCGCGAGTATCGTCACGTCCAGTTTTAAGTATGCGTCGTGGTAGTCTCCGAGTGTCGTACATTCTAATTTCTCCCACATGAGTTGCGCGTGTTGGTATTCTTCGTCCGCGATTTCTTTCTCTCTGAGTCTGCTGTAAAATTCTCTTGGAAGTGGAAGAGCGTCGTCGTTAAATTTAGAACCATCACTAACATATTCGTAAGGATAAACCCCTTTACGTCTAACGAGTTCTATGTCTACGTTGGGAAAACTAGCTCTAGTTATTTTAAATTGATCGTCGGTGAGTTTGTTCGCTAAAGCATCCAGACTTGCAGAGAGAAATCTATACGAATCCAGGAAGCGCATCTCGATTGTATTTTTCGTTCCCGGAATCGACACTTGCTTGCTGAGACTAATGTAGCGTTCTTCATTCTCGGCCAAGACACCTATACGTTTCGGATCGTAGCCAAGATGTCTCACCAGGTGGTGAAAATCATATCCGCTTCCGTTGTGAAAGAATATGGGAATGAATTTAGGTTTCTGGATTTTAAGATTGCACGTGTTGCAAATTCCACCTATGTAGTTTCCGCTGAAATGATCGTGGTGGAATATTTTTTTGTTCTCATCAGTGAAACTTTGATCACATACCGGACACACCTCAGTGGAATTGTAATTTTGAAGTTCATTTTCAGTTAAAGGTGCCATCGGTTTTGATGTAAGCAGTACGCTACCAATTACCTCAACCTCCTCCACCATTTTTTCCAGGAAGTGTTCGATTACATTTGGCCCGCGGTATATATATGCTTCATTTATTTTATCACGTCGCACAACAACATAGCCGAAACTATTAGGTTGATGAAGCTGGTACGGCGTTGTGGAGGAAATTTCAGGATCCGGTTCGCAGTAGGAGAGTGGTTTGAGGAACGCCTCGAAATCTGCGACGATGATTGCGGGATGTTCCAACAATGCCTTGTGCATTTTGAATTCTTCGACTTCGTTCGTTTCGGGCATCAACATTCTAGCCGGTCTGTTGTCGCCGCAATAAATTTTATGTTCGGCAAGTTTCTCCAGAGCAATTTGACGTCCGGTGTAATTTCGATAATCGAGTTGTTTTCGATCGTCGAACGTGGTTAGGCATCTCGGGCAAACTTCGATGCAATGTTCATACTTGGTTGATTGACTTCTGACCAAACGTGATAGTGAACGAATTAGCGTATAGTGATGAACATCCTCGTTGGAAATTAGAAGGAGATTTATTACACAGGCATCGTCATCGTCGATATCGCTTATCCTGACAGGGTGCACGAGATATTTATCTGACGTGAAGGAATACACATTAATAGCGATGCGTTTTCCTGTACGATTTTCGAACTTTGTTATATCCGACAATGTCACCGGGTATTCGATGCCAGACATTACACTTTGAAAGTCGGTCTCGTATTGTTTGTAATGAGAAACCTGTTCTGGATTATTTGACCAATGAACAGGATGCAGTGCCGCCAACACACACCAGAGAAAACACTTGTTATCGCTGTTCTGTATATTTAACACAGCCCTCTTGTGTTGAATGTTCGGTGGAAGAGGAACATAGCTGGAAGCGCGAAGAGGCAAGAATCGGTTCACGTAAACGCTTAACGTGTGAGGACTTCCACACAGAGACCATCCCGACCCTTTAGCCTCGAGTAGACCCAGTGTCCGGGTACTGGGCCCTCATTTGGCGCTCGAATCATCATTTGGAGCTCAGTGTTGCCAACTCACCCCACGAAAATTTCACCAACTGATATTTTGAAGCTTTTTACGGTGTATGTTAACCTCACAAGCAGTGTTGCCAACTCGGGCGAGGCGTAGCCTTTTATGGTGTATGTTAACCTCACCAGCAGTGTTTTTAACTCGGCGTAGCTTTTCACGGTGTATAATTTTTTAGCTTTTTGTGTGAGTGTACATGTGTTCGGGCGAGGCGTAGCTTTTTACGGTGTATGTTAACTTTACTAGCCTCAGCGTACATGAGAGTTCTGAATTTTTTTTTGAGGCTCGAATCATCATGTGGAGCTAGTCGTAGCTTTTTATGATGTATATTTTGAGGGGCCTAGTGTTGGCGACACTGTGGGTTTTTTTACTGTAGCTTTTATGAGGGGGGTCTATTGCCCTCTGTTTACATCTGGCAACACTACCGTAGTTTGACAGTGTTGTTAACCTACTGGGTTTTTCACTGTAAATTTTCATCAAAGGACCTGAGGGGTCCATGTATTTTTTATGTCTGGCAATACTGTTGGGGGCCTAGTGTTGGCGACACTGTAGGTTTACTGTAGCCTTTTATGAGGGGGGTCTATTGCCTTTTTTTTATATTTGGCAATTTTATTGGATGTTTTTTTTTTTTTTTGAGGCTCGAAATTATTATTTGAGGCTTGAAATCATTATTTGATGCTCGTCGGTGTTGCCTACCCACTCTACAAAAATTCTACTATATCGTAACGATATGATCTTTTACTGGCTAAGCTAACCTACAAATAGGAATTGGCGGTACTGACTTATAAACCAACTGGGTCCTCTTGGCATGTTTTTTCATGATGTGTTGCTAGGCTATTGAGCATCTTGGCGTATACAATGTATATATTTTGAGAGGGGGGTTATAGCTTTTTACGCTGTACGAATACTGGAAGCTTGACAGTGACAACCAACAGAGTAGGTAACACTAGTTTCTGACAGTGAATTTGAAATAAAATATTAAACAAAATACATGAGTAAGCACTGTAATTACAAATAGTACTAGTGTTATGCCCCCCAACTCCAACTGGACAACTGGGGAAAATAATTGTACAACAACTTGTACCTAATTGTACAACATATACATAGACATAAAAGAGAGAGCCTTCCCGTAACTTACTTCATGTACAATTTATATGTTTTTACAACTGTGAAAAGAAAGCATATGTGTTCTGTATGCACACATTCATTCTTATTTTTCGAAGTTGAATGGAAGCACGTGTTTTTACGCTCTCGTAATACTGACCTTGCCCCAGTGATTTTAAATTGCTTCCATCCGCTTTTTTTTCTGTGTTATTTCCGCATGCACGCAACATTCGCTTTCAATAGTTTAATGAAATACAGAAGGAGTGTTAGTATAGCAGGCTCCGAGTTTACAATTTATTAAATTAAACAATAATTTATGTAAGAATATACTTGTACTTACCGAACACAAAATAATAAAAGCACATGTGAATTTTTGCGTGTGTTTATGTTATATGACGACTGAGTAAAAAAATAATGTTGACTCCCCGAAAGATAAAAGTTCCCGGTTCGATATCAGATGCATGCAAATTTTATGTTTTGCTCTCCAAAATCTTGATTTTTATGTTTGTGCTATTTGTCATACAGCAGAGGAGAAGAGGGGAGAGGGCAGGGGAGGGGGTACTATTAGCGCCATCTATTAGCAAACAATAGAAATAAAAAGTAGGGTCAAACTTTTTCAACACCCAAAAATTTTAAACGTCCTCGCGTAGTAATACGATCTAGCTGAAGATGTTTGAAGGAGTACTCTTAGTCGACGAAGCTAATTGCTAGGGCCCATATATTGCTAAAATGTTCTTTGATTTGCATATTTCTCATACCGCCATATGTTGTTCTAGTTGACTTCTTCCAAAAAAATGCTAATTAGCGAGAGTTAATTAAGCAAGGCAAGTAAAAGAAGCAAATAGGACAATATGTGGTGGCGTGAGAATATGTAAAAATTCGATTCAGAGGTGGATCGAATTAAAATTGGGGGATATTTTGCATTTTTTCCCTATAATGTACAAAACATTTACCGTACATAATCTTTTCCATTTACAACAGTATAAAATAAGAGGAATGTGTGACAATATCCATATTAATTAGGAAGGTATGTTGTATGCTAGGTTAGCTAATTGTGTCTTCTACAACTTTACTGTATAGAGGAAAGATGGAAAAAGAGAGCTCTACAAAAACTAACGCTCTTAACAATATTGTACGCCCCGTGAAAATTACATATAAATAAGGCATAAGCGTATCATCTGCTTTCATGTCAGATTTTCCCGACCTGTGAGCTGTAGTGTTTAGGTGACAAGCGACGCGCTCAAATATAATACCGTTGACAATATTGAACGCCCCGTGAAAATTACATATAAATAAGGCATAAGCGTATTATCTGCTTTCATGTCAGATTTTCCCGACCTGTGAGCTGTAGTGTTTAGGCGACAAGCGACGCGCTCAAATATAATACCGTTGACAATATTGTACGCCCCGTGAAAATTACATATAAATAAGGCATAAGCGTATCATCTGCTTTCATGTCAGATTTTCCCGACCTGTGAGCTGTAGTGTTTAGGTGACAAGCGACGCGCTCAAATATAATATCGTTGACAATATTGTACGCCCCGTGAAAATTACATATAAATAAGGCATAAGCGTATTATCTGCTTTCATGTCAGATTTTCCCGACCTGTGAGCTGTAGTGTTTAGGCGACAAGCAACCTACTCAAATATAATACCGTTGACAATATTGTACGCCCCATGAAAATTACATATAAATAAGGCATAAGCGTATCATCTGCTTTCATGTCAGATTTTCCCGACCTGTGAGCTGTAGTGTTTAGGTGACAAGCGACGCGCTCAAATATAATACCGTTGACAATATTGAACGCCCCGTGAAAATTACATATAAATAAGGCATAAGCGTATTATCTGCTTTCATGTCAGATTTTCCCGACCTGTGAGCTGTAGTGTTTAGGTGACAAGCGACGCGCTCAAATATAATATCGTTGACAATATTGTACGCCCCGTGAAAATTACATATAAATAAGGCATAAGCGTATCATCTGCTTTCATGTCAGATTTTCCCGACCTGTGAGCTGTAGTGTTTAGGTGACAAGCGACGCGCTCAAATATAATACCGTTGACAATATTGAACGCCCCGTGAAAATTACATATAAATAAGGCATAAACGTATTATCTGCTTTCATGTCAGATTTTCCCGACCTGTGAGCTGTAGTGTTTAGGTGACAAGCGACGCGCTCAAATATAATATCGTTGACAATATTGTACGCCCCGTGAAAATTACATATAAATAAGGCATAAGCGTATCATCTGCTTTCATGTCAGATTTTCCCGACCTGTGAGCTGTAGTGTTTAGGCGACAAGCGACCTGCTCAAATATAATACTGTTGACAATATTGTACGTATATTGTATTGTATAGGAGACTAGAAGCATATAATTTGGCGAAAAAAACCCAAATAAGATCATAGAAAATAGTTTAAAAAAAAGTGAGCAATTATATTTTGCATTGCACAGCATTTGGTATTAAATAACATACCCCCAAAAAATCTCTGCATTATGCGTTCTGTAAAAAATTGCCCTACGTGCCAAATTGCTATGTCAAGTGAACATTTTCAAAGGCACTGTCGTACTTGTGTGCCGGGAAAGCGAATATGTGCAACCAAACTGTGCTCTAAGTGCGGAAAAAATAAATCTATTGCCAACTTCAAGCGACACCTGCTTACTTGCAAGAGCACTGGAACATCTCTACCGCAACCTTCCAAGCGAAAGGTAGAAGTAACCTCCCTCGATGCATCGCCACCTGCCAAACGCGTCAAGCTGGCGAAGAAAGCAGACCGAATTGCGTTTGAGCATTTATTAGAAGACTTTAACATAACATCAGACAACTTCTGCGATGTGCGTAGTTTTCTGGAGAGCGAGCGAGCTAAGATAATATCCATCCTCAACGATGCATTGGCTACATACTCCACTAAATTCTATGCTGTGCTATGCTGCAAGTATAAGAAACCGTCTGATGAAATATATAAATTCTTCCATGCCACAAAAGCAAAAACACTGCATCAGGCAGATATCACTGACCTCGACAGCATCTACAACAAGTTTGTCGAGGAGTTTGTGGCAAAGCACGAGGAGCATCAGGCTAAAGGCTCGGGCGGTTCGCTGTGTGGCGACCCCCACGAACTTTGTCTGACACTTAGCAAGTTCCTGCCACTGGCAGGGTCTAGCTATATTGCCCTGCCACCCGAGGTTGAAGCAAGGAAAGCTGTTCTCAATATTCAGAACAAAGACACCAAATGCTTCCTCTGGTCGGTGCTGGCAGCATTGCACCCTATACCTAGGGAAAACCACTCGTACCGTGTTAACCACTACACGCAGTATGAGTCGGAACTGGAGGATGCAATGGCCGGGATTGCCTACCCTGTAGAAGTCTCGCATATTCACAAGTTTGAGGTTCGTGCTCGTGACTTGTTGGGCCTGCAATTAGCCATCAATGTTTACGGTCTCACCGAGAACAAAAATGAGGTCCATCCCATCCGGGTGAGCAACGTGAGCAACAACAACGAGGTACGAGAAATCAACCTCCTGCTCATCAAGGACGAGACCCATCACCATTACACCCTTATCCGTTCCCTCTCTCGGCTTGTTTCGAGCCAACGGAGCAAAGACAAAACCCACGTCGAGGTGTGTCGCAGGTGCTTGGCTATATTTTATAATCGAGAACAGCAAAATTACCGGTACATCAGAGGACCCAATATTGCTGCTGAGAAGCTAGCTCGCCACATGTTCTACTGTGGTACCAACGAGCCTGCACGAACTATCCTGCCCGAACCTGGTGCAGTAGAGTGCTTTCGCATGCACAGTGCTATGGTGAAGCATCCTGCCTATATTGTAGCAGACTTCGAGGCCTTTCTTCAACCTCTGTCTAACTGCGAGCCCAACCCCGAAACATCCTCTACCATTCCTTTCCAAATCCACGAGGCCTCGAGTTACTCCTATGTTGTGGTGTGGCGAGACCAACATATTGCCTCCGAGCCCTATGTGTATCGCGGTCCCGACCCGGTTAAACACTTCCTGGAGAGAATGCAACAGGAAGCCATCAAGATAGGGAAGGTGCTGTTGGCCCCCAAGCCCATGCTGCCTCTGTCTCCCAAAAACAAGCATCAGCACGAAATGGCTCTAAATTGTCCTGTTTGCAACTCGGTCTTCACTGACGATAACAAAAAGGTCCACCACCATGACCATTATGGGACCGGAAGCTACATTGGCCCGTGGTGCAACAGATGTAACTTGAGAGCCAGGGACCCGCGCTTCATACCGGTCTTTTTTCACAATGGCTCGGGATATGATTTCCATCACTTGGTCACACATCTAGGGTACGACAATGCGAGAATCAATGTCCTGGCACAGAACGAGGAGCGTTATATTAGCATCAGCAAGTGGGTGCCGATCCCCGACTCAAAAAGCAGCAGCATCGAGCTTCGGTTCCTCGACTCTCTGAGGTTCCTCCAGGCAAGCCTCGATGCTCTTGCTGGGAAGCTCAGAGACGACCAACTAGCTATTACCACATCAAGTTTCCCGAACTTAGATGTCGCACTCATCAGACGTAAAGGGGTCTACCCCTATGAATACGTCACAGACCCTTCCAAGTTCGAAGAAGAGTTGCTGCCTCCCCAGGATAAGTTCTACAGCCAGCTGAGAGGTTCAGGTATTACCGACGAGGAGTACAAGCATGCTCAGTCTATGTGGGTCAAGTTGGGTTGCCGAACTTTCGGTGATTACCACGATGCATACCTGAAGCTTGATGTGACGCTTCTTGCCGATGTGTTCCAGGCGTTTCGGGCGAATGCGATAAATATTTACAACCTGGACCCTGTATATTTTTACAGCCTTCCTGGACTGGCATGGTCGGCCATGCTCCTGCTGACTAAAGTTAAACTTTCACTTATCTCCGATGTTGATATCATGCTTTTCATCGAGAGAGCTATCCGGGGCGGCATGGTCCAAGTGTCGCAACGCTTCGCACACGCCAACAATCCCCACATGGCCACTGGTTACGACCCCTCCCAACCATCAAGCTACATCATGTACACTGACGTGAATAATCTTTACGGGCACTCCATGATGCAGCCACTCCCAACAGGACAGTTTGAGTGGGCTGACCCCTCCAACTTCGACATCGAAAAAGAGTGCGACGAGTTTGGGTTTTTTGCCGAGGTGGACCTTGACTTCCCCGAGAAGCTGCAGGATACATTCTGTGACCTTTCGCCTGCTCCGGAATTGAAGTGCCCACCTGGCTCGGATCAACCGAAGCTCGTCATGGACTTGGAGCCCAAAAAGCGTTATGTGCTACACTACCGGAACCTCCAGTGGTTAATGCAGCAAGGGGTCTCGGTCAAAGCAGTTTACCACGTGCTCTTGTTCAGGCAGTCTCCATGGTTGAAGCCGTACATCGAACTGAACACCAACCATCGCACTGATGCCACTTCGGAACTTGATCGCGATTTTTTCAAATTAATGAACAATGCGGTATTTGGGAAGACCATGGAGAATGTGCGAAATCGCGTTGATGTGAGGTTGGTGACGAAGAAAACACAGTGTCGTCGACTTGTTGCAAGCCCGCTGTTCAGGTCTCGAACAATTTACAACGAACAGATGTCTCTGATTCACATGAACCGGGGCAAGGTGCTACTCAACAAGCCCATCTATGTGGGAGCTGCAGTTTTGGATCTGAGCAAGTTGTGCATGTTCGAGACATATTACGGCATACTACGTGCGCACTACAACCACAATATCTCGCTCCTCTACACAGACACAGACAGCTTGGTGTACCATGTTCGCACGGCCGATGCGTATGGTGATATGGCCAAAGTTCCAGCTCTTGTCAAGCTCTTCGACACATCGGGCTATCCCCAGCTAAACCGGTATGGAATTCTGCCCCGGAACAAAAAAATACCCGGCAAACTCAAGGACGAGAAAAACGGGGATGTGATTGTGGAGTTTGCTGGACTTCGTGCCAAAGCCTATGCGATCCGGGCTGAGGGTTCAGTAACAAAAAAAGCAAAGGGTGTAAGCAGGCAAGTGGTTCGGGAGCACCTCAAGTTTGAGGATTACCTCGAGTGCCTCAGAACAAAATCGCCCATTCTACAAAAAGAACATCGTATCCAAAGCGTCGATCATGTACTTACAACTAATATTGTCAGGAAAGTTGCTCTGGATGCACACGACGACAAGAGGTGTATTCTTGAATGTGGGGTCCATACACTTCCGTGGGGCCACTATCGCCTCCAAACTAGTAAGGCCTGCCCAGAGTGCAACAAAAAGTAATAGGCAATGCGAAAAAAAACAATTTTAATTTACTTCCACTTCCTCGATTACATGCATGCATGGCACAGCAAAATTAAACTTCTGGAAACTGCTAATTGCAATTTGTACTTATATATATAAAATTCCACATTTCTTATTGTGTGCTATTTTTTTTTTTTTTATTTAAAACTGTTCAGTTACTCTTTCATTCTTGACGTCATACACAAATGTTTTCTCTGCAATAAGAATGACACTGCACAGAGTATCCTCGGGCAAGGCGTCGTGGAACTCGCAGACGACCTTGATGTTGGTTCGATCGTTGACCACAACCTTCTTCCTCTTAGATGTGTTGATGACGGTCATGGGTCTCCGTGCTTTGAATTCGCTGGGCGTGTAATACATGTCCACGCTTCCCTCGGTCACGCGTTTGTAAGCCGTGTAAGCTTCGTAAAGTTTGAGGTAATCGTTTTTGATCACGTCGAGGTTGTAATTCTCGCGCGGGAACACTTCGTTGCGTCCATTCTTCAGATAAACGTTCTTGATTTTGCAGTCGTCGAACTTGCTGGAATCTTTCTCCTGATTGTTATCGCGTCCGGTCTGAAAAAGCACTACGACGAAATCTGGCATGTCGAACTGTATGTTGTTGAACTGCGTCGTCACGTCGAATTCCATGTGACTCCCCGACGCCATTTTCTGCACGCACTGGTAACCGTGAAAGTGAATCGGCACCTGCGGACTTTTCAAGATCTCCGCTTTGTACTTGAGGGCGTAGTTTGTTTCGTATTCCACCACCGGCATTCTCAATTCCATGCTTTGGATGACGCACTTGGCTGCTTCGGGTAAAGTGTTGGCTATCGGCGTGGTGCCGTCCGGACCCAAAGTAGCGTATCGCATCAGTGCGTCGTTGTCGTTGGCCGCTCTTCGAAACGTGATCCTCAGTCCTCCCTTCCACATGATCTCCTTGTAGTCCGAGAAGAAACCAGGCAGCAGACGCATGGGAAAGAGCACCGTGTGACTTCTCGTCGATATTTTGGTCCCGGCTTCGAATCCCCCGGCCTGGTAGTACGCTGCATCCGTTTTGGATAATTTCAACGTTCCCACCGCCGTCGACGTGATGCCTGGATAATCTATTCTGTCGATGACGGTGTTGTGTTTCCTCACCTCCACCTGCGAGAACAGGTGAGGCACGAAGTTGTCCACGAGTATCAAGTTTGCTGCTGCGGGAAACGCGTCTCCGCTTTCTTTCTTCACCACGTCGAATTGAAGGTAGAGGTCCGCTCTGTGAGGATGAACGAACCCGTCGCCTACGTCCACGTCGTATTCGATCTCCCTGTTCGCTTCGTTCAGATTGGCGAACGTGCGACGGTTGGGAGGGAAAGATTGCAATTCGTAACTTTCGATTTGCTCCATTTTACATGTATGGTTATTTATTATACGTTGATCTCCACGATGGCCGTCGTAGTGGCACCTGCGAAATCCACCACGTCTCCTTTCTCGTTCGTCACCACCAACTCTATGTCGTCTATGCGGTTGCGACATACTGGAAAATAGATCGGCGAAGAGGGCGTGTAGATGATCGGTTCCATGAACTCGGAACTTGGTTTGAACGTGGCTATGATTCCCGTCTGCTTGTGACTTCCTAACAATCCGTCCGAAGATTTCGTGATCATACCTTCGGCCACGTTGCAGTGTACGTTCAGAGTCTCTATGGCCAAGAACTTAGGAATGTTGGTTGCCACGTGCTTGATGCCAGCTTCGAGTTTGGTGTCGTTCTCGAAACCTAAAAGTTCTCCCATGGTGCCCAGGTCCACGGTCTCCGTCGCGGATAGAATTTCCACTCTGTGAGTGACCGAATTTTGAGAAAGGTATGTGCCTTTGGGTAACTGAGCTTGCAAAGTGGAAAGATTGTATTGTCCTGGCGTGACGCCGATGTGTTCGCTTCCGACGCTAATTTTGTTGTTGTGCTGCGTGACGTTAGGTATGAGGTACATGCTGTAGAATGCACGCAGAGCCACGGATTTAGGATAGACGATGTCGTCGTGCAGCGTGAGTTTCAAGATTGAAGATTCGCTCGTGAGATGGAACACGCCCATCCTAGTGATGCTGTTTGAGGTTCCACAATGCTTTCTGGAAATCCTCGATCGTAGGGTTATTTATTTTAGAGAGAAACGCGAGCACGGAGAGGCAGAGATGACCGCAGTTCACGTCTCCGAAATTTTGAATGCGTTCGTCGTTGTAGTATATAGAGGTTTTGCTCGTTTTCAGATAATGAATTAAATTTGTAGGTGGAACACCTCCGAAAGAATCGAAAACGAATGCTTTATCATTGTCGTTTTTGTGGTAACATATCCAATGCGTGCCTGGATTTTCTTGACCGTCCAAGTTGACTACTCCGCATTCTTTTTTTTTAACGCTTGAAGGTAGCGAGTCGGACATGAAAACTCCTCTGAAGTGTTTGATTTGTAACGGTCCGATCAGAGATTCAATGTCTCGGTTGGTGAGTGCTTCTGTTTCTTTTTTTTAAACTTTCTCATCACGCCCTTCCCCTTTTTCTTCTCCATGGCCAGGTTGTGACGTTTCTGTTCTTCCAACTCGGCCTTGTTCTTCTTCGAGTCGATGACGGTTTTCGCGATGGCGGCACTACCGCCGGCCAAACTTCCAACGGCCCCCAATGCTGCCAGAATGGCCGGGATGCTGAATATGAAACCTCCGACCTTTTGCTGTTTCCGCGAACGCTGCAATCTTTTCAATTGAGGTGTGCTGAGCAGCAATTTCATTCCGTGTCCTTTCGACAAGCAAGAACGTTTCTTCTCGCGTTGTTTCTTGGTGAGTAACCCATCAAGGGCACCTAGATTTTTAAGATTGGAGTATGGTATCTGGTACACGACACCCTTGGGCTTCATGTTGATGCTCTATGTGTTATTTTCACGGTATGTTATTTATATATATATTCTGAGATTTTTTCTTGTGTAGTTTTTTTACGGTATGTTATTTATATATTTTCAAGGCCTCGCAGTCGTTACACAAATTCTATTACGTGCTTCGTTTTCTTGCCAAGAAGTTCCTTTGTCCCCTTGTATACGATTCGAGTTTTGTTCTCGATTAAAATAGATAGCTTCTCGTCGGATAACATGTTAGCGTATCGATCTGGTAAAAATAGACTGTATTGTGCGTTGAGCAACAGGCGTACCTTGGGACCATACTGGGTAGAAACGATTGAACCGGAAGTTATCGTGTAAGGTTTGTCGACTTCCAATTCCTGAATTTTTACATACTCGACTGACAAATTTAGCATTTGTTTTAATGCTTGGAGATCGCTCATTTTTTCAGTTGTCAGAGTGTTAGAGAGAAATGTAATTGCTTTTTTTTCACGATGTGTGTTATTTATATATACCGAAGATTATTTTTTTACGATGTGTGTTATTTATATATCAAGTTTTTTTTTACGGTATGTTATTTATATACCCCACCCCAATTTTTGTTTCGTGTTCATGGCGATGGTGGTACCCAGTGCGGCGACCCGTTCACCCAACGATGCGTCTCTACTCACGAACCTTTCGAAAGCTGCGTGCTCTAACTTTCTGTCTGCTTCGTGACGTGCGTCCAGATCCGTCTGCGTGGTGTTGTAGGCGATGTCGTGATCTTTGCATGCGGCGTCCAACGGATTCACACCCTTGTCTCCTCTCTCCAATCTTTTCTCGAGTTTGGTACCCGGCCCGCAGTACTGGTAGCCAGGTAGATGCATCTCGAAAGGTAACTTGTTGATGATGTCGTTCACGAGTCCCTTTCCTTCGGCCACGTTCCAAAATTTCGGAGGCAGCGTGTTGATGATTTTGATCAGGTAACCTATGCCCTTGTCGTCGTTCACGATGAAGTTGGAAAGTTTCGTGCTGATCATGTCCACGATGCCAACCTTCTCGTTGTAGAAATTACGGTTGCCTGCATTCTCTTCGCCGGCTATCACCAACAATCGGTCCACGAGTTTCCTAACGTCGTCCACCCAAACGAATTCTTTGGGTAACGTGTTGTAGCATTTGACGCCGCTGCCTGTTTTGACCTGGTTCCAAATCGGTTTGATGAGATTCCTGTACTTCTCGCCGCTGCTCGATTTCACCCTATTCTGCGAGGCGTCGTTGTTCTGGTACAAGGCATCCGTCATGATCAGAATTTCCTTGTAACTTTGGTAATCTTCGTCGGTGTAATCTTTCGGCTGCTTTTTGGCGACGAGTTCCCACAGTCCCACCGTACCCGGATACCTGTTCCAACTATCCTTGTCGCCTAAATTGACTTTAATGTCGTTGCCTTCGAAGGTCACCTTCGATTTCCCAATCTTCCACACCACACCGCCGCCTTCGCTGGTTTCCATGCTGGGATACAATCCGAACACTTCATCCTTGTCGAATTTCCCCGTGCTCAGGTAGTCTCGTGCCAAAGGCCCCAACTCGATTTTATCCGAAGACGTACTACCAATAGCTCGACGTCGTGCCGGTGCATCCTTCAGTTCGAACGGCGTCGAAGGAATGCTCGAAATGGGTGTGGGTACGGCGTAACTTTTAGCTGCGAGCGGTACGAGTTCATTAATCAAATTTTTATTTTGTTCCGTGACACTTTTAATTTCTTTACCTAGACTGCTGATGGCATCGATCACGGGTTGATCCTGACGTTTCTTCTCTTCGTAGAATCCGCGATTCTCGGATTTCCAACCTTTGAAGCGTTTCGCGAGGTAATCGCGAAGCTTGAGATTTTCGTCTTCGATTTTTCGTTTCGTCATGACGTTATTTATATACGTCGTTTCTCACAACGTTGCAACGTTTAGAAAATCGTTGATTTTGTTTTTGTATTTTCCGTCGTTGGGTTTCCTCGTCATGTCGATCGTCACAAATCCGAAATCGTCACCGTTCCAGCAAGTAGAGCAGCCTTCCGAAAATTGATTGTAGTTCATGTCTCCGCCTACGTAGTCATCGTGCGCGTGCTTGAGGTTGGTGTGATCTTGACGAAACAAACATATGAAATTGGCGTTGTCGCGCACTAACTGTTTTGGAATTTTGGAAAACGTTTGAGCTAGGTAAAAACAATCCATTCCTTTGTGACGACCTTGCGTGAAAAAGTTGCGAATTTCATTTTGATTTTCCAGGATGGCGTCGTCGAACACAACGACTGAATTTTCACGACAATCGTCGAGTGGTTTTATTTCCGAGGCGAATGTTGCAATGTCCAGACCATCGTACAGTTTCATCAGTTGCTGGTATTTGGATTGCTCCAAACTTTTCGAGAACACGTACAGGTGCCTGTTCTTCCAATTTAACCAATTCGGTGCGAGGAGAAAATTGTCCACGAGCAGTGTCGTTTTCCCACACCCCGAAGGACCTACGATCAGACAGCGGATGCTGTCGGGAAGCAACTCGCCGTTCTTTTTCTTCGTTTGACTTTCCGGATCCGGTAGACGCTTCACCACGTTCCACGTACTCACAAGATCACTTCGTCCGCGTCGATCCAACTCTTTTCCGGAAGTCCCAGCCATTTGACAAACAGTTTGTCACCTTTCCTACGCAATACTTTCTCGATGAGGTACGTGTCGGGGTGTTTTGTTTTAGAGAGTTCCTTTTCGTAAAATCTTCCTTTCAAAATCTCGCCGCTACTATCTTTTATTATATACGTGTGTTGGTTTCCAGGTAGAACTCGAACCACCGTAAAAAGTTCCGTGCTCCAATTTTTTGTGAATCCCTTCTCGAAGGTGCGTTTGAATTTGCTGATCCTCACCTGGTCTCCAATTTTGTATTTAGCTTTTTTTGTCGTGGGAGTGTACTTTGGACAGTAAACGGTAGAAATTAAACGCTGCTCGTCAGATTTGGTAACGTCAGCTGGCTTCATGCCTATTGTTCTGTGTGCTGTATCATTATAGGTGTCGACGAGTTCCGGCAGGATGTCGACCCATTTGTAATTTCCCCGAAGCGTGAATCGTTTCCACATGTGTGTTTTCAAGGTTCGATTAAATCTTTCCACGATGCTGGCTTTGATGTGACTGAAGCTCGAATAATGTCGAATGCCATGTTTTTGAATAAATTTTTGGAATACGGCGTTGTAAAATTCTTTACCGTTGTCCGTTTGCAGAAACCGTGGTCGTCTGCCACCGCTTTCGCGAAAAATTAATTTGAATGCTTCCGTGACGCACGTTCCTGTTTTCGCCTTCAAAGGTAGAGCCCATGCGAATTTCGAAAACGTGTCTATGACGGTGAGGAGGTACTTGTTGCCCTTGTTCAATTTATGCACGTTTTTCAAATTGCCGCTACTCATCTCCACGAGGTCACTTTGCCAGAGGTCGTCGATGCCCTTGGTTACCACAGCCAAACGTTCGTAGTTGCGGCGTGCAGGTTTATGCAATTCTTCGACGATGGCCTGCCTAGACATTTTTTTTGTTTAGAGATTACGTTTCAAGAGAAGCACCAGCGTGATGGGATTCAAAGAGGGTGGCACTTCACTCGTGTTTTGAATGATCAGCTTATCGCCGGCACTCACGTCGAAAACGGTGAGATCTTCGTCTTCGTGTATTTCATATATGTTGCGCGTTTCGTTCCAACGTGCCAGAGGAATGTTTCCTGCTTTCTGGACACCACGATTCGATATCAAAGTCATGGTGGGAACGCTAGCTTTTCTACCGTGAGACCAGTACGAAAATTCGTTTATCTGAATCGTGCCATCGAGGAGAAACTTGTAGTACGGATGATAAGGATGCAACATGTACAGTTTGTTACCTTCGACGAACGTGGAGATTCTCTGTTGATTGGGTACGCTGTTGATTTCGATGGCTTGCAGAGAATGCAGTTTGGCGAATTTAGTGTCGACGCCGAGCAGATTACTGTGAACTTGTCCGAGTTTATTTTCGATGGGCAGCAAATGCTCGACTATGGTATCCGTTACGGTAGAAAACGACGGTTTGATTTTCACTTCCACGTTCAACTGCTTGTAGCTTTCGTTGAGTTCTTGCAACTTGGCACCGAAAGAGGCCAGCGTCGATTCCTGCGTTGATTCCAGCACTCCAACTTGATCTCTGATGTTGACGACAATGTTCTGAAGGTTCTCGATTTGATTCAATTTCGAGCTCTTCTCGGTAAGATCATTCACGATGATTCGCATCTCTGTAAACTGCGTGTGAAGGTCGGCGACGCTCTGCGAAGTGGGCAGCGTCGACACCAGGGAAGCAAGTTCGTCTCGAATCTGTTCCACGTTCGCCGTTTCCGTTTCCAATCGTTTCAGCATAAGTGATATGTTCCTTTTCAAAGCGTGTAATTCTTTGGAGGTGGGGAGATTGGCCACTTTACTCTCGAGTTCGCTCAACGAACTTTTGATGTCACTCGAATCGGATAGTGCCGTCACCGCCGTTTTCAATTTTTCCAAATCTTCGCTCGAAGGCACGCTCGTCCGTAACGATTCCAAGTCACCCTGTATGTTGTCCAGTACGTGATGAAAATGAGCGAGATTCGTTTCGACGTTCAAATTTTCTAAATATTCGATTTTATGCTGAACCGTGCTTAACGTGTCTTGAATGCTCGTCAACGCTCTCGCTTCAGCGTGAATATTTTTAATTTCTTCGTTGATCAATTCCAGAGACGCCTGAAGCGTAGCGATGGTGGTTTGAATGTGTTCGAAATCTTGATAGGCCTCCAATTGAATTTTTATGTTCGCGACGCTTTTACCGATGACCTGCAGTTCGTCCGACGATGGTAGGTTCGTCATTGTATCTTCCAAAGTCTGCAACTTGGATTTAATTTCTTCCAACGTGCTGGTGAATTCTTCTTGTAATTTGGAAACGACGACATGTAAGCGTTCTGCGTCTATATCGTTCACGACGGTTTGAAGTTCAGAGAAATTCTTTTCTATTGCGGAAGTTCGTTCTTCGATTTCGAGTTTCAATTTTTCCAAATCTTCATTTTTCGATTGAAATTGCTGTAATTTGGCCAAATCATTTTGAAGCGAATCCACGCTCAACTGTATATTTTGAACGTTGTCGTAAGAAGGTACGTCGACATAATTTTTTATGAGCGTTTTCAGTTCGGAATCGATTTTCAGAATGGGGTCGAGACATTGCGTTTGGAGCGTGGCGATTTCCGACTCTAAACTTTTGTTTAAGGTCTCCTGCAAAGCAATCAAATCGGTCCTCAACTTCTTAACTCGAATGTCCAACATGAGAATCTCTTCTGCGTGGTCTACACGCTTGGTGTTGCCGAAAATGTCGTTAGGCATTTTTGGTTAACGGTTATTTATAATAGGATAGACGATTCGTAATTCTACGAAGAGAGGAATAAGTTTGTCGTAATCTCCGAGGAGTTCTATGTAAAAATAATCTCCTGCAGACACATCGTACGTAATGTTAGAAAGCATCTTGTCGTGCTTGATTCGAAAAATATTCTTGCCGGTAGAAATTTTGATTTCGCCTGCGTTTTCCGGATTCACGGTGATTTGAAGTTTCCCGTCGATCGGAATTTCGTAGAAATGTAAATTGTTATTAAAAACATAAAACATCTTGCCCACATCGTCATTCAGTTTCGTCCAAATGCTGTTGAGATGAACAATCAGTAAACCATTGAGTTTAGATAATACGGAAGATAAGAGGTTATTGGAATTTGGTGGTGCAGTCTCCATGTTGATCTGTTTGCGGAAGCCAAAAAGATTCATTGTCTTTGTTAGTTATTTAAGAATACGGTCTCAAGTTTTTTTTGTAATGACACGCAAAGTTTTTTTTTGTTTGCTTGCGTCACAATACAGGCACGCGCGCGCACGTGTGTGTGTGCGACACATTGTTCCCGAAAGAGGTTTACAAAAATCACGATATATAAACATTTGGTCCCACAGTTGGAAAATTACGATAAGTTGCATTCAAAAGTTTCAAAATATCATATAGTAGAATTTTTGTAGAGTGGGTAGGCAACACCGACGAGCCTCAAATAATAATTCAAGACTCGTCGGTGTTACCAATTCCTATTTGTAGGTTAGCTTAGCCAGTGAAAGATCATATAGTGGAATTTTCTTCGGATGGGTTGGCAAAACCCAAGCCTCAAAAAAGGAACATCCAATAGAGTTGCCAAATATAAAAAAAAAGGCAATAGACCCCCCTCATAAAAGGCTACAGTAAACCTACAGTGTCGCCAACACTAGGCCCCCAACAGTATTGCCAGACATAAAAAATACATGGACCCCTCAGGTCCTTTGATGAAAATTTACAGTGAAAAACCCAGTAGGTTAACAACACTGTCAAACTACGGTAGTGTTGCCAGATGTAAACAGAGGGCAATAGACCCCCCTCATAAAAGCTACAGTAAAAAAACCCACAGTGTCGCCAACACTAGGCCCCTCAAAATATACATCATAAAAAGCTACGACTAGCTCCACATGATGATTCGAGCCTCAAAAAAAAATTCAGAACTCTCATGTACGCTGAGGCTAGTAAAGTTAACATACACCGTAAAAAGCTACGCCTCGCCCGAACACATGTACACTCACACAAAAAGCTAAAAAATTATACACCGTGAAAAGCTACGCCGAGTTAAAAACACTGCTGGTGAGGTTAACATACACCATAAAAGGCTACGCCTCGCCCGAGTTGGCAACACTGCTTGTGAGGTTAACATACACCGTAAAAAGCTTCAAAATATCAGTTGGTGAAATTTTCGTGGGGTGAGTTGGCAACACTGAGCTCCAAATGATGATTCGAGCGCCAAATGAGGGCCCAGTACCCGGACACTGGGTCTACTGCCTCGAAATCGTCATGTTTGTTAACCAGCTCGTTGGAAAGATCAGAATAAAATTCGTCCAAATTTTCGACGTCCGCCAAATGAAGAGCCTGGTTTTTTGTACGATGATAAAAAATACTTGTTGTACCATCGACTTTTTCGTATTCGGAAAATAGATCAACGTATACTTTTATGGAATTATTTTCCAATTTATTTTTTAGAATATTTATCAAGGATGTTTTTGTTTCACGCAAGAAACTAAGAATGTCGCAGCCTGGTTCCGAAGTAAAAAAGAAATCCTGAATATGACGGTTGAATGCAGATCTAATTGGTTTGCGTTCATCAGATAATTTAACTTGTTTGGAAGTGGAAGCTTCCGTTTCTGAATTATCGATTTTCCTTTTCGATGTTCCTTGTTTGGTCGATGGTTTGCAAATTTTAAGATGTTTACTTAAATTTGTAATGCTAATCATCTTTCCGCATCGAGCACAAGGCTTAGAAGGCAAGGAACGATTAATTCTCGAACCTGTTTCGCTACATCTTGCCCTGTGTACCGATAAATTGTTCCTTGAGATTAGCTTCCCACAAGTAACACATTCAGTTTTATCATTTTTACGATTGAAACTGGTGGTGGATGCCATTGCTTTCTCCAAAATCACAGAAATCAAAAAGTCTAGTATATAGCGACACAATTTTCAGGTATGTTATTTTATATAGAATTTCTTGGAGTGATTACAAAACTCAAAAATTCAATCTACTGTAAATAGAATTTCAGGTATGTTATTTATATAGAATTTCTTGTGTGCGAATACAAAAACTCAAGAATTCAATCTACTGTAAATACAATTTTCAGGTATGTTATTTTATATAGAATTTCTTGGGGTAATTACAAAACTCAAAAAATAAATCTACTGTGAATATAATTTTCAGGTATGTTATTTTATATATAATTTTCTCGGGGGCGTTCAATATTGTCAACGGTATAATATTAGAGCGCGGCGCTTGTCGCCTAAACACTACAGCTCACAGGTCGGTAAAATCTGACATGAAAGCAGATAATACGCTTATGCCTTATTTATATATAATTTTCACGGGGGCGTTCAATATTGTCAACGGTATCATATTAGAGCACGTCGCTTGTCGCCTAAACACTACAGCTCACAGGTCGGGAAAATCTGACATGAAAGCAGATAATGCGCTTATGCCTTATTTATATATAATTTTCTCGGGGGCGTTCAATATTGTCAACGGTATAATATTAGAGCGCGGCGCTTGTCGCCTAAACACTACAGCTCACAGGTCGGTAAAATCTGACATGAAAGAAGATAATGCGCTTATGCCTTATTTATATATAATTTTCTCGGGGGCGTTCAATATTGTCAACGGTATCATATTAGAGCACGTGGCTTGTCGCCTAAACACTACAGCTCACAGGTCGGTAAAATCTGACATGAAAGCAGATAATGCGCTTATGCCTTATTTATATATAATTTTCACGGGGGCGTTCAATATTGTCAACGGTATCATATTAGAGCACGGCGCTTGTCGTCTAAACACTACAGCTCACAGGTCGGGAAAATCTGACATGAAAGCAGATAATACGTTTATGCCTTATTTATATATAATTTTCACGGGGCGTTCAATATTGTCAACGGTATAATATTAGAGCGCGGCGCTTGTCGCCTAAACACTACAGCTCACAGGTCGGGAAAATCTGACATGAAAGCAGATAATACGTTTATGCCTTATTTATATATAATTTTCACGGGGCGTTCAATATTGTCAACGGTATAATATTAGAGCGCGGCGCTTGTCGCCTAAACACTACAGCTCACAGGTCGGTAAAATCTGACATGAAAGCAGATAATGCGCTTATGCCTTATTTATATATAATTTTCTCGGGGGCGTTCAATATTGTCAACGGTATAATATTTGAGTGCGTTGCTTGTCGCCTAAACACTACAGCTCACAGGTCGGTAAAATCCGACATGAAAGCAGATAATGCGCTTATGCCTTATTTATATATAATTTTCACGGGGGCGTTCAATATTGTCAACGGTATCATATTAGAGCACGTCGCTTGTCGCCTAAACACTACAGCTCACAGGTCGGGAAAATCTGACATGAAAGCAGATAATGCGCTTATGCGTTATTTATATATAATTTTCTCGGGGGCGTTCAATATTGTCAACGGTATAATATTAGAGCGCGGCGCTTGTCGCCTAAACACTACAGCTCACAGGTCGGTAAAATCTGACATGAAAGAAGATAATGCGCTTATGCCTTATTTATATATAATTTTCTCGGGGGCGTTCAATATTGTCAACGGTATAATATTTGAGTGCGTTGCTTGTCGCCTAAACACTACAGCTCACAGGTCGGTAAAATCTGACATGAAAGCAGATAATGCGCTTATGCCTTATTTATATATAATTTTCACGGGGGCGTTCAATATTGTCAACGGTATCATATTAGAGCACGTCGCTTGTCGCCTAAACACTACAGCTCACAGGTCGGGAAAATCCGACATGAAAGCAGATAATACGCTTATGCCTTATTTATATATAATTTTCACGGGGCGTTCAATATTGTTAAGAGCGTTAGTTTTTGTAGAGCTCTCTTTTTCCATCTTTCCTCTATACAGTGAAGACACAATTAGCTAACCTAGCATACAACATACCTTCCTAATTAATATGGATATTGTCACACACTCCTCTTATTTTATACTGTTGTAAATAGAAAAGATTATGTACGGTAAATGTTTTGTACATTATAGGAAAAAAATGCAAAATATCCTCCAATTTTAATTCGAATCGAGTCGAATTTTTACATATTTCCACGCCGCCACATATTGTCCTATTTGCTTCTTTTACTTGCCTTGCTTAATTAACTCTCGCTAATTAGCATTTTTTGGAAGAAGTCAACTAGAACAACATATGGCGGTATGAGAAATATGCAAATCAAAGAACATTTTAGCAATATATGGGCCCTAGCAATTAGCTTTCTCGACTAAGAGTACTCTTTCAAACGTCTTCTGCTGATCGTATTACTAAACGAGGACGTTTAAAATTTTTGGGTGTTGAAAAAGTTTGACCCTACTTTTTTATTTCTATTGTTTGCTAATAGATGGCGCTAATAGTACCCCCTCCCCTGCCCTCTCCCCTCTTCTCCTCTGCTGTATGGCAAATAGCACAAACATAGAAATCAAGATTTTGGAGAGCAAAACATAAAATTTGCATGCATCTGATGTCGAACCGGGAACTTTTATCTTTCGGGGAGTCAACATTATTTTTTACTCAGTCGTCATATAACATGAACGCACGCAAAGATTCACATGTGCTTTTATTATTTTGTGTTCGGTAAGTACAAGTATATTCTTACATAAATTATTGTTTAATTTAATAAATTGTAAAACTCGGAGCCTGCTATACTAAAACTCCTTCTGTCTATTGAAAGCGAATGTTGCGTGCACGCGGAAATAGCACAGAAAAAATACCGGATGGAAGCAATTTAAAATCACTGGGGCAAGGTCAGTATTACGAGAACGTAAAAAACACGTGCTTCCATTCAACTTCGAAAAATAAGAATGAATGTGTACATACAGAACACATATGCTTTCTTTTCACAGTTGTAAAATCATATAAATTGTGCATGAAGTAAGTTACGAGAAGGCTCTCTCAATTAGGTACAAGTATTGTACAATTAGGTACAAATTGTTGTACAATTATTTCCCCCAGTTGCCCAGTTGGAGTTGGGGGCATAACACTGGTATTATTTGTAATCACAGTGCTTACTCATGTATTTTGTTTAATATTTTATTTCAAATTCACTGTCAGAAACTAGTGTTGCCAGTTTCTGCATGTAGGTTTATTTACTCTGTTGGTTGTCACTGTCAAGTTTTTAGTATTCGTACAGCATAAAAAGCTATAACCCCTCCCCCTCAAAATATATACATTGTATACGCCAAGATGCCCAATAGCCTGGCAACACATCATGAAAAAACATGCCAAGAAGACCCAGTGGGTTTATAAGTCAGTGCTGCCAATTCCTATTTGTAGGTTAGCTTAGCCAGTGAAAGATCATATAGTAGAATTTTTGTAGAGTGGGTGTTTGCGAGTTCCACGACGCGCTGCCCGAAGATACCCTATGCAGCGTCATCCTGATTGCAGAGAAGTCCTTCGCCTACGACGTGAAGAACGAGAGGGTCACGGAGCAGTTTTAAATTCATAAAAAATTGCCACATACTAAAAATCAACATCCAACACATTTTAGGTTATATAAAATTTGTGAAAACCTTATAATACTGAAATATTAAAACAAACGGAGTCCCCCTTGTAGGTTAGTTCGGTGCGTAAATAAAAAAAATGATAGGTTAAGTTATATCACTTAGGATCGTAAGAAAATTAAAAAAACCGTAAAAAAAAAAGATAGGTTAAGTTATATCACGTAACATCGTGATATACCTACCAAGTACGAGTGGGGAAAAAAATAAGTGCGATGAAAATTTGTACTAAAACATCGCTAAACGCTATAACATCGACAAAAAATTGTCAAAATATGTCAAAAAGTGATATTCGATTGATAAAAAAAGAGGATACCTACAAAATATGATCCTCAAATAATGACGTTCAAACAGTACCTAAATAAAAAAAATAATAGGTTAAGTTATATCACTTAGGATCGTAAAAAAATTAAATAATCGTAAAAAAAGGATAGGTTAAGTTGTATCACGTAACATCATGATATACCTACCAAGTACGAGTGGGGGAAAAATGAGTATGGTGAAAATTTGTACTAAAACATCGCTAAACGCTAAAACATCGACAAAAAATTGTCAAAGTATGTCAAAAAGTGATATTCAATTGGTAAAAAAAGACCATACCTACTAAGTACTACTTTGAAACGCTCAATATGCACTACTATTATTAATAAAATAGGTAAATTAATTAATTGTTAATATCACATCACATGAATAGGTAAAAGACGGTATAAAGAAAGATTTAAGAGCACGTATTCATTATTTAGTTATGCGTAGTTAAGATCATTAGAATAACCATAACACAACTACAACTGTACTAGCAAGGAAATTGATGTCAAAGATAAAAAAAAATTACTTAACAAGGAAAAAGGATGTTAAATCCAGTTAATGAAAGTAAAGTTCCTGATTAATATTTTATATATATCGGTCTAAGTAGTAATGTGCATAAATCTTCAATCCCAACTTAATCCTTGCCCTCGTGCAAGTCGGCGGAAATAGTCTCGATCATACAACAAAATGCTCCACAAGTATATTTTCATTATTTAATTTTTAGTACTTGGTAAGTCTAATTACGTCCTTTACTGACAAGTATCAAATTGGAGATCTAACAAATTATTATGAACAGTAATTAAGTTCTGAGAATTTTAAGTGTATAGTTATGAAACGCGTAATAAATGATTGGCTAGGCTCGAGCCCCACCGCCCGTGTAAGTTGGCGCAACTAGACAATATTTTGTTATTCTCAGTAGTTATGCCAGGAATATTTTAAGTGGGGCCAATTTGGCAGATGGGGTACACGAAACTCTTAGAAGTTTAACCAGTTTTATGAATTCAAACAATTTCTAAAAACTCGGGGTACGGAGGGGCTATTGCCACTCTAACTCCCTTCTTTTTAGCGTCGCCACTGGTTTGTTTTGAAATTACAGTACTGCTTACTAAACATATCCCACAAGAAGGCTTTCGACTTCTGTCCTGCTGACAAAGTAAATAAAGACAAAATGTTTACCTTCTATGCCTTTGAACTTCCAGTGGCTCATACATCATCCCTCAGGGCACGAAAAAACTTCCAAAAGGGGGACTCTTTGAAGCACTTCCCCTCCTTCCAGCTTTCCTCTTCCCCTCTTGAATTCCTCCTCCTCACCCCATTGTCAACACGGCAACAAGAACCTGGGCAGAGAACTTTTTCCTACACTCCATTCTGTAGGTCACCTTGTCTGACATATTTCCACACAAAGAACGCTATGCAGACGACGTCTCTTACCGAACACTGGCAACAGTGATTAAAATGAAGACGAAGCCAAACATTAGTGGATCCCACGCTCATAAATAGGCCTAAATCTTGGCCCGAAAGTTAACTTCACTGCGGGAAAACAAGACAAGCACTAAGGCACTTTGGTTATCTCTCACTCGATTTCAAAACGATCACAATATTCCGCAGCACTGCTCGCATCGAAAGAACTCCATCTGGTCGGTCCTGTGAATGTTTTCTGTTTGATTCTGTCGCCCACAGGAATTTGTCGATGCCCCTGCAGCTGACACAGCCCGAGCCCACCACATTGCCAGCAAGCACGTGTCTGAAAGCGCTATGACTGCTGGGGCGAGTTTACGCTAGTCCGGTCCGCAGTTCCGACCGCAGCCGAAGCGAGATCGGGTGTATCCGATTCCTAACGTGACAGCTTGTAGGCTGGGTGAGAGAGGCGGCGCAGTGTTGCCAAGTGCCTGAAAATACATGCGGCTCGCAGCCTAGTTCATATTATTATCACCAACAAACACATGCTTTATTAGACGACTTGTTTTAATTCTCTTTTGATTCACAATGAAATTAAGCTGTAAAAAACTAGAGGCTAGCGACAGCTATAACAATGCTAAGAGCGCTCACTACCTGACCTGCCTAACCTACTGACGTATGCATGTAATAGCAGAAATAAATATATGAATAGGTTAGGTAGGTTAGGTTTGGTGCTATTGGCGTTTTTTGCACTGCAGATAATAAATACGTGACGTGCTGACCAAAGCTGATTTTAGCTGTTCGTCTGTAAAGATATCAAGCTTGGGTTTCTATTTCATATGTGGCATATTTTTACATGTTTTTACACGGTGATTGAGTACTAAAAGATGTTGAATGAACAACTTTACCACGAAAGAAATTATAGTAAAAGTTCTGAAGCAATCAGCTCAATATAGTAAATCCAATTGTCTTCTAGCACTCAGCGGTAAAATAAATAGTAAAATAGATGTTTCTTCTTATTAGTGTTATTATCGTCGTCGTCATGTACAACAATGTATAACAGTAACGCACAGTCAACATATAACACTAATAGATATCTCAGCTCATAAATTCCAGGAAGAATACGTTTAAGAAAAACTAAGGGAGCATGGCAGTATAGTTTTGTCTTATGTATCTCCCAACAATTATCTTATGCAATAAAATGAGTCATGGTGTCCCATTAGGTTTTGGTTTGATATACACATAACAAATTAATAATTAAATCAAATTTTAAAAACTAAATATTTACTGTTATTTTGCGAGTAGGGGCGCTTTGTGATTATATAAATTAACAGGGCTGCATCGTGATACTTCTAGTACCATTTGTTGGGAAATATTGTATTTCTATTATACTTATTTACATTTCCCTTTCCTTGTGCGAGCCGTAGGCTGTGCGCACTACATACATTTTATTTTACACACCATAACTGTGTCTCCCCTTTATGACATGTTCAATATTGAACCCTCTTAACGTTAATATACTTATAAACCTCACTGATTTTTTTAAAGGTAACCCAGCTTGCCCACTGATTATAGCAAGTAATAAGAATGAAAGTCTCTAAAGGCCGAATCACACGGAACTGGATCACCAGTTAGTTGGCGCTGAACTGGCTACCTGCCCGGATGTGACGGCTGACTGCTTGACTGGTTTGGACGAATAGGGCATTATCTAATTGCTACTGGCTTTCCTCGACTGGATTCTGTGGAACAGCCAATCAGAGCAGAGTTTGGCCATGTGAGGATAATCTGTGAGTTTGCAAAGGAGAGTTTCTTGTCTGTGGTTTCCGAGTGTTGGTTGTTTTTGTTAGTTTCTCGATAAAAAAAAGGAAAGAGATGACTCGCAGTGCATTCGTGTTCAGTTCATTAATGTTTACTTATATAGGTATATATGCAAAGCGATGAGATGTGTACCTGACAAATATGATTAGCCGAAAATGAAAATCCTTATAATTACAAGTGAAGTGTATTAAATGTTTTTTTTATTTTCTTTTGCGAATGAATCCTGCATATCTCATGTATGAATATTCATACCCGAGTTCATTAAAAAGCTTGTTCGGTACGCATTGATTACCATATTTTTTTCGAGCCAATTTCTAGTCCATACCTTTATTTTTTAATAAAAGCACAAAACAATATTTCTCCTACAACATTCTTCAAATTGGTACTCCACCTTTACAGAGATTGTCTGCTCTGCGCAATGTCTTACGGGAACAAAAGACTATCGACAAGTTCGGTAACAAGTATCGTGAGGCGAAAACTAGCAAATGGGTAGCCAGTCCAGCTCCAACTAGGGCATTCCTACTGGAAATAAAGTTCCGTGTGATTCAGGCTTAAGTGATTTGCATCTTCCATATCCACCTGGCTACTGCTACAATTCCGTCGCTTTTATTGGTAGATTGCATTGCATGGCTTAGAGTAAAGACGCCTAATATGAGACACATTTTTTTATGTGACAATTACAGCCAACAATGATGTAACAATGTGAATGTGACAAATGCATACAATGGCCAGACATGTTGTTGTTGAAATTCAATAACTAAAATTGCCCTAGAATGTTCTTGAAAAACATAGTGATACAAAATACAAAACTATGTAAAAATGAAGTTTGAGAAAATGGGGTCCTAATATGAGATACTACATTCACTTGCAAGTAAGTCATCACTGAAGTAAGCACTGGTTATTTCAATTCATACGATACATGAAGCACACTAGTCTTGGCACCTGGTCACTTCACCTGCATGCACATGAAGTGTCCAAAGTATCTTTATCCATTTCTATGCAATATGACTCCAATGCATCTTCAATTTCTGGTGGAAGAACTGGTTGTCTGCTTAAGGTGAGTGAGTAACACTAGTTGTTCAGGTGGTCTCGGGTCCTTTACACATCATAAAAATACTTTTGCCTAAATCAGAACATTCACTTAATCTCGATGTGCTGAGACATTATAAACCTAAGCTACCTTAATATGAGACATATCTCGTATTGGGAACCACTCACTGTCTCATATTTGGAGCATAGGTACACGAATAAACAACCGCCATGTTTTCATTTAAATTTGCAATCAAGAATCTTCAAAATCTGACAGCACACTGCTTGGTTCATTACCTTTAACTGTACATCAATGATTTTATGTCTCCCAATTTACTTACCTGCGAAACCCGCAATGTTTTCCACCTCTGCAAAATATTCTGCCTTGACAAAATGCTTCCAACACGTCCTACATCTACACTGTTCAACGACCACAGCACATTTTCTCAGAGACTAACAGAGTTGCCAAGTGCTATGTCTCTGATGAGTCATTGATTGCCTGTGGCGTCACATATGCGAGATCGGCCGCTATCTCATATTAGGGACCATCCTCATATTAGGCGTCTTTACTCTATACAGTTGCCGCCCTCGTGGCGGACTGGTTAGCACATCGCGCTACGACGCCAGGGTTCGAATCCGAGGCATGGGTGTTCTTTGAGTTTCCCTTCATCAATTTCATCATATCATCACTCATCGCCACCTTCGCAAATTAGCCAAAAGTGGCACAAGAAGCAAAGTAAAATAGATCAATCAATCAAAGCTTATACAGTTTACGTAGGCAAAATTAACTCAAGCCTGGACAAGTGTAAACACTCTCCAGCAGTCATAGCGTTGCACTTGCTTCTTGCCAATGGTGTGGACTCATTTACAACAAAACATTCTCGCATTTTCTATCATCAATTGTTGGCAATGGGCAAAATGTAGACGAAACCTTCGTGGCCACCATGAGACAAAAGTAGTCTCTCATTAATAAACGAGAAAATATCTCATATATATTGTTTTATTCTTTGCATAAAATTGTTCATAACTGAAAAGAAAAACGGAAGGTATTTCTCACATTTCTTGGACAATTCAAATGCAGGATAATTCTATTTTATTTCTACAACGACCATTGTCAAAAAGTTTCCCCCCCTCTGTTTTATGCACAAGTGGAATCCGAACCACTGTGGAATGTGCCTCCACCGGGTATCGAACTCGGAACCTCTTGATTACAAGGCGAAGACGTTAGAAGTGTGTTTTAAAGTCCACTTCTGGGTGCAGCAGGCTGATCGAGGCTGAACCTACAGCTTCAAGTGCGATTCGAACCATTGTGCAATATATCTCAACCAGTGGCAGCGATTGGGTTCCAAAACCGGAGGGGCAGGTACCAAAACTTGGGGGGGGGGGGGCAACAACAGTATATTTCCTTTTGTAGATAAGGTTTAGAATAGCGAGGGGCAATTGACCCCATCGCCCTCTAATCGCCGCCACTGTTCTCAACCGATCATCGAACCCTTTGATTACGAGATTGCGTGCCAAAACTGGGGGGAGGGTAAGGACAGTTTGTTAGTAGACAAGGCTTAACATTAAGAGCTCACTTTACAGGGGCAAAAAGTTACAAAAATTGGGGTGGCAACTACCATTACTTTCCCCTTCTAATCGCCGCCACTGATTACGACCATGGCTAAGTCCACGTTCGTTACATATATACATTACATTTCCTACGTCTATCACACAGTCTGTGCGTAGATTTAGAGAGTTCCCATACCGAAGCTATACGCAACACGTGCCTCTTGGAAAACAACCTTCAGAAGTAAAATGAACCTTTCGAACAGAAGCGATACGTCAAGCAGCGATTCTTGCGTGTCGATCGAACAGCTGTTTTCTCAATGGCGTGCATAGTGTTGCTTCGGTCTCTGTTCGCGCATCTGCAGTGATTGTTCTTACAGATTGAAAGGATCAACGTCGCTTGTCACTTCGGCGTGGAAGCCCCCTTGTGTCGTAGATGCATAGCACCGGCAAAAAGAGAAAAGTTTGCGGGCGCGACCACAATCTGGATACTATTCAGAAATGCCAGTTGGCTACACTGGAAGGGTAAGACTGGAGATGATTCTGGCAGCGCCCAAGAAAAGAGGGGAGCGAAGAGTGGAGCAGTACACTTCCTTTCCTGTGCGAATCGTACCCACGCACATGTAACAGCGTTTGACGTCCCCTTGCGGAGAAGTCGATTAGACAAAAGAGGTGGAACTCTATTTGACCTTTCCCCTCCCCCTCTCGCCTCAATTCCTCGGAGGATCCCTTTTCTCCCCCGCACGACACAAATAACTTTTCGAGAAGGACCCAGACACAAATGATTCCCCATTATGCTTATTCCCCCTTTTTTTACCCCCGAGTGCAAGTGGATTAATCTTCTATCTCTCGATTATTTTCCACTTCCTTCCAATCGGATTCTGCGTGATTTAAAGTGCAGAAACTGCTCGCAAGTCCACAGAATCGGAACGTTTTTGTAAAAGTTGCATTAGGACCTTGTTCTGTAAAATGAACAACCAAACTTTTTTCCTTTTGGTCCTCAATCTCCGTTACTTATCTTGTGCGTATGTACAACTTTGTTCTCCTTGATTCTATCCATAATTCTCTTGAATATATCCATAATTCTCTTGATTCTGTCCATAATCACCTTGAATATATCCATAATTATCTTGAATATATCCATAATTATCTTAAATATATCCATAATTCTCTTCATTCTGTCATAATCCTCTTGAAAATATCCATAATTCTCTTGAATATATCCATAATTATCTTGAATATATCCATAATTCTCTTGAATATATCCATTACTCTCTTGATTCTATCCATACTTCTCTTGATTCTATCCATAATTCTCTTGAATATATCCATAATTCTCTTGAATATATCCCTAAATCTCTTGAATATATCCCTAAATCTCTTGAATATATCCATAATTCTCTTGAATATATCCATAATTCTCGATTCTATCCATAATTCTCTTGAATATATCCATAATTCTCTTGAATATATCCATAATTATCTTGATTCTATCCACAATTCTCTTGATTCTATCCATAATTCTCTTGATTCTATCCATAATTCTCTTGTTCTATCCATAATTATCTTCATTCTATCCATAATTCTCTTGAATATATCCATAATTCTCTTGATTCTGTCCATAATCCTCTTGAATATATCCATAATTCTCTTGAATATATCCATAATTCTCGATTCTATCCATAATTCTCTTGATTCTCTCCATAATTCTCTTGAATATATCCATAAATCTCTCGGAATATATCCATAATTCTCTTGAATATATCCATAATTCTCTTGGTTCTGTCCATAATGCTCTTGAATATATCCATAATCCTCTTGAATATATCCATAATTCTCTTGAATATATCCATAATTCTCTTGGTTCTGTCCATAATCCTCTTGAATATATCCATAATCCTCTTGAATATATCCATAATCCTCTTGAATATATCCATAATTATCTTGAATATATCCATAATTCTCGATTCTATCCATAATTCTCTTGATTCTATCCATAATTCTCTTGTATATATATCCATAATTATCTTGATTCTATCCATAATTCTCTTGAATATATCCATAATTATCTTGGTTCTGTCCATAATCCTCTTGAATATATCCATAATCCTCTTGAATATATCCATAATTATCTTAAATATATCCATAATTCTCTTCATTCTGTCATAATCCTCTTGATAATATCCATAATTCTCTTGAATATATCCATAATTATCTTGAATATATCCATAATTCTCTTGAATATATCCATCACTCTCTTGATTCTATCCATACTTCTCTTGATTCTATCCATAATTCTCTTGAATATATCCATAATTCTCTTGAATATATCCCTAAATCTCTTGAATATATCCATAATTTTCTTGAATATATCCATAATTCTCGATTCTATCCATAATTCTCTTGAATATATCCATAATTCTCTTGAATATATCCATAATTATCTTGATTCTATCCACAATTCTCTTGATTCTATCCATAATTCTCTTGTTCTATCCATAATTATCTTCATTCTATCCATAATTCTCTTGAATATATCCATAATTATCTTGATTCTGTCCATAATCCTCTTGAATATATCCATAATTCTCTTGAATATATCCATAATTCTCGATTCTATCCATAATTCTCTTGATTCTATCCATAATTCTCTTGAATATATCCATAAATCTCTCGGAATATATCCATAATTCTCTTGAATATATCCATAATTCTCTTGGTTCTGTCCATAATCCTCTTGAATATATCCATAATCCTCTTGAATATATCCATAATTCTCTTGAATATATCCATAATTCTCTTGGTTCTGTCCATAATCCTCTTGAATATATCCATAATCCTCTTGAATATATCCTTAATTATCTTGAATATATCCATAATTCTCGATTCTATCCATAATTCTCTTGATTCTATCCATAATTCTCTTGTATATATCCATAATTATCTTGATTCTATCCATAATTCTCTTGAATATATCCATAATTATCTTGGTTCTGTCCATAATCCTCTTGAATATATCCATAATCCTCTTGAATATATCCATAATTATCTTGAATATATCCATAATTCTCTTGAATATATCCATACTTCTCGATTCTATCCATAATTCTCTTGATTCTATCCATAATTCTCTTGTATATGTCCGTAATTCTCTTGTTCTATCCATAATTATCTTGATTCTATCCATAATTATCTTGAATATATCCATAATTCTCTTGATTCTATCCATAATTCTCTTGTATATATCCATAATTATCTTGATTCTATCCATAATTCTCTTGAATATATCCATAATTCTCTTGGTTCTGTCCATAATCCTCTTGAATATATCCATAATCCTCTTGAATATATCCATAATTATCTTGAATATATCCATAATTCTCGATTCTATCCATAATTATCTTGATTCTATCCATAATTATCTTGAATATATCCATAATTATCTTGATTCTATCCATAATTCTCTTGAATATATCCATAATTATCTTGGTTCTGTCCATAATCCTCTTGAATATATCCATAATCTTCTTGAATATATCCATAATTATCTTGAATATATCCATAATTCTCTTGAATATATCCATACTTCTCGATTCTATCCATAATTCTCTTGTATATGTCCGTAATTCTCTTGTTCTATCCATAATTATCTTGATTCTATCCATAATTATCTTGAATATATCCATAATTCTCTTGATTCTATTCATAATTCTCTTGATTTAATTCATAATTATCTTGATTCTATCTATAATTCTCTTGAATATATCCTTAATTATCTTTATTCTAATCATAATTATCTTGAATATATCCATAATTCTCTTGATTCTATCCATAATTCGCTTGAATATATCCATAATTCTCTTGAGTCTATCCATCTGCCACTCGTATCATAAATATTCCGCTAAATCTTACACAACCAAGGCTCGCATGTTGATGATTTTCTTTTGCAGAACACGATGACAGTGGCGTACCCAGAATTTTAGTAACAGGGGCTTTGTCAATTTTTCCCTTCATTTTGCCATATTTCCCTGCATTTTATGTTGTTTTTTTCTCTAGGCTTGTCACTGCTTGAAAACGATTCTGAACATTATAGTAGCCAGTGTCCCTTGAGTTAGAATCAGAAAACATTGTTTTCATTTTGTCTTTTTTGTCTTTTATAGGTTTCTTAGTGATTTTTCAATACTTTTGCAGTTTTTATGGCATTTTTATTACTTCCCGAGGTTTCTTAACTGCCCCTTTGTGTGCATTTTAGTCGTATTTGCGTCTCCGGAAATTCAATATAAAAATATTATTTTGACTCGAGTGAAAAGAGAAACCTAAGAAGGTGTACAACTACCAAAGTCAAAATTAAAATTAAATTGCTTTTGTTTCTGGTCAATTATATTCGGCGGTTTAAACAAACCGCCAACTTCTCGAATACTTTTAAAATACAGTGATTGTTTTGTTATTTGTGAAAAAATTCAGCACAAATTTTAATATCGAAAATAATTTAATTAATTAAAATGTTTACGTCATCAACTTCCGAATCCCAATTCAGAGTGTAAGCACCGATCGCCCCTTTTTTGGACGGCACTCAAACGCAAACATTTTATCCACTATTTATAGGCTAACGAGGCTCTGACGCGTTGACCCACAGTCAGTATAATCCTTGAGGCCAAGATTGTTGTTGGGGGAAATCCCCCCGTCCCCCCAGGATTTCGCACCCTGTATATCAATCAGTAACACTACCAATACCTACACAAACGTCTACAAATGTTCAATGTGGCTTCCACAAGTATTTCGACACACATCCCATCGAAATTCTATTTCTTGCCACACTTTTCCCAAGAACTCCTCGTCCACCAAAGCAAGGGCGTTTCTAATTCTCTCCTTTAGCCATTGCACATTCTGCGGCATAGCCCCAAATGCAGAAGTCTAGGGGTGTAAGGTCTGGGAGAAAGGTCTGGTGAGAAAGGCGCCATTTTCTTCAACACTACACCAGCGCCACAATGACCGTGTTTCCATAAGTCTTGGCATGAAAACAAAACTTGATTTTCTCATTGTTATACAACAAACCCCATTGTTGTGTTTCAGGTATCTTTTAAACAATAAACCTGATAAGTTGTTTATTATGATACACGTTGTATAGTAGTAGCATTCTCCAATGGCCAAAACATTTCAACTCCCCGCTACAAACATCCTGCTTACTAGTAACTGGAACGCTACGAGAAAGCGGCGCAATTAATGGATTATAGGGAAAGAGATATTTCTGAGTAAAACGATCTGGAAAGTTGTTTACTTGGGAATGAGGGGCGTAATGAGGAGAAAGCGAGATGCACATCATACCCAGCTTCCAGCGGGCTGAGGCCGAGTGAAATCTGACGTTCGTTGGGCGGAAATTATATCGACCTTCGCTATACGAGTACTGCATCGTAGAACGCTCGTAAACCACACATTCCAAGTTGGATTCTGACCATACAATGCACATGATTGATTGCCTTCTCATACACGACGTTCGCGATGCAAATTTTGGGCCTTCCCGACGACGTAGTGGTAACGCTATTGCCTTGTAATCAAGGGGTCCTGGGTTCGATCCCTACAGAAGTATTCTCAACAGTGGTTCTGAGTGTACTAGTTCCAATCAACCTATCTGAGCATAAAGTGGATGTGAAACAAACTCTGACTTTTTGACAATGGTCATTGTAGACAAAAAAATAGAATTATCCTGAGTTTCAATTGTTGAAGAAATAGGAGAAGTGCAGCTCACCGCTCACGAGAAGACCCCCAAACGAAGGAGACGGGGAACGGGTGTGAAGGAAAGGACCGGTTCATTTGCAGATTTTCGGGGTAGCAGAAGTGCTACGGCTTTTCGAAGTGCGTGGGAGTTGATTTGCGTCAATCACTCAGAGCGTGTGTCCGCAGCAACAGTTTGCTGCTTTTCTTTCAGTGGCCAGAAGACTTTTGTATTGCTTATCCTGTGCATTATTTAGACTGTATTTCAAAGAATTTTAAAAAGAATATACGGCAACGACTTTAGGGTTACCACATGACAAACTTTAACCTTTAAGTGGGTATGTGGGGTGGCGACAACACCCCAGGTCTAAATATTGTTAAAAAAAAACAGTCTTATGAGTTGGGAACAGGGGCGCCGACTTGTCAAAATTATTGGGGGGGGCGCTCTGATCACTGAAATAAATTAATGGATGACTCACTCCCTCCCTTTGTTTAAGTTTTGGCCTCAGTGTTCCTAATCTCGTAAAAGACCATGAATTCCTCAAAAATATCAAAATTTTCATTCACAGTTCCAATGCCGAATGTCAATTGTTCAAATTCCCGACTTTTATTATATGCTACCACGGAGCGCAAAACAGATCTCCCCAATATATCAACGGTCTCGTTCTGAATGTTGTGAGAGCCATTTGTAGCCCGAACGTCCCATCCACTCCCCTAGTTCATGCACATCGTCTTTTGAAACTCTTTAGTAAAAGTGTTTGTTAACAATACTCATAATTACTCGTATATGCTTACAAGGGAGGTTATCTAAGTGTCCCGCTCCGATTTCCGTGAAACTTGGCAGGTGTATAGAGGGGCCCAAAGGAAGAAATAAGTGGTTTTTTTTTGTTTCAGCTCAAAAACGGTTTTAGGGGCAACCCCCCCCCCCTCAAATGTCAAGATGAGAAGAAACTGAAGTGGAGATCTGACCGCGAAACCACGTAAATCTGGCATTGGAAGAACACGCACATATAATTGGAACACACACAAAACAGAACTGTAGGATTGTCGGTACCAAACGCAGTGCAATTGTAGAGAGATTTGTGCCGAATTTATAGACACCGTTGTTCCCGGATAGGCATGGGCATAACAATAGACGGACCAGAGCAGGGTAACAGAGCGTGGTTAGCCGAAACAAAAAAAAACACGTTATTTCTTCCTTTGGTCCCCTCTATACACCTGCCAAGTTTCATGGAAATCGGAGGACGACACGGGGGTCAGATCCCACTTCAATTTGTCCTCATCTTGATATTGGGGGGGGGTTGCCCCCTAAACAGTTTTTTAGCAGAAACAAAAAAAACACGTATTTCTTTCTTTGGGCCCCTCTATACACCTGCCAAGTTTCATGGAAATCGGAGGGGGACACAGGGGTTAGATCCCCACTTCAATATGTCCTCATCTTGACATTTGAGGGTGTTTTTGCCCCCTAAACCTTTTTTTATCCGAAACAAAAAGCACATATTTCTTCCTTTGGGCCCCTCTATACACTTCAATTTGTCCTCATGTTGACATTTGAGGGGAGTTTTGCCCCCTAAACCAGTTTTTTTTAGCCGAAACAAAAAACACGTATTTCTTCATTTGGGTTCCTCTATACACCTGCCACGTTTCATGGAAATCGGAGGTGGATACTTAGCTAACCTCCCTCATGTGTTTTGCTGTCTCTGGTCATAGCCCGCCCCCAAAGTTGTTGGTTTAGCGGTCTCAGCCACCCAGCGTTGATGATCTAGAACATTTCAAATGTGTATTTTAAGTTACATTCATGTGGCACAATTCAGAGTAAACTTTACAAGAGAAGCAAAGTAATACATTAGATCCTCTTAAGCAAATTATTTGGGGGGCTCTGCCCCCACATCGTTAATATTGGGGGGATGGAGTCGGCGCCTATGGTTGGCAACACATTTTAGGATGTAAGAGAAAATTAATGAAATGGACAATTTGCACGGTAATACTCATGGATCCCACTGTACAAACCTAAACAACAATGCCATTTACAATAACACATTAACAATTGACAGATCTTTTGGTGTGTTATCTCTTGTCCACCATTACGTTTCTTCTTCTTCTTATTATTATTATTTGAAGTTTCTTTGCAACACTCATTCATACAGCATTATACAGTGGGATCCATGAGTATTACCGTGCAAATTGTCCATGACTAGTCTCATTAACTTTTTCTTACATCCTAAAATATGTTTTTCTGCTACTTTTGGCTAATTTTCTCCCTTTTTTCATTCTTTTATTGTTATGCCGTCTATTGTTGTAGTTAACGCCAACAATTACACATTCGCTAAAATTCTTTGAGCTATTCTTTCGAATGGTATCGGTATAAATTTCGTAATATACATAATTAAAATTTTGTGGTCGTTTATAATCACGGAATGTTTTTTTGTGGACACGCTGTACTTTCTCTCCTTTAAAGATACGAACAATTTTATCCTCAAACTTTGACAATTTACACATCGACATTTGCAAACACCGATTTTCACCAACAAAATTCTAATGTATATGGTTACTACTATTACTGTATTCGTTATTTTACGTCGCTCTTCTACTTCTTACGTTAATCGTTGCGATATGGACGAATGACGAACCGAATGGATGATGGAACCAGGGTTCGACCCTCGAACCTCTAGCTTCGTATAGCGCGTTATGTTGAAATCTCTGCCATGTATAGATCAGCTTAATTTGGTAGTGTGTACTCTGTGTTTAAGGTATAATTTTTAGTATAAGGTTGAGTGGAAGAAAAGTTTGTAGGCCTTAACCATATCAAATAACAAATTAATAATAATTGACAACATCCTTCGATGTTCGAGTAATAAATTTTTCGTAATCCGGATTTTAAAATTTCCGTATTCCAGATTCCGGATATTTTCGCCATCCCGTAGCCAGGCACGTATCTAGAAATATATTTCGGGGGTGGGTGTACGAAATAATGTGTCAGTAATAATAATTATAATAATAATGTTTAAATTAAAATAATTATATTGAAATAAATTAATACTAATTAAAATATGTAAATTTATATTATTACATGAATAGGTATAAAAAAGACGGTATAAGAAATGAGATATAAGAGCACGTATTTATTATCTAGTAGGGCCTCCCCGATGGCGCAGCGGTGGAGACACAAGTGGTTCGGATCCCACTTTCAACTGTAGGTCCAGTCTCGATTAGCCTTACTGTGTATAAAGTGGACTTAAAACAACAAATCAATCAACCATTATCTAGTAGTTTTGCATAAAAGCAAGTGCATTTGCAAAGAAATGAATGTCAAATAGATGAAGAATTGAATATTTATTGAATAACAAAAAAGGGAGTTAGATTCACCTGGCTAACATTTTATGCATCTTATTATATATAGTAGTGTGCATGTGTAAGTCTTTGGTACTGTCTATCCTTCAAAGCCGCATGATCCCAGGCAATCCTAGCCCTCCAATAAGTTCAGAGGAAATTAAAAACATCGATTGTACAAAAAATGATCAACAATTATATTCTCATTATTTTAGTACTTCCGGGGGGGGGGGGTCCGGACCTCATGGACCACCACCTAAATACGTCATTGCCATTAACATTTGGGTGTCTTCAAAAGCATCCCGTACCAAAAAAATGCATAAATGTTCACACGTGCCGCACGCACGTTACGCATCGTCGCCGGTAAAGGAAACGAAGCAGCTCAACAAAGTCCTTGGAATTCCTTGCGATTCCCTGCAAGCTAGGCTTCCCAGCAATACCTCCCGCCAACCAACTGGATAATCAAAGTCCGTTTTTACTTCACCTACGTCAGTGATGCTGTTCTCCTCCCCCCGTCCCCCTCTAACTTTCAGGAGAAGGCCGTTACGTCAGCAGCCGTCGCAATAAAACAAGCCGTAGCTCGTACATAGAGATTTCATTTCCAATAATATTACCCATTAAACGGCAGTTACTTCTCCAGCGGACGCGGAATGTGCATTTTTGTTAACAGGAACGCCGGATATCATGCAACGTATAGATATCTGAGGAAATTGAAAAATAGGGAGGGAATGCCGACTGTGAAAGTGCACTGGACTGGGTCGTTTTTGTGGCTCGCGCCGTCTGGTGCACGCGTAAAAAAATTGTTATTGATGTTTCTCTGGCTTTTTGTTTCTATCTTTGATGTCATGTGGGCTAATTACTGCACAAACAAGGACGTTGTGGAAGGGAATGACAAATACCATGTTCTTCAATGTCCATACCTACTAATTAAATCCAATGGTAGGATTGGTACAGTCGTACCAAGAAGGGAAAGACCGCGGCCATCTCGCGAACTAAAGTGGACAGTCATTTGTTTCCTCTTCTCGCTGACGAAAGTGTTCCTTCTTCGTAACAAGAGAGGGGAGTTATAAATATGGCCACAATGGACACTCGGGCACAAGCGAAGGGGACTCCGAAAAGGGGATCTCTTTTATCGCACAACGAGCTACCTACTTCATGCTCTGACGTCAGACGCGAAATGCCTAAATAAACTGCAAATATATAATTTATGCTAAGAGAACCAGGGTGCGAAATCATTTAAGACTGGTGGGGGGGGAGAAAGATCTTCATCTACAAACCCCCTCCCCCACAAACATATATATAAATTAAACGTTATACATATTTATAATGTTATTAAAAGTAAAAATTAATTACTAAATTAAAAATATAAGTATTATTATTATTAATTACACATAGAGAAAATAATTTGTTACTTTGATATATTATAACGTAGCAAACTAATTCCCTTACTAACTGGTTAAAGATGTTAATAAATTATGAAATACTAGTAGTTTTATTATGTTAAGTTCTTTTAGTTTTTGCTTTATGCCAATAGATTTCATAGTTATTATTGCTTTGCATTCTTGTTTTACTTATATTGTGCGTATTGATGTAGATTTGTTAATGATCTCTTGAGACAGAAAAGGCATTGAACACTCACAACTACACTAATTTGTGTATGTTTTCGATAATATTCTTAGTAAAGTATACTTGAAATTAAAAGTAATTGCTTATCTTTTGTTTGTTGGAATAAAAACTCTCTCCCCGAAAATTTTTGATGGGGAGGATGTTTGAGGCCAAGATTGTTGGTGGTTGGGGGAAATTCCTCCCGTCCCCCCAGGATTTCGCACCCTGAAGAGAACTAAACCTAACAAGCCTGACCTAACAACTAAGGCATTTAGCGTAACGTCTGCGGTGACGTCAAAACGTAAGGTTGCTAGCGCGTTGTGCGATAAGGGAGACCCTCCAAAGCTGCCCATTTTAGTTTGCAATTGCACGTTGACCGGATTCTTGTTGGTACAGTGGGATCCATGAGTATTACCATGCAAATTGTCCATGACTATTTTCATTAATTTTTCTCTTACATGCTGTGTGTTTTTAAGCGATGGGTTTTTATGTATGCTGGTGCAGAAGTTGTCAACAGCTTGTTTTGAGTTTTCTTTTATTTCTTGAAGCTCTTATTGAGTCAAATAAATTGCACGAACATGGTGATGGACAATTTGCACGGTAATACTCATGAATCCCACTGTGCGACTTTAGTTTTGTTTAGATAAACGATCTGAACATCTCTGCAAAATATCTGCTTTGCTTGACAATTTCCCCTATTGTGTCTAAATTTCTGTCTTTACATTTTTTGTGTCAGCACACGGCAAAAAAAAAGATGTCGAATGTTTCTAAGTGAATCTTCGTATTTTCTTTCACTGTTGTCTAGATATCTGTGACAGTTTCGTAGCACCGTAGTCCTATTTCTATCACAGGGAAATGTCACCAGGGAAATGAGTTAAATGTCATCCATTTATAGTATTACTATAATACTATGAATCTTAGAAACTTCTACGATTTTTGTGAATTTGTCGGTTTCCCAGTTTCTGACCAATTTGGATAAATGGCTCGAAAGCCTGGCCAATTGAGCTTGAGTTGTAAGTCCACTTTATGCACGGATAGGTTAACAGAGACTGTACCTACAGTGGGATCTGAACCTCTCAGTCTCCCCACTGGGTATCCAGACAGGAACCCCTACTACTACTACTAATAATAATATCAAAGTTAAAAATGGCTCTGAGGCGAAGTTACGAGACCACGAACACGAGCCCACAAGGATAATCTGTAGCTTGGATAAAAAAAAACCTTCATATTTTGTTGAAAATGAGACTTCAGTGGAATTCAATTCCCCTCAGTGCTGTTTTGTGCCCAAAGTCCAGACTGAATGAAAATTAGTTTAGACTGGAAACTATTTCCAACTCAACTAGAACAATTTTTGGCAAGAAAATTATCACCCAGGGGAGTTGAATTCATCGCAGTCTCATTTCCATGACAATTTATTTTTTCTTCCACTCAACCATATACATAGAATTATACGTTAATACATTAAACACAAAGTACTATTTTTTCATTGGACCTTTTAGATACAAGCCACATTTTTTAATCTCATCACCGTAGTATCCTGTATACTAGATTTACTGCTGTTCGCATCTTCAGGCGACAGACTTTGGCGCCTCAAAAATCGCCCCCTTTTGTCGCCATCTATTCTATTGGCTCGGATTCAAATAAAAAAACTTAAGAGGAACAACGGTGTTAAGAATTTCAGGAAGTTTTGCTTTCTTTCATATTATTTTTCATAGAAAGCAGAGCTGTGTCTCCTCTGTCACCTTCTTCCTGACGCATGGGACGGAAAAACCTGAAACCCTGTCGGGGAGGTTTACGGGGAACACTGTCCTGGATCTGTGCCCAAAACAAGTTTCTGTTTTTTCGGGAAAAGTTATTAATTGAAAACGTTTCTTCCTTCCTCTTTCGGGAAAAGAAAGTTCCTGCAGGTCGGAAGGCGAAGAAAGATGTGCGCGAACTTTGGTACGGATATTCACCAATAGAAAGATGAGATGTCAAGTTTAGTACCTTCTTGGCTCCACACATTGTAGGTCTCGACTGTATATGAAGATGTTTTGACCAGCATGTCACGGGAGACTATAAGTCTAGTTCTAGACAGGCTGTTTACTTCTATTTTACATGTTGCGGACGAGGATTTCTGCTATCGTACTGTTTGGTCCACGCCACGATACTTCCCACTATTACATTATAAATAGGCACATATCTGGAATTATATTTCAGAAGCGGTCTTAATCAAGTATAGCACAGATAATAATAAAAAATAACAGATAAACAGATAAGAATGGAGATATAACTGTATGTATTCTTATCTAGATTATGTCCAGTTAAGATCACTAAAAATTGTACAATACAGCTGTCGCACATTGACACACAGGGGTGTGGAGGTTGGGCGCCGCACATACACGATCTCGGCTATGTGTGGAGGTGATGTCATGAACACCACGCTCCGCCGTTATCCTCCAGAGTTGGCCCCCAGGTGCCTATTTATTGTTCCATGCGGGGACATTGTAGGAAAAATTCCTACTTGATACAAATTCCACCTACTAATGTCAACGAACCAGGGTCTCCTACGTGGCAATATGACGCCCCATTGATTAGACCACCGCGGTTCTTCAGATATTATATTTGTATTATTCTTATTCTGCGTTGTTTTCCCGCGCCTTTTTGATAATCGCGACGATGAGGATGAATGATAAAATTTATGAAAAGCACTCAAAGAAATACCTATGCCGAAACTCAAATTTGGAACAGAGCTCTAGGCAAACGTTGTGGTGTCGAACAATGGAGGGGGAAAAAGTGTTACATTTCAAACAACGAGTCTGCTGGCGTATCCAAAGAACAATGCATAACATTCAGCAGCCTCTGTTCCGGAAACCCCAAAAAGGCGGGGCGCGATCCACTGTCGGGAGGGCCCTCTCGCCTGTTTAGAAGGTTGGGAAATCATCGCCGCCCGAAAATTCACCTTGGTGGGTCATGAATTATGAAAATGCTTATTTCCCAGACACGTACACGGCGGAAGTATATTGATTGAATGGAAGAGGGGGGGGGGGGTTGTAATTGTTTGTTGGTAACTGGGACAACCAAAATGTTTGCCTCCCGAGGTGGAAAAGGTTTGTTTAATAACATTGCGTGAAGCTCACCTTCCCAGCCGAAAGAGAAGGGGAGGAGGGGGGGGGGGCGAGGGCAAATTAATCGATCTGTCTGTTTTCCATGTCAAGATGTATATAGGTTGACCTTCTCCTCGGTCAAAAACGTAAAAAAAAAAACAACAACAAAAAAAAACAATCAGGCGAACATGGTTGAACGTATAGGGTAAAAGAGTTTAGCACACTAGACTTAGAAAGGAAGTCGCGTGGATGTTGATTGGTTGATTTAATTAACGTTAATCGCGACAGGGATTTTTCTTAGGGTGAATCCTTTCCCGGTCTCGTCCTTATTTCTACATTCCCGTCCCGTTCTCGTCGCTTTATCGAATGCAGTATTGACCAAAAAACCTATTAAAGCAAATTACAAACATATATTTCTATACAATAAATTGATTGATTGATTTGGCTTATATTACTTCACTTTTCTGCCACTTTTGGCTAATCGCGAAGATGAGGATGAGTGATGATATGATGAAATTGATGAAGGGACAAGCGCAAAGAACACATATGCCCAGGTCGGGATTCGAACCCAGATGCCCTGACGTCATAGCGTCCCTTATAACCACTCCTCTGCGGATGTCGGCTCTGCAGAATAAACAGGGCATTCAATCAATTATCTTTAAATAATCAAACAGTCGTCCCCAGGTCTGAAAATGTCGCATAAAGTAAAGCAATTTTGATTTAGGCAAAATTATAATACGTACATTCCAATGTACAGTAACAAGTACTATAAACATTACTTGTCATGCAGTTCCTCGAGGAGTTGTAGCGTCGACCCAAGGACCCAACGGGCAAGAAGCTATTAGGAAATATTTCGCACTTTTGTGTCTTCTACATACAGTTGCCAGCAATAAAAATACCGTTCAATGCGGCATGCGCGTTGCCTAATTCTACGGCGATATACAGTAAGAACGTCCTACTGAAAAGTTCCTATTGAAGTCGGCTCATGGCCCTAGAGTTTGGCAACACTGCAGGTAAGCCAGTATTTCAGGATCTAGGTGTCTCATTTATATTGTCGGTGACTGTACATGTTGTGTAGGTTGGTCGGTGTTGTATATTGACATCCTGCATATTTAGACCCTAATACATAACCAATTTTCCTCTAATAATGCAAGGAATTGTACGTTAACACTTACATGGTATGTGCTGCTTTCTGTCGTAGATTCATCTTGCACGGGATGGAAGTCTCCTCCAAGTCATGGCCACTGGTAACGGAGCCTCAGCTTCTGTACAGTCCGAGATCTGCAAAAATAAAATAAAATTCAACTTAATACCGTGTTGCTCACCTACCTTCCAACAGATTCTAGAAATTCCTCTTTATCGTAGATTGCATTCGAATATTTACCCAATCGCTTTTGTGGTATGTTAATTCCGCAGTGTCAATCCCGCAGTGCCATTATGTCAGGGTTTGCTTGGTTGGTTTTCCTGACTGAAACTGAAATGTTACCTTCAATCCAGAGTGTAAAACCCGCCGCACGTTTCCAGAAATACAAAATAAACCATCTCGTCATCTTTCGTCAAGACTCAACTCTACTCTCACTTGTCTTCTTTCAAGATCATAACTATTCATTTGTCCAAGTAAGATCTCTTGCATTCGTTCCCCAATCATATTCGCATTCGATCGAAGATGAACGCAGGTGCAACGTCATAAACACACGTGCACACGGCGGGTTTGACACTCTGGCTTGCAGGAAACCTAGAGTAAACCCTGACATATGTCACGGCGGGATTGAACCGATAAAACACCACTGCGGAAATAACACGGGCTATGTTTTTCTTAAATTGAGATTTTTAGTAGATGTGCAAATTTAACAGGATATCTTACGTAACAATTTATTACGTAGAACTTTTTTCGCTGAAAAAAGTTCTACGTAGTACAACTCCTGTGTGCTCTCCTGTGATCTCGAATCCGGGATCCCTTGATTACAAGGCAACGACACTACCACAACGCCATCGGGGAGGCCTTCATTTCGAGAAATAACCATGACATTTCAAATCCATCTTTTTAGATTTCCTTGTAGAACATTCGAATTACTCTCGCTATTGACTAGATATCTGTAAGTTTCGTGAGGCCTACTTTCTATCACAAATAACTAGGCAATAGCAAAAACAAACCACACAAAGATTCACTCGAATGCTGAAAGAAGAATTCCAAACAGATGTAATTTTTCAAAATTTGGAAGACCAACGCGGTTCTACAAACAAAGATGAATTTTCTAAAACAACTTTGCTCCGCAGGTCAAAAGCCTAGCGGCGTCCAGTTTTCTCATGACACTCTTTATTATACCAGATCCATATCACCCCGTTTTTTAGGCCTTTTCCCTCAATATTTTCGTTATAAGCACACCCCAATATTGACGACAATCACACCTTCTACACTGCAAAAGTTCTACAAGCTCTATTATCTCGTTCTACACAAACATATGTATGTACACACACTCAAGTTAGGCTCATATATCGGTGATTCCAAGCACCGTGAAAGAGGAACTGAATAATTTGTAATTCTTTTGTAGACTGTCTCTTTCCTGTTGTAGGACCTATCACGCTTGAACGTAAAATGTCTTTCACACTGATATTCATACAGTTATGGTTTGGTATATTCTTTATTTTAAGTGATTTATTAATAACCACCACATTCCTTGCAGAGTGGAATGCATTAATATTACCAGGTAACGTGTCAACCAAGTTTATTTATTCATTTTTTTTGGTGCAATGCGAGTTTTAAGAATTAAAACGAAACGCCAAAAGTTCAGTTGACAGTCTCTGCAGGCAGTGGAAGCGATTGGGTCACAAAACCGGGGGGCGTTGGGAGGTGCCAAAACTGAGCGGGGAAAAGACAGTACCCTTTGTATATAAGATTTAGCATAGTGCTAAAGTGGCGAAAAGTGGGGGGGGGGGGCAACTGCCCCCTACACATTTCTTTTTCTTAAAAAGTACACAAGATGGAAGAAAAAAACAATGAGAATAGCGATGGACAATTTGCCTGGTAAAACTTACGCACCTCACTGTACCTTTCATTTTTGTAAACCAAACTTGCGTCTATGAAAAATATCTACATTATAAATTTCATTTTCACAACATTCCTTCCAATTTTGTAGCAATTTTGTCTTGTACAATATTGTGTATAAAATATTAAGACTTGCAGTTGAGATAAGCAGCAAAGTGACCAAGACAGAATGCGGTGTAACAGGACCTACCAAAGACTCACGCTTGGATGTTGGCATCACAGAAAAGGCAACTTCTCTCCCTCTGTCGTTGGTGGCGCTAGCGAATGACTCGAGGGCCACAGAAGGTCTCAAACGTCCTGAAACTTTCAATCTAATCGAAGATATTGGAGAAGAGGCATCACATCGTGGAATACGAAACCAAGATGCTGCTACGTAGTCATATCAAGACATTTGTGGTGAAGGGCTGTTTCGGCTCAAACTATTGTTATGGCTTTGTGTTGTTTTTGGATTATGAGTCATAAGAGGGAAGAAAAATAAAAAGCTGAATTGACGATTGCACCACATGTTTGGATAACATTTTCCTATCACCTTTACTGCAAAGAAAGAAAAGTATTCGCTCAATGTACACATATGCATCAATTTCGACCAAGAGGAAGGAACACTATAGAATCAAAATGTTTGTGAATTACTTAAAATGAAGGTACGTACGTACATTCGATTCCATTCTAACATCAAATTAATTCGTAAGTTGGTTTAATATTTTTCTGTGGTTGGAGGAAGAGTATAGAAGAATTCGCAGCTTATATCTTTCAAACAAGATAAATTGATGATTGCTTTGAAGGGTCAAGGGACAATATACAGGTAAGTCAATTTTCTGTCGTATGGAAAGTAGTGGTGTCATTTGCTATCCAGGACGGGATTCGAACCCGGGACCCCTCACGTTGTAGCTAACAGCTCTGCCAAGGAGGTCGGCCTTTCAAACAAGAAAATGATTGGTTTTCTGATGCGAAAATTTGGTGTAAAGATTTATTTTTAAATCGAGGATAGGCATTCAGTTTTACAACTCATTTTTGAATTTCCCTTGACTGCCCCTTCCACCCCCTCACCCATCTGTCTGTAGGATGACAGCCGAGGTTCCTCAGCGAGCGGCAGAAAGCCTGTAACATAACCATCGTCTTTGCTGCGTGCGAAAGCAGTCAACTCTTGACAGTAGCTAATCTAGTCAATTGACCGTACATTGCGCTCATAATTTTATATAACCCATTAAACTCCTAAAAAGTAGAGAACTCGAAATAATTACAATTGAACTTCCTACACGGAGAAATCGCCCCTGTTGCAAATACAATAGTAGACAAATTATTCACCATGTTCATTCGTTTTGATTTATACAATGTGAGACTGCAATTGAAACAAAATAAAAGACAAGGAAACAGTACAGGACCTCTCACAAACATACAGGTATAAAAGGAAGAACAATGAAAACAGTAGCACTGGACAAGTTCCCTATTGTAACATTTGTCACCGACTTTACAGATACGGATCGAAATCAAGTTCATTAAAAGATGAATACAGCAGTATTGAAACGACTGTAAAATGCTCCATTTTATAGCTCGTTAATCCCCTATTCAATGACAAAATGCAACATTAAATCTGGTTTGGCACAGTGTTGAGTGTGAAACTCGCTTCTGACTTGTGAGAAAGCAAGGTGGTGTCGTACTATAATTGCTGTGCTCTCTAGTACGCACGAAAACCCTGGAGGTTGTATTCTAAATCAATAAAAGTGTGCTTTTTTGCTAAAGAACGGGAGGCGAATTTTTGTTTCTAGTCAACTTGTGAATGCGGGTTCATTTCTTGCTCTCTGATTGGCTGTTGGAAAGTTACGGTGCTCTGATTGTGAGAATATCTTATTTCCTATTTTCAGCGCAAATTTGCTGCTTTCTAATCTAATCTAACCTAACCTAACGTAACGTACAGCGCTACGTAATCAGCCAATCAGAGAGCAAGAAATGAACCTGCATTCACAAGTTGACTGGAAAAAGAAAAAGCGCGAACGGGAGCGGTATACTACATGTTTTTATCCTTTTCTTGTAAGTGGGGAGAGAATAACCACAGTATCAGACACGTCGAGACCTCCAGCTATATTCTGTGGTTGCCTGACCCACTTCTTGGAATGATTACGTAATGCCAGCACCAAACTTAAGAAATTGGGAATCTACAAGACGAAAAGAAGAAAGATAAAAAAAGCAAGGATCGTTCACATCATGCAGCACCGTGAGGCATGTACTGTACCCGATTGATTGCAATGACTTAGCAACTACTGCGGTACGAACACGCATCGGTCATTTTAAGTTATACAAGTCTTTTGCGTAAGGTAATTTACCAGAACGGGAGCGTGTGAGGTAATATATCTATAGGCTGTGGTTGAATCAAGTTTCTTTTAATAGCCACCGTTCGCTCCCGGCCTGTCCTCGTGTGCGTATATATGCATAATAAGTAACTTGGAAGTTGTTACAGATTGCTTATGCTTCGAGTGCAATTATAGTTCGCTTCATTGCTCTGGTGATGAGTCTGTACTTTCAAAATCACTAACTTTGAATTTGTAATGGCATAATGGGAGAATTATTCTCCAGTCGTTAAGTTAATGTCAGTATCGTTAATAATGATTAAGTACATGACAAAGACCTTATATTTACTTCATTATTTTAATTTATAACCAGTTGTGTTAAGTTATGTCTGAGCTCCTTGAATTTCTTCATCCCTTACGAACGTGAACAACATAGCAAAAGTATAACTCAAAATAAAGGATACATTGATATTTTCATACAAACGAATCCATTTTGGGAAGGAGCTGGTATTTTATTGTCTGTGCAACTAGGGGAAAGAGGCACGCATGCTACTTTCAAACAACCCTTTTCTCATCCATGTCAAATATCGTAGTTTGTTAGAATTCACATGTTGTATGGCGGTTGCTCATGATGTCATTTTCCAACTGTGCAATGTTTTCAGTTTTGATGTTTCGCTTCTAAGGCTGTCGACACGTACTTCTAATCCTAGTCTCCATGTTTATAATATTTATTTATTTCAGTTAATTATGGTAATTGCAATAATTTGTGTATTTTAGAATCATATTTTTGAATGAATTATCACGTATTTTCCTGAAAATCATGACCAGTACTTTGTGGAATGAAGCTTTGAGGTTGTGTTGAAATAGAAGTCAATAGGACACATTGACAATAGGTCATGGATGAAGAAGTGAATGCAAGTTATTTCATTAACTGTAAGCAAATCTGGAAAATTAAAGCATAATACTTAACATGTGTGTGGGACGGCCTTGAGGCATATTAGAATAACAAGTTTGTAGTGTATTGTATTTTTTGTGGTAAATATAACTAAGTTGATTTTTTTGGGAGACATATAGCCTATCCAGACATCAGCAAGTTCCAAGAAAAATATTTGGTTTCATTGCTAAACTCTGACTTATACTATATGACCAAGTTATTCCATATGAAATTGACAGCCACTAAAGCAAAATCTGTATTTACCACGCTAAATGAACTAGTTTGCCGTTTATTCAGATCGGCTATGTTGATTGAAACATTGTTAGCACACAAACAATTAATTCCAGGAAGTATAGTTTCACTTGAACTGCAAATAGAATGAGAGTTTTACATTTATATCCTAGCCCCTAAAAATAGCGTGTCCAGTATCATGCAGAGGATTCTACACTAGTTGGGTATAATCATAAGGCATGATACTTTGATTTTGGGTATCTCCTGGGTTTATAACGTCATCAACATGACCGACCTTACACTTCTAAACTGCTGTGTTGATTTATTGCGACTTTTTGGAAGATATATTAGGAATAAAGTGTACCGTTGTTAAAAAAAACTTCAAGAAATACATCGGTAGTGGAATATATTTTATAACGTTACGAGAAAGGGGAGAGGAAGGGGGGCGGGGACAAACTTTTAGTTGTTAATTTCTAAAAAATTAAGGGCACGAAGTAGGCGTTTGAGTAAGTTCCTAGACCGGATATGAAATGTCACATTCCGACGCTTATAATATTACTATTGTAGCCAGGTTGAAACTGATTTGACTTAGCACAAAATGTCGCACACTGTAGGCTATGTTGGTAGTGGTACTCTTGAGTTACTATTGCGTCGCAGTTCGCCTCGTTTCTTCCTCCTCTGTCACGAGTCACGTAGGATGTTAATTGTGTGCGGAGGAGTAATCGTATTCAGAGAGCGTGCATTATCCCGCTGCAGCTAGAATGTTGGAACACTAATTTTCGAGACATGTGTCATTGGTCTGTCCAGAAGCGAGGCGAAGAAGAGCTTCAGATGTCCAATTGCGTCACGTTGACAGTTCAAAAGATACAGTGCGTATATTCTGCTGCGGGAGCTAGCCTATGCCCGGATTTAGTTATCGGATTAAAAATTATGGATACTCGAGTTTGGACTTTTCTTGAAAATTAACCCGTTGACCTATATAAAATCGAGTTTCACTAACATTTAGCTTATTGAATTCTGCGTCAAGCTATGGTAACCATTTTGTTTATCGATTATGTCAGATATTTTATCGTCGTGGGAACAAAAGCGCTGCTTTTTTCGTGTTTTACAAACAACTGCTCTCTTTGAAATTCTATAAATAAGAAACTTGTGGTCCAATCGTCATGAAATTTAAATACTTAGTATAGTGCAGTTAGAAAGATTTTAAAGACAATTCTAAATAACTGTGAGCTGCTTAATAACCAGAACTGCGTGTACCTTGTAATTATTCATGATACATGGGAAAGAAGTGATGATAACCTTGTCTTGCAGGTGCGAGCTAAGGAGAGACTCGTAACTAGACCCATAGCAGGTGTTCTGCTTCCTGCCCACGCGTGTCTTCGTTCATCTTTCCATAAATTTCATCCTATCACCATTCATCTTCATTGTCGCGATTAGTCAAACGTGTCAGAGAAACGACGTAAAGTATATCAAATACAGCATCCCGGTGGGGGAGAACCGGGATTTTCCCCACCCGTTCAAGCGACTCCGTCGCCCGCCCAGCGTCGCACGGTTAATTTTAATGCAGTGGCGATTCCTTGGCAGAAAGAACAGGAAACCTCGATTCTGAGGCAATATAAGATTTCAGAGGAGGGGCTAGAGTGGTTCCAACAAGGGTTGCAAGATGATATAGCGGTTATGCTTACGAGGGAAATGGAAAGAGCGTTGGGCGAAGGCGAGGTGGAAAGAGGGGTCTCTTTATACTACCACATCATAATGCGAGCAGCGAGGCACATGTTGTGGGACACACGTCAACAAGTTCCCAGCAAGGCTGACACGTGGTATAATGACGTATGCAAGATGCACAAACGAATATTGGATCGATCTCTAAGGCAATTCCGTGCTCGCAAAACTGAGCATTCTAGATTAAATTACTTAGAAGAACGCCGGCGTTACGCGCAAGTTTTGGAGAGGGAGAGGGAGCAGTGGGGGGAGAGGAAAGTGAGGGCTCTTCAGGAGGCCATCCAGGGCCGGGATACGAGGAACTTGTGGCGGATTATTCGCAACCTGCAAGGGAGTCGGTATACAATAGGCAGTATCTCTGCACGGAGCTGGGAGGATCATTTTCTCAAGCTGCTGGAAGGGGAGGGGGGGTCAGGGGCTATTCCAAACGAGGGCAGGTTCCTGGGTACTTTTGTTCCAATCCTTGACGAAAGTGTGTCGAGGCTGGAATATGATGCGGCTGTTCGCTCGCTGAAGACCGGCAAGGCGGCGGGTATCGATGGAATCGGACCAGATCTCGTGAAGGTGCTGAATTGTAACGAGCGATTGGCAGAAACGGGAAGGTCTCTGCTCAACAACATATTCAATAGTGGAACCTTCCCAAAAATATGGAAAACGAGCGTTATTTGTCCTCTTTACAAGGGGAAAGGGGATGTAAATGACACTAATAATTACAGAGGTATTTCTCTCCTGCCCGTGTTAGGGAAAGTATATTGTAGTATTCTGTACAACAGATTGAGAAAATGGGCCGATATTTTTGATAAACTGACCCCCCTGCAGGCTGGTTTCAGGTCCAATTATAGCACTATAGATAATGTTTTTGTCCTGAACACATTGATCCAAAGCAAGTTAAACGAGAAAAGGGGAAAATTATATTGTTGTTTTGTTGATTTTGAAAAGGCGTTTGACTCTATCAATAGGCAAATGCTGTGGGGGAAGTTATGGGACATGGGGGTTTCGGCTAGAATGATTAATACGCTAATGAGTATGTACAGAGGGGTCAAATTTTGTGTCAAATGTGGGCAGGGGGTGGTGTCTGGGCATCACGAGAGCACGGTAGGCGTCAAGCAGGGATGCATACTTTCACCTTTACTTTTCATTCTTTTTATTAATGACGTTGCTAGCTTCGTGGGAGAAGAAGGAGCTGAAACACCGGAGATAGTCGGGACACCGATACCAATCCTTCTCTATGCGGATGATCTCGTTTTAATATCAAACGAAGTACAGGGGTTACAGCGGGGATTGAACAGACTTAAACAATATTGCACAACATGGAAGTTGAAGGTAAATACACGAAAAACTAAAATAATGGCGTTCAAGAAAGGTTATGTTTTCGCAGCAAAGGAGCGGTGGACCTATGGGGATTCCGAGCTGGAAAGGGTCAAACGTTTCACCTATCTAGGCATCACGCTGAGTATGGCAGGGGAGTGGACAAAGCACATCGAAGGCAGAAAGGGAAGAGCTTGTTATGGGCTGGGCAAGGTAATGCGACTGCAACGGAAAGTCCCTACAGTCAGTGTGAGATTGCTGGACCAAATTTATGAAGCAACGGTGAAAGCAACCCTATTTTACGGCGCGGAACTATGGGGGAGGGTAGGGGGGCGAGTAGCAAATCAGATACAAGCGCGGTTTTTAAAACAAATACTGGGAACCAGCACGAGTGCAAGCACGTGTGGCGTCCTGAGGGATATGGGAAAACATAGGGAGGATGTCGAAGCGAGGATGAGATGTTTCAAGTACTGGATGAAGCTGGAACAAGGGGCCGGAGACTCACTGAAAGAACAGTGTCTGCGAGTTCAGATTGAGGAAGGGTTCGCACGCCACTGGGCAAGTGGAATTAAGGACGACTTGTACAGAATGGGTCTGGGGGAACTGTGGGAAGAGGTGAGGGGCGGGAGGTGCGAAACTGGGATGTTGCAAATCATAAGGGAGAGGTTGGTGGACGGTAGCAGGCAAGACATCATGACAGAATGTAGGGAGAAGGTAACGCTCGTCGCCGCACAACCGCCAGGGGTGTGGGTGGAATGGGGGAGAAAACGATATATTGATACGTGTACGTACCAGCAAAGACGTGGATTCGCCTGGTTCCTGCTAGGGGGGTGGAGGCAACACAAACTCGAGGGGCCGGACGGTCGTGCCATCTGCACGTTATGCGGCGGAGAGGAGACGAGGGCTCACATCCTACACGAGTGTTTGGTCGGCACCCCTCAGACAACGCAAATGGGGGGACAGTGCAAGGGACAGCATTGAGCAGACCATCCAGGCTATATGTAGGGAGGAGAGGAGTGGTATAACGAATGTAAATATCAAAGCCCTGGGCTCCTATTTTCATGCAGTTTGGAGGGAGCGCAGGAAACTGCTGCAAGGAGTCAGTGAAAGTGAAGGGTACGGAACAGCAGGGGCTCAAGCATAGGTGAAGAGTGTAATGTAGTGTTGTGAAAATGAACAATCTCAAATGCAAGAAGAGGACCACATTGTTATTTATATATGTACATAGTATGTAATTATTTTCCAAATGTTTCTGTTTATAAATGTTTCTGAATGTATGATAAATGGGGTGCATGTTTAAGGTCGGGGTGTTTATGTAACAATATTGTAAGATACGCACAGCCGAAGGGCTCGTATCAATATCAATAAATATCAAATATAAAGTGGCTACCTGGAGGGTAAAGGCGGTCAGGGTTGTGGTGCTGATCACATCACCCCCACCTTCGGCTGTGAAACCGTGATCAAGAAAGTGCAAACAAGATATCAATGGATACAAAACCCTATTTTTTATAGAGCTTACTCCAAATCCTATTGTTAGTTAATACAAAAATCACCGTTGCAATATACATCAGTACTTAAAATCCAAGTTTTGTGTCGGCGCTCCAGTTCTGGCTCTGCGTTGTGGGGCCCTAACTCCGCACCCACTATACGCATTCATGGCGTGGTGCAAAGCACAGGGGGAACACTTTACTTTTACAACATATATGAAGCCTTGACATGGAAATGGATGTAAGTGCCAAATTGGTCAAAAATCCAACTTTGCATGGACAACAATCTATGTTCCAATGCCAATGGCCTGGAGAGAGATGGAAGTGCCGAGTACATACATATAGTTCTCACTGATGCCGTAAGATGGTATCGGATGCAACTCCAGGGTCGTTGGCATGGAGAAGGATGTTTCTCCTGAAAAATTTACTTTTTGGCACATGCATCCTTTTCCGTGTCAACTCTTCATATATTTCCTTGTTTGAGTCACAGACTTTTCGCGGGGAATTGATCTAGTTGGATGGCTCCCCACTTTAACATACCACTGCTATGGATTCTGCCTCTGTTTCTAGAAAAGCTATCTTAGGCTATTGATTTAAGCAAATGATGGCTTAGACCACTTTTATCCTACCTCGCAACACGAAAGGAATTTCCCGCGTCTTTCAGGAACGTGGTGGAAAGCTAAAACAGCAAACCAATGCCAGGAAGCGTGTTCGCCTTTGTGTGTACAGTATACGAAACAAACGGGTACTGCAAGGCAATGTTTTAAATACACCAGTTTCAACTACCCAAACACAACATGTTTACTTTGCAACATGCAAAGAATTCGTGACAAGAAAAAGCAATTAAAGAGAATCTTGTAGGAGAGTTTTACATCAGATTTGCCAAGAGTTGACATTTGTTTAGGAAGCTTCTTTCAGTGGGTCCAACTTACATGGACCTGTCGGGCTCGAGTTTACTCGCTAATTTGCCTTGTAATTATAATTTAGAAATAAAGTTTTCGCGTATAACAAAACAAACGGTTTGGTAATTATACACCTATAGGATTGCCCGCAATTTAATTAATGTTCATAATTATTTATTAGTTTTCGAATTTGATACTTGCCATTGTTCTATAGACTACTATTTACAATATTGCTGGTCATATCGTTGTTACGAAAGTAATGGAGGATAAGTGTTTATGACATGTATTGCATAAATTTATACAAATCTCAGAGTTCAGCCCACTTAATTTTCAAAAGTTGGCACCACTGATTTCTTTCGCACAGAATGCATACAGAGAAAAGTCAGTATCATAAAAATGTCACAATTTAACATTTACGACAGGCACTAAAAACTCGCTTATCTGAATTTGATGAGACCCTTCTGTTTCGAATAAACAATCCGGAAAAATTTATATTAAACATGCACTGTACGTTAAAAAAAAACACAGTGAATATGACACTGTACTCAATGTTATAAAGTTACATATGAATGCATAGGGACGAAAAAGTGCGTATTTTTTAAATTTACTAAAAGTAGTTTCTGCAAAACCGAATTCTCGGATAAATGCGATTGGGATGAACACATTTTTACTGTATTAAGACTACGCTTCTCACATTTGAGAAGGTAATATTGAAGCATACATCCAATGGAGTTTCCAAGAGGAGTTAAGGAATATAACATCTCTTTTTTTGTCCATCTTTTATGAACGTTGAGGAGAGAAAAATAAATTACGCTAGAAAAAAGGAGGCATAGTTCTTCTTACTACGAGCATCCTCATCTACTGACACATGTATGATTTTGTTGTTATTGTTGATTTCGTTTATTTTACTTCCCTTTCTGTCATTTTTGGTTGATCGCGAAGATGAGGATGAGTGATGATATGACGAAATTGATGAAGGGATGGAACACCTGGCGTCATAGTGCGGTGTACTAACCACTCCGCCACGAAGATCGGCTAGGTAGATGGACGTAGAAGACAAGGACAGGATGTTCTTTGGTTATCAAAACAAGCACTCTAACGGTAAATAAGAAAATCTGCCTACTCAACTACAAACATTGATTGTAAGTAATAGGGAGTGTTTAAGAAAGGGAAAAAAAGCATGCAAAGAGACGAGAAGCATTACATAATTTCCTTTCTCGTGATTTACCGTGATGTCATGGCCCCGTTACATAATACAGTCGACTCCCTAATTGCTTCCTTAAGATAAGGAGGCAGGTGAAGGTGTGTGTGTGCACGCAAGTTGGTGCGAAAAAGAGTTTTTTAAGCCCCCCCCCCCCCTTGTCTGTGCCAAGTATGTTCGCGACACGCACCCTTTTTAACGGTTCAACGCAGACGAGATTTTCTGGAGCCGCGTCGAACACCCGAGGGAGAAAGCTTTTTTTCTACACGCTTCTCTGCAATGACTTTGAGGCAGTAGTGGGTTTTACCTGTTCGCATAGTCGCGGGTGTATACCAAAATAATGCAATTAATTTTTATTCATTTCGTCTTTCAAAACATCAAATTTTCCCACTCCACTTCACCTGTCATGGCTTCAGTCTCTCTCTCGCGTCGGCTGTGGCTCGCTCGAGTGGAGCTTTGGCAGCCATAAGGGCGATTTTTTTCAAATTTTCCTCTCCGTCCGAAAAACCGCTGTGTTATCCCAAAATATGAAAAATTACATACGTTTAGAATTCCTTCTAGAGTATTGACGTGAATTTTCGTGTAGTTTTCTTTCACTGTTGTCTAGATATCATCAATAGTTTAATAGACTTACGTAATCGCGAAACTATTGAGAATATCTAGATAACAGTGAAAGCAGACTACACGAAAATTCACGTGAATGCTCTAGAAGGAATAATTCTAAGCGTATGTAATTTTTCATATTTTTGGAACATCACAGCGTTTTTTGGAATGAAGAGGCTAATTTGAAAACATTCGTCCTTACCGCTGCCAAAGGTGCAGCCGAGCATTAATTTGCAGCAAAAGCCGTAGTTGTTGCCATTGAAAATTTGCTTTAAAAATTCATTTATCGTCAGAGTTAGACAACACACATAACACCTTGCAGAGAAGAAAACTTTTCAGGATGTAGGTGTCTCATTTTTTATTGCGGGTGACTGTACATTTAGGTGTTTGTGTTTCTGCCACATTGTCATGTCATGCGAGTCTCGGTAGCCCAGTGCGTTTAGTTATTTAATTCAAGCGAAAAATTCCCTTCCAACCACACAGCAGCGTAACGTGGGGCTTAAATTTGAGAGGGTTGGGGCAGAACACGTGCTTTAGGTTCTAAAAGGTTTTGAAAAATACCTCTAACATGCAAGTTTTAATAAACTTGGATATTGGGGGGCTAGTGCCTCCTTGCCTCCGCCAAGTTACTCTTATGCAAGTGCAACAACCAGTGGCGTCTACTGAGTCCAAGATATGGGCTATCTCACTATGTCACGTGATCCTAGGCTACGAATAGAAATAAGTTTACCACTCCTAAGAAATCAGGTTGCCAACTCATAGGAAATCAGGTTGCCAACTCATAAGAAATCAGGTTGCCAACTCATGGGAAATCAGGTTGCCAACTCATAAGAAATCAGGTTGCCAACTCATGGGAAATCAGGTTGCCAAATCATAAGAAATCAGGTTGCCAACTCATAAGAAATCAGGTTGCCAACTCATAGGAAATCAGGTTGCCAACTCATAAGAAATCAGGTTGCCAACTCATAAGAAATCAGGTTGCCAACTCATAAGAAATCAGGTTGCCAACTCATAAGAAATCAGGTTGCCAACTCATAAGAAATCAGGTTGCCAACTCATGGGAAATCAGGTTGCCAACTCATGGGAAATCAGGTTACCAACTCATAGGAAATCAGGTTGCCAATTCATAGGAAATCAGGTTGCCAACTCCAGAATCACCGTCATCATTTCACTGGTATGAATAATTATATTTACAATTTCTGATCGATTTTCCTCCTGTATTTTATTCTCTAGACTTCAGGCTTCGCCAATAGCCTAGCTAGCCTAGAATATACGCTCCTGGCAATAACACAAATTCGCCCTTCGAGACACTCGTCGCTACAGAGCGTTAACAGAAGCTTATATGTTTGTAGACCTTCAAACAGTATCTGCCGTCGGAAAGTTTGGGATTTTATTTTCCAAATGCAGAAGAACTCAAGTATGCTATATGCTCCAATGGCTATATTACCTTATAATAATGCGCGCGTGTGTAAATATTCAAGAATTGAAATCATAAGTTACAAATGAATAAAGTGAAATTTATGGAATCATTTATATGTTTTTCGTGATACTTTCACTATGCACCAGTGCTCTTTAATGTTCCACAAATAAGATATGAATTTGTAAGTAAAAATATCCGTACAGAAGTGGTTCAGGTCCTAACCCTCTGCTATGGCTGAAAATGAGGTTCAATGAGAACGCATGCGTCAAGGCTAAATACACCTTTCCCCAGAAATTTGTGCAACGATTTCAATGAAAACCTTTCCCGTAAAAACTTAGTTATTATATTTTTACCTCAGAACAATATTGCCACAGAAGTTCGTTTGGATTAACCAAAATATAGTTTCTCGTAACCAACTATTTGTTTCAATAGGCGACAAAAAAAAATACTCACCAGAACCAAATTCGTTTAGTAATCGTGCATATTGTTAGGGTTACCAAAACATTTAGTCAAAATTACAAAATTTAGTAAATGTTGCCAATTTTTTTTATACAGTTTAAGTTTTCATTTCTGTTTTTGGGTCTGCTGCGACCAGGTGGGTGCTGGACCTGGGGTATATAATATACGAGGACCTATGATCAAAATTTGTCTGAAAAAATAAGAGAAATTTGGTCCTTAGTCTGAAGTGCAGGCGTCCTGTATAATTACAATATAAAGATTACTACAATTAATAAATAACACCGCGCTACGACGCCAGGGGTCCTGGGTTCGAATCCCGGCCTGGGCATGGATGTTTGCGAGTGTCCATTCATCAATTTCATGATATCATCAAACATCTCCATCTTCCCAAATTAGCCAAAAGTGGCACAAGAAGCGAAGTAAAATAAAACAAATCAATCAATCAATTAATAAAGAATTAATTTATATATTTCGTAATAGAAGAACACCAAGCAGAACATGTTGAAGGTTAAAACCAAAATTTATGGGAAGGTAATCAAAACTTTCTAAATTTGTGTTTCTTTTCAATTGCGATGTGCCACTGGAGTGACGTTCATTACATTCATTTACAAAACTCTGTGCGTTCGATATCAAACTACTATTATAACTATGAAAGTGGCAATTTTTAATCCAATAACATTCTCTATCATCATAATTCTCTTTTGTTTACTTTTCATTGAATTTTGACGGTGTACTGATTTTACATTGTTTCATAAAAAAAATAATAATAATATGATTTCACACTATAATTAAACGAATAGTGCATATGAACTATTATGGATTGAAATATTTTGACTGTGGTACTTTGTGTAAAATATGATTTCAGTAATTTTGAATATTTTTAAGTATGCCAAAACAATTCATGAAGTAAGGAAAAAATCTGATTAGTTGGTTAATTGGAAGCAGCAGAGTCCTTAAACTCGTAACAAACCATACACAAAGTATTTTTACTGTCGCATGGTTCCCTGAAGCCAGACCCTCGGGCGAGTGCCCCTCCCTAAGGCCGGCTCTGGCTGCGACCCTATAAACTCTCTCCTAGGGTACGCCCTTGACGACAGCAGAGCAGTCTTGCAAGACTGGACACAGTTGCGGCAGATTTTTATCCCAGTTTTTACCCGACACCTGAAAAATAGCAAGCGCCTGTGTCAAGCTGCGTAAGGTAGTTAGTTTTACAACACTGCACGCGAGAGAAAGGAAAAAGAATTCGCACACACTAAGCCTCCAAGGTGATTCAGCCACGGAGTTTCAAGAACACTGTAACAAGACACGCCACTATGCAGTTACCACGCCGAAGGAAAAAAAACGTTTGTCCAGTAGCCATTTAAATATGACCAAGGTTAACGTGTCCACATAGCTTTCAAGTCATTCTCTTGCGATAATGCTGTTGTAGTCCTTGCGTACGTCAGTTCTTCTCTTTCCTTTTATTTGCTCCCTTTTTACCGGTCGCTGGCAACTTAGGACGCTCCCCCTTTCGTTCGTTATATAAAACCGTTCTTCTTTTGTTTCCCTGCTGGCTGCTACCTTTGCAACGCTGGGACTCCTGCACCGACAGAGATAACTTTTCTCCTTGGTAAACACGCGTTTTCAGACAACTCAGCGATTTTTACAATATTGTAGCAACGTCATCGTCACTCAGAGTAGGAAGTTTTGTGAAGAGGAGAGGATGAATTCTTCTGTCTACACGGCCTCGGTCTTCTTCATTTGTGTAAGCCCATGAACAAGGAACAGTACGGAAATGTAACTGCTTCTTACCCTGTCTCCATCTCTCTCTCTCTCTGTGTGTGTGTGTGTGTGTGTGTGTGTTGTCAGATTTCCCTTATCTCCGTTTTTGTCTTTCCCTCTTTTCCATACTAGGGATGGCCAAACGGATCCGGATCCGGATCCAAAAGTTACGGATCTGGATCCGGATCCGAAAATTCCGGATCCGGATCCGGGTCTGAAAGTTTCGGATCTGGATCCGGATCCGAGAGTTCCGGATCCGGGTCTCAAAACTTCGCATCCGGGTCCGAAAGATTCGGATCTGGATCCGGATCCGAAAGTTCCGGATCTGGATCCGGATCCGAGAGTTTCGTATCTCAATCCCATTATAATATTACCACACCTTAAAAGGTATTATGATCTTCGATTACAAAGAAATTTTTCGTTAGTCCTACAAGAAAATTTTTCAACTGTTGTTCCAAAAATACTTTGCTACGCATCGGCTAACACACTCGTGCACACATGTCAGAGGTGATTTTGTAATTGCCATTGAAACGAATATGTATTCATTCGAATGTATTGGAAATGAAAACACACATAAATATGAGACATTCCATTCCAGGATGAAACCTTTAACACATATAACAAGATAGAAATGTTATACAAATATTATACAATTGTTCTACAGTTACAGTTTTACAAATTAAAATAAAACATTATAATATATGCAGTGTTAAATAATTACAAAGTGTAAGACTAACAAGGGAGGTTATCTAAGTGTTCCCCTCCGATTTCCATGAAACTTGGCAGTATAGTGGGGCCCAAAGGAAGAATTACGTGTTTTTTTTTTCAGCTAAAAAACGGTTTTAGGAAAAAAACCTCAAATGTCAAGATGAGGACAAATTGAAGTGAGGGTCTGACCCCTGTGTCCCTCCGATTTCCATGAAACTTGGCAGGTGTATACTGAGGCCCAATGGAAGAAATACGTGTTTTTTTGTTTCAGCTAAAAAACTGTTTTAGGGGGCAAAACCCCCTCAAATGTCAAGATGAGGACAAATTGAAGTGAGGATCTGACCCCTGTGTCCCCCTCCGATTTCCATGATACTTGGCAGGTGTGTGTATAAACGGGCCCAAATGAAGAAATACGTGATTTTTTTTGTTTCAGCTAAAAAAAACTGTTTTAGGGGGCAAAACCCCCTCAAATGTCAAGATGAGGACAAATTGAAGTGAGGATCTGACCTCTGTGTCCTTCCGATTTTCATGAAACTTGGCAGGTGTATAGTGAGGCCCAATGGAAGAAATACGTGTTTTTTTGTTTCAGCTAAAAAACTGTTTTAGGGGGCAAAACCCCCTCAAATGTCAAGATGAGGACAAATTGAAGTGAGGATCTGACCCCTGTGTCCCCCTCCGATTTCCATGATACTTGGCAGGTGTGTGTATAAACGAGCTCAAATGAAGAAATACGTGATTTTTTTTGTTTCAGCTAAAAAAAACTGTTTTAGGGGGCAAAACCCCCTCAAATGTCAAGATGAGGACAAATTGAAGTGAGGATCTGACCTCTGTGTCCTTCCGATTTTCATGAAACTTGGCAGGTGTATAGTGAGGCCCAATGGAAGAAATACGTGTTTTTTTGTTTCAGCTAAAAAACAGTTTTAGGGGGCAAAACCTCCTCAAATGTCAAGATGAGGACAAATTGAAGTAAGGATCTGACCCCTGTGTCCCCTCCGATTTCCATGATACTTGGCAGGTGTGTGTATAAACGGGCCCAAATGAAGAAATACGTGTTTTTTTTTGTTTCAGCTAAAAAACTGTTTTAGGGGGCAAAACCCCCTCAAATGTCAAGATGAGGACAAATTGAAGTGAGGATCTGACCCCTATGTCCCTCCGATTTCCATAAAACTTGGCAGGTGCATAGTGGGCCCAATGGAAGAAATACGTTGTTTTTTTTTTTTTGTTTCAGCTAAAAAACTATTTAAGCGGGGACAAAACCCCCTCAAATTTCAAGATGAGGACAAATTGAAGTGAGGATCTGACCCCTGTGTCCCCCTCCGATTTCCATGATACTTGGCAGGTGTGTGTATAAAAGGGCCCAAATGAAGAAATACGTGTTTTTTTTTGTTTCGGCTAAAAAACTGTTTTAGGGGGCAACCCTCAAATGTCAATATGAGGACAGATTTAAGTGGGTATTTGACTTATGTGTCCCCCTCCGATTTCCATGAAACTTGGCAGGTGTATAGTGGGGCCCAAAGGAAGAAATTTTTGTTTCAGCTAAAAAACGGTTTTAAAGGGCGAAACCCACTCAATTGTCAAGATGAGGACATATTGAAGTGGGGATTTGACCCCTGTGTCCCCCTCCGATTTCCATGAAACTTGGGAGGTGTGTGTATAAACGGGCCCAAATGAAGAAATACGTGTTTTTTTTTGTTTCGGCAGAAAATTTGTTCTAGGGGGCAACGTCATCTCAAATGTCAAGATGAGGACAAATTGAAGTGGGGATCTGACCCCTGTGTTCCCCTCCGATTTCCATGGAACGTGGCAGGTGTATAGAGGGGCCCAAAGGAAGAATTACGCGTATTTTTGTTTCAGCTAAAAACTGTTTTAAGGGGCAAAATCCACTCAAATGTCAAGATGAGCACAAATTGAAGTAAGGATCTGACCCCTGTGTCCCCCTCCGATTTTCATGAAACTTCGCAGGTGTATAGAGGGGCCCAAAGGAAGAAATACAAGTTGTTTTTTTTTGTTTCGGCTAAAAAACTGTTTTTGGGGGCAAAACCCGCCTCAAATGTCAAAATGAGGACAAATTGACGTGAGGATCATCTGACCCCTGTGTCCCCCTCCGATTCTCATGAAATTTGACAGGTGTATAGAGAGGCCCTATGCCCCCTGTTTCTTCCTATGCCATATTTACGTGGTTTCGGGGTCAGATCCCCACTTCAGTTTCTCCTCATCTTGACATTTGAGGGGGGCCTCTATACACCTGCCAAGTTTCATGGAAATCGGAGGGGGAGACTTAGACTTCCCTTGTAAGTGTATTAATTAATTACAAATCGCGCACGCGCACACACACACTATATATATATATATATATATATATATATATATATATATATATATGTATATTAGCAGGTAACAATATGTTATAAACACATTCTTACTTTCCAAAGAAGCGCATGTGGGATGGCAAACGGATCCGGATCCGAAAATTCCGGATCCGGATTCAAAAGTACGGGATCCGAAAATTCTGGATCCGGATCCGAAAGTTCTGGATCCGGGATCCGGATCCGGATCTGAAAATTTCGGATCCGCGGATCCGGATCCGAAAAATTTTAGGATCCGGAACCAACCGGATCCGGATTTCGGATCCGCCAGGATCCGGATCTGGCCATCCCTGTTCCATACCCCTACATCAGTGATTTATCCACACCCCTTAACACCCTCCCAAATTTTGGTGAACACCCCCTTCCCCTACAGGAGGGTGTAAATATGGATGTTTATATCAACAATAGAATGACAATACTTCAACATTAACAGAAAGGAATCATTTGTAGCTGAGGAAGCGTAGTCCAATGGACCTTTCGATCAACTAAAACCAAAGTATCAGGGAAGGAGGGTGGAATGTGCAGCATGGTCATTTCCTGGAAACAGCAGCTCCCTTGACAAGGCTCCGGCCAGCTCTAGGAAAGGGAAACTGCGATCTGGAAAATGTCAAACTGACCTCTCGCCCTCCTTCCAGGGAGCACATTCCGCGCACAGTGTTGACAGTTCAGCATTTGAATACCTTATATATTTCTTAAATACGTTACAGATTCGTAAATTCAATTATTCAACCCCAGAGTCAATGAAATTTACATTTTGTTGCATTTTTCTTTCGATTCTTTCATGTGAAAAATGTACGATAAAAGTAAGGGAAGAAATTCAAAGATACAGGTTTGACTCCTTCTAGTGAATTCTGTTACTATGGTTAACAACACTATTTTCTGTAACTTGGCGAGATGAATGATTTTGGAGTGGTAGAGAAAAGAACAGTCAAATCCCTTTGGCCTTAGGTCAGTCTCAGTGTAGCATCTCCGTTCGTGTGTTGTCGTTCTGTTTAGTGTATAGCAATGTCTGAAACTTTACTGCAAAACTGTCTGAAGAAGATAGAGAAAATGAAAAACCAGACAGAAAGAAACCGAAAGTGGTGAGTAGAAAATCAGTGACACTATATGTAGGTATAATTTCTTCCAACCGATATTCATAAAGTACCAATATAAAATTTACTGACCGAGTATTCGATATAAAATGGCAAGTATTTCATGAAGAACCTAAGTGATTCATTTACGTCTATAGTTGATGACCATTTTTGTGGCTCCAAGAGTTCTTACCTTTGTAAAAGAAATGATATACTATTGGAAAGAGAGTTGTAAAGGGGTGAGGGTCCACATGGGGTGCTTGCCTGGACGCTAAGTACAAATGGGGTGCCGAACAAGCAAAATAGATAAAAATAGAAAAGCGTTAACGTCGTGGTGCCCCGTGAAATTACTGGCACCCTATTAAATTAAAGTTATTGTCAGTTTGCAAAGATATAGCTTTAGTAAAAATTGTCTTCCTCTTTGTATCTAGTCGGTTCCCTGACAATGACATGTTTAATTTTATTCAACTTTTCAGAGGAAGCAAACGAAGTGCAAGCAGGCCCGTAGCTAGAGGGGGGCAAGGGGCAACTGTCCCCCTGTGAAAAATACAGAACACCTAGAATTCTCACTAATCTTTACAATTGCTCTAGCAACATAACAAAGACACTTATTGATTTTGTGATTTATGAAGGTGTGTGGGATTCAGTATAATGTCGTATTAGGATTGGGGGGGGCGATTCCCTTTTTGGCAATAGTGATTCATGTGGTAGAGAGAGGGAGTGGATATTTGATTTTTGTTACTTAACGTTACTTTTCTGCCACTTTAGCTAATCGCAACAATGAATGATGACGTTATATTGATGAGAAGACACTCATAAACAGTGCCGCAACCACAGGGCGACAGGGGGTATTGTCCCCCCGCACCCTCCCGACCTTGGAAGGTAGTCCATTCTAGGGGACGCAAACATTGAAGTAAAAAAACAAGACTAGGAGAATCTAAGAATAGCAGGACAATTGGATACTCATGATGGAATTAGTTTTTACGAGTTCCTTGCATTTTTCTTCGAGACGGCCAAGCGGCACTTGCAAGGGGCAATTGCCCCCCTCTCGATTTCAAATTTTATACAAATAAAAAATACATTTCGTAAAATTTCTTGCTCGCTTCGCTCGCAATTTCTTCTGTTCATATAGTCCAAGTTCAGAGCCATAGCTATGAAGCGGTGGGTGTCGGCCCTGGGAGCCAAACGATCTATATGAAAAAGAATGTTAAAGAGAATGCCATGGCGCCCCATAAAATTATTTACTCCCTATTAAAACAATTTATTTCTATGAAACTTAATATGAAATATTAATGAAGACACTGTAATCCAAGAAGTCATTGATCAATCAAGGTATTCCTATTTGTTTGTCAGGTGTCAAAACATGTATTTCAACTTATAATACATACAATACAATTTACACAATATTTTGCAAAATGGTTAACGTTAGCAGTAGGCAAACATTGTCTGTAGTGATGCAAGAGTCTTCCCCCTATGAAGGAAATAGAGTCCGTGGTAAACTAAGGTACCCATATTTTAGCAAGTACAAAAAAAAAAAAATGTATTACAAATTTTTACATAATTCATCAAAGTGTAGATAATATGGAACCATTATTATTTAATTAATTCGATTTTTCTTGCATAACACAACACAATGGTGTTGTTGGATTCTCGTTAGATTCCTTTGTGCGGGAAAATCTTGCATACTGGGAACTAGAGGGAATCATTATGAAGCATGATTTATAAAGGGCTCCCTTAATCAGATCTGCAGAGGCGCCCATTAATCGTCTATTAACATTATCAACCTTAAATATCAAGTAGATACAGTCCCTATTAGCCTATTTATGTTAAACTTTATATTCTTTGCCAACCTGGAAAGGTCATTATCGAGAAAATGCCATTTGATGTTGCTCGAAGTTTTTTTTTGTCCGTTGCAGTTTCAAGATATCATTCCTTTTCTGTTACTTATCTCTTTTGGGGGAGGTGTCAAGTGCCTCTGTGTACCCTGCTACATCTGCCAATGCGACACAATATATTGAAAATTTGCCCCCTCTAGGATTGACTTTACCCCCTACCCCCCTACAAAGAATTCCTGGCTATGGGCCTGAGTGTAAGGAATTAAACATAAAAGAAATTTAATTTACATTAAGTCCCAAATTTATATCTGACCATAGGCGCACCAGTGAGGGCACGACGGCGCTTGCCACTGCCTGCTGGAAAACGTGGAGAGAGAAAATTTGTTTGGTTCATTGTGCTCTTTGTGTTGGATAGCGAAATAAATGTTATTCGATTTTTAAATGATTGAAAAGAAAGCATTGCCTCAATTTAGAAGTGAAAATTCCTTGCCTTCCTTTTGCAGTTAACATGCCATGCGTTTATTTGCACATGTTATTTCGTTTTCTTTTAAGGCAAAGAGGCACGTGACTCCTAATTCCCTAGAGTCTCTCGTTTAGTATTTGAAAGATAAACTCTCAAAAGCGCCAAGCGTATTTTCCGAAGTTTTGTAAGGATATAGTGCACATGCATATTATTAATTAAACATAGCGACAGTATCCCATGATGTTTAATCTTTACAATCTTGCTCTGCTCGTTCGGCGTCATCTTTACCTCACCACATGCCCCCTCCTGTTCTAACAGTTAGAAAATATGCATGTATAATTTTAATAGTTCTATGTAGCGAGTGAGTTCCAAATTCTGCTGGTGTTTTCAAATCTTTGTTTAAACGATGATTCACAAACTGAAATAAAGTAATGAAACTCGATATATTTAGAGCATGGCCATGAAGACGTTAAAATATAGAGGGAAGTTTCGATGCACGTTTGATAGATACCTGATATTGCTTTTGAATGAAATCGGTCAAGGAATTTCATATTGAAGTCTTCAACGAACGAGCAAAGCAAGATTGTAAAGAGTAAACATCATGGGATACTGTCGCTATGTTTAACTAATAATATGCATAATCAGTTTGCAAAGAAATAGTTCTAAAAATTTTCTTGCTCGCTTCGCTGGCAGTGTCATAATTTATTTAAGTCATATTATATCTGTATTTATTACTACTACTTCAGACAGGCAAGTGCGCGCACACCCATGGAATGCATTCTCACTGATATTTCAATTGGGCACCCCCAAGTTGAACTCCGAGTTACACCTACGGCAAGAACGATACAAATACAGTTAAAATATTGCGCAAGTGTTCCTAATTTCTTTATAACTAGCTTAAGAATTGCATGTAATGATTCCTGGTAATAATATGTTAAAATTCTGTGTTTTTTAATGTCATCCCTTGTGTTTTGTCTAACGATTGATTAAATCAAGTACTGAACATTATCGGAAGGAAAGCAATACTCGAAACGTTAAACTGAAATGCTAACATTAATCTATTTTCCATCTTTTTTCTTCTGAAATGTTACGTGAAGCGAAGGGAGGGGGGGGGGGTTAATCTCTAGAAACATCCAAACAAATTCTATTAGGGCGAACATTTTTAAAACGGTCAAAAATATGCACTTAACTTCCCCAAACTTACACCCCCCCAAAAATTTTCCAACACCCCCCCAAGGGAAAAATCCTGGATAAACCCCTGCCCTACCCAGACAAAAAACTTTCGGGAAGGATACATCAATTTGCAAATTAACGGAGGGGGGATGTTGGGGATGCACCCCGAAAAAAATATCCCTGTAAAAAAACTACTTTTATTCCTGCCAAGGATGGCTTTTATCCCCCTCAGAGAAAATGAAATTGAAAGCATATATACAAGGGCGCCAGCAGGATTTTCTCTCAGGGGGGTAGAGTCATTGAAACTTTTATTACTACTACTAGTATATCACAGCGCAGTCCACTGCAGAAATCAAACTCTGTAAACTGCATGTTTATTTATTACGCTATGTAATAACATATTTTATTGTAGCAAACAGGGCAACAATAAACCTCACATACCACTGACTGAAGGTATACATGATGATTTGGCACGCAAACAGTTTGCAGGGTTGCCAGATTACAAGAAAAGCGGAATTCAGCGGTGCATGCATTACCCATATTACACCAAATATGACGTCACGCGTATCAAGAAAATGGTACGTGATGGAGAAAAATTTGTGAGAAATCCGAAATCACCGTGCCGAAATTAGTTAAGAACACATATTAGCTAACAGGATACAAAATGGCTGTTCCCTAGTGTAATCAGTGTAAATAGATTAAGTTTAAATGTAACCCTATTGAAATATTAATAACAGTGCCGGCGATTGGGTTCCAAAACTGGAGAGGGGCAAGGACAGTTTACTTTCCATTGGTAGATAAGGTTTAACATAGTGCGGGGGCAAAAGTGGCAAAGAGAGGGGGATCAACTGCCCCACCACGCACCTCCAAATCGCCGGCAATGAATATTATTATTAATAATAATAATAATAATAATAATAGTTGCTGTAACTTGCAGTCTGTCACAGAAAACAATACTTTTTTTTATAAAATATCGCTATAATTTCACCACTCGAATTACACTAACTAATTCCAGAAATCTCAGGGGGGCAAGTGCCCCCTGTGCCCCACTCCGGCGGGCGCCATTGATAGTATACCATTTCTTAACTGTGTAACAAACATAACTGAAAAATCATTCGTGTTCATTAATTGTCCAGTCATCAAATAGTTCCCTGCCGAATAGTATGCAGCGTTGTGGATTAAAGGACACCAATCTGCAACTGACCATCTTCACATCAGGCTGTTTTCCACTTAGGTTTTCGTGGCATAGTGCTGACATTTTACACGTATTAAAGTGTTGACAAGAAACCTGTAGGTAGGTTCCGCCATGTCAAACTCAATTCGTAAGTAGGGCCCCATAATGATAATGTCAAAACTCCCCGGGCTGCACAACTCCGAACCTCTGAAGCCAAAAATTAAGAGATTCGCCCACGACGGGGGCAATTCCACTGATTACTCCGGCAGCATCGTTGCATTATACACACACACACACACACACACACACACACACACACACACACACACACAAACACACACACACACACACACACACACAAACACACACACACACACACACACACACATACAGAATCACCCCAGCACCAAAAATTAGCAACCGGGAGGAAGATGCAAAAAAAACAGAAGGGTTGATTCCCTCCCTCAACCCCCTTCACAAACCCTCTGTTTAGAATTGAGTAAGTTTACGAAGCCAGAGGAACCAGGATCAAACATTTTGAACGATTTTCAGGTCAGTGGGAACCCTATAAATGAATTATCTGAAGGGAACGCGTAAGGATTTCACTCTGGCAGTGTCTCTGCTGACATAATATTGCTTCCATGGAGCATTTTCGCTTTCAGAATCTTATCCGACACTAAAAATAAATATCAGTGGCAACCACAAAGCTATTGAATGGGGTTTCATACATATGGGATAGAAAATGCGATTTTCAACGGTTCGTAGCATCGAATCGAGGCCTCAAGTCACTGGCGTACGCAGGATTTCTTCTTTTCAGAGGGAACTGGAATTCTGAAGCATTTTGTCGTCAGCCTCACGGGATGCTCTACGGTTTCAAATTTTAATTGATAAAAGACTATACTTAAACAATTTACAAAGACAGATTTTATCGTACTGTGTATCATAAATAATTTCTATAAAGCTATCTCTCCATCTATTAAGAGCAGATAATTAGAAACTTTGCAAGATGTTGCAATGAATTTGACGCCTCGACATAAGCTCAAACCTGATTACTCTAAAGGAAAATAAATTCTCACGTTCAAAGCCCATAAAGGTGGTTCTAACAAGCCGTGTTATCTGCAACAATCAGTATTGTCTTGAAGATTTCATCCAGTGCAAATTACGTCTGTTTCCCAAAGCAGTTATGGTTGAACTGTGTGAATGAGTGGAAACAATGGGTTTTTGATTTCAACACAAACTCCACAGAAATAGTTTTGTCAGTTTTCTGCTGGGCTTCATTCATTCCACAAAGATTTAAGGTATTTCGTGATACAGCAACAGCTGTGAAATCCAGACTTGTTCTTCTGTTGACAAACTACGCTGCAGTCAACAGAGAGTTTATGTCGAGGAAATTTATTTCTGGCAAGCAGTCACACGGTGACACAAGAAAAGGGGGCAACAGGGAAACATTGTGTCCCCTGAAACTTTTAAGAAAGGAGTGTAACAGAAATTAAAACAATTTTGACAAGATCACTCATAGAGCGACAAATACTCAGTTCTGACTGTCAATCCTACGTGGACATGATTTGATTCTTGAGTTCTTCTATCTCGTCGCTGGTTATTGTTGGCGTCTCGTAATGTTCATCTGTATAACCGTAGGTGGATGGGTACGTTATATGCATCCAAAGTGTACCCTTTTTCTTGTAAATTTGTCTGACAAGTCAAAAAGAGTATCTATTAGGAGAAATAATTAAAAATATTATAGATCCAACAAATAATTAAACTAAGGTAATACTACGGTTGTAAGAACGAAGGTGAACGTGATGATGTGGGGATTTGCCATCTCTAGACCCAATAAAGACAACAAAGATAAAATTTCATTCTTGTCGGAAGTGTTTCATCCCTCTCCCAATAAAAATGTCATATTTAATGCTGTAACACACACACACACACACACACACGCACGGTGGGCAAAAGAGTGTGGAACCGCCTCTATAGGAAAAAGAAACTGGCTGCTTTAACAGCTTCCCACGTAATCACGTTTCGTTTTTACATCTTGGGATAATCGCGACAATGACGATGAATCATGATCTGACAAAGTGAGTGATGATCTTTTTAAGTCCTATTTCGAATGTTCTGTTGTCTCAACCGTTCCGAAGTCCAACGGCGAAAGATGAGAAGTCAGCGAACTTTTACAAAGCAACCAATTACGTGAGATCGATTACATGTTTGTATGTACAGGGTGTTCTTCAATTATTCTCGAAAATGGGGTAAATACATTTTCCTACGTTTAATTGTATTTAATTTTATTGTTTAAATATATATGAAGAATTTTCATAGTTCCAGACTGTGTGTTTAAATATATACTATTTTGGAATTGCATTCACTCTCTGTTAGGTAAGGTTTATATCCAATAATATCACATTCTCGATTTTTGCAATGTTCTTTACAAGAGCACATATCAGCAATGGAACAAAGAGGTGTATATGGGTGCATTGCATCCTCCATATTCTTGGAAGGGGGTACAATAGCTTCTAAATCCTTTAATTCGAATTGTACCCCTTGTAAACTCCCTGAAATAATTTGACGGACGCAAGATGCTGACGTTCAAAAATCTCGTTTTAGTAGCTACATCAGTGGCGTAGCGGCCGCCCCTGTAAGTGTCGCAAAGCGGAAGGTGGGCAAGGTTAATATGTCGCTTGCGTGTTTATATGTGGGGCTGTTGCCCCTTCATCTCCGCCCTGTGCGCGCAAATGTTTGGTACAACAAGAAGTCGTGTATGCTGAAACTATTCTGTCACAAAGAGTACCGTGAATGTTATTTCTGTGGATTTTGTGAAGTAACATTTCTTTCTGTTTGGCCAAAAAATATAAATTCACGCATTAGTGACGTTTCATTTGTTCTCACGCCTAATTTCATCCTTCTTCTTCAGCGCGGAAAAACGGGAAAGTGGGGTGAAAATAACGTAAATACAAATACCAGAAATGTGTGTTCAGGTCGCGAAAAATATACAAGCGCGAGAATAGAGCGTAAGAGAAGAAAACACTGGGAAAAATTCCCACCAACCTTTTCACGACACGCGCGCAAAGGGAATATTGGCAATGTGTTTTGAAAACAATACATACGTGCGTGACCGCGTGCGTTACGACCGTGGCGCTTGTTGAATACTATGCGTGTGGCGTTGTTTCACAACAAAGGAACTTGGCTATTCATCGCAGGCGAGCGGCTTGGCCTCAATTATGCGCTTGTGAATGTCTAATGGGAGAGTTTCTTCTCGCTGACGGATTGCACTCCGATGTCCTACGGTTGAATGGGGTATCCTACCGCTGACGTACTGTATGCAGTAGCGTAACTAACTGGCACTGCGCCTCCCCTCCCCCGCAACTTTCAGTTGTGCGCCCCCTACTCGTTTGCTAGCCCAAGTTGCTAAGGCTGTCGCTAGCGGCTCGTCGCCAGAGCCTCATTAGTCTGCAAAATGCAGTTAAGGGTGTGCAACGTGGAAGAGAGGTTGACATTAATAAGGCAAAAATACAGAAAAAGCAATTTAGGCAAGATTATGTAAGATACGCGCTAAACATCAAAATATATATTTATAGGCGCTATAAAAGTGCGTTATCAGGCCCGAAACAACATGAAAGGAATTTCTGATAAGGAAGAGAAAATGCACAAATCCGCACTTAGATGAATGATGATGACTACATATTGTAAACTCTTCATCTACGAAAGAACTTCCCACAGCTTGCCTAAGTCATAAATAAAGTTGTATTTGAACTCGACCCTAGGCATGACTGGATCATAGTACACTATCCAAGATCCAAGGCTTCTATTTATTAAGTAGATAATATTAATCTTTATATCTTTTCGAAAATGTATTTTCTCACTGAATTACGTAAAGTCATGTTTACATGCAGCATAAACTTCTTGGCCATGAAGCTCAATGGACATTCATGAAATATGACTACTGCTGTATCTTTAGATGCCATAATTTAGGAAACACGTAGTACACTGTGTATGTTTTGAATGCATGTAGCTTGTCGAGTTTTTGATTACAAAATATTGCCCTTGAACGCGTCATTCTGTAAATATTGCCAAGTCGGGTTGTGGTTTACAATGAGGTCAGGTAAGACCAGAATACTACTCGTATATTAAAGCTATGCCAATTTACAGTTTTGACGTGCCGGGGATAGTAAGCCTTATTTTCAAAGCAATTAACTTTTCAGCTTACAGAGGGATCTTCAATCTTATTGGTGTTACAATTTAGAGAACAACTCCACTATGAAAGGGTAAAATGCATTTTCGCTTCTTTAGTTTTGGACCTCCATACATTGTGCTCGAGAAACGGTTGACTGCTGCCATGGATTGGAGTGGCTTATGGAACTGTTTTGACCAGTACAAGGACGTTTTTCAAGTTGTCAATGTAGTTGGGCTGCCCCTGCGTATCTGACTCTCGGGGTCACTCGGCCTCTCATTAATGGGTACATGGTTATAAATAACTAACTCTCTAGCCTTCTTAAACCCGAAGGTTTATGGCTGCAGCAACACAAGCCTTCCATCTGTCCCCATCCTGGGCAAGACCAATCCAATCTTTTCAACTCTTACCGATTTCCTTTAAGCCCATTTTAACGTTATCCTCCTTCTCCATCTTGGCCTTGCTACAGGTCTCTTACCATCAGGTTTCCTAACAAGAATCCTGTAAACTCTTCTTTTCTCTCCAATTCGTGCCATATGGCCTGTCCACCTAAGTCTTCTTCTGGATACAACTCTGGAGAAAAAAGGTGGCCGAAGCGTGGTACTGATCACATCACATCAACTGCAGTGCTGTCAGTATCGAGAAGGTGTGGAGCTACATCTTCACCTCATGCCTTCATGGCACTGTGCAATGCAGAAGGCAGAACTTTGCCCTTTGCAATAATGGCGAGGTAACGATTATGAAGATACTCTATATGCTCCATAGTGTGGAATCCATTGCTTTCGGGGTCTCTAAGATTAATAGTTACACTCCCAAAGCCGTTCAATTTATTTATTCTTGCTCCTGGAGATGAAACTAAAAATGTTGTTTATAATCAAGTTTTGAGTTCAATTAATATTATAGTGAATTTGTAAATACTTTATAATTTGTTTACTGTACTTATACTTTTAAATACCTGTAAATAAAATTAGTTACATTTTACACTATAGTTAGAATTCATAATTTTCCTGTCTAATAGAAGATTGGGATACATGAATACCCGGCAACGCCGGCTAATCAGCTAGTACAATAATATAGTAATACATATATAAATATTAGACAGATCAAATTCATTCGAGTATTACTCAGTCATCTCTCTGTCTCGGGAGAGGTGTCATGCTACGACCCCTGTGCAACCCTGTTTCTAGGTCAAATAAAAAAAGTGCCAACTGGCGAAAAGCAGATGATTTCTCATGAAAACTAAATCCTTTTGCATATTTGTGTAGGGTTACCGAAAAGTTGGTCACAATTACCAAAGTTAGTAGACGCTGCCAATTTATTTTCTTTACTGTTGCAATAAAGCTTAACCAAACGTGATTTGTTAATTCAAACACATCATTTTCATCTGCGTATCCTTGCAATGGATGTTGAAAATTGCATTGGGGTATATTTATTTATTTTGCCTCTTATTTTTTGTGGCGGAGATTAACGCTCATGCCTTTCCTTAAACTCAGCCACATACAAAAAGTTCATAATATAATACACATTCATAATTTGATTCATATATAAACATTTAAAATAACGAACATACATATACCTTTCACATCAAACCAACCGCAGTAAAAAATTGTAATTCAAAGAAATACATAAGACATATATACATGTACACACACTCATGCATAGGTCTATATACATAACAGGCCGCAACAAATATTTGTTAAACATGTGTTAATTATTTGACAATAAACCGAAACCAAGGTAAAAAAAAGTATATAGCATCACTACATAAGACCCTCTCTAAATCTTCTCTAAAATATACACCTATTGAATTGCATTCCAGTCCCTAACGACTGATACAGTAAAAGAGTTACTAAAAATTCCATTCTATGAGTTTTAATTGTTAATTGTATATCGTGTAGACAAGGTTCAAATTAACGAGGGAGGCTGTGAAAAGGATTTACTCTCACTAAACCTAAGAGTTCCTGAGGGAAGGGTAAATATTTATTTGTGCCAGAGATGAAAAAGTTCATATGGCGGAGAAATTTTACACCAATACAAGGCTTCTTGTTTCGACATTTCGGCCTCCCGATGGAGTTGTGGTAATGCGGTCACCTTGTAACAATGAGTCCTGTTAACCTAACAACATTTAAATCCTAGTTCCAGTCGCAATTAATCTATCTATGCACAAAGTGGGCTTAAAAACAAAACTGAACCTTTCGTTTCGACAGTCCTGCATAAAACCTGTGCACAAAGAGGGGGAACTGATTAACTCCTTCTGGAAGTTCGTACCTATATATATATATATATATGGTACTTAATTTTAAAAACTGGGTTCTATAAGACAGTTAAATTTTATGTACAATGACTAATATATGTGTTGCAAAATGCAATAACAACCAAATAAATACTTGGAAAATATATTTATGTGAGGAAAACTGTACGTTTTACTGTTATTTTTTAATAATAGCAATAATAATTCGCCGATCTCAGTTGCGGAGATGAGCAGAACATACTTCAAAGCAAAAGGTCCCATGTTCGAACCCTGGTTATATGCAGTGGCTGACGAGTTGTTTAGTATTCCGACTTCACCATCTGTGCTTTTGGTCTGTGACTAAGCTTCAATGGAAACAGGAATCAACGTGAAACGAGTTGTGGATACATTTTGTAATGAATGTGCATTGCAAATTGTAAACGGCACTCTTGTGTTTCTTATGTTTAGCGCGATGAACTGTTTTGGCCACAATTTGTATTTCTAAGACAGCAGATGACGTGTTTGAAAACAGCATTCTTATTTAAGTATTGGACCCACGAGAAACACGGCAGGTTAAGATATGCTTGTTCCATAATTCATGCACATCGCCGTGATAGACCGAAACGGTAGAAAAGCGGCGTAAAAAATCGAATTAGAAATACGGCAACACATGAATATAGTATTGTATGACGTCCTCTGACATCATCCTTTCCGCAAGAAAAGGTTCGATTCGCACATTATATATGTAATACGAGCATATTTGATTTTTGCCTGAACGCAGAGCTTTTCTGTTAGCCGCCCGATCATTGTGTCCAGTACTCGTAGAAGAATACTTTTTTTCCTCAGCGGAAATACCAAGTGCCTTTCTCCTCCATCCAATCGAACATTGAGGTCATTCCTCTACTTGTTTGCGCTGTGTAACGGAACTCCACTGGGGGGTTGATGAACAATACCTTGTTAGGCTGCTGCTTGTTTCCGGATTTTCTGTGAAAGTGAACAGGTCGAAACTCTTTCATTTGTCAACAACTCTACTGATGTTCTTTTGCAGCTGTTTTATTTTTGTCAACATATTTATATATATCTGCTTACTATATCACTATTTAGCTCACTTTTCCGGAGGGTTTATCGGAAGCTTCCGTACATTAACTGCACAATAGAAATTAGATAACAATAATGAAGCTACCATATTTTCTGAACGTGAAATCAGGAAGTTTTTCTAGAGACTCGCCTGAGAGTGTAGTAAAAGAATGTTAAATGCATCGTTTTCAAATCAAATCGTTATAGGCGCAAGCTTTAGGGGGCAAGGCACTTTCTGTCTCGCTCCAAATTGCTCAAGAGGCGTAAGTATTAGCTATATATGTTTACATATGTAAAATTATGTTCACGTCAAATTTTGTCCCTCAAACCCCTTAAAATTTATTTGAAGTTGGCGCCACTGCCACTGAGAAATAAAAGACGATCTGGCTTTCTCCCACGGTAATGAATCGCGTATGGAGACTGAAGAGGCTGCAGTGAGGTGTAACAAATATGTTTTCAACATTAGATTATGAGCAGCAGTGGCGGGAGTTGGGTTCCAAAACTGGTGGCAGGGGGCAAGGATAGTTTACTTCTCTTGGTAGATAAGGTTCAGCATAGTGCAGGGGCAAAAGTGGCAAAAAGTAGGGGGCAACTGCCCCCCCAACGCCCTCCCAAATCGCCGCCATCTTTTCAGCACAAATTGTATTCAATGCACAGCAACATAGGTGAAAAATGAATCGTCCCAGGGCCGGCTGAAATGCCCTTGTGCCATTTACCAGAACTGCCACATTTCCAATTCGACAATAGGGAATTCAGGGGTCAGTAGAGTGTTTAAGTCGAAAATTAACTGCATTGTTGCGATTCCACAAGCACTATCCTATTTTGCCGGCTCGGTGATCGACTTTCCAACTCCCCACTGAAGTTCCCAGGTTCAAATCCCGGCGTTGGAATGGGTGTCACTTGATCAGTTCCATAATATCACTCACCCTCATAGTCGCCATATAAGCCAAAGGTGTGAGAAAAGAGTCACCGAAGAAGAAATATTCAAATTCAATCACATTTCCTTATTATCGTTGGTCACAACACCACAAAAATGCACCTCGAGTATCGGTTTCACCTGTTCCGTACACTCAGACGCAAAGATAACAGTCCATCGCTGTTAACGTGTTTTTGGGAATGAAACTGTACTTGTTCTGGAGCGCAAGTACAATTCATCAGGGTTGTTAAAGGACCAGGAACACATAAATTCGGTCCAAGTTGCTTATTGTTTCATTGGAAAAAGGTTCCAGGACCGTATTTAAATCCATCCGGAAAAATTGTTCCTGGACCGAATTGAAATACTTTTCAGATAAATAGGTACTTTACGGTCCAGAACCCATTTACGCTTGCTGATTTTCTCTCCTGGACCGGAATTCAATTTTTCTTTAAATACCTTAACAACCCTGCAATTAATTTGTTTGTTTCAATTCGTGAACTGCACGTTGCGGTAAACAGAATGAACGAACATGCTGATGGACAGGGAACGGATTTATATGTAAATCTAAATACATATCTTCGTATGATCCTAAAATCAATGTTGGATCTTTGGAATATATGAGGTCCAAAAATTGTATTTTTATTTTCCATATTTTTACATGTATCAGTTTTCGCACATATTTTTACATGTAATTTCCATATTTTCAAACATTTTCCAATGTCTATTCCACATTCATCCTACATTTTCCCTTACACCAAACGTTTTCCGTTCATCTGCATTCTGTTAGTTTTCTTCTCTGTTTATTTTGAATCTTGACAATAGACAATGCATTTGTTATTCTAACATTCTTTACAATAGAGAATGAAAGCTCAAGCTTTCCTGGTGAAATCTATCACAAATATACTCGTATTATTTCGTGCAATATTGAACGAAGTTTCAGTCCAAATAAATCTATCTGTCTTTGGGGACAACACAAGATTCACGTTTCAGCCCTTAAAAGAAAATTTTGTAATCCTTGGTTTTGGTAACAAGATATAATGTATATTTTGTATTTGAATGTTTCATGACAATTAAATGTCATTTGAGCCTAATTAATTTTATTTAGCTAGTTGAGCCACTGGCTTCATGAAAATTGCCATTATAAGTCCATACTTTGATTAAAGTAACTAAATATAGGTATACCGGGTGTCCCAGAAGTCTCTCCCTGATTACAAACTTTATTCATATCCGCTATATGCATGGTAGAGATGTGAAAATGGTGCCAAAATGTTGGAAAACTAACCAAGTTTTTTTGTTGCAGGTTTCAGTAATGTGGCTGCAGTGTAGCAGTGTCAGTGCCCAGAAAACCGGAAATGTTCACAAATCAGGAAAAAGCTCAGCATGTCCTCTGGTATCACGAGACCCGGTCACCAATAACTACGCAGAGGAACTTTCAATTGTACAAAATTCTTTATCTGCCATCAATAAGTTGGTATTTAAAAAATGGAATTTATTTTCATTCCCAAATCCTGTCAAGTCCAAGAAACATTGTATGGAAAGATGCCACCCGATGTCAAGAGCATTAATTCCGGATTCCTTGGCACTGACACTGCTACACTATAGTCACATTACTGAAACCTGCAACAAATAAACTTCGTTAGTTTTCCAACCTTCTGGCACCACTTTCACATCTCTACCTTGCATATAACGGATATGAATAAAGTTTGTAATCAGGGAAAGACTTCTGGGACACCCGGTATATCTACATGCACTTGCGCACGCAGTAGGAAGCGGACGGGAATACAATTCCTCCCGAAATTTTGAGAAAATGAAAATTTTCATATAAAAGCAGTAAAAAGCCTTGGGGAAGAAGATAAATGGTAAATGACTCTGGATTTTCATTTTTGTCTTTGAACAACCCTTAAAACAAATGTTACAACAGTATTCTATAGTGTATCCCCTCGAGAATATACTAGAATCTGTAGAACGCAGGTATACACTGTCACAGGGATCTCTGGAGCGAGCGAACGAAAGCAAGTCTCTGCGCAAGTAGTGACTCGAGAGGACTCGACCAATGAACACGTGCGAGGGAACGGGATTGCGTGGAGGGGGAAGTGACTCCAGGTACTAATTGTTTGATTTTGACGAATACAGAACCACGAGTGCCTAGCTATGTTATTTCTCAAACAATTCCTTCATTTGAGTGTTTCTACCTAGTCCCAGATATTTCCGAAATAAAACTTTTTTGTTCCATAAAATTCTACTCGGCCATTTTCGTTGCAATGGGACGGAACAATCGAAGAGTGCTATGTTAAGACTACATTAACTACGCATGCATGGCATGGCACACAATGCCTAAAACCGACCTCCCTGACAGAGTGGTTATCGAAGTGCGCCACAACGCCAGGGGTCCCGGGTTCGAATTCCGGCTTGCGAATGGATGTTCTTTCATTGTGAGTGTCCCTTCATCAATTTCATCATATCGTCACTCATCCTCATAGTCGCGATTAGCCAAAAATGAAGGAAAATCGGCGCTAAATAACTTAAATCAAAACAAATCAAATCAAATCTAATCAAGCAAAATATCAAAAATCCTATTCCCTATCTAACGAAATTGCATAAATCTGGTATTCTTTCACTTCAAAGCATTCCAAGTATAATTCATCGCAAGTTCTACATGGTAAAATAATTGCATCAAACGGTTAAAAACTATTATCATTGAGGAAAACAAAGACGTTATCCCGAATCGAATCGGCCCGGCCCACCTTACATATTCCATCAGAGAGGAAAAAAATAACCAATTTCTTTAAACTCATCCACGTTGAACGTGCTGTGGAGAAGTACGCGTCGAATCTCGCCGAAAGCAAAAATACAACTTTTATCCGAAGCAAATCTTTCACTGGCCTATTTCTAGCTTTCAAAATGGCGAAGCACGTTTTGACACACGATCCTTCAGCCGCACAATGACAAGCTGCAGTGAGAGAGAAAGAGGAAATCTCGTTGACCTTAGAGAATGAAAACATCTGGGTCAATTAATCCCGTGCTCTCTAGACGAACAGAAGTAAACCTGCTTTTCACGGTGCAAAATTGCCTTCTTGATTACCAGGTATTTTTTCCAGGGGGGGCAAACAAGACACATTTTCTCCCAAAAGAGTGTTGTTTCCTACAAAAAAAACCTTGCTTAAATTTGAATGTATGTTGTTCATGCAGGGTTTTTTTGTGTGACAGACGTATAAAGGTTTATGAAATCGTCATGTAACGTACCTAAAACATTCAAGATAATGATTTGCGGGCATATTTTACATTTGGGATATCTCTCTTAATGGTCTAGGTAGTGAGCCAGCATAAAGGGACTCCCATTTGCCTTGGTACCTTTTTTCCCTTACATAAATGACTGGACCTAAAGTTGAAGTGGGATCCGAACCATTGCACTGTGACTCCACCGGGGTTCCAAGCCGGAATCCTATTATTATTATTATTATTCACTGTTACTGTGATGGATGAATTTTCACCCATATTATACAAATTTGCCATTGTTTTACCTTACGTAATGTATCCTGTAACAACGCTGGATTTTCGTGTGGATTATTTTCGTGTGGATTATTTTACTTCTATGAGTTTGCAATGCATAAATAGGATGTGTTTCGAATATTAGAAAATGGTCATTCCCTAGCACTAAAATGTAGTAGTAGTTGTGCGTTTATGCTTTTTCTTGTGTAGAGGTTGTTATGTGTTCGGGTGTATTGTGCAGTAGCTGTGCTCTGTAGTGTGTTTGGGTTTGTCTTGTGTAGTAGTTGTGATGTCTAGTGTGTTTGTGTTTATCTTGTGTAGTAGTTGTGATGTGCTTGTATGTGGGTTTGTCTTGTGTAGTAGCTGCGCTGTCTAGTGTGGTTGTGTTTATCTTGTGTAGTAGTTATGCTGTCTAATGTGTTTCTATTTGTCTTCTGTAGTATCGGTGGTGGATATGTATGTGTCTTGTGTTGCAGTGGTGCTGTCTAGTATGTTTGTGTAGTAGTTGTGCTGTCTAGTATGTTTGTTTTGCGTAGTAGTAATTTGTTTGTGTTTGTCTTGTGTAGTTGTTGTGGTGTGTTTGTGTTTATATTGTGTTATAGTTGTGATGTGTTTGTGTATGTCTTGTGTAGTAGTTGTGCTCTCTAATGTGTTTGTGTTTGTCTTCTGTAGTAGTTCCTCCATTCATATTGGGGGTTAGGCGTAGAGCTGACAACTCTGCACTGTAAAAAGCCATGTCAAGAATCAGCAATATAAGGCCATGGATGTTCCCAAGGTAAAATATTCCGGAGGTAAAATAGTCCCCCGTTCGGATCTCCGGGTGGGGACTACTTTGGGAGGTCCCTGGACTAAGGATAAGATCTACGTTAGGAATAAGGATATTAAATTAGGCACCTGGAATGTTCTGAGCCTTTACCGGCCTGGGGCATTTCAGTGTACAGTTAATGAGATAGTGAAGTATAAATTAGATGTAGTAGCTGTCCAGGAAGTTAGGTGGCCAGGAGAAGGAAATTGTAAAACTAAAAATTATACTTTTTTCTATGGTGGTACTGAAAATCATAATTTTGGAACAGGCTTTTTCATAAATAATAGAATTATCTCGGCTCTTAAAACAGTAGAATTTATTAATGATAGGATATCATATGCAGTTTTACAGGGTAGGTGGTGTAAAATTATTTTAATAAACATACATGCACCAACGGAAGATAAAGATGATAATACTAAAGATGATTTTTATACAGAGTTAGAACAGGTCTTTGATAAATTTTCTCAGTATGATATGAAAATTCTGTTAGGTGACTGTAATGCACAGATTGGCAAAGAAGAGACATTTAAACCCACGATTGGTAAAGAAAGTCTTCATGAATTAAGTAATGATAATGGTATAAGATTGATTACTTTTGCAACCTCAAAGAATTTAATTGTGAAAAGTACCACTTTTAAACATAAAGATATCCATAAATATACCTGGTCTTCTCCAGATGGTAAAACTCATAATCAGATAGATCATATTATTATTGATAAGAGAAGGCATACTAGTATAATTGACGTTCGTACACATAGAGGTGCTGACTGTGCCAGTGACCATAATTTAGTAATTGCTAAATTAAGAGAAAGACTCTCAGTGATAAATCATAAGCAACAAAATCTAAAAGTTCTAAAATTTGATACAGGAAAGTTTACTGATGAAAGAATTAAGAAAGATTACCAAATTAAACTGTCAAATAGATTTGATGTTTTGCAGGATTTAAATGATGATGAAAATATAAATGAAACAGACGTAAATAAGAATTGGGAGCACATACGTAATGCAATAGAATCAGCAGCTATAGAAAGTATAGGATACCATAAACCGAGAAAAAGTAAGCCATGGTTTGATAATGAATGTCATAATCTAATAGAAATAAGAAATCAGGCTAGACTTAGGTGGTTAAATAACTCTGATGATACAAATCTAAACAATTATAATAGAATAAAGCGAGAAGTTAACCGCACATTTAGAAGTAAAAAAAGAGATTACTTGAAAAGCAAAATTAACGAAATTGAAACAAACAGCAAAAATAAAAATATCAGAGATTTATATAAAGGTGTAAATGAGTTTAGAAAGGGGTGGCAACCTAAAGTAAACTTGATAAAAGATAAAGACGGTGATTTTCTAGCTGACCCAAGCGATATTCTAAATAGATGGAAGAACTACTTTAATGACCTTTTAAATGTCCATGTAGGAGATAAATCAGAAGTAAATGAAGTCCACACAGCAGAAACTTTAGTTCCAGAACCTAACTTGACGGAAGTTAAAGATGCTATTAAAAGGCTAAAGAATAACAAAGCACCTGGCATTGATTTAATACCAGCTGAGTTAATTAAATATGGTGGAAATTCATTAATATGTCAAATTCATAAATTAATTTGTTTAATATGGAATAAAGAAGAAATCCCTCAACAGTGGAAAGAATCCATAATTGTTCCTGTGTTTAAAAAAGGTGATAAAATGAACTGCAATAATTACCGTGGAATTTCTCTACTCTCAACAACATATAAAATATTATCTAACATTCTTTTAACAAGACTAACCCCATATGCTAATGAAATTATAGGTGATTATCAATGTGGATTTAAACGCAACAGATCAACTACAGATCAAATGTTTCACATCAGACAGACACTTGAAAAAAAGTGGGAATATAATCAAAATGTCCATCAGCTATTCATTGATTTCAAAAAAGCATATGATTCGGTCAAAAGAGATAAATTATATAATATATTAGTAGAGTTTGGAATACCTAAGAAGCTTGTTAGTATGATAAAAATATGCACCAGTGAAACAGAAAGTAAAATTCGTGTGGGTATTAATATGTCTGACAAATTTACAATTCATGATGGGTTAAAACAAGGAGATGCATTATCTCCATTGCTCTTTAATTTTGCCTTAGAATATGCTGTTAGGAAGGTAAACGAAACTAAAGAAGGACTAAAATTAAATGGTGTGACTCAGTTGTTAGCATATGCAGATGATGTAGACTTACTGGGGGATGATGTGAATACAATTAAGAATAATGCTAAAATATTTTTCAAAACTGCTAAAGAGATAGGTTTGGAAGTTAACAAAGAGAAAACTAAATATATGTTTACAGGCCGAAACCAAGTGTTAGATAATAATCAAAATCTAATTATTGATAACAACTCGTTTGAAACAGTTTCCAAATTCAAATACTTAGGAGTAATATTAACAAATGAAAATTATATTAAAGAGGAAATAAAAAGTAGGCTTAATTCAGGAAATGCATGTTACTTCTCTCTTCATAAACTTTTGTCTTCTCGTTTAATATCTAAGAAACTAAAAGTTAAAATATACAAAACAGTAATTTTGCCTGTAGTATTATATGGGTGTGAAACTTGGTCCCTTACATTGAAAGAGGAACATAAATTGAGAGTATTTGAAAATAGGATCCTTAGGAAAATATTTGGACCTAAAAGGGATGAGGAGACAGGTGAGTGGAGAAGGTTACATAATTTAGAACTACATAATTTATATTCATGTCCAGACATTATTAGAATAATTAAATCAAGAAGACTTAGGTGGGCAGGCCATGTGGCACGAATGGGAGAGGAAAGAGGAGTTTACAGGATTCTTGTTGCGAAACCTGATGGTAAGAGACCAGTAGGAAGGCCAAGACGAAGATGGAGGGACAACGTCAAGATGGACCTAAGGGAAATCGGTAGGGATGGAAAAGAGTATATAGATCTTGCACAAGATAGGGACAGATGGAAGGCCTGTGTTGCTGCAGCCATGAACCTTCGGGTTTAAGAAGGCTAGAGAGTTAGTTAGTTAGTTAGATTACCGCAGCGAAAGCAAGGTCGAAACTCTGTTATAGTGCTTTATAAGCACGTGCTTAATGGAAATGAATGTTGCGGATGAACATCGACTCTTCAAGTGACATTTTGTCATTTCCCAAACGCTGAAAATAATTACGATGTTTCAACATGCATTGTATAGTCGAATTACTTTCGAAACATCTCCAGCGGACTGCGCGAGCCTAGCGGGCGTGTAGAACCTGAGCAAGGGGCTTAACGATTGGTTCTGGGTTAAGTTGACGTCAGCGGCTCGCTTGGTTAATTGGCTGCTTCGAGAGTTGTGACTCGTTCCGATGCTTCAAATGCATAACAGCGAAAGACCAGCGCTTCGATGCGTTTCAAACAAATATGCATCACGCAAGTATACCATACCGTGACGTCATCGTTTTCCGTTCGCCTCCAAGAGTGGATTTTAAAGGCGGCTTTCATAATGAAATGTTAGATCCGATCTTCGTGTCGGAGTGGTTAGAATAGCGCGATATGACGCCAGGAGTCCAGGGTTCGAATCCCGGCCTGAACATTGGTGTTCCGTGTGAACGTCCCTTCATCAATTTCATCATGTCATCACTCATCGAGATTAGTCAAAATTGACAGGAAAGCGAAAGAAAATAAACCAAATCATACAGAATGAAGACATTTCGAATGGATTCTGTTGTGTCACGGGGAATGAGGTTTCGTTCAAATCAAACACGGGTATAGATACAATTCTGTAAACTTTGGTCTTCAGCGGGATTTATTGTTTTACGCTTTAAGCTACAGGCGTATCCCACAGATTCAGATTTCAGTTGCACTGTTCTTTTGTAAAAGCTGAACGTAAATCTACAGCCATTAGGTCTCGCGGGTCAAAAAGGGACGATTTCTTACAGTCTCAGAAATGTTGGGTCTAAAATCCATGGAATCGTAGCAGTGGCGTTCGCAGGATTTTCGAAAGAAGGGAAGGGAACGTATTATTATTTTATAGTCCTCATTTTGCCATCTCTTCGTGCCATTGACTTTAATTTGTTTAGGAATACTGAGCCAATTTGGGGGTTATGACCCCCACCAAACCCTCGCTCCTTGAGCACGCCACTGAACCGTAGCTTCGCCGGAGATCTGGTTTCTTGTTTTGCGGAGTGAAATTGGTCGTTTACAGCTCCAGAGCGCGTTCGTCGTTCGTCGTTCGTCTTTTGAATTGGTTGACCCATCCCCATTGCTTAGAGGATGGGTGGACCACACAGCCGTTCCATACAAGAACGTTGACAAATTCCCACCTGATATGATCCACCCCGGAAATCGAACCCACATCCATCTCGTAGCAGTCAGACGTTCTACCGAATGGATTACTATATATACATATGGTGATGTGTACTGTTTATTATACAATGTCTTTATCCGGTGATTCTCGACGCTACTGGTACACTCCTCTTCAGAAAAAGTGGCACATTTTAAGACTGTCCAACCTTATAAAATGTGCCACTTTATGAGAAGAGGAGTGTACCAGAATTACAGCAAGCGTTAGTTATTTTTTACGACACAGAAATACAGAAATATGTTATTTTATAAAAATAAAAAAATAATGATTTCTTAATCCTCGAGGTGGAAATGCGTTGAACATATCGAGAGAGTTCTAAATAGGAAAGTGTGAAAATTTTGTTCGGAAAGAAGTATTAAATGTATTTTCAAAAATTAAATTTTTAGAAGAAAAGGGTAAGTAGTTACCAGGCACAATCCAGTGGAAGTCAGTATAAAAATAACTGGCAAAAGTCAGGGAGAAAGAAAGACATGTGCTGATTCTTAAAGTGACGTTGAGAAAATCTTTGTTGCACTAAGATCTGACGGTAATTACAGGTATATAAAGTTTGATAGATTGAATGAGGTTATTGTACGTCGCTTCTCTTCTACTTTTGGCTAATCGGGACGGTGTCAATTAATAGTGATAAGATGAGATGAACGGCACGCGGTGGACGCAATTCCTATACAGAGGATCTATCCTGGCTGCAGGTCCAGCCGCTAGCGCCTCGTTGGCAGTTACTAGGGTGTACTACGTGAAGCGAGGTTGACTAGCGAAGGTCACCCCTTACACCCCGGGGGGGATCGACCAATAACGTTTAACAGGACGAATTGTGAGAACCAAGGAAAAGGTCTTCACGTTGACCTAGGCCGACCACATTTTAAACCTGATGATGGGGGAAGGGAACAACAGTGAGTTGCTTCATTGATTATTTCCATCGCAATAGCTATTGCTTCATAGGGCTCGAACAGAGCGTTTATGACTAAACATTCAATTGCGTAAAGGAGATTACATCAACATGTTCGACACAATGACAATGCAACTCATCATTGCGATATTCCATTCACTTATGTTTCTTCTATTACGTATTTACCATTGCAGTATGGATGAAGAGGAAGGGAATGCTTCATCCGCGGGTTTCGAGGGCGGAATGTTTGGTTTTGGAAGATCCCGGACAAAGAATCTTTATTTTTTCTCCACACAAATTAATTAATGTCACTTGATTTTGCCTACTCTAGCCGACCTCCATGCAGAGTGGTTTGGACAGCGCGCTACGACGCTACAGGTCCTTGATTCGAATCCCGACCTGGGCATGGGTGTTCTTTGTGAGTGTCCCTTCATCAATTGAATCATATCATCACTCATCCTCATCTTCGCGAATTGGCCAAAAGTGGCAGAAATGAGAAGTAGAATAAACCAAATCGATAAATCGAGCGTCAAAGGTCATACTTGGTGTGGTTTGACAGCAAATGGTGTACCAATACACCAAAGATGATTCTAAAGAACTCCAATTACATATTAACACCAAAAGGAGTGTCCTGTTACCAACATTTTTGGTGGCAACTACGTTTTCAGAGTGCAAGAGTAGGGGGATGGGAGTTGTGATGTTAGCCCTAAGCCTCCGAATATAACATTCCTAGCCTTCGCACGAGTCGGTCATTGTTAACGATTCACAAATAATGAGGCATACAGCGTTCTCAAGCAGTGAACACAAAGGACAAATTTATTAAAATTATCCATGCTTTGATGATCTGTATACAGAGCGCGGTAGTGGCGGAAATAAGGAAAAGAATTATTATCGCATATCCATTATCTCCGTTCCACGGCGTGGCGGTGCACAAAGTGACCGAGCGTTCTTCCAACCTTGAATTCTTGTCACGCCGTGTTATCCCTCCGTAACAAACTTCTGGATGTGTGGAAGACCTTGCAACTGCGACCCCGACACACCTAACCCGCGGGGCACGGACTGAGATTTGCTCTGTCGATCACGACGATCATTCGTCCGGAAGCCTTCCTTCACCACATCCTCCCATGTTTTCTTCTTCTTTCATATAGTTCATCGTCATACTTGGAATTCCGATCAATATTACATGGATCGGTTGTTCGGCGATTTGCGCCGCATGAACGCACCTCAAGGTCGAGCACGATGATGAATGGTGTTGATGGAGCTAAAGCAACCCAATTGCAAACAACAATGGCTTAGGAATTCAAGACCAAATGGGTGGCCTCAGAGTGTGGTTCAAATGTTTAAAAAATGCGCTGAATTGGCGCATATTGAAGAACGCGTGACGTCAAGGTTATGGATCATAGAAAGAAGTTTGATTTTGATTGTTTGGCGTCGCTTTTTTCCGCTAATAGCAACAATGAGAATGGGTGATATGATGAAAGTAATGAAGGGACACTCACAAAGAACACTCAGGGCGGGATTCGAACCCGGGGCTCCACGGAGGATAGAAAGAGAGAGAGAGAAATGGACGCACCGAGAGAAAATTAATAAAATAAGCAATATAAAAAGAAGAGAGTGCGGGTTTTCGGGACGAAAACAGACAGGATCGGTAGGAAAAAATTTTTGAAATCTCGATATTCGGGACGCAAAAACTCGCCATTTTCCCAATTGAGTCGGGTAATTTTCGGGACTGGACAGTTCGGAATTTACAGACACTGTGAAAATAAATAAATAAATAAAATCTCGAATTCTTCACGCTATTTGCACCTGAAGGGATTGTCTTTGCATTTCTGGAATATAATTGGCCCCTTTCAAGAAGTTCCAGAGATTGAAGTTATCCGCACACGATCAAATGAAAACCATGGACAACAAACTGATTTCAACGCTTAAAGGAAGTGACGTCAGAGCACACGTCATGTTGCTTAGGTTAACGTCTAAACGGTCCATGGCAGACTGTCGACCAATCAGAGCACATGCTATTGAAATCGATTATCGGAAAATAACACTCAAGTACAGAATGTTATTTATTTCTCTTTGGTGAAGAGAAAGCGACGCGCAAAGTGACTTGCGAGAAAGGAAAGGAGCGGTGGAACATTCTTGTATTTTTTCATCGCAATTCCACAACAAAAGCTAATGTATACAGTAAAACCTCGTTAATCCGGACCCCGATAAGCTGGACTTCGCTTAATCCGGACAGGCAAAAGGCAAAAAAAAAGAAAGGAAAAACCCAGCAGAATGCAAGGTTATAAATGTGGATAGAAGCACTGCATTGCCGTATTACTTTACATTTTACTGTACTGTATAGTGTATTTAGGCCTATGCCCTTTAAATACACCATAATAAACGTGTTTTGTTGCTATAAACGGAGTTCTAATTCACTTTCTACTGTTCTTTTAGGTTATTTCAGTTAATCCAGACTTTCGTTAAACCGGTCAACTTATCCCCCTCAATAGTCCGGATTAACGAGGTTTTACTGTATTTCTATTGTAATGAGTGGTGTAATAATCAATTCGTGAGGATAATTGGGGAGCTAATTCAAATGAGGTAGTAGCGGGTGCGGTCCAGTGAACAGTGCCGGTGGGACTCGATGCACTGACCAAGCGTCGGCCAGAGAAAAAAACTGTTGTCAGCCCTAAAAACGAGTGTTGTGCCAGGGAGGATACACCGTACCTATGTATTTGTCTGGTGTGTGTGCTAGGTTTCAGGTTCACCTCCCAAATTATGGGCCCCTCTCTTGGATCTCCCTCTTTGGACAACACTAGAGCAACCTTGTGTTCTGGGGTCAAAGGGAATGCTTTTATTATTAGGCTACTCTTTGGACAACACTAGAGCAACCTTGCGTTCTGGGGTCAAAGGGAATGCTTTTATTATTAGGCTAAATTACTAAGTTGTTAGGTTAGGCTAGCTGGGTTTAGTTCTCTTAGGATATATGCTAACAGAACCAAACCTAACAGACCTAACTCAACAACGTAGGCATTCCTCGCCTGACGTCAGAACGCAAGGTTGCTTTAGTGTTGTGCGATAACGGAGACCCCCTCTCGTGGGGGAAGTGCTTTTTGTATCGTTGTCACTGACTTTGCCAGAACTTTCTCGTTTAAGGGGTCTTGATATAAAATGGGTTTCATTTTTAGACGTTAAGAGAATGAGGAGGCGAAAATCTTTTAGAACGTTTTTTTTATTTGGTGTTTAAGTCCACTTATGCACAGTAAGGCTAATCGAGACTGGACCTACAGATTAAAGTGGAATCCGAATAACTATGTGCCTCCACCGGGTTCGAACCCGGGAACCCTTGATTACAAGGCAACTACGCTACCAATGCGCCATCGAGGAGGCCCTCTTTTTGAACGTAAAAGAAACTAACTCTCTAGCCTTCTTAAACCCGAAGGGTCATGGCTGCAGCAACACAGGCCTTCCATCTCTTCCTATCCTGAGCAAGATCTATATACTCTTTTCCATCCCTAGCAATTTCATTTAGGTCCATCTCAACATTATCCCTCCATCTTCGTCTTGGTCTTCCTACTGGTCTCTTACCATCAGGTTTCCCAACAAGAATTCTGTAAACTCTTCTTTCCTCTCCCATTCGTGCCACATGGCCTGCCAACCTAAGTCTTCTCGATTTAATAATTCTAATAATATCTGGACATGAATACAAATTATGTAGTTCTAAATTATGTAACCTTCTCCACTCACCTGTCTCCTCATCATTTTTAGGTCCAAATATTTTCCTATGGATCTTATTTTCAAATACTCTCAATTTATGTTCTTCTTTCAATGTAAGGGACCAAGTTTCACATCCACATAATATTACAGGCAAAATTACTGTTTTGTATATTTTTACTTTTAGTTTTTTAGATATTAAACGAGAAGACAAAAGTTTATGAAGAGAAAAGTAACATGCATTTCCTGAATTAAGCATGCTTTTTATTTCCTCTTCAATATCATTTTCATTTGTTAGTATTACTCCTAAGTACTTGAATTTGGAAACTGGTTCAAACGAGTTGTTATCAATAATTAGATTTTGATTATTACCTAACACTTGGTTTCGGCCTGTAAGCATATATTTAGTTTTCTCTTTGCTAACTTCCAAACATATCTCTTTAGCTGGTTTGAAAAATATTTTAGCATTTTACTCAATTGCATTTACATCATCCCCCAGTAAGTCTACCTCATCTGCATATTCTAACAGCTGAGTCACACCATTTAATTTTAGTCCTTCGTTAGTTTCTTTTACCTTCCTTAACAGCGTATTCTAAGGCAAAATTAGTTTCTTTTACCTTCCTAACAGCATATTCTAAGGCAAAATTAAAGAGCAATGGAGATAATGCATCTCCTTGTTTTAACCCATCATGAATTGTAAATTTGTCCCACATATTAATATCCACACGAATTTTACTTTCTGTTTCACTGGTGCATACTTTTATCATATTAACAAGCTTCTTAGGTATTCCAAAGTCGACTAATATATTATATAATTCAGCTCTTTTGACTGAATCATACGCTTTTTTTTAAATCAATGAATGAATAGCTGATGGACATTTTGATTACCCACTTTTTCTCAAGTGTCTGTTTGAAGTGAAAAATGTGATCTGTTGTTGATCTGTTACGTTCAAATCCACATTGATAATCACTTATAATTTCATTAGCATATGGGGTTAGTCTTGCTAAAATAATGTTAGATAATATTTTATATGTTGTTGAGAGTAGAGAAATTCCACGGTAATTATTGCAGTTCATTTTATCACCTTTTTTAAACACAGGAACAATTATGGATTCTTTCCACTGTTGAGGGATTTCTTCTTTATTCCATATTAAACAAATTAATTTATGAATTTGACATATTAACGAATTCGCACCATATTTAATTAACTCAGCTGGTATTAAATCCATGCCAGGTGCTTTGTTATTCTTTAGAATTTTAATAGCATCTTTAACTTCAGTCAAGTTAGGTTCTGGGACTAAAGGTTCTGCTGTGTGTACTTCATTTACTTCTGATTTATCTCCTACATTTAAAAGGTCATTAAAGTAGTTCTTCCATCTATTTAAAATATCACTTGGGTCAGCCAAAAAATGCCATTTTTATCTCTAACCACCCCTTTTTAAATTCATTTACACCTTTATATAAATCTCTGATATTTTTATTTTTGCTGTTTGTTTCAATTTCGTTAATTTTAACTTTTCAAGTTATCTCTTTTTTGAACGTAATAGAAAGGGTGGCACTATTCATATACCCGTATTTCATTGACAGCTTGCCGTTAGTTTGAATGTCTCGGGGGCTGTGATTGCCCCTTCTTGCCTCCCCCCTTATAACTTCAACCCGTAAGCTGCCAGCAACGTTTATCTGTTTTGGATCATCTCCATTCTTGCAGACAGAGAGGAGATAATACAATAGAAAGTAAGCAACGGCAATAGAGAACAAGAGAATGGCAGACAGTGACCCACAAGTCGCGAGAAGCCTAACCCACATTTCCAATCTGGTTCAGCCAAGTGCAAGAAAAAAGGGAGGCCTGTGAACACCTGCCGCATTAAACCGCTGGCAACACTGTCTTGGAGGCTCCAGGTGCATGAACCTGCGAAAGGAGAGGCCTTTAATTACGATCTCCGGAGCAGTGTTGCCAGTCTTTGCCGATAAATTCCATTACAGCTCGATCTAAAATGTTGCCATCCCGTTCTCAGATATAAATTCAATATTGAAGTTGCCGAGTCACCACCGAGGAAACTAGGTTTCGGGCCAATGGGATAGTGTAAGTGGCTTCTTGTTGGAGTGCTACATTCCATTTTCTCCGTCCATCTGAACGAGCGCAACTTTCCTTAACACCAGCTTGCCGATGCCATCTTAAAACAATGCATGTGCAGAATCTTTCTGTTTAGATGCAACGTCATCATGCATCGAAACACGATATCAACATCACATTTTCTTCACGTTGCATTGCAACTAATGTTCTTTATCTACAAAACACATTACAAATACTACGTTCAAATCATGTCAGTTTTTCCCTTATTCAACACATGTTTGTTTACAACTGTTGTTGTTGTTGTTGCAGCCTGCAACAAGGGCGTGCCGAGGCCAGGTTTAACAGCGTAACTTTGGACCTAACTTTGGGGGAGATTAACAAAAACATTTAATAAATCTGAAAATATTGACTTACGCTGATATTTGACCTCATGGTAATACATATCCTACAAATGATGTTGCTATTATTGAGAACAGACATATAGGAACACGAAATTATTAACCATGATATACTTCTAGATCAGTGTTTCTAAACTTTCACGAGACCGTGACCCGGCAAATTCTTTTCTTAAAAGTTGATTTCCCGATTCCAACAATTTTAATCCTAAATACCTTTCTAATTTTTAAAACTTTATACTTTAATTAATATGTTCCTTTGAAATTAAATGTTAATACATTAATTATGGTACAATAGTAATGTAGTTCGATTATGTATAGGCTTGATGACAAATATGTCTAAATATTTGTTAATGAAAATTGCTGTGCAAATTACAGTAACAGGGGAACTTCTTGTTGTCCGGTATAATTCATAAGAGAATCCTGTACCGGGCAGCGACCTGAAGGTTGAGAAACTCTATTCTAGAGCAAGAAGTTTGTTCTGAATCATTCCACTCTACTGTAAAAAGTCATTAAAAAAATGCCCGTATCTAGTTATGTTTACATTTTCCGTAGCTCCAGTGTCAAGTAGCATTCAAGGCTGAACTGAATTATGGTAGTCCACGTGTGAGAGTAAAATAAATTCAAAGAAAGGGTATTCAAAATGCTACCCTTCTTCAGTGCATTAAGCGGCCCTTGCCCGGCCTAGAACATACATTATATGCGGGACCTGTAACCAAAACTATTCAAAGGACTGAAAACAATCAGAAAGTTTTTGTTCCTTAGTCTGAAGTACAGCTGTCCTACATAATGACAAAGTAAACATTACTACAATTAATTTATATATTTCGTATTATTACATAATACCAAAATCTTAACGATTAAAATCAAGAGTTATGGAAGGCTAATACAAGTTACTAAATCATTGTTTCTTTTCGTTTCCGATGTGAACGTTCAATATCAACTGTTATTTTACGTATCAAAGTGGGAATTTTTAATAATATCCAGTTTTCTCTCAATTCTCTTCTGTTTGCTTTCAATTGAATTTTGACTAGTGAATTCACATCGCTCCATGATTTCATTTTATACATAAACAGTGCCATAGAAGAACGTTACAGAAAATAGTATTCTTGTGGAAGTTGATAAATCACGAAGTAGATGCTGAACATCTACCCTGCAAGATAAATTTTCGAATCTCGTCGTCGAAAACTAGCCTCAAGAATGAAGTTTTTCTTATAAAGAAGATTACATCGGCAATTAAAAATAAATCTCCATTGAGGAGAATGTGCACCAGTTACAATAAATTGCTAATTAAGAATAAGACCATTGACATCTTTTCTATGAACCTAAGGGACCTCAGTAAAGCCACTATTAACACAATGGCCTAAGCTTAAACACATGATTTCCTAATGAAATTATGTGATAAAGTGTGTGTGTGTGTGTGTGTGTGTATATATAATTTTAAATATATTTTTTATATATATGTTTGTATATATGTAATTGTATTCACTATGTATCCTTCATATGGGCTCTGTAATTAGGTATGTACCTGTTGAGTTAAAAAAAATATTTGGACGCGACGAGACTTTTATGTAGTTCTTTGTATAGAATATGATTTTAGTAATTTCTGATATTTTTAAGCATGTCAAAACTGTCCGTGAAGTCGGGAAAAAACAGATTAGTTGCTTAAGTGGAAACAACAAGACTCGAAATAAAAAGTACACAACAATTATTTTTCCTTTGCTCGGGTCTCCCTAGTTGCCCCTCCATAGGGCAACACACATACGTACACATATATGTAAATGCTTTTCTACTTGCATAAATCTTGTACATCTGGGCCACATGTATTTTGATATTCACACTGTTTTACGTGATCCAAACAAGGATTTATTATTCAGTAATAGAAAGCTTAAATATTGTAGTGAAAAACAAGACACGCAAATTGAAATGTTACATTGAAAATGTGTTAAATTTTTAGGTTCGATAACATTTCACAACATGATATGGTAAAACATTAAACTTATGAACTAATTAATAGGATCATGTGTTGAGAAATACGGAAAAGTACTAACATATGTAACTCCATGAACTAGAGTTGGCTGCGAAACAGATACTGATGTCTTATCCTTAAAGGTTTCCAATGATTACATACTTTCATTTTACTTTTTTCACGATATTTGCCCATTACTTTTTGACCGGGAATAAATACTGACAGGTGGGGCCCGTGGCCTACTTTGGCCCACCCAAGGCGCCCATCCTTCTTTTATCAGACCGAGTCTCTTCAGAACAACATAACAACTCTAAGTACTTAAAAATGAAGATGATACAATCAAGCTTGTAATGACTCACCCTATGCCGACGAAATACCAATCATCGTGCTTGTCAAATCACAACAAGAATCCTTCTTCCGAAACTCTCATGCCGTGTCGTATTTCAACGCTCCAGCCGGAGAAGACGCACGCACACGCACACCAAGTAAACGCAAGCGAACGCACAGTTTAAATCGACAGCGAACCAGCCCGAAACTTCGGTTGCAGGAGCGCTGGTGTCGCCCCAGGAACTTCGAACAGTTTCGCAATCGGCGTAAGGGAACAGCATGGAGTCCCTCGTATGTCACACACGATAAACTTCTTTACGGCCCTTCGAGGGATGGTAAAAAATTGCTGGAATGGGTTTTCGCACAGCAGGTAAAGGTAAAACGCGAGCCACGCTGTTGGCGTGGAAAAGGAAAACAAGATACTGCAAGGATGCGCACCAGCTCCGTGAAACTCATTGCACCTGTGCAGTGTTGCAGCCTCTCGAAATTTCTCACTAAAGAGCCTGACGTGAAATGAGCACGGTGGAAATGTATAGAGATCCTATGTAACACTGAAATTAATAGACTTCAATGATCGTTGTCAGCTATTTTAATGTACAATCTTCTTCCATTGGCATTACTTTTTGAAAAAAGTTCATTTTTTCATGCTAAATTGGATTGAATTTGTAGTTTTGATAGCGGTGGCGGAAAATGAGAGTGAGTGTTGATATGATGAAATTGATGAAGGGACACTCACAAAGAACACCCATGCTTATGCCGGGAATCGAACCACAGAACTTCAGTGGACAGATCGAAATCGTCCATTTAACGCTATCGTTAAGTTTTAGTTTCAAGTCCACTTTATGCACAGATAGTCAGTCTAATCGTGACTGGACTTACAGTTTAAATTGAGATCCGAGCCTCCACCGGGTATCGAACCCGGGATACTTTGATTACAATTTATTACATAAAATGGATTATATTAAACTAAATTATAATTAGAAACAATATCAAGGGAATTTACCGTACCGGCACCGAGTCAGTTTTGTATTGAATTGAAAGATATCCTGTAAACTCTATTGATAATTCATTGCTTTGTATCACTGAACTTTCATAATTTCCCACCAAATTTTCCGTAAAGAGGTTTTCAAAATTGAAATTCATTCTTTTGGTCTCAAAATCAAAGTTTATTTTATCTCACTTTAAGCATAGATAAACTAATTGGGATGGCACCTTCAGTTTAAAGCGAGTTTCGAAACAATTGTGCCTCCACCGTGTATGGAAGTCAGGTCCCCTTGGGTACAAGGCGATAACATTACCACTAGGCCATCAGAGAGACCCAAAATTATATTTATGACCAGTTAAAACCCAGTGTATATTACAAGTAAGGGCGTAAAATAAAAATAAATACATTTACGTTATTTTTATATTTGCTTGAATAAATTAATGGAACGGAAGGGGACAAAAGAATAAAGTTATGTACAGAGGGTGGTTACACTGTGTTCTGGAAACGCATATAATTCTTTGTAACACGTAGTAGCCTACTAAGGTTAGAGGCATAAGAAACATGTTTGCTTTAAATTACTAATCTACTTTGTTATCAGAAAGCAGTATACGAGAGCATTGGGTGGTATCTTGGCAAACTAGTTGAGGTAAATCATTGTGAAATGACATGAAGGAAAAATTTTGTAGATCTTAAGCTAGAAATAGTAGTTGTATTGGATGAATACAAGGATCGATTTGTTGTTTTAAGTCCACTTTATGCACAGTAAGGCTAATCGGGACTGGACCTACAGTTTAAAGTGGGATCCGGACCACTATGTGCCTCCACCGGGAATCGAACCCGGGACCCCTTGATTACAAGGCGACGATGCTACCACTGCGCCATCGGGGAGGCCCCAGGATGAATACCAAGGAAGGGACTTGGTAGGCTACAAGGGAGACACGGGTTCGATTCCCTGGGTGGATGAATTCAGGTAAGAATTTTTCGAACAGTGACACCTGCATTGAGCGGGTCTGGGTTTCACCCAGACTCTAGTAAATGGGCACCTGAGGGGGTGCCGGAGCGTAATGCCAATCACTTCACCTTCACAAATGCTCGAGATTCATATCACCCATATAGGAAACATGTTTTGGCATGGGCATAAATCTTGTTTCTATGAAACGAATAAAGGAACACTGCCAGGACTCGAACCCGAAACCGACGGTGAAGAGATCGCGAGTCTATTACTCAGTCTGCTCGACCATAGCTGCCAGTTGCTGTGATGAGACAGAACCAGTCAGTATCCTTGAAGCACAGTTTGGATATTTCAGAAAGCTGCCGTGAAATTCGTTATCCAGAAAACAGGGAAATATCATATTTTGCTTTTCACTTAGCAAACCTGCAACAGTCAATCGCAAAGCGTGTCCCAAGGTGGATTGCGCAGAGGTGAATCCGTCTGAAACTTTTCCTTTCTGTTCGGAAATTTTCGCGTGGCATACACTGTCAGAAGTTTCCGTATGTTTTACAATATTCTAGCGTTAAAACCCTAGCAGGTCCAAGGCATGATCTTTTCCATGTTGGAACAAGAGTGGGACTTTGTGCCTATGTATTGCTCACTTGATTAATTATTTCCAACCGACGGGAATCTTTCGTTTCTTACTATCGCTGCGAAGGATCCTTTTTCTGCAATTCAGGTTGGTAACACTGCTAATTTCGTCTTATTATTCGATGAAATAGCAAGGCTTATTCCTCATGTCCTGTCACGGTCACCAATTTTCACTCTGCTACACTATACTGCTCGCACTTCCAGGTGGCGGCTGGGAAACAACGAATCAGCGATCAGTTGAATTCTCTCTTCGACTGACATCGGGCATTTCCGTGTGACAAGGCAAGGAAAGTTGTTGGCGGGACGAAACAAATGAGCGTCGGATACACAGCATACTGCCAAACTTACTGGAAAACAGGAAAATTGATCAGCGCTGTTACTAGACAAACGTTGTACAATAGTACACAAAGCACGAAAAATTAGTACACGAAACACCCAAACACTGTGCAAACAAGCCAATAAAAGCAGACGTACGCTTGGCAACGTTGTAACGCGAGAGCGATGTTACATGTTACCCCTACAGCTTTTACTTCGCAAATGAGGTTGTTGACACTCATCGAGCCACACACAGATTGTTGGACAGATGAAGCTATTTTCAGTTATAGCGTACGCATGATTTTTTTTCCGGACGGGGCTTGTGAAAGTACGGCCCCCCTATCCCTCGTTTCTATCCGGCCCTCTGGATTTCTTCCTACTTAATACCTCAATCTCTCCTTTCACCTCACATCTGTGAAGCCTGAAGCCTAGAAAGTAAAATACTGAAGAAAAGTCGATTAGAGACTATGAATTAACCTGATTTAAAAAAGAAGATAATGGCGATTCTGAAGTTGGCAACCTGAATTCTTAGGTGTTGGCAACCTGAATTCTTAGGAGTTGGCAACCTGAATTCTTAGGAGTTGGCAACCTGAATTCTTAGAAGTTGGCAAGCTGAATGTTTACAAGTTTGCAACCTGACTATCGTTGGGATGGCAACGTGACTTCCTTGAAGAAGTCAAGATTGAGGCTAGTCTTTTCCCTTCCTCCATAACCAGGTGTAATAGTTCTTAGACTCATCATACGCTACTGTCTAGGGGGATGGACGTTACCTGCTATAAAATATTTCGTAATTATCATTTTTTCCTCCTTTTTATAAAAGTTATTCAAAGACAAAAATGATAATCTGGGGTCATTTTAAGGTGGGTTTTCATTTACCACTTTGGTTTCTCCCCGAGTTCTTTACTGTTTTCATCTGAAATGTTGATTTTCTCAAAATTTTTGGAGGGGCTGTAGCCCCATCAGGTCTCCCCTGTGTACACCAGTGCTCTGACACGCACCTAACGGTATTTATAAAGCTTCTATGAAGCTTTTGAAGGGTTCGGGTGAAAAACATGGTAAGTGACATTTTGCTCATTTCTGAGTTCATTAAGAACTATACTGTAGATAAATTGTTTTCATGTTGGGTTGACCAATTTCACAAGGCTTCACTGAGTCCAATGTAAATTGTATGACATGGAAACTTCACTCGAAAATTTAAGGATGGCACATTTTACTTTGTAACTCAAAAACGACCGAAATGTCACGTACCATGTTTTACACCCGAGCCCTTCTAATAATAATAATAATAATAATAATAATAATAATAATAATAAATAATAATAAAATTGGAAATTTACACTACTGCCCTTAATCTTACTTCTCTTAGTTTATATGCGAGGAACTGCAAAACCTTTCTTTACATTATTATTTATGCGTGCATTAACATACAGTGGCCTGCCCAAGAGGGGTTGGTGGGAATTATAACCATCCTCTTTGGCCCAGTATTCCTAAAAAAAAGAACGTGAAAGGTAGGAAAAGATTGAAAAATGACATCTGACTACTAAAAACAGTATACATAGCCCTCCCTCCTTTTTGAAAATTCTGTGCACCCGACTGTGCTGTGAACATAGTTACCTCTCACATAATGTAGCAATAAATTCCAAACTAATACTGGTATCACAACATTTTAATCTTCCAATTTTTAAAGACGTTTCAACGCATTTATACGAAATAAACAATACAACCAAATACTAATAACATTAAGCACAGTAAAAATTGTAAGATAGCGTTAATTTCACAATAGTTAAATTACTGAATTAAGATCTACTTACATTTTTGGTTCCTCCCAACTGGTTATACATGTCAAAACAAAATAAAAATCAAGATCATTTTCATAGTTTAGGTTGTAATATGCAGGTTAGTCGTTAACCAGGTGTTCGAAAAAATACGTCATAATATTGAAGTCTTTATGCTCACTGACACTGTTTTTACTTGTGCTACCTTATAATTATTACTTTTACCCCGAGGACTTGAATTAAAATGGGCTCGTCATTGACTATACTTTACACTAGGGGTGCACGCGCGTGTGATTGCATGTGGACAGACCAATACATTAGAAAACTGTTCTACGTCATAGGTGGCTATCAAAAAATTACAACTGGGATACTCATTTATAGATTATGTAGACTCTCACTATTAACTCTTACTTTCACAGCATGAGATAACAATATCAACTGAGAAAAAAAGGTCATAGTGAAAGTAGAAATTACAATTTACACTCCTGCCTGACACGACTATCTTATTCCGGTGGACATTATCGTGAATTGTCACTCATCCCTTCGATAAAAGGGACTACCTCAACTGTATTTACTGCGATGGCAAAAAGAAACACACATACACATACACACACACACACACACACACAAACACATTATATGTGTGTGTGGGGGTGTATGCATGTATGTATGTATGTATATATATACATACATACATACATACATGCATATATATATATATATATATATATATATATATATATATATATATGTATGTATGTATGTATGTATGTATGTATGTATGTATGTATGTGTTACATACATACATACACACACACACACACATATCACATATCTTTCATGATGTTATTAATTTTGTTGCTCTTTCAACAAAGCTCCCCTTCTCCCCAAGAAAAAGTTCCAACGATCCGAGTATATTTAATTGTTGCTCAATGCTATCAAAGTTTCAATATAAGACAAGCGGTTAATGTAGAATATAGGCAACAAATATGCACTCGGAACTTTCGTTTGTTAGTTGGAATATTATGTTATCATCACTTTTCATAATATTTATTAACTCTTTGGGGGGAATGGTGCAAGTGGTCCATGTATCTTAAACGTTATGGGGAAATTTAGTCTAAATTTATGTTGTGTTACATCTCATAATAATAATTTTTTTTATTTTTGAATTTGGAAAACTGTGGAACGATTTGTTCCTTGGCTTATGAGGTAAATATAAAATCCTGAACTGGTTCCCATATTTTACACACAAAATTTTCAATCTAACACATTTTCTTTACTTGGGTTACTCGGTTCAAATACGAACTAGTAACTGAACTTCATTTATGTTATTAGATGTATAAAAATAGCAAGCTTTCTGCTTTTTCTAACTTGTAATGACAACTTCAATTTCCAGGGGGCTACGAACGCCGGCAGGTTTTGATTGATTGAGAGATTTGCTTTATTTTACTTCCCTTTTGTACCACTTTTGGCTCATTTACGAAGATGGGGATGAGTGATGATATGATGAAATTGATGAATGGACACTCACAAACATCCAATGCCCAGGCCAGGATTCGAACCCGGGACCCCTGGCGGACCGGTCTTAACCTTTCCTCCCTCCCGATGCCTATGTATGTTGAGAAATGTGATACAGTGAACAAAGAAAGAGCCCTCATATTATTATCTTCGTTAGTCTCAAAGTTAGAGGCAATTGTACATCATTATTATCTTGCAACTTTAATTACACTGCCTGTCTTTCTATCTACTACATACCGGTATTCCATCACGATCTGATGACACGAGCGGATTAAGGGTATGGGTGGGGGGGGGGGGGCAAGCGGCTCAAACTATCTTCATTTGATATGGAGAATTGGCATTTTCTGAACGCTATTAAAGTTTTTACCATTTGTGACTTATGGGTGAGACGAGACAAAAATAAATTTGCAGTGAAACTCAGATAATGAAAGCCATTCTCCCCCACCAGGAGAAAGTTGTTGCGAATATAGAGTTCTCTCTATGCATATCGCCGTATAAGCACGATAACGATGATATACGACATGACTGGTTAATGTAAACAATATTACAATGTTTTACCATCAGTTCTTTAAAAGCTATTATGTGGAATGTTAACTTATTTATTTATTTGAACACAACAGGCGAATGTCCAATTACAGTGTTCCATATGTTCTGATAAAGTACATTGTAAATGTACACAAAAGAAAGTATAGTTACTATAAACAAAAATATTAATATAATAATACAAGTATGATTGAAAGAGTAACATAAAATATCAGACGTAACTATCAAATACAAGAATTGCCTACATGAACACAAAATTTCAAATATTGCAATGTACAAATAATATCTTTACACTCAATGTTTCAGATCTGAACCACCACGAACAAAACAAAATATAAAGATATACTTAGATAATGCATTATAATTTACATGAAATATGAAATTGATATAAACACAGTAAAATTCAAGGATGGAAGATATAACCTAGGGGCTTGTCTTTATGAACTATAGTGAATTAAAATAAAAAAAAATCATTTTGGAACTGAGGTCCTCGTTCGTTCCGAGTATTTGAATGAGTTGATATATGAAACAATACATTCGGTAAATTATTAATTAATATTAGCATAATTTTACAGTCCCTTTTTATTAATTTATAAATCTAACAGCAACAATTTACAGTAATATTTATTTATTCATTGATCACAACTTACAAGTATAAAAAACTAAGCAACGCTGACAATGGAGGTGAATTTTCATCCCCATCGCTAATCAAGGGGTCCAGGTTCGATACCCGGTGGAGGCACATAGTAGTTCGGATTCCACTTTAAACTGTAGGTCCAGTCCCGATTAGCCTCACTGTGCATAAAGTGGACTTAAAACACCAAATCAATCAATCAATCAAAATCATCCCCATTACGCATGATTTTTACCCCTCCCTGTTTCCTTCGAAAATACGTACCTACCATCCCGATGCCATAGTCGCAACGACGTCACCTTGTAAACAACGAGGGATAGGACATACCCGGTTGAAGCACAGAGTGGTTCCGATCCCACTTTAAACTGTAGGTCCAGTCCAGGTTAGCCTATCTGTGTATAAACTGGACTTAAAAACAAAAAAAAAAAAACTCCTCCGTAAAAAATAATCACATTTGTAATGCAATTTTTTTCCTACCCTGCACACTGCAACATGCTTTGATGGGATATGGAGATAGGGCCCCCACACATTCACAATATCGGCTATAGAGGTGATGTGATCATCACCACTCTCTTACCGCCCTTAGCCAGCCCTCCTCATGTATCCATACAGTAGACGCTGGGTGAACCCCAAAGTCACTACATGTATTTCTGGACAAAAATATCACCTGAAAACCCCCACTCCGGGGATCGAATCCGTAGCAGCGTGCCAGACGCTCTCACGACTGGATCACTACAAATATTTCCATTAATTTTCAAATATGAACTTGTTAACAGAGCAAGTGTCGTTTTATTATTATTATTTGCAAAAATTGGTGCTATTTTTCCCACTTTTCGCGATATTTTCTCTAAAAAATTCGCTTTACGTTGATCCAGCATTAAAATAATATTGAAAAATTATCCGTGCTTATTCTTAGCATCTTGCAGTCGCCACAAAACTTAAGTGAAAGACATGGGCGTCGTCAGAATTTTTCCTAGGGGAGGGGGATCGAATCGAAGATGTCGAGGACACCCCCCTCAAAAATATTGTGACACAAATCAGGGGCATATGCAGAAGTTTGTCAAGGGGGGGGGTCATTTTTAAAATTAATGCATAATCGGTATTTTAAATTATGTTGTTAATAATAATAATATTACTAGTAGCAGTTATAGTTTAGTTTATTTTAGCATTCAATAAATTGGTAGTTCTTTAAACCAAGTTCACATAAAGTGTAAATCACCTTCTGTAAACAAACGGTCTCACCGATTCGATGTATCACTCCGCGTCAGCTGATTCATGACCGCAATCATCTTCTGTTCCACTCATAGTTCGCCGCACCTATTCATTTTATATAAGAGCCTCTGAATGTGAGAACCCGCTCTCAAAACATCAGACGAATATGCAGCCGCATACATTGTTACTCTCCCGGTCATTCTCTCTTTCAGAACCCTTAAAACTGCAGACACTGACACACCACTGCACTGGGATACAACTTAACCACTTCATTTACTGGTTTCTCAGGATACCACTGACAGAACGTTACATAAATATTGAGTAGAATCTGTTTCTCACCCCTTTTCAAAGGCTGTCCTTGCTGGTGTTTTGAAAACAAGCTCGGAGAACACGGAGACTTTCCCGCACGCATAGAACTCGGCATGTTATTTTTCTAAGGATAAGTCAGGCAATATTACTAAGTTGCACTACTTCCTTGCTGTTCACATGATTATTTTTAGAAAATAACCAATGTTATAAAATATCATTATGTACACAAATCTCTAAGCTCATTGAAAGTTACAATGCATATTACTAGAAAATGTTCACACTTATCTTGCCTTGCCATGTCACCAAGTAATTTTACGAAGTGCACTATATTTGGCGGAACAAAAATCGTTATTAGGATGCTTGTCAAAGTTTCCAACCGCAATAAATTTACGAACTTTCTGTCTTGTTTTGATCATCATCATCATCATGTTTATTGGACTTACAGCAATGCATATGGCTGTTTATGCCCATTATATATTTTATTTACATAAGATACAATTTACATAAAATCTACAAACAAATTTCAAATACACTCCTATCTATATCATCCATAGAAATATACATTACCATGTTATATCATTTTGTCTAAAAAAATGCAAGTAAAATATATTCAATTCACATGCAAGAAAGAAGCCAAATTTATGGGAAATGATTACTGGTGCAAAGAGTTAACCATAAAGGTGAAGCAATAAGTAAAAAAAGAAAGAGCACTGGGTTTAAAGTGAGACGTCATTTGCGGCAGCGTATCCCATACTACAAATTGGCCATTGTTTTACCTTACGTAATTAATCCTGCAACAACGCTGGATTTTCGTGTGGATTATTTTACTTCTATGAGTTTGCAATGCTTTCTGCATGCAGGTGGTTTTGTTTACAGAAGGTCTCAGGGTTTGTGATTGGAACTTTAGTTACTTCTAATATTAGTAGTAGCAGCAGCAGCAAACAATAGTAGAAGAAGCTTCGGAACGTGTGAAAGTTACAAATTAGAAGAGTTTCAGTGTTGCAAATTATGAAAGTTTCGTACTAAATTCGATATCTCAAGACCATTTTTAAACAATGACGCAAAATGAAGTAAAATGAAGTGCTTCGTTTATAAATTGCCATAAATTGGAAAAAAAGTAAAAGGACATTTCCAGGGGGGTCGACCGACCGGTTTGACCCCCCCCCCCTGCCGACGCCCATGGTGACAGACCATATTAGTCAACATATAAGCGCTTGAATGTTTTTTTTTTTAAAAAAAGATTAATTGGGTCATTCTAAAAAAGGGGGGTAGAAACGTGTAACAATTAAAATTGTTGAAAATTTGTAAAAATAATGAAATATTGTGTCCTTAAAGAACCTAATCAAATGCTAACCTTGGCCAAGAAGATAATTTGCTCTTAGTTCATTAGAAAATTAAAATTTGTAAATTTGGCTTGTCCACGGGTTGGACATAATTGTCCACGAAGGGAACATAAATGTCCTCTGAGGGGACTTTCTTCTCCATAGAGTGGATTTTGAAGTATTTGGACTGGATTTTTGTGTTATTTTCCTTTTAAGCAACCAAACGTTTTCTGTACGTATACAGTGTAATTCCTGGAAGAAATAAACCTAATGATCTTGCAAGTAATGACTAAATTAACTCCTACTAAAAAAAACCTAAAAAAAACGTGTAATTTTTTTAAAAACATTTTTATGACTGCCTGACAAGGTTTCTACCTTTCTTAGAATTACCCAATTGCAAACAAGTAAGAAACATCTTTAGTGCACTGGAAACTCCATTTATGTGTATTGAATCACAAAAGGGTGTTCTTTGTGAGTGTTCCTTCCTCAATTTCATCACTCATCCTCATCGTCGCGATTAGCCAAAAAGTGGCACAAAAGCGACGGTAAGTAACGAAAAAAATACAAATACTTGAAACAAAAATTGATATCTGATTGACACTTGTAACACATTAGAAGCAATCCATAAGTGGGACGTGAAGTTTTCGTTTTAACAATAACACTGAAAAGTTGAGGAAAGCAAAGTAAAGTGTTTAAAATGTATTTCGATAGGTTAAGGAGGTAATTTTTTAGTTGTTTCGGAATCGCGATATAACGCGAATTATGCAATTTTGCAGAATAATACCGAATTTTACACTTTAACGCAAAAAACGTCAGGAAATATGCAAATTAATTAATTAATTAATGTTTTGACAATAAAATTAATACATTGTCATAACAACATTTGAAAATGGTTATGCTAAGTTCAGAGTTCCACATTTATGCAATAGTTATAATAATTTTGGTCATATGACTGCTCAAAATTTATTCATATAATACAATTAAGTGTCTGAAATTACTATTTAAACTAATTTTATTAAATATGATGTTTAAAAAAGCCAATTTGTATATCATGAAAAAAATTTCAAATTGTGCAATATTTTGAATTCATATTTATAACAATTATTTTTGATTGATATTATGAAAAAAATAACCATATCTTGAATCATATGTTCTTTCAGACAAGCAAGATAAGATACATTCAAATTTATAATTAATTTGATCAACTCAACTCAACTATGATTTATTGGACTTACAGCATACAAGTGGCTGTTTATGCCCAGCATACATTATAAGTACATAAGATACATTTTTAATATAAATTTTACACACAAAGTTCATAAACGCTCTTAAATACAATTTTATATAACTACATTAACTCATTCAGTAACAAAAATATATTATAATTTTATATCAGCTGTTCTCAAAAAAGCAAGTATAACATATCCAATTCTAACATCTGGAGCATACAACATTGAAGTCATATTAATGGGAAAAGGAACATTAATTTTTGACAAAGTTTTATATAAGGTCTTTCTTTTCTCTGAGTGAATTGGACATTCCAAAATAATATGATGAGCATCACCCCTTAAATCACCACAGTCACAATTCGGAGATTTCAAAATGTGTATTTTAAATAAATGATGATATGTTCTCGCGTGACCACTTCTTAGTCTATTTATTAAAACAATTGCATTTCTTGAACCTTTACAATTATAAAACCAAGGTTTTTTCCTAGTGTAATCAACATAAGGACGATAACTTTCACTAACACTTTGTAATGAATTATTACACCATAAGTTCCATTCTTCAAAAATTTTCTTCTTAACCCTCGGCAAAAGATCTGTGTAATGCAATGGTAACTGGATTGTTTCATTCAATTGAGCAGCTTGTTTTGCATATCTGTCTGCTTGTTCATTTCCGTAAATATTAATGTGTGATTTTACCCACACATAATGAATTACTTTTCCATTGCTTATTAAGCTATTAGTTGCACGAATACAATTGATGACATATGGTGATATTTTAAATAAGTTTTTATAACTAGATTGTATTACACTTTGGGAATCAACTAGTATTAGAAATTTCTGTTCAGGAACCGTACCAATATAAATCAAAGCTTGATATACCGCATATATTTCTGCTGTAAATATGGATGCCTCCACTGGTAGCCTAAACATTTTTGATATATTTCTTTCAGTATCATAAGGAGCTGCTCCTACTCCACTTTCAGTTTTAGACCCATCTGTATATATGTGATAAAAGTCTTCCCAAGATTCTCTAAACTCAGCTGAATTATTATATTTCGGGAAATATATATTTTGAATTGGTTGTGTGGGAAATTCTAACGAGTGCACTGGCAATGTTCTTGCTATGAGTACTTGACTACATTCATGATGATATTTACTAAATAGTTGTACCCAAAGCGTAGCTGATTTATCATTGGTTATTCCTGAATCATGCAGCTCTAAAAGATTTAATAAAACATCATTGAAAGGATGCCATGGTGAATGTTGAATTTTAAATAACATTTTTATAGCGATTAACTTTATCCTCACAGAAACCGAACATTCTACTGACTCCATATATACCACTACATTAGGAGTACTGTTCATTAATCCCAAACATCTTTTTAGAATTTTTCGTTGCTGGACTTCTAGTGGAGAAAGTTTTGTTACTGGAAGATTACACAAGACCATTAATCCATAATCTAATACTGCTCGATAATAATTCTTATAAAACATAAGCATGCTGGTAGGATGTGCTCCCCATTTGGTATTCGCCATAGCTTTAAATAAATGAAATATTTTATCGGATCTATTTTTCATCATATTTATTTGATACTGCCATGATAATGAAGCATCAAAGTATACACCTAGATATTTTACTTGTGAAACAATTGGAATTTGTAATCTCCTAGGAATAATGTTGAAAATATTTTGAAGACCCTTATGCTTAAATACTACTATTTTGGACTTTTCTATAGATATTGATAATTTTTTCTGCTTTAACCATTCGTTAAATTCTATTAATTTATATTCAAACATTGAAAAATCTTTTAAGTGATTGTTTGAGTCTAAATATATACATACATCATCAGCATGTTGTAGAAACTGAAATGGGGAATCTATTATTGTTTTAATATCTGATAAATAAACATTAAATAATAATGGGCTAAGAGGACTTCCCTGTGGTAGTCCTTGTCCAATATATATTGGACCTACCATTTCTGAACCAAAATGAAAATAAAGTTGTCTTTTAGATAACAATTTCCATGTCATTATGAGTATACAATGTGGCACTTTTAGTAATTGTAGTTGTCTCAATAGAACCGTAATATCTACGTTGTCATATGCACTTTGAATATCAATAAAGGCTGAAAGTACTGATTGGTTTCTTTTAATAACGCTATAAATATGAGAAGATAATGTTACTAATGCATCCTGGGTTCCATAACCTTTACGAAATCCCATTTGTCTGGGAGAAACTACCTTTTGACCTTCCATAAACCACTCTAATCTTTTTAATAAAAGCTTCTCGAAATTTTTTGCCAGTACAGAACTTAGAGCTATTGGGCGATATGAATGACCCAACGAAGGATTTTTCCCTGGTTTTAGAATTGGTATAATAATTTGAGAGGTCCATGCAACGGGAATTTTACCCGATAGGAATATTTGATTGAAAATTTTACATAACATGCTTAGTGCATTCTGTGGAAGATTTCGTACCATAGAATACGTAATTCCATCAATGCCAGGAGCAGAATCTTTAGACCCTTGAAGAATTTCATGAATTTCATTTACAGTGATAGAGGACGTGAACCCCTTTGAGTATTTTGATGTAGATGAGAACGTGTAGAATATATTAGGAGGTTCACAGGCTGATGTAAAGGGTGTAGGAATGACTTTATTAATAAAATCGGTTTTCCATTCAGTGGACAAATGTAAAGTCCGACTTACATGTGCTTTTCTAAGTGATCTGAACTTGCGCCATATGACGTCTAATTTTGTGTTAGGGTTTATTTCTTCGCAATATTTTTGCCATGAAAATCTCTTAGCCTTTATATATACTTTGTGTGGCCGCGGTGGCTCAGTCGGTAACGCGTCTGACTACCATGCTCAAGGTCCCGGGTTCGATCCCCGGCCGGTTCAAATCCGGGAACTTTTCTAACGGTGAAAGCGGCCCCGGCGCCCACCCAGCGTCGAATAACATGGGTACCTGGGGGAAACCCTGGGGGGTAAAGGCGGTCAGGGGCGTGATGCTGATCACATCACCCCCACTCACGACCGGATCAAGAAAGTGTGGGGCGTTACCCTCACACCCCCTATACGCCTTCATGGCGTGGTGCTATGCACAGGGGAACACTTTCCCTTTTTTTTTTTTTTTTTTATATATATACTTTTCTAGATTTAGCAGTAGTTCGTTTCAAATTTATCAAAGTTGCAGGTGAAGGAGCACTTACAAACTGTTTCAATGCTTGTATTCGCTTCCTTTTTGCTTGAAAACATTCTTCATTCCACCAATCTATTTTAGGAAAATTTCGATCATATTGCGGTTTTAGTCGGGGACAGGCATAATCCATAACTTGAGTTATTATATCCACAAATTTTTCATATTGTACAGTATATTGGTTTTGATATTCTTTAGCTGAAAATTTTAAGTCTAAAACTGAATTATATTTCATCCAATCTGTCCTCTTTACGCTCCACTTACGAATTGTTTTTTGTTTTATTAATTTTGGAAATTTTTGAGATAATGTTAGCGTGATGAAACATGGAAAATGATCACTAGTTCGTAAATCAAAGTCTATTTCCCACACAAAATCAAAACACTGATTTTATCAGATATTAAAGTTAGATCAATAGAGGACATATTATTTCCATTTGGTGGAACATGTGTTGGAGATCCATCATTTATAACTGTCAAGTTATTATAATCCATTCAATCTTCAACTGTCTTTCCCAAAGTATCAATTCTATGATCACCCCACAATGTATTATGACAATTAAAATCTCCTGTTATGATAAAGGGATGTTGAAAGCCAGATATAAGAGAATTTAGATGAGAGCTCTGTATTTGTTGCGAAGTATAATGAGATGGAATATACAAGCTAATAATATTATAAAGTAAGTTGTTTAACTGAATTTTTATACCGATCACTTCTACATTATATTTGGAAAATAAATCATGTGTTGAATTAAACTGAATTTGTTGAAATGGTACACTTTCATGAACAAAAATTCCCACACCCTTATTTCCCACATTATAATCATTTAATATACTATGATAGTGAGCAATATGAATATTTTCTGATTTTAAACCCCATACCTCACTAACGCAAATAATTAACGGGTGACACTCATCTATTAATTTAATTAATTGAAGTTTCCTTGCAGAGAAGGATCTTAAATTCCATTGTTTTATTAATGGCAAGTATTTTCTTTGCTGGTAACACATTGTTGTTTTAAATTAAGGGGTGTCCCCGAAATCTTGTAAGTCTTGAATTAGTTTTAAAATTTGTACAGAAATTTCGTTACATTTTAAGATTATTTTCCTAATATATAATAAATCATCACTCACTGAAATTGTTGTGGTAAGTTCAGCTATTAGATGTAGCAGATTTACTAGCGATTCTTTCTGAGAAGGACTCTCCGCTGTTGTCCGGCGTCCAATCGAATCTGATTTTCTATCCTGTTCCTTAGAGGAACACGTCGTGCTCACAGGTTCACTTGTATTAGCCACTGCTGATGATGTTGACGCAATTTGTGGATCCTTGTGTTTATTTTTGTCCTTTATCAAAACAGGTTTAATTGTTTTCCTCAATTGTGAAGCAGAATGCAGTCTAAAATTTTCCCCGTGTTGTTTTTTAAAACTTTCATAAGACCGGTGAGATTCTGGTGGCACTTTCTTCCAACAGAGGTTACTCAGATATGTGTCATTTCTTCTGTTTTCCCAATCTGTAACAGAATTTAATCTGATCGTAGTAGGACTTTCTGATGTGCAAGGGCTTTCCTTGTTTATTGATTCCTTTCTCATCTCTAGCAATTTAGGAAAGTCTTTAGCAGAGGTCTCATATGTTCGCTGTTCATTTCGTGGATCAATTCCAAAAAATACTTGTTTCCTTGCATCTTGATAGGAGATGTTGTTATAAGCAATAAGCCTTTGTATTTCTCTCTCTTGCTCCCATCTTACACAAGACTTATCGGTAGATAAGTGGTTTCCTTTGCAATTAATACATTTAGGACTGGCATTGGGGATTCCATGTTCCGCTTGACCGCATCTATAACACACGGGAGGGGATTTACACTGTGTTTGTGTGTGTGAGAAACGGAAACATTTCTTGCATAAAATCACAGATCTTACTTTTGGCTTCACTTCAAATATTTGTCTCCACAACTTCACTTCTTTGGTAACTGTTGAGATTGAAATGTTACACTAATCTGTTTAGTAGGTTCTTGCCTTACTTCCCCCTCTTCATTGAAAAAAGTTTTCTTCATCCTTATTACATCTATTATTGGAACTTCAGCTCTAATGTCTTCGATTATCTCGTCTACTGGGATGTCGGTAGGTACACCATATATTAATCCTTCTCTCACTAAAAGACCTTTAGGAATTCTGGCTTCTAAATGGTATTTTTCCTTGATGAATTCATTTTTAGCAAATTTATTTGCATCATATGCTGTGCGAAATGTCAATTTTGCCTGCTTCAAACCACTTTGTTTAACGAATTCAACATCAACCTTCTCCTTACACAAATTATAACCTAATTTTACCGTATTCAAGCTCTGTGATCCAGGTCAAGGTACCTTTATTAGGTAGGCCATTCCCGAGGTTCCGAGATTTTTTCCCATGATCCTGTGCGCGCTATGACGTCATTAAGAGGACAGAATGGAACTTGTTTCTTTAGCGTATAGGAAAAAATGAGATAAATGGGTCGATTTTTTACTTATACACACCTTTTCTTGAATGCCGGTAGAATGAGTACAAATCACCCTGTTTGTGCTCTTGCCACTTGCAATAATAATAGAAGAAAATCGCCTGGAATAAAGTGATCATCGCTTCCCAAAAAATAAGTTTCTGCTGCAGGATTGATTCAATTTGTTCCTCCAAATTTTGGACTTACTCAGTGGTGCAACCACAGGGGGGCAGGGGGCATTGCTCCCCAACCTTCGATGGAAGTCAATTCTAGGAGGGGCAAACATTGATAACCAAGGACACCTGCAGGGGGCACAGAGGAGCAATTGCCCCTTCTATTTCAAATTTTATATTAATAAAAATACATTTCGTAAAATTAGTCACACTATTTTATTTCACACCACAATAAACCAAAACCCTCATTTTATCTATTGTAAACCAAAAACTTTCGGGGGGCTCGAGCCCCCTAAGCCCCTCCTTGGATACGTGCCTGCTGCGAGTGTCCCTTCATCAATTAAAAATAATCATCACTCATCCTGTTCGTCGCCATTAGCCAAAAGTCGAAGAAGACGCTACATAACAGTAAAAAGTCATATCAGAATATGCCCGGACAAGAACTTTCCTTAGAATTAGACATTTAAAGTAAATGCAATTGGTTAGCTGGAAAGAAAAGCCGGCAGTGGACGACAGCCTACAGGGACAAGATATCACGCTAATAATGTCTGAAAAATAAACTATGCATTGTTTCGGAATAAGTGTATTCTTCTATGGCGTATTTTATCTCTTGTTGTCAAATTAAATTAACAGCTTTGGTGTATAATATCAAAAGATGCATGAAAACACAGCGTTTCATGGGCCATCATCTACATTCTACGCATAGCTTTCTTCCGCTCGTGTCCTCTTGGTGACGTCACAAGCTCTAGCCAATAACGTGCAAGTCGCGGAGTGGCCCCCTCTGGATCCAGGTAATGTACTGTCCACCAAAACGATATATGGGCCTTGATGTCCCTCATAACATAAAGACATATCATATGCCTCATTTCTATATTTAGCAACACCAACCTTTGTACTTGCACTTACTTTCGGATTTTTTGGGTTTTTCTCCACTTCAGGTTCCGTGCATTCTTCATTAGATCGACCTCTTTTGAAAGAAGTCTTATCACTAACTTCCATTTCCGCTAACTGTTCAGGTACAATCACATTCATATCACTCTGGATTGCTTGCATTAAATTTTCTTCATTAATCTTCACATCCTGAGCTATCTTTGGAAATCGCAAGCGTTTTTATTTCTCTTTTCTCTTTCACATATCAAATGTAAAATGTATAGAGAGATTTAATCTTGTAACTCTAGAACTATTATTCTCAAATCAAACTTCAATTAATTAGATCTCAAACTAGAAAAACAAACAATTCAACACGCTATTCACACAGAATCCAAACGATACCACCACAGATTAACAAGATCGCTTACTTCCTATCTCTCCTTTGTAATCTGTGCGTATACTAAAAATGGCATGTGGAGCCACCCTACGGCGCCTTCGAAACTTAAAGCGTTGTCATAGCAACCTCTCCGCCAATCACGTCTTACTCTTGGCAGTGACAGTTGAATGCGTCTCAGCGCAATGATCCGCTCACCCCACCCTTCCATTCCTGCTTTTATTTTCTGCTAATAATTCGGATATATCTCGTAAGGCCGTATTATTTATTTCATTTAAGTGCATAAAAATGTTCTACAAGGATAAATACCGTTGTTCAGTTAATGCATGTTACGTTTGAATGATTTCTACTTCTAAGTTACGAGATATACAGTATTAGTAGCCCAGAAACACAACATAGGAATATAATTTCAAGTTTCTGAAATTCCAGCACGTAAATCATTCCGTTGTGCATGAAAAATGGTCCGTGTATTATCCGTGGCAATAAGTATTTTTATTTCGTATTCTCCCTATTATGCGTTGCTTTTCTGACATTTTGGGCAAATCGCAATTTTATCTTGTGTAAACTCTACGGCGATTACTTTGTTCGTAGATCAATGCGTTTTACCCCTCCCTCGTCGTTGTTTATTTAGCGTCGCATTTTTTTCAATTTTAGGCTAATCGCGACGATGCTATGAAACATTGATGACAAAGAAAGCTCTAACAGGGATTCGAACCCAGGACCCCTGCATTAACTGAACAATGGCATTTATCCTTGTAGAACATTTTTATGCACTTAAATAAAATAAATAATACGACCTTACGAGATATATCCGAATTATTAGCAGAATATAAAAGCAGGAATGGAAGGGTGGGGTGAGCGGATCATTGCGCTACCCAAGGTGTTCTAAAGGGCGCTCGAGCCATGTTGCAATATTTCCCAAATTATCTCTTTCTCTTCATAACAATTGCTGCACAGTTTAACGTGGGCGGCAAACTGCAGGATACAGTACACTTAATATCAGCAACTGTTTCTGGTGCCGTCACTGAATGTCTAGTATTATAGGGGGATCGGCTGTAATTTTCTCCCTTGTGTACCATATTCAATCGCAAGATGTAGACATTTGTGATTTACCAACGTAGAAAATTCCATTCATGTGTCTATGGACTCATAAAACGAAAGACAAATGCATCCACTTTCTCTGCAATTGATATCAGTGAAGTACCCATTTGATGCTGAAAATGCCAAGGAAACAAAATACAGGATTGGAAGGTTTTGTCTCAGGAAATAAGAATAAAACATAAAACGTATTATTAAGAACTACTAATGGAACATTAGCGTTATTCATCTAACGAAACCATTACAAATCGGCTGGGGGCTTGTAGGTATGAAATATACTGGAATAAAAGATATATACATATAGCCAGTACTTGTTGTCCAAACTTAAAATGCAGTGACGTGCGGTGACGTCGACACTTGGGGTAGCAGTCAGTGGCGTGCTCAAGAGGGGGGGGGTTGGTGTGAGTCACACCCCTCCTCTCTTTAGGGCCAGTATTCCTTCAAAAAAGAAGAATGTCAATAACAGGAAAAGATTGCAAAATTATGAATGAGTACTATAGCCTGACAAGTTAAGTCCCGATATGCGCAGATCGCTGCGGAGCACTTCCTATTACGTCATCCTCCCCACCACTCTTCTACTCACTGATCTGGCGTTGAGAGTACCAGTGGTGCCAACTCAGCAAAATTAAGCTAAAACAAATATGACAAACGATTTTCACTGTTTAGCGTGACGGTGCATGGAGGCTCCTATTATATCAGTGGTTCATTTTATTTAATCCGGCCTTTGAAAATGCGTGCGGTGCGCCGATCGTAAACTGTAGTATTACGCACGTGCGTTAAGGTTTATAACGAAGAGAAACTACAGGGCGAATGACTTCATTTTCTGAATGCGACATCGAGCAGTGTCCAGTTTATTTTTATTTTTTTATATATTTTTTTAAACCGAGTGGGGTGGTGGTTCGTTTGTTTATCGTACAACAATCACTACGAGAAGGCAATCTGATAACACGCTTGCCTGTGTTCTTTTCTAAAGCATTGAAATGTTCATGCTCTTTACTCTTGGCTGCAAGATTCTTACTTTGAAAGAGATGGACTTATGGACGAGCGTGTAGATGAACTGATAATTAGACTTGGTGAAGCCGATTCAGACACGGACACAGATTCATCGGTAGACACAGACTCGGATGAGTGGGAGAGTGAATCTGAAGGAGAACTGGAAAACATTTAGGTGAGCTCAGTTCTATCGTTTATATATTTTTCATTTTTCTATCGTTTTATTTCATACATTTCTTATGCTGGTAAGAAATATCCCTAATATAACTTAATTCATTTAAGGTTTAAAGGGAAAATATCAAAATGTATTTAGAATTTAGCGCAATCAATAGGTAGCGTAGGTGACGGGATACTAATTCATGCCTTTCACATTCAAATTTCGTTGAAAATTCTCAGAGGATTCAGCTCCCTCCAGTTTGCAACACTGCGAATGAACGTCGCCGCAGACAATGGAGTGGGGAAATGTGATGTGAGGTGCGCAAACAATGGATTGCAGCGTCTTGTTTTTAAACTTGTCAAGTTATAGAAAAAAGTACATGTAAACCCCACCCACATTCGAAAATAAAAAAACTATTTGATTTGACTCTAAGCCGGAGATCCTGGGTTGGCCATTTGTGTTCTTTGTGTGTGTTCCTTCATCTATTTTGTTGTACCAAAGGTGGCGGAAAAGCGAAGTAAAATAAACCAATTTGAGCAATCAATCAATGATTTGATTTCATTTTTGTTACTTAGCGTCGCTTTTTTGTCACATTTGGTTAATTGTGAAGATGATACGATGAAACTGATGAAGGGACGAGCATAAGGAACGCCCATGCCCGGGTCGGGGTTCGAACCCGGAACGCCAGGTGTCGTAGCGCGCTGTGATAACCACTCCCCCGCGCTTGGTTGATTTGGTGACAGGAAACAAAACACAACACACTTTTTTGTAGTTTCTTCAATGATATTCATTTGACTTTTTGAGTTCTGAGATACATTTTTCATTCCAAATTATTTCATTATTCACTGCAACACATAGGACAAGAATGCGCACTCATCACGGGTTCGAATCCTGGCCTGGATTGTTCATATGAGGTCCCTTCACCAATTTCATCATATCATCACTCAATCCTCATTTTCGCGATAACCAAATGTGGCAGAAAAGCGAAGTAAAATAAACCAAACCAACAACAATATGAACACGCGTTCTCTTGCCCAAATAAATACATCCGTATTTATGACTGTTACAGGCCAATATATTAGTATATTTAAATAAAACACTACTAAAACGAGTCAGAGAGAGCCTGAGCACATATTTGTAATTTAATCATTATATATTCCATATTTGAAAAAGAAAAAAAAGAAAGAAAGCATAACATTATTGTCTGCACATAACACGTTCCCATTTTATAAATAATAAAACTACATCCCATATTATACATACACACATATTGTACAACGTGTAAAAGGTTGTGTAAATACAGAGAACATAAGTACTGTAGAAAATTTTACCCTGTGTTCTTTAGAGGATTTACAAAAAAAATATGAGAAACCAATCCCCTATCTGTCCTATAGGAGATAGACTGGGGGACCTGAAAGCCTGGTCTTTCAACCATTGCAGCGGGGGGCGTGGGGGCAAGGCAAGTAGAGGTCGAAATCTTCCTTTTCCTTGGGCCGGCCGTTTCTACCTGGAAACTGGCCTGGCTGAAGAAGAGCGAGCTAGGGTATCCAGCCTGCTTTGCTCGCGGAGAACACCGATGGACGAGAAGCGCGTGGAAAAGAAAGTGTTGCGTATGAGCTGTGGTGGCTTTAACAAGACAATAAATATTGTGATTTGAATATAATTCGAGATGTGAGATTGATTGATCTATCTCTGCTAGACTAGCTACTCCTCAGTGCACGTCACTGTTAAAATGTGATGTAATATATTAACAGGACTTTCATCGCACAGTTTTTTTCTTACGGGCTTGAGTCCACCTGGGTTAAGTCTCTGGGTTTTCAGCCTGTGTATAGGACTGGTGGCAACCCACCATCCTGAGAAAATTGGGGACCTACAAGTAAGTAGCGCAACCCAGTCTGGGAAATCTCCTATAACAGCTGAGGGTTCGATGTGCTGACCCCACATCATCCCATTGCTGTTGAAGATCTCCACACCTCTAGATAGGGTTGTGGGAGGCAGACTGGCAGTCAGGAGATAGGCCAAGGTCCTTCCAGTGCTGTAGAGCAGTGGATCTCAACCTTTTTCAGTCGGGGACCCACCTTGAGGGATATTACACTTCATGGGACCCATAAGATGGGCACCAGCAGAATTACTTTGTAGGGGTGTGCACCCAGTTTATAATCACATATTTGCTAACATCGAAGTCCTCTTTTACAACACGGCCTGAATTTAAATTGTTAAAACAATATAAAAAAGGTAAAGTGTTCCCCTGTGCTTAGCACCACGCCATGAAGGCGTATAGGGGTGTGGGGGTAACGCCCCACACTTTCTTGATACGGTCATGAGTGAGGGTGATGTGATCAGCATCACGCCCCTGACCGCCTTTACCCCCCAGGGTTTCCCCCAGGTACCCATGTTATTCGACGCTGGGTGGGCGCCGGGGCCACTTCCATCGTTAGAAAAGTTCCCGGATTTGAACCGGACGGGGATCGAACCCGGGCCCTTGAGCATGGTAGTCAGACGCGTTACCGACTTTTTTTTTTTTTTTAAGGAAAGCCCCTATGCCCCAATCACACTTCATTCACTCATATCATTTCATTCATATTTCAATTTCAGGACTTTTCAGGACAGACAATCACAAACATCCATGTCCGAGCCAGGATTTGAACCCGGGACCCACGGCGTCGTAGCGCGATGTGCTAACCACTCCGCCACGGGGGCCGACCTGAGCCACCGCGGCCACAATAAAACACTATATCTAAGTAATTTAATGTAATGGGTTTTTAAGACCCAGTAAACAAAGTTTCGAGCCCAACTTCCCGACCCACCAAATGTCCCCTCAGAACCCAGGAGTGGGTCGCACCCTATAGGTTGAGAAACGATGCTGTAGAACCATGGGTTATGTTATGCTGTACATAAAAGTAAATATTTTACACTACAGTTAATTTTTATCATAACTTACATTCAGCGTTCTGTAGATGAAATAATATTTTGGAAAATACAACAAGAAAACTAGTTCAGTGCCATTATGTAAAATATATTGTTAACATTAAATATACATGGAATCTAGAATAAAAGACTGAAATAAAGTCTTAAAAATCCTAGATCAATTAATTTCCACTGTATTCAATGCTACCGTAATACTGTTAATGAAAGTCCATCAAATAAACCATTTACAACTAACTCACCATGGTGACATGTTCTATTTCTCGTGGAATTCTCAGAAACATCCCCGAAGAAAATTAACAATTTCACAGTAAATGCACTACACTTTATGATTCCGTAGAAAAATAAAACTTAATATATTATTGCTAATAACAAATGAAAGGGATAATAAACAAATACATTGTTATACAGGTACATGTATTTATTGAAACATTGGCAATTAATATTCTTTGCTTAACATATGACAATGCATTGAAGTCCTCCAGACTTCTTTATAAAAATATAAGACTTTAAACAGAACAGTAAAATTTTAAAATCATATTTTAAATAATCTAAAAGTAACTTCCAGCGTCCCATTTAAATTTCCTACGAATTTTTTCACACATGAAAAGCATTTGAAATAACGTCCAAAATTGTAATGATTGAATGATTTAGATCATATCACTAGTACCTCTTTTGAGAATTTAGAAGAAAACAGTATATGCTAGCGGCATGCCAGGGGGCAAATGTTGGTGAAGCAAGTGAGCAAAGTGAAGACAGCATTGACGACATTCACAATCCACATTGCAATGTACTTACTTGGTTCTACATCTGGGAATGCATCATACACGAACTTGTTTCTTGCACTCCACATACTCTTTATTCTTTAAGTTTTGTGAATAATATCTTGTTGCCATATTTCTTTCCATGCATATCAGAGCTGTGAGAGAAAATAAATTATTTTAGAAACATGTAATAATACAACATAATGCAACAAGATTTACATATTTTCCATTTTTTTTGTCATTCAAAATAGATATTTTCCATGGTGCATAGTCATTTGTGATCTGAGGAAAAAGCTTGCCATCACAAAGAAAATATACTTAAAGGAACATCCATTTACTGGATCATTGTTAGTTTCTGTTGAATTGAGACCATACAAGAATAGCCATGTATAAATTGAAAGAAGGTCCATTATATTGGGGGGAAATGTTACCTGCTTGTAAATATTTTATTTAATGTAATATGTTCAATTTCTTCATATTTACTCAATTTTTACATTATTTCTCATTGTAAGTTACATTCTTTGCTTGGAACCATAAAGTGTGGGACAATGCAAATACAAAAAATACTGTTATTTGTAGAAGAGGGACATTTGAACTAAATTTCCGAACCTACTCAACAGTTATATCCCACTGAACCTTACTACCTAACCTAACTGGTGCCAAAAAAGAAACAACTTTGGCTTACAATAACCCCGTCTAGTTTGCTGCACTTTTTCATTCTCCTTGCACTAAACCGTCTAGTTAGTTATACGGTGCAAACACCAACTCGTGTACTTCGTCGATTTGGTGCCAAGTAGTACATTTGGTGTCTGCAGCGGGGCTAATGTAACTTGGGTTCTACACCAAAGAGTTAAATATAGTAAGATGCAACATGAATCTGAAGGAAATAAGGGAACTATACGTTTGAACTAAAGCTGAATAGAATTCTATTCATGTAGGTATATAAGTACACATTGATGAACTTTTATGTAGATAACTGTATTTCCATCACTCTAATGCATATGTTTATGCTAGGTGTAGGTTTGAGGGATTTTAGCATTATAATTATGCTCCTATGTGATTATGTTGTAGCAATCCGTACGTTTTAAGTGTGATAGGTTTCATCGTCTAAATATTGGTAGGTTTCATCGCCTAAGTATTTAGAAACTTTCCATGATCTGTTAAAGTTTATAATGTTTTCAATGTGGAAACAAAAAATCGGAAGCAGCTATTAGGAGCACGAGTAATCGAACAACATACGTTTCAATACATCATTAGTACTCACACATTACAATTTTCTGCATCTTTAACACGGACAAATTGTTTTTCTGAACTTTCAAATTATTTCAATGGTGATTTCCAGTATTTACGATGCCTTCGTTCTCCTATGAAACTTGTAAATATCAATACATTACACAATCTAAACCATTACCCGTTCACATATACACTAATAACCAACATATGATATGATCCCATGTGTCATTCTACTTAAATGAAACAATACTAAAACCGAATTATTCTCTTTGACAACTTTTCCCCATAAACAAAATCATTTCTACACTGTAAATACACATGTCCCACATTAAGAGTGAGCACAATTCATAACTAACTAACCTTTCAAGATTTCCTTTATAAAGATCAGCTCTGGATTCCCCTTCTTGGATTAGAACAACACACAGTATAGCACATTTTAGTTGTGTAATTCTTGAAGCTTTTGATTTCAAGTTCGTCGATTTATCAATCAACATCACATTCGCAAGGCACATTCCTATTTGACGTCCATGATGGAACGATGTTTTGTCACGTCATGTACAAATAAACAGTGACTACAAAATACGATTTTTATTATACATGTTTAAGAAGCGAAAGACGATTAATAAAATATAAAATCACGTACAATTGATTATTATTATTGATTGACTTTGATTTAGCATCGATGGTCGCGCCGACTGGTGGCGACTTCGTTCATGACCAGACAAACGAATTCTGAAATTTACCTTGTTCGGCTTTTTGCCGCCGGTGCAACGGGCCTGATACCACCATGAAAATCGAACCATACATCATTAATTTGATTAAAATTGTGTACATTTGCATAGGCATGAAGGTTCATATACAAAGGTCAACTCTTTAAAATTGTTCAATGTATAATATGATGTCATTCTTGGTATGTTGTATCAACATTCAAAAAACAGTAATTGTAATCACTAGATAAGTATATTGTGATATACATTACAAAATAGGTGTAACAGAGCAAATATGTACATTTACTTTACAAACATTCAAGCTGTTAAGCACTTATTGATAAAAATATAAAACAAAAACAATTGAAGATAACACAAACTAAAAAATCTTGCTTGAACTAGTTGCTCTGATACTAGTTGTCTGTGACTTTAAAAGAAGCTAAAGATGGAACAAAGATAAGTACAGATATAGCAATATGGGATGGATATATATTTGTACAATAATTGTTGCTTTTAAAGCATTAAACTTTGCAATTTTATAATAACTTTGATGCTTAAGCTATATAGAAGCCTTTTATGAATCTTGAATGAACTTTGATTATGATATAATTTTTCAAAAGATTGGAAAGTTGTGGAATGGCACTCATATGTATAAAATATGCCATGTTGAATTTGAAGCAGTTAATATGTATCTGCTTTCATCTTCCTTAACAAGCAAGCTTATAAATGCTACAATTCCTCAAATGAATGCTTTGAGGAAAGTTACATAAAGTGACACACATATGTTCTACATTTGGATGTGATTTAGCCAGATGCTGAGTTTTGAAAACTGAAGATCAGGATTGTAGAAAACCTGGATGAAGAAATTGGCATATTGAGTATACTCAGTAGTAGAATGGATGCATGCTAAATTATAAAAACAAAGACTTACTCTATATCAAAAAACCCGACCCTGTGGCCGAGTGGGTCAACCTCCGTGGCGAAGTGGTTAGCAGAGCGCGCTACAACGCCAGGGGTTCTGGGTTCGAGTCCCGGGTAAGGCATGGGTATTTGTGTTCGTCCAGATGATAAGAAACAAAGAAAAAATGTAAGAATTGAAAAGTGTAAAAGTGAGAAAAAGTATGAATGGTGGGGGATACCTCCGTGTAGGGGGTATTTCCTTTAAAAATAAAAAAATAAAAGTGGTTAGCACATCGCGCTGCGACGCCAAGGGTTCCGGGTTCGAATCCCGGTCGGGCTTGGTTGTTTGTGAATGTCCATTCATCAATTTCATCATTTCATCACTCATCCCCATCTTCGCAAATTAGCCAAGAGGCACAAAACGCGAAGTACAATAAACTAAATCAATCAATCAATCAATCAATCAATCTATATCAAAAGGAGATAATAAAGAAATATTTTCTTCTTATAAATAACATTTATATGTTATAAATGTTCTTGTTAACAAATGCATAATTTGATGCTGCTGTAACTTTTGTTATTTCTTGTTTTTTATCAATATAATTTGCATAAAAGTATTTATAATTGTTTGAGCATAAACACTATTCATCAGCATATGTAAGCTGGTATTCCTTTTCAACATATATCCTTAGCTTCCTACTGAGCTATAACATTGATTTGAATTCTGACAGGTATATACATAAAATGATGTGTCAATCAAGACTTCATATTTAACCGAGGATATTTATCAAAGTGATTGATTAGTGAGATAGATTAGACTGAATTGTCTTCTCGATATTTAGTCTCACTTTCTTCTCTTTTCATCCCATTTATCGTCATAATGTCAAATAGATAAAGAATTGAATATTTGTTGAATATAAAAAAGAATGTTACATCTAGTTGAAAAAAGTCAAATTCTTGGTGATATTTTATGAATGTTACGTTGTAAGTAGTAATAAATCTTGCGTAAATCTTCTGCGGTACTGTCATTCAAAGTCGTATGATCACAATATAATCCTTGCCTTCCGATAAGTTTGGCGGAAATGAATAACTCTCGATCAAAGAACAGTATATTTTCATTATTTAATTTTAGTTATTTTAATATTTCATTATTTTTATTAATTAATTTTTTAATTAGCCAGTCTTTCGGGGGAGGGGGTCGGGACCCCGTTGACCCCCCCTAAATACGGCCTTACCTGTGATATCACCCCCGTGAAGTTGGATACTGCCTGCAAGTAACCCAATTCCTGAATCCAGGACTGGCATCGGAGGGGACAGTCTAGAAAGTGCATCAGCCTTCAAGGCTAGCCAATGCATTCCTCGCCTTGTGGGGCTTTCGGCGTGCAATGAAGAGACGACTGGCAACTTCGTTGCTTTCTCTGCATACCGGTTAGGCCACATTCGATTCCCACACGTCTGCAAATCAAATGGGAATTCCTGGGTCCGGTAGCTCAGCAGCCCAACCGTCGCGAAGAAACATCGTCTGCAGGATGGTGTGGTATTTGTAAGTTGGGGCGAAGGGGATTAGACCTCTGGACAATCCCACTTCCTCTTCTGATTCAAAATGTTTATCCCTTGAGTGAGTGTACGATATTTTCGGGGCGAGATGATTTGATTTAGTTTACTTCTTTTGTCACTTTTGGTTAATTGCAACGATTGATTGATTGATGTGACACATTTTACTTCGCTTTTCGGACCACTTTTGGCTAATTTGCGAAGATGGGGATGAGTGATGATATGATGAAATTGATGAATGTACACTCACAAACATCCATGCCCAGGCCGGGACTTGAACCCCTGTCGTCGTAGCGCGATGTGCTAACCACGGAGGCCCGCCATGGGGTCTTGCTTAATCGCGACGATGGAGATGAACGGTGATAAGATGGAGGCAATCACAAATAAATATGAACAACTAAACAAAACCTCCATACAGGATAATCCTGGCTGCGTGTCCAGGCGCCAGAGCCTCACCAACCTGCTAGAATGCAGTTCAGAATGTATGTAGTACGTGGAAAGGGTTTGGTATTTGAGTACCTTCAGCGAAGCTCTCTGTTTGCTCACAGCCTGCCTTCGTGGCGGAGTGGTTAGCATAGGGCTCCCGGGTTCGAATCCCGGCATGGGTGCTCTTTGTAAGTGTCCCTTCGTTAATTTCATCATATCATCACTCATCCTTATCGTTGCGATTAGTCAAGAGTGTCAGAAAAGCGACATTAAATAATAAAAATCAAACTCATTCCTTACACCCCGCAGAGCGGGATTAAAAGTGAATGCCGGAAGTGTTGGTGGTTTGGATAATTTTATCCATGTTAGTCAATTTTAGTCTCCTTTTAAATTGTCATATTCTCTTTCAAAATCATATGCACTCAAGGATGTATTTAGAATACGTTCCTGAGGTGTTCGGACACCCCCGAGAGAGATGGCAAGTTCTAAACTTAAATATTCAAAATGCTTGTTTATTGTTCGTTGCATGATACTGAGTTTACTTACAGTGGCTAACGAAACTGAACGTGTAGTGGGATGTATAAGTAATGCTCGTCAAATTGCCCATGGAAGCAGGACCGTTGGTGTTTTGTTTCAGTTCTTAAAGTTCTCATTGGGTAAAACGGAGAGAAAATATGGTGATGGACAATTTGCTTAAACAGCAATCGCGTGTTTGACCTAATATCATACATATTATAGCGTAGAAGAATAGACCCGTGGTTGTGCAAATTAAATTTACTTAAAACCCACACCATAAGTTTCATATGTAATTAATAGGAAGATGATTACTAATACGTGACGAAATTGAACATTCAGTTTAAAACAAACCAATAAACGTATTGTTGACACACTATAAAGACAAGTAGTGAAACAAATTATGCAAAGTTCCATTCTGACTTTCAGGGACGTCATTAGGTGAAGGGCCACGGGGGCTCTGGCTCCACCACCTGTACTTTAGCTCTCAGGCAGTGGAGGATCCAGAAAGAACACTTGGGAGGGGCGAATTGCAGTCGGTACCTGGCCTCGCCGAGAATCAATTCTAACCTGCACTTGCACTATTATATATAAACAATATATCGTTTCCATTATCTAGAGATTAGAGTATAATTTTGCAAAAATAGGAGTCCAGGGCTGGAATACATGGTTATTGTTGTATGCCGTAATCAAAATTCTTCCCATTAACACGGTAAACTAAACGATCAGATAAGTGAATGAAGAAGAAAAGAAAATCTATTCTCTGAAGGAGTCTCGGATTGATTGATTCATTGATTGAGTTTATTTTACTTCGCGTGCCTCTTGGCTAATTTGCGAAGATGGGGATGAGTGATGAAATTGATGAGTGGACATTCAGAAACAACCAAGCCCAAGCGGGATTCGAACCCGGGACCCTTGGGAGTCTCGGATTCGATCCCAATTTGGGGCATATAGCACCAGTGGTTCGGATCCAAATTTAAACTGTAGGTCTAGTTCTGATTAGCCTATCATGAGTATAAAGTGGACTTAAATCACACTTTTAAAATTATTGAACTGAAAGTTGCGGGGGGGGGGGGGGCGTAGAGCGTGTTATTTACGCTACTGCCGTGAATCATATTTTGAAAGAGTCTCTTAACGTTTGCTGTGAAATTGCATCAACACAATTTTGAATATTTGCTTCCAAAAAATATAGTAAAAATAATAATCAACTACATATCCCCATAAGGTGGCGTCTGTTTTTGAACACTGTAGGTCTATCGATTCACCAAAATTTGTCTTTATAACTGTGGTAGTTTCTCAGATGCTGAGAGTTGACCAGGACGAACGAGCTCACTTTCTTTCAGCTTCGTTGATTGGCACCCCCCCCCCAAAACAAGGTAAACAAGGAAGATAATATCATTTGCAGCATCAAAGGGTTAAGGGGGTGATTAATTCGGTGCCGGAGGCATTGGAATTCTCCAATTCAATTCTGGATGCGGGTAAGGACTCTTGTCGTAGGTCTTGTTCAAGTCCAATGAGGTACTTTGCTGTGGCTGCAACACCCCTCTTCATAGATTTACCCCATTGACTTCTTGTGAAACGTCATAGTACGTACAGGGTGGCCCAAACGTCAGTTCCTACTAGGAGAGAACAACATTACGATAATTGTAGTAAGGAAATGTGTATTTATTGCTGGAGGTAAGTAAGAAAACACAATCTATCGTACATACTCAACATGTTTCCCATCATTTGCAATACATTCTAAGCAACGATGATACACAGATCCACATATCTTTGATAACAAACCCTTATTTGCGTTAAGTTCATCAAAAGCATTTTCAATTTCTTGTCGCAAATCATTCACAGTTAGTGGTTTTGCAGCGTAGACGGCATCCTTAATTATCACAAGGTGTAAGATCGCATGATCGAGAAGGCCAGTCGGATGTCCTGCGGCGCCCAATCTATTCAGAGAAGTGTTCATTCAAAAACTTGCGAACAAGAACCGCGTAGTGCGGTGGGACACCGTCTTGTCAGATAATAGACAGAATGCTGTGGTACATAGGATTGTGGCGTGCAAGTTGCCACGGTGCTTATTATTGTTCATTTTGGCACGGTCTTTGTCTTATCGGATAAATCTGTCTGCAGGTGTGGAGCAAGATGCCACGGTCGAGTGAGTGACGTCACCTGTCAGACTGAGCATGGAAAAAATAGTGATTTTTTTTAAACATACAACATTAGCTCCATACTCCAAAGCGGTTCTGGGAATAACCTTGTTGTTTTGTTTTCCGAGCAAACAGCACGTCATACATGTAGAATTTTTATACGTTCGTATATCGTCAATCAACTATGTACGATCCAAATAAAGCCATTGTCATTACTCCAACTTTGTACATAGTTCAAGCTTCTGAGACATTTTTTAGGATGTCCGCCATTTTCTAGCTTTTCAAGGACACATTGCAACCGTTCGTCAAGATGGATGTAGGTTGATTTTTCTACGCTTCTGTGGAATACAATCCAAGTCCTGTCTCCTAAAAGCGTGAAAACTAGATGAGGCATCCGGTTTTAGTACACTTACAAGCTGCAAGACGTGTGGTGTACTCTGGATATGACGTGGTTCAACTTGTTATGCCAACTCTCCACGGGGTTGTTTGTTCTGTGCTTTGACCATTGGAATACCAAATTTCCGTTGGAATGTTTGGATTATCCAGCAATTGTTCTATGAAATAATAGTTGAACTCTCCGATTTTCTGCCCAGATGGGCAGTCCTCCATGACGAGGAGCCAACCTTTATCAATACGGCTTCTGGGTACTAATGCTAGTGCACTACACATCCTAACATGACGGCGTACATCTTCGATGTGAAGGTATTCTTCGGCGAGACTTATATTCTGAACTTTCCGCCAGATGCTCTGGTTGAAATGGTAATTACAGCCAGAAACCTGGGAATCGGGGAACGTCGCACGTAATTCATTGATTGCTACAAGTTCAAGATATATATATATATATATATATATATATATATATATATATATATATATATATATATATACCGAGGGCTTTCCTTCTAACACCATTTAAACACCCTTTCTTCTGACGATATGATGGAATGGAGGTTACTAGATTCAGACCTTGGTTAATTGGAGCAGCAATTTCTAATCGCTTCTTTATCTCGGAAACTGACACGCCAGGTACACACTGGTGATCTCTTTTCGGTGAAGAAGTTTGCCTTTGCTATATGTCTTTTCCACTCTTACGGCGGCCGGTCCTAGTTCTGGCAAGGGAAGTGAGGAGCTGGGATTACGCCGCAGACCAACCTGACAACAGCAGTGGCGCCCGGAGACACGGCGCGGCAGGGAAAAGTACTGCATGAATCTCGTTCTACTGGCTGCTGCTTCCCCACTTCCCTTGCTAGCATTAGGATCGGCCGCCGTAACAGCAGAAAAGACCATTAGTTGTTGTGAACTCCATAACAATGCTTATGCAACCACGGGAACACTAAGAGTGATAATTAAGCATCAGGCGAAATTCTTCTATACCGTAGTTACCCACCTCCTGCCTAGTGACGTCACTCACTCGACCGTGGCAACTTGCTCCGCACCTGCAGAGATTTACCCGTTAAATAACACCGTGGCAAAATGAACAATAATAAGCACGGTGGCAACTCGCACGCAATTCATAGGATTGTTTTCAAGCTAATGTTTAACACCGTTTGCCCGGTGGAACTCTTAAAAACGTTTTAAATTTAATTCTTAGAATTACATATATAATTTATCTCAGGGGAAACGGACTTTTGGATCACCCTGTATATATTTGTATTTGTGTTACTTAGCGTCGGTTTCTTGCAACTTTTATCTAATCGCGAAGATGAGAATGAGTGGCAATAAGATGAAACTGATGAAAGCAGACGAATACAGAGGAACACCCATGCCCGAGGCTCCCGACCAGTGTTGCCACAATGTGAGGGCAAACTTTTCCTTTCCAAGGGGCAAAATTTCCCTTCTTGCACTGCTTTTCCCTTCACTAAAAACCTTTAAAAATAATAGTAATAAATATTACATAATCTGTACTATTTTTGAGTTTGGTGTCTTAAACGTTCCTTGGCGCAGTGGTAGCGTCATTGCCTTGTAATCAAGGGGTCCCGGGTTCGATACCCGGTAGAGGGACAAGTGGTTCGGATCCCACTTTAAACTGTAGGTCCAGTCCCAATTAGCCATACTGTGCATAAAGTGGACTTAAAACACCAACTCAACAACATCAACAACCCAACTCTTAAACGTTCCATGGAATTTTGTTATTTTTCATCCCATTTCGTTCGAATATCCCTTCATAAAGGGAAATTTCCCTTCATGTGGCAACACTGCTCCCGACTCGAAGGGATTTCGCATCCTGTACATACCTGTAAAGCAAAAAAATAGGTTAAAAACCTAAAATCCAAGGTCTAGCTATTACATTCGCTCATCTTGTTTATGAGCTAAGTAGCTGCAAGTATTTAGAAGGTTCTCTAGAGTTTGTAAGTTCTTTCATAGGGGAGCTTTATCTGTATCTTCACTGTCCCTGTTCCGACCTCCCACTTAGACAGAAATCTGTGACTTTGATGTCATCATGCAAATTCCCTCCGCATCTGCATCAAAGGTCACCAGCTCCCTAGTTTTGGGAAGGAAGGAGAGTTTCATTGCTTCGGCCGGGGGTGGAAGGTACTGTAGGCACTGTGATTGAATATTGTTCTTTTTTGTGTGATATAAATATCTGTGTCATCTAAAGCAGCATGGAGCGTGTAAGGAATGATTTCAGTACCAGTCAATTAACACCTGAAGAGATGTTTTAAAAGATGTAGGAAAATGTAGTATTTGTGTGATATTTATAAATTTTATATAAGGTAATGACCCCCCCCCCCCCACACACACACACACATAATTTACCTTCATTTAATACTGTTACTTTTTTTAAAAAAATGGAATTGGTTTACAAAGGCCCCCCCTGATAACCCGTGAGCCCTTCCTGGGGATCAATTCTAGCTACGAGCCTGCTTTCGTGAGCAAAAATGGGGCGAACTAAAAACATCGACATCAGTACGAACTAGATTTGTACTCAGTGACCTGCGTGAGAGAGCTCCATTTACTTGTAGTACCACATTCATGAAATCACAAAAAAACATTATAGGAATTTTGTACTATTTTTGTACAATTTTGTACACCAAATCAAAAATTTTGTACAAGTCAAATAACTGAGAAAAATCAAAATCAAAAGTGGTACTACAAGTAAATGCTGTAGTACCACTTTCTAGAATTCCAAAATAAACAGTGCAGGAATTTTGTACTATTTTTGTACAATTTTGTACACCAAATCAAAAATTTTGTACAAGTCAAATAACAGAGAAAAATCAAAATCAAAAGTGGTACTACAAGTAAATGCTTTAGTACATTTTAGAGAAACCGAATATAAACAGTGCAGGAATTTTGTACTATTTTTGTACAATTTTGTACACCAAATCAAAAATTTTGTACAAGTCAAATAACCGAGAAAAATCAAAATCAAAAGTGGTACTACAAGTAAATGCTGTAGTACCACTTTCTAGAATTCCAAAATAAACAGTGCAGGAATTTTGTACTATTTTTGTACAATTTTGTACACCAAATCAAAAATTTTGTACAAGTCAAATAACCGAGAAAAATCAAAATCAAAAGTGGTACTACAAGTAAATGCTTTAGTACATTTTCGAGAATCCGAAAATAAATAGTGCAGGAATTTTGTACTATTTTTGTACAATTTTGTACACCAAATCAAAAATTTTGTACAAGTCAAATAACCGAGAAAAATCAAAATCAAAAGTGGTACTACAAGTAAATGCTGTAGTACCACTTTCTAGAATTCCAAAATAAACAGTGCAGGAATTTTGTACTATTTTTGTACAATTTTGTACACCAAATCAAAAATTTTGTACAAGTCAAATAACCGAGAAAAATCAAAATCAAAAGTGGTACTACAAGTAAATGCTTTAGTACATTTTCGAGAATCCGAAAATAAACAGTGCAGGAATTTTGTACTATTTTTGTACAATTTTGTACACCAAATCAAAAATTTTGTACAAGTCAAATAACCGAGAAAAATCAAAATCAAAAGTGGTACTACAAGTAAATGCTTTAGTACATTTTAGAGAAACCGAATATAAACAGTGCAGGAATTTTGTACTATTTTTGTACAATTTTGTACACCAAATCAAAAATTTTGTACAAGTCAAATAACCGAGAAAAATCAAAATCAAAAGTGGTACTACAAGTAAATGCTTTAGTACATTTTCGAGAATCCGAAAATAAACAGTGCAGGAATTTTGTACTATTTTTGTACAATTTTGTACACCAAATCAAAAATTTTGTACAAGTCAAATAACCGAGAAAAATCAAAATCAAAAGTGGTACTACAAGTAAATGCTTTAGTACATTTTAGAGAAACCGAATATAAACAGTGCAGGAATTTTGTACTATTTTTGTACAATTTTGTACACCAAATCAAAAATTTTGTACAAGTCAAATAACCGAGAAAAATCAAAATCAAAAGTGGTACTACAAGTAAATGCTGTAGTACCACTTTCTAGAATTCCAAAATAAACAGTGCAGGAATTTTGTACTATTTTTGTACAATTTTGTACACCAAATCAAAAATTTTGTACAAGTCAAATAACCGAGAAAAATCAAAATCAAAAGTGGTACTACAAGTAAATGCTTTAGTACATTTTCGAGAATCCGAAAATAAACAGTGCAGGAATTTTGTACTATTTTTGTACAATTTTGTACACCAAATCAAAAATTTTGTACAAGTCAAATAACCGAGAAAAATCAAAATCAAAAGTGGTACTACAAGTAAATGCTGTAGTACCACTTTCTAGAATTCCAAAATAAACAGTGCAGGAATTTTGTACTATTTTTGTACAATTTTGTACACCAAATCAAAAATTTTGTACAAGTCAAGTAACCGAGAAAAATCAAAATCAAAAGTGGTACTACAAGTAAATGCTTTAGTACATTTTCGAGAATCCGAAAATAAACAGTGCAGGAATTTTGTACTATTTTTGTACAATTTTGTAAACCAAATCAAAAATTTTGTACAAGTCAAATAACCGAGAAAAATCAAAATCAAAAGTGGTACTACAAGTAAATGCTGTAGTACCACTTTCTAGAATTCCAAAATAAACAGTGCAGGAATTTTGTACTATTTTGGTACAATTTTGTACACCAAATCAAAAATTTTGTACAAGTCAAATAACCGAGAAAAATCAAAATCAAAAGTGGTACTACAAGTAAATGCTTTAGTACATTTTCGAGAATCCGAAAATAAACAGTGCAGGAATTTTGTACTATTTTTGTACAATTTTGTACACCAAATCAAAAATTTTGTACAAGTCAAATAACCGAGAAAAATCAAAATCAAAAGTGGTACTACAAGTAAATGCTTTAGTACATTTTAGAGAAACCGAATATAAACAGTGCAGGAATTTTGTACTATTTTTGTACAATTTTGTACACCAAATCAAAAATTTTGTACAAGTCAAATAACCGAGAAAAATCAAAATCAAAAGTGGTACTACAAGTAAATGCTGTAGTACCACTTTCTAGAATTCCAAAATAAACAGTGCAGGAATTTTGTACTATTTTTGTACAATTTTGTACACCAAATCAAAAATTTTGTACAAGTCAAATAACCGAGAAAAATCAAAATCAAAAGTGGTACTACAAGTAAATGCTTTAGTACATTTTCGAGAATCCGAAAATAAATAGTGCAGGAATTTTGTACTATTTTTGTACAATTTTGTACACCAAATCAAAAATTTTGTACAAGTCAAATAACCGAGAAAAATCAAAATCAAAAGTGGTACTACAAGTAAATGCTGTAGTACCACTTTCTAGAATTCCAAAATAAACAGTGCAGGAATTTTGTACTATTTTTGTACAATTTTGTACACCAAATCAAAAATTTTGTACAAGTCAAGTAACCGAGAAAAATCAAAATCAAAAGTGGTACTACAAGTAAATGCTTTAGTACATTTTCGAGAATCCGAAAATAAACAGTGCAGGAATTTTGTACTATTTTTGTACAATTTTGTAAACCAAATCAAAAATTTTGTACAAGTCAAATAACCGAGAAAAATCAAAATCAAAAGTGGTACTACAAGTAAATGCTGTAGTACCACTTTCTAGAATTCCAAAATAAACAGTGCAGGAATTTTGTACTATTTTGGTACAATTTTGTACACCAAATCAAAAATTTTGTACAAGTCAAATAACCGAGAAAAATCAAAATCAAAAGTGGTACTACAAGTAAATGCTTTAGTACATTTTCGAGAATCCGAAAATAAACAGTGCAGGAATTTTGTACTATTTTTGTACAATTTTGTACACCAAATCAAAAATTTTGTACAAGTCAAATAACCGAGAAAAATCAAAATCAAAAGTGGTACTACAAGTAAATGCTTTAGTACATTTTAGAGAAACCGAATATAAACAGTGCAAGAATTTTGTACTATTTTTGTACAATTTTGTACACCAAATCAAAAATTTTGTACAAGTCAAATAACCGAGAAAAATCAAAATCAAAAGTGGTACTACAAGTAAATGCTGTAGTACAGTCATGTTCAACAAATCTGTCGCATGGATTTTTTCTAAGTCCAACGTCTTACGAAATTATGTTGGTAGCTCTGAAACAAGGAAGTGTTCTGAAATATACGACCCTCCAATCAGAGTGAAATCGATTTGGAGGAGCAGGAGGCGTGACTCACGGTCTTGTCCACAGAAAGTTCAACCAATGCAGCATTTCCAAATATGAGATAACGTCTCCATTGGTTAAATATTGTTTCAATAATGCGAATCGGCAGAAAGATTGCGCAAAAGTTTACTTTGTCGTTTTAATTGCCTTTAATCGTCTCAAATTAGTATTAAATTGTCCCAATTATAGTTCACGAGCTTAATATAATGTATTCATGTATGTGTTTGACAATCATATAACACTCATTAGAACAATTTTCACAATGTTTTCACTACGTGAGATGACATTTCATTTACATTTACGATAAAATAGTGGCTTGGATGTAATAACAGTTTTCATTAATTAATTTAGAGATGCATTTTTATTTGTTGAGTTAATGATTAGGTTAATTCGTTATTTCTCGCGAAAAGAGGGAACCACAGCTGAAATGAAATACACAACTTTTATTATTTAGGTCAAGAGTTCGTTTTAACATAACTTTTTGCACACATAGGCTAATCACGACTCGTTATACATTTAAATTGGAATCTGAAACATTATGCGACCTGACTGGAACTCGGAAAAGGACACACTGATTACAAGACGTCGATACATTACCACTTGGTCTGGCGAACGCCAATAATAATGAGGGGTTGTGGGAGTGGGAGAGGGGTGACGGAAAGTAGAAAATAAATAGTATTTTTGGGGGTATTTAATGTTATATTTGTACACATACAAACCTTGAGAAAATATTTATTTTGATACATGTGTGTGGGGGGTGGGGAAAGGGGAATAGAGAGGGACAGAAAGATATTGGGAGAGATGGGACGAAGAGGTGATTGTGGAAAATGTTTTATTTGACGTTCAGTAATAAAAACAATCAAATAAATGATGATTATCTTATAAATACCATATTTAATGTAAATTTGGTTTAAAAATGGGGGCGGGGAGCTGTTTGTTTTGCGTTCAGTGCAGGATAACAAGTGGAGACACATAGTGGTTCGTATCTCACTTTAAACTGTAGGTCCAGGCCCCATTAGCCTATCTGTGTATAACGTGGATTTAGAATTCAGTAGAAAATAACGTCGATCTAGTATTTTGGATTTTAGATGCGTTGAGACCACTAAAATTTCCAATTCTTATAATAAGAAACATGTCCTCATATTACCATTTTGAAAGAGAGAGAGTTAATTGTATAATCTTTCGTTGTTAGTTTCAAAGAAGACTAATTCAAATAGTAACAATGGGAACGAATAAAGTTTACGCCACCGTGGGGATTTGAACCTACAACCATTAGAGTGACAACCCAGTGTGATAACCACTACCCCACGAGTTCGTTTTTTCTTACGGCATGATTATGAGTTAAGACCAAGTCGTTCAATATGCATTAGAAATATAATCCCCACCCGTCTCTTTATAAACAACACACCGAAACGCTCCTTTGTAGCAAATGAAATAAAGGTGGTATGAATGTCACAAAACATTTAAGCAAAATCTACTATATTTACGACGCAATCGTTTTACATGGAGAGGCTACAGCTTCGGGAATTGAGGTTGTGGTTTGACTGTAATTGTAGGATACCCCATAGGTATCGATAAGCCAAGGCTCTAGTGTGCACTAGATTGGTTCATTTGTAGTGACGTGCTCAGGAATTTGTAAAGAGGTATGTGAATATAAAAATGTATTAATGCTTATTTTTTAAACAGTGAACTCATAATTTAATATCTCTCTGTCCATCTCATTATCTCACTTAGGAACTAATTAGTATTGCAGGAGTCATACTGAAAAGAAATCTCACGTGACAATGACGAGAAATTAGATTTACGGAAGGAATAGTTTTCATATTTTAAAACCTCGAAGGGCCTTGGGCTATCTCCCGACTGTCAGTCTCCCTTCCACAATCCTACCTATAGTTATCCTCAACTGGCAACGAGGTGACATTGGTCAGCACGTCGAACCCTCAGCCGTTATAGAAGATATCTAAAACCAGGTTACACCAGTCACTCGTAGCTCCCCAATTTCCTCACGATGGTGGGTTGCCACCGGTCCTATACAGATAACAGGCCGAGAACCCAGGACGACTCGAATCCATGCCGTCCCGCTGCAGTCGGAGTCCAAAGCACAGAGTCTTAGACCGCACCGTTACGGAGGAGGAGAGTTTTCATATTTCGTTTCTTATAACAATACATTAAATATATTACGCACCAAATATTTTTAACAATTTCCCATTTTCTCACTCAATAACCTTCGTTGAACGTTTGTCTTAAGAGTCGTTAGCAATCTTGTAAACCTTATTAACCTATCTGCTGTCTATCACAAATGTACTTTACAACCTGGAGTAGATTTTGATGTCTGCAATTTAGAACTTGACTTTCGTGGTAAGTAATTCTCTACCGTCTACTATAATAAATAAATCAAAGTCTACATATATCATATTTTGTAAATGCGAAATGTCATTGTTAAATGTTGCAAACGATTTCTTATTCCACCGTTAGTTCCAGATTTAGCCACAGCAGTCTGGAAACCAGCGTGAAATGTGTTTCCCACACTTCCAAGGTCAGGTGAACCATTATCAGTTGTATTGTATGCCTGTGAACATGTTACTTCATACGTCATGGTACTGTGGTTTATTTCTTCCCCTTCCCCTTTTACCTTGAACGGTAGTAATCCCCGACTGGGCACGATGAATCAATCACAGAAAAGCAGACTGTCTAGTAAATCGCATGCCATGTATTATTTCGAGCTCCTAGGTTTTGGAAAGTGAAATAAAAAAAGTATGTAACATAAATTCATAATGGTTGACTTCTTTGGGTATTATTTTATATGACTTTTCTACTTACTCCAATGAAACTTTTGTCTACTGTTTTCAGTAGATCAATAGGTGTTTTGAAACATCTACTGTGTTCAGATTTTCAAAAAGATATAAATACAAAAAACTAATAAGGGGGTATGAAATTAATATTTACAGCCAAAATATTAAACTTAACATATTATACACTATACTGAATCAATTATTTTCACTTGCAGTTTCTCTACTGTACTGGTTTCAGTAGATCAATAGGTGTTTTTAAACATCTATGTTAAGATTTTTTAAATTTGAATTACAATTTGTGTGCCTGAAAACTTAGGGTATTTTACACCCGTCACCCTATACGGGGTCCAGCCCCTTATCATGACAAAAATAAAAGCGTGTCTGAAAACTAAAATATCCTTTCCTGGGTTAAGGGCCTGTCCATGGAAAGTGGTCCCCAGTGAGCTTATTTTTAACTAATGCAAAGTATAACATATCATATATCATTTTAAAAGTGGAAGTCTAATCTTTAAGAATATAGCAAAATTTTAAAGGTTTACTCTAAGAGGAAATGCCCAAAGTAATGTAAAATTGGTACATTTGAATAACAAATTAAAAAATAAAATTGTGCAATTGGCAACATTGCATTATTTCATTAGTCTCTTGTTCTCCACGCTTGCAACTACTGTAATTGCTTCCTGTAACCCAACTGTGCATGTTTAAGTGAAGATACCAAGAATTTGAAGTTTCAGTAGGTGAGTACAACAAATTATAACTTTTAAGTTCTTACTGTAGCATCCGGCACCGAATAATTATTAAAGTTTTAACAACTCTTAGCATAATTTTTCAATGATGATGAATTCTTGTATGCAAAGCACATTCATGATGGTTAAGTCCATGGTGAAGTTAGATGTAGTCTGCTAATTATTTCTTGTGGTAGTTATGGTAGTGCTGGATGCTACATTCCAAAGGTGCCGGATGCTACAAATGTAACCCGTAGCATCCGGCACCTTGCTACAAATACAACTAATAAGCCTCTGCACCCTTTTTTGTAAATTGTTAGGCCTACTTTACAATGTTTCTGTTTCAAGTAGTCCTATTGAATTGTTTTTTTTTTAAAATTTAGATAGGCCTACATTGTTTGATTGCCTAGATCTTTATTTGAACATGGGTAAGCTAGTTTTGAAATATAACAGTAGGCCTAATGAATACTTTAAAATTTAACAAATCTTGGCCTACACAAAATAAAATAAACTCTCTTAAGTAACCTAACATAATACACTCAAAATTTGGGAGATTTCATATAAATATGACATAGGCTAAATTACTCTGGGGCCAGAATTGACGTTGTACATCAGTTTTTCATTTCAGATTGCTATATTACATCATTTGTTTAGGCCTAAGTATCAATTTGTGCAATTTTGGGTAAATTACACTTCTTTCACTACTTCCAAATGACATGCCACAGTTTCTGAGACGTGTATTCATTAAGAGAACACAAAGCAAAGCATCCGAACGTATTAAAAAAGAAAGTTGTCATGGTTTAGTTGTTGTTCAGGTACATTTCTCTGAAAACTATACTGCACAATATCAAAATGAGATTCAAAGTGCACATTGGAATCAAACCCAGATCACACTTTTTAGTTATTGTTGTGACCTGGTGTGGAAGCAAATCATCATCTTACTGCATTGTCAGTGACAATTTAGACCATGACAAGTATGCTGTGCATACGTTCTTGTGCTACATATGTGAAGAAGTGATTAAATCGGTGCCAGATGTAGAAAACATAATTTTTTTTTCTGATGGACCAGCATCACAGTTTAAGAGTAAATTTAACTTTCTTAATATATATATATATATATATATATATATATATATATATATATATATATATATATATATATATATATATATATATATATATATATATATATATATAACACTTTCGAAACAAAAATTTTCCCTCAATTTTTCATGGTATTTTTTTTGCAACAAGCCCCGGTAAAGGACCTGTAGATGGGGTAGGTGGTTTGATGAAAAGACAAGTGTGGAATGCTGTTAAGGGTGGTATGGGTGAAGTAGATGTCAACTCAGCAGAAAAATTAATTATTTGTTTTTCTATTTCTAAAATATAGCTTGTATATTTCTATTTTACACTGTAGTCTATGCATATGTGTGTACACACATTTAGTAACGTTTGAATTAATAAAGGTATTGCACAATGTAGCATCCGGCACTTTTATGTTATTCCGGCACCGACATATAAGTGACAATATATAAAAACAGAAATGTTTTAAAGCACAAAAACAGGTTGAAGAACTTGTATACCACTATGTTCATATTTCTGTACAGCAATTATGTTTCTTGCATAAAAAGATTCACAGAAAAACTGTTCAAAGTTTAAAAGTAAGAAAAAACAAAATTCTCTGTGTAGCGTCCGGCACTAAAATAAAATGATCTGTTTTACGTTGTATATTTGCTCAAATTTTAAATTCTAATATTCCAAAATGTTGCATATTTTACCCTCTGTTCAACCATATTACAATAAGGACAACTTTCAATATGGGTACTGATAATATACAAAAAAAAACGAGACATAAACACATGCGAATGTAGCATCCGGCACCATGGACAGGCCCTTAAAAGCTGAGTCTGTAAAGCGACAGACAGTCAGCACAAACAAGGACAACACACACACAGTCCTACAAAGATTATACTAACAGTAGGTCCAGTCACCAGAGCCTCGTTAGTCTGCAAAATGCAGTTCAGGGTGTACTACATGGAAGTGAGGTTGGTTTA